>NC_059172.1:82603658-83859438 GCF_019923935.1 Bubalus bubalis
GTAAAGAACGCACCTGCCGGTTCAGGAGATGTAAGAGATACCAGTTTGATCCCAGGATTGAGAAGATCCCCTGGAGAAGGAAATGGCAACTCACTCCAATATTCTTACCTGGGAAAACCCATGCACAGAGGAGTCTGGCAGGCTATAGTCCATGGGGTCACAAAAAGAGTTGAACACAACTGAAGCAGCACAAACCAATTTTACACATAATTTTAATGTTATTTTATTTTATTTTGGTTACACTGAGTCTTTGCTGCTGCATGTGGTTTTCTCTAGTTTTGGCAAGGGAAGCTACTCTATATTTGACATGTGCAAGAAGTTGTTGTTGTTCAGTTGCTCAGTTGTGTCCAACTTTTGCTGCCCGGTGGAATGCAGCATGCCAGGCTTCCCTGTTCTTCACCATCTGCTGGAGCTTGCTCAAATTCATGTCCATTGAGTCGGTGATGCCATCTAACCATCTCATCCTCTGTCGTCCCCTTCTCCTCCTGCCTTCAATATTTCCCAGCATTAGGGAATGAGTTGACTCTTCATCATCAGGTGGCCAAAGTATTAGAGCTTCAACTTCAGCATCAATCCTTCCAATGAATATTCAGGATTGATTTCCTTTAGGATCGACTTGTTTGATCTCCTTGCAGTCCAAGGGAATCTCAAAGTCTTCTCCAGCATCACAGTTCAAAAGCATCAGTTTTTTGGGCCTCAACCCATTACAGTGGCTTCTCTTATTGGGCTCTAGAGTGTGGTTCAGTAGTTCTGGTGCATGGGCTTTGTTGCCCCATGGCATATGGAATTTTCCCAGACCAGGAATAAAAACAATCTCCCTTGCATTGCAAGACAGTTTCTCAACCACTAGACCACCAGGGAAGCTTATATATAAATTTTTGAGTTTAAATTTATACATTACACTTTAAGTGTCATATTACAAAATGTGAAAAAATAAGGTGAAAAAAAAGGCATAAAATGGAGAAATACACTAATAATTTAGGATATTAACATTTTTCAAGTAGAGAGACAGGAATAATTGCTTGATTCAAAAGTTCTTCAATAATGGAATAATTATTGATTACGCAACAAATAGTCTTTCTTATGAAAACACTAACTATGTAGTTTCAAAAGAAAGATTACTGTGCTTTTTCAGAAATACTTACATAAATATGCATAAGTTTTAATGGAATTATAGATTCTCTAGGGGAAATTTAAATTTTGTACAATTTAGATTCTATCTGATGATTATTTATTATTTAGGGTCTTCTCTATTATATAACCATTTATAGCTGGACTTTCAACTTTAGTACCTTATTATGAAAATGGCTATTGTTTCTGTGACTTTAGTCAATCTTTCAAAGTGCTGAAAATATTCTTTATTCTGTTGATTCAAAATTTGTCTTCCTATTGATTACGCTCATATTTTAAAAATATAATCCCTCTTCTAAATGGCAGTCTTCCAAATACATAAATGTACTAATCATATAAAAACAAATTAAAAAAAAAAAAAACCTCAAATCAAGCCAAACCAAAAAAAAAAAAAAAAGAAAGAAAACACAGATTTGGTCACACTATTCCTAGTGCTTTTGAAATTTATCTCTAGTCTTCCTTAAAGTTTAACATTACTCAGATCTGAACACATTCAGCAGTTTTGGTCTCGCTAGCTCAGAACAGAAAGAGACATCACCTTTTTTCTTTCCATTAATTATGATTAATCTAATTAGCTTCTTTTACTTCCTAAGCATATGTTTTTAAAGATTTTAAATGAACATGGTTTATAAACAGAGATTAACATTGAGTTTTTAACTTGTCACAGCACCTTTTTAATGAAAAAATAAAATCAGAACCATGTCTCAGTTCAGTTCAGTTCAGTCACTCAGTCGTGTCCAACTGTTTGCAACCCCATGAACCGCAGCATGCCAGGCCTCCCTGTCCATCACCAACTCCCAGAGTCCACCCAAACCCATGTCCATTGTGCCAGTGATGCCATCCAACCATCTCATCCTCTGTTGTTCCCTTCTCCTCCTGCCCTCAATCTTTCCCAGCATCAGGGTCTTGTCCAATGAGTCAGCTCTTCGCATCAGGTGGCCAAAGTATTGAAGTTTCAGCTTCAACATCATCCCTTCCAATGAGCATTCAGGACTGATCTCCTTTAGGATGGACTGGTTGGATCTCCTTGCAGTCTAAGGGACTCTCACAAGTCTAAGAGTCTTCTCCAACACCATAGTTCAAAAGCATCCATTCTTCAGTGCTCAGCTTTCTTTATAGTCCAACTCTCACATCCATACTACTGGAAAAATAATAGCCTTGACTAGATGGACCTTTGTTGTTAAAGTAATGTCTCTGATTTTTAATATGCTATCTAAGTTGGTCAAACTTTCCTTCCAAGGAGTAAATGTCTTTTAATTTCATGGCTGCATCACCATCTGCAGTGATTTTGGAACCATGTCTATGCTTCCCATATTCTCAACTTTCAGAGAATCAATAAGACTACCTAAAACACCATATGAAACATGCACTTCACTTACAGTAAGATTTTAGGAAATCAATACTAGCAAAGAAAAATTATTTTATGGGAGTAGAAACTTACACCCTACTAAATTTAACTGCTTAAATAAACTGTGCACTATATTTTAAACATACATTCATGAAAGAGAACTATATCCAAGGCTTTTCTTTGCAAAGCTTTTGAAAGTATCTTACAACAAAAATTATGGGGATATTTAAAACACATCTTAAAACTTCCTGACCAAAAGATATATGATTGATTGATTGAAGCATATTAGGCTTGTTGAACACACTTCCTCTTAAGATGCTATCTTGAAGTATAGTTAACATAAATTGATTAAGTAGTTTAAAAACTTATTTTCAATTCTCTGTAAGTTCTCACTGCTGACTTTTTATTGAATGGACTTTCTAACATGGAATGTATTACATGCAGTATAACTTTCAGTGCACATCAAAAAAAAAAAAAAAAAGAATTCTTAGTGTGCTATGCTTTTTACAGCTTAGCATTTTTTTTTTTTATTTAAGTAGTTTTTATTTTGGGACTTCTCTGGTAGCTCAGTAGTAAAGAATCCGCCTGGCAATGCAGGAGATGTGGTTTTGATCTATAGGTCAGAAAGATCCCCTGGAAAAGGAAACGGCAACCTAATCCAGTAATCTTGTTTGGGAGTCTCATGGACACAGGAGGCTGGTGGACTATAGTCTATGGGGTCACAAAAGAGTTGGACAAGACTTAGCAACTAACAACAACCACAACTTTTATTTTAGAGCCAAACCATCCACATAATCTTAGGTTAACCATTTTGTATTTTGCTATAGCTTGTCTATATTAAAAATTTCTGGCAATGATGTTGTATACTTACCTGGGGATTTTTATACTCCATAATCTCAGCTGAGTTATTCAGCTATGCAAAAATACCTTTTGATACAGGGAGCTGTGATCCACACAGTCAAAGCCTTTGGCATAGTCAGTAAAGCAGAAGTAGATGTTTCTCTGTAATTCTTTTGCTTTTTCGATGATCTAACAGATGTTGGAAATTTGATCACTGGTTCCTTTGCCTTTTCTAAATCCAGCTTGAACATCTGGAATCTTATGGTTCACATACTGCTGAAGCCTGGCTTGGAGAATTTTGAACATGACTTTGGTGTGGATCACAACAAACTGTGGAAAATTCTTAGAGAGATGGGCATACCAGGCCACCTTACCTGACTCCTGAGAAATCTGTATGCAGGCCAAGAAGCAACAGTTAGAACTGGACATGGAACAACAGACTGGTTCCAAATTGGGAAAAGAGTACATCAAGGCTGTATATTGTAACTCTGCTTGTTGAGCTTATATGCACAGTACAGAATGCGAAGTGCTGGGCTGGATAAAGCACAAGCTGGAAACAAGATTGTTGGGAGAAATATCAATAACCTCAGATACACAGATGACACCACCATTATGGCAGCAAGCGAACAGCAACTAAAGAACCTCTTGAATAAAGTGAAAGAGGAGAGTGATAAAGTTGGCTTAAAACTCAACATTCAGAAAAACTAAGATTATGGCATACCATTATTTCATTGGCAATAGATGGGAAACAATAGAAACAATGAAAGACTTTATTTTTAGGGGCTCTAAAATCATTGCAGATGGTGACTGCAGCCATGAAATTAAAAGATGCTTGCTTCTTGGAAGGAGTTAGGCTGTAATCAACCTAGACAGCATATTAAAATGCAGAGACATTACTTAGCCGACAAAGTAGTCATGTATGGATGTGAGAGTTGGACTATAAAGAAAGCTGAGCACTGAAGAATTGACGCTTTTGAACTGTGTTGTTGGAGAAGACTCTTGAGAGTCCCCTGGATGGCAAGGAAATCCAAGCAGTCAATCCTAAAGGCTATCAGTCCTGAATATTCATTGGAAGGACTGATGTTGAAACTTCAATACCTTGGCCACGTGATATGAAGAACTGACTTATTGCAAAAGACCCTGATGCTGGGAAAGATTAAGGCAGGAGAAGAATGGGATAGTAGAGGATGAGATGGTTGTATGGCATCACCAACTCTATGGACATGAGTTTGAGCAAACTCCATGAGTTGGTGATGTACAAGGAAGTCTGGCGTGCTGCAGTCCATGGGGTCACAAAGAGTTGGACATGACTGAGTGACTGAACTGACTGACTGACAGAGACTTGAGTTTTCTCACAATATGTTGATATACAATGAGGATGTAGAAGAGTGATAACTGGCCCGAACCACATTTTAAATTGTGGATCAAAATTGGATAACCACAGGAAAGGAGATTCACTTGATAGAAAAAGAGGTTTTTAATCCATTCCATAACCAAACACATCAAAAATACATCCACATGTGGAGCAAGTAACTTTCACTGAAAACAAACTGGACACTGGCAGAAAGATCCTTTTGCAACCGAAGATCTAAGAAAGATCTACATGGGAGACCTATGACCCTAGCAGGGGACTATAGAAGAAAAGGGAGAAGTATTGGTCTCAGAGAGCTTCCCTGGAGAATGAGGGGTTCATATAACATGTTGGGCACCCCAACTCTGAAGTTTGATGCTGAGAAGAGGTTTCTTAGGTGACTTGAAAACCAGTGAAACTCAGAAGAGAAACCAACACTGTGCTTATGGAGAACATGTTTACATGCTTTCTCACTCCTAGAAACAGGGGGGAAGGAGAAAATTGGAACTGCCTGGGACCCTGGCCCATTTCCATGACTACTCCAGCATGCGTTCCTCTTCCTCCAGTGAAGCTCCACAGTAGGGTGAAGGCTACCCTTCATGGACAGTGTGCATCTGGGGAGAACAAAGCTGGCAAAAATGTGGTACAACATCTGAACAGAGTGAGGGTGGCCATCTCTGGCACTCATGGAAGAAGAGGAATGGGAATTCTCTAGTATGCTAGAACCTTCCAGGCATGCCTCAGCCCACACTGGACACCAACTCCAGCCCTACATTTATCAGCTCTACTCCACACTGGGAAAATGTTCCATTGTTAGGAGGGGGGAGAGAACACACTTAGAATAGAACCAGTTAGGACTGGAACATCAAGGCTTCTGCTCCAGCAGTCTGAGACCTGACCTCACCACTGGTAGGCCAATAAGCATAAGAGAAGCCCTGGCTTGTTCCTCGCTTTGGCTCTACTCCCTCCACCTCAAGTCTTATTTCCCATCAAGATGGTAGCTGCCAATACACCCCAGAAGAAGATGCAGCACATGCTCAGTTCAGTTCCACCTCTTCTACCAAAGCCACTGTATATACACAGACTGTGCAAGGACACTACCAAACAAGTACAGTCCTTCAAAAATGGAATATATAACTGATTAACCTAATTTCACAGATATACGGAAAGTTAAACAATATTAGAAAACAGAAGAAGGTGTTTCAAATGAAAGTATAGGAAAAAAAAAAACTAAGATAATAGAGATAAATAATTTACCATAGAAAGATTTCAAAACATTAGCAATAAGAATGCTGAGATTGAGAAAAGAAAAAAAAATATGGTGAAAATTTTAGAAAATATTTTAAAACATAATGAATTAGAGCTGAAGAATACAATAACTGGCATGAAAAACACATTAAAAGACTTAGTAGTAGACCAGGTGATACAAAATAACACATAAGTGATCTGGAAGGTAAAATTATAGAAATCAAAAAGTAAAAAGGAAAACAAATTTTAAAATGAGGATGATTTAAAGTACCACTGAGAAAATATCAAGCATACCAGCATTAAATCATAGCAGTCCAGAAAGGAAAAGAGAGATAAAAATGTGTCAAAAATATATCTGATAAAATTTTGACTGAAAGCCTCTCAAACCTGAAGAAGGAAGCATAGAGACCCCCAACTAAGGTGAACTCAAGGAGAATGCCCACCCAGACATATTGTATTGAAATGGCAACAGTTAAACACAAAGAGCACTAAAGGCAGCAGGAGAAAGAAAATAAAGCATGCAAGGGTACACCCTCATAATGCTGTTACCCAATTTTTTTGTAGAAACTTTACTGGACAGAAAGGAGTGGCATACAATGTTAAGAATACTAAATGGGAAAAACCTGCAACCTATACTCTTGCCTAGAGAATTCTGTGGACAGAGGAACCTGGTGGACTGCTGTCCATGGGGTTGCACAGAGTCAGACACGACTGAAGCGACTTAGCAGCAGCAGCAGCAGGATAAACTACCAACACGATTAATATTCAGAATTGAAAGAGAGATAAAGAATTTTTCAAATAACAAAAATTAAAAGATTCCATCCATACTAAACTGACCCTATAAAGATTATTAAAGGATCTTTACATGGAAAAGAGAAGGCCATAACAAGAAGTAAAAATTTATAGGAAAGGAAAAATCTCATTTATAAAGGGAAATATATAGTAAAATCTGACAATAAGCCACTTAAATTAGCTAGTATGAAAGTATAAAAACAAACAGTGTAAAATCAACTATAGCGAAAATAAAGAATGAAGGGATAAACATGGAGATATTGAATATAACATCAAAAAAGCAAAATGTAAGGGAAGGTGGTAGAAAATTTAGATCTTTTAGAATGTGTTACAAACTAATGATTGCTAGTTTAAACATATATATTTATAGGTTATTGTATATGAACCCTATGGTAATCACAAATTGAAATCCTAAAATAGATCACAAGACTAGAGATAAAGGAATGCAAATATTGATAAAGAAAATTATCCAACCAGTTAAGAAATTAAAAGAAAAATAAAAGAGAAAAATAATTACAAATAACCATAAAACAAGTAACAACATAGCAATAAGTACAAACCTAAAAATAACTAAATGTTAAAGGAATAAACACTCCAATCAAAAGATATAACAAGACTGATTGGAATAAAAGTACCTGTCTAAATACTGCCTACAAGAGACTCACTTCATGCCTAAAGAAATACACAGATATTAGGATGAATGGAAATAGATATTTTATAAAAATGGAAACAAACAAAAAACTGGGGTAGTGACATTCAGACAAAACAGATTTTAAAGCAAAATCTATAACAAAAAGCAAAAAAAGTGATCAACAAAAGAAGAGGAAAATATTCATTAACATATATTCACTTAATATGGGAGCACCTAAATATATAAAAAAATATTAATAAACATAAATGGAGAAATTGACAATAATGCAATAATAGTAGGAGGATAATACTACTATTATAATAATACAACAGCAGGGGACATTTAACTCTACACCTACATCAAAGGACATATCATCAAGACAGAAAATCAATAAGGCAGTTTTAAATGCCACATTAGACTAACATCCAAAAACAGCAGAATGCACAGTCTATCAAGTGTACATGAAATTCTTCTCCAGAATAAGTCCCATGTCAGGCCACAATCAGATATCAACATTTGTTTTTAAATAGAATTTTTTTTTCCTTTAAACCACAAAATGGTATATAGTTAATTTTATTTATTCGTTTTTTACTTTACAATATTGTATTGGTTTTGCCATGCATCAACATGAATCAATAATTATTTTTCTGAAATGAAAATAAAACACAACTTTCCAAAATAAGTGAAACACAACTAAAGAGCTCTAAAAGGAGAATTTATAGCATTATAGGTCTTCCTGAATAAACAAGAAAAATCGCAAATAAACAGACTAATCAACCATTTAAAATAATTAGAAAAAAAAGAACCAAAGCCCAAATTCAGAAGAGGGAGAAGGAAATAATAAAGTTCAGAGAGAAAATATTTAAAACAGAAACAAACAATAAGAAAACAACAATAGAAAAGGTCAGTGAGGGGCAGTCCTAGATGGCAGAGGAATAGGATGGGGAGACCACTTTATTCCCCACAAATTCATCAAAAGAACATTTGAACACTGAGCAAATTCCACAAAACAACTTTTGAATGCTGGCAGAGGACATCAGGCACCCGGAAAGGCAGCCTATTGTCTTCTAAAGGAGGTAGGGCAAAATATAAAAGATAAGAGAGGCAAAAGAGGTAGGGACAGAGATGCGTCCCAGGGAGGGAGTCTTTAAGAAAAGAGAGAGGCTTCCAAACACCAGGAAACACTCTCACTGGTGGGTCCGTGACGAGCCTTGGAATCTTAGAGCGCAACATAACTAGGAGGAAAAATAAATAATTAATTAAAACTCACAGATTACATGCCTAAGGGCAACTCCCAGCAGCCCAGACCCTCGCATCCCCCACTAGCAAGTGGGGGCTGGACAGGGAGGCGGGGGCTGCATTGCTTAGGGTGAGGACCAGGCCTGAATGCCCCGAGGGCAATCTGAGGGAACTAACGAGATAGCAACCCAGACTGTGGGATAGCTATCCCATGAAAAGCCCTAACTTAAGACTCTGCTGGGCCCGCTCACAGAACAAAGGACTGAGCAGAGCTAGCTGGCTGTGGACTGGCCCATCCCCAGCCAGAGACAGGCAAGTGAGGACAGCCAGAGCTGGAGGTGGCAATCGCAGCCCCAGAGAGGCATCCCCAAACTGCAAGCAGGCTTCGTTGCTAACCAAGACTTCTAGGGATTCTGGACCGTTGACATCTGCTGGGAGGGTTGCAGCCAGAGACCAGCTTCCCAGAAGTGACACACAGCACACCTGAGAAGGAGCACCCATTGTACACCCAGAAAACTGAGCGGGGGAGACACAGGAGGCGATAAAACGCAGCCTACAACTGGGGATGACTTTGCTCGCCAAGCACCTGGTCACCTGAGCTGCTTGGACCTGGGAAGGGCACGCAACCCAGGGCCCACCTCAGACAGTTCCTGGCAGAGCAACTTAGAGCCTGAGCAATGTAGATTGGAAAAGCACACATGCCCTGAGCAGGGGCAAACCCAGTGTGCTGAGTCACTGCGAGAACTCCCTACACAGGCCAGTGATATTTATTTGCAGTGTTCCTCTCTCCCCACAGCACAACTGAACAAGTGAGCCTAAAAAAAGTGACCATCACCGCCCCCTTGTGTCAGGGCGGAAATTGGACACTGAAGAAACAAGCAAACAGAAGCCAAAATAAACAGAGGGAGCATCTTTGGAAGTGATAGGTGCAGTAGATTAAAACCCTATAGTTAGCACCGACTACATAGGAAGGGGCCTATAGATCTTGAAAAGTATAAGCCAGATCAAGGAACAATCTGAAAATGAACTTATCCCACACTGTCTGCAACAGCTCCAGAGAAAATCCTAGATATATTTTTACTATTATCATTTTTTTTTATTTTTTAATTGTTTTTTTAAAAATTTAAGTCCTCTATTACTCTTTAATTTTCATTTTTATAACCTACTATTTAGTTCAGTTCAGTCGCTCATGTCCGACTCTTTGCAACCCCATGAATCACAGCACATCAGGCCTCCCTGTCCATCACCAACTCTGGGAACTTAAACAAACTCATGCCCATTGAGTCAGTGATGCCATCCAGCCATCTCATCCTCTGTGGTCCACTTCTCCTACCCCCAAGCCCTCCCAGCATCAGGATCTTTTCCAATGAGTCAGCTCTTCACATGAGGTGGTCAAAGTATTGGAGTTTCAGCTTCACAGTAGTCCTTCTAATGAAAACTCAGTACTGATCTCCTTTAGGATGGACTGGTTGGATCTTCTTGCAGTCCAGGGGACACTCAAGAATCTTCTCCAACACCACAGTTCAAAAACATCAATTCTTTGGAGCTCAGCTTTCTTTGTAGTCCAACTCTCACATCCATACATGACCACTGGAAAAACCATAGCCTTGACTAGAGGGACCTTTATTGGCAAAGTAATGTCTCTGCTTTTCAATATGCTATCTGCTGCTGCTGCTGCTGCTAAGTCACTTCAGTCATGTTCGACTCTGTGTGACCCCATAGACAGCAGCCCACCAGGTTCCCCTGTCCCTGGGATTTTCCAAGCAAGAACACTGGGTGGGTTTCCATTTATTTCTCCAGTGCATGAAAGTGAAAAGTGAAAGTGAAGTTGCTCAGTCGTGTCCAACTCTTTGCAACCCCTTGGATTGTAACCTACCAGGCTTCTCCATCCATTGGATTTTCCAGGCAAGAGTACTGAAGTGGGGTGCCATTGTCTTCTCCGAATATGCTATCTAAGGTGGTCATAACTTTCCTTCGAAGGAGTAAGTGTCTTTTAATTTCATGCAGTGATTCTGGAGCTCAAAAAAATAAAGTCTGACACTGTTTCCACTGTTTCCCCATCTCTTTCCCATGAAGTGATGGAACCAGATACCATGATCTTAGTTTTCTGAATGTTGAGCTTTAAGCCAACTTTTTAACTCTCCTCTTTCACTTTCATCAAGAGGCTTTTTAATTCCTCTTTACTTTCTGCTATAAGGGTGGTGTCATCTGCATATCTGAGGTTATTGATATTTCTCCCAGCAATCTTGATTCTAGCTTTTGCTTCTTCCAGCCCAGCATTTCTCATGTTGTACTCTGCCTATAAGGTAAATAAGCAGGGTGACAATATACAGCCTTAATGTACTCCTTTCCCTATTTGGAACATCTGTAGTTCCATGTCCAGTTCTAACTGTTGCTTCCTGACCTGCATACAGGTTTGTCAAGAGGCAGGCCAAGTGGTCTGATATTCACATCTTGTTAAGAATTTTCCACAGTTTATTGTAATCCACACAGTCAAAGGCTTTGGTATAGCCAATCAAGCAGAAATGTATGTTTTTTCTGGAACTCTCTTGCTTTTTTGATGATCCAGTAGATATTGGCAATTTGATCTCTGGTTCCTCTGTCTTTCCTAAAAACAGCTTGGACATCTGGAAGTTCACTGTTCACATATTGTTGAAACCTGGCTTGGAGAATTTTGAGCATTACTTTACTAATGTGTTAGATGAGTGCAATTGTGCAGTACTTTGAGCATTCTTTGGCATTGCCTTTCTTTGGGATTGGAATGAAAACTGACCTTTTCCAGTCCTGTGGCCACTGCTGAGTTTTCCAAATTTGCTGGCATATTGTGTGCAGCACTTTCACAGCATCATCTTTCAGGATTTGAAATAGTTCAACTGGGATTCCATCACCTCCACTAGCTTTGTTCGTAGTGATGCTTTCTAAGGCCCACTTGACTTCATATTCCAGGATGTCTGGCTCTAAGTAACTGATCACACCATCGTGATTATGTGGGTTGTGAAGATCTTTCTTGTACAGTTCTTCTTTGTATTCTTGCCACTTCTTCTCAATATCTTCTGCTATTATCTTGCAAAAAAAAAGACCCTATTTTTAAAGCAAATTATATATATATATATATATATATATATATATATATATAATTTCTATGACTTTGTTTTTTTTTTTTTTTTAATATTGTATTTTTGAGAATCTAACCTCTACTCTAGATTTTTAATCTTCGCTTTTTGGTATTTGTTATCAATTTTGTACCTTTAAGAACCCAATCTTCAGTACCCACATTTACTTAGTAGTGAGATTACTGGCCTGACTGCTTTCTCCCCCTTTGGACTCTTTCTTTTCTCCACCAGGTTGCCTTTGTCTCCCCACTCCCCCTTCTCTTCTCTACACAATTCTGTGAATCTCTTTGTGTGTTCTTGGCTGTGGACAACACTTAGGGAACTGATTACTGGCTGGATCTGTCTCTCTCCTTTTGATTCCCCCTTTTCTCCTGGGATATCCTCTGTCTCCTTCCTCCCTCTTCTTTTCTCTGTGTAACACCGTGAACATCTCTGAGGGGTCCAGATTTTGGAGAGCACATAGGGAAGTGATTACTGGCTAGCTTGCTCTCTCCCCTTTTGATTCCCCCTCTTCTACTCCTGGTCACCTCTATCTCCCTCCTCCCTCTTCTCTTCTCCATGTAACTCTGTGTACCTCTCCAGGTGTCCCTCACTGTGGAGAAACTTTTCATCATTAACCTAGATGTTTTATCATAGGTGCTGTGTAGATGGACAAGTCTTGAGGCTACTGTAATAATAAGACTGAAAACCAGAGGTAGGAGTCTTAAGTTCAAATCCTGAGAACACCAGAGAACTCCCGACTACAGGCAACATTAATCGATAGGAGCTCATCAAAAGCCTCCATACCTAGACTGAAACCAAGCACCACTCAAGGGCCAACAAGTTCCAGAGCAAGACATACCACACAAATTCTCCAGCAACACAGGAACATAGCCCTGAGCTTCAATATACAGGCTGCCCAAAGTCACACCAAACCCACTGACATCTTGAAGCTCACTACTAAACACTTCATTTCACTCCAGAGAGAAGAAATCCAGCTCCACCCACCAGAACACAGTCACAAGGTTCCCTAACCAGGAAACCCTGACAAGCCACCCGTCCAACCCCACCCACAATGAGGAGCCTCCACAATAAAGAGGAATCACCAACTGTCAGAATACAGAAAGGCCACCCCAAATTCAGCAATATAAACAAGGTGAAAAGGCAGAGAAATACTCAGCAGGTAAAGGAACAGGATAAATGCAAACCAAACCAAAAAAAAAAAAAAAAAAAGAGGAAAGATAGGGAATCTACCTGATAAAGAATTCCAAATAATGATAGCGAAAATGATTCAAATACTTGAAAACAAAATGGAGCTACGGATAAATAGCCTGGAGACAAGGATTGAGAAGATGCAAGACATGTTTAACAAGGACTTAGAAGAAATAAAAAAGACTCAATATATAATGAACAATGCAATAAATGAGATAAAAAACACTCTGGTGGGAATCAACAGTAGAATAACAGAGGCAGAAAATAGGATAAGTGAGGCAGAAGACAGAATGGTAGAAATAAATGAAGCAGAAAGGAAAAAAGAAATAAAAGAAATGAGGACAACCTCAGAGACCTCTGGCACAATGTGAAATGCCCCAAAATTAGAATCATAGGAGTCCCAGAAGAAGAAGACAAAAATAAAGACCTTGAGAAAATACTTGAGTAGATAATAGTTCAAAAACTTCCCTAAAATGGGGAAGAAAATAGTCACTCAAGTCCAAGAAACCCAGTGTCCCAAACAGGATAAACCCAAGGCGAAACACCTCAAGACACATATTAATCAAATTAACAAAGATCAAACATGAAGGACAAATATTAAAAGCAGTAAGGGAAAAATAACAAATAACACACAAGGAGATTCCCATAAGGATAACAGCTGATCTTTCAATAGAAATCCTTCAGGCCAGAAAGGAATGGCAGGACATACTTAAAGTGATGAAAGAGAAAAATCTACAGCCCAGATTACTGTACCCAGCAAGGGTCTCTTTCAAATATGAAGGAGAAATCAAAAGCTTCAAAGATAAGCAAAAGCTGAGAGAATTCAGCACCACCAACCAAGCTCTCCAACAAATGCTAAAGGATCTTCTCTAGACAGGAAACACAGAAAGGGTACATAAACTTGAATCCAACACAATAAAGTAAATGGCAACAGGATCATACTTATCAATAATTACCTTAAATGCAAATGGGTAGAATGCCCCAATGAAAAGACAAAGACTGGCTGAATGGATACAAAAACAAGACCCCTATGTATGTTGTCTACAAGAGACCCACTTCAAAACAAGGAACACATACAGATAGAAAGTGAAGAGCTGGAAAAAAATATTCCATGCAAATAGAGACCAAAAGAAAGCAGGAAAAAGAGACATCGATGTATAGAACAGTCTTATGGACTCTGTGGGAGAGGGAGAGGGTGGGAAGATTTGGGAGAATGGCATCAAAACATGTAAAATATCATGTATGAAACGAGTTGCCAGTCCAGGTTCGATGCACGATACTGGATGCTTGGGGTTGGTGAACTGGGACGACCCAGAGGGATGGAATGGGGAGGGAGGAGGGAGGAGGGTTCAGGATGGGGAAAACATGTATACCTGTGGTGGATTCATTTTGATATTTGGCAAAACTAATACAATTATGTAAAATTTAAAAATAAAATTAAATTAAAAAAAAAAAAAGAGAAAGAAAGCAGGAGTAGCAATACTCATATCCGATAAAATAGACTTTAAAACAAAGGCTATGACCCACCTCCCAGAATATTGGAAATAAAAGCAAAAATAAACAAATGGGACCTAATTAACCTTAAAAGCTTCTGCACATCAAAGGAAACTATTAGCAAGGTGAAAAGACAGCCTTCAGAATGGGAGAAGATAATAGCAAATGAAGCAACTGACAAACAACTAATCTCAAAAATATACAAGCAACTCCTACAGCTCAACTCCAGAAAAATAAATGATCCAATCAAAAAATGGGCCAAAGAACTAAATAGACATTTCTCCAAAGAAGACATACAGATGGCTAACAAACACATGAAAAGATGCTCAACATCACTCATTATCAGAGAAATGCAAATCAAAACCACTATGAGGTACCATTTCACACCAGTCAGAATGGCTGCGATCCAAAAGTCTACAAGCAATAAATGCTGGAGAGGGTGTGGAGAAAAGGGAACCCTCTTACACTGTTGGTGGGAATGCAAACTAGTACAGCCACTATGGAGAACAGTGTGGAGATTCCTTAAAAAACTGGAAATAGACATGCCTTATGACCCAGCAATCCCACTGCTGGGCATACACACTGAGAAAACCAGAAGGGAAAGAGACACGTGTACCCCAATGTTCATCGCAGCACTGTTTATAATAGCCAGGACATGGAAGCAACCTAGATGTCCATCAGCAGATGAATGGATAAGAAAGCTGTGGTACATATACACAATGGAGTATTATTCAGCCATTAAAAAGAGTACATTTGAATCAGTTCTAATGAGGTGGTTGAAACTGGAGCCTATTATACAGAGTGAAGTAAGCCAGAAAGAAAAACACCAATACAGTATACTAACGCATATATATGGAATTTAGAAAGATGGTAACAATAACCCTGTGTACGAGACAGCAGAAGAGACACTGATGTATAGAACAGTCTTATGGACTCTGTGGGAGAGGGAGAGGGTGGGAAGATTTGGGAGAATGGCATTGAAACATGTGAAATATCATGTATGAAATGAGTTGCCAGTCCAGGTTCGATGCACGATACTGGATGCTTGGGGCTGGTGCACTGGGACAACCCAGAGGGATGGAATGGGGAGGGAGGAGGGAGGAGGGTTCAGGATGGGGAATACATGTATACCTGTGGCGGATTCATTTTGATATTTGGCAAATCTAATACAGTTATGTAAAGTTTAAAAATAAAATAAAATTAAAAAAAAAAAAAAAAAGAATTCAGCTGTGAAGCCGTCTGGACCTGGGCTTTTGTTTGTTGGAAGATTTCTGATTACAGTTTCAATTTCCGTTCTTGTGATGGGTCTGTTAAGATTTTCTATTTCTTCCTGGTGGAGTTTTGGAAAGTTGTACTTTTCTAATAATTTGTCCATTTTTTCCCCGTTGTCCATTTTATTGGCATATAATTGCTGATAGTAGTCTCTTATGATCCTTTGTATTTCTGTGTTGTCTGTTGTGATCTCTCCATTTTCATTTCTAAATTTATTGATTTGATTCTTCTCCCTTTGTTTCTTGATGAGTCTGGCTAATGGTTTGTCAATTTTATTTATCCTTTCAAAAAACCAGCTTTTGGCTTTGTTGATTTTTGCCATGGTCTCTTTTGTTTCTTTTGCATTTATTTCTGCCCTAATTTTTAAGATTTCTTTCCTTCTACTAACCCTAGGGTTCTTCCTTTTCTAGTTGCTTCAGGTGTAGAGTTAGGTTATTTATTTGACTTCTTTCTTGTTTCTTGAGGTATGCCTGTATTTCTATGAACTTTCCCCTTAGGACTGATTTTACAGTGTCCCACAGGTTTTGGGTTGTTGTGTTTTCATTTTCATTCGTTTCTTTGCAAATTTTGATTTCTTTTTTGATTTCTTCTGTGATTTGTTGGTTATTCAGCAGCATGTTGTTCAGCCTCTCTATGTTGGAATTTTTAATAGTTTTTCTCCTATAGCTGAGATCTAATCTTACTGCATTGTGGTCAGAAAAGATGCTTGGAATGATTTCATTTATTTTTTTTTTAATTTACCAAGGCCAGATTTATGGCCCAAAATGTGATCTATCCTGGAAAAAGTTCCGTGTGCGCTTGAGAAAAAGGTGGAATTCATTGTTTTGGGATGAAATGTTCCATAGATATCAATTAGGTCTAACTGGTCTATTGTAAAGTTTAAAATTTGTTAATAAAGTCAAAATGGATTAAAGATCTAAACATAAAACCAGAAACTATAAAACTCCTAGGGGAGAACATAGGCAAAACATTCTCTGACATACATCACAGCAGGATCCTCTATGACCCACCTCCAAGAATATTGGGAAAAAAGGCAAAAATAAACAAATGAGACCTAATTAAACTTAAAAGCTTCTGCACAACAAAGGAAACTATAAGCAAGGTGAAAAGACAGCCTTCAGAATGGGAGAAAATAATAGCAAATGAAGCAACTGACAAACAACTAATCTCAAAAATATACAAGCAACTCCTACAGCTCAATTCCAGAAAGTAAATGACCCAATCAAAAAATGGGCCAAAGAACTAAATAGACATTTCTCCAAAGAAGACATACAGATGGCTAACAAACACATGAAAAGATGCTCAACATCACTCATCAGAAAAATGCAAATCAAAACCACTATGAGGTACCATTTCACGCCAGTCAGAATGTCTGCGATCCAAAAGTCTACAAGCAATAAATGCTGGAGAGGGTGTGGAGAAAAGGGAACCCTCTTACACTTTTGATGAGAATGCAAACTAGTACAGCCACTATGGAGAACAGTGTGGAGATTCCTTAAAAAACTGGAACTAGAACTGCCTTATGATCCAGCAATCCCACTGCTGGGCATACACACTGCGGAAACCAGAACTGAAAGAGACACGTATACCCCAATGTTCATCGCAGCACTGTTTATAATAGCCAGGACACGGAAGCAACCTAGATGTCCATCAGCAGATGAATGGATAAGAAAGCTGTGGTACATATACACAATGGAGTATTACTCAGCCATTAAAAAGAATACACTTGAATCAGTTCTAATGAGGTGGATGAAACTGGAGCCTATTATACAGAGTGAAGTAAGCCAGAAAGAAAAACACCAATACAGTATACTAATGCATATATATGGAATTTAGAAAGATGGTAACAATAACCCTGTATACGAGACAGCAAAATAGACACTGATGTATAGAACAGTCTTTCAAACTCTGTGGGAGAGGGAAAGGGTGGGATGATTTAGGAGAATGGCATTGAAATATGTATAATATCATATATGAAACGAGTCACCAGTCCAGGTTCGATGCACGATACTGGATGCTTGGGGCTGGTGCACTGGGACGACCCAGAGGGATGGTACGGGGAGGGAGGAAGGAGGAGGGTTCAGGATGGGGAACACATGTATACCTGTGGCAGATTCATTTTGATATATTGCAAAACCAATACAATATTGTAAAGTTAAATAAAATAAAATTTAAAAAATAAAACTAAAATGGGCTGAATGCCTAAACAGACTTTTATCCAAAGAAAACACAGAGATGGCCAACAGGCACATGCAAAATACTCAACATCACTTAATCACCAGATAAAAGCAAATAAAAACCAAAAAGAGATGTTACTTCACAACTGTCTGAATGTGTATTGCCAAAAAGACCACAAATAAAAGTTGTTGGAGAGGATATAAAGACAAGGGAACCCAAGGACACTGTTAGTAGAATTGTAAGTTGGAACAGCCAATATGGAAAAGTATGGAGCTAAAAACAGGGCTAGTCTTCATGTTCAGCCACTCAGTTGGGTCTCACTCTTTGCGACCCCATGGACTGCAGCACACCAGGCTTCCCTGTCCTTTATTATCTCCCAGAGCCTTCTCAAACTCATGTCCATTGACTCAGTGATGCCATCCAACAATCGCATCTTCTGTTGTCCCATTCTCCTCCTGCCTTTTATCTTTCCCATCATCAGGGTCTTTACCAATGAGTCAGTTCTTTGCATCAAGTGGCCAAATTACTGGAGCTTTAGCTTCAGCATCAGTACTTCCGATGAATATAAGGGCTGATTTCGTTTAGGATTGACTGGATTGATCTTGCAATCCAAGGGGCTCTAAAGAGTCTTTTCCAGAACCACAGTTCAAAAGCATCAATTCTTCGGTGCTCAGCCTTCTTTATGGTCCAACTCTCACATCCATACATAACTACTGGAAAAACCATAGCTTTGACTAGATGGACCTTTGTCGGCAAAGTAATGTCTCCGCTTTTTAATACACTGTCTATGTTGGTCATAGCTTTTCTTCTAAGGGGCAAGCTTCTTTTAATTTCACGGCTACACTCACTGTCCACAGTGATTTTGCAGCCCAAGAAAAGAAAGTCTGTCACTGTTTCCATTGTTTCCCCATCTATTTTGCCATGAAGTGATAAGATAAGATGCCATGATTTTAGTTTTTTGAATGTTGAATTTTAAACCAGCTTTTTTACTCTTCCACCTTCATCAAGAGACTCTTTAGCTCCTCTTCACTTTCTGCCATAAGGGTATCATCTACATATCTGAAGTTATGAACATTTCTCTTGGCAATCTTGATTCCAGTTTGTGCTTCATCCAGCCTGGCATTTTTCATTTTGTCCTCTGCATGATTCAGCTATTCCATTAGTGAGTATATATCCAACATAAACAAAAACACTGATCTATATGCATTGCAATGATCATAGCAGTTTTATTTACAACACCCAAGATATTAAAATAACCTAATTTCCAATAACAGATGAATGAATAAAGATATGGTATGTATAGGAGGTCTTAGTTGTGGTACTTGGGATCTTCATTTTGTCACATGGGATCTTTTGTTGTGGCACATGTACAGTCTAGTTGTGGCACATGGGCTCCAGAGGACAAGCTCAGTAGTTGCCATAGCAGGGCTTGACCCATGTCTCATGCATTGTGAGGTAGACTCTTAACCACTAACTAAAGAAAAAGGTATAGTTGTTAAGGCTATTTAGAAAATGAAATAATACAACATATACAATTTGAAAGAATATAGGGAGAAAAGATAAAAATGGAACAGGTAGTAACAAATAGAAATGTGAAAAAAAATTAAATCCCAGACTATAATCAAGTTAAATATAAAGCATCTAATAGTCCAGTTAAAAGGTGCATATTTTCAGTTGTATAACAAAGTCAGAACTTAATATATGCTCTCTTTAGGAAATCTACTTTGAATATAAAGAGAGAGAAATTAAAAGCACAGGGAGAAAAATCATTAATTTTTGCCTGGGATGTCAAGATGGAGAAACTATACTGAAAGATTTTAGAGGAAATACACTTAAGGTGGACCCTGGAGAGTAATGGCAATCAATGGGGTGGAAAAGAGTGAGAACAGTAATTTCTTAGGTTGGATTCCATAGAAGCCAAACCCAAGGCAAAGATTTAGGTACATGTGGCTTGTTCAGGAAAATCCTTTAAGGGGATTAGTGGAGCATAGGGAAAGGAAGCTTGCTCATCAGAAACGTGGTCTCAAGTAAAGTCTAGCCTTGACTTATTTCTGGAGCTCTGAAGTATAAATCTTTAATGTGTCATTTGATAATCAAGGAGACACTCTGCAGAAGGTCCAGTTAGAAACCATTATTTTCAGACAGAAACAGCTAGAAATAACTATACAAGCTGATAAAGGTGATCTGATTGGATACCACATTTGTATACTGCTGTAATTATAATTAAGGAACAATAGGAGCAGAAATATAGAGATACAAAGCTTTACAGAGATGTTAGAAATGAAGGAGTGGTCAAATATGGTAAAATTTGATTTTGAATGGCAGTCTAGGATGGAATGCCTAAGTATGTAAATACTGCCCTAATATCAATTAATTTATTGTTTCCTAAAATATTGATTTGATATGTCAAAATTCAAATTTAGCAGCACATATGCAGAGACATTACTTTGACAACAAAGGTCTGTCTAGTCAAAGCTATGGTTTTTCCAGTAGTCATGCATGGATGTGAAAGTTGAACTATAAAGAAAGCTGAGCACCAAAGAATTGATGCTTTTGAACTGTGATGTTGGAGAAGACTCTTGAGAGTTTCTTGGACTGAAAAGAGATCCAACCAGTCCATCCTAAAGGAGATCAGTCCTGGATTTTCATTGGAAGAACTGATGCTGAAGCTGAAATTCCAATACTTTGGCCACCTGATGCAAAGAGCTGACTCATTTGAAAAGACCTTGGTGCTGGGAAAGACTGAGGGCAGGAGGAGAAGGGGACGACAGAGGATGAGATTGTTGGATGGCATCACTGACTCAGTGGACCAACTCCTGGAGTTGGTGATGGACAGGGAAGCCTGGTGTGCTGTGGCCCAGGGGATCACATGGATATGACTGAGCTACTAAACTGAATTGAGCTGCACTAAATAAATAAATGATACATAAAGAAAGCAACATTTAGTACAACTGTTTTCTTTTTTTGGAGAACTCAAACTTTTGGGCAAAATTCTAGGTGTAATAAATAGCCCAAGAGTTTCACTACCCTACCTTCCATTTTACTGATTGATTGACATTTGTTATTAGTTAATGTATAGTTGTTTTACAATGTTGTATTAGTGTTTATTGCACAGCAAAATAAATCAGTCTTACATACATATATGTCACTTCCTTTTGTACTTCAGTCCCATTTAGAAAACTACAATGCATTAAGTAGAGTTCCCATGTGTTATACAGTACATTCCCATCAATTGTCTTATTTTATACATAGTGTTAATAGTGGATGTGTGTCAATCTCAATCTCTCAATTCCCCCCACCCCATCCCTTCTCCCCTTGGTATCCATACATTTGTTCTCCACATCTGTCTCTATTTCTCCTCTGCAAATAAGGTCATCTATACCATTTTTCTAGATTCCACATATATGTGTTAATATACAACATTTGTTTATTGTAAATAAGTCTCTTACTGACTTACTTCATTCTGTATGACACTCTGTGTAGGTCCATCCACATCTCTACAAATGGCTCGATGCCATTCCTTTTTATGGCTGAGTAATATTCCAAGGTATATATGTGTTATATCTTCTTTATCCATTCCTCTGTTGATGGATATTTAGAATGGATCCATGTGTTAACTATGTAGTGTTTCAATGAACACTGAGGTGCATGCTTTTTTTTTTTTAATTATTTTTTTTCTTGGTATATGTCCAATAGTGGGATTGTTCGGTTATATGTTAGTTCTATTTTTAGTTGTTTGTTTTTTTTTAAGGAATTTTCATGCTGTCCTCCATAGTGGCTATATGAATTTACATTCCCACCAACAGTGTAAGAAGATTCACTTTTCCCCATATTCTCTCGAGCATAAATTTTTTGCAGATTTTTCGATGATGGCCATTCTGATTGAAGAGAGGTGATACTTCATTGTAACTTTGATTTGAATTTCTCTAATGATTTTCAAGGGTTTCCAAGGTGGCTCAGTGGTGAAGAATCCACCTGCAATGCAAGAAACCAGAGTTCAATCCCTGTGTCAGGAAGATCCCCTGGAGAAGGAAATGGCAACTCACTCCAGTATTATTGCCTGGGGAATCCCATGGACAGAGGAGGCTGGCAAGCTACAGCCCATAGGGTCACAAAGAGTCAGACATGACAGAAGTGACTTAGTATGCTTCAGTCGTATTATGATTTTCAATCATATGCCATGTAATTGTTTTCAATATTTGCTTCTCCAGAATGCAGAAATCTTTTGAGAATCACCAAATACACCTCTAATCATAACCAGTGCTCCTCTTCTGAGTATTATAATCACTTTAAAATTACAATTATACATCTCCACGAATACTCAGGTGCTTCAGTTCAGTTCAGTTCAGTTCAGTCGCTCAGTCGTGTCCGACTCTTTGTGACCCCATGAATCGCAGCACACCAGGCCTCCCTGTCCATCACCAACTCCCGGAGTTCACTCAAACTCACGTCCATCAAGTCGATGATGCCATCCAGCCATCTCATCCTCTGTTGTCCCCTTCTCCTCCTGCCCTCAATCCCTCCCAGCATCAGAGTCTTTTCCAATGAGTCAACTCTTCGCATGAGGTGGCCAAAGTACTGTAATTTCAGCTTCATCATCGTTCCTTCCAAAGAACACCCAGGACTGATCTCCTTTAGGATGGACTGGTTGGATCTCCTTGCAGTCCAAAGGACTCTCAAGAGTCTTCTCCAACACCACAGTTCAAAAGCATCAATTCTTCAGTGCTCAGCTTTCTTCACAGTCCAACTCTCAGATCCATACATGACCACTGGAAAAACCATAGCCTTGACTAGACGGACCTTTGTTGGCAAAGTAATGTCTCTGCTTTCCAATATGCTATCTAGGTTCTTCAGTTGAGTACAAATCTTTGTGATCCCATGGTCTGTAGCCCATCAGTTTCCTCTATCCATGGGATTTCCTAGGCTAGAATACTGTAGTGGGTTGCCATTTCCTCCTCCAGGGGATCTTCCTGACCCAGGGAAGGAACCCAAGTCTTCTGTGACTCCTGAATCGTAGGCAGATTGTTTTCTGCTGAGCCACCACAGAAGCAAATCCCAGTAAGTTGATTTTTATTTAAAATGCTTTTCATAACTTCAAATCTAAAAATCTTTAATTTGGGAATTTGAAAATTATGTTAGTAAGACCTAAAATTCAAAATATTAATATAAAAATTGAGAAATGGTTTTAGGCTACTTATTAAGACAAGTTGAGTTGATAAAAGTTAATCTTGAGATAAATTGAGAAGGTAGAAAGAAATTCTGTATTTTTTTTTAATGAGAAAAATTAAACATTTCTGAACCAGAGCCCCTGCAAAGAAAATGCCCATCTTAGGATTTCAGCAGATTTTAGAGCAAAGATAAATTGTGTCATCACTGGAAATGCATTCTGGTTAGACTCAATGAGAGATGATGGCTTCACAGTAAAGAAATAGCTGTCTTCCAAGACTTTTTTTTAATTTAAATTATCTCTGCAAGATTGTTCTTATCTCATATGGGCCTATTATCTACACTGTTTTCATTTGGAATTTAATATTGAAACACTGAGGATGAAAAATTGTGAAGCCTTAACTGAACTCCAAATCTAAATCTGCCTGGATTTTCCCTTTGATTTGAGTAAAATGGTGTATAGTACCTACCTAGGTGGACCAGACACAGCAGTTATTTTAGAAATGGATTTCTCTGTCCATGTCTTTCCATTTGCATTCCCTGCACCACAACCTCAGTTACATGCATATAGTTCTTACATTAAATATATCTTATAAACTTTTTTTCATTTAAGCAAAATTTGTATGTATTAATTATATTAATACATGAACATCAACCAATTATATTCATGATGAGTAAGAGTGCAGACACAGGAGGCAGACTTTTCGAATCATAGCCTCACCATTTACAAGCTGTGTGAAATTAGGCAAGTTATTGACAGACACTCACTCTGGCTCTATAAATGAAACAAACATTAAAACCAATCTTTGTGGGTGTGTGCATATGTGAAAATGAAATAAATGAATATTTGTAAAGTATAGCAAGTGATTTTCCTGGGATAGCATTGTAAATGACCCATCTCTAAAGTCTTGCGATATTGTAATTTGCATTGCATTGATTATGTGAGTTATGCTAGAGAGTAAGACATCATTAAATGTGTCAGATCCTAAGCAAGTGCCTAATAAATATTTGGTTAAAAAAAAAAAAAGACAAAAGTGAATAAATATATAAATAAATAAATAAGCCCACATATTTCTTGTTTGGGTAAGCTAGAATAGAAAAGTTGAGTTAAATTACTTCTGACTGTAGAGTTACTCATTTGTTAGCTACAAATTGGCACTGGCCAGCTATCTTTACAAGGATTAAATCAGATTCTGATGCAGCTGCTGAATTTCAACAGTCCCTGAAAAGAGTTCAGGGCAGAGAGCAGGAATGAGTTGCTTTGTGCTCTGGGAAAAACCAGCAGAATAAATCTTCATATAGTTAGATATTTTCAGGAGTTACTTTTTTAAGCCCAATTCTTGTATCTCTTTATATCTAGAAAAACACTAAAATCCTTCATGGTGATGTCTGCTCCTCGTGACTAGCAGGAACCTTCACAAAACTACCAGAAATCCTTGACAAAAAAAAAAAAAAAAAAAAAAAGTGTTTTATTGCATGTATTCTCCCTTCTTCAAAATCACATATACACTGACATTTCCTTCTACATCTTTGGAGCAGTTTCTCAGAGCTATCTGAAATGCTGTCTCCTGAGCTATAGTCCTCATTTTGCCACACTCTAAACTAACTCTTTATCTTCTTCTGAGATCTTGATAATATACATTTTAGTAGGCAGTGAGATAGTAACATATAGAAATAAACTTAAAGAAAGTTTAAACCCCATGCTCTCTATAATTATGCTAAGTATAAATTATCCAATATTCCAATTAAAAGGTACAAAGCAAGACCTTACTATATGCTGTCTATAAGAAATCTACTTAGAATATAAAGATACCAAGAAATTAAAGTACAGGGATTAAAAAAAAAATAAACAGTCAGGGAGAGGAAAATTTCCATCTATCATTCTTGGATCTTATGGTGGTCTAATAATTAAAGTGACATGATGTAGACTAACAGGAGAAAACACACACACATTTTATTTGCACAGAGAACTCAGATATAAAACCCAAAAGGTGATCAAAATAAAGTGCTTATATATCCTTTAGACAAATAATAATAATAATAATAAATTTGTAAAGAACTCACAAGATAAGGAAGTTAGGTTTGGGTAGTAATTTGTAAATTAAAAAAAAATAATAATGAATAAGCAGAGTTTGATTGCACAGCCTGTCTCTGGCGATAGGTTGTCTTTCTACCTCTTGGTCCAAGGAGGGTACATTTCACATGGGAGGTGTATTCCCTTCTTTCAGAGGGACAAAGGAGGGTCAGAGTTTCTGTTTTTTCACTGACTGCTACTCATACAACTTTAATTGAGAATATGCCACTTTAGAATATTTTGAGACAATATACCCTGAATCCCATCAATACTAGGAAAACAAAGATTTTAAAAAATAGAGTTATTATGTTAATCCTAGGTAAATTTGATCACAGAACAAGAAATATAGCCAGTGAAAAGATGGAAACTTCATAAAGGGGTCAATTTATCAAGAATACATTAATTCTAAATGTGTATTGATCCAAAAACAGAGTTTCAAAATACATGAAGCAAAACTTCATGAGACGAGTACTAATCAAATCTACAAATATCACTGGAGATTTGAATACTCTCTTCTCCATAATTATTAAACAAGTATATAGAAAATCAGAAAGAATATTAAAAAAGAAACAAAGAATAAATGAAAATTGGAATTGAAAAGAATATTATTTATGCTTGCCAATAGAGTTATGAAACATTTATGAGTGGATCAGAAACTAATCTGGCAAAACATTGAGACATATATTGTTGAAATATTTTCATCTTCACCAAATATAACCATAATTTTCTAATAGTAAATGTTCAAATATTGGTTGAACATACAAACACATGTCAGGAAACACGTCTCATCTGTTGATATTCAAGGAATTAGCTCAGCATATTTGCTGGTTATGCTTCATGCATTCTAATCTAACAATAATTTAAAATACAACAGCTGCAAAGATCAGACTGAATTTGGGAAATACAAATAAATATGCATATTCAATAAGTCAATCAACCAGGTTGGTGTGGACAGAAAAAAAAAATAGAGAATTTCATAGAACACAATTAGTACCAAATTAAAGTGATAATTTAATGGTCAACTACTTTTCATGTTAGATATTTTATAAAAGAGCTCATAATTTTCCTAAACTGATGTTTTCTCTGATATTTAAGTTGCCACACTAATTTCAAAGTGCTCCAAAGGTAATCATTAGAGTGAAGTCAACAGTATGAAATGTTGATTTTTATTAGATGAACTGCACTACCAAATGCTATGTGTATGAAGAATTGAGTAAAAAGAAGTTAATTCTTTATAAGATATTTGCATGTTTCCCATATAATCTGAACAAGTTATAGAGCACAGTAATTTACATTACCAGCAAACTGAAAAAACATGTCTTATTATGTAATTTAAGCAAGTATAATCTTCAAGTCCTATATGCTGAGGATGAAAATTATATTTAAAATGTGTCCAGTGAAGCATGTAGAAAATTCTTAGAGAGATAGGAATACCAGACCACCTTACCTGACTCCTGTGAAGCCTGTACGCAGGTCAAGAAGGGGACACAGAACCGGACATGGAACAATGGACTGGATCCAAATTGAACAAAGAGTACATCAAGGCTGTATATTATCACCCTGCTTATTCAGCATCTGTGCAGAGTACATCATGAAAATGCCGGGCTGGATGAAGCACAAGTTGGAATCAAGATTGCCAGGAGAAATATCAATAACCTTAGATATGCAGGTACCACCACCCTTATGGAAGAAAGCAAAGATAAACTAAAGAGCCTGTTGATGAAAATGAAAGAGGAGAGTGAAAAACCTGGCTTAAAACTCAACATCAAAAAAATGAAAATCATGGCATCTCGTCCCATTACTTCATGGCAAATAGATGGGGAAACAAGGAAAATAGTGACAAAATTTGTTTTGTTTTGGTTTTTAGGCTCCAAAATCACTGCAGACGGTGACTGCAGCCATGAAATTAAAAGATGCTTGCTCCTTGGAAGAAAAGCTATGACCAACCTAGATAGCATATTCAAAAGCAGAGACATTACTTGGTTGACAAAGGTTCATATGTCAAAGTTATGGTTTTATCAGTAAAAAAAAAAAAAAAAGTCATCATGTATGGATGTGAGAGTTGGGCTATAAATAAAGCTGAGAGCCAAAGAATTGATGCTTTCAAACTGTGGTGTTGGAGTAGACTCTTGAGAGTCCCTTGACCTGCAAAGACATCAAACCAGTCAATCCTAAAGAAACTCAATTCTGAATATGCATTAGAAGGATTGATGCTGAAGCTGAAGTTCCAATACTTTGGCCACCTGATGTGAAGAACTAACTCATTGGAAAAGACCCTGATGCTGGGAAAGATTGAAGCCAGGAGGAGAAGGGGATGACAGAGGATGAGACAGATGGATCTTGGTCATCAAGTTGGACATGAATTTGAGCAAACTCCAGCAGATAGTGAAGGACAGGGAAGCCTGGCATGCTGCATTTCATGGAGTCACAAAAGTTCAGACATGACTGAGCAACTGAATAGCCACAACAACAATGAATTATATGAAAGCTTCTATTGACAATATTTTTTTTCAAATGTTGTTACTTCAAAATACTTAAAATCAAAGGCAGGCTACTCACATATGGTTGAACAAGTGTGTTTTAAATAGTAAGGTCATTATTTTCATTTGTCTGAGTGAATATCTAAGGGTATTCTTAAGTGTAATGCTCATTCTAGATTAAATGTGAGGATAAGCATTTAATAATGTTCATTATTAAATGCTAAATACTCATTCTAGCTTAAAATTTCCTAAGAAGTCTCCTAATTCTATGATATCATTTGACCGATGCTAGTATTTATTCTAACAACACTTCATCATCTCTTGGAGCTTGCCCAAGCTCATGTCCATTGAGTAGGTAATGTCATTAAACCATTTCATCTTCCGTTGCACCTTTCTCCTCCTGCCTCCAATCTTTCCCAGGATCAGGATCTTTTCCAATGAGTCGGCTCTTCTCATCAGGTGGACAAAGTATTGGAGTTTCAGCTTCAGTTCTTCCAATGACTACTCAGAGTTCATTACCTTGAAGACTGGCTGGTTTGATCCTCTTGCTGTCCAAGGGACTGCCAGTAGTCTTCTCCAGCTCCACCTTTCTAAGTAATCAATTCTTAGGTGCTAAGCCCTTTTTATTTTCCAGTTCTCACATCCATACATGATTACTGGAAAAACTATAGCTTTGACTATATTGATCTTTGTAGGCAAAGTAATGTCTCTGCTTTTAATTTGCTGTCTATGTTTCTCATTGCTTTTCTTCCAGGGGCAGGAGTATTTTAAATTTATGGCTGTAGTTACCATCCACGGTGATTCTGGAGCCCAAGAAAAGAAAGTCTGCCACTGTTTCCATTGGTTATCCATCAATTAGCCATGAAGTGATGGGACGAGGTGCTATGGTCTTCATTTTTTTAATGTTGAGTTTTAAGCCAGGTTTTTCACTCTCCTCTTTCACCTTCATCAAGAGCCACTTTAATTACTTTTCATTTTCTGTCATAAGGGTGGTGTCTTTTGCATATCTGGAGTGATTGATATTTATCCCATCAATCTTGATTCCAGCTTGTGCTTCATCAGGTCCAGTTTTTGCATGATGCACTCTGCATAAAAGTTAAATTAGTGGTGTGAAAATATACAGTCTTGATGTACTTATTTCCCAGTTTTGAACCAGTATGTTGTTCCATGTCCCGTTATAACTGCTTCTTGACCTGCATACCGGTTTTGCAGGAGGCAGGTAAGATGGCCTAGTATTCCCATCTATTTAGAATTGTCCACAGTTTGTTGTGATCTGCACAGTCAAAAGCTTTAGTACAGGCAATAAAACAGAAGTAGATGGTTTTCTGGAACTCTCTTTTTCAATGATCCAGCGGATGTCGGCAATTTGATCTTTGGTTCTGCTAACTTTTCTAAATGCAGCTTAAACATCTGGAAATCCTCAGCCCACATACTGTTGAAGCCTAGATTAAAAGATTTTGAGAATCACTTTGCTAGCATGTGAAATGAGTGCAATTATATGGTGTTTGAACATTCTTTGGCATTGCCCTTCTTTGGGATTGAAATGAAAACTGACATTTTCCAGTCCCATGCCCACTGCTGATTTTTGAAAATTTGCTGGCATGTTGAGTGCAGCACTTTAACAGCAGCATCTTTCAGGACTTGAAACAGCTAGGCTGGGATTCCATCACCTCCACTAGCTTTGTTTGTAGTGATGCTTCCTAAGGTTCACTTTACTTCACCTTCCAGGATGTTTGGCTTTAGATGAGAAAATGGCAACCCACTCCAGTATTCTTGCCTGGAGAATCCCAGGGATGGGGGAGCCTGGTGGGCTGCTGCCTATGGGGTCACACAGAGTCGGACAAGACTGAAGTGACTTAGCAGCAGTAGCAAGATATTTTTATATAGTTCTTCTGCATATTCTTGCCACTTCTTAATATTTTCTGCTTCTGTTAGGCCCATGTCTTTGTTTGTTTGTCCTTTATTGTCCTTTACTATTGTTTCTGTCCTTTATTCTGACTTTCTTTGCATGAAATGTTCCCTTGGTATCTCTAGTTTTCTTGAAGAGATCTCTAGTCTTTCCCATTCTATTGCTTTCCTCTATTTCTTTGCATTGTTAACTTAGGAAGGCTTTCTTATCTCTCTTTGCTATTCTTTGAGACTCTGCATTCAGATGGGTATATTTTTCCTTTTTTACTTTGCATTCACTTATCTTCTTTTCTCAGCTATTTGTAAGGGCTCTCAGACAACCATTTTGCCTTTTCTCATTTCTTTTTCTAGGGCATGATTTTGATCACCACCTCCTACACAATGTTACAAATCTCTGTTTATAATTTTTCAGGCACTCTATCAGATCTAATCCCTTGAATCTATTTGTCACTTCCACTGTATAATCATAGGGGATTTGATATAGGTCATACTTGAATGGCCTAGTGGTTTACCCTATATTCTTCAATTTAAGTCTGAATTTGCCAGTAATATGTTTGCGATCTGAGCCATAGTCATCTCCTGGGTTTTTTTTTTTTTTTTTTTTTTTTTTTTTTTCTGACTCTACAGAGCTTCTCTATTTTTAAAATGCAAAGAATATAATCAATGTGATTTCAATATTGACAGTCTGGGGATGTCCATGTGTAGAGTCATCATTTTTATTGTTGGAATATGTATTTTCTAGGACCTTGGCATTCTTGTATTCTCTCGGCAAAATTGTTAGCCTTTGCCCTGTTTCATTTTGTACTCCTATACCAAACTTGCCTGTTACTCCAATTATCTCTTGCCTCCCTTCTTTTGCATTCTAATACCCTAGATGAAAGGACATCTTTTCTTAGCATCAGTTCTAGAAGGTCTTGTAGGTCTTCATATAACCATTCAACTTCAGCTTCTTCAGCATTAATTGTTGTGGCATAGACTGAGATTATTGTTATATTGAATAGTTTGCCTTGGAAATGAACCAAGATCATTCTGTCATTCTTGAGCTTGCACCCAAGTACTGTATCCAACTCTTTTGTAGGATATGCTTAAAGGCAGAAAATGATAGGGATTAGTACACTGGGATGATTGATTGATGCAAATCTGACAAATTCAATAATGTGGGACTTTTTTGCCCTATTCAGTTGTGCTAGAGTCTAGGAAGCCAAGCTATACTGCACAGATTTTCAAGTTAGATAAAAAAGACTTGTTATTCTGATTTTATCTTCTAGATTATCTATGACTAGGAAAGTAAACAACCTCTCAGCCTCAGCTTCTTCATCTGTTAAAAGTTGATATTAATTTTGATCTCATATATCTGCATGAAATATATTTACATTGACTTAGACTAGACTAGTTGCTGGAGAAGGCAATGGCACCCCACTCCTGTGTTCTTGCTTGGAGAATCCCAGGGATGGTGGAGCCTGGTGGGCTGCCGTCTATGGGGGTCGCACAGATGTCGGACACGACTGAAGTGACTTAGCTTAGCAGACTAGTTGCAGGGAAAGAGCAAATTAGCCACGATGGTGTGTTTAGGCTCTCTCTCCCAAAGGCCTCTCCCTTTTCCCCCATGTTTTGTAAATAATGATTATATAATATCTAAGATCACTTATAGCACCGAGCATGCACATCACAAGGTACTCACTTGGTCACAGGTTACTTTGTGCCTGTACGAGCTTCACCATGAAAACCCTGGTTGCTGTGCTATCAGGGCTACATCGCGACAGCATCATGATTATGTTTTGTGAAGTTATGTCATGATTCATTATGTACATTGTTATGTTAGGGCTGCTGCATCAGCCAGGAGAGAGTCTGTATTATGAAGCTTGCAGAAGGGATATAGAAAGTGATAGAGGAATAATAGTAACTTGAACAGAATTGGGGGTTGGGTGGTGCTAGGATTGTGGGAACTGAATGTGCAGTAGAAGAAGGATACTGCTTGAGAGAGGGCATGGAGGGGAACTATAAGCTTTGGCTTATACATCAAAGCTTAGTTATATGAAAAATATGAAATCAATGTTGGATTGCTTTTGCTATAGGGAAGAGTCCAGGAAGAAGTAGAGGGATATAACATTGGTGCTGTTAAGGGCACCAGAAAGCTGGGCATGTATATTTCTTTTTTTTTTTTTTTTTAGTAGGCAATGTAGAGCCAATTAAGTGCCTGAGTAGGAGAGTAACCTGATCACAACTGAGCCTCCAGATGAAATAATCAAGCAGCCACATCCTAAGTAACGTTGTGAGACAGAGAGATTAAGAGGTGTGTTATATACATACCTAAAAGTGTTAGTCTCTCAGTGATGTCCGACTCTTTGCCACCCATGGACTGTAGCCTGCCAGCCTCTTCTGGCCATGAAATTATCCAGGAGAGAATACCGGAGTAGGTAGTCATTTCTTTCTTCAGAGGATCTTCCTGATTCAGGAATTGAACTCTGGTTTATAGCATTGAAGGCAGATTATTTATTGTCTGAGCCATCAGGGAAGTATATATGTGATTTACTCCAGCATTTGGGCCTTCCTTAAACCATATAGAGCCAGGATTTTATGCAATTCATTTTTCTGAAAAAATTCTCAGCATGCTACATAAGACTAACAAACATGATGTCCTCAAGCAGATAGCTCAAAGAAAAATGTGTAATGTGGTATAGACTAGGGAAGACAGTTAATATTTGGACACATAATTGAAAAAAAAAATTAGAGAGAGAAGTGTAAGAGTTGCAGATAAAATTGAAAGCATACATTCAGACAGATTGAAAACAGCATTTAGCAGACTGTCATAGCCATACTAGGAAACAGCACTGACAGACAGTCCAGGCATGCTTTTGGCAGGCAATGACAAGTTGCTCTTTTGGAACACAAATTCAAACAGACAGTGAGAATATGTGGCAGGTCTAGAATGCTGAGAGAAATCTTACAATAGAATCTGTGGACCCATCTTATGCCATGGAATGTCTGTATAGTTAAGAAAGACTTTTTTTGTAACCCTCCAGGAGAAATAAAAGAAAAAAAAGAGGACAAAAGTATGCACATGATGCATCATTTTATTAACTTGGAGGTACATGTACAGGGTTAGTTTCACCTGCCTGAGACAGTCTTTGACTCATTTCTGTTTCTAGTTTGGCATTTCCTTTACTTCATTATCTCTTTTTCCACACCTTAGGCTAACCGCCTACCCAAAGAGACCAAGCAACCATCCTGTAAAATGTTTTGCAGACTTTAATCAGGAAAGAGAGCAAAAATAAGTGCCAATAAAGGCTTATATTTTATTTTCTACTGTCTTTCATTGATCATTATTTTACATTTAGTCCTACACAGTAAAACGTATTCTATGCTCTAGGAAAATTGTGTGATATAGATCATAGTTTCAAGTTCATAAAGATACATTGGTAAGTACAAGTTTTTAAAGATATGTTAGTAAGTTGCATTAAAAATGGAAAAAAAAAAGCATGATGATACATTGAAACACTTCTCTTATCTAATACAGATAGGTCAATAGATTCATTGAGCAGTTGATAGGTACAGATACAGGCATAGATATAGATATTGATATGAATATAGATACAGATATAGATCTTATTGGTCTTAAATATGTTTTAACTTTCTTAAACTCTTCATTGTCCATTTTCCAAAATTTTGAAATAGATTATGGATCTCTTCTTTTCTTGTCTAACAGAAGTTCAGGATTTAAAGATAATATAAGTTTTAAAGAGATGAATTACATCAACAGTCAAACTTCAAGAACTAAGAGAATGTTTGTTCTACTTCTCATTTCCCTTCCTTAATCTCTCTAAGATGTATTTAGTAGAGTAAAGAGTCTAAGATGAAATTTTCTGATGATGGTCATTTTGACTGGAGTGAGGTCATATTGTAGTTTTATAGTTGTAAATCCAAGTCATCATAGTTTTGACTTGCATTTCTAATAAATGGTGATATTTCATGTACTTTTTGGCCATCTGTACATCATCTTTGGGAAAATGTTTATATAGTTCTTCTGCCCATTGGTTGTTGTTTTTTTTTTTCCTAAAAGTAAATTTTTTTTTAATTTTATTTTATTTTTAAAATTTACATAATTGTATTAGTTTTGCCAAACATCAAAATGAATCTGCCACAGGTATACATGTGTTCCCCATCCTGAATCCTCCTCCCTCCTCCCTCCCCATACCATCCCTCTAGGTCATCCCAGTGCACCAGCCCCAAGCATCCAGTATCGTGCTTCGAACCTGGACTGGCAACTCGTTTCATACATGATATTTTACATGTTTCAATGCCATTCTCCCAAATCATCCCACCCTCTCCCTCTCCCACAGAGTCCATAAGACTGTTCTATACATCAGTGTCTCTTTTGCTGTCTCGTACACAGGGTTATTGTTACCATCTTTCTAAATTCCATATATATGTGTTAGTATACTGTATTGGTGTTTTTCTTTCTGGCTTACTTGACTCTGTATAATAGGCTCCAGTTTCATCCACCTCATTAGAACTGATTCAAATGTATTCTTTTTAATGGCTGAGTAATACTCCATTGTGTATATGTACCACAGCTTTCTTATCCATTCATCTGCTGTTGGACATCTAGGTTGCTTCCATGTCCTGGCTATTATAAACAGTGCTGCGATGAATATTGGGGTACACGTGTATCTTTCCCTTCTGGTTTCCTCAGTACACGTGTATGCCCAGAGTGGGATTGCTGGATCATAAGGCAGTTCTATTTCCAGTTTTTTAAGGAATCTCCGCATTGTTCTCCATAGTTTATTGTGATCCACACAGTCAAAGGCTTTGGCATAGCCAATAAAGTAGAAATTTTCACAATAAACTGTGGAAAATTCTGAAAGAGATGGGAATACCAGGACACCAGATCTGCCTCTTGAGAAATTTGTATGGAGGTCAGGAAGCAACAGTTAGAACTGGACATGGAACAACAAACTTGTTCCAAATAGGAAAAGGAGTTCATCAAGGCTGTATATTGTCACCCTGTTTATTTAACTTATATGCAGAGTACATCATGAGAAACGCTGGACTGGAAGAAACACAAGCTGGAATCAAGATGGCCGGGAGAAATATCAATAACCTCAGATATGCAGATGACACCACCCTTATGGCAGAAAGTGAAGAGGAACTAAAAAGCCTCTTGATGAAAGTGAAAGTGGAGAGTGAAAAGTTGGCTTAAAACTCAACATTCAGAAAACGAAGATCATGGCATCCGGTCCCACCACTTCATGGGAAATACATGGGGAAACAGTGGAAAGAGTATCAGACTTTATTTTTCTGGGCTCCAAAATCGCTACAGACGGTGACTGCAGCCATGAAATTAAAAGACACTTACTCCTTGGAAGGAAAGTTATGACCAACCTAGATAGCATATTCAAAAGCAGAGACATTACTTTGCCAACAAAGCTTTGTCTAGTCAAGGCTATGGTTTTTCCTGTGGTCATGTATGGATATGAGACTTGGACTGTGAAGAAGGCCGAGTGCCGAAGAATTGATGCTTTTGAACTGTGGTGTTGGAGAAGACTCTTGAGTGTCCCTTGGACTGCAAGGAGATCCAACCAGTCCGTTCTGAAGGAGATCAGCCCTGGGATTTCTTTGGAAGGAATGATGCTAAAGGTGAAACTCCAGTACTTTGGCCACCTCATGCAAAGAGTTGACTCATTGGAAAAGACTCTGATGCTGGGAGGGATTGGGGGCAGGAGGAGAAGGGGACGACAGAGGATGAGATGGCTGGATGGCATCACTGACTCGATGGACTTGAGTCTGAGTGAACTCCGGGAGTTGATGATGGACAGGGAGGCCTGGCGTGCTGCGATTCATAGGGTCACAAAAAATCAGACACAACTGAGTGACTGATCTGATCTGATCTGCCCATTGTTGGATTGAGTTTTTTGTTTTGATTATGGTGACCTCCATGCATTTGTAGACTGGGAGACTAATCCTTTGTCATATAATTTGCAAATATTTTCTTCAAGTCTATGGGTTGACTTTTTGTTTTCTTTATTGCTTCCTATGCTGTGCAAAAACTTTTGAGTTGAAGTAGGTCTCATTTGATTATTTTTATTTTCATTATTCTAAGAGATGAGTCGAACAAGTTATTGTTGTGATTTATGTCAGAAAGTATTCCTCCTATGTTTTCCTTTAAGAGTTTTACAGTGTCTGGCCTTGCATTTAGGTCTTTAACCCATTTTACATGGTGTTAAAGAATCAGTTAATCTTATTTTTTAACATGTAACTCTCCAGTTTTCCCAGCACCATTTATTAAAGACACTGTCTTTCCGATATTTTGTAGTCTTCCCCCTTTTGTCATAGATTATTTGACCATAGGTCATGGGTTTTTTTCTGGGTTTTCTATCTGGTTCCATTGATCTATATTTCTTTTTATGTGCCAGGACAATATTGCTTTGATGACTATAACTTTAGTTATAGTCTGAAATCAGGGACCCTGATTCTTCCAGCTCCATTTTCCCTTCTCAAGATTGCTTTCATTATTTGTGGTCTTTTGTGTTTTCATACAAATTAATATTTTTTTTTAGTTCTGTTAAAAAATTATATATGTAATTTGATAGGTATTACATTTATTCTTAGATTGCCTTTGGTAATATAGTTATTTTGACAATGTTGATTCTTCCAATCCACAAACAAAATGGTTATCATCAAAAAATTAACAACTACAAATGCTGGAGAGTGTGTGGAGAAAAGAGGCTCCTCCTTTTACATTCTCCTTGATGGGAATGTGAATTGATTCAGCCACTATGGATAAGAGTGTGAACCTTCCTTAAAAAATAAGGAAGTTGTGGTACATATATACACAATGGAATATTATTCAGCTATCAAAAGGAATGCATTTGAGTCAGTTCTAATGAGGTGAATGAGACTGGAGCCTATTATACAAAGTGAAGTAAGTCAGAAAGAGAAACACCAACACTGTATATAAATGCATATATATGGAATTTAGAAAGATGATAATGGAAATCCTATATGCAAGGCAGCAAAAGAGACACAGATGTAAAGAAAAGACTTCTGGATTCTGTGGGAGAAGACAGGATTGGTATGATTTGAGAGGGTAATGTATATTACCATATGTAAAATAGATGACCAGTGCTATTTTGATATATGAAGTAGAGCACTCAAAGCTGGTGCTCTGGGGGAACCCAGAAGATGGGGTGGGAGGAAGGTGGATGGGGGGTTCATGATGGGGGGGGCACATGCATCCATGGCTGATTCATGTAAATGTATGGCAAAAACCATCACAATATTGTAAAGTAAATATCTTCCTATTGAAATAAACCAATCAATATGAAAAAATAAAAAGACAAATAAAAATAAAACTACCATATGACCCTGTAATCCCACACCTGGGCATATATCCAGATAAAATTGTGCTCAAAAATGATACATGCACCTCAAAGTTTATTGCAGCCCCATTTACTATATCCAAGACAAAGAAGCAACCTAAATGTCCATCAACAGAGGAATGGATAAAGAGGATGCAGTACATATGCATAGCCATTAAAAAAAGAATGAAATAATGTCATTTGCAGCAAGATGGTAGGATGTAGAGGTTGTCATCCTGAATGAAGTAAGTCAGAGAAGCATAGCAAAAGGACTGCTGTATGAGGAGAAATATTGTATGACATTGCTGATATGTGGAATCTAAAAAATAATGATGCAAATGAATTTATTTACAAAATGGAAGGGGTTCCCTAGTAGCTCAGCTGGTAAAGAATTTGCCTGCAATGCAGGAAACCTGGGCTCAATCCCTGAGTTGAGAAGATCCCCTGGAGAAGGGAATGGATACCCACTCCAGTATTCTGGCCCAGAGAATTCCATGGACTGTAGAGTCCATGGGCTCACAAAGAGTTGGACACAACTGAGTGATTTTCACTAACAAAATGGAAAGAGACTCACAGACTTAGAGAACCAACTTATTGTTACTAGGGGAAATAATGGGGGAAGGGATAATTAGGGAGTTTGGGATGGAGAAGTATATATTGCTCTATTTAAAATGGATAACCAACAAGAATCTATTTTATAGCACAGAGAACTCTGCTCAATATTGTATAGAAGCCTGAATAGGAGGAATTTTGAAGGAGAATGGATACATATATATCTTTGCTGTTCCCTGAAACTATCAAAACATTGCTAATTAGTTGTATTCCAATATAAATAAAATTTTTAAATTAAAAAAATCTAAGAGGGGAAAATAGTCCTTAGATGCTGACACTCCCGTGACACTCAAGTACCTGTCAAAGCTACATGACTTTGAAAAAGTTATCTATCTATCTAAACATCAGTTATTTCATTTATGAAATGAAGGTAATATTATTTACTTTAAATAGCTTTCTGGGGATTAAGTGAGATAATTATTATTTTACTAATTATTTTTTCTTTCTTTCCTTGTTTATGAGAAATTGCACTTTGTTAATTAAGTTACTATTTTATAAGTTTAAAAAATTAATTATTTATCTTTTTTTATATTTATTACAAATTTCCCTAGAAGAACATTCTTGACCTATTTTCTGGAGCAGATATACAGCAGTACCAAACTAAAGAATCTAGGCTTCTCAGTAGCTAAAGAAGTTTCAGGGGACCGTTTTTCCACAGAGAAGTGGAATATTCAGAAATAATAGCACAAAATGGTATTCACTAATCAGAAGAGAGTCCTTCTTAGTCTTACTTATGTCAACATACAGGCAACATTATTTTATTCTTGAAAATTCCCTTCATTTTCCTTTGTTTGCTCTGAATTCCTACTTTATAACATTAATGTGTAATAATTTCAAATGTGCCACAGAAAGCTTTTAGTATTGGCTCCAGTTCCTCCTTACATTCTATATCAGTGACTATTCAATTATGTTTACAAAGATACCACCTCCTACCAGATAGACACTAAATTCTTTAAGGATGAAAACTTATATTTATTAATTAGTAAGTCAATATGTAAATAGAGTAGATCAGACTGGCAAATAGTTATACCACAGAAGCTATCCCATAGGAGTGATATTTCTTAGCCACATGTCAGGTTCACACACTTTGGGGTCAAGCAAAGGAAGTAGGAGCCTGTGGAGAGCCTGTCTTTGAAGGTCAGTGGTGTTTGACCACAGTAATTCCACAAGACTGAGGGAAAGAAAAACTCCATTCTTGGAGGCTCCACACAGGATTTTGTGTGTACCAGAACCCAGGGAGAAAAAAGTGATAACCTTATAAGATACTGAGCCAGACTTATCTATTAGTATTAGAGTGCCTCTTGCAGAGACAGGCCATACCTTATTGTGAAGGCGAGGACATAGGTGGTGGTGATTCTGGGAAACACTCAGCTACATGAACCCTCTTAGAGGCTTCCATTTTCTCTCCAAGACCTGGCCCCATCCAACAGCCTGCAGGTTCTAGTTCTGGGATGCCTTGAGCCTAAAAAAAACAACAGGATGGCAACAGAACCCCACCCATCATCAGACAAGCTGCTTAAAGTCTTCCTGAGCATACAGCAGCCTAATAAACACATGTCCTGATACAACTCTCCCCAAAGGAAAGATAAGTTCTACCTACCAGTGGGCAGGAACCTACAAGCTTCCCACTAGGAAGCCTGGCCAAGTCTCTTAGAGGTGCTCAACCACCAATAAGAAGACAACACAAACAAGAACTACAACACTGCAGCCTGTGGAACAGAATCTGCAATTGCAGAAAGTGAAGCAAAATGAGACAGAAGAAGAATAGGGTCCAGATGAAGGAAACAAAAAACTCCAAAAGAAAAGCTAAGTGAGGTGGAGATAAGCAGTCTACCTGAAAAATAATTCAGAGTAATAATAGTAAAGATGATCCATGTATGCCTGTTAAGTCACTTCAGTCGTGTCCAACTCTTTGTGACCCTAGGTGCTGTAGTCCTCCAGCCTGGAGTGGGTTGTCATACCCTTCTCCAGGGTATCTTCCCAACCCAGTGATTGAATCTGCAGCTCTGATGTCTCCTGAATTTGCAGATGGGGTCCTTATCACCAGTGCTACTGGGGAGAAGCCTTAATATCTAAGAAAAAGAAAGGAGGAACAGATTGAGATATACAAAAGTGTTTACCAAAGAACTAAAAAACAAACAAACAGAGGTGAGTAATACAATAATTAAAATAAAAAATATACTACAAAGAATCAATAGCAGATTAAATGAGGCAGAAGAACGAATACATGAGGTGGAAGACAGAATGATGGAAATCCCTGCCATTGAATAAAATAGAGAAAAAGATGAAAAGAAATAAGTACAGCTGGATCATGGAAAAAGCAAGAGAGTTCCAGAAAAACATCTATTTCTGCTTTATTGACTATGCCAAAGCCTTTGACTGTGTGGATCACAATAAACTGTAGAAAATTCTTCAAGAGATGGGAATACCAGACCACCTGACCTGCCTCTTGAGAAACCTCTATGTAGGTCAGGAAGCAACAGTTAGAACTGGACATGTAACAACAGACTGGTTCCAAATAGGAAAAGGAGTACTTCAAAGCTATATATTGTCAGATATGCAGAGTGCATCATGAAAAACGCTGGGCTGAATGAAGCACAAGCTGGAATCAAGATTGCCAGGAGAAATATCAATAACCTCAGATATGCAGATGATACCACCCTTATGGCAGAAAGTAAAGAGGAACTAAAAAGCCTCTTGAAGAAAGTGAAAGTGGAGAGTGAAAAAGTTGGCTTAAAGCTCAACATTCAGAACACTAAGATCATGGCATCTGGTCTCATCACTTCATGGCAAATAGATGGGGAAACAGTGGCTGACTTTATTTTTGGGGGCTCCAAAATCACTGCAGATGGTGATTGTGGCCATAAAAGCAAAAGATGCTCATTCCTTGGAAGGAAAGTTATGACCAACCCAGACAGCATATTAAAAAGCAGAGACATTACTTTAACAACTAAGGTCCATTTAGTCAAAGCTATGGTTTTTCCAGTGGTCATGTATAGTTGTGAGAGTTGGACTGTGAAGAAAGCTGAGCACCAAAGAATTAATGCTTTTGAACTGTGGTGTTGGAGAAGACTCTTGAGAGTCCCTTGGACTGCAAGGAGATCCAACCAGTCCATCCTAAAAGAGATCAGCCCTGGGTGTTCATTGGAAGGACTGATGTTGAAGCTGAAACTCCAATACTTTGGCCACCTTATGTGAATAGCTGACTCATTTGAAAAGACCTTATTCTGAGAAAGATTGAGGGCAGGAGTAGAAGGGGACGACAGAGGTTGAGATGGTTGGATGGCATCACTGACTCAATGGGCATGAGTTTAGGTAGGCTCCAGGAGTTGGTGATGGACAGGGAGGCCTGGTGTGCTGTAGTCCATGGGGTTGCAAAAAGTCAGACACAACTGAAAGACTAAACTGAACTGAACAGCCTAAGAGATATCTGAGACAACATGAACTGCACTAACATTTTCATTATAGTGTTCACAGAAGGAGAAGAGGTAAAAAGAAAGAATATTTTTTCAAAGAAAATTTTCAAAGAAATAGTAGCTGAAAACTTCGTAAACATGGGAAAGGATATGGTCCCTCAAATCCAGGAAGCACAGAGTCCTAGGCCAAGGAGGAAATGCTGAGACAGATAGTAATCAAACTGACAAAAATTAAAGACAAAGAAAAAATATTAAAAGCAACAAGAGAAAAGAAGTTAAGAGCATGCAAAAGAATCCCCATAAGGCTATCAGCTTTAAGAGTTTAATAGTTTCTGATTTATCAGCAGAAACTCTGCAGACCAAAATGGAGTGGCATGATGTATTTAAAGTGACAAAAGGAAAAAACTTAAAACGAAGTATACTCTACCCAGCGAGGCTACCATTCAAATTAGACAGAGAAATGAAGTGTTACAATCAAGCAAAGGCTAAGAGAATCCGGCACCACCAGACCAACTTTCTGAAAAATGCTAAAGGAGCTTTTCTAATCATAAAAAAATGAGACCACAAAAGAAATTTTAAAGTTACAAATGAAAAATGTCACCATTAAAGGAAGATATACAATAAGTAAAGAAAATCATCTGCACACAAATATGATATCAAAATTAGTGATTTTTAGAAAAAGAGAGCATAAAAGCAGAATATTGTAATGGATTTGAAGATCAGCCTATCACACCTGTGGCTTAATGTCTTCAAAAAAAAAGTAGAAGTAAAAAAATAAAAGATCGGCAACTTAAAACAAGCTTGTGTATATGTAAACTGCTATATGTCAAAGTGTCATGCTAACTGCAAACTGAAAATCTACAATAGATACACACATAGACAGAAAAGAAAGAAAGAAAGAAAGAAATCTAGGCGTGACACAAGTTAGTCACTTAACTACAAAAGCAATTGTGCTTTCATGGCTGCAATTACCATCTGCAGTGATTTTGGAGCCCCCAAAAATAAAGTCAGCCACTCTTTCCCCATCTATTTGCCATGAAGTGATGGGACCAGATGCCATGATCTTCGTTTTTTGAATGTTGAGCTTTAAGACAAGTTTTTCACTCTCTGCTTTCACTTTCATCAAGAGGCATTTTAGGTCCTCTTCACTTTCTGCCATAAGGGTGGTATCATCTGCATATCTGAGGTTATTGATATTTCTCCCGGCAATCTTGATTCCAGCTTGTGCTTCTTCCAGCCCAGCATTTCTCATGATGTACTCTGCATATAAGTTAAATAAGCAGGGTGACAATATACAGCTTTGAAGTACTCCTTTTCCTATTTGGAACCAGTCTGTTGTTCCATGTCCAGTTCTAACTTGCTTCCTGACCTGCATAGAGGTTTCTCAAGAGGCAGGTCAGGTGGTCTGGTATTCCCATCTCTTTCAGAATTTTCCACAGTTTATTGTGATCCACACAGTCAAAGGCTTTGGCATAGTCAATAAAGCAGAAATAGATGTTTTTCTGGAACTCTCTTGCTTTTTCCATGACCCAGTGGATGTTGGCAATTGGATGTCTGGTTCCTTTGCCTTTTCTAAAACAAGCTTGAACATCTGAAAGTTCACGGTTCACATATTGCTGAAGCCTGGCTTGGAGAATTTTTAGCATTACTTTGCTAGCATGTGAGACGAGTGTATTCTTTGCACTGGGTAATTCTGGTGGAAATACATGTGTAACTCAACGTATTTTCTGAAACGTTTATGGATCTCATCCCAGGGGCATTATTTCAGTATGTACTATGTGACCTTTTATTTTGAGTAGCATATTCTCATTAGAATTGCATCTATAGGAAATTTTCAGGTTTTGTTGGTGCTATGAGTTGATTTGAGAGCCTATTATATATGGACCTTTTTAAATTCAATTATCTGCTTGATATTTTTCAGGCCACACATTTACTATTATTTCAGACATAAATCAGAGGTTAACTGGCTCATAGAAAAATTATCAGGGAATATTATTTCCTCCCCATTCACCCAATATCAATCTCCAATCAGGTTTGCTTACTATTCCCTCTGGGTAGGGAATTCATTTAGCATGAAGTTTTACACTGAGACTGGCCCCTTAAAATCCCAACTTTAAAAAATATCTTTCCTAAGATGCTCCATCTTTAGAAAAGAGTAAGTTTTACCTATTATTCCCTGAAGATCTCCACAGTATGGCAGAATATTTTTATTAGAAGATGGTTTTTATATACACTGCTGCTGCTGCTGCTAAGTCGCGTCAGTCGTGTCCAACTCTGTGCGACCCCATAGATGACAGCCCAACAGACTCCTCTGTCCCTGGGATTCTCCAGGCAAGAATACTGGAGTGGGTTGCCATTTCCTTCTCCAATGCATGAAAGTGAAAAGTAAAAGTGAGGTCGCTCAGTCATGTCTGACTCTTAGTGACCCTATGGACTGCAGCCTACCAGGCTCCTCCATCCATGGGATTCTCCAGGCAAGAGTACTGGAATGGGTTGCCATTGCCTTCTCCTTATATTCACTACTAACAGTAATAATTTCTCTTTTACTTCATGAGCTCCATAAAGAAAGAATCTTTTCTTTCAATGTCAGATCAGAAATACATTTAAAAAGTTGTTTTAAATATTACATTGAGCATTTTCACTATTTCATTTGGGAGATGATGTCATTTACCATATTGCTAGAGATAAAGACCTTAGATTTCTTTACCAGCTAAATCTTTCAGTTCAATATTCTGTTCTGGCATCATGCTTCCTCCAGGAAATCTTTCCTCTCAGTCCAGATTAGTAACAGTTCTTGTGCTCCAAAATTACCTTAACTATTGCCATTTTATGCTTAAATCATCACTGCATGTAACCTCTGTTGACCCTATTGGAAAGGAACCATGACATGTATCTCTTCCTTCAAGGTTATGGTTGTTGTTTAGTCTCTAAGCTGTGTCTGACTCTTTGTGACCCTAGGAACTACAACATTCCAGGCTTCCTTGTCCTTCACTATCTTCTGGAGTTTGCTCAAACTCATGTCTGTTGAGTTGGGTGATGCCATCCAATCATCTTATTCACTGTTACCCCCTTATCCTCTTGCCCTCAGTCTTTCCTGGCATCAGGGTCTTGTCAAATGAATTGGCTCTTTACATCAGGTGACCAAAGTATTGGAGCTAGCTTCATCATCTGTCATTTTAGTGAATATTCAGGATTGATTTCCTGTAGGATTTACTGGTCTGATCTCCTTGCTATTCAAGGGACTCTCAAGAATCTTTTCTAGCATTGCAATTTGAAGGCCTCAATTATTTGGTGCTCAACCTTCTTCATGGTCCAACTCTCACATCTGTGCATGACTAATAAAAACTATATATATATATTTTTTTTCTTTCTTTCTTTCTTTTTTTTTTTTTTTTTTTACTATATAGACATTTGTTGGCAAAGTAATGTCTCTGCTTTTTAATACACTGCCTAGGTTTGTCATAGTTTTTCTTCCAAGGAGCAAGGGCCTTTTAATTTTGAGTGCAATCACCATCTTAAGTGATTTTGGAGCCCAAGAAAATAGAATCTGTCACTGTTTCCATTTTATTCTCTATCTATTTACCATGAGGTAATGAGATTGGGTGTCATGATCTTAGTTGTTTTTTGTGTTTTTTTTTTGAATGTTGAGTTTTAAGACAGCTTTTTCAGTCTCCTCTTCCCCCTGATAAAGAGGCTCTTTAGTCCATTTTCAATTTCTGCCATTAGAATGGCATCATCTGCATACCTGAAGTTGGTGATATTTCTCCCAGCAATCTAGATTCCATCTTGTGAGCCATCCAGCCCAGCATTTCACTTGAATTACTCTGCATATTAGTTAAATAAGAAGGGTGACAGTATACAACCTTGACATACTCCTTTCTCAATTTTGAACCAACTATGGAAAACTAGTCTTGATGTCCCAGATAACCATGGTGGTGTGGTCACTCACCTAGAGCCAGATATCCTGGAGTGTGAAGTCAAGTGGGCCTTAAGAAGCATTACTTCAAACAAAGCCAGTGGAGGTGATATAATTCCAGCTGAGTTATTTCAAATCCTGAAGGATGATGCTGTTAAAAGTACAGCACCCAATATGCCAGCAAATTTAGAAAACTCAGCAATGGCCATGAGACTGGAAAATGTCAGTTTTCATTCCAATCGCAAACACAATGCCAAAGAATGTTCAAACTACTGTACAATTGCACTCATTTCTCATGCTAGCCAGGTAATGCTCAAAATCCTTCAAGCCAGGTTTAGGAAGTACACAAACCAAGAACTTTCAGATGGACAAGCTGCATTTAAAAAAGGCAGAGGAAACAGAGGTCAAATTGCCAATATTTGTTAGATAATAGAAAACGCAAAGGACTTCCAAAAAACTTCTGCTTCATTGACATTCTTAGACTGTGTGGATCACAACAAACTGTGGAAAAATCAGATTATTGTAGGATATCATTAATGTTATATTAACTATGTGACCAACCCCCTTACTCACAGATAAACGAATTTCTGATTCTTTTCTGGTTCCCTGGTTTTCCATTAAAGCAACTACTCCTTGGATTAGCTGTTTGAATCCGAAGTTCTTATGCTTTAACTTTCTTCCCATCTCTTCACTTCATGTAGTTACTATGTATGTATGTATGTATGTGTGCAGTATGAATACTTAAAATCTACTCCCATAGCAAATTTTAATTATATAGTATATTATTAGTAACCTTGTACATTAGAACCCAGAGTTTATTCATCATATAAGTGCAGAGTCGGACATGACTGAGCAACTGAACTGAACTCAACTCAACTCAACTGAAAGTCTGTACCCTTTGACCAACATCTTCCTCCAGGCTCATCCATGTTGTCTCAGCAGAATTTCCTTCTTTTTATGGCTGAATAATATTTCACATACCATATTTTCTTTATCTATTTTCCACAGATGGAGACTTAAGCTTTTTCCATATCTTGGTTATAGTGTATAATGCTGCAATGAACATGGGTGTGCAAGTATCTCTTCAAGATATTATTATCATTTCCTTTGGATACAAACCCAGAAGTGGGATTGCTGAATCATGCAATGGTTCTACTTTCAATATTTTAAGGAAACTTCATACTGTTTTCCATAGTGGCCGCTCCAATTTGTATTCCCATCAACACAAAATGGGAGAAAATATTTGTAAATCATATTCCTGATAAGGGGTTAATATCCAAAAATATAAGAAAAATATAAGAAACTTATGAGGGTATAGAGAAAAGGGAACCCTTATAGCCTGTTGATAAGTGCTTTTAGTTTTTAATCTGAAATATTTACATATAGCAATTTGAATTAAAACTATAAAAGCTTACTTTAAAAATATAAGAAACAATTTCTCACATATGAATAGGACTTTAATTTATACTTATCTAGGCTTAACCCGGAGAGGGCAATGGCACCCCACTCCAGTACTCTTGCCTGGAAAATTCCATGGATAGGGGAGCCTGGTGGGCTGCAGTCCATGGGGTCACTAAGAGTCGGACACGACTGACTGACTTCACTTTCACTTTTCACTTTCAGGCACTGGAGAAGGAAATGGCAACCCACTCCAGTGTTCTTGCCTGGAGAATCCCAGGGACGGGGGAACCTGGTGGGCTGCCGTCTATGAGGTCGCACAGAGTCGGACACAACTGAAGCGACTTAACAGCAGCAGCAGCAGCAGGCTTAACCCATGGCCTTAATTCAGTCCTGCTTTTTCACTCAAGGCTTTTACTGTCACACATTATTTCCTATTATTTTTACTCTCTTGAAGTCCCAAACTTTTTTTGAATTGATGCCATCACTTGTGATACTGATCCCTTAGTGTCTAAGGATTCACACTTCCTGATAATTTTTGTCAGTTTTTATTATAGGATTGCAGGAAGGATTTGAATGAATAAAAGAAGAAAAGTACATAGTACAACCCCTCATATATAACAAATTGTCAACTAAAAATAAGACGATTGTTATTTTTGTTGTTGTTAGGACTATATCAAATAAAAGAACTATTGTTATATTTTTAGAGACATTTCATGACTGGAAGGCTAGTGGAGATCTTTAACCCCCTCATGAAACTGCACATCTTATTCAAATGAATTAATCTTAAAATCTTCCTGTCAAGAACAAGGTTAAACAAAAGTGGAATAAAGGAGAAAATTTCCTTTCATGCCTCTAATACCTTTCCTCTCTCTCAGCAAACATTTAAGCACATTGTCTCTTTGCAAATATCTTGTGCTTTCACACTGTTTGGGGCCCATGCCTTTTAAATTAAAAATAAATAAGGCATTCACTTAAACTATGGAGCTATCGAATTTTAACATTAACCCATGTCCTAGACTATTTTTTTTTTTGGAAGCCACCAACTTCCCTGGTGGCTCAGATGGCAAAGCGTCTGTCTACAATGCAGGAGACCAGGGTTCGATCCCTGGGTTGGGAAGATACACTGGAGAAGGAAATTGCAATCCACTCCAGGACTATTGCCTGGAAAATCCCGTGGACAGAGGAGCTTGGTAGGCTACAGTCCACAGGGTCGCAAAGAGTCAGACACAACTGAATGACTGAACTGAGACTATTTTTTATTACAAAAGAACCAAAAGTAAGATATTCCTTAATCCAGTGAAATAAATCTGTTTTGCCATATTGTGAGCCTGGGCCTCGGGACTAAAGCATATCTGATTAGAACCACAACTCTTATAATTACTGACAGTAATCTTGGACAGGTTTCTTAATCTCTCTGAGCTCCCAAGTGCTCATAAGTGAACTGGGAAAATAATGCTTAGCTCATAAGGTTGGCAAGAAGATTTAAATGGATAAAATAAGTAAAACACATATTAGAATCCCTGGCATATAGCAAATGTTCTTCACAAAATAGGGACTACTGTTATTATTATTGCTATATTAAATGGCCACTGTTACAAATACTATTGTATTTTAAGGAAATCTTAGGACTAATGCTCTATTGAAACTACAGTTTTACACTACCTCTGCATTATCTTAGCCTGGTCTTCTCCTTTCTAGGATTATCATAGGATACATTTGCATCAGAATGGGTAGGGGTTATACCAGGCATCCTTGCCACAGCTGTTACTCTACTTTCAAGGATTTATCAAAGACAGTGAATGAACTTAGCAAAATATGCATATCAGTGCTGTATGCATGCCATCACAATCCACTTATGTTCATTTCATCTGCCTCTTCTTCACTTAGCAATATTAAGCATGAGCTAGTTACCATCTTCTGTAGCATCTTTCTCAGCTTTCCCTTGAATCTTTAGAAGTGGCTTCTAACCGCGCCCCCCTCCCCCCTTTTTTTTTTCCTTCACCAAGCTTCATTTAATACTTGCCTCCTCTTGGTCACTCATCTTGTTTCTGATTTATATTTAAATAGCTGCCTTATGAAAGGCTCTTACCATCTCTACCTCTTTCATCTCCATCTGTGTCTACCTCAGTCGCCTTGCTTTCAGTTATAGGAAGTAAGTTCTGCTGGCCTTCAACTTAATTATTTTCCCTTCCTTTGTTTCTTTTGTAGGCATTTCCCCAGTCTCTCTGTTGTACACCTCCTTGAGATTTTCCATTTGTAATCAGTTTTACCCTAACTTCCATACACATGTTGGTCATATCAACTTCTCCACACCAGTCCTTTGGCACTGACTTTATTATTCAGTTCCAGTCAGGCAGTGTTTTTCTGTCAAAACCAATATTGCCTTTCAAACCTGATGTTATAGTATTTAACTCTAGGTCAATTTTTCTCTAAAACATTATTTCATGATGCAGTGCAAAAATTATTATGACACACATACCAAAAAAAAGAAAAAAAGATGCTGACATTTATCAACCTTGTCACCAGATAAGTTCTGATTTACTGTAATTAAGGTCAGACTATACAGAAAATTAATGTTAAAATATAGGGGATGTACTTGACTTGACTATTAATTCCAAACATCCAGAGCACTGCTGCACAGTCAGCAATGTGAATTTAGGTGTTTTAAGCTACTGTGAACAGAAAAGATTTATGGGCAATAAAAGGAAATGTACTCATAATTCACAACTGGCCTGTGAGACCAAGGCTCTGCTTTGGAGCAACAGGACAGTTCATTAGTTTCACTAAACAGCCCTGGAATTGAAACAGAATGGTCAGCCGTCACTAATGTGATTAAGACTTTTGATTTCATGCTTAAAAAAAAAAAAAATAGATTAGTTCACCTAAATGTGATTTCAAAGCTTTCCTTTTGTATGCATCAGGTGTCAATAACCAGTTGTTGACAAGATAGGATAACCTTGAAACGTTATCAAGTAAGGAAGGCTAGAACTCCAAGGAAGGATTTGTGTGCTTATTTTTTTTTTTTTCCCCACACTGAAAATAGAAGTTTCAATAGCACATTTAAAACAATTGTCTAAAATGATGAAATAAGTCTATTTGGAAAAGGTAACCCATGTTAAAATTTACAGTGACTCACCATCTACTCTGTTTCTTTTTTGAATGTTTGATGAGGCAAATAAATTTAATGAATGTGTCCAAGTGAAACATTTTACCATGCATTTTGCAACATTAAAATATGTTTGTGAAAGTGTTAGTTGATCAGTTGTGTCCAACTCTTTGAGACCCCATGGACTGCAACAGTCCAGGCTCCTCCGTCCATGGACCCTCCAGGCAAAAACACTGGAGTGAGTTGTCATTCCCTTCTCCAGGGGATCTTCCCAACCCAGGGATCAAACATTAGTCTCTTGCATTATAGGGAGAGTTTTTACCATCTGAGCCACCAGGGAAGCCCAAGATATTTTTAAGATATGGGAAACTTTGAATCTCACTGAACAATTTAGTTTTCTTTCTTATAAACTGCATAATAATTTCTTATAATCTATTAATATTTCTACTAATTTTCAATGATCAGAACTATAAGTCATGATTACAACATATGTATCCTTGCTATTTACTGACTGAGCACTTCTTAGGACACAGGTAAGATTTCCATAGGTTACTAGAAAATTTAACCAACAATTACCTGGTGATAATCTGTGTTTTGCCTCATTCCCTTCAAATTTATACTGGAGATGAGATACGAAACAAATTGGGCTTCTAGAATTTGAATACAATGTATAAGCCAGCCTGTGTAATATGTTATAGTAAATTCTTACAGAGAATTTATTCTACATTCCCCAAAGAAAGACTACCAATTATTTCAATTTTTAAATATATCTATTTTGCATAGCATGCCTATAAATGAGAAAATTCTTCAATTCATTTTAATTTCCAGGAAAAAGTACATGATCTTATTCAAGTGGCTCAGAGTTTTCTGAGGGACAAACCAGAGTGAGTGGACAATATAAGCTCACACAACAATCAGTGGCAGCTGTGGAACTAGAAGCCAGGACCCTATAATCTAGTCTTTTTGATTTTAACTGCAGTCACAGATCCTTTTTCCTTTTATGTAACTTTTTTAGTAAAACTTTGACCATCACTTTAATAGTAGCTCTTTTGATTCTTTGAAAGTAATGATAATATGCAGTCATTTGCAGTTTTCTTTCTGTTTTGGGGCAGATTTAAAGTTGTTCATGTGGTGGGCTGTGCATAAGGGAGTCACCATGTAGTGTAAGGGGACACCTCATCACACATGGCTTTAGAAAAATTCAAGCACCTACTTCTTTGTACAGTTCTGGACTTTCCTACTAATCATTTTTCATTCAACTATTTTCAGAAGAAGCCCTGCATATATTATTTTAATAATTGGATTATAAAAGAAGCATAAAATGATAATATTAATTAGTAGTAAGAACAACACAAAGGGAGGAGTATTTTCCAAAAAAAAGGCATAAATATAAATTTGGGATCAATTAAAAATTGCTATGGATCATTATATGTTGCAAATGGAAAATTAGAACAAGACAGTCACTCTGGAAATCTTTCAGCTCTAATAAAACAAAATGTGCAACTGTCATATAACCTAATAATTGTGCTTTTGAGTATTTATCCAAGTTAAATAAAAACTTATATACAACACAGAAATCTGTACATAAATGTCCATAGCAGTTTTATTTTTATCAGTCAGAAACTGAAAAGAGCCAGATGTCCTTTACAGACTAGTGATTAAACAAAGAGTGTTACATCCAAATCACAGAAACTGCTGAGCTATAAAAGCAAAAGGATTATTGATACATTCAACAGCTTGGCTGCATCTCCAGAGAATTGTGAATGGTAAAAATACTCCAGTCTCAAAAGTTTACCTACTATAGAGCTCCATTTATATTACAGTTTTGGGATAATAGAATTTAACTAGTGGAGAATGTAGTGAATGTCAGGCATTACAGATGAGAGTAAGAGGGGGAGACATAAAGAAGTGTAGCTGTTATAAAAGAGCAATGCAAGGGGTTCTTAGAGTGATGGAATTGTCAGTATTTTGACTTACAGTGGGCACATAAAAATATTCAGTTCAGTTCAGCCACTCAGTCGTGTCCAACTCTTTACAACCAATGGAATTAGCAAGCCAGGCCTCCCTGTCCATCACCAGTTCCCGGAGCTTACTCGACGTCATGTCCACTGAGTCAGTGATGTCATCCAAGCATCTCACCGACTGTTGTCCCCTTCGCTTACTGCCTTCAAACTTTCCCAGCATCAGGCTCTTTTCAAATGAGTCAGTTCTTCACATCAGGTGGCCAAAGTATTGGAGTCTCAGATTCAGCATCAGCCTTTCCAATGAATATTTAGGACTGATTTCCTTTACGATTGACTGGTTGGTCTCCTTGCAGTCCAAGGGACTCTCAGGAGTTTTCTACAACACCACAGTTCAAAAGCATCAATTCTTCTGCACTTAGCTTTCTTTATACTCCTACTCTTGCATCCATACATGACTACTGGAAAAACCATAGTTTTGACTAGAGGGACCTTTGTTGGCAAAGTAATGTCTCTGCTTTTTAATATGCTGTCTAAGTGTGTCATAACTTTTATTCTAAGGAGCAAGTGTCTTTTAATATCATGACTTGCAATCATAATCTGCAATGATTTTGGAGCCCAAAATTCTGAAGTCTCTCACTGTTTCCATTGTTTTGCCATTTCTTTGCTATGAAGTGATGGGACCAGATGCCATGATCTTTCTTATCTGAATGCCAAGTTATCTGAATGGCTTAAACAACTTTTTCACTCTCCTCTCTCATTTTCACCAAGAGGCTCTTTAGTTCGTCTTCACTTTCTGTCATAAGGATGGTGACATCTGCATATCTGAAGTTGTTGAAATTTGTCCCCAAAATCTTGATTCCAGCTTGTACTTCACCCAGCCTGGCATTTTGCATGATGTATTCTGCATATAAGTTAAATAAGCAGGGTGACAATATACAGCCTTGACGTACTCATTTCCTGATTTGGAACCAGTCTTTTGTTACATGTCCAGTTCTAACTGTTGCTTCTTGACCTGCATACAGATTTCTCAGGTAGGCAGGTCAGGTGGTCTGATATTCCCATCTCTTTCAGAATTTTCCACAGTTTGTTGTGAACAACACAGTCAAAGGCTTTGGTGTAGTCAATAAAGCAGAAGTAGATGTTTTTCTGGAACTCTCTTGCTTTTCTGATGATCCAGCGGATGTTGGCAATTTGATCTCTTATTCCTCTCCCTTTCTTAAATCCAGCTTGAACATCTGGAAGTTCATGGTTCACATACTGCTGAAGCCTGATTTGGAGAATTTTGAGCATTACTTTACTAGCATGTGAGATGAGTGCAATTGTGTGGCAGTTTGAATATTCTTTGGCATTGACTTTCTTTGCGGTTGGAATGAAAACTGACCTTTTCCAGTCCTGTGGCCACTGCTGACTTTTCCAAATTTGCTGGCATATTGAGTACAGCACTTTAACCACATCATCTTTTAGGGTTTGAAATAACTCAACTGGAATTCCATCACCTCCACTAGCATTTTTCATTGTGATGCTTCCCTAAGGCCCCCTTGACTTCACATTCCAGGATGTCTGGCTCTAGGTGAGTGAGCACACCATTGTGATTGTCTGGGTCATGAAGATATTTTTTGTATAGTTCTTCTGTGTATTCTTGCCACCTCTTCTTAATATCTTCTGCTTCTATTAGGTCCATAATATTTCTGTCCTTTGTTGTGCCCATCTTTGCATGAAATGTTCCCTTGGTATCTCTAATTTTCTTTAAGAGATCTCTAGTCTTTTCCATTCAATTATTTTCCTCTATTTCTTTGCATTGATCACTGAGGAAGGCTTTCTTATCTCTCCTTGCTATTCTTTGGAACTCTGCATTCAAATGGGTATATCTTTCCTTTTCGCCTTTGTCTTTTGCTTCTCTTCTTTCCTCAGCTATCTGTAAGGCCTCCTCAGACAATCATTTTGCCTTTTTACATTATTTTTTCTTGGGGATGGTCTTGATTACTGTCTCCTGTATAATGTCACAAACCTCAGTCCATAGTTCTTCAGGCATTCTATCTATCAGATCTCATCCATTTAGTGTATTTGTCACTGTATAATCACAAGGGATATGCTTTAGGTCATACCTGTATAGTCTGTTGGTTTTCCCTACTTTCTTTAATTTAATTCTGAGTTTGGTAATATGGAGTTTATGATCTGAGCCACAGTCAGCTTCCAGTCTATACATATGCTAATAATTATATAGAATAAAATAGGCACACACATGTATACATACACAAATTATTACAAGTAAAACTGAGTAAATAACATCAGTGAATTATGTAAATGTCTAAATAATGGTCATGATATTGTACTATAGTTTTGCAAATGATACTGTGAGAAATTATAAAAGGTATACATGGTACCATTTTCATTATTTCATATATAACTTTATGGTAATTATTTCATTAATAAATTTCACTTAAGATAGTTTGAAATGTGGATTTGCTGAAGTTATTTATGCTCATGTTTGTGCTATAAATTATTTAATATATGTTTAATGAATATAATTAAAGAATTTAAAAAGTGATTTCCAAAATTATTTTAATGAGAACAATACAAATATACTGAAGTCGTGCATTTGTGAGTGAGAATCAGTAATAGTTTCAGGAAGCATACCTCAAAAAATACTTAACAACAACTACAGCACAGGTCCTGACAGTTCAAGATGATGACAATAAGGAATTAGGAAAGTCATGTCTGTATTAGAACCCTAAGGAGTTCTGGTTGATTATCATCCTAAATTGATGTTCTTAGTCCACAGATTGGAAACAATCAACTTAATGACTAATAAGAAATCACAGCCAGTTGAAGCTTAAATGAGACCACTAAACTTGTACAGAGAAACCATGCAGATAGAGTTGAGAGCAGTCGATAAGAAGTCCAGGGTCCCCGAGGAGGAGAAAGTGGTCTGGGGCTCTCAAGGAAGAGATAGGGTTTTAGAATTCTCAAGGAGGAGGAAAGGACATACTTTTTTTTTTTTTTTTCTACATTCCTTAGTCTTAGTCACATAAAACTTTTTTTCTTTCCTTTTTTCAAATCACTTTCAACTCTGTACTAAGGATTATATGACAACAATGTATCCAGCCTGAGGACAGTTTCTCCTTATTGAAAACTGTCTGACTAATCCTGTTATCTTAAAATGTGTATTATGGGAGTGGATCTGGTAAGATCTTTCTAATTTTAGTTCTAATACTGCCATCTTAAAATGTATGTATGGGAGTCGGTATAGTAAGACCTTTACACCTTGAGAAATTGTTTTGATTGATTGTAATAACGAATTTAAAAAGTATATAATTCCCTTGCTAAGATTAGCGAAAGGGGCACTCTCCATTCCCCTTCTGATGTCTGTGTCAGAAACTTCCTTTGTCCCTTTTCATACTTTAATAAAAGTCTGCTACACAAAAACTCTTGAGTGACCAAGCCTAGTCCCTGGTCCCAAAGCTAAATCTTCTGCTTCCAATATCATGAATCTGACACCATTCACTATAAGCTATCATTTGTAAAATTGTTTCATTTCTTTAAAAGGAAACTATGATTACATGTTAAGAAATTTGTAGTCAATAATTTGTTTCAAAGAAGCAAAGAAGAACTGTTCATGATGGCAGTGTTATAAAATTTAAAAGTCAGTAATTCAATTTAAGATATGAGATTTCTCAGAACTCATGTAAACCAAGATAAAAAACCCAAATGTGCCATCATTAAAAAGTCTGCAAATAACAAATGTGCTGAGAGAGGGTGGGGAAAATGGAACCCCCCTGCACTGTGGGAATATAAATTGGTGCAGTCACTATGGAAAATGGTACAGTTATACTTCTACTTATTTGTGAAAGTTAAAATATGATACAAATGAACTTATTTACAAATCAGAAACAGATTCACTGACATTGAAAACAAACTTACAGTTACCAAAGGGAAAAGGGGGTAATGAGGACAAATTAGGACTCTGGAATTAGCAGATTCTGTAATAAACCAGAGTGGAAAAGAAAATGGATACAGATAGATAGATAGATAAAGATACAGATATATACATATGAGGTATATAAAAGTGAACAAATCACTATGTTGTGCACCAGAAACTAATACAACATTGCAAATCCATTATATTTTACTTCAAAATAAAAACTCAAGTATGTCTCCTCCTCCCTTTAGGTCAATCCTTGGAAAAAATTTCTAGACATGAAAAGTGCAATTTGCCTGCCTGTGTCTCTCAAATCTAACTTAGTAGAATACAGGGTAAGCAAGAGACACATTATTTAGCATAATAAAACCCAAAAGTCATCCTAGAAGGGTTCATAAATCTTCATACAAAACAGAAATAGAATTACTGACAAACAATAAACTCCCTCAGTGGAAGCAATCTGAGTTACTAGTGAATCTGTTACAGTGAATCTGTTCCTGATTTGTAAATAAGTTCATTTGTATCATATTTTAACTTTCACAAATCAGTAGAAGTATAACTGTACCATTTTCCATAGTGACTGCACCAGTTTATATTCCCACAGTGCAGGAGGGTTCCATTTTCTCCACCTTCTCTCAGCACATTTGTTACTAAATTTGAGTTACTAAAATATCTTTACTCTAAAATTACACTTTCATAATATATAGTGTTTGACATTACTTACAATTAATAAAAACACAGGAAGTAGACAAAAATAGTTCAACAGAAACAGTATGTGTAACAATATGTTTATATGTTGAGAGAGATCAATAGTTTATACATCAAGTGTGTACAAATGATTAGAAAGATTTCCCTACATAATTAGACAATAAAAATTTGGAGGATGAAGCAATTTCCATGCTCACTAGTAATCAATAACCAATATATGAGCAAAAAAATAAGAGATAAATATTATCTTATGAATTACAGTGATGAATAACTATGATATTGTGAATTTGCTGTATGGAATCTTACTTCAGGGCTACTTCAAACTGGTTCAGCTTTTTGGAAAAGCAATTCGGTGATATGTCTAAACTGTTATGCATGACATTCATCCCAAAATTTGTCTGTTAGCATCTCAACCCAGAGAAATAAAACGGAGCCCATTGTCTGGTTAACTTTTGATTTTAGTCTATAGTTAGTAACAGTGATGTATTAATGTTCATTCTCTGATTCTGATAGCAATATTATGACTATATAAGATATCAGCAATTAGAGGAACTTGGATGAAGGATGCCTGGGAATTCTGTGTACTATTTATTTTTTCTAATTTTTAAGTTTAATTATTTCAAAATAAAAGGTTAAATAAAGAAAGAAAACCTAGACACAAGAAAGTAAATTAAATTAAAAAAATGTGACAAATTAATATGGAAGATGAAGATTCTGTTCTTTAAATACTAAGCTTTGTAAAGCAGTAAAATATATGAAGAAATAAAATTATCCTTATTTGCAGACATGTTTCCTCATATAAAACCAAGAATAAGGAACTATATTTTAGTTGAAATGAGAGTTAACAACAATGTGTAGATGTGAAATGAATAACCCCAAATCAAGGGTTTTCCTTGATATAAAAGTGACAAATTGGAGACTTATGGATGGTGGATGATCTGATTTCTAATAGAAACCAAAATAAAATAAAATACCTAAGTATAGTATTAACAACAAATTTAATATGTATGAAAAACAAAAAATAATGTACATGACAAAAAAATAATCAAATATTTTTTAAATATCTATGATGAAAAAACATAAGGCAAATGAACAAGGTCTTTTTGGATATGAAAACAAGTAAAGAACTCAACAGAAACTTGAATAAGTATTAATTCAATAAAAATGCTTAATGGACATATATTAAAAGCTATGATACAATCAACAAAAGAGGCATGAGCCTTCCCTCATTGATGCTTATGCTTGTTTAGTACAAGACACAAATACAGTTGTAATGGTATAAAATCAAAGTTTTGGGGGGAAAATGAATAGAGGGCCTATGTTAATCTGTGCCCTTTAATTTGGAAGTGCCACAAATCCAGGTCCAAATTGCTTAAGACAAAAAGAAAATGATTAGCTTGTGTTGAAAAAAAATAAGCCGTTACCAAATGTAATCAGAACTCACTGTCCACCATTAAATTTTGTTTCTCTCTTTGCAGGCTTTGTGGACTTCCCAGGTGGCTCAGCAGAAAAGAATCTGCCTGAAATGCAGGAGACACAGGAGATGTGGGTTCAATACCTGGGTTGGGAAGATCCCATGGAGGAGGAAATGGCAACCCATTCCAGTATTCTTGCATGGAAAATCAAATGGAGAGAGGAGCCTGATGGGCTGCAGTCCATGGAATTTCAAACAGTGGGACATGACTGAGCACTCATTGTTGACTTTTGTGGGCTTTCTTATCATATTGAATGTCCATGGTGGTAAGATAAAGACCTCTAGAAAATCTAGTTTATATCCTACTGGCATCAAATTCATGGCAAGAGCATTTTTATTTTCAATGGTTCAAAATAAAGGTAAGAAAGTGTGTCTATGGGACAACTAGCATTGCCTCAGCTGCATGTCCATCCATTTTGGTCTTTGAAAACAATGATTTTCTGATTGACCAGACCTATGGTATGAATTATGTACTTTGCAGCCAAAGATAAGAAACTCTATACAGTCAACAAAAACAAGACCGGGAGCTGACTGTGGCTCAGATCATGAACTCCTTATTACCAAATTCAGACTTAAATTGAAGAAAGTAGGGAAAACCACTAGACCATTCAGGTATGACCTAAATCATATCCCATATGATTATACAGTGGAAGTAAGAAATAGATTTAAGGGCCTAGATCAAATAGATAGAGTGCCTGGTGAACTATGGAATGAAGTTCATGACATTGTACAGGAGACAGGGATCAAGACCATCCCCATGGAAAAGAAATGCAAAAAAGCAAAATGGCTGTCTAGGGAAGCCTTACAAATAGCTGTGAAAAGAAGAGAAGTGAAAAGCAAAGGAGAAAAGGAAAGATATAAGCATCTGAATGCATAGTTCCAAAGAATAGCAAGGAGAGATAAGAAAGCCTTCCCCAGCGATCAATGCAAAAAAATAGAGCAAAACAACAGAATGGGAAAGACTAGAGATCTCTTCAAGAAAATCAGAGATACCAAGGGAACAATTCATGCAAAGATGGGCTCGATAAAGGACAGAAATGGTATGGACCTAACAGAAGCAGAAGATATTAAGAAGAGGTGGCAAGAATACACAGAAGAACTGTACAAAAAAGATCTTCATGACCCAGATAATCACAATGATGTGATCACTGACCTAGAGCCAAACATCCTGGAATGTGAAGTCAAGTGGGCCTTAGAAAGCATCACTATGAACAAAGCTAGTGGGGGTGATGGAATTCCAGTTGAGCTATTTCAAATCCTGAAAGATGATGCTGTGAAAGTGCTGCACTCAATATGCCAGCAAATTTGGAAAACTCAGCAGTGGCCACAGGACTGGAAAAGGTCAGTTATCATTCCAATCCCAAAGAAACGCAATGCCAAAGAATGCTCAAACTACTGCACAATTGCACTCATCTCACATGCTAGTAAAGTCATGCTCAAAATTCTCCAAGCCAGGCTTCAGCAATACATGAACCGTGAACTTCCTGATGTTCAAGCTGGTTTTAGAAAAGGCAGAGGAGCCAGAGATAAAATTGCCAACATCTGCTGGATCATGGAAAAAGCAAGTTCTGCTTGATTGACTATGCCAAAGCCTTTGACTGTGTGGATCACAATAAACTGTGGAAAATTCTGAAAGAGATGGGAATACCAGACCACCTGACATGCCTCTTGAGAAATCTGTATGCAGGTCAGGAAGCAACAGTTAGAACTGGACATGGAACAACAGACTGGTCCCAAAAAGGAAAAGGAGTACGTCAAGGTTGTATAGTGTCACCCTGCTTATTTAACTTATATGCAGAGTACATCTTGAGAAACGCTGGAGTGGAAGAAGCACAAGCTGAAATCAAGATTGCCGGGATGAAATGTCAATAACCTCAGATATGCAGATAACACCACCCTTATGGCAGAAAGTGATGAGGAATAAAAAGCCTCTTGATGAAAATGAAAAAGGAGAGTGAAAAAGTTGGCTTAAAGCTCAACATTCTGAAAACTAAGACCATAGCATCTGGTCCCATCACTTCATGGGAAATATATGGGGAAACAGTGGAAACAGTGTCAGACTTTATTTTTTGGGGCTCCCAAATCACTGCAGATGGTGACTGCAGCCATGAAATTAAAAGACGCTTACTCCTTGGAAGGAAATTATGACCAACCTAGATAGCATATTGAAAACCAGAGACATTACTTTGCCAACAAAATCCATCTAGTCAAGGCTATGGTTTTTCCTGTGGTCATGTATGGATGTGAAAGTTGGACTGTGAAGAAGGCCGAGTGCCGAAGAATTGATGCTTTTGAACTGTGGTGTTGGAGAAGACTCTTGAGAGTCCCTTGGACTGCAAGGAGATCCAACCAGTCCATTCTGAAGGAGATTAGCCCTGGGATTTCTTTGGAAGAAATGATGCTAAAGCTGAAACTCCAGTACTTTGGCCACCTGATGCAAAGAGTTGACTCATTGGAAAAGACTCTGATTCTGGGAGGGATTGGGGACAGGAGGAGAAGAGGACGACAGAGGATGAGATGGCTGGATGGCATCACTGACTCGATGGACTTGAGTCTGAGTGAACTCCGGGAGTTGGTGATGGACAGGGAGGCCCGGCATACTGCGGTTCATGGGGTTGCAAAGAATCGGACATGACTGAATGACTGATCTGAACTGAACTGATGGCATGAACATCTTGTAGCTCTGGAGTCAGTTCTACTGAAACCACATGGATTGAAATCAGGTAAATACTAGAAAAGTGAGGAACTGATACTAGAGGGAATATAAACTGATGCTTCACAAGTAGAAACAGATTGAAAAATAACCACTATAGGAACTAATTTATTTTGGGATCATAGGAAAGGTTTTTTGTCAGTAAATCATGTTTTCAATTGATCTAACAGATGAGTAAATCTTAACTAGGCTAAGAGAAGATTTAGAGAGATGAATTATTTAGGTTATATACTTTATCTTTGTTGAGTTTGGAATATTTCTGTTTTTTAAGGAATTACTTCATTTATTCTAAGTTGGTGAGTCATTAGTGTAAAGTTTTCAGATATCCCAATGTCAATCTGGAGGTTAATAACATATAATTTCTTTTAATTTTTCCAATTTTACCAGAGGTTTTATTTTTTATTATAGTTTATTATAAAGTATTGAATATAGATCCTGTGCTACACAGTAGGACATTGCTGTTTCTGTGTTATATATAGAAGTTTATATCTAGAAATCACAACCCTAACTTATCCCCCATCACATATGCCCACCCCCCATCACTCATTTATCTTTGGTAACTGTAATTTTGTTTTTTATGTCTGTGAGTCTATTTCTGCCATATGAATAAGATCATTAATATCATATTTTAGATTTCACATGCAAATTATATCCTATGATATTTGTATTTTTCTGTTTCACCTATTTCACCTAGATGATAATCCACAAGTCCATCCATGTTGTGGCAAATGGCATTCTTTCATTCTCTTTTAATGGTTTACTATCATTACAATGTGTATATATATATACCACACATTCTTTATCATATCATCTGTTGGTGGACACTTAGGTTGTTTTCAGGTCTTGGCTATTATAAATAGTGCTTCAGTGAACATTGGGGTGCATATACCATTGTTTCTGGATGTATGCACAATAGTAGGATGGGTGGATAGTAAACAGCATATTAAAAAAGCAGAGATATCACTTTGAAGAAAAAGGTCTGTATAATCAAAGCTATGGTTTTTCCAGTAGTCTTGTACGGATGTGACAGTTGGATGGTAAGCAAGGCTGAGCACCAAAGAATTGATGATTTCAAATTCTGGTGCTGGAGAAGACTTTTGGGAGTCCCTTGGGCTTCAAGGAGATCAAACCAGTCAATCCTGAAGGAAATCAACCCTGAATGTACATGGAAAGACTGATGCTGAAGCTGCAATACTTTGGCAACCTGATGCAAAGAGCCAACTCATTGGAACCTGATGCTGGAAAAGATAGAAGGCAAAAGGAGAAGGGAGCAACAAATAGCATCATTGATGCTATGGACATCACTGATTCAATGGACAAGAATTTGAGTAAACTCTGAGAGATAGTGAAAGACAGTGAATCCTGGTGTGCTATAGTCCATGTGGTCACAACTAGTTGGACAACATAGCGACTAAACAGCAATAATTGCAACTCTATTTTTACTTCTTATGGAGCCTCCCTACTGTTTTCTATGGTGGATGCAACAATTTATATTCCACCCACAGTATGGAAGGGTTGCTTTTTCTCCATACTCTCTTTTAACATTTAATATTTGTAGATTTTTTAATGATACACATTTGGACAGTCTGAAGAAATTCCTCATTCTAGATTTGATTTTTTTCATTAATAATTTTTGATGTTGAGCATCTTTGCATTTGCTTTTTGGCCATATGTAGTCTTCTTTGGAAAAATGTCTATTTAGGTCTTCTGCCCATTTTTGAGTGAGTCTTTTTTTTTCTTTATTAATTGAGTTGTATGAGCTGTATATTTTGGAAATTAAATCCTTGCCAGTCACAATATATCCAAATATTTTCTCACTCTCTGTAGGTTGTCTTTTGGTTTTGTTTATGGTTTACTTTGATGTGCAAAAGCTTATGATTTTGTTTAGGTACTATTTATTTATTTTTGCTTTTATTTCCATTGCCTTGATAGACTGACTTAAGAAAACCTTGCTACAAATTACTTCAGAGATTATTTTGCTTATGTTCTCTCCTAGCTAGCTCTCTTAGAAGTTTATAGAGTCATGCATCATATTTAAGTTTCTAAGCCATTTTGAGTTTATTTTTGTGTATGGTGTGAGGGAGTTCTAACGTAATTGATTATATGGGACTGTCTTTTCCCAACATGAATTCCTGAAGAGATAACTATAATTCCTCCACTGTATATTCTTGCCTCTTTTGTTGAAGATTAATCAAGTGTAGGTATGTGGGTTTATATGTGGGTTTTCTCTTCTGTTCCATTATTCCCTGTAACTGTTTTTTTGTTTTTGTTTTTGTTTTTAATGTCACTACCATGCTGTTTGATGGTTGTAGCTTTGTAGTATTATCTGAAGTCTGGGAGGGTTATGCCTACTGTTTTGTTCTTTTTCCTTGGGATTGCTTTTGCAATTGCTTTTGGTAATTTGTTTCCATACAAATTTTGCAATTATATACTCTAGATCTGTGAAAAATACCAGGGTCAATTTGATATAGATTGCATTAAATCAGTAGATTGATTTGGGTAGTATGTTATTTTTTTTCAATCAAATAACAGGAGACATCTTTCCATTTCTTTAAATCATCTTCAACTTCCTTTATCAATGTTTTATAGTTCTCAGAATATGTTTTTCATTTCCTTAATAAGGTTTATTTTTGAATATTTTTCAATTACTTTTAACTTTTTAATTGAAGTATAGTTGACTTGTAATATTGTGCTAATTTCTGCTGTACAGAAAAGTAATTCAGTTATACATATATGTATACACTTTAAAAATATTTTTTTTTCATTATGGCTTATCACAAGAGACTGAATATAGGTCTCTGTGCTATACAGCAGGACCTTGTTGTTCACCCATTCAATATGTAAAGTAGCTTATATCTGCTAATTTCAGCCTTCAACTCCATCCCACACTTGGCAACTGCAAGTCCCTTCTCTGTCCTTGAGTCTGTTTCTGTTTCTTGAGTCATATATTAAATTCTACATATAAGCAGTATCATATGTTATCTTTTTCTTTAGGACTTACTTCATTTAGTATGATACTCTTTAATTGTGTCCATGTTGCTGGAAATGGGATTATTTTATTCTTTTTTATGGTTAAGAAATATTCCATTGTATAGATGCACCACACCTTCTTTATTCATCCAGTTGTCGATGAACATTTAGGTTGTTTCCATGTTTTGGCTATTATGAATAAGGCTGCTATGAACATGGAGATACATGTATTTTTAGAATTATAGATTTGTCTGGATATATGTCAAGGTGTGATATTACTGGATCATATGGTAACTCTATTTTTAGTTTTCTGAGGAACTTCATACTATTTTCTATAGTGACTGTACCAACAGTGTAGGGAGTTTTCCTTTTCTTCACATCCTTACCCGAATTTGTTATTTGTAAAGTGTTTAATGATGGCCATTCTTACTGGTATGAGTTGGTTCCTCATTGTATTTTATTTGAATTTCTCTAATAATTAGAAATACCAAGCATATTTTCATGTGTTTATTGGCCATATGAATTTTTTGTTTGGTGAAATGTCTATTTTTATCTTACTTCTTTCAATTTTTGTGGCTGTTGTTGTTGAATTGTATGTTTTTTATATTTTGGAATTTAAACCTTTTTTTGGTTGCATTATTTGTAAATATTTTCACACAGTTTGTAAGTTGTCTTTTTTGTTTTATGTCTGGTTTCCTTTGCTATGAAAAAGCTTTTAAGTTTGATTACATCCCATATTTATTTTGGTTTTTATTTCTATTGCCTTGGAAGACTGATCAAAGAAAATATTGGTAAGATTTATGCCAGAGAATCTTTCTAGGATTTTTATAGTTTCATGCCTTATATTTAAGTCTTTAAGTTATTTTATATTTATTTTTGTGTATGACAGGAGTGTGTGTTCTAATCCAGTTGATGTTCTAACTTCTTTACATGTGGCTGTCCAACTTTCAAAAAAATGTAAAAGAGAAAAATGGCTGTCTGAGGAGGCCTTACAAATAGCTGTGAAAAGAAGAGAAGTGAAGAGCAAAGGAGAAAAAGAAAGATATAAGCATCTGAATGCAGAGTTCCAAAGAATAGCAAGAAGAGATAAGAAAGTCTTCCTCAGTGATCAATGCAAATAGAGGAAAACAACAGAATGGGAAAGACTGGAGAGATCTTCAAGAAAATTAGAGATAACAAGGGAACATCTCATGCAAAGATGGGCTCAATAAAGGACAAAAATGGTATAGAACTAACAGAAGCAGAAGATATTAATAAGAGGTGGCAAGAATACACAGAAGAACTGTACAAAAAAGATCTTCATGAACCAGATAATCATGATGGTGTTATCACTCACACTCACATAGAGCCAGACATCCTGGTATGTGAAGTCAAGTAGGCTTTAGAAAGCATCACTACAAAGCTAGTGGAGGTGGCAGAATTCCAGTCGAGCTATTTCAAATCCTAAAAGATGATGCTGTGAAAGTACTGCACTCAATATGCCAGCAAATTTGGAAAAGTCAGCAGTGGACAGAGGACTGGAAAAGGTCAGTTTTCATTCCAATCCCAAAGAAAGGAAATGCCAAAGAATGCTCAAATTACCCCACAATTTCACTCATCTCATATGCTAGCAAAATAATGTTCAAAATTCTCCAAGCCAGGCTTCAGCAATACGTGAACTGTGAACTTCCTGATGTTCAAGCTGATTTTAGAAATGGCAGAGGAAGCAGAGATCAAATTGCCAACATCCGCTGGATCATGGAAAAAGCAAGAGAGTTCCAGAAAAACATCTATTTCAGCTTGATTGAATATGCCAAAGCCTTTGACTGTGTGGATCACAATAAACTGTGGACAATTCTGAAAGAGATGGGAATACCAGACTATCTGACCTGCCTCTTGAGAAATTTGTATGCAGGCCAGGAAGCAACAGTAATGAACTGGACATGGAACAACAGACTGGTTCCAAATAGGAAAAGGAGAACGTCAAGGTTGTATATTGTCACCCTGCTTATTTAACTTCTATGCAGAGTACATCATGAGAAATGCTGGGCTGGAAGAAGCACAAGCTGGAATCAAGATTGCTGGAAGAAATATCAATAATCTCAGATATGCAGATGCCACCACCCTTATAGCAGAAAGTGAAGAGGAACTCAAAAGCCTCCTGATGAAAGTGAAAGAGGAGAGTGAAAAAGTTGGCTTAAAGCTCAACATTCAGAAAACTAAAATTATGGCCTCTGGTCCCATCACTTCATGGGAAATAGATGGGGAAACAGTGGAAACAGTGTCAGATTTTATTTTTGGAGGGCTCCAAAATCACTGCAGATGGTGATTGCAGCCATGAAATTAAAAGACGCTTACTCCTTGGAAGGAAAGTTATGACCAACCTAGATAGCATATTGAAAACCAGAGACATTACTTTGCCAGCAAAGGTCCATCTAGTTAAGGCTGTGGTTTTTCCAGTGGTCATGTATGGATGTGAGAGTTGGACTGTGAAGAAAGCTGAGCGCCAAAGAATTGATGCTTTTGAAGTGTGGTGTTGGAGAAGACTCTTGAGAGTCCCTTGGACTGCAAGGAGATCCAATCAGTCCATCCCAAAGGAGACCAATCCTGGGATTTCTTTGGAAGGACTGATGTTTAACCTTAAACTCCAGTACTTTGGCCACCTCATGCGAAGTGTTGACTCATAGGAAAAGACCCTGCTTTTTGGAGGGATTGGAGGCAGGAGGAGAAGGGGATGACAGAGGATGAGATGGCTGGATGGCATCACCAAATCGATGTACATGAGCTTGGGTGAAATCCAGGAGTTGGTGATGGACAGGGAGGCCTGGCGTGATGCAATTCATGGGGTTGCAAAGAATCGGACATGACTTAGTGACTGAACTGAATTGAACCGAACTGTCCAACTTTCCCAACACCACTTGCTGAATAGACTTTTTGTTTTCCCCAATGTATATTCTTTACTCCTTTTTCAAAGATTAACTGACTGTGTGGGTTTATTTGTGGGCTTTCTTTTCTGTTCCACTGATCAATATGTCTCTTTTTATGTCATTACCACGATGTTTTATAACTGTAGCTTTGTAGTACTGTCTGAAGTCTAGGAAGGCTGTGTCTTCTTCTTTGTTCTTTTGCCTCAAAGTTGTTTTTGAAATTCTGTATCTTTTATGATTACATGTAAATGATAAGATGATTTATTCTAGTTCTGTGAAAAATACCATGGGTAATTTGATAAGGATCACATTAAATCTGTAGATTCCTTTGGGAACTATGCCAATTTTAATAATAATAATTCTCCTATTCAAGACCATGGGGTTTCTTTACACTTCTCTAAATCATCATCAATTTCCTTTATTAGTAATGTATAGTTCACACTGTATGAGTCTTTGACCTCTTTGGTCACATATATTCCTAAGTATTATATTTTGAAGGGTGAAATTTTAAGAGATATTTTTTCTTTTTACATTCTCTTTCTCATATTTCATTGTTCATGTAAAGAACTGATTTCTTGATGGTAACCTTATATCTTGCTACCTTGATAACATTCAAGTTAATTTTTGATAGATGTGTATTTATTGCCATTGTAAACATGGTTTTTACATTGATTTTATATTTCTTTGTCCTTTTGCTTTTCCTTTCATTGTTTGATGATTTTCTGTTGTATTATATTTATCGGCTTTTTAGGTTTTTGTGAATGTATTGTATGTTTTTGATTTCTCATTATTCTATTTTTCAAATATGTTAATTTCTTTCTCTGTCTCTTTACCTTAGGCTGTTATTTATATAGGCTCTAACATATTCTGTAAATTTAAAAAGATATATGTTTTCTTACTCTGTTCACCACTTCAGTCTTCCTCAATTATTTTGTTACCTTTTTTTTTTTTTACATCTTCATCCTTTTGTTTTCATTGTGATTATCATCACTTTCACAGATTTTTTTTAAGTCTGTGTACTGTACACATTTATATAGTGATTTGCTTTCCTTTTTTTTTTCTCTTTCCTATACATTTTACTATAGATTTTTGCTATAAATTTTTGATTTAGAGAAGCCCTTTCAGTATTTTCTGTAGAATGGGTTTAGTTTAGCTGTGTTCTTTTTGTTTTTTCCTGTCTGAGAAATTCTTTATCTTTCTCTTCTAAAAGATAACCTTCCTGGGTAGAGTATCATAAGTTATATATATAAATAGCTTACAGGCTACTTGTGGTCCCTGTTCTAGCTCTTGCATTCCACCTGCTGCATTCTCCTCTGAGGTTCTGAAGATCCCACTCTGTCCCGGCTGAGCTTCCTACACTTCAGAGGACTTCCAAGTTTGTAGGAACCTTTCTTCTTTCACAGCTGCTCCCAGGAGCACAGGTTCCATCCCAATTGCTATTATACTTTTTATTTATTTATTTATTTTGTCCTACCCATTTATGTGGAGATGTTCTTGCCCTTTCAGAAGTCTGAGATCTTCTGCCAGCATTAGGTAAATATTCTGTGAGGATTGTTTCCCATGTACATGTATTTTTGTTATATTTGTGGGAAGAAGTGAATCTTACAATCTATTATTCTGCCATCTTAATTGCCCCCTTCATAAGTATTTTATATTTTGATGAGATTTTAAAAGTAATTTTTTTTCTCCTTTCCCTTTACATTATTTCATTATTATAGTAAAGAAATGAAACTGATTTCCTTACATTAATGTTGTATCCCTTGTTTAATTCATTTATCTGTTTTAACAGTTTTTATGTGGACTCTTTAGGGTTTTCTATACATAGATCATGTCATCTGCATATAATAATAATTTTACCTCTCCCCTTACAATTTGGATATATTATGTTTATTTTTCTTAGACATAATCAAAGTGGGCATACTTCTCTTGTTCGAGGTCTTAGCAGGAAGGCTTTCAGCTTTCCACAGTTGAGTATCATATTGACTGTGGGTTTGTCTTAATAGTTGATATGATATTGGATACATTCTGTCTATACCCAATTTGGTACAGTTTTTGTTTTTGTTTTTGTTTTTTTTAATCACAAAGAGATATTGAATTAGATAAAATGCTTTTTCTGAATCTACTGAGATTATCTTGTGTTTTTTTTTGTCTTTCCTTATTTGGCTGGGATGTATCACATTGATTAATTTGCATGTATCAAACTACCCTTTTGAACCTGATGTGAATCCAACTTGATCATGTCATATCATCATTTTTTATGTGTTGTTTGATTCAGTCCACTGATATTTTGTTTAAAAAATTTTACATCTATATTCATCAAAGATATTGGCCTGTAACAACTTCTTTTTTTTTTTTTTTTGGTTGTGCTTTTGTCTGGTTTTGTTATCAGAATGATGGTGGCTTCATAGAATGACTTTAGGAGTATTCCCTTCTCTTTAATATTTTGGAAAAGTTTCAAAAGGCTCAATATATCATCTTACTTGTATGTTTAGTATAATTCCTCAATGAAGTCATCCGGTCCTGGACTTTTGTTTACAAGAAGTTTATTTTCCTTAGAGATTCTACTTTACTTCTAGTGATTTTTTCTGTTAAATTATCTGTTTTTACTTGATTCAGCTTTTGAGAACTGTATGCTTTTTGTCCATTTATACTATACAGTTTATCATAGTATTCTCTTATTTTTATTATTAATTTTTAATTTAGATAATTTTATTATCTCATCTCTTTCATTTCTTATTTAACTTATTTGGGTCCTCTCTCTTCTCTTCTTGATGATCCTGGCCCTGGATGTGTTAATTTTGTTTAGCCTTTAGAAAAAAAAAATAACCCTAGTTTTACTGATTTTTGTACTATTTTTTAAAAATCTCAACTGTATTTATTTCCTCTCTGATTTTATCATTTCCTTCCTTCTGCTGACTTTAGGTTTAATCTTTCCTGTTTTTCTCATTCCTTTAAATGGTAGTTTAGGTTGTTTAGGGGGCTTCCCTGGTGGCTCAGACTGTAAAGAATCTGCCTGGCATGCAGGAGACCTGGGTTCAATCCCTGAGTCAGGAAGATCCCTTGGAGAAGGGAATGGCTACCCACTCCAGTATTCTTGCCTGGAAAATTCCATGCACAGAGCAGCCTAGTGTGCTACAGTCCATGGGGTTACAAAGAGTTGTATATGACTGAGTGATTAACACTTTCACTTTCACTTAGGTTGTTTATTTGCCACTTTTCTTGTATTTTGATGAAAGACTTTTTCCTATGAACTTCCCTTTAAGACTGCTCTTTCTGTTTCCCATTGACTTTGTATGATTTTGTTTTGCGTTAATTTACCTCAAGATATATATACAAAAAATAAAATAAAATCAATGGGTCAGCAATAAAATAAAAAAGAATACAAATGAATACATACAATACATATATATATATATATGTATTCATTTTCTTTTTTTATTTTAGTGCTGACACTTTTTTTTTTTTTTAGTAACATGTTTCTTAGTTTCCATGTGGTTATTTTTTTTTTTTTTCTTTCTCATTTATCTTTCTGTGGTTGATTTCTAGTTTCATGACATTGTGACCCGAAAAAGACGCTTAAAATTTTTGTGTCTTTTTAAATTTGTTGAAACTTATTTTGTGCCCTAGTATGGTCAATACTAGAGACTGAACTTTTGAAAAGAATGCATATTAAGTTTTTTCAATGTGATGTTTTAAAAATATAAATAAAATATATTCTGTCCTTTAGCATCTCTTCTGCCTTTTTGATTTTCCATCTGAAAGAGCAGTTCATTGATGTCAGTGGGGTGTTCAAGTTTCCTACTTTTATTGTATTCCATTAATTTCTCATTTTATATCAGTTAGTATTTGTTTTATATATTTTAGTGCTCCTATATTAGGTGCATTAGGTTAATAAATGTAGTATCCTCTTTTTGTATTGATCTTTTTATCATTGTATATTGTCCTTTTTTTAATTTTTCTTTATTGCCTTTGTTGTAAAGTCTATTTTGTCCAATATGAGCATTGTTACCCCACTTTAATTTCTATTTGCATGAACTATCTTTTCTAATTGTATAACTTTCAATCCATGTTTGTCCTTTGTTCTAAAGTGGGTCAGTTTCATTAAAAAATAATAATAATCTATATCCTGACTTAAGTGATTTATTTTGTTATTTTTTCCTTATTATTTCTTGCTTCTTTTTCATTTAAAGAACACCTTTTATCATTTATTTTAGTATAGGTTTAATATTGCTGTATTCGTTTAGTTTTTGCTTCCATGAGAAATGCTGTATATTTCTTTATATTCTAAATTATGATTTTGCTAGGTATAATATTCTAGGTTGCAAGTTTTTCCTTTCAGGACTTTAAGTATATCTTGCCACCCCATACCAGCCTGGACTGTTTCTGCAGCATAAACAAACAAACAGACAAACAAATATGCTTATAGACTTATGGGGATTCCTTTATAACTAACCCTTTGTTTTATCCTTGCTTATTTTAGAATTCTCTGTCTTTTGCCATTTGAATTATGATATGTCTTAGCATAGGTTTTTTTGTGTGTTTATCTTGTTTGGGATCCTCTGTGCTTCCTGTACCTGGATATCTGTTTCCTATTTTTTAGGCTTGAAAAGTTTTCATCCATAATTTCTTAAAGTACATTTTGATCCCGTTTTCTCTTACTTTCCCTTCTGAAATCCTTATTATGCACAGTGATATGTTTTATGTTATTGCTTTCTTTTTTCTTCGTTTGGCTTTCTGTTATCTGGATTGAATAATTACCATTATTCTATCTTCCAGATCACTTATTCATTTTATGCATTATTTAGTTTGCTACTTACAGCCTTTATGTCAGCTTTTGTCTCAGCAAATGCTGTCTAATTGTAATTGGCTCTTCTTTACAGTTTCTATTTTTACAGTGATCTGCATTTCAATTAATAAACTTTCTTAATTCCTTCACTCTTTTTATTACCTCAATTTTGAATTTGGGATCTGGTTTCATTGCTTGTTCTTTCAAAGGATTTCTATTGTATTTAATTAGAAATGGTCCCTCTGCTTCTTCGTTTTACTTGTTTTCTTTGGTTTTATGGATTTAGGAAAAACAGTTACCTACATGGTCTTGACAGACTCTGTTTATGTGGGAACATCTTTAAGTAACCTTTCCCAGGTGGTTCACTGGTAAAGATTCCACCTAACAATGGAGGAGACACAAGAGACACAGGTTTGATTCCTGGGTTATAAAGATACCCTAGAGTAAGAAATGACAACCTGTTCCAGTATACTTTCCTGGAAAATTCCATGGACAGAGGAGACTGGTGTGGTTTTGGCCTATGGGGTCACAAAGAGTCAGACATGAATGAGCATAACATTCATATCCCTGAGTAGCTTGTGAGAGGCCAATATTTTTGATGTGGGCTATTGTTAGCATGGATGACTAGAGTGTTTTTTCTCAGTATGTTTTGGCAAATTCATAAGTAGCGTGACTGGCGTTGTTGTGGCCAGAAACTCTACTAGATGTTAACCAGACTCTCTTCACTCTGTGGTTGTCACACCTCTGCTGGGAGCAGGGTATTCTGCCCAGTTGTTGGAATAGATCCCCCAGATCTGTTTCTGAGCTATGATGTTGAGTAGGAAGGAATGGAATATTTCTGGCGGGAGAGGAGCCTCTGAGTATTCCTCCATAGAAACTGCTCACAAGTAACTGCAGTCTGTGATGTCATCAGTCACTTGTTTTATTTATATACTCACATAATATACTGTTTTGGCACTGTCCTCAGACCTTCCTCACCTGTGAGAATGTCAGGAATCATCCTAGATATCCCTCAGGTGCTGGCTCCACCTCTGCACACATGGACCCCCAAAGCCTGCAGCTTCTAACTCAGTACCCACTTGAGCCAGGGAAGTGCCAGTAATCCACTGGGATGTCCTACACACATTAACATCTCAAAACTGCTGAACATGGTTCTAATTTTAGCTGTTTCCAAAGCCACATGACTCCTGGTGATAAGCCCAATTTCAACTTTGCCTCTTTCAGTATGTGGTCAACTATCCAGGCTTTTGTGCTCCCAGACTTGGTAGAAGGACACCAAGAATGAGTTTGCTATGTCTGGATAATACTGTCCCTCCTTTAACATGTGTGTTAACAATGGGATTTCTATTGCAGCATTTGGGCTCCATCTTTCAAACAATCTCAGCTACAACCCAGTCAACACTTCATCCCCTCTAGGCTGTCTCCATGTCTCTATTCCTTTCCTTAAGTCTGTCAGCCAAAGGCTGAATTTCAGCAACCAGCTCCTGTGTGCTCCAACACATGTGCATCTCAGGTTGTGGAGTGCAACAAGGTGACTAGGACTATCTGTACTAGTTTCTCTTTGTTCTGCCTGCAACGAGTGTATTTAGCATTTTTCTTTGAGCCTCTGACTCTCCCTTTCTGTCCCAGCAGATATCCCCATAAGGAATCTTTCCTCTTTATAGCTCCCTCCTGAGGGTGTAGGTCCTATCTTGATTCCTTTTTTAAAAAGTTTTGTCCTACCCAGTTGTAGGGTGACCTCTCTTGCAGTTTGGTTGTGTGAGATCTTCTGCCAGTGCAGTAGGTATTCCATGAAAATTATTCCACATGAATAAGAATTTTGATATATTTATGGGAGTACATGCGCTTCAGTTTTTATTCCACTATTTTAACCTCTCCCCTCTGTCAACTTTCTTGATTTTTGTATTAAGGACTAGCTTTTCTTGTTTGTTTCATTGATTTTATCTGTGGTTTTCCTGTTTTTAATGTTGCTGAATTCTGCTTTAATTTTTCCCTTTTTTCTGCTTGTTATGTATTTTCATTGTTCTTCTTTAATCTTTATTTGAATTAGGAACATAGATCATTCATGAGATATTTTCTTTTCCCTTAATGTAAGCTTTCAGTGCTGTGCATTTCCCTCGCATCACTGGTTTTGCTGAAACCCTCATATTTTGATATATTGTTTTTTCATTTAGTTATATTTTTATTTCCTCATTCATTCCTTTAGATGCATGGATTATTTAGAAAGGTAATGTTTAACAGAGATATCCCCTCTGTTCTTACATTATTAAATTATAGGTACATTTCATTATGGTCAGAGAATATGCTTTGAGCTATGCTGAGTTTTTTTTTTTTTTTTTTCCCAAGCTTGTTTCTATGACTAAGGATATGTTCCATCTTGGAGAATATTCATGGGCATTTGAAAACAAAAGTTCATTTGCCAATGTTGGGTGGAGTGTTTATTATGTCAGCTATATCCCATTGGTCAATTGTATTTTTCAGATCCGTATTCCTCCTGATTTTCCACCTCTTCCAGCTCCTTCAGTTCTGACAAGAAATGCTGAAATTTCTAACTATAATTTCAGATATGCATATATTCCTTTAGAATCTATTCATTTTTGTTTCATGTACTTTGAGACTCTCTTGTTTGGTTTATACAAATGTATAGTTGTCATGGTTTCTAGCTTGATTAATCCTTTGATCAGTGTGCAATCGCCCTTTGTTTCTAGCAATTTTTTTTTCCTCAGAAGTGTATTTTACCAGGTACTAATATAAACACTCTTTTTTTTTAATTAATATTTTCATGGTGTATTGTCCCACCTTTTTACTCTCAACCTATCCATATAATTGAATTTGAATCACATTTCTTATAAAAATATAGTTGTGCCACATTTGTATCTTTTCTTCCAATCTATGCTTTTTATGTGGCATATTTAGACTATTTGCAATGAAATAAATTATTGATAAATGTGTCTGTTTCTTCTTCATCCTATTCACTTCACATAGCAGTAAAGATAGGCAGTTCTTTTTCAGGACATTGGAAATATTGTGTCCCTTCATTCTGGTTTCTGTGGTTTTAGATAAGATCTATCCTATCACTTGAATTCATGTTCCTGTAGCAGTAATGTATCATTTGTTTCTAGCTACTTTCAAGGCTTTTTCAATGGCTTTAGGTTTCAGAAGTTTAATTATGATATATCTTGGGGTAGATTTGTGGGGATTGTTTCTCACTGCATTTTCTCTGCTTCTTCAATATGTTTACATTTTTTGCCAAATGGGAAAAAATGTTCAACCTTTATGTTTAAAATAATATTTCAGCCCCACTCTCTTTGTCCTTTCCTCCTATGATCCAATGATATGAATGTTGAAACTTTCTTTATTAGATCCCTAGAGGTCTATTCATTTATATTTCAATTAAACTGAGTAAATTCATTTGACTTGTCCTTCAATTCACTTATTACTTTCTCTGTCACTCAACACTTGAGTTCATCTAGTAAGCTTTTATTAATTTATATTATTATATTTTTTCAGTTTTATAATTCTCATTTGATTTTTTACTATAGCTTTTAATTATATGTTGGAGTTCTATATTTTAAAAATTTGTTTAATAAGAATTTTAGCTATTTGGATTGTTTTCATAGTAACTTTATTATCCTTTGCACATAGTTACTTTATGATCCTTGCAGATAGTTACTTCATGATCCTTTGCACATAGTTACTTTATAATCCTTTTCACATAAATCCTACATCTCATTGTTTGTGTCACTTAATCTTCTCTTCTCCTTTAAATTGTTTTCCTGGTTCCTTGTATGAGTATTTTTTTTTAATAGACATTTTAGCTGTTATGTTAGGGACCTGTGACAGTGAAAGTGTTAGTCCCTCAGTCATGTTCAACTCTTTGTGACCCCATGGACTGTAGCCCACCAGACTCCTCTGTCCATGGACTTCTTCAGGCAAGAATACACAGAGTTCTATGCAATTTTGTTGATGTTGTTATTGTTGTTGTTATTTTAGCTTGAAATTCCCCTGCTTACCTATAAAAAACAGGACCTGAGCTTCTTTTGTGAACTATTTTTTAGTCTTTGTACGACTATGTCGGTCTTGGTTTATCTCATGCCCCTGGGGTTCCCATTGCTCCTTTCTGGTTCTTCATGAGGAATAGAGTTTTCCCAGTCTGGGAAAGCTGATACTTCTTGATGGTAAAACTGAGTATCCAACCTATGAATATAAGTTATTCCAAGGCAAATACTGGTATTGCAGACTGCTGTTGTCTAGGCAGAGGAGGATAATTTCAGGCCCAGAAGTACAAAGAAGCTCTCCAATTAATTTTGTTTGTTTGTTTTAGAATCCTCTCTCTTGCTTTCTCCCATCCATTTTCCCCCAGCCAACAGCTGACAGGTAACTCAGGTGGAGGAAGAGAACTTCAGGCCCATCAAAAGGGGAAAGTATTTATAGAAAAAAGTTCTTTAAAAAGTAGCTAAATAGTAGCTTACTTACTACTAAAAAGTAGTAAACTAAAAAAAAGTAGCAAAATCTTGCTACTGGTCCCCCAACCATATATGTCCTTGAGTCAGGGAGGAAAGTTGTCTATAATTTTGCAATAATGATATGTTTCTTACCAAAAAAAAAAAAAAAAAAAAAGAATAGAATCTTCATGTAACAGAAATAATTTAAATAAAATCTCCAAAGAGTTGGCTAATTTTTTTTTTTAATTTGAGAAGAAATTTTGGCTTTTAAAACTATTATCACAATTATTTTTTCTTTTACGACTCTTTTCCCTGGGGTGTCTAAAGTTATTAAATAGTCTGCTTTTTATAATTAAATCTGTTATACATATTTTCACCTGGCATACTGAAGTTTATAGAATTTCTTACTGAGCATCGACAACGTATATTCATAGAATTGTTTAGGGAAAACTATAATTAATGATATGAATTTAAACTAGCTATTACAGGTAATGTTTTCTGTGTGTGCTAGATAATTTGTGTCTACCAAGCTTCTGTGCCTCCTGAAAGTTAAAACCCACAGGGTTTTTCTGTCACTTTTAGTGTATAATTATACCAAAAGGAGCTGATCATGTGGAACCAATATTCCAAACAGCTCAGTGGTAAAATAAAGAACTAACAGCAAGAACAACAAAAACAGAGCCTTATCCTTGTGGGTGCTACTGTAGTTTGTGATGTGGTACAATGATTTAAGACCTTACCAGTGCACATTAAAACTTACACAATTAAGTTACAATTTGTTGGTTTTTCAGTATCCCAACTAGATCATAGCAGATACATCACATATTAAAACTAAAGTCAGGGGGTAGAAAAAGATGGTGGAGGAGTACATGCATGTGGAGTACATCTGTCTCCATGGATACATCAGGGATATATTGTCAACATAGAAGTGCATGAGGAACACCAGCTGAGAGCAGACAGGAGTACCTGACCAATGGAAAAGAATGTATAAAACCATGCAAAACTCGGTAGGATGAAGGAAATAGGGGGAAAACAGGAGTGAGTAAGACTAGACCTGCCCTTGGCAGGTGGGGGAACTGAAACAGGGATCCGATCCCCACACTGGGACAATTGTCTGAGTCAGAGGAAGAAACATTTAAGGCTGAAAGTGAAACAGCTGATCTGTGGCAGCCTAAATGGAATGAGAATCAGACAGACCTTGCCACAGCCATATGTACCCTGGACAGGACTGCAGGTTCCCTGGAGCAAGCAGTGGTTGGGAGCTGTAGCATAGGGATTGTGGAGCAATCCCAGGGTGAGGGCTGCTGTTGACTGTGGAGAGGCCTACTCATCACCAGCTACCAGAGGTTCTAAAAAAGACTCTGATAAGGCCATAACTCCTGCCCTGAGACAGTCCATGTCCCTGCACACTTGGCACCACCAGAGTTCCTGTGACCAGAGCAGCTCCACCACCTTCAGGCTTAACCCTCACTGAGGCAGAGTTGCCACATGCAAAAAAAAAAAAAAAAAAAAGAGTCTTGCATCTATCCACTCTGGATGCTTCAGTTATGTCCAACTCTTTGTGAACCTGTGGACTGTGATCTGCCAGGTTTCTCTGTCAGGGGTATTCTCCAGGCAAGAATACTGGAGTATATTGGTCACTACTGGTTGCCATACACTTCTAAAACACTATATTTCCTGCTGCCCTAGCTGCCAACTCCCCTTAGTACCTAGTGCTTCCAGAACCCCTGCAACCCAAGCAATTTCATAACCTCCACACCTGGCCCTCACTGGGGCAGACCCATTTCCTCCAGGGCAGGCTCATAGCAAACTCCAGTGGGTGACACACATGCAGAGGTGGAAATAAAGCCACAATTGAAACCCAGGGGCAATGTGGCTAAGGAAGAAGACCCAAAACCTTCCCATCAGCTGTACAAGCTACAGGTTAAATCCACATGAACAACTAGGCAGACTCCGTGTCTATGGAATATATAAAACGACATTGAGAGCTCCCACAAAACAAAACACACTAGTTCTGAATGCTAGGGACATCGGAGGCAAGAACACACAGGAGTAGGGCCAGATTAGAAACTGAGCTGCCCCCACAGGAGGTCCAGAGACCAGCACAGTATTGGAGGGCATCCTAGGGAGGTGAGGTGGACTGTGACTCCCAGCGAGGGAAAGGAGTCACAGCAGTGACTCAAGAAAATATTTATTATTTATCATTCTTTTTTTTCTTATTTATTTATTATTATTATTATTATTTACTTTACAATATTGTATTGGTTTTGCCATACATCAAAACATGTATTATTTATTATTCTTATGTTTTGACTTATTCTGTAGTTTATTTTGGATTTTTATTTTCTTTTTCATTTTCCTTTCCCCTCTCTGTTGTAGTTGTCAACATTACTGCACTGTGAAATCTAATTAAGCTTTTGAGTTTTTAATTTTTTTTTAATCACTTTTTTGTTGTTGTTGTTATAAACCTCTGTCATTCCATTGGGCTTTGCAGTCCAGTGGAGTTTTCCTTTTTTAATTTTTTTTCTTATTCTTTTTTTTCTTTGTCTTTAATTTTAATTTTTTAAACATTATTATTTATTCCTTTGTTTGCATTCCATACTGGTTTTTTCCCCTAGCAGGTAATCTTTATGATATATAAATCTTCTTTATCTACTTCTGTTTAACTTTGCATATCTATTCTTTCTTTCCTTTCTGCTCAACAAATTTGTTAATTCTGTTTTCATTGCTTTATTTCCCACTTGGCACCTTGCTTTAGTTTTGTTTTACAGTTTGCACTCTAGTTAGTTTTGTTCTAAGCTGATAGACAAAATTTTTGGTTTCCTTTGTTCACCAGGTCAATATATTGTACTTTATTTTTGTTGGATTGTTTTGATTTTGCTTATGGGTGTATATGTATATGTGCATTTTTCTTTATACTAATTGTCATTTGCCTGGTTTTGTAACTGTCATTTGTCTGGGGTTCATCTTTAGTTTCTCATTTTGGGCTATTGTTTTAATCTCACTTATTGCCATAACAAACTGCTTGTGAAATCTTCATTCCTGACCAGAGATTAAGCCCTGAGCCTTTAGAGTGGGAGCACTGAATCTAAGACCCTAGACTACCAGAGATCTAACCATAGGGAGTATCAAATAGTGAGAACTCCCACAAAGGAAACCACTTGAATAAAATATCCAGCATCACCCAATCACCCATAGCATCCAAACAACAAACAAAGCAAAAATACAAATCCAATCATCAACAGACAGGATGACCACCTCACTCAGCCTTGCCCATCAGAGGGTGGAAATATCAGCACAAATATCACCAATATTAAGAGGGCAGAAGCAAGATAGAATTCAGCCTTGAAGCCTGGGAAAAGAAGACTTCAAACACAAGTTTAAACAAAATAATGAAAAGGCAGAGAAATACTCCACAAACGAAGGAACAAACTAGAACACAGAAGTCCAAATAAATGAAGAGGAAATAAGCAAACTATCTAAAAAAGAATACAGAGAAATGATAGAAAAGATGATCAAAAACCTTGAAAACAGAATGGAGAAAATTGAATTAAAAATTAACAAAGATCTAGAAGAATTAAAGAATAAACATACAGAGACAAACAATATAATTACTGAAATTAAAAATACTCTACAAGGAATCAATAGCAGAATACCAGAAGAAGAAGAATAAATTGGTGATCTGGAAGATAAAATGGTGGAAATAACTTCTGAAGAACAGAAGAAAGTAAAAAGAATGAAAAGAATTGAGGATAGTTTCAGAGACCTCTAGGATAATATCAAATGCAACAACATTTGAATTATAGGGATCCCAGAAGAAGAAGAGAAAAAGAAAGGGTATGAGAAAATTTTTGAAGAGATTATAGTTGAAAATTTCCCCAACATGGAAAAGGAAATAGTCAATCAAGTCCAAGAGGCACAAAGAGTCCCATTCAGGATAAATCCAAAGAGAAACAAACCAAGACAGACACTAATCAAACTAACAAAGAATAAACACAAAGAAAGAATATTAAAAGCAGCAATGGAAAAGCAACAAGTAACATACAAGGGAAACTCCATAAGTTTAACAGCTAATCTTTCAGCAGAAACTCTGCATGCCAGAAGGGAATGGCAGGATATACTTAAAGTTCTTATAAGGAATAATCTACAACCAAGACTACTGCACCAGGCAAGGATCTTGTTGAAAACTGATGGAGAAATCAAAACCTTTTCAGACAAGCAAGTTCAGTTCAGTACAGTTCAGTCACACAGTCACATCCTAATCTTTGTATGCAACTGTATGGACTGCAGCAAATCAGGCCTCCCTGTCCATCACCAACAAATGGAGTTTACTCAAACTCATGTCCATTGAGTCGGTGATGCCATTCAACCATCTCATCCTTTGTCATCGCCTTCTCATTCCGCATTCAATCTTTCCCAGCATCAGGGTCTTTTCAAATGAGTCAGTTCTTCACATCAGGTGGCCAAAGTATTGGAGTTCCAGTTTCAGCATCAGCCCTTCCAATGAATATTCAGGACTGATTTCCTTTACGATATCAGACAAAATGGGGCAAAACCATTCCATTTACATTGTTGAATTTATTGCCATAAAGTTGTTGATAATATCCATTTATTACCCTTTTTAATGTCTGTACAATCTGTAGTGATATCACATTTTTCATTCCTGTTATTGGCTATTGTGTTTTCTTTTTTTCTTGATGAGCCAAGCTTGCTAAGTTTTATCAATTTTATCAATCTCTTCAATGAACCAACTTCTGACTTCGTTAATTTTCTCTATTGTTTTTCTCATTATTTCTATGAAACAATAAGATAAATGAATAAATTAATAAAAGAAAGGGAATCGAAAAAAAATGGAGCAAAACCAATACAATATTGTAAAGTAAAATAATAATAATAATAATAAAATAAAGAATATTACAAGAGATAAGGAAGGATATTACATAATGTTCAAGTGATCAATCCAAGAGGAAGACATAGCAATTGTAAATATCTATGCACCCAACATAGGAGCATCTCAGAACATAAGACAGACACTTAAAAGCATAAATGGAAAAATTAACAGTAGCACAATCATAGTAGGAGACTTTAACACCCCAGTTACACCAATGGACAGATCATCAAAAGAGAAAATTAATAAGGAAATATCAGTCTTAAATGATACATTAGATGAGATGGATCTCATTGATAACTTCAGGACATTCCATGCAAATGCAGAAGAATACACCTTATTCTCAAGTGCACATGGAACATTCTCCACAATAGATCGTATCTTGGGTCAGAAATGAAGCCTCAGTAAATTTAAGAAAATTAAAATTGTATCAGGCATCTTTTCCCACCACAATGCTATGAGACTAGATACCAATTAGAAGAGAAAAAACTAAAAAATGCAAACGCACGAAGATTAACCAGTACGTTTCTAAATAACCAGCAGGTTACTGAAGAAAGAAAAAGGGAAATTAAAAAAATAAATTCTAGAAACAAATGACAATGAAAACACGACAACTCAAAACCTATGGGATGCAGCAGAAGCATTTTTAAGAGAGAAGTTTATAGCATTGCAATCCTACCTCAGAAAACAAGAAACATATCAAATAGAAAATCTAACTTTATACCTCAAACACCTGGAAAAAGAAGGACAAAAACACTCCAAAATTAGCAAGAGGAAAGAAATAATAAAGATTAGAGCAGAAATAAATGCAAAAAAAAAAAAAAAGTAAAAATTGATCAATATAAAAGTTGGTTCTTGGAGAAGGTAAACAAAATTTACCAACCTTTCTCATCAAGAAAAAAAGAGACTATTTTCAAATCAACAAAATATAAATGAAAAAGGAGAGGTTACAGCAAACAATATAGAAATACAAAGGATTATAAGGGACTATTACAACTATATGACAATAAATTGGATATCCTGGAAGAAATGGAAAGCTACTTAGAGAAGTTTAATCTTCCAAGGCTGAACCAGGAAGAAATAGAAATTATGAACAACTCAACTACAAGCACTGAAATTGAAGCTGTGATCAAAAGTCTCCCAAAAAACAAAAACCCAAGACCAGATGGCTTCACAGGAGAACTCTATCAAACATTTAGAGAAGATCTAATGCCTATTCTTCTAAAGCACTTTCAAAAAATTGGAGAGGAATGAACACTTCCAAACTCATTCTATGAGGCCACCATCACCCTGAGACCAAAACCAGACAAAAATAACATAAAAAAAGGAAACTACAGGCCAATATCACTGATAAGCATAGATGCAAAACTCTTCCACAGAGTTTTAGCAAACAGAATTCAACAACACATTAAAAAGCTCATACACCATGATCAAGTTATGTTTATTTGAGGAATTCACGGATTCTTCAATATACACAAATCATTGAATATGATACATCATATTAACAAATTGAAATATAAAAACCATATGATAATCTCAATAGATGCAGAAAAAGACATAGACAAATTTCAGCACCCATTTATGATGAAAACTCTTCAACAAATGGGCATAGAAGGAACCTACCTTAACATAGTAAAGGCCATATATAATAAGCATCTAGCAAACATTATTCTCAATGGTGAAAAACTGAAAGCATTCCCCCTAAGATCAGGAGCAAGACAAGGGTGTCCACTTTCACCACTATTATTCAAGTTTTGGAAATTATAGCTATAAAAATCAGATAAGAAAAAGAAATAAAAATAGTCCAGATCAGAAAAGAAGTAAAGCTCTCACTGTTTGCAAATGACATGATACTGTATATAGAAAACCCTAAAGATACTATCAGAAAATTACTAGAGCTAATCAGTGGATTTAGCAAAGTCACAGGATACAAAATCAATACACAGAAATCATGTACATTTCTATATACTAACAATGAAAAATCAGAAAGAGGAATTAAAGAACCATTTCCATTCACCATTGCAACAAAAAGAATATAAAATCTAGAAATAAACTTACCTAAGGAGATCAAAGAGACCTGTACATAGAAAATTATGACACTAATGAAAGAAATCAAAGATGACAGAAACAGACAGAGAGATATTCCATCTTCCTGGGCAGGTAGGAAGAATCAATATTGTGAAAATGACTATACTACCAAATGCGATCTACAGATTCAATGCCAAATTACCAATGGCATTTTTCACAGAACTAGAATAAAAAAAAAATCACAATTCATATGGAAACACAAAAGACCCTGAAAAGCCAAAGCAGTCTTGAGAAAAAAAGAATGGAGCTGGAGGAATCAACCTTTCTGACTTCAGATTATACTACAAACCTACAGTCATCAAGACAGTATGGTACTGGCACAAAAACAGAAATATAGACCAATGGAACTAGATAGAAAGCCCAGAAACAAACCCATGCACCTTATGAGTACATTATTTTTGACAAAGGAGGCAAGAATATACAATGGGGCACAGACAGCCTCTTCTATAAATGGTGCTGGGAAAACTGCACAGCTACATGTAAAAGAATGAAATCAGAACACTTAATAACACCATTTTCAAAGATAAACTCAAAATGGATAAAAGACCTAAATGTGAGACCAGAAACTATAAAACTCTTAAGAGGAAAAGGTCAGAACACATGATGACATAAATCAAAGCAAGATCCTCTATGATCCGCCTCCTAGAGTAATGGAAATAAAAACAAAATTAAACAAGTGGGACCTGATTAAACATAAAATCTTTTGCACAGCAAAGGAAAGTATAAGCAAAGTGAAAAGACAACCCTCAGAATGAGAGAAAATAATAGCAAATGAAACAACTGACAAAGGATTAATTTCCTAAATATACAAGCCGCTCATACAACTCAATACCAGAGAAACAAACAACCCAATCAAAAATTGGGAAAAAGACCTAAACAGACATTTCTCCAAAGAAGACATATAGATGGCTAACAGATACATGAAAAGATGCTCAACATCAGTCATTATTAGAGAAATGCAAATCAAAACTACAATGAAATATCACCTCAGTTTAGTCAGAATGATCATCATCAGAATGTCTATAAACAATAAATGTGAAGAGGGTGTGGAGAAAAGGGAACACCCTTGCACTGTTGGTGATAACGTAAATTGATACAGCCACTATGGAAGACACTATGGAGATTCCTTAAAAAGCTAGGAATAAAACCACCATATGACCCAGCAGTCCCACTCCAAGGCATATAGCCTGAGGAAACCAAAACTGAAAAAGACATGTGTATCCCATTGTTCTTGCAGCAGTATTTTTAATAGCTAGAACATAGAAGCAACCTAGATGTCCATCAACAGATGAATGGTTAAAGAAGTTGTGGTACATATGCACAATGGAATATTGCTCAGCCATAAAAAAGAATGCATATGAGTCAGTTTAAGAGGTGGATGAAACTAGAGCCTATTATAAAGACTGAAGTAAGTCAGAAAAAGAAAGATAAAAATCATGTTTTAATGCACATACATGGAATCTAGAAAAATGATACTGAAGAGTTGATTGGCAGGGCAGAAATGGAGAATCAGACATAGAGAACAGACTTATGGACATGGGGAGAGGGGATGAGAGGCTGTGATGTATGGAAAGAGTAACATGGAAACTTACATTGCCATATGTAAAATAAAGGTTGAAAAGGGAGGGGATATATGTGTACCCATGGCTGATTCATGTTGAGGTTTGACAAAAAACAACAAATTCTGTAAAGCAGTTATCCTTAAATTAAAAAAAAAAAAATGATCACATCCAGCAAAGAATAAAAAGTTGACCTAGCAACCAGAGAATCTGCATTATAGAAAGGGCAGTTCACCACAGAACACTGAGTAGATTTGAGCTCTTACATTCTTTAATCTTCACAACAGCCCATACTGTTGCTCCTGAGAGTTTACAGAAGAGAAAATCTGTGTCTAATAAATGATTCAGATCTCACCCACATTCTTGCTCATAAAGCAACTTCTGAATTCCTTTGGGTTTTAGTCTATAAGCATGGTTACCTAAATGGGATTAACTCCAAAAAAAGAGGGGGTGTATGTATACATGCAGCTGATTTACTTTGCTGTACAGTAGAAACTAACACAACATTGTAAAGCAACTATACTCCAATTTAAAAAATTAAAAAGAAAAAAAGACCACAAATAACAAATATTGGTGAGAATGTAGCGAAAAGGGTAGCCTAGTACACTGTTAGTAGAAATGTGAACTGTTGAAGTCACTGTGAAAAACATTGTTCAGTTTCCTCAAGATATTTAAAATAGAATAACCCTTTGATCCAGAAATTCTATTCTTGTGTATATACCCTCCCAAATGAAAACCCTAATTGGAAAAGATACATGCACTCCAATGTTATTAACAGCATCATTTACTATATGCAAAATATGGAAGCCTCCTAAGTGTCTATCAACCAGTGAACCTATAAAGATGTGATATATATAATCAAACATATAAAACATAAAAATGAATTCAATTTTGCTATTTGCAACAATATAGATGAACCTAAAGGGTATTAACTTACTGAAGTAAGTCGAACAAAGAAAGACAAATGCTGCAAATTACCACTTAGTGGAATCTAAAAAAAAAGAAGAGCAAATATAACAAAACAGAAATAGACAACAGATAAGGAGAACAAAATAATGGTTACCAATGTGGAGAGGGAAAAGGAGAGGGACAAGGTACTGTTAGACTATTAAGAAGTACTAAGTACCAAGTGTAAAATAAATGAGTACAGGGTGATATATAATGATATATTTATTGTACAGCACAGGATGAAAAAGGAGGGTGAAAAAACTGGCTTGAAGTTCAGCATTAAAAAACTAAGATCATGGTATCTGGTCCCACTACTTCATGGCAAATCAATGAGGGAAAAGTGGAAGAAGTGACAGATTTTATTTTCTTAGGCTCCAAAATCACTGCAGATGGTAACAGGAGCCATGAAATTGTCACTTGCTCGTTGGAAGGAAAGCCACAAAAAACATAGTATATTAAAAAGCAGAGACATATAAAAAGCATGTCTGTTTAGCCAAAGCTATGGATTTTTCAGTAGTCATGCATGGGAGTGAGAGTTGTACCACAGAGAAATCTGAGCACTGAAGAATTCGTGCTTTCTAATTGTAGTGCTGGCAAAGACTTTTGAGAGTCCCTTGGACTGCAGAGAGATTAATCCAGTCCATCCTAAAGGAAATCAGTCTTGAATATTCATCAGAAGGACTGATGCTGAAGCTGAAATTCCAACATTTTGGCCACCTGATGAGAAGAACTCATTTGAAGAGACCCTGATGCTGGGAAAGATTGAAGGCAAAAGGAAAAGAGGACAGCAGAGGATAAGATGGCTAGATAGTATTACCAACTCAATGAACATAAATTTGAGCAAACTCCCCGAGACAGTAAAGCACACTAGGCTTCAGTCCACTGGGTCCCAAATATTCGGACATGACAGCAACTGAATGACAACAACAAAAAAACAACAGGGAATATAGCCAATATTTTGTAATACTTTAAATGTATTATAATCTATAAGAATATTGAATTACTATGTTATACCTCTAAAACTAATATATGATTGTAAATCAATTATACTTCAACAAAAATTACATATTTACATAAGAGCACAAGACACAGCATTTAAGAAAACATAGCTGTCTTTTCAGTGCAGTCTTCTGGAATCCATATCCTAATCCAAATTAGTGGTTCTAATAATACAATTTTAGTCAAATTAGCAGGTAATAAAAGAGATCCTTTTGGATAGGGAGACATTTACTCTCCCTCAAACACATTTTCTTGTGCAATTATTCACAGGAATATTTTTTAAATTATAAGGCATATTTTCTTTTTTTTTCAGCTTTTCTTTCTTTTTATTTTATTTTTTAACTTTACAATATTATATTGGTTTTGCCATATATCAAAATGAATTAGCCACAGATATACATGTGCTCCCCATCCTGAACCCTCCTCCCTCCTCCCTCCCCATACCATCCCTCTGGGTCGTCCCAGTGCACCAGCTCCAAGCATCCAGTATCATTCATCGAACCTGGACTGGCGACTCGTTTCATATATGATATTATACAAGTTTTGATGCCATTCTCCCAAATCATCCCACCCTCTCCCTCTCCCACAGAGTCCAAAAGACTGTTCTATACATCTGTGTCTCTTTTGCTGTCTCATATACAGGGTTATTGTTACCATTTTTCTAAATTCCATATGTATGCGATAGTATACTGTATCGGTGTTTTTCTTTCTGGTTTACTTCACTCTGTATAATAGGCTCCAGTTTCATTCACCTCAATAGAACTGATTCAAATGTATTGTTTTTAAAGGCTGAGCAACACTGCATTGTGTATATTTACCACAGCTTTCTTATCCATTCACCTGCTGATGGACATCTAGGTTGCTTCCATATCCTGGCTATTATAAACAGCACTGCAATGAACATTGGGGTACACGTGTCTCTTTCAGTTCTGGTTTCCACAGTGTGTATACCCAGCAGTGGGATTGCTGGGTCGTATGGCAGTTCTATTTCCAGTATTTTTAAGGAATCTCCACAATGTTCTTCATAGTGGCTGTACTAGTGTGTATTTCCACCAACAGTGTAAGAGGGTTCCCTTTTCTCCACACCCTCTCCAGCATTTATTGCTTGTAGACTTTTGGATCACAGCCAATCTGACTGGCATGAAATGATACCTCATAGTGGTTTTGATTTGCATTTCTCTGATAATGAGTGATGTTGAGCATCTTTTCATGTGTTTGTTAGCCATCTGTATGTCTTCTTTGGAGAAATGTCTATTTAGTTCTTTGGCCCATTTTTTGATTTGGTCATTTATTTTTCTGGAATTGAGCTGTAGGGGTTTCTTGTATAATTTTGAGATTAGTTGTTTGTTGCCTCATTTGCTATTATTTTCTGCCATTCTGAAGGCTGTCCTTTGCTGTGCAGAAACTTTTAAGCTTAATTAGGTCCCATTTGTTTATTTTTGCTTTTATTTCCAATATTCTGGGAGGTGGGTCATAGAGCATCCTGCTGTGATGTATGTCGGAGAGTGTTTTGCCTATGTTCTCCTCTAAGAGTTTTATAGTTTCCAGTCTTATGTTTAGATCTTTAATCCATATTGAGTTTATTTTTGTGTATGGTGTTAGAAAGTGTTCTAGTTTCATTCTTTTACAAGTGGTTGACCAGTTTTTCCAGCACCACTTGTTAAAGAGATTGCCTTTAATCCATTGTATATTCTTGCTTCCTTTGTCAAAGATAAGGTGTCCATATGTGCATGGATTTATCTCTGGGCTTTCTATTTTGTTCCATTGATCTATATTTATGTCTTTGTGCCAGTACCATACTGTCTTGATGACTGTGGCTGTGTAGTAGAGCATGAGGTCAGGCAGGTTGATTCTTCCAGTTCATTCTTCTTTCTCAAGATAGCTTTGGCTATTCAAGGTTTTTTGTATTTCCATACAAATTGTGAAATTATTTGTTCTAGCTCTGTGAAGAATACCGTTGGTAGCTTGATAGGGATTGCATTGAATCTATAAATTGCTTTGGGTAGTATACTCATTTTCACTATATTGATTCTTCCAATCCATGAACATGGTATATTTCTCCATCTATTAGTATCCTCTTTGATTTCTTTCACCAGTGTTTTATAGTTTTCTATATATAGGTCTTTAATTACTTTAGATAAATATATTCCTAAGTATTTTATTCTTTTCGTTGCAATGGTGAATGGATTTGTTTCCTTAATTTCTCTTTCTATTTTCTCATTATTAGTGTATAGGAATGCCAGCTCTCCAACAAATACTAAAGGATATTCTCTAGACAGGAAACACAAAAAGGGTTTATAAATTTGAATTCAAAACAATAAAGTAAATGGCAACAGGATCATACTTATCAATAATTACCTTAAACATAAATAGGTTGAGTGCCCCAACCAAAAGACAAAGGCTGGCTGAATGGATACAAAAACAAGACTTCTACATATTTTGTCTACAAGAGACCCACCTAAAATAAGGGGACACATACAGACTGAAAGTGAAGGGCTGGAAAAAGATTTTCCATGCAAATAGAAAAAAAAGAAAGGAGGAGTAGCAATACTCATATCAGATAAAATAGACTTTAAAACAAAGGCTGTGAAAAGAGACAAAGAAGGTCACTACATAATGATCAAAGGATCATTCCAAGAAGAAGATATACCAATTATAAATATATATGCACCCAACATAGGAGCACCACAATATGTAAGACAAATGCTAACAAGTATGAAAGGAGAAATTAACAATAACACAATAATAGTGGCAGACTTTAATACCCAACTCACACCTATGGATAAATCAACTAAACAGAAAATTAACAAGGAAACACAAACTTTAAATGATACAATAGACCAGTTAGACCTAATTGATATCTATAGGACATTTCACCCCAAAACAATGAATTTCACCTTTTTCTCAAGTGCACACGGAACCTTCTCCAGGATAGATCACATCCTGGGCCATAAATCTAGCCTTGGTAAATTCAAAAAAATAGAAATCATTCTAAGCATCTTTTCTGACCACAATGCAGTAATATTAGATCTCAATTACAGGAGAAAAACTATTAAAAATTTCAAATATGGAGGCTGAACAACATGCTGCTGAATAACCAACAAATCACAGAAGAAATCAAAACAGAAATCAAAATATGCATAGAAATGAATGAAAATGAAAACAACAACCCAAAACCTGTGGGACACTGTAAAAGCAGTGCTAAAGGGAAAGTTCATAGCAATACAGGCATGCCTCAAGAAACAAGAAAAAAGTCAAATAAATAACCTAACTCTACACCTAAAGCAACTAGAAAAGGAAGAAATGAAGAACCCCAGGGTTAGTAGAAGGAAAGAAATCTTAAAAATTAGGGCAGAAAGAAACAAAGGATACCATAGCAAAAATCAACAAAGCCAAAAGCTGGTTCTTTGAAAGGATAGATAAAATTGACAAACCATTAGCCAGACTCATCAAGAAACAAAGGGAGAAAAATCAAATCAATAAAATTAGAAATGAAAATGGAGAGATCACAACAGACAACACAGAAATACAAAGGATCATAAGAGACTACTATCAGCAATTATATGCCAATAAAATGGACAACGGGGAAGAAATGGACAAATTCTTAGAAAAGTACAACTTTCCAAAACTGGACCAGGAAGAAATAGAAAATCTTAACAGACCCATCACAAGCACGGAAAATGAAACTGTAATCAGAAATCTTCCAGCAGACAAAAGCCCAGGTCCAGATGGCTTCACAGCTGAATTCTACCAAAAATTTAGAGAAGAGCTAACACCTATCCTGCTCAAACTCTTCCAGAAAATTGCAGAGGAAGGTAAACTTCCAAACTCATTCTATGAGGCCACCATCACCCTAATACCAAAACCTGACAAAGATGCCACAAAAAAAGAAAACTACAGGCCAATATCACTGATGAACATAGATGCAAAAATCCTTAACAAAATTCTAGCAATCGGAATCCAACAACACATTAAAAAGATCATACACCATGACCAAGTGGGCTTTATCCCAGGGAGGCAAGGATTCTTCAATATCCACAAATCAATCAGTGTAATACACCACATTAACAAATTGAAAAATAAAAACCATATGATTATCTCAATAGATGCAGAGAAAGCCTTTGACAAAATTCAACATCCATTTATGATAAAAACTCTCCAGAAAGCAGGAATAGAAGGAACATACCTCAACATAATAAAAGCTATATATGACAAACCCACAGCAAACATTATCCTCAATGGTGAAAAATTGAAAGCATTTCCTCTAAAGTCAGGAACAAGACAAGGGTGCCCACTTTCACCATTACTATCCAACATAGTTCTGGAAGTTTTGGCCACAGCAATCAGAGCAGAAAAAGAAATAAAAGGAATCCAAATTGGAAAAGTAGAAGTAAAACTCTCACTGTTTACAGATGACATGATCCTCTACATAGAAAACCCTAAAGACTCCACCAGAAAATTATTAGAACTAATCAATGAATATTGTAAGGCATATTTTAAGTACTGATTTGCATTTAAAATTATAGAGAACATCCAATGAGTAAATTGCAATGCCTTATTTATTTTACTTTGTCAGTTTAATGATCCCATCTTGAGAATTTTGAATTCATTGGAAAATTTATTTTTCTTACCTTTAAATTTATCATTTAACATAGCAGGAAAGGTACAATCAACTCACCTAGCAATAGGTACTATAATATTTTTAATAGCATTTTATAGAAATGTCATATTCAATTAGTAGTTTCACCATGCCATCTCAATAATTTGTGAACTAATCTATTAAATGCCACTAAAAATCATATCAAGGGATTTTTTTCATCAGTCATTTATAAGTTATTAATACACTGTCAAGTTTAGAACTCAAGCTGAATTCAAAGCAAATCCATGATCTTCAGATTTGCTCAGTGACTTTATAAACCAGTGACTTAAAGGTGAAAGACTCTATTTTCCTACTCCCTTTTATCTAAATTATCTTTTCATTTCTCTGTGTGTCTCCATGTTCTTCTCACATGACTAGAATCATGAGTTGTATTTGCACTGAATTGAGTCTCCTACTCAACTCAGCTTTTGCCTATTTCTATATCCAGTTAGAAGATGATGGATTTGGCTGGAATTTCAAAGACAGAATATGACACTAATGTTGATTTTTTGTAATCTGTAATAGGGTATTATGTTGACATCCCTTCATTGAAATTTTAAATATGTGTATTAATCACAAAATCATATTATTCAGAAATACTGTAAGTATAATATTCATGTTTTCATATATCAAAACTACATTGTGCTTTGTTCTCTCATTTGTTTTTAAATTTTTTTTCTCTTGTAATATGCAAATTTCAGGCAATTCCTGGTTGTTGCTTTTCATAAATTTCAAGATAAAATTAAGATCTGCTTTTCCTAGGACACTGTTTCAGAATAATTGTGTAGATATGTCCCTGCCACTAGGATATAAATTAAACTATTTATTAACCAACCAATATTTTGAAATGTCTACTTTAAGAAGAACTGAAAGGAATACAAAGAGATGCCTACATTTTGTCCTTAAAGAGCTTACAATTTAGGTTAGAAGGAAATGCTCAGTCAGAAAAAAAATCAATTAACAATAATGAGTTAATTTGGAATGCAATATTGGTTCAAAAGGTGAAACTCAATATTATATGACTGTTAAATGACCAGTGAAAATAGAATTTATGTGGTCCAGCGAAGCTTCAAAGCACTTTAGCTAGACTTTGAAGGACAGCACTAAAATTTAGAGATTTTTGTAGAAAATCCAGTCCTAGCTTCAAAATCAACATATAATAAAATAAATCTGATTCCCTCTTGGGATCATATTACTTTAATTTGCCTTTAACTGGTAATTCCAGGATACTAAACACATGCAAAGAGCATGGGCAATCCCTAATCCTGGCATCAGTAGCAACACCCAAGATGAGCTACTCTATTGTTTCACATTTCACTGACCTATTTTGCCCTTTAAACTTCAATTCAAATTAAGGAAAGGCCATCTGTCAAAGTTTGTGATGGGTCATTCAGGGTTATAAAAATGAATATTATTGGTTGTTTATATTTTCATGAGAAAGATAGTCACTCAGATTCTCCTTCCCTTTATGAAATGGCATATGATGGAGAAAGTGGGTTTAAATGACTTTGGTATGGGGAGGGAGGTGGGAGGGCGGTTCAAGATGAGGAACACGTGTACACCTGCGGCAGATTCATGTTGATGTATGGCAAAACCAATACAATTTTGTAAAGTAATTAGCCTCCAATTAAAATAAATACATTTACATTTTAAAAAATGACTTTGGAGATTTATAGGAAGGGTTCTCATAATCACAGGACTCCCCAGGAACTCCACAGTATTTAAGTAGGTTGTCTGAGTGAAAACTGAACTAGAGACAAAACTGAACCAGTGACAAAACTTAATCAGTGACTGATGAGCTGCAACTGGTTCTACTTGGCTGTTTTGGAGAATTAAATATTATTGCAACTACCCACTGCAGTGGTTCTGATGATTTATTCCTGATCTTAAAGCCCAAAACTTTATCAGCTTTTCATCCTGATCTACAGTTCTGCCTTTATACACGTACCCTCAAGCCAGACAGGAATTCCTTGGATTGCTGTACAATAACTATGGATAACCAAGACCTCTGTTCCAGGACAACCTGTTTGGATGCCTCTTATCAAACAGTGTGTAAGTAACTGCTTTTAGGGATATTCCCAGAAATTTACAGACTCTTACTAGTGTCCGAAATGAAGCATGAAACAAGTCCTTATATTACCCACTGATGGTGCTGTAAGAGTCTACCAGTCAAAGCAGGGGACAGAGGTTCGATCCCTGGTCTGGGAAGATTCCACATGCCTCAGAGCAACTAAGCCCATGCCCCACAACATGAGAAACCACTGCAATGAGAAGACTGCACTGCAATGAAGAGTGGACCAGCTTGTCACAACCAGAGAAAGCCTGCATGCAGCAATAAAGACACAGTGCAACCAGAAATAAATAAATAAAATAAACATTTTGGGAAATTAATTTGCTATTGTCTAAACCCAATGATAAGCTTTGAGTTTTGCCACAAACACGTCATGTGCTTACAGTTAGCTCTATCTGATTTATTATTTTTTTGTTTTAGTTGCTCGGTCATGTCTGACTCTCGTCGACCCTGTAGACTGTAGCCCACTAGGCTTCTCTCTCCATGAGATTTTCTGGGCAAGAATACTGGAATCGATTGCCATTTCCTTCTCCAGGGGTCTTCTGGACCCAGGTATTGAACCTGGGTCTCCTATATTGCAGGTAGATTCTTTACCATTTGAACCACCAGGGAAGAACATTACTTTTGAAATGATCCTAATTAATGAACATCTCCATCTATCCACTTGTGTAGATAAATCAAGCTGGTTAAAGACTTGGAGTAACCAATTTAAAGTTACAGATTTGAACTAATTCAATTTGAAGTTACAGATTTGAAGCAATTTGATGAAGTCTTGCATTGAAAAATGTAAATAAGAAATTAAAGTAATATTTAGCACAATATTGCTCCAATTAAACTCTGGGAAAAGGTGATAAGGATACATATCAGTCAGAGTTCTATCTAATAGAACCCGTAGGACATTATGATCATCAAAATATGTAACAGACAGAGATATTGCCAGGCTGGAATAGGAACTATAAGGTAAGAGCTGATGCTTCAGTCCATCGACAAGCAGAATTTCTTCTTCCCTGTGGAAACTTGTTTTGCTGTTGAAGATTTTTCAAGTAACTGGTTAATCTCTCATTTACTTAATATCAACTGATTGTGGATATTAAGCACCATCTACAAAATAACTACATAATGTCTATATTAGTGTTTTATTTCATAAATGGCTACCATAGTATAGTACAGTTTTAAAAAAAAACAAAAAGCAAAAATTAATAATTGCTGTTACTGTCATTCAGTCACTAAGTCCCGTCTGACTCTTTGCAACCCTGTGGACTACAGTACATCAGGTTTACCTATCCTCTACTATCTCATGTCCCATGAGTTGGTGATGCTTTCTAACCATCTCATCCTCTGTTGCCCTCTTCTTTTCCCTTAATTTTTCCTGGTATCAGGGTATTTTCCAGTGAATCAGTTCTTTGCATCAGGTGGCCAAAGTACTGGAGCTTTAGCTTCAGCTTGTCTTTCAAAGAATATACAGCATTGATTTCCATTAAGAAAATATTTGTTTGTTAAAGAATGTATAAAAGAATACCTTTATGACTTTGTGGCTTGCTAAGATATCTTTGACAGTAACACAAATGCACACACACAACTGTACATCAGCTTATCAACTGTACATTGATAAGCTGATCTCTTTCAAAATGAACAATTTCTGCTCATTAAAAGTCATCATGAAAAATAGTCAAGTTATCAGATCAGATCAGATCAGTTGCTCAGTCGTGTCCGACTCTTTGCGACCCCATGAATTGCAGCACACCAGGCCTCCCTGTCCATCACCAACTCCCGGAGTTCACTCAAACTCACGTCCATCGAGTCGGTGATGCCATCCAGCCCTTTCATCTTCTGTTTTCCCCTTCTCCTCCTGCCCCCAATCCCTCCCAGCATCAGAGTCTTTTCCAATGAGTCAACTCTTCGCATGAGGTGGCCAAAGTACTAGAGTTTCAGCTTTAGCATCATCCCTTCCAAAGAAATCCCAGGGCTGATCTCCTTCAGAATAGACTATTTGGATCTCCTTGCAGTCCAACGGACTCTCAAGAGTCTTTTCCAACACCACAGTTCAAAAGCATCAATTCTTCAGCGCTCAGCCTTCTTCACAGTCCAACTCTCACATCCATACATGACCACAGGAAAAACCATAGCCTTGACTAGACGAACCTTTGTTGGCAAAGTAATGTCTCTGCTTTTGAATATGCTATCTAGGTTGGTCATAACTTTCCTTCCAAGGAGTAAGTGTCTTTTAATTTCATGGCTGCGGTCACCATCTGTAGTGATTTTGGAGCCCAGAAAAATAAAGTCTGACACTGTTTCCCCTGTTTCCCCATCTATTTCCCATGAAGTGATGGGACCAGATGCCATGATCTTCGTTTTCTGAATGTTGAGCTTTAAGCCAAATTTTTCACTCTCCACTTTCACTTTCATCAAGAGGCTTTTTAGTTCCTCTTCACTTTCTGCCATAAGGGTGGTGTCATCTGCATATCTGAGGTTATTGATATTTCTCCCGGCAATCTTGATTCCAGCTTGTGTTTCTTCCAGTCCAGCGTTTCTCATGATAAACAGGGTGACAATATATAGCTTTGAAGTACTCCTTTTCCTATTTGGAACCAGTCTGTTGTTCCCTGTCCAGTTCTTACTGTTGCTTCCTGACCTGCATACGAATTTCTCAAGAGTCAGAGCAGGTGGTCTGATATTCCCATCTCTTTCAGAATTGTTCACAGTTTATTGTGATCCACACAGTTGAAGGCTTTGGCATAGTCAATAAAGCAGAAATAGATGCTTTTCTGGAACTCTCTTGCTTTTTCCATGATCCAGCAGATGTTGGCAATTTGATCTCTGGTTCCTCTGCCTTTTCTAAAACCAGCTTGAACATCAGGAAGTTCACGGTTCACATATTGCTGAAGCCTGTCTTGGAGAATTTTGAGCATTACTTTACTAGTGTGTGAGATGAGTGCAATTGTGTGGTAGTTTGAGCATTCTTTGGCATTGCCTTTCTTTGGGATTGGAATGAAAACTGACCTTTTCCAGTCCTGTGGCTACTGCTGAGGTTTCCAAATTTGCTGGCATATTGCATGCAGCACTTTCACAGCATCATCTTTCAGGATTTGGAACAGGTTAAAATATTCACAATGCAAATGTTTGACAAGACACATATGTAGATGTGAAAAGCTCTTAAAACCAATATTAAAAATTAAATAACCCAAATAAATAGTGAACAAAGACTTGGATATGTCACAAAGGAAATATACAACTAGACAGTAAGCAAATTAAAATGTGTTACAACTGTCATTAGAGAAAGAAAATTATCTGATACCACTACACTCTAACATTGCAAAAATAAAAGGAACTGAAAGCATGAATATCTGTGAGTTTCTGATGCAACCAGAACTTTCATTCATTGACAGTGGAAATATCAAATGGAACCAAGTTAGAAAATCATTGACATTTTCTTATACATTTCAATATTAACTTTCTATGACTCAAAAATTCCATTTTGTATTTATTTTTGCAAGAGAAATTAAAGCATATATCCACAAAATATTTGTACAAGAATGTTCAAAGCTCCAAATATTTCCAACAAACTAGAAGCTTCCTAGCTGTCTATATACAGATGAATAATTTTAAAATGTATATATACACAATGAACACTTCTCTACAATTAAAATTAACTTACAACTCATATCCTCAACATAATGGATTAAATAAAAAACAGTACATAAAACAAAAAGAGGTTTATGCAAAGAGATAATTTGTGTGATTTGATTTATATAAACTTTAAGAAAAGGCCAAACAAATTTGTGATGATAAAAATTAGATCTGATATCTCTTGTTGTAAGAGCATTGACTGGAAAGGGATATGAAAAAACTTTCTGGGATGATAAAAGAGTTCTAAATCTTGTGATATTTTTTTACACAAGTTTATATTTTTGTCAAAATGTACTAAACTAATAAGGGAGATCTATACATTTCTCTACATGCAAATTATATATTATAAAAATAAAGTTTTAGGATCTCTCAGCTTAGCAGATGGCAGTCAGTGAGGAAGTGCGTATTCAGACATTGGAAACATGCCAATTATTATAAAGGATAGTTATTTTTTAAAATTGTTTCCCTTGAAAATCTGGATAGCTGCAGAAGAAAAGGTTATACAGCAGACTATCAGTCATGCGTGCTGTTTTTAAAGTGACACAGTAAAGCATTGCTGAAAATAAGTAAATAAAGAGATGAGCTTCAGGAGGAATTGGGTAGTTTGAAAGCAAAAGTGAATTTAAATATCATGTATGAAATGAGTTGCCAGTCCAGGTTCGATGCACGATACTGGATGCTTGGGGCTGGTGCACTGGGACGACCCAGAGGGATGGAATGGGGAGGGAGGAGGGAGGAGGGTTCAGGATGGGGAACACATGTAAACCTGTGGCGGATTCATTTTGATATTTGGCAAATCTAATACAGTTATGTAAAGTTTAAAAATAAAATAAAAAAAAAAAAAGAAAGTGAAAAAAAAAAAAAAAGTGAATTTAAAAGAGAAGAAATAAGAAAAATCTAAGATTCACAGACTGAAAAAGTCAACTGCTTCTAGATCCCCACCTGGGAGAGCCTCGCCTAGATCTTTTTGCTGAACAAAGGAATTAGTTATAGGCAGAAGCTGAAGTGTGGGGAGAACTGATTCAGTTCAGTTCAGTTCAGTCGCTCAGTTGTGTCCGACTCTTTGTGACCCCACGAATCACAGCACGCTAAGCCTCCGTGTCCATCGCCATCTCCCGGAGTTCACTCAAACTCACGTCCATCGAGTCGGAGATGCCATCCAGCCATCTCATCCTCTGTCGTCCCGAGAACTGATTAACAGGGTTCAAATCATATGTCATTAATTTCAGGGGGAATGAAAGAAAATCAAGGAGGTAAGACTGAAATAAATAGATCAAGCTAGATAACTAACATCTAGCAGCAAACTTGAGTATAGCTTCAAATATATGGCACTGACCAAAGTAATTCAGAGAAGGCAAGGGCAACCTACTCCAGTACTCTTGCCTGGAAAATCCCATGGGCGGAGGAGCCTGGTAGGCTGCAGTCCATGGGGTCGCTAAGAGTCGGGCACAACTGGGCGACTTTACTTTCACTTTTCACTTTCATGCATTGGAGAAGGAAATGGCAACCCACTCCAGTATTCTTGCCTGGAGAATGCCAGGGACAGAGGAGCCTAGTGGGCTGCCGTCTATGGGGTCACACAGAGTCGGACACAACTGAAGCAATTTAGCAGTAGCAGCATTCAAATACTCTGCTGCTGCTGTTGCTGCTAAGTCGCTTCAGTCATGTCCAACTCTGCGGGCAACCCCATAGAGAGCAGCCTACCAGGCTCCCCCGGTCTGTGAGATTTTCCAGGCAAGAGTACTGGAGTGGGGTGCCATTGCCTTCTCCATCAAAGACTCTATTGTCAAATAAACCATAAGCCTGGCCTAACAATAATTTTACTTGCAGGATATGACTACAGAATATGAATTTCACAAAAAGGAATACTCCCTAATGCCCATTACAAATGTTGCCATGGATTACAGGGGAAAGAAAAAAAAAAAAAAAAAAAAAAAAAACATGGACAAAAATTTGTTCCCAGAGAACAGAGTGAAAGTCTACTTAAATAACCTTCTCTATTACCAGGGCGGAGAGTCTTTATAAAGTCAGTCCTGTAGGTTTTCATCATTGCTGTGACTCTCCCACCCTTCACTTCCCCAAATGAGACTTTCAGTGAAGTTTGCAGTCCTCCCTGCTTCAGGGAAGGCATTTCACCTGTCGTTTTTCCATTGATTGTCAGAGTAGGATTTCATACCTAATAAAGAGGACTGCACAACATCCACAAAGCCCCCCTGGACTTTGAACTGGATATTTCCTGGGTGAGCAAGTGATGTTTAATGAGGCTTGGGAGGCAGATTATGCAGGAATTTTTAGACAAGCTCAGTGAATTTAACTTAAAGCAATGGTCAGCTGTTGAAGAGTTTTAGCAGACATGGCATGACCTGATGCATGTTTTGAGAATGTCTCTCTAACTATATGTAATATGTTGAGTGAAGTAGAAGTGGATCTGAGTGAAAAATAGGCAGTAAATTAGGTTTTACAGCAATTAAGATAAAAGATGATGACAGCTTGTAATAGGCTTGTGGCAGAGGAGATTTAGGACCATGAGTCAATTAGAAATATTTAAAAGGTAGTTAATTGAAAGTGGTGATGCATTAGAAATAGGTGAGAGAAGACTGAGAGCAAGAGAGTCTTTTTACATTTGACATAAAAGTTTAGTTGTATCATAGTGTTATTTCTTGGGTACACAACTAAAAAATAACCATGTTTGAAGGAAATATATTGAAATTGGACCAGTTGGATAAGGGGTGGTAATAGTCACTTGGATCTATCTAATGCCTTGACTTCAGGAGTGACATGATCTTTGAATACTCATCTAGGAATAAGTAAGATATAAAAAATGATTGAGGATCTTGTTTTAAGTTAGTCTAGGCAATGGCAACCCACTCCAGTACTCTTGCCTGGAAAATCCCATGGACGGAGGAGCCTGGTAGGCTATAGTCCATGGGATCGTGAAGAGTCCAACACGACTGAGCGACTTCCCTTTCACTTTTCACTTTCATGCATTGGAGAAGGAAATGGCAACCCACTCTAGTGTTCTTGCCTAGAGAATCCCAGGGATGGAGGAGCCTGGTGGGCTGTCGTCTATGGGGTCACACAGAGTCGGACACGACTGAAGCGACTTAGCAGCAGCAGCAGCAGGAAGAAACTGTGGGCTTCCCTCATAGCTCAGTTGGTAAAGAATCTGCCTGCAATGCAGGAGACCCCAGTTTGATTCCTGGGTTGGAAAAATCCACTGGAGAGGGGATAGGCTACCCACTCCAGTGTTCTTGGGCTTCCCTTGTGGCTCAGCTGGTAAAGAATCTGCCCGCAATGCGGAAGACCTGGGTTCTGTCCCTGGCTTGGAAAGACCCCCTGGAGAAGGGGAAAGCTATCCACTCCAATATTCTGGCCTGGAGAATTCCATGGACTGTATAGTCCATGGGGTCGCAAAGAGTCGGACACGACTGAGTGACTTTCACTTTCAGGAAGAAACTGTAGAATAAAAAGACAAGAAAGCCTAAGTCAATGGAAGGGGGAGCTCCATGAAATAATTATGTCTAATGAAAGTTTGGTAGCATTTAGATTAAGTTCAAATTGAATTCCAAATATATTTCATATTCTACAACTCAATGGGATATGCTGTAGAAATAAGAATTTGAGTCAAAATATCATTTTGTCACTTAATAGCTGTTGGCATTCTTCTAAGTATTTAACCACCCCAGGGTTCAGTTTACTCATGGGAAAACTAGGATAGAGATTGATTTGAAGAACTATTGTGGAAGATTATCGTTATTTTAAAAAGGTAAAGCATTTGATATGTATTGTGAGTTCAAAACAAAAGTATCTCTATATTATCAACTCTGTGACCTTAGAAATATTGGGAAAAAAGCATGCCCCTGTTTAAAATTTTACATGTGAATTATTCTTTAAAAAAATAAATGTACTAATAATTACTATGTACCAGAATGATCAAAAGTCTTAAAAATTAATATCCATGTTCATTATTTATAATCACCATAGATTGAAAGTTTACTTTAAAATTTAATTGAAGAAAAATGTGTTATTTTTATATCAGAGATAAAGAGAAAAATGCTCATAACTTTGTGGTGGCAATAATGAGGCAACTGTAATATTAAGATGACTTTTTTCAGTAGTTATCAGTATCATTTTTCCTGTCACATTATTTCCAAGATAAGAGAAAATTAGCAACTCTTAGCCACAGTTGCTCTGAAACATTTCATTAATGTGGCTCATATTATTTGTCTGTTTAATCATTCTCATTTTTCCCCCTTTGAAGATGAGTAATTAATGTTTGCTGGGCAAGGACTTAACAGATACCACAACTTTATTCACAAGGAGAAAAAGTTTTTTCAGCTTGTTTCAATATCTTTATTGCCATGTTAGAAAATAAATTTTTTGAGGGTATGGAATGTCTTTTACTTCATTATAAAGTTTATTTTCTAAAGAGATCTCTAACCTAAAAACTCCTTTACATCAGTGAATATGTAATAAAAATTGCTAATTAAAACCAGGAAAGGGAATATATAAGCACTTAGATATTTGATCATTTTATTTTCTATTAAGTATTTTAGTTATGCTGTATCTACAAAGTTATATGTATGAAATTTAATTTTGCAGAATTTTCCTGAAGTTGCCTGTGGTGTAGAGGTAAGAAACAGGCTAGAAACAGACTTAAGAATATGTAGTGTGCTATTCACTAACAGAGAGAAATATATTGAAAATTAACAATTGCTATGTTACCATCGGAGCAGGGTCAAGGAAAAGGGAAAACTCATGGAAGCAAAGCTTCAGGCAAACTATGAAATCAAAAGCACTAATTAGTCGTGTCAAACAAACAAGCAGCTACAGTCACCATGTTGTGATCAACTTGAGAAAAAGATGTGACACTATTTTTACTAGTATTTTCACAAAAATTCACTTTTTGTGCAAAGCAGTAACTTTAAGCATGTCTGTATGCTTAGATCAGAATTGTGTTTCATTACTATCACTTTGAAATATGCAAGAATTTTCAATCTGATTCTGCCACTCAGCACTCCCACCATTTCTAGACTGACCACAAAGAGCATGGAGTATGGCTGGATGGCATCGCTGACTCAATGGACCTGAGTCTCAGTGAAGTTGGTGATGGACAGGGAGGCCTGGCGTGCTGCGATTCATGGGGTCGCAAAGAGTTGGACACGAGTGAGCAACTCATCTGATATGATCTGATCTGATGTATATATATATGTATATGTATGTATATATACATGTATGTGTATATATGTACCTATATGTATATGTGTGTATATATATGTGTATATACATGTATGTATGAGTGTGTGTGTGTATATATATATATATATATATATATATATATATATATACACACTCCATGTTCTTAGTGGCCAGTCTAGAAATGGTGGGAGTGCTGAGTGGCAGAATCAGATTGAAAAACCTTGGATATTTCAAAGTGATAGTAATGAAACACAATTCTGATCTAAGCACACAGACATACTTAAAGTTATTGCTTTGCACAAAAAGTGAATTTTTGTGAAAATGCTAGTAAAAATAGTGTCACATCTTTTTCTCAAGTTGATCACAACATGGTGACTGTAGCTGCTTGTTTGTTTGACACGACTAATTAGTGCTTTTGATTTCATAGTTTGCCTGAAGCTTTGCTTCCATGAGTTTTCCCTTTCCCTTGACCCTGCTCCGATGGTAACATAGCAATTGTTAATTTTCAATATATTTCTCTCTGTTAGTGAATAGCACACTACGTACTCTTAAGTCAGTTTCTAGCCTGATCCTCTCCCTTACTTCTCAGAAATGGTATGGACCTAACAGAAGCAGAAGATATTAAGAAGAGATGGCAAGAATACACAGAAGAACTGTACAAAAAAGATCTTCATGACCCAGATAATCACAATGGTGTGATCACTGACCTAGAGCCAGACATCCTGGAATGTGAAGTCAAGTGGGCCTTAGAAAGCATCACTACAAACAAAGCTAGTGCAGGTGATGGAATTCCAGTTGAGCTATTCCAAATCCTGAAAGATGATGCTGTGAAAGTGCTGCACTCAATATACCAAAAAATTTGGAAAACTCAGCAGTGGCCACAGGACTGGAAAAGGTCAGTTTTCATTCCAATCCCCAAGAAAGGCAATGCCAAAGAATGCTCAAACTACCGCACAATTGCACTCATCTCACACACTAGTAAAGTAATGCTCAAAATTCTCCAAGCCAGGCTTCAGCAATATGTGAACTGTGAACTTCCTGATGTTCAAGCTGGTTTTAGAAAAGGCAGAGGAAACAGATCAAATTGCCAACATCCGCTGGATCATAGGAAAAGCAAAAGAGTTCCAGAAAAACATCTATTTCTGCTTTATTGACTATGCCAAAGCCTTTGACTGTGTGGATCACAATAAACTGTGGACAATTCTGAAAGAGATGGGAATACCAGACCACCTGATCTGCCTCTTGAGAAATTTGTATGCAGGTCAGGAAGCAACAGTTAGAACTGGACAGGAAACAACAGACTGGTTCCAAATAGGAAAAGGAGTTCATCAAGGCTCTATATTGTCACCCTGTTTATTTAACTTATATGCAGAGTACATCATGAGAAATGCTGGACTGGAAGAAACACAAGCTGGAATCAAGATTGACAGGAGAAATATCAATAACCTCAGATATGCAGATGACACCACCCTTATGGCAGAAAGTGAAGAGGAACTCAAAAGCCTCTTGATGAAAGTGAAAGTGGAGAGTGAAAAAGTTGGCTTAAAGCTCAACATCCAGAAAATGAAGATCATGGCATCCGGCCCCACCACTTCATGGGAAATAGATGGGGAAACAGTGGAAACAGTGTCAGACTTTATTTTTGGGGGGCTCCAGAATCACTACAGATGGTGACTGCAGCCATGAAATTAAAAGACACTTACTCCTTGGAAGGAAAGTTATGACCAACCTAGATAGCATATTGAAAAGCAGAGACATTACTTTGCCAACAAATGTTCATCTAGTCAAGGCTATGGTTTTGCCTGTGGTCATGTATGGATGTGAGAGTTAGACTGTGAAGAAGGCTGAGCGCCGAAGAATTGATGCTTTTGAAATGTGTTGGAGAAGACTCTTGAGAATCCCTTGGACTGCAAGGAGATCCAACCAGTCCATTCTGAAGGAGATCAGCCCTGAGATTTCTTTGGAAAGAATGATGCTAAAGCTGAAACTCCAGTACTTTTGCCACCTCATGCGAAAAGTTGACTTATTGGAAAAGAATCTGATGCTGGGAGGGATTGGGGGCAGGAGGAGAAGGGGATGACAGAGAATGAGATGGCTGGATGGCATCACTGACTCGATGGACGTGAGTCTGAGTGAACTCCGGAGTTGGTGATGGACAAGGAGGCCTGGCGTGCTGTGATTCATGGGGTTGCAAAGAGTCGGACATGACTGAGCAACTGATCTGATCTGATATATATATATATATATATATATATATATATATATGATTTTTTGTTCAATTTAGGTTTGTTAACTCTTGCCTTAAGAATTTTAATTTGAAGATTGGAAAGTTTTCATTTAACCCTCTGTTTTAGGCTTTTTTATTTTTTATTAGGTTTTTATTATCATTTTCTTGTCCTCCTTTCAAATTCTAAATTCTGCTTAAACTGTGTGTGTTTGTCTGATTTAGGCATCAATTTTGTTATTTCTTTATTTGTTTGTGTTTTTGTGTCCAGCTGTCTGTTGGACATAACATGGACTGCATGGACTGCAGCACGCCAGACTTCCCTGTCCTTCACCATTACCCAGAGTTTTCTGAAACTCATGCCCACTGAGTCAGTGATGCCATGTAACCATCCCCAATTTCTGATGTCCCCTTCTCCTCTTGCCTTTGATCTTTCTCAGCATCAGGGTCTTTCCCAGTGAGTAGGATCTTCACATCAGGTGGCCAAAGTGTTGGAGCTTCAGCTTCAGCATCAGTCCTTCCAATGAATAATCAGGGATGATTTCTTTTAGGATTGACTGGTTGGATCTCCTTACTAGTCCAGTGGACTCTTAAGAGTCTTCTCCAGCACCACAGTTCAAGGCCATCAATTTTTCAGTGCTCAGCTTTTTTTTTTTTTTTTTTTTTAATTGTTCAGCTCTCACATCTATGCATGACTACTGGAAAAAACATACTTTTGACTATACTGGCCTTTGTTGGCAAAATGATGTCTCTGCTTTTTAATACACTGTTTAGGTTTGTCATAGCTTTTCCTCCAAGGATCAAGCATCTTTTAATTTCATGGCTGCAGTCACCATCCACAGTGATTTTGGAGTCCAAGAAAATAAATTCTGTCACAGTTTCAAAGGTTTCCCCATCTGTTTGCCATGAAGTGATGGAAAAGGATGTGATGATCTTTGCTTTTTGAATGTTGAGTTTTAAGCCTGCTTTTTCACTCTCCTCTTTCACCTTCATCAAGAGGCTCTTTCATTCCTGTTCACTTTCTGCTATAAGGGTGATATTTTCTGCATATCTGAGGTTATTGATATTTCTCCCAGCAATCTTGATTCCAGCTTGTGTGTCATTTCACATGATGTGCTCTGCATCAGTTCTATTCAGTTCAACCACTCAGTCATGTCTGATTCTTTGTGATTGAATGGACTGCAGCACTCCAGGCTTCCCTGGCCATTACCATCTCCTGAAGTTTGCTCAAACCCATGCCCATCGAGTCTGTGATGCCATTTAACCCTCTCATCCTTTGTCATCCCCTTCATCTCCTGCCTTCAATCTTGCCCAGAATCAGGGTATTTTCCAATGAGTCCATTCTTTGCATCAGGTGGCCAAAGTATTGGAGTTTCAGCTTCAGCATTAGTCCTTCCAATGAATATTCAGTACTGATTTTCTTTAGGATTGGCTGGTTTGTTCTCCTTGCCATCCAAAGGACTCTCAAGAGTGTTCTCCAACATCATCACAGTTCAAAAGAATCAATTCTTTGGTGCTCAGCTTTCTTTATGGTCCAACTCTCACATCCATACATGACTACTGGAAAAACCATAGCATTGATTAGATGGAGCTTTCTAGTCAAAGTAATGTCTCTGCTTTTTAATATGCTTTTGAGGTTGGTCATAGCTTTTCTTCTAAGGAGCAAGGGTCTTTTAATCTCATGGCTGTAGTCACCATCTACAGAGATCTTGGAGCCCCCTAAAATAAAGTCTCTTACTGTTTCCATTGATTCCCCATCTATTTGTCATGAAGTGATGGGACAGGATGCCATGACCTTAGTTTTCTGAATTTTAAGCTTTAAGCCAACTTTTTCACTCTCCTCTTTCACTTCCACCAGAAGGCTCTTTAGTTCTTCACTTTCTGCCATAAGGGTGGTATCTTCTGCATATCTGAGGTTATTGATACTTCCCTGGGCCATCTTGATTCCAGCTTGTTCTTTATGCAGCCCAGCATTTCACATGATGTACTCTGCATATAAGTTAAATAAGCAGGGTGACAAGATACTGCCTGAAGTACTTTCCTGATTTGGAACCAGTCTGTTGTCCCATGTCCAGTTCTAACTTTCTGACCTGCATACAGGTTTCTCCTGAGGCAGTAAGGTGGTCTGGCATTCCCATCTTTCTAAGAATTTTCCACAGTTTGTTGTGATATACACAGTCCAAGGGTTTAAGGTAGTCAATGAAGCAATAGTTGATGATTTTCTGTTAACTGTTGTCCTAATTTTAATAGGGCATCCCTGGTGGCCCAAATGGTAAAGGATCCACCTGCAGTGCAGGAGACCTGGGCTCGACCCCCGGGTTGAAAAGTTCCCCTGGAGAAGTGAATGACTACCCACTCCAGTATTCTGGCCTGGAGAATTCTTTGAACAGAGGAGCCTGGCGGGCTTTAGTCCACGGGGTCGCAAAGAGTTGTACATGACTGAACAACTTCACTTTTACGTTTCACTTTCAATATTAATATAACTGGTTAAGATCAATTAGGCCATTCATGCTTTTTCTCTTCAATTGATATCATTGTATCAAGGAGATTTAACTCATAAGACTGAAACCAGCTTATCACTTTTTTTCTCAATTCTCTGCTCCTTTCACACAGGGGACTCCTCCAGTGTTTATCAAGGCTGGGTGAATCCAGCTGGCTGTGTTGAGTTTTCAGAGTGACTTGGGCACTGGGGACAATCTGGCTCATTTATTAGTATCTGAATTTTTGGTCCAAGGAACAATATCTCATAAACAGCACTTATAAAAGTCTCAGTTTTTCAGGATGTCAAGTTTGTACAAACCATCTTCTTGGAAAAGATATATTGTTTTTCCCTGTTCCAGCTAACTATATTTTTACAACATTACTTTTTGGAAAGAATACCTGTGGAATTTAGTTGAAAAACTAACAACAAAACAAAACAAAAACCCAAACCCTAAATGATCCAAATGGGAGTGGTTCGTGTGTGCTAAGTTACTTCAGTTTTGTCTGACTCTGCAACCCTGTGGACCATAGCCTACCAGGCTTCTCTGTTTGTGGGATTCTCCAGTCAAGAACATTGGAGTGGGTGGCTATGGCCTCCTCCAGAGGCTACGCCTGACCCAGGTGATTGAACTGCTTCTCTTATGTCTCCTGGCTTGGTAGGCTTGCTGTTTAACACTTGTGCTACCTGGGAAGCCCAAATGGGAGTGGAGATAGGATAAAATCATCAAATCACTCAGTTTCAACAATATCTACTTCCCAAATAAAATTTTCTAAAATATATATTGTGCAATCTATATCTATTTAGTGAGGTTGGATTTTGGTCTCACTAAAATCATAAAAAAAAAAAAAAAAAAAAAAACTCAGATATCCATTGGTTTAAACTCTAATTCCTGGAGAAGGCAATGACACCCCACTCCAGTACTCTGGCCTGGAACATCCCATGGAAGGAGGAGTCTGGAAGGCTGCAGTCCATGGGGTCACTGAAGGTCGAACATGACTGAGCAACTTCACTTTCACTTTTCACTTTCATGCATTGGAGAAGGAAATGGCAACCCACTCCAGTGTTCTTGCCTGGAGAATCCCAGGAACAGCGGAGCCTGGTGGGCTGCTGTCTACGGGATCGCACAGAGTCGGACACAACTGAAGCGACTTAGCAGCAGCAGCAGCAGCAGCAGCAAACTAATTCCAGGTTGGCAAGAGGGCTTTGTGTTAAGAAAAGTCTATTGCAGCTCAAATGCAAAAGATTATTTCCCTAAACTTTACACATAATTGCAGTGACAATAAGCTATGATTAAGCAATTAGAAATGAAGTGAAGTGAAGTTAAAGTCACTCAGTCATGTCTGACTCTTTGCCACCCCATTGACTGTACAGTCCATGGAATTTCCAGACCAGAATACTGGAGTAGGTAGCTGTTCCCTTCTCCAGGGAATCTTCCCAACCCAGGGACCAAACCCAGGTCTCCTGCATTGCAGGCAGATTCTTTACCAGCTGAGTCACCAGGGAAACCCAAGAGTACTGGAGTGAGTAGCCTATCCCCTCTCCAGTGGATCTTCCCAACCCAGAAATTGAACTGAGGTCTCCTGCATTGCAGGCAGATTTTTTTTACCAGCTGAGCTACCAGGGAAGCCCTTAAACCATGTAATAGTTTTCAAATCTTGTTGCACTAAACAACTGACATTTTCTTTCTTCATTGTTAAAAGGGTAAGACACAGGTCAAGTAGGCTGAAATAGAGATGGTATAGTGGGTTATATACAAAGTTTATTCAATGTCATTATTACTTAAAAGCTCCAAAGTGGGCATAGAAAGGCATAAGTCAGGGGCCCAAGAGACCAGCCCTGAATCAACAGCAAATAAATACAGGCATGGACACAGTAGAGTCCAGGGTCAAACAGAGTTAAACAGCATATACCAACTGAAAGGCAGAAAGTCCAAAAAATAAGGTGGCAAAGTACAGATCTGAATGACTAAATCAATAACCATAAAGGTAAATGGGGTAGTAGAAGATGAGGCTCTCCAAAAGGAAAGCCAGATAGTACTTGATTCTAATGGGCATAGTTCTGACTCACAGTTTTTATCTAAAAACTGTATTTCTATCTAAACATTGGCTTAGAAGACAAACAGTTGAAACTTTAAGGCCAAATGAGTATTCTCCTGAATTAATTATCCTAAAGATTCAGTGGGTGCATGCTGCTGCTGCTCCTGCTAAGTCGCTTCAGTCATGTCCAACTCTGTCTTACCTGGAGAATCCCAGGGAGAGCAGAGCCTGGTGGGCTGCCATCTATGGGTGCATGCTAACTCACTTGAATCATGTCTGTCTCTTTGAGCACCTATGAACTGTAGCCCACCAGGCTCCTCTGTCCATGGGCTTCTCCAGGCAGGAATACTGGAGTGGGTTGCCATGCTCTCCTCCAGGATACCTTCCCGACCTGGGGTCAGACCACATCTATTAAGTCTCCTGCAATGGCAGGCAGGCTCTTTACCACTAGTGGTACCTCAGAAGCCCAGCCATGAAATTAATTTCCATACCTGAGTGTTCATACGTATATATTACTAGATGGTACTTATAAATAATGTTGTTATGTATTTATCTATTTTTTATAACCTGCTACTAGAGTATAATGAGAAAAGCATCCTTTTTTATCATGTTCATGGCTATATGCCCAGCAGATGGCTTAAAATTGGCATGTATCACTTGCTTTATAAATATTTGGTGAATGAGTCAATAATAGCTATTTTTTTCTTTTACTTTAATGCTCCATTTTTTAAATTATGAATCATGTCTCATGACATTCTTTTTGGTACAGTTTTAGTCTCTGTTTTATTGCATATGAAAATTGAAATCTTTACTATGTATATAGATTAGCACTGCTCAGAAGCAACAGAAGTTAATGTCAAATACCATTTTCTATTGGAAACACATCCAAAATTCTAGAAGCTTATAAAAATGAAATGGTGGCATATGGTGTGATAAGATTAAAGAGGACAGAAGTATAAATTCATAACATAATCTCTTATTTAAAAAAAGAGAAAACAGTATTTTGAGAAGAAACATATTTATCATAGAATATCATAAGTGCATAGTATTAACAACATTTATTAGTTGTTAATATAATTTATATAAATTACAAAGACTAGTGCTTGAGTCTATATAACCTTGTAATTTCTAGAAGATTATATATTTTGGAAAAACCTATTATATAATGCTGCTGCTGAGCAAATAATAAATATCACAAATCTAGGATTTAATATTTGCTTTTATTTTGGTTCCATGTTACCTTATTATAAGTAGAGAACTTCTTAAAGAAATTCCATGATAGTTGACTATTGCCTGTGTTAGAGAAGATTCCCAAACCTGGCTTCAAACTGAAAACCAAATCAGTCTAGCTCTGTATTGTTAAGGGGTTAGATCATGTGATGCAAAACCTGGCAAAGGAATCAGTCTCTCCAACAAGGCTGAATGGAGCAGTTCCCTTACTAGGGAACAGATAGGGACATCCTCATAGACAGGCCCTAAAGTCTAAGAAAGTTTAGATGGAACTTAAAAATTCATCATAATTTTTCCAGAAGTCATGTACAGATGTGAGAGTTTGACCATAAAGAAGGATGAATGCCAAATAACTGAGGCTTTAAAATTGTACTGCTAGAGAAGACTCTTAAGAGTCCCTTGGACAGCAAAGAAATCAATCCAGTAAATCCTAAAAGAAATCAACCCTGAATACTCATTGGAAGGATTAATGCTGAAGTTCCAATACTTTGGCCACCTGATAGGAAGAGTCAACTTGTTGGAAAAGACCCTGATGCTGGGAGAGATTGAGGGCGTGAGGAGAAAGGGGTGACAAAAGATGAGATGCTTGGATGGCATCATCAACTCAATGGCATGAGTTTTAGCAAACTCTGTGAGAGAGTGAAGAACAGGGATGCCTGGCATGCTGCAGTCCATGGGGTCACAGAGAGTCAGACACAAGTGAGTGACTTCACAACAACAAAAACTCCCCATAGTGCACTCCACTGTGTATGTTTTTATAATTAGTAAATAACTTCCTTATTTTCTTGACAAATGTAGAAATAATTGAGAGAGAGAGAGACCCAGGAATCACACAAATGGAAATCAAAATGCCAGTGTCATAGTTAAGACTGTTTGAGAAGCTTGGCTTAGCTCTGTGGCAACAGTGGGCTTCTTAAATGCTGTATTCCAAAATTAAATGTGTCCATCTAATCATTAAACATGCTCAAATACTCTAGAGCTCATCCAAAGAGGCTGTGCCTCTAAAACTAATGATATGTAGAAGTAAAGAAAACCTAGCTGGAAATGGATAAGAATAAACCATTCATTTTTCCAAATTGATCCTTCACCTAGATCTACCGCTAACCAAGGGAATAGAGATGGAAAGGGCACCAAGAGAGGGGTCAGGATTACCCTAGAGAGTCCTTCCTCACAAGAGGCCAAGTGGTTGAAACTTAGTGTCACTCTATGACACCATTAATCCTTTAGTCTTGCATGCGAGTGTCCTGTCCTAATAGATACCTGCTAATATACGTTGCTACAGATTAATTCTTCATTTTTTCCTCCTTACTCTTTTCTTGGTTTCTTTTCTATCTCTTTCATTTCATATTTTCTTATTTTTACAATATAAACTGTATTATTAAATAACTATTAAAAAATAATCTGCTATTTATGGAAATACATTGGAATAGTTTCCATCACAAATATCTCAATCAAAGGAAAATTGGAAAAAAGCAAAACCACTTATAGCTTAGTGATAGCAGAGGGGTTTCATTAAAAGTTAACATGAGTTGAATTGTCATTGGTGGCAGAAGTATATGAAGAGCCACAGAGAATTTTCTGGGAAAATAGATGCTAAGTAAACACTGAGAAAAAGATCTTGCCCCTAAACACCAGTCATGGTACTACAGTCAGGAACATAAAAAATATATGATCAAGGATAATGAAGGCTATTTATGCCTAACTATATTGGGATATTTCAGAAATGTAGTTCTTCACTTTTTCAGGCAGAATATATTTAAACAGAATAAAGCATTAGACATAGAAAGGGTGTAGCTTTGTAACACTTTATTAGTAAATATTTCAAGTAATAAGAAATCATCTAAAAAGGACAACTTAAAATATCAAGAAAAATTTATTCTACTGTAAAACAGAACCTCATTTCCTACACATTTCATACAAAATATGATTTTAAGTAATTGTGAAATTTATGCTCTTTTCTTCGAGTTTTTGCAAAAGACAAATTTGCTTACTGACGACATAACACATTTATCTTTGAAGACTCAGTCATCAGACAATAAACAAAACCTTTTCTACTCCAGCTATGCTACATATCAAATTGTACACTGTAAGAAGAAATGACCTCAAAAATTCTTCACCTCAATTCAGAAGTAGCGGGAGGCTTTTCTGCTTGATATAAACATAAAAATCCAATTTCACTTTTATACTCAAGTCCTGAAGAATAAATGAATAAATCTGGTCAGGAGTCAAACTGGGCAGAAACTCAGGCTGAAAATGAACCAGCTAAGGGTTAAGGACTACAGTAGGTCATAAACAGTTAGAGATCTGGACCTCAAGTCCTTGAAATGGAAGTTACACAATTTCAGTTCTGACTAATCTAAAGAAAGCTGAAAACATGAAAAACAGGAATATAGCAGGAGAGGATAGAAAGAGGTCAAGGCAGGCAGATGTCAGCAAATACGAAATAGGCTATATCCCAAGAAAACTAAAATCAGAAGTGTGACCAACTCTGATAGGATTGGATTGTTTAGTCACTTAGTTGTGTCTGACTCTCTTGCAACCGCAAGGACTGTAGCCATAGACAGAGGAGAGAGGCTCCTCTGTCAATGGGATTTCCCAGTCAAGAATATTGGAGTGAATTGCCATTTCCTTCTCCAGGGGATCTTCCAGACCCAGGAATCAAACCTGCATCTCCTGCATTGGCAGGTAGATTCTTTTACATCTGAGGCACAGGGATGCCCATGACTGACTCCATATCTAGGTTTTTTCCTTTGATTATCATTATTATTTTTCAAGAGCAGGAGCCTATGACTTATAAATAACCTTGGGAAATAGTTATTTCCTGGGTAAAGGAAATGTCAGCAATTCCACAAAAATTGTCTAACCAATTTCTTTCTTTAAACATACAGGTACACCTCTGATTTATAGCTTCATTTTTTTTTCAGAAATTAATGGAATATTCAATTGTAATTCTGGTACTCATTTTTTTCAATGTGTTTCACTGCCTTCGTGGTCTCTAGATCTTCTAACTTTGATTCATTTTTGGTGTCAGATTTGAAAATAGAATCCAGATTTCTATAGTAGCTTGCTAGGACCACAACAAAGTATCACAAAATTGAGTGGCTTAAACAATAGAAATGTATTATCCTACGGTTCTGGAAGCTAAGTTTGAGATCAAGGTGCTGGCTGAGTTGCTTCCTTCTAAATGTTGTAAGAAAGAATCTGTTCCATGCTGTTCTCCTAGAAATCATTGGCATTGGTTGAACTGTAGGTGCAACAACTTATTTCTGATTCATGTTTACATGAACTTATCATGCATATCTGTGTCGAAATTTTGCCTTTTATAGCAACATCAGTCCTGTTGGCTTCGGGGTATACCCACTTGAGTATGACCTCATCTTAACTAATTTACTGCAATTATTTTACTTCTAATAAGGTCACATTCTGAGGTACTGGGAGGTACCTCATCATATTAATTTTGGAAAAATAGAACCAATCCATAACAGTGCTTCTAATCATATGGATTGCACGCAAACCTCGTGCATTAACCTTGTTTTAAACCTACTCCTTCAAAGAGTTGTGATTGGTATAGTCACTAGGGAAAATAGTTTGAAGATTCTTCAAAACAAAAAATGGAACTACCATATGGTATAGCAACCCCAAATCTATGTATATATCTGAATAAATTAAAATCACTATCTCAAAGAGGTAGATGCACCCTCATCTTTGCTGCAATATTATCCACAGTATCCAGACACAGAAACAGTGTAAGTATCCACAGAAGGATGAAAGCGTTTTTTAAAATGTAGTATATATTTACAGTGGAATAACCTTTAGCCCCCCAAATAAAGGAAAGTCTGCTATTTGTGGCCACATAAATGAACCTTGAGGGTTTCCCAGGTGAAAAGGTAAAGAACTTCCCTGCCAGTGCAGAAATGGATCCCTGGGTCAGGAAGATCCCCTGGAGGAGTAAGTGGCAACCCCCTTCAGGATTCTTGCCTGTGAAATCCCATGGACAGAGGAGCCTGGCAAGCTATAGTCCATAGGATCACGAGGAGTCAGATATGACTGAAATGACCTGACATGCACACATACAAATGGACCTTGGAAGCAATATGCTAAGTGAAATAAATCAGACAGAGAAATGAAAATACTGTATGATATCATATATGGTGGTGGTTTAGTCATTAAATCATGTCTGACTCTTGTGACCTTGTGGCTTTTCTGTCCATGGGATTCTCCAGGCAAGAATACTGGAGTGAGTTGTCATTTCCTTCTCCAAGGAATCTTCCTGACCCAAGAATTGAACTTGGGCCTCCAGCATTGCAGGCAGATTCTTTACCAACTGAGCTACAAGGGAAGCCCATATATGGAATAATAAAAAAACTCATAAAAGAGAATAGAACAGTGCTTGCTAAAGGCTATGAGGAGGGGGAAATGAGGAAATGCTGATCAAAGGGTACAAACTTCTAGTTATAAATGAATAAATTATGGTAATCTAATGTACAGCATGGTGACTATAGCAAAAATACTGTATGGTATTCTTGAAAGTTGTTAAGAGAGTAAATATTGTGTTCTCACTACACACACACACACACACTGTGCTAATTAACCTAATGGTGGTAATCCATTTTTGCCATATATATACAAATCAAAACATCAGGCTGTACACTTTAAACATATATGAAGCTATATGTCAAATATACTTCAATAAAGCTTGAAAATCTTACAACAAATAAACTAAGAATTGATTGTGAAGATGAATGGAGAGCATTGAGTCAGCTAGATAAGTTACTGGACAAGTTGTATTATGGGGCTTCCCTAGTAGCTCAGTTGGTAAAGAATCTGCCTGCAATGCAGGAGATCCAGGTTTGATTGCTGGGTTGGGAAGATTCCCTGGAGAAGGGAATGGCAACCCACTCTAGTATTCTTGCCTGCAGAATCCCGTGGACAGAGAAGTCTGGAGGGCTACAGTCCATGGGGTTGCAAGAGTCGGACACAACTAAGCGACTAAACCACCAACAGAATTGTGTTATAACCAAAAAAACTTATTTCTTTAAAATAGTACTTTTTACTATTTCCATTTTTTTTTTAACCAGCTCCTGACTCTCTACTCAGTTTTTCCTGGCTTTATACTTAGCCTTCACACAATAGTGATCACTTGATGACTGCCTTCATGTAACTTTAAAATCTCCAAATTGAAAGTTCTATTCTTGATCTCAGTCTCCTCTAAACTGCAGTAATTTTCATTACAGACATAGTCAGACTCTATCTTCTCCAGGATTTAATTAGACTTGATACCTGGTCTTTTACATTATGTCTCTGAACCACATACTTTTTATTGTTTTGTGTATCTCTCCATCTTTCTGCTGTTTCCATAAATATTTGCTGAATAATTGAGTGTATAGAAAAATGGATGAATGGACAGGTGGACAAATGAGTATATTTTGGGCTTATAGGAAATGGAAAGTTTTAACTAAGGGAATTACACAACTAGATGTATATTTCCTTTCAAAAAAAGAAATTATATTTTTGATAAGTGAAGTGAAGTCGCTCAGTCGTGTCTGACTCTTTGCGACTCCATGGACTGCAGCCTACCAGGCTCCTCTGTCCCTGGGATTTTCCAGACAATAGTACTGGAGTGGATTGCCATTTCCTTCTCCAGAGTATCTTCCCAAAATGAAGTGAAGTCGCTCAGTCGTATCTGACTCTTTGCGACCCCATAGACTGTAGCCTACCAGGCTCCCCCGTCCATGGGATTCTCCAGGCAAGAATACTGGAGTGGGTTGCCATTTCCTTCTCCAGGGGATCTTCCCAACCCAGGGATCGAACCTGGGTCTCCTGCAATGGAGGCAGACGCTTTAACCTCTGAGAGACCAGGGATCTTCCCAAACCAGGGATCAAACCCAAGTCTCCCGCATTGTAGACAGACGCTTTACCGTCTGAGCAATACATATACACAGTGAAATGATACCATAATCAAGCTAAGATATCATCCCTTCACAAAGTTAATATTTTTTCTGTGTAATAAAAGTACATGAAATCTACCCTCTTAGATAATTTCCCATATGAAATGCAGTATTTTTAGCTACAGTTGTCATGGTGTACACTGAATCTCTAGATTCATTCATCTCTCATAAGTTCAACTTTATAAACTTTGACAACAAACATCTCCCAATTTTCCGCACATCTTCACCCCTAATAACCACCATTCTACTTCTGTTTCTCTGTATTCAACTTCTTAGAAGCAAAATACAAGAGATAACATTGTTTTGTTTTGTTGTTCTTTCTCTGTTTGACTGATTTCACTTAGCATATTTCATGATGGTATTTCCATACTTGTTTTCTTTTTTTCTAACTTTGTTTTCCCCAACAGTTTGTCAATTTACTATTTTAAAGAGCTATCTTTATAAGGAACACCATTGGGACTCATTAACTAATGAGTAATAATAATAAATACATTACTCCAGATTGAGGTCTTTAAATTTTCCATCAGCCCCACTCCCCACTATTTTCATGTAGGTGCTCTAAGATAGTGATCAAGTACTTTTGAAGCCTATATATATATATATATATATTTTTTTTTTAATTTCTGAGATATTGCAACTACCACTCACTCTACCTAGAACATGTTTTGGAAATGGATTATTCACTCATGTGTTAAAGAAATTACCTTTAAATGTGTTATCAATTATTTCCTGGGGAAATTCTTTTTGCATATTATTTGACAGTTTTGTTTCCCAGAAGTGGAAAAATCATTTATTTTATTCTGGAACTTTCTCAGATAACAATAACTCTTACAATTATTTAGAAGGATTAGTATTACTTCTATTTCTCAGAAGTTTTATGGATGTTCATTTTATACTGATGGTCATATAGAACTTTACTTGTAAATGTTATAGAATTCTATGATTTTAAATAGGTTCTATTTCTGACTTCCCTTGATCTTGCTACTCTTAGGTCAAGAAGAGTTAATGTATGTTTATTTTCATAAACATTGTTTACTTGAAAATAATGAAAATGCTTAGATAATCAGCTCATACAAAGTTGGATAAGAGATCAAAGTCATTTCATTTTTAGTATGTTTCTAGACAGCATAATAAAAAGCAGAGACATTGTTTTGCCAACAAAAGTCTGTCTTGTCAAAGTTATGGCTTTTCCAGTAGTCATGTATGGATGTGAGAGTTGGACCATAAAGAAGGATGAATGCCAAAGAACTGATGCTTTTGAACTGAGATGTTGGAGAAGACTCTTGAGAGTCCCTTGGACTGCAAGGAGATCAAACCAGTCAATCCTAAAGGGAATCACCTTGAATATCCATTAGAAGGACTAATGCTAAAGCTGAAACTCCAGTACTTTGATCACCTGATGCAAAGAACTGACTCATTGGAAAAGCTACTGTTAATGGGAAAGATAGAAGGCAGGAGGAGAAGGGGACAACAGAGGATGAGATGTTTGGATGGCATCACCGACTCAATGGACATGAGTTTGAGCAAGCTCCAGGAGTTGGTGATGGACAGGGAAGCCTGGAGTGCTGCAGTCCATGGGGTCATAAAGAGTTGGACATGACTGAGAAACTGAACTGAACTGAACTGATGTTTATTATAGAAGAAGTTGGAAATTTAAATAGAATAAAATTCATTTTCTTCTATAATTTCTATTCTTCTTTCTTTTGAAATGACATGTTTCTTTTGAAATGACATGTTTCTATTAAGCCAATGTCATTGTTCTTGGTTACACTGAAAATAATGCAAATTCTTGTGCATAAAGTTCATTGATACTTGTCCTCAAAAGGAGACTTTAAAACATAATGAGAAAAAAGTATAACATTAAAATTATAGAAAATTTTAAAAACTCTCCTGCAAGTTGTTTTTAAACATTGTTAGACTTTCTTTCACATGTTGCTTATTGGGAAATATCCTCTAGATACAGGGCATCAGAAACTTTATATATTTTCAAAGAAGAAACACTAATTGAGTTTTATATTGATTTTTAGTACTGTGGAATTTTCCATAATCAAAAAATCCACAGATAAATTTTAAATGAAAACTTTTATTTTAGAGCAGTTTTGGATATATAGAAAAATAGCTAGTACAAATTACATACTCAATTCACCCTCTATATAATGTCTTATACTAGCATGCTATATTTCTTTCAATTAATTGGATACATTATTATTAACTTAAGGCCATAATTTATTATGATTCCCTTTGTTTTTGCCTAATGTCTTTTTTCCTTTCTAATATAGCATGTTACATTTTATTGTCATATCCACTTGGGCTCCTCTTTACTATGGCAGTTTCTCACACTTTCCTTGCTTTTAATGGCCTGGGGGGTCATTTGAGGATGACCAAACAAGTACTTTGTAAAATATGTTTCAGTTGTGATCTGTCAGATATTTTCTCACAATCAGATTGAATTATGGGTTTGTGAGAGGAGGATCACAGAAGTACTGTCTTAATCACATCACATGGAGGGTATGTATGATTAATAGGACTTACAATTATAGTGTTGTCCTTGTTCACCTAGCTAAGGGGGAACCAGTTTTTCAGAATTTCTTCTACTTACCCTCAACTCTGCTTTTTCATACTGTACTCTGGAAGAAATTCTCTGTGCACAGCCCAGAGTTAAGAAGGTTAGACTATATACAAAAGTAATTTTAGATTTTTCTGCATGAGGCATTGGAATATTCTCCATCATTTATGCATGTAGTCAATTATTTCTATTGGTACAAGCTCATAACTATTGATCATTTACTTTAGATTATAATCTAATGACATTATTTTTTGTTATTGTTGCTCAGAATGTTCCAGCTTAGACCTCTGGGTGCTTTAGTTGTCTCCTGTGTACCTTTGATATACCTTATGCTTATGTTTTTGTTTTTAGCTTTTCCCTACTTTTTGGCATGTTTCAAAATAATCTTTTATATTTTCTGCCTCGGACCTAGAATGAGCCATTTTTTTCCCCAAGAAGCGGTGGTTCCTATTATGAAAGAATGACATTAGAAACCAAGATCTGGGTTCTAGATGTGCTTGTTTATTGCTATTAGGGTATTATGGCTTCTAGGATATCTTAGCTGACAAAACAAGATTTCACATGTGTGCATATAACCTGTGTATATATGAACTAAGTGGCTAAGTGGTAAAAGAATCCAGCTGCCATGAAGAAGATGCAGGAGACTCACATTCAGTCTCTGGGTAAAGAAGATCCCCTGGAGGAGGAAATGACAACCCACTACAATATTCTAGCCCAGAAAAATCCCATGGACGGAGGAGCCTGGCGGGCTACGCTCCATAGATTTACAAAGAGTTGGACATGACTGGTGGGGTATATATATACACACACACGCACACACACATACACATCCAAAAATGTTTCAGTATGTGAATACGTGTGTGTATATTAACCTATACATGAATTCATACTTGTCTTCCACCACAATCTCTCATCACCTGGATTTTTATAGTATCCTCCTCTTGCTTTTCTGTAACCTTCCAATTCAACAGTGAGAAATCTAACTCCCACCATTTGTCATTTATTTTTTTAATTCCAGGGTATATGTACAGCTGTATCAGAATTTTTAACTAGTACCCTCATGGGAACAAGCTTTATCCATCAGATTACCAGGCTCTGTACAGTTTTTCTGCCTTTAGTCTTAACAGACTTCAGTCATTTATAAAACTACTTAGGTCAACAGGGGATCTCATCATACCCCTTCTGTGAGGTCATTTTATATATTTGTAAAACAGCTAGACTCTCTCACAGAGTCTATATTCTATCTTATATCATACAATGCTCACATTATTTTTATAAATTTGTATATGTTAAAGCTTGCTTTTTGTGTTGTCAAGTTCTATGGCCTTATACAAATGCTTAGTGTCATGGTATCATATATAATAATTTGATTTCTACTTTAAAAAACTCATGTTTTAACTCCAAAAAATTGCCTCCAAGTTCCTGGAAACCACAGATCTTTCATCATTTTTATAGATTTGTCTTTTTCAAACAGCAGTTTTCAAATTGAATTCTTTCACTTTTTGTTGATCAGTTACTCAGTCATAAGTCATATCAAACTCTTTGTGATCCCATGGACTGCAACATGCCATGCTTCCTTGTCCTTCACCACTTCCCCGAGTTTTGCTCAAACTCATGGCCATTGAATCAGTGCTGCCATCCACCCATCTCATTTTCTGTCATCCCCTTCTCCTGCCTTCAATCATTCCCAGCATCAGGGTCTTTTTTAATGAGTTGGCTCTTTGCATCAGGTGGCCAAAGTATTGGAGCTTCAGCTTCAGCATCAGTCCTTCCAATGGATATTCAAGGTTGATTCCCTTTAGCATTGACTGGTTTGATCTCCTTGCAGTCCAAGGGACTCTCAAGTATCTCCTCCAACACCTCAGTTCAAAAGCATCAATTCTTTGATGCTCATCCTTCTTTATGGTCCAACTCTCACACCCATACATGACTGCTGGAAAAACCATAGCTTTGACTAGATGGACCTTAGTTGGAAAAGTAATGTCTCTTCTTTTTAACATGTCATCTACATTTGTCATAGCTTTTCTTCCAAGGAGCAAGTGTCTTAATTTTGTGAATTCAGTCACCATCTTCAGTGATTTTGGAGCCCCAAAAATAAACTCTGTCACTGTTTCCATTGTTTCCCCATCTATTGCCATGAAGTGATGGGACCAGATGCCATGATCTTAGTTTTCTGAATGTTGAGTTTTAAGCCAACTTTTTCACTCTCCTCTTTCACCCTCTTCAAGAGGCTCTTTATTTCCTCTTCGCTTTCTGCCATAAGGATGGTGTCATTTGTATGTCTCAGGTTATTGATATTCCTCCTGGAACTCTTTATTTCAGCATGTGCTTCATCCAGCCTGGCATTTTGCATGATGTACTCTGCATAGAAGTTCCAGAAGTAAGGTGACAATATACAGCTTCAATGTACTCCTTTCCCAATTTGGAACCAGTCCATTGTTCCATGTCCAGTTCTAACTATTGCTTCTTAACCTGCATGCAGATTTCTCAGGAGGCATTATAAGGTGGTCTGGTATTCCTATCTCTTTGAGAAGTTTCCACAGTTTGCTGTGATCCACACAGTCAAAGGCAGTCAGTGAAGCAGAAGTAGATGTATTTCTGGAGCTCTCTTGCTTTTTCAATGATCCAGCGGATGTTGGCAATTTGATCTCTGGTTACTCTGCCTTTTCTAAATCCAGCTTGAACATCTGGAAGTTCTCAGTTCAAATACTGTTGAAAGTCTATCTTGGAGAATTTTAAGCACTACTTTACTAGCATGTGAGATGAGTGTATTTGTGTGGTAGTTTGAGCATTCTTTGGCATTGCCTTTCTTTGGGATTGGAAGAAAAACTGACCTTTTCCAGTTCTGTGGCCACTCTGAGTTTTCCAAATTTGCTGGCATATTGAGTGCAGCACTTTCATAGAATCATCTTTTATGATTTGAAATAGCTCAACTGGAATTCCAACCCTCCACTAGCTTTGTTCATAGTGATGGTTCCTAAAGCCTACTTGACTTTACACTCCAAAATGTCTGGCTCTAGGTGAGTGATCACACCATCGTGATTACCTGGGTCATTAAGATCCTTTGTATATTCTTGCCACCTCTTCTTAATATCTTCTACTTCTTTCACTTAGCAATATGCATTTAGCTTTCTTCACATTTTTCTCTAGCTAAATATATTTCCTTTTACAGATGTTCCAGAGTGTAGGGTGTTTTGTTTGTTTGTTTCTTTAGTTAATTTTCATTGGCATATAGTTGCTTTACATATTGTCTTAGTTTCTACTGTATATGGCAGTGTGTGTTTAATCCATTCACCTACTGAGGATAAATTAGTTGTTTTTAGTTTTGTCAATTAAAAATAAAGCTACTCTGAACATTTAGGTGCAGATTTTTGTGTGAACATAAATTTTCAATTTATTTGGGAAATGGCAAAGAATATAATTGCTCGATTTTATTGTATGACTATATTTAGCCTTGTAAGAAATTCCCAACCTGTTTTCAAAGTGACTCCATCATTTTGCATTCCCACCAGCAATGAATGAGAATACCTGTTTCTCCTCATCCTCTCCAACAACTGGCACTGTCATTTTATTTTTAATTTTAGCCATTTAAGTGGGTATTTTGTGGTATCTCATTGCTGTTTTAACTTGTAATTACCTGATGGCAAATAGTTTTGAGCATCTGTAATATTGCCACATGCTTACTTCACATCTCTAGATCTTTTTTTTAAAAAAGTGTCTGTTCAGATTTCTTTTCTTCATTTTTTAGTTGTGTTTGTTTTCTTATTCCTGAAGATTAAGTGTTCTTTGTATTTTGGATACAAGTTCTTTAGCAGCCATATTGTAGATATTTTCTCCCAGACTGTGGCTGATCTTTTCACATCTTTAATATCATATTTGCAGAAGATTTTAACTGTAAAAAAGCCAAATTATCAATTTTATTTCATGGATATGTTTTCAGTTTTGTTTGTAAAAATAAACAAGACAAAAAGATAACCCTAAGAATGGGAAGAAATATTTGCAAATTAAGTAATTGACAAGGGATTAATCTCCAAATATAAAAATAGTTCATGAAGCTCAATATCAAACAACAAACAGCCCAATCAAAAAATGTGTGGAAGACCTAAATGTCTTCTTTTCTCTGAAGAAGATGCTCAAAATCACTAATTATTAGACAAATGCAAATCAAAACTACAATGAGGTACCACTTCATACTGGTCAGAATGGTCATCATTAAAAACAACAAAAAAAGAAATTTACAAACCGTAAGTGCTGGGGAGGAATTGGATATAACAGAACCCTCTTACATTGCTGTGTAATCTAAATTGATACAACCACTATAGAGAACAGTTTGGAGATTCTTTAAAAAACTAAAAATAAAACTACTATATGACCCAGCAATCCCACTCCTGGGTATGTACTCAGAGAATACCATAATTCCAAAAGATTCATTCATCCCAACATTCACTGAAGCACTGTTTACAATAGCCAAGGGATGGAAACAACTAAAATGGACATTAACAGAGGAATGGATATAGAAGATGTGACACATGTACACAATAGAATGTTACTCAACCTTAAATAGATATGAAATTGTGCCATTTGCAAAGACACAAATGGACCTAGAGACTGTCATACAGAGTGAAGTAAGTCTGAAAGAGTAAAACAAATATCTTATATTAAGGTATATGTGTGCAATCTAGAAAAATGATACAGATGAACCGATTTGCAAAGCAGAAATTGAGACACAGACCTAGAGAACAAATATATGGACACCAAGGGGGACAGGGTGGTTGTGGGATGGACTGAGAGACTGGGATTGACATATGTACACTATTATGTATGAAGTAGATAACTATTGAGGGCCTACCATATAGCAGAGTGGAAAAGTAAGAAAAACAATCTGTTTGTAGGACAATGCTAAATTAACCTTAAAAATGCATTCCAATATACATTAGATTCAGACAAATGCTGTTTGATTCCACTTATATAAGGTACCTTAAATAGTCAAATTCATAGCATCAGAAAGTACATTGGTGGATACCAGAGGCTGAGGGGTGAGGGTGGGAGGGGAAATAGGTAGTTACTGTTTAATGGGGACAGAATTTCAGTTTAAAAAGGTGAAAAACTCAGGAGATGGATGATGGTGAGAGTTGTACAACAGTACAGATGTACTTAATGCCTTTGAACTATAGAGCTAAATAAATATCTTTGAATAGCATGCTTAATATTATGCAACTTTTACCACAATTGGAAATATATATATATAATCTTGTGTGCACAGATGTATCAGTTCCATCAGTTTCCTTTTAGAGTCACCATTTGGTCCCCTCCTCTGTAAATTTAGGGTTGGATGCAGTGGTTATACTGTGTTTTTTTAGGAAGACAAACCAAGATGTATCAGTTCCATCAGTTTCCTTTTAGAGTCACCATTTGGTCCCCTCCTCTGTAAATTTAGGGTTGGATGCAGTGATTATACTGTGTTTTTTTAGGAAGACAAACCAAGAAGTGTTCCAGATACTAGAAGGAGGTTGCTATGCTAAGTTGCTTCAGTCGTGTCTGACTCTGTGCAACCCCAGAGACGGCAGCCCACCAGGCTCCCCCATCCCTGGGATTCTCCAGGCAAGAACACTGGAGTGGGTTGCCATTTCCTTCTCCAGTGCATGAAGGTGAAAAGTGAAAGTGAAGTCGCTCAGTCGTGTCCGACTCCTAGCGACCCCATGGACTGCAGCCTACCAGGCTCCTCCATCCGTGGGATTTTCCAGGCAAGAGTAGAAGGAGGTTAGGGCTGTTCAAACCAGAATTCCAGTTACCCAGAATGTTGTATCAGAGGAAAATGTAGAATCCATATGCTTCCATCTGTTGGCCCCATAAACTCCTAGCCATTAGTTAAGGGACAATATGATGACCAGGTCAAGCTATCAGAAACAGGTCCACTGCAGTGGGCCTCACCTGCCAGGATTTTTAAGGACTATGCTGTTTTCCATAAAGGAAATCAAGCAGACCCTTTGAATACATAAACACTTCATAACTATGCATGATTTTTAGTGAGTGTGAACAGATTTAATGGAAATGTCAAAATAATGTCTCAAGTATATTTTCAATGTAGAATACATATAAATTTTATATATGTCAGTGTTTTATAGCTTTAGCAATATCAAAATATATATAAATTCTGTTTTCAGTGTCATGAATTATTATTTTATGACTTCTGTGAGGTTCCAAGTATTCTGCTAATCACTGTGGATATAAAATTGAACAAGACAGAAACAACCTCATAGACTTGGGGGAAAATAGATAATTAATGTGTAATAATCATTATGTTAATAAGAGGTAGACCCTATGACACAATGGATGCAGGTTTGACAGTTCAGGGAAATCTTCCAAGAGATGGGATTTGTAAGTTGCAATCTATGGAATAAGTAGAAATTAGCCAGACAGATAGAATCTATGAAAATTGTAAAGTTTGAAGAAAATAAGACAAATTCCAGGAATTAAAGAAATTCATGGTTCTACATAATTTGGGTAAGGAGATAAGTGCCAGAGCTAAATCTAGAAAAGTATGTTTGGAGCATAGCATGAACATTTTTGTGTAACCAGATAACAGTGTAGACAGACTTGAGCCTGAAAGAAATAACAAATCATTGAACAATTTTAAAACAGATTTACAAGATCAGATTAGATTTGTGTGTTTCTCTTTGTAGTTCACTTTATCTTCAATACAGAAAAATGGATAGATTGATACAAGACTGAATATAGGGATTCAGGTGAGAGTAAGTTGGGACTAGAGTAGTGTTTGTAAAGATAAAGAGAAGTGGAGAGATGTAAGGGATATCTGGAAGGTATAACTGACAAGGCCACCAAATCATTTAGTATAGGCAATGGGAGAAAGAAGGAATCAAAGATGATAAACATTAAGCATAAATAAAAGGTGTCTGTTAGTGTCATTCATTGACGATAGAACATAAGAGAGAAAAGAGATCCCAGCAGTCAAATATGAGGAACTGTCCGGTCCTTAACATGTGTGGGACCCATTATAAAAGTATCAATGGGCCTTTATTACATAGGTCTGCATACATGAAAGCTATGAAGCAAGCAACAAATAGCTTAATAAAGGTGTTCTATTCCCTCACCTGCATAGCCTAAAAGGCCAGTTACAAGTTTAGAACTCAAACTTTCCAAAATTTTGCCCTAGGATATGGTGACAGAAATAGATCTGGTCCTTACCTCCCCTCTTTTCCACCAGTGACCCTTTTCCTTTATTTGAAGTCTATAGCCGATATATATCCACATCCCTTGGAAACAGACGTCCATTGAGCCATCACTCCTGTGCTGCAAGTGTTGGCATACCTGTAAGAGAGGCTTGCTTTCAAGGCGACAATCCCTAGGAAGAAAATCATGCAAGCTCAAGGGAGGGAATGTTGATGTCCTGGAATAAGAACTATGGTTCAAAAGTAAGGATTCAGCCCCCAAAGAGCACATCCTGTAATCTCTCAACCTGAAAAGAAGGGTTCAGCTGGAGAGTAACCAGAGAGGAGCCCTTTAAAGCTCAGGGCCCAAGTCATGCTATCTTATAGACTGACTGTTGGGAAGATGATGTGGTGAAAGTTGGATGCAGACAAGAAGTAAAATGAGCTCATTCTGAGACAAGTTTACTTAAAATTGCTGGTAAAGTATCTAAGCAGTAATATTTAGCAGTCAGTTAAAATACAGGTACACATTTCTAGAAAACCAACATACTAGTTTGCCAGTACTGCCATAAAAAAAAACTAACACAGATTAGGTGGCTGAAACAAATAGAAATTCATTTTCTCATAGTTCTGGGAGCTGAAAGTCTAAGTAAGATTCTAGCAGGTTTTCTTCCTCTGAGGCCTCTTTCTCTGTCTTGCTAAATGGCCGCATTTTTGCTTTGTTCCTTCTGTGATCATGAGCCCAAGGTATTTCTTTGTGTATTCAAATAACCTCTTCTTCAAAGAACTTATTTTGTCAGATTAGATTAGTGTCCACCCCTAAGAGCCTTATTTTAAATTTAACCTAATCTCTTAATGTCTTTAAAGGTCCTATCTCTAAATACAAGTTGGTATTTGAAAATATGAATTTGAGGAGGATATCATTCAAATCATGATAGTGATTCTGGCTAAAATATAGACTTGAATGCTGTCAATTGCTATGGGCTCAATTGTGTCTGTCCAAAATTCATGTATTGATGTTCTGCTTCCCAATGTGATTGCATTTGGAGCTGGAGCCATTGAGAAAAATTAGATTTAGATAAGATCATCAGGAGGGGTCCCTTAAGAATTAATGTTTATATAAGAAAAGATATCAAAGAGTTTGCTCTTTTTCTCTCTCTGTCAAGTGATCACACAGTAAAAATGCAGCCATTTACAAATCAGGAAGAGAGGTCTATCCAGAAACTGACCTTGTTTATACATTGGCCTCAGACTTTCAGCATCCAAGACTATGGGGAAATACATGTCTGCTATTTAAGTCTCCCAAATGTATCATACTTTGTTATTGTAACCTAGTCAGACTAAAACATCAATGAATGGTAGATGAAGCCACATGAACAATGAGATTACCTGGGAAAGAAGGTTCAGGGAAGAACTGTGAGGAATACCACAAGGGGAAGCAGAGGAGACTATAACCAGAAGAAATAAAATAAGATTGCAAAGGGAGAAAATTATTTCATTCAATGATAATGGCTTGAATAATTATGAATTTAAAAAATAAAACTAAATAAATAGAAAATGAATCTGTGATAGTTAATTTTATGTATTAACTTGACTGGGCCATGGGGTGCCCAGATATTTAGTCAAACGCCTTTCTGAGTATGTCTTGAAGGTGTTTCTGGGTAACTGATACTTCAAATGGTAGACTAAATTAAGGTGATTGCATGCCCCAAAGTAGGTGAGCCTTATCCAATCAGCTGAAAGCTTAAATAACAAAAAAGACTGAACTTCCCACGAGTAGGAGGAAATGTCCTCTTACTTAACTGCTTTGAGCTGGGACATTGGTTTTGCTTTGTTTTTGTTGTATATGTTTGTGTGTGTGTCAGTCACTCAGTCGTGTCTGACTCTTTGTGATCCAATGGACTGTAGCCTGTTAGGCTCCTCTGTCCATGAAATTCTCCAGGCAAAAGTACTGGAGCCATGAAATTAAAAGATACTCGCTATTTGGAAGAAAAGCTATGACCAACCTAGACAGCATATTAAAAAGCAGACATATGACTTTTCCAACAAAGGTCCATCTAGTCAATGTTATGATTTCTCCAGTAGTCATGTATGGATGTGAGAAAGCTGAGCACCAAATAATTGATGCTTTTGAACTGTGGTGTTGGAGAAGATTCTGAGAGTCCCTTTGACTGCAAGGAAATCAAACCAGTCATTCCTAAAGGAAATCAGTCCTGAATATTCATTGGAAAGACTGATGCTGAAGTTGAAACTCCAATACTTTGGCCACCTGATGCGAGGAACTGACTCTTTGGAAAAGACCCTGATGCTGGGAAAGATTGAGGGCAGGAGGAGAAAGGGACAACAGAAGATGAGATGGTTGGATGGCATCACCGACTCTATGGATATAAGTTTGAGCAAGCTCCAGGAGTTGGTGATGGACAGGGAAGCCTGGAGTGCTGTTGTCCATGGTGTGGCAAAGAGTCAGACATGATTGAGCCACTGAACTGAACTGAAAAAATGCTGGAATGAGTTACTGCTCTTTCCTTCTCCAGTGTTCTGTTTCTCTGAAAAATCCTAAAACTAAAAAATAACTAATGTAAATTAATACAACACTAATACCCAATACCCAAGTATTTCTAAACAGCAGGGAATTTCAGTAACAATTTGAAATGCATAAATTTTATAGAAATCAGAAAGAGTCACAAATTTAAAGAAATTATATTATCAGGGTATCAAACAAAATTTTAAAAGTCCATGGGAAAATATGAAGTAAATATGCATATATACACTATACTTTGGAAAATATGAAAAAATTTAAAACATACTATGATGCAAAAACAGCTGTAAATTTAATTTTATTAATTAATTATTTCTGACAGAAGAAATTTTCTATATAGAGAAACTCATTTCTTAAAATTTGTCTTTAAACATAAATAGAATAAAAATAACAGAGAATATAGCTTATTCAGTATATTACTTATTGAGCCCTAACCTAAGCCAATCATTGTGCTATTTGGTATGTTTACAGAGAAGCAGGAGACATGCAGGCAAGGGAATATATATTATTAAAGATATATGTATTACTGTTTTAAACAATATTCAAGCACTTACATTTTTAGTTCTATAAATATATACCTATATCTATACCTATATCTACAATTGTATACATATAATATTTTAGTAATTAATAAATGTGCTTGTATGCTCAGCTGCTCAGTCATGTCTGACTCTTTTGTGCCCCGTGGACTACAGTCTTGCATAAAGAATAAAGTGTTAATCAATATTTATTGCCATTTACAAATGTTAAGAACTAAGTATATTTAATGGGAGGAGAATATTATCTTCTGTGTTATCATGACTCATTTTCCTATTCCATTTTGTATGATTATCTGAAGAAAAAAAGAATAATATTCCTCTATAGATAAACCTCACAATGATGATTAGCAGTTATCTTCTTAAACATTACAGTGAGGGCTGCAATTTTCATTTCTAATATTCTATATGCTGATTGATAATTATACATTTATATAGGGGAAAAGAGTCACAGTTTTCTATTAAAAGTTTATAACTTTATTCTCTTCACATTGAAATGAGTTGCAGTTCAGAAACTGCCTTATCCCTTTATCTATAACTGGAATATCACTTTAGTCCTATAATTTGACAGCTCAGAAAACTGTGTTTGGGTATTAAAAGGAAGCCAGCCTTTTTATCATTTTTGTGCTTTACTGATACATATTAACTTTCAGAATTGATTAATCTTTCCTGACTTTCTCCCTCTTCAGAACCGAGACTAATAGTCTGCTCAAATTCTGAGTCCCAGAACGGAAAACATGATTGGCTGAGCATAGGCAAAATATAGAATCCTGATTAAAAGAGCTGGATCTAAGGATATAGATTTACATAATAGTATAAAAAGATTGTATGACCTGTAGCCTACCAGCCTCCTCTGTCCATGTGATTTTTCAAGGCAAGAGTACTTGGAGTGGGTTGCCATTTCTTTCTCCAGGGGATCTTCCCAACTCAGGGATCGAACCTGGGTCTCCTGTATTGCAGGCACTTTACCATCTGAGCCACCAGGGAAATCCCATAAAAAGACTGTATGACCAGTGTGTAGTACATTCTTGACACTTTTGCAAATTAAGTTAATAAATATTTAATACATTAAGCATCTGTTTTGCAACTAGTAATGTGCAACCAAAATATCTAGCAGGATAAGGTTTAATTCAGACATTTTACAAATATTTTAAAAGTTTATTTTAACCAACCATAATGTTCTAGAAAAGACTATATAAAATTATAAAAATCCTTATAATTAAACTGATCATAAAACTAGCAAAATATTTCATCAGAGAAAAGTAAATAATAACAAGAACAGTCTGGTCATAGATAATTGTTAAACAAATTTTAACATAATCCTTTATAGAACACTTTGTCAGAGTTGCTCTTATTAGCCTCCTCATTTTTTACAGATAAGAAACTGAGAAAGGAGCTTTCTAAAAAACTATTTCCCAACTAGAGAGTGATGGGGAAGAGACTGAACCCAGTCATTTTTTCATCAGCATCTGGTTTCTAAAGCAATAACCCTGTATGTGAGACAGCAAAAAAGACACTGATGTATAGAACAGTCTTTTGGACTCTGTTGGAGAGGGAGAGTGTGGGATGATTTGGGAGAATGGCATTGAAACATGTATAATATCATATAAGAAATGAATCGCCAGTCTAAGTTTGATGCATGATACTGGTTGCTTGGGACTCGTGCACTGGGATGACCCAGAGGGATGGTATGGGGAGGGAGGAGGGAGGAGGGTTCGGAATGGGGAACACGTGTATACCTGTGGTGGATTCATGTTGATGTATGGCAAAACCAATATAATATTGTAAAGTAATTAACCTCCAATTAAAATAAATAAATTTATATTTTAAAAAATTAAAAAAAATAAATTCTATATAACTATTCAATTTAAAATAAATCATTCATATTGTCAAGATAATTGGTCAAGCTGAATGAAAAATTTTCAAATGTTTTTTCTAAAGATTAAAATAAATCTCAAATGGATTTTAAAGTTAAGTTCAAAGAAAATATATTTGAAAATAAAACCATAAATATGTAAATAAGATATACACATATATATGAATAGTGGTCAAACCTGTGAAGAAGAGAAAGATCCCTAAATTTAGTAGCAAAGGAATATCATAAAGGATGAGATGATCATATTTCACTATCATAAACAACTGAAATCCTTTACAATGATGCTTTAATGATTAAAATGATTAAAATAATGCTTTAATGAGTAAAAACAAATAAGTACATCTGAAATAAATGCTAAAATCAAAAGTTAGAATTTGTTCCTAAAAAATGTTTATAGGTTTAATCCAAAGGTCTGAATAATTAATATTACTATCTATAAAAAGAGGAACAGAATATTTAAATTTTAAAAGAAATGTACAAACTGTAATACTTAGAGAACAGGAATAAATGCAAAATTGACAAAAGGATAAATAAAATAGGCTTAAAATGAGAGAAAAATATCAAATTCCTTTTATGGTACCAGCATTATAAATTAATGTATTATTTTCACCATTTAAATTAAGACAAATTTTTAAGACATTCAATGCTGCAAAAAATGAAATAAGAATGATACTCTCAGATACTGCTCATAGGAATAGAAATATAATATCAGATATTATCAGTAACTATATAATGTTCATGGATTATGATAAAGAGATTTCCATTCATGGTAATAGTCAATAAAAAAACATTAGGAATAGGACACCATGCACTTGATAAAAACTGAAGATAGTCTATACAATTATTTGGTGGAATGCTAAAAACTTAGAATGTACCTATTCAGAGGAATATTAGCTATCTCATTCTTTATATATAATATTATCTCTTCAGTCACTCAGTCATTTCCACTCTTTGCAACCCCATGGACTTCAGCACGCTAGTCTTCCCTGTCCGTCATCAACTTCCAGAGCTTGCTCAAACTCATGTCCATGAAGTCGGTGATGATATCCAAACATCTCATCCTCTGTCATCCCCTTCTCCTGCCTTCAATCATTCCCAACATAAGGGTCTTTTCAAATGAATCAGTTCTTTGCATCAGGTGGCCAAAGTATTGGAGTTTCAGCTTCAGCATCAGTCCTTCCAATGAATATTCAAGACTGATTTCCTTTAGGATGGACTGGTTGTATCTCCTTGCAGTCCAATAGACTCTCAAGAGTCTTCTCCAACACCACAATTCAAAAACATCAACTCTTCGGTGCTCAGCTTTCTTTATAGTCCAACTCTCACATCCATACATGACTACTGGATGTATACCTGTGGTGGATTCATTTTGATGTTTGGCAAAACTAATACAATTATGTAAAGTTTAAAAATAAATAAAATTAAAAAAAATAAAATAAAATAAAATTGCAAAAAAAAAAAAAAAAAAGACTACTGGAAAAACCATAGCCTTGACCAGATGGACCTTTATATAATATTACAGATATGTTGATATAATGTTAAATGGGAAGTACAGGACATAATGCTATACATTTAGAACAAAAATATTTGGTCTTCAAGACAAGGAGTCCTCTCTCACCATTCTTATTCATCACAGGCCTTGTTGGTGTTGTTTACTTGCTAGGTCATGTCTGACTCTTTGTGACCCTATAGACTGCAGCACACCAGCATAGTACTAGCTAGAGCAATTAGACAAGGAAAATAAATAAAAGGCTTTCAAATTGAAAAAGAAAAGTAAAACTGTGTTTTTTCTCCTCTCCTTAAAGATATTTGGTAGTAACAATCTCAATGCTCTGAAGCAGAGTTATAATGACCTTCATTTTTTTTAATTTTTTGTTTTTTAATTGAAGGATAATTGCATTATAGAATTTTGTTATTTTCTGTCAAACCTATCTCTGATTCTTGTTGACCTTTTTTTTTTTTTTTTAAACTTATTTTATATTTTGTATTGGAATATACCTGGAAAGGACATGGGATTAGTCTATATCAATGATTGGGTTGAATACACATACAAAAAGAAAATGTAAAACTGTCACTGTTTTCAGCTAACATGATTTTATATTTATAATACTGTAAAGATTCTACCAAAAACTACTAAAAATAATAAACAAATACAGTAAAGTTGCATGGTACAAAATCAATATTAAAAATGTGTTGCATTTTTACATACAATGAACTGGCAGAAACAGAAATTAAGAAAATAATCCCATTTAAAATTGCAATAAACAAAGAATAAAACACCTAGATATAAATCTAGGTGAGGTAAAAGATATATACTAAGAAAACTATGAGATAGTGTTGAAATAAATTGAAGACGCCACAAAGAAATGGAAAAATATTTTGTGCTCAAGATTGGGAAAAACTAACATTCCTAAAATATGCATATTACCTAAAGTAATCTACAGATTCGATGCAGGATACAGGAAGCTTGGGGCTGGTGCACTGGGATGACCCAGAGGGATGGTATGGGGAGGGTGGTGGGAGAGGGGTTCAGGATGGGGAACATGTGTACACCCATGGCAGATGCATGTTGATATATGGCAAAACCAATACAATACTGTAAAGTAAAAAATAATAATAATAAATAAATAAATGTCATCCCTATTGAAATTCCAGCAACATTTTTCACAGGTATAAAACAAATATCCTAAAATTTATATGGAACCACAAAAGATTGTGGATAGCTAAAGCAATCCATCGGTGGGGCGGGGGGGAGCAGAAAGAATTAAGCTACAGGTATCATAGTTCCTGATTTTAAACTGTATTACAAAGCTATCGTAATCAGAACAACATGATACAGGCAGAATAACAGACATAGATCAATGGAACAAAGATGAGAGCACAAAAATAAGCTCTCATATGGACAATTAATTTATGACAAAGGAGCAAAGAACATAAAGTTGATAAAGAAGAGTCTCCTCAGTAAACAATACTGTGAAAATTAGACATCAAAAGAATGAAACTAGATCTCTATCTCACGCCATAAACAAACATCAACTGAAAATGGATTAAATACTTGAATATAAAACCTTAAAGCATAAAGCTCCTAGAAGAAAAAAAAAAGTACAACTTTTGACATTGGTCTTAGCAATATCTTTTTGGATATGTCTCCTCAGGCAAGGGCAACAAAGGCAAAAGTAAACAAATGGGACTTCATTGAATTAAATTTTTTTTCCCCAGCAACAGAAACCATAAACAAAATGAAAAGACAATTTACTGATTGGGAGAAGATATCTGCAAGTCATATATTTGAAAATGGTTAATATTCAAAATATATAAAGAATACATACAACTCAACAATAAAAAACAACCTGATTAATATATGGACAGAAAAGCTGAATAGACAATTTTCTAAAGAAGGCATAAGAATGGCTAAAAGACATATAAAAAATTAAAACTACGCTGTAATGTCACCTTATGCCAATTAGAATGGCTATTACCAAAAAGGCAAGAAATTACAAGTGTTAGAGTGTGGAGAAGAGATAATCCTTATACATTGTTGGTGGGAATGTAAATTGGTGCAGGCACTATGAAAAACACTATAGAAATTATTTTAAAAATTAAGAATAGAACCATAAGATCCAGCTATTCCACATCTTGTTATTTATTTAAAGAATATGAAAACACAAATTCAAAAAGATATATGTACCATGAGAAAACCACAATTCAAAAAGACACATGTACACAATTCAAAGAGACACATATGTTCACTGTAGCACTATTTACAATAGCCAGGACATGGAAGCAACCTAGATGTCCACCAGCAGATGAATGGATAAAGAAGTTTTGGTACATATATACAAAAGAATATTACTCAGCTGTAGAAAGGAATGAATTTTAGTCATTTGTAGTGAAGTAGATGGACCTAGAGTCTCTTATACAAAGTGAAGAATGTCAGAAAGAGAATAAGAAACATAGTATATTAAAGCATATATGTTGAACCTAGAAAAATGGTACTGATGAACTTATTTGCAAGGAAGGAGTGGAGACATAGATGTAGAGAACAGACTTGTAGACACAGTGGGGGAAGGAGAGGATGGGATAATTGAGAAGGTAGCACTGACATGCACACACAGTGGGATACATAAAGTTATGACTGATTCACAATGTTGTACAGCAGAAACCAACACATTATAAAGCAATTACACTACAATTAAAAATAAAAATTAAAAAACTCAATTGAACAGAAAAAAGATATATGCACCATTATGTTAATCACAGAATTATTTACAAAAAGCAAGATATGGAAGCAACCTAAGGGCCCATTGATGGATGGATGTAGTATATATACTACATATATGGATGCACTATGTCTGTATATGTACTATATATATGGATAAACTAAATCCATCCATTTCTCTCTCTATACACACACACACACACACACACACACACACACACACACACACACACACACACACATATATATACATAAGGCAATGGCACCCCACTCCAGTACTCCTGCCTGGAAAATCCCATAGACGGAGGAGCCTGGTAGGCTGCAGTCCATGGGGTCGCTAAGAGTCGGATACGACTGAGCGACTTCACTTTCACTTTTCACTTCCCTGAATTGGAGAAGGAAATGGCCACCCACTCTGGTGTTCTTGCCTGGAGAGTCCCAGGGATGGGGGAGCCTGGTGGGCTTCCGTCTATGGGGTCGCACAGAGTTGGACACGACTGTCACGATTTAGCAGCAGCAGCATACATATATATAGTTTCCTAGGTGGCTCAGTGGGTAAGAATGCAGGAGAGCCTGGCAGGCTACAGTCCATAGGGTCACAGAATCAGACATGACTGAAGTGACTGAGCATTCACACATGTGAATCTCTGAATCATCATATATATTCAAATGATATATATGAAGCTATATATATATATAGATATATGAATTTATGTCTATCTATAAATATATACATTGAAACTCTATCCAGCCACACACACACACAATGAAATAGTTGCCATTTGCAACAATATGGATGGACATTGAGAATATCATGCTAAGTAAAATAAGTCAGAAGGAGAAAAAGTAACAGTGCGTGATTTCACACATCCATGGAATATAAAAATAAATATATAACAAATAAATAATAGACAAAGGAGCAAAAAAAAACAAACAGAAAATATGTAAAACAGAGAACATAAAACATAAAAACAGAGAACAGAGTGGTGATTATGAGAGTAGTGAGTTGTTGTTCAGCCACTCAGTCGTGTCTGATTGTTTGCAGCCCCATGGACTGCAACAGGCCAGCCTTCCCCGTGCTACACCATTTCCCAGAGCTTGCTCAAACCCATATCCATTGAGTTGGTTATGTCATCCAACCATCTCATCCACTGTCATCCCCTTCTCCTCCCACCTTCAATCTTTCCCAACATCAGGGTCTTTTCTAATAAGTCAGCTCTTCACATTAGGTGGTCAGAGTATTGGAGCTTCAGCTTTAGCCCTTCCAATGAACATTCAGGATTTATTTCCATTAGGATTGACTGGTTTGATCTCCTTTGAGTCCAAGAGACTCTCAAGAGTCCTCTCCAACACCGTAGTTCAAAAGCATCAATTATACAACACTCAGCCTTCTTTATGGTCCAACTCTCACATCCATACATGACCGCTGGAAAAACCATAGCTTTGATTATAGTAGTGGGTAATGGGAATCAACTGCATGGTGACAGATGGAAACTAAATTTTTGATAGTGAGCATGCTATGAAGTATACAGAAGTCAAAATATCATACAGTTCATGTTATAAGCCTATGCCATGTCCATAAAAATATACTCTTATTTATGTCAATAATTATTTACCAAGATATAGGTATAAGCATGTACCTCTGTTTCTGTGTGAAAGAAAGTGAAAGTGAAGTTGCTCAGTTGTGTCTGACTCTTTGTGACCCCTTGTACTATAGCCTACCAGGCTTCTCAGTCCATGGGGTTTTCCAGGCAAGAGTGCTGGAGTGGGTTGCCATTGCCTTCTCCAGGGGATCTTCCCAACCCAGAGATCAAACCCGGGTCTCCTGCATTGTAGGCAGACGCTTTACCCTCTGAGCCACCAGGGAAGCGAAACTAAAACAAAGTTAACCAAAATACCAAGTAATTTTTATGAGTGACATTTATGAATTTCTGAAACACATTTAATAAGTATGAATTACCTTTAGAGTGAGAAGGGGAAAAGGATAATAAAATAACAGAAATGGGTAATGACGTATCAAAAAGCTTCCTAATGAAATATCATAATTTAAAATGCATATTGTTGTTTTCTCTAATACATTGTCACTTTTGCATATGAAATATTTTACAGAGACAGTGAGTTTGGGGGAAATGCCAGCATAAAGCCATAACTACTTTTCATCATTTAGGAATCTACTTTTCAGATGACCCAAAAAGAAACTTAGTTTTGTTTTGCTTTTGTGAACTACTTCTTTAAACTGAAACAAAATCTTCAGGTCACAATTCAATGATACAAATCTGAGAACACTCACCTGATTTGAAAATTAAATTTGGGGGAATAATAGGTAATAAGGTCACCAAATTTTATTACCTATTAGTAATAAGTTCTACTCTTGGAATTCTACTCTTTCCTTGAATTGTTTTCATTTTAGAGTTATCCTCATGAGAAAAAAGTTGACAGTATAATTACCCCATTGTAAGGAAGCATGTTTTCCAGAGATCATGAGCAATTCGACAACTTTTGAAAACAGCAACCCTCCCTAGAGCCAAGTAGCCTATGAATTCCAAGGGACAAAAAGATAATAGAATTTGGGGGAATTCCCTGGTGAACTAGTGGTTAGGATTCTGCACTTTTGCTGCCAAGAGCCAGGGTTCAATACCTGATTGATAATCAGATCCCACAAGCCACATGACATGGGCAAAAAAAAAAAAAAAAACAGATTTTTTTTTCATATACTTCTCAAATTGACAACTATATTCCAAAATATTATTTTAACCAATTTCTATTAAAGAAAATTTCTGACAAATATTATAAGGCCAGCATTTTGTCTCTGCCTTAGAATTTATAAAGTCAAGGAGCTGACTTCATAATTGGGATGTTTTTTAACTTTAAATAATTTTATTAATTTGGTTTTTCTCAAAGGTAAGGTAAGAAGCTAAGGTACATTTATTTAACAAGGCACAATTTAATAGCATATTAGTAATCTGTATTCTCTGAGAAAGGAGAGTTAAATCTAAAATGACATGTTTATAGAAACAGAAACAAATAATAAAATTTTAACATGATCAGACCAGATCAGATCAGCGCTCAGTCATGTCCGACTCTTTGCGACCCCATGAATCGCAGCACGCCAGGCCTCCCTGTCCCTCACTAACTCCCGGAGTCCACTCAGACTCACGTCCATTGAGTCAGTGATGCCATCCAGCCATCTCATCTTCTGTCATCCCCTTCTCCTCCTACCCCCAATCCCTCCCAGCATCAGAGTCTTTTCCAATGAGTCAACTCTTCGCAAGAGGTGGCCAAAGTACTGGAGTTTCAACTTTAGCATCATTCCTTCCAAAGAAATCCCAGGGCTGATCTCCTTCAGAATGGACTGGTTGGGTCTCCTTGAAGTCCAAGGGACTCTCAAGAGTTTTCTCCAACACCACAGTTCAAAAGCATCAATTCTTCGGTGCTCAGCCTTCTTCACAGTCCAACTCTCACATCCATACATGACCACAGGAAAAACCATAGCCTTGACAAGACAGACCTTTGTTGTCAAAGTAATGTCTCTGCTTTTGAATATGCTATCTAGGTTGGTCATAACTTTCCTTCCAAAGAGTAAGTGTCTTTTAATTTCATGGCTGCAGTCACCATCTGCAGTGATTTTGGAGCCACCCAAAATAAAATCTGCCACTGTTTCCACTGTTTCCCCATCTATTTCCCATGAAGTGATGGGACTGGATGCCAACGTGCTGCACTCAATATGCCAGCAAATTTGGAAAACTCAGCAATGGCCACAGGACTGGAAAAGTTCAGTTTTCATTCCAGTCCCAAAGAAAGGCAATGCCAAAGAATGCTCAAACTATCGCACAATTGCACTCATCTCACATGCTAGTAAAGTAATGCTCAAAATTCTCCAAGTCAGGCTTCAGCAATACATGAACCGTGAACTTCCTGATGTTCAAGCTGGTTTTCCAGCACTACTCATTGACAAACTGTCCTCTTCATTGTTTACTCTTTCCTCCTTCCTCAAATTTAAGATGCCCATAGGTGCATAGATTTATCTCTGGGCTTTCTAACTGTTCTTTTGTGCCAGCACCATACTGTCTTGTTTACTGGAACTTTTTATTGTGAAGACTTGAAGGCGAACTTCTTCAGCTCTGTTTCTCTTTCTCAAGATGTCTATGGCTATTTGGGGTCTTTTGTGTTTCCACACAAATAGAATAAATTTTTTTGTTCTAGTTTTGTGAAAAAATCGCATTGATAATTTGATAGGGCTCACTTTGAATCTCTAGATTGCTTTGTATAGTATAGTCATTTTCAAAATATCCATTCTTCCCATCCAAGTGCATGGTGTATCTCATGATTTGTTTATATCATCTTTAATTTCTTTCATCAGTGTCTTATGGTTTTCTGCATACAGATCTTTTATCTCTTTAGGTAGGTTTATTTCTAGATATTTTATTCTTTTTTTTATAATGGTGAATGGTATTGTTTCATTAATTTCTTTTTCTGATTTTTCATTGTTAGTGTAAAGAAATGCAATGTATTTATGTTCATTAATTTTGTACCCTGTGGCTTTACAAAATCAACTGATTAGCTCTAGTAATTTCCTGGTAACATCCTTAGGGTTTTGTATGTTTAGTATCATGTCATCTTCAAATAGTGACAGTTTGACTTCTTTTCCAAAATGTATTCCTTTTATTTCTTTTTCTTTTCTAATTGGTGTAGTTAGGACTTTCAAAAGTATATTGAATAATAGTGGTGAGAGTGAACACCTTTGTCTTCTCCCTAATCTTAGAGGAAAAGCTTTCAATGTTTCACCATTGAGAATAATGTTTGTTGTGGGCTTGTCATATATGTCCGTTATTATATTGAAGTAGGTTTCTTCTATGCCCATTTTCTTGAAAATTTCTTTTATCATAAATGGGTTTTTAATTTTGTGGAGAGCTTTCTCTGTATCTAATGAAATATCACAAGGTTTTTATCTTTCAAATTGTTAATATGATGTATCATGCTGATTGATTTGCATATGTTGAAGAATCTTTGCATCTCTGGGGTAAAACCCACTTGGTCTGGTATATGGTCTTTTTAATGTTTTGTTTAATTCTGTTTGCTAGAATTTTGCTGATGATTTTTGAATCTATGTTTATTAATGGCATGGACCTGTAATATTCCTTTTTTGTGATAGCTTTTTGTGGTTTTGGTTTCAGGATGATGGTGATCTTATAATATCAGTTTGGGAGTTTTCATTCCTCTGCAACTTTTTTTGGAGTGAAGCAGTTTGAGTTGGATAGGTATTAGTTCTTTTCTAAACATTTGATAAAATTCACCTGTGATGCCATCGGGCCCTGGGCTTTTGTTTGTTCCAAGAACTTTGATCACAGTTTGAATTTCAATGCTTGTGATTGGTATGTCCATATCTTTCTTACTGGTTTAGTCTTGGAAGGTTGTACTTTTCTAAAAATATGTCTATCTCTTCCCAGCTGACCATTTTATTGGTGTTTAGTTGCTTACAGTAGTTTCTTTTGAGCCTTTGTATTTCTATGTTGTCTGCTGTAAGTTCTTTTCCATTTCAAATTTTGTTGATTTGAGTCCTCTTCCTTTTTTTTTTTTTTTTTTTTTTGATGAGTCTGGTTAATTGTTTGTCAATTTTGTTTATCTTCTCAGAGAACCAGCTTTTAGTTTTATTGATCTTTGCTATTGTTTCCTTCATTTCTTTCTCTTTTATTTATCTTCTGATATTTATGATGACTTTCCTCATACTAACTTTGGGGGTTTTGTTCATAACTGCTTTTTAGGTGAAAGGTTAGGCTGTTTATATGAGTTTTTCTTGTTTTTTGAGGTAAGCTTATATCGCTATAAACTTCCATCTTAGTACCTCTTGCTGCATATGATAGATTTTGGGTTATCATGCTTTAGTTGTCATTTATTTCTAGGTAATTTTTAATTTCTTCTTTTATTTCTTCAGTGTCTTTGTAGCTACATAGTAGTGTATCATATTGTTTAGCCTCCATGTGTTTAAGATATTTACAGTTCTTTGTTCCTATAATTGATATCTAATCTTTTAAAGTTTTGGTCAGAAAAGATGCCTGCTATAATTTCAGTTTCCTTAAACTTACCAAGGATTATTTTATGACCCAATATGTTATTTATCCTGGAGATTTTCTGTTTGTATTTAAGAAAAAATTGCATTCTGTCACTTTTGTGTGGAATGTCCTTTAAATAATACACTATGCCTATTTGCTCTATTGTGTTATTTAAGGCTTGTCTTTTCTTATTTATTTTCTATCTGCATGATCTCTGCATTGGTGTTAGTGGAATGTTATAGTTCTCCACTATTATAGTGTAACTGTAGATTTCCCCTTTTATTCCTGTTAGCATTTGCCTTATATATTGTGGTGCTCCTATGTTGGGTGCATATGTTCTTATAATTGCTGTATTTTCTGCTTAAACTGAAACCTTCATCATTATGCAGTATCCTTCCTTGTCTCTTGTAACAGTCTTTATTTTGAAGTCAATTTCATATGAATAACTATCACTACTCTAGACTTCTTTTGATTTCCATTTGCATGGAATATACATTTGTCCATCCCTGTACTTTTATTTATTTTTTCTTTTTTTAATTTTATTTTATTTTTAAACTTTACATAATTGTATTAGTTTTGCCAAATATCAAAATGAATCTGCCACAGGTATACATGTGTTCCCCATCCCGAACCCTCCTCCCTCCTCCCTCCCCATTCTATCCCTCTGGGTCGTCCCAGTGCACCAGCCCCAAGCATCCAGTGTCGTGCATCGAACCTAGACTGGTAACTCGTTTCATACATGATATTATACATGTTTCAATGCCATTCTCCCAAATCTTCCCACCCTCTCCCTCTCTCACAGAGTCCATAAGACTGTTCTGTACTTTTAGTCTTAATATTTCCCTAGGTCTTAAGTGATCTTTAGTAGACAACATGTATATAAGTCTTGTTTTGTTTTGTATCCATTCATCCAGTCTATGTCTTTTAGTTGGGGCATTTAATCCATTTACATTTAAGGTAATCATTGATATATATGGCCTTATATCCATTTACTTTATTGTTTGGGATTTTTCCTTCTCTTTCATATCCTATCTAGAGAAATTCCTTTAGCATTTGTCATAAACTGGTCAGGTGGTGCTGAATTCTCTTAACTTTTGCCTATCTGTTAAGCTTCTAATTTCTCCATCTAATCTGAATCTGATCCTTGGTTGTAAGTTTTTTCCTTTCACAATTTAAGTATATCCTCTCACTCCCTTCCAGCCTGTATAGTTTCTGCTGAAAAATCAGCCATTAAACTTACTGAAATTCCCTTGAGTTATTTCTTCCTTTTCCCTCTGCTTTTTCATCCTGATTAACTTTCTGAAACATGGTTTTGTTCTAGCTGCTGTGGGATTGCGGTTCTTCTATCTACATTTTGATGGAGGAAGCTAAGAGACATGTGTAAGCATCCTGATGGGAGGGACTGGAGTTCAGAAAAACTGGATCTTGCTCTGGTGGGCAAGGCTGTGCTGAGTAATTGTCTGATCATGAATGGGGTTGTGTGCCCTTCCTGTCAGTTTTTTAGTCTGAAGTGACCCAGCCCTGAGGTCTATGGGCTCTATGGTAGGGATAGCAGTAACCTCCAAGAGGACTTTCACCAATAGGCCCCTTCCAGGATTTCTGTTTCCAGTGCCCCCATCCCCACAGCAAGTCACTGCTGACTGATACCTCCACAGGATACTCTCCAATACTAGCAGGCAGATATGGTTCAAACTTCTGTGGGGTCACTGCTGCTTTCCCTGGGTCTTGGTGCACACAAGATTTTATTTGTGTACTCCAAGAGTGAAATCTGTTTACCCTAGTCCTGTGGAAGTACTGTAGTCAAATCCTGCTGACCTTCAATGTCAGATTCCCTGGGGATACCCACTTTGTTTATTGGATCCCCAGGCTGGGAAGTTGTATGTGAGGCTCAGAACCTTCAGAAGAGTAGGAGAACTTCTTTGGTATTACTATTCTCCAGCTTGTGCATCACCTATGCAGCAGTTATTATGATTTTGGTTCTCTCTAGTGCATTCTTTTTCCTTCAGCTATTGTTTTGTTCATTGATGATGTTTGTCCTTTATTTCTTCTAGGTCCTCTTTAAACATTTGCTGTATCTTCTCATTCTGTGCCTTCATTGTCTTTATCTGTACATCCATTCTATTTTTGAGGGTTTGGATCATCTTTACTATCATTATTCTGAATTCTTTTTCAGGTAGACTGCTGATTTCCTCTACATTTGTTCGGTCTTCTACATTTTTACCTTGCTCCTTCATTTGATGCATGTTTCTCTCTCTTTCATTTTGTTTAACTTACTGTGTTTAGGGTATCCTTTCCTTAGGCTTCAAGGTCACAATATCTCTTACTTTTGGATTCTGCTTTCAGTGGGTGGTGGATGGGATTCATTCTGGTGGGTGGAGCTGGATCTTGTCTCTCTGATGGGCAGTGTCACATCCACTGTTGCATTTTGGGGTGTATGTGAGCTTATTAAAGCTTTAGGTGACCTATATATTAATGGGTGGAATTTTCTTTTCCTGTTTTGCAATGGCATGAGACATGAAGTGCTGGGTACTTGTTGGGTAGAGCCATGTCTTAGTATTGAGATGGAGGCCTTTGGGAGAGCTCTCAACAATTAATATCCATGGGATTGGGAGTTCTCTGGTGGGCCAACATCTTGGACTCTGGTATATACCACCTTGGAGGTTCTGGCCTGATCCCTGGCTGAACCACCAGGACTCTACAAACTATGTGACATAAAACAGAATTTTTAAAAGGGAATTAAAAAACAATTAAAAAAATAACATGTTGACAGAACCCTAAGACAAATGGTAAAAGCAAAATTAAACAGACAAAAGCACAAAAAGAAACTCACAGACTCACAATCACAAAGAGAAAACAAGAGAGAAAAAAAAAAGATAAAACTAAAACTAAGAGAGTACTCAAACCACTATGAAAATAGACACTAAAACTAAACTAGCAAAATCACAAAACTGAGATTAAGTGAAATGCAGGAAACAAACTAATAAAAGGGCAATAAAGCATAAAACAAATACACTCATGTGATCGCAAGAGTAAAAAAAGTAAAAATAAAAGAGAGATGAAAGCAAAATAAAAAATGTAAAACAATAAGTAAAGTAAAAATATAGAAACATCAAATATAGTTACAAGTAAGATAAAAACAAAAGGAAAAGTAAAAACTTGGAAAAATATAATATAATGAAAAAATGTAAAGTAGTATAGGGTAAAATAAATTTATCTTAAAAAAGCATGAAAAAACAAAACAAGAATTAAAAATTATAAAATAGAACAACATTAGGAAAAACACAATAAAAATATATTTATATTTATTTAGAGAGTTTAAATAAATACATATTATTATATATATTTTAATATAGTTTTAATTTTTAAATTTTAATATTATATATTATTATATATATTATATTTTTAAAATAAATATACATTAAATATATATAACATAAAATTATAAATTATATATCTGAATTATTATATTTAATTATATATAATTATAATATATATGATATATAAATAAAAATATTTCACCATATTTTAATTAAATATATTTATTTACATATATTTTATATTTTTATATATTACATAAATGTATTGCTATTGCTAAGTCACTTAAGTCGTGTCCGACTCTGTGTGACCCCATAGACAGCAGCCCACTTAGGCTTCCCCATCCCTGGGATTCTTCAGGCAAGAATACTGGAGTGGGTTGCCATTTCCTTCTCCAATGCATGAAAGTGAAAAGTGAAAGTGAAGTCGCTCAGTAATGTCCAACCCTCAGCAACGCCATGGACTGCAGCCTTCCAGGCTCCTCCATCCATGGGATTTTCCAGGCAAGAGTACTGGAGTGGGGTGTCATTGCCTTCTCTGACATAAATGTATATTAATATATTAAATGCATAATAAATAGCAAATATTTATATTTAATATTTATTAAATCTTAAATATTTTAATCTATATTTATATATTTAAAATATATATAGTATATGATATACAATACAATACATAATAATATATAATATATATATCTTAAATATATATTAATATATACTATATTTTAAATATTTCTATATAATAATTTATATATATTATAGGAAATGTAATATGATTATATTAAAATGCAATACAATACAGTATATATAATTATAATTTTATATATAATATATTTAAATATATAATTATAATTATATTATATGTGTATTTATATAATAATATAATATAAGTATTTATAAAATATAGTATAATAATATATAATGTATCATAAATACATATGAATACATGTATTAAAATTAAATATAATCAATTTATATATAATGATTACATAAATAATTATAATTGTATAAATAATGTATAATTATATGAATAATTTATATTGAAATAAATATAAATATAATGTATAAAATATGATTATATGAACTAATTATATAATTATTATATAATTTATTATGATTATTATAAATATAAATACAGATATAATTTTTATATAATCATTGTATAATATCACAATTATGTAACAATTAATGTATAACCATTTAATTATATAATACTTTATATAATTATATAATACTTATACAATTATATAATACTTTATATAATTATATAATAATTATATGAATCATGTAAATAATTTATAATTCTTTGAGTAATTTATACAATTAATATAAACATTTAATATATAATTAAATATATAATATATTATATATTATTGCATATATAATATATATAATACTATACATATATATTTTACATTTTAAATGTATTATATTTTATGTTTTATAATTTAATTTTATATTTAAAGTTAAAATTTATATTTTATAAAATTATAATATTATGAACTTTATTTCAATTTATGAAATTTATTTGAAAGTTTTTATTTTATATTTAAATTATATGTTATATATTATAATATATATTCAAATTTATGATTAATATATAATATTACATATGTAATATATACTATATAATATTACATAATATTTAATATTAATTTAATATAAAAATAATTTTTAAAATATTAAATGAATGAACTGACCCCACACTGCCCACAACAACACCAGAGAAAGTCCTAGATATATTTTTTACTATTTTTATGATCATTCTTTCTTTTTCTAAAAAATTTTTAAATTTTTAAGTCCTCTATTACTCCTTTAATTTTCATTTTTCTAACCTACTAGTTTTCAAAAAAAAAGACTTTTCTAAAGCAAACTTCATATATATATATATATATATATATATATATATATATAATTTTGGTGACTTTTTTCCCTTCTTCTTTTCTTTAATATTGTATTTTTGAAAATCCAACCTCTACTCTAGATTTTTAATCTTTGCTTTTTGGTATTTGTTATCAATTTTGTACCTTTAAGAACTCAGTCTTCATTACCCATTTTTACTTGGGAGTGAGATTACTAGCTTGCTCTCTCCCCCTTTGGACTCTCCTTTTTCTCCACCAGGTTGCCTCTGTCTCCTCCCTCCCCCTTCTCTTCTCTATCCAACTATCTGAATTTCTGTGTGTTCCAGACAGTGGAGAAAACTTAGGGAACTGATTACTGGCTGGACCCTTCTCTCTCCTTTTCATTTCCCCCTTTTATCCTCCTGGCCTCCTCTGTCTCCTTCCTCCCTCTTCTCTTCGCTGTATAACTCCATGAACATCTCTGAGTGGTCCAGACTGTGGGGAGCACATAAGGAAGTGATTACTGGCTAGCTTACCCTCTCCTCTTTTGATTCCACCTCATCTCATTTGGGTCACCTCTAACTCCCTCCTACCTCTTCTCTTCTCCATGTAACTCTGTGAACCTTTCTTGGTGTTCCTCACTGTGGAGAAACTTTTCATCTTTAACCTAGATGTTTTATCAATGGTGCTGCATAGAAGGAGAAGTATTGAGACTACTCTAAAAATAAGACAAAACCAGAAGCAGGAGGCTTAAGTCCAAATACTGAGAAAATCAGAGAACTCCTGACTCCAGGGAACATTAATCGATAGGAGCTCATCAAACACCTCCATACCTACACTGAAACCAAGCACCATCCAAGGGCCAACAAGTTCTAGAGCAAGACATACCATGCAAATTCTCTAGCAACACAGGAACACAGCCCTGAGCTTCAATATAAGGGCTGCCAAAGTTACTCCAAAACCATTGACATCTCATAACTCGTTACTAGACATTTCATTGCACTCCAGAGAGAAGAAATCCAACTCCATCCACCAGAACACGGACACAAGCTTCCCTAACCAAGAAACCTTGACAAGCCACCGATACAACCCCACCCACAATAAGGAAACTTCATAATAAAGAGAACTTCACAAACTGCCAAAATACAGAAAGCCCACCCCAAACTCAGCAATATAAATAAGATGAAGAGACAGAGGAATACCCAGCAGGTAAAGGAACAGGATAAATGCCCACCAAACCAAACAAAAGAGGAAGAGATAGGGAATCTACCTGATAAATAATCCCAAATAATGATAGTGAAAATGATCCAAAATCTTGAAATCAAAATGAAATCACAGATAAATAGCCTGGAGACAAGGATTTAAAAAATTCAAGAACAGTTTAACAAGGACCTAGAAGTAATAAAAAAGAGTCAATATATAATGAATAATGCAATAAATGAGATCAAAAACACTCTGGAGGCAACAAATAGTAGAATAACAGAGGCAGAAGATAGGATTAGTGAAGTAGAAGATAGAATGGTTGAAATAAATGAATCAGAGAGGAAAGAAGAAAAATGAATTAAAAGAAATGAGGACAAACTCAGAGACCTCCAGGACAATATTAAATGCCTCAACATTCGAATCATAGGAGTCCCAGAAGAAGACAAAAAGAAAGACCTTGAGAAAATACTTGAGGAGATAATAGTTCAAAACTTCCCTAAAATGGGGAAGGAAATAATCACCCAAGTCCAAGAAACCCAGAGAGTCCAAAACAGGATAAACCCAAGGCAAAACACCCCAAAAAACATATTAATCAAATTAACAAAGATCAAACACAAAGAACAAATATTAAAAGCAGCAAGGGAAAAATAACAAATAACACACAAGGGGATTCCCATAAGGATAACAGCTGATCTTTCAATAGAAACTCTTCAGGCCAGGAGGGAATGCCAAGACATACTTAAAGTGATGAAAGAAAAAAACCTACAGCCCAGATTACTGTACCCAGCAAGGATCTCGTTCAAATATGAAGGAGAAATCAAAAGCTTTACAGACAAACAAAAGCTGAGAGAATTCAGCATTAAGACAAATGCTAACAACTATGAAAGGGGAAATTAACAATAACACAATGATAGTGGGAGACTTTAATACCCAACTCACACCTATGGATAGAACAGCTAAACAGAAAATTAACAAAGAAACACAAACTTTAAATTATACAATAGACCAGTTAGACCTAAATGATATCTATAGGACATTTCACCCCAAAACAATGAATTTCACCTTTTTCTCAAGCACACACGGAACCTTCTTTAGGATAGATCACATCCTGGGCCATAAACCTAGCCTTGGTAAATTCAAAAAAATTGAAATCATTCCAAGCATGTTTTCTGACCACAATGCAGTAAGATTAGATCTCAATTACAGGAGAAAAACTATTAAAAATTCCAACATATAGAGGCTGAACAACACGCTGCTGAATAACCAACAAATCACAGAAGAAATCAAAATATGCATAGAAATGAATGAAAAAGAAAACAACAACCCAAAACCTATGGGACACTGTAAAAGCTGTGCTAAGAGGAAATTTCATAGCAATACAGGCATACCTCAAGAAACAAGAAAAAAGTCAAATAAATAACCTAACTCTACACCTAAAGCAACTAGAAAAGGAAGAAATGAAGAACCCCAGGTTAGTATAAGGAAATAAATCTTAAAAATTAGGGCAGAAATAAATGCAAAAGAAACAAAAGAGACCATAGCAAAAATCAACAAAGCCAAAAGCTAGTTCTTGGAAAGGATAAATAAAATTGACAAATCATTAGCCAGACTCATCAAGAAACAAAGGGAGAAAAATCAAATCAATAAAATTAGAAATGAAATGGAGAGATCACAACAGACAACACAGAAATGCAAAGGATCATAAGAGACTATGATCAGCAATTATATGCCAATAAAATGGACAACGTGGAATAAATGGACAAATTCCCAGAAAAGTACAACTTTCCAAAACTGAACCAGGAATAGAAAATCTTAACAGACCCATCACAAGCACGGAAATTGAAACTGTTATCAGAAATCTTCTAGCAAACCAAAGCCCAGGACCAGATGGCTTCACAGCTGAATTCTACCAAAAATTTAGAGACGATCTAATGCCTATCCTGCTCAAACTCTTCCAGAAAATTGCAGAGGAAGGTAAACTTCCAAGCTCATTCTATGAGGCCACCATCACCCTAATACCAAAACCTGACAAAGATGCCACAAAAAATGAAAACTACAAGCCAATATCACTGATGAACATAGATGCAAAAATCCTTAACAAAATTCTAGCAATCGGAATCTAACAATACATAAAAAGATCATACACCATGGCCAAGTGGGCTTTATCCCAGGGATGCAAGGATTCTTCAATGTCCTCAAGTAAATCAATGTAATACACCACATTAACAAATTAAAAAATAAAAGCCATACGATTATCTCAATAGATGCAGAGACAGCCTTTGACAAAATTCAACATCAATTTATGTTAAAAAAAAAAAAAAAAACTCTCCAGAAAGCAGGAATAGAAGGAACATACCTCAGCATAATAAAAGCTATATATGACAAACCCACAGCGAACATTATCCTCAATGGTGAAAAATTGAAAGCATTTCCTCTAAAGTCAGGAACAAGACAAGGGTGCCCACTTTCACCACTTCTATTCAACATAGTTTTGGAAGTTTTGGCCACAGCAATCAGAACAGAAAAATAAATAAAAAGAATGGAAATTTGAAAAGAAGTAAAACTCTTGCTGTTTGCAGATGACATGATCCTTTACATAGAAAACCCTAAAGATTCCACCAGAAAATTTCTAGAGCTAAACAATGAATATAGTATATTTCAGGATACAAAATCAACACACATAAATCCCTTGCATTCCTATACACTAATAATGAGAAAATAGAAAGAGAAATTAAGGAAACAATCCTGTTCACTACTGCAATGAAAAGAATAAAATACTTAGGAATATATCTACCTAAAGAAACTAAAGACCTAAGAAACTAAGGTCTTAAAAACTAAGAAAAGTATAAAACATTGGTGAAAGAAATCAAAGAAGACACTAATAGATGGAAATATATACCATGTTCATGGATTGGAAGAATCAATATAGTGAAAATACGTATACTACCCAAAGCAATCTAGAGATTCAATGCAATCCCTATCAAGCTACCAACGGTAATTTTCACAGAGCTAGAACAAATAATTTCACAATTTGTATGGAAATTGTGAAACCTCGAATAGCCAAGGCAATCTTGAGAAACAACAATGGAACTGGAGGAATCAACCTGCCTGACTTCAGGCTCTACTACAAAGACACAGTCATCAAGACAGTATGGTACTGGCACAAGGACAGAAATATAGATCAATGGAACAAAATAGAAAGCCCAGAGATAAACCCATGCACCTATGGACACCTTATCTTTGACAAAGGAGGCAAGAATATACAATGGAGAAAAGACAATCCCTTTAACAAGTGGTGCTGGGAAAACTGGTCAATCACTTGTGAAAGAATGAACCTAGAACACTTTCTAACACCATACACAAAAATAAACTCAAAATGGATTAAAGATCTAAACATAAGACCAGGAACTATAAAACTCTTAGAGGAGAACATAGGCACAACACTCTCTGACATAAATCACAGCAGGATCCTCTATGACCCACCTCCCAGAATATTGGAAATAAAAGCAGAAATAAACAAAAGGGATCTAATTAAAATTAAAAGCTTCTGCACAACAAAGGAAACTATAAGCAAGATGAAAAGACAACCTTCAGAATGGGAGAAAATAATAGCAAATGAAGCAACTAACAACTAATCTCAAAAATATACACACAACTCCTGCAGCTCAATTCCAGAAAGATAAACGACCCAATCAAAAAATTGGCCAAAGAACTAAGTAGACATTTCTCTAAAGAAGACATACAGATGGCTAACAAACACATGAAAAGATGCTCAACATCACTCATTATCAGAGAAATGCAACTCAAAACCACAATGAAGTACCATTTCACGCCAGTCAGAGTGGCTGTGATCCAAAAGTCTACAAGCAATAAATGCTGGAGAGGATGTGGAGAAAAGGGAACCCTCATACACTATTGGTGGGAATGAAAACTAGTACAGACACTATGGAGAACAGTGTGGAGATTCCTTAAAAAACTGGAAATAGAACTGCCATATGACCCAGCAATCCCACTGCTGGGCATACACACTGAGGAAACCAGAATTGAAAGAGACACGTGTACCCCAATGTTCATCACAGCACTGTTTATAATAGCCAGGACATGGAAGCAACCTAGATGTCCATCAGCAGATGAATGGATAAGAAAGCTGTGGTACATATACACAATGGAGTATTACTCAGCCATTAAAAAGAATACATTTGAATCAGTTCTAATAAGGCGGACAAAACTGGAGCCAATTATAGAGTGAAGTAAACCAGAAAGAAAAACACCAATACAGTATACTAAGGCATATATATGGAATTTAGAAAGATGGTAACGATAACCCTGTATGCGAGACAGCAAAAGAGACACAGATGTATAGAACAGTCTTTTGGACTCTGTTGGGGGAGGGGGATGATTTGGGAGAATGGCACTGAAACATGTATAATATCATATAAGAAATGAATCGCCAGTCCAGGTTCGATGCAGGATACAGGGTGCTTGGGACTGGTGCACTGGGATGACCTAGAGGGATGGTATGGGGCGGAGGTTGGAGGAGGGTTCAGGAGAGGAAACACCTGTACACCCGTGGTGGATTCATTTTGATGTATGGCAAAACCAATACAATATTGTAAAGTATTTAGCCTCTAAGTAAAATAAATTTAAATTTAAAAAAAAAGAAAAAAAAAAGAGTTAATGGTCCACCTGGAGCTTTTTTGTCCTTGATAAACTGGATAAGCAGTTAATGATTGTCTTGTCCTGGGTCTGAATGTTTTATAGCTGTCCAGACCAGGGAGGCCTTCCCCTGAATGCCTAGAAATTGGTACAAAAAGTTTAGCTTTATCCTAAAGAAGTGAGATGTTTACTTGAGAAGAAAAAATATTGAAATAAAAAAAATAAAAGAAACTGAGGTCTCAGAAAAAAAAAATATATATATATATATATTTATTTTTTAGCAAAAAGAATATTTTCCTGTGGCCTCAGCTTTCAATGCCCTTGCCCCCAACTTGAGCTGCAGCTAATCTGCCTACTCAGGCAGTCCTTCAATCTTTCTAGGAAAGTCTCTGGACCTGGTGTGGGCACTGTTGTCCCAGTTCAGATTCTGATCTGGCCTTACTTCATCTTGTAGGTGCTTTCAAAGTCTGCGGTTGCTTTCAAAGTCCATAGTCTCAAATATAGGAACATTCATCATCTATTCAGATATTTCACAGATATAGAATTAACCAAGTCAACTGCAGGAATTTAATCCACTGGTCCTGAGGCTACATGAGGGAATCCCCCTCCTCTTCTTTGGTTACCCAGTCCCCAGTGCTCAGCTTTGGGTTTTACCCCCCCTCTGTATGCTGCCCCCCTGCATTGCTTCCCACAGGGACAAGAAGGGGTGAAAGCAGAGGCTGATTAGGGCTCACTGGAACTGGAGAGTGGGAGGGATATGACAGACACATTTGAGAATGTTCAGGGAGTGCCTGCACTAGCAGAGGCTGGCAGGAAGTTGCTGCAGCCTGAGTCAGGCTTTGTGTCTCCCAGAAGAGTTGGCCCCAGGTGGTGGGTCCCTTGGCAGTTCAAGGGTGCAGGGGCTGCTGGGAAGGTATGGACAGTGACCTGCATTTGCTTATAGCTTGTTGGCAGCAGCGGTCATGTCCACCTCTGGGGTTGGATATAGCAGCCACAGCTTGCACTCCCTCTGGAGCTCACTAAGGCAGTGCCATGCCACATTTGAGCACATGGATTTAGAGGATATTTTGTTTGTCTGCCCTTCTCCTCACATACCCCAAGATAATGATCTCTTGCCTCACTGGTAATCCCAGATATTCCCCTGGACTCCCACAGCTTTATTGTACTGTCCCTCTCAGACTATCTTTGTAGCAGTCAACCACAATCTTCTCCCTGGGGTCTGACCCCCAAAGCCATAGCCTCAGTGCTCAACTTGCACCCATCCTAACATGTCTGCAGACAAACTTCTCAGACTAGAGGGTGCTGGTCAGCACTGAGTCTGTGAAGAATTACTCTACTTTGCTCTCTGCACGCCTGTAGCTACACTCTTCTCTGAGGCTTCAAAGCCTCCCTCTGTCCCTAGCAGTGAGGGTTTTCCCAAGTGTGTGGATTTTTTTCCTCCTTCACAGCTCCCTCCCAGAGGCCCAGATCCCATTCTAATTCCTTTGTTTCTCTCTTTTCTTTTCTTTTTTTTCTTATTTATTTTGCCCAACACCATTATGTGGGGATTATCTTGCCTTTTTGAAAGTTTAATGTCCTCTGTCAGCATTCAGTAGGCATTCTGTAGGAGCTGTTCCACATGCAGTTATGTTTTTGATGCATTTTTGGGGAGAAAGATGATCTCCATGTCTTACTCCTCTGCCATCCTGTAGGTCCCCCCTGATATTTTGGTTTAGTGTATAGGAATGCACGACATTTCTGCATATTAATTTTGTATCCTGAAATTTTCCAGATTTATTTATGAGCTCTAGTAATTTTCTGGTAGCCTTTTTAAGATTTTTGTGTATTAGTAGTATCATGTCATCTGCTAACAATGACAGTATTACTTCTTTTCCAATTTGCATTATTTTAATTTCCTTTTCTTTTGTAATTGTCATGGTTAGGACTTCCAAAACTATGTAAAATAAAAGTGGCAAGAGAGGATATCCTTATCTTTTATCTTAAAGGAAATTCTTTCAGGTGTTTTGTTGTTGTTGTTAACCTAATGTGATGGTTTTATAACCATTGAATGTGATGAGTGAAGATCCAGGAGATTTTTGATGGCTGAACTTCAAAATGACTACCATTAGAATTGGTTAGTGAGAACTGTTGTGGAATGTGCAAATGTTCATGCCCATATCAGAAGTCTACTTGTAGGCTTCTTAGTTTGATAAATATGTTTATTATCTGATAAGACAATGCTTTCAAATTTCTCTTCCATGCTGTTAATTTAGTATATGTATTTTGACTCTTTCCCATAAATTAATGTGATAGATGATGAAGCTGTTAGATACAAAAACAGTGCTTGATAGTTACAATTAAGGGTAAAGCAAAATTCACCTTATTAAAGCATCTTATTATTCTCAGGTTTTTCCATAATGCAAATATGTCAAATGCTAAGAAGAGCTACTATTTCCTTATTGTTCAGTTGTCTCAGCCATGGTGATTTTACTGTTTATATGACAGCAGCAGGCTGTACACTCTTTCTGTCATTTTTTACCGCGAATGACAAAGCAGATATTTTTTTGGTTAAAATTAATTTATTCTCTAGTCTGTTCCAACTGAGTGTGTTTTAAATAAATATGCAAACATTAATTTTGTACTACAAAGATATATATTTTTTCTTCCTGCAAAATATGCCTTGAAGTATTTCTTCAAAACCTGAGGTCTTGATCAATACTTCAGTACTGATCATAATTTTTACTTGAATTGGTTGAGTATTACCAGGAATCTCTTTTTCACAAAAAATGTCTTGACAATCACTGACACTGACAATTCTTTCAAATAAAATTTTTCATATGATCTTTTTAAAATGCAAATTTCCTAAAATAGCTTGTTATAAATTAGTAACTCATAGACCATTTTCTCAAATGAGATATTCAGATTTTGTTAACAATTGGATACCTGTGGGAATAATACCACTATGAATTTGGAAATGGAAACAGTGTTACTACTGCATTAATTTGCTAGAGCTGCCATACCAAAATGTCACAAATAAGTGGCTCATAAAAAAGCAAATGTATTGTCTCACAATTCTGAAGAATAGAAATTTGAAATCAAGATTTTGGCTATTTCTGAGACCTTTGATAGAAGGATTTGTTCTAGGCCACTCTTTTTGGCTTAAGTGTGGTCATCTTTTCTCTACATCTCTTAATATCATCTTCCCTCTACTATATGTCCACCTCTAATTCAGTAAGACTTTTTTCTTAACTGTTTACATCTGCAACAACCCTACTACCAAATAAAGTCACATTCCAAATATAGAAGGATACATATGAATTTTGAGCAAACAATTCAACTTATAACAACTACTAATAATAATCACATCTTTTGTGCATAGTGTTATGTTTAACCCTTTATGAGATAGATGGTATTAATACCTTTTTTGTAGACGAGGCTAAAAGGGTGATTTTTTACAGAGTTTATTATAGGCTGAGGTTTGAATTATTTCTGACTCCAAATTCATTGCTGGACAATTCTACTGAGTTTGACCATTTTGGCCATGGCCCCTTGTTGAACAAACTGAGATAAAATATAATAATAAAGTGATGACTTATAATGTATTGAATTATTTATGTTTACAATTATTCATTTATCTATTTTTATGTAGCTACCCTAAAACGTAGATGCTTAAATAACCATCTTTTTATTATATCTCATGATTTGGGGGATACTCATATGTCTGATTATTTTGTTCCACATGATGTCAACTGGATTTACTCAATAGTACTTAGCTGAAAGTTGATCTGATCTGGAGGATCCAAGAAGACTCCATTCACATAGCTAGGACCTTAGTGGAAACAACTCAGAGCCTGAGTTCAGGACCTTCTGGTCCTCAAAAATTCTGTTCAGCAAATAGTTGAACTTCTATGATGCTCAAAGTTCCAACAGTGAGTATACCAAAAGGCTTTTCTTGAATTGCATTCAATTTGTTAAAGGTGACTGATTCAGAATTAGAGAATAGAACTACAAATTTTCTTGGAAGTATAGTTCACTTGGAAGCCCCGTTTGAAGATGACTAAAATAATATAAGGACTTAAAACCCACCAAATTTAGTTTTCAATCTTATTCAATACATCACCAAGTGAAATTTTTAACGTTTTTTTTTTTTTTGCATATTTGTGGTACTAAAATATTATTATAAATTACAATAATTATTTGATAAGCTCAATAATATTTCATCTGCTCTTATATTCTGTTATTTATGGTTATATAATTAACAAATAAGAACTTGCTCCACAAACACTTATTTTTCTTTCAGTACACTAAAACATATTTTTCTATTTGATTACAGTCTTCAAAAACAAAACTATTAGATACCAGCCATCTTCTAAAAGTATAGAGAAAAAAAGGTGAATAATTTCAGTTCCCAAATCTTGGTTTTGAGATATCCGAGGCAGGCCTGAAAGATGACATGATTTCTCCAAGATCACCTCTAGTCTAAAGAGTGGACCTCATAACTCCTAGATTCATTTCAGTTCAGTTCAGTCGCTCAGTCATGTCCGACTCTTTGCAACCCCATGAATCGCAGCACACCAGGCATCCCTGTCCATCACCAACTCCTGGAGTTTACTCAAACTCACGTCCATTGAGTCGGTGATGCCATCCAGCCATCACATCCTCTGTAGTCCCCTTTTCTTCCTGCTCCCAATCCCTCCCAGCATCAGAGTCTTTTCCAATGAGTCAACTCTTCACATGAGGTGGCCAAAGTACTGGAGTTTCAGCTTTAGCATCTTTCCTTCCAAAGAACACCCAGGGCTGATCTCCTTTAGAATGGACTGGTTGGATCTCCTTGCAGTCCAAGGGATTCTCAAGAGTCTTCTCCAGCACCACAGTTCAAAAACATCAATTCATTGGTGCTCAGCTTTCTTCACTGTCCAACACTCACATCCATACATGACCACAGGAAAAAACATAGCCTTGACTAGACGGACCTTTGTTGGCAAAGTAATGTCTCTGCTTTTGAATATGCTATCTAGGTTGGTCATAACTTTCCTTCCAAGGAGTAAGCGTCTTTTAATTTCATGGCTGCAGTCACCATCTGCAGGGATTTTGGAGCCCCAAAAAATAAAGTCTGACACTGTTTCCCCATCTATTTTCCATGAAGTGATGGGACCAGATGCCATGATCTTCGTTTTCTGAATGTTGAGCTTTAAGCCAGCATTTTTACTCTCCTTTTTCACTTTCATCAAGAGGCTTTTTAGTTCCTCTTCACTTTCTGCCATAAGGGTGGTGTCATCTGCATATCTGAGATTATTGATATTTCTCCCTGCAATCTTGATTCCAGCTTGTGCTTCTTCCAGTCCAGCATTTCTCATGATGTACTCTGCATATCAGTTAAATAAGCAGGGTGACAGTATACAGTATACAATATATACTATATATACAATATATGCAATATATTACAGTATAACTCCTGGATTGGTTCCTAATAAAACAGTATTGCTTTCTCTTGCTGCTTCAGTAGTAAATTTTGCAGGAATACAACCTTGTATAGTAGTTAAGTATATACACAAGATGACAAATATTTAGGTTCATAAATCTGGTTGTGGTCATTCAAAGTTAAGTTACTTTATATCTCTATGTTTCACTTCCTTCAGTATTATATAAGATTAATATTGATATATCTTTTAAGGAGATATGAGAATTTAGAGTTAATAAATGAAAAGCATTTAAATCAGTCTAAGACATGGTAAGTATTACATAATTGTTTACTAACATTATTGCTATGGTTGTTCAGTCTGTATGCTGTGTCTGACACCTTACAACCCTATGGACTACAGCAGGCCAAGCTCTTCTCTCCTTCACCATCTCCTGGAGTTTGCTCAAATTCATATCTATTGAGTAGTAATCTTATCTAACCATTTCACTCTCTACCACCCCAATCTCCTTTTGTCTTCAATCTTTCCAAGAATCAGGGTCTTTCTCAATGAGTCAGCTTTTTATATCAGGTGGCCAAAATACTGGTGTTTCAGCTTCAACATCAATCCTTCCAGTGAATATCAAGGTTGCTATCCTTAAGATTGACTGGTTTGATCTCCTTGCTGTTCAAGGGACGATCAAGACTCTTCTCCAGCATCATGACTTGAAAGCATAATTTCTTTGGTGCTCAATCTTCTTTATAGTCAAATTCTCACATTAATACATGACTACTGAAAAAAAACCATAGTTTTGACTATACGGACCTTTGTCAGCAAAGTGATGCTTCTGCTTTCTAATATTCTGTCTAGTTTTGTCAAAACTTTTCTTTCAAGGAGCAAGTGTCTTTTAATTTTATGGCTGCAATCAATGTCAGCAGTGATTTTTGAGCCCAAGAAAATAAATCTGTCACTGTTTCCAATTTTCCCTTTCTATCTGCCATGAAGCGATGGGACCAGATGCCATGATCATAGTTTCATCAGTTTCTTTAATGATGTTTCAAGCCAGCTTTTTCACTCTCTTCTTTCACCCACAACAAGAAGCTCTTTAGTTCCTCTGCTCTTTTTTCCATTAGAGTGGTATTACCTGCATAGCCACGGATATATACAGAGTGGTATTATCTACATACCTACAGATACATACAGAGGAGCCTGCCAGGCTACAGTCCACAGGGTCACAAAGAGGATGATATGACTGAGCAACTGACACACACACATCTACATATCTGAAGTTTGTTGATATTTCTTCCAGCAGTCTTAATCCTTGTCTGTGATTCATCCAGCCTGACATTTCACAAGATGTTCTCTGCATATAAGTTAAATAACCAGGGTGACAATATTGTATTCTTTCCCAATTTTGAACCAGTCAGCTGTTCCATGTCTGATTCTGTTGCTTCTTGATCCATATACAGCATTATTCCATTCACAAAAAAGTAGTAATCATTGACACAAATGAATAGAAAGCATGTTTATTTTCCTTTATATTTGATCTTAGAAAAAGTTGACATTTAAAATTATTTAATAATATTAATTAGATAACTTTAATATGTAATATAGTTTATATACTTGATTTACTTAAAATCTTAAAGCCTATAACATATACCTGGAACCATGGACTTTAATTCTGTGCATGCATTCAATAATAGCATTATTATTATTGGAATCACTTCAATCATTCCCCAGTCTTTGTGACTCTACAGACTGTAACCTGCCAGCCTCCTCTGTCCATGGGATTCTCCAGGCAAGAATGCTGGAGTGGGTTGTCATTTCCTACTCTAGGTCATCTTCCTGACCCAGGGATCAAACTTGAATCTCTGGTGTCTCCTGCATTGACAGACCAGTTTCTTACCACTACAGACACTTGGGAAACTCCTTTTAATTCTAGAACAACTTTTTTTAAAATTCTAGGCAAATTTTTCTGAATATTTATTTTACAGATTAAGAATATTTTGTCCAAAAAGGATATGCAATTTATCCAAGTCTGCACTGTGTAAAAGTGAAAAATGATATCTATTTCTCTTAATAAATTAGTGATATTTCATCTCTAGTATATTTCAATCTCAAAATCAGAGGGCCATGCAGGCTCCCCGTGTTATATAGAAGCCAATGTAAAAATCGAACCTCAACTTCCTCTGTTCACGTTCAAGTGGAAACTTGCACATCAAATCTCCTTATGTTTTGTGACTATTAAGAAATGCATAATATCTTGAGTAATTGATAAAACTTGTAGAGACCACATCAGCAAATAAAGGACATTGAAGTGTGGAATATATTGAGAATGCATGCCAAAGCAAGTGACAGTTCAAAGTATGATGATACTCTGCCCTCTGCCAAACAAGCATGTAACACTTGTGCTGATCAATATTTCTAATTGGTTTTGCCATACATCAACATGAATCTGTCACAGCACGGGTGTACACGTGTTCCTCATCCTGCAATACAATACTATAAAGTAATCAGCCTTTAATTAAAATAAATAAATTTTATTAAAAAATGATTTCTAATTGGTACATCATTGCTAGAAATATGTTATATGTTAGTATTTCATCTTTCTCAAAAGCAGGATGTGGCAAAGATAATTACCAAATTTTAATATCTAGTTAAATAATTGCTTTAAATAATAACAACCAGTTAAATAATTGAGAGAAATAATTGCTAGCAAACAGGGACTATTGGAAGAACAGCCCTTTAATGAACAGAAAACATCTCAAAAAGAAAGCACATGTCGGGGGGGAACATATATAGACAAATAGTAAAATCTGTGTGTTATAATCACTTTATGCTTCTCAAAGAAATTGGAACTCCAGCATGCAGTGCAGAAAGCATAACTATTAACCATCTCTGTCTGTGCCTGTGGTTTGAGTAGGCCATTTCCTACCTTAGTCTATTTGTATTCCTTCATGACCAGAAGGAATACATTCACATTACCAGAAATATTCATCATCACATTTTGATTGGCTTTAGAAAATAAGTGGGTCCTTATAAATAAAGGAGTAATTTCTGTTTAAAGCCCTTCAAGGTTTCTCCACTGATGAAGCACGATTTACCTTTCATCCACCTCTTCAGCCCTGATCTGCCCCCATATCTTTCTCCTCTACCTACCTATCTCAATCATATTGGGCTCTATTTATTCAACCATCCCATACCCTACCCAATCTTCAGTCTTAACACATCCTAGCCTTCCTGTCTAGAATGTTCCTCCTTCCCAGTTTTCATTAAATAAATTGTTTAGACCTGAGCCTGGTTATCAGCTACTTTAGGAATTGATGGTTTTGAACTATGGTACTGGAGAAGACTCTTGAGAGTCCCTTGGAGTGCAAGGAGACTAAACCAGTTAATCTTAAAGAAAATCAGTCATGAATATTCACTGGAAGGACTGATGCTTAAGCTGAAACTCCAATATTTTGGCCACCTGATGTGAAGAACTAACTGATTGGAAGAGACCCTGATGCTAGGAAACATTGAAAGCAGGAGGAGAAGGGGACGAAAGAGGATGAAATGATTGGATGGCATCACCGACTCAATGGACATGAGTTTGAGAAGCTCTGGGAGTTCTTGATGGACAGGGAAGTTGGTGCATTGCAGTCCATGGTGTGGCAAAGAGTCAGACATGACTGAGAGACTGAAATGAACTGAGAATGTTAAAAGGATAAACTGATTTGAAGATTTCTATTCCACTTTGACTCACTATGACAAAGGATAAGTTGCTAATGCTTGCTAAATCTCAACCTCTTTTTCTATAAAATGAAACAAGGGAAGAGTATCTTCTTCATAGAGGAAAAATTTCAAATATCTAAAACAAACTACAAAATAGGAATGAGCCTAAAAACAGCCCACCATATGCCTAGCTGTCATATGAAGTAGGAAGCAGAATAATTCCCTGTATACGAGATAACAAAGCTGTGGTACATATACACAATGGAGTATTACTCAGCCATTAAAAAGAATACATTTGAATCAGTTCTAATGAGGTGGGTGAAACTGGAGCCTATTATACAGAGTGAAGTAAGCCAGAAAGAAAAACACCAATACAGTATACTAAGGCATATATATGGAATTTAGAAAGATGGTAACAATAACCTTGTATATGAGAGAGCAAAAGAGACACTGATGTATAGAACAGTCTTTTGGACTCTTTTGGGAGAGAGAGAGGGTGGGATGATTCGGGAGAAAGACATCGAGACATGTATAATATCATATATGAAACGAGTCGCCAGTCCAGGTTCCATGCACGATGCTGGATGCTTGGGGCTGGTGCACTGGGACGACCCAGAGGCATGGTATGGGGAGGGAGGAGAGAGGAGGGTTCGGGATGGGGAGCACATGTATACCTGTGGCGGATTCATTTTGATATAGGGCAAAACCAATACAATATTTTAAAGTTAAAAAAAAAAAGTAAAAAGAAAAGAAAAATAAAGCTAGGAAATTACAAGAGTATTGACTGTGGTTAAATGTAAGGAATATCAGTTGATTTCAGTCATTCAGTCATGTCCAACTATTTCTGACACCTTGGACTGCAGCAAGTCAGGCTACCCTGTCCACCAAGAACTCCAAAGCTTGCTCAAACTTTTGTCGATTTAGTCAGTGATGTTATCCAACCATCTCATGATTTTTTCCCCCCTTCTCCTCCTGCCTGGATTCTTTCCCAGCATCAGGGTCTCTTCCAGTGAGTCAGTTCTTTGCATCAGGTGGCCAAAGTATTGGAGTTTCAGCTTCAGCATCAGTCCTTCCAATAAATATTCAGGACTGATTTCCTTTAGGATTGACTGGATTGATCTCCTTGCACTCCAAGGGACTCTCAAGAGTCTTCTCCAACACCACAGTTCAAAAGCATCCATTTTTCGGTGCTCAGCTTTCTTTACAGTCCAACTCTCACATCCATACATGATGACTAGAAAAGCCATAGCTTTGACTAGATGGACCTTTGTTGGCAAAGTCATGTCTCTGCTTTTTAATATGCTGTCGAGGTTGGTCATAGCTTTTCTTCAAAGCAGTATGCATCTTTTAATTCCATGGCTGCAGTAACCATCTGCCAGGACTTTGAAGCCCAAAAAATAAAGTCAGTCACTGTTTCCATGGTTTCTCCATCAATTTTCCATGAAGTGATGAGACTGTATGCCATGATTTTAGTTTTTTTTTAAATGTTGAGTTTTAAGCCAATTTTTTCACTCTCCTCTTTCACTTTCATCAAGAGGCTCTTTAGTTTTTCTTCGCTTTCTGCCATAAGGGTGGTGTCACCTGCATATCTGAAGTTATTGATACTTCTCCCAGCAGTCTTGATGTTAGCTTCTGCTTCATGCAGGCTGGCATTTCTCATGATATACTCTGCATATAAGTTAAATAAGCAGGTGACAACATACAACCTAGATGCTCTTGTTTCCCTATTTAGAACCAGTCTGTTATTCATGTCCAGTTCTAACTGTTGCTTCTTGACAGCCATACAGATTTCTCAGGGAGCAGGTTAGGTGGTATGGTATTCCCATCTCTTGAAGAATTTTGCACCGTTTGTTGTGATTTATACAGTCAAAGGCTTTGGTGTCATCAATAAAGCAGAAGTATGTTTTTCTGGAACTCTCTTGCTTTTTCAATGATCCAACAGATGTTGGCCCATTTATCTCTGGTTCCTCTACCTTTATTAAATCCAGCTTGAACATTTGGAAGTTTTCAGTTCACGTTGAAGCTTGGCTTGGACAATTTTGATCATTACTTTGCTAGCATGTGAGATGAGTGCAATTGTGAGGTAGTTTGAAAATTATTTGGCATTGTCTTTCTTTGAGATTGGAATGAAAGCTGACCTTTTCCAGTTCATCTTTTAGCATTTGAAATAGCTCAACTGGAATTCCATCACCTCCACTAGTTTTGTTCTTAGTGATGCTTCATTAGGTGCATTTGACTTCACATTCCAGGATGTCTGAATCTAGATGAGTGATCATACCATTGTGGTCTCTGGGTTATGAAAATCTTTTTTGTATAGGTCCTCTGTGTATTCTTGCCACCTCTTCTTAGTATCTTCTGCTTTTGTTAGGACCATACTATTTCTGTCCTTTATTGTGCACATCTTTGCATGAAATATTCCTTTGATATCGCTAATTTTCTTGAAAAGATCTCTAGTCTTTCCCATTCTATTGTTTTCCTCCATCTCTTTGCATTGATCACTGACTAAAGCTTTTTTATCTCTTAGCACTATTCTTTGGAAATCTACATTCAAATGGATATATCTTTCTTTTTTTCTTCTGCCTTTAGCATTTCTTCTTTTTTCAGCTATTTGTAAGGCCTCCTCTGACAACCATTTTGCCTTTTTTAATTTCTTTATCTTAGGTATGGTCTTGATCACTGCCTCCTGTACAATGTCACGAACCTCTCAGTCCATAGTTCTTCAGTAACTCTGCCTATTAGATATAATTTCTTGAATCTATTTGTTAACTCCACTGTATAATCATAAGAAATTTGATTTAGGTCATATCCAAATGGTCTGGGGCTTCCCTGTTAGCTCCGTTGGTAAAGAATCCACCTGCAATGCAGGTGACACCAGTTCGATTCCTGGGATGGAAAGATCCACCTGAGAAGGGATAGGCTACCACTTTCAGTGTTCTTGGGCTTACCTTTTGGCTCAGCTGGTAAAGAATTCACCTGCAATGCTGGAGACCTGGGTTCAGTCCCTGCATTTGGAAGATCCTCTGGAGAAGGGAAAGGCTATCCACTCCAGTATTCTAACCTGGATAATTCCATGAACTATACAGTATCTGGGATCACAAAGAGTCCTACATGACTGAGAGACTTTCACTTTCATAACTGAATGTGCTAGTGGTTTTCCCTACTTTCTTCAATTTAACTCTGAATTTTGCAATAAGGAGTTCATGATCTGATCCACAATCAGCTCCCAGTCTTGTTTTTGCTGACTGTATAGAGCTTCTCCATCTTTGGCTGCAGAGAATATAATTAATCTGATTTCAGTGTTGACCATCTGGTGATGTCCTTGTGTAGAGTCTTCTCCTGTGCTGTTGGAAGAGGGTGTTTGCTATCACCAGTGTGTTCTCTTGGCAAAAATGAATGGTCTAGGACTTCCTTGATAGCTCAGTTTGTAAAGAATTGGCCTGCCCTGCTTCATTCTGTACTCCAAAGCCAAATTTGTCTATTACTCCAGGCATTTCTTTACTTCCTACTTTTGCATTCCAGTCGCCTATGATGAAAAACATGTCATTTTGGGGTATTAGTTCTAGAAGGTCTTGTAGGTCTTCATAGAACAGTTCAAATTCAGCTTCTTCAGAATTAATGGTTGAGACAAAGACTTGGATTACTGTGATATTAAATGGTTTGCCTTGGAAATGAACAGAGATCATTCTGTCATTTGAGATTGCACACAAGGGCTGCATTTTGGGCCTTTTGTTGAATGTGAGGGCTACTCCATTTCTTCTAAGAGATTCTTGCCCACAATAGTAGACTTAATGGTCATCTGAATTAAATTCTCCCATTCCAGTCCATTTTATTTCACTGATTCCTAAAATGTCAGTGTTCACTCTTGCCATCTTCTCCTGTTTGACCACTTTTAATGTGCCTCGATTCATGGACCTAATATTCCATGTTCCTATGCAAAATTATTCCTTACAGCATCAGACTTTACTTCCACCACCAGTCACATCCACAGCTGGGCATTGTTTTTGCTTTGGTTTTATCTCTTCATTCTTTCTGGAGTTATTTCTCCACTCTTTTCAAGTAGCATATTGGGCACCTACCAACCTGGGGAGTTCATCTTTCAGTATCCTATCTTTTTGCCTTTTCGTATTGTTCTTGGGGTTCTCAAGGCAAGAATACTGTAGTGGTTTTCCATTCCCTTCTCCAGTTGGCCACATATTGTGAAAACTCTCCACCATGACCCATCCATCTTGGGTAACCCTACGTGGTATGGCTCATAACTTCATTGAGTTAGGCAAGGTTGTGCTCTATGTGATCAGTTTGATTAGCTTTCTGTGTTGTGGTTTTCATCCTGTCTGCCTTCTCATAAGGATAAGAGGCTTCTGTAAGCTTCCTGATGGGAGAGACTGACTGTGGGGAAAACTGGGTTTTGTTCTGATGGTCATGGTCATGCTCAGTAAATCTTTAATCCAATTTCTGTTGATGGATGGGGCTGTTTTCCTCCTTGTTGTTTGACCTGAGAGGAAATTGTGGTGGAGGTAAGGAAGATAATGGCGACCTCCTTCAAAATGTCCTGTGCATGCATCACCACATGCACTGCCCCTGACCCTGCATCAGACCTCCACCAACCCATGCTTCCAATAGAGACTCAGGGACACTCACAGGCAACTCTAGGTTAGTCTCTTGTGGGATCATGTCCCCTTTCTCCTGGGTACTGGTTCCAAAGAACTCTCCACTACCACAGCTTGATACAATCAATTCTTCAGTGCTAAGGCCATAATGGCCTTACTGTCACATCTGTACATGACCACTGGTGTGCACAAGGTTTTGTTTGTGCTCTCAAGTGTCTGTTTCCCCGGTTCTATGTAAGTTTTGTAATCAAATCCCACTGGCCTCCAAAGTCAAATTCCCTGGGGGTTCTCAGTTCCTTTGCCAGATCCCCAGGTTGGGAAATCTGTTGTGGGTCCTATAACTTTCTTAACAGTGTGAGGATTTCTTTGTTGTAATTGTTCTGCAATTTTTGGGTCATCTGCTCAGCAGCTCTATGGTGGGGTTAATGGTAACCTCTTCCAAGAGGGCTCATGACACACGTGTGTGACCTAGATCTGCTGTACCCAGAGCCCCACCCCTGTGGCAAGCCACTGCTGACCCATACCTCCACAGGAGACACTCAAACACTCAATGGCAGGTCTGGCTCAGTCTCTGTTGGGTCTCTGGGTCCTGGTGTGCACAAGGTTCTGTTTGAGCCCTCTGAGCATCTCTGACAGGTATGGCATTTGATTCTAAACTTGATTTTGCCTCTCTTACCATCTTATTGGGGATCCTCTTTTGCCCTTGAACATGGGGTATATTTTTTGGTGGGATCCAACATTCTCCTTATCAATGGTTGTTCAGCAGTGAATTGTCATTTTGGAGTTCTCCCAGGAGAAGATAAGCACCTTTTACTCCACCATCCCTCGCCTGAGTCTGAGAAACTGTTATAAAGAATAAATATTAAGCCTGGAAAGTTATCAAGAGTAAATATTAAGGAACAGAGTTTCTCATTGTTTATTCCATAATTAAATCATATTACCAATATCAGAATTATGAGGAATATTTATTTAACATTCATATGTATCAGCTTTCCCCAAGAACTGTTGGATAATTCTAGAATACAGGCTGTGCCTAGATGCTCAGTCATGTCTGACTTTTTGTGACCCCATGGACTGTATAGTCTTCCAGGCTCCTCTGCCCCTGGGGATTCTCCAGGCAAGAATACTGGAGTGGGTTGCCATGACCTTCTCCAGGAGAATACAAGCTAGAGACATGCATTTTTGCAAATATCCCCATGAATTTTACAAACACCAACGTTATGGAATTCACTGTAATAAAATATGGCTGTGGACAATACATGAGAACATAAGAAAACAGATTATTTTTAAACCAAGATTCATATGGCCAGGTTTCTTAGAATAAAGTAGTAACTAAAATATCTTTATGCGATAATTTTGAGCTGAAAACATTATTTTGGAGGCATATAATTCCAGTTGTCATGTACAGATGTGAGAGTTGGGCCATAAAGAAGGCTGAACATTGAAAAGTTGCTTGTATCAAACTGTGGCACTGGAGAAGACTCTTGAGAGTTCCTTGGAGAATAAGTAGATCAAACCAGTCAATCAATCTTAAAGAAAATCAACCCTGAATATTCCTTGGAAGAACTGATGATGAAGCTGAAAAGCCACCAATGTGAAGAGTTGGCTCATTAAAGAAGACCCTGATACTGGGAAAGATTGAGGGCAGGAGGAAAAGGGGGTGACAGAGGATTAAGTGTTTGAATGATTAAATGGACATGAATTTGAGCAAACTCAGGGGGATACTGAAGGGCAGGGAAGCCTAGAGTGCTGCTGCTTATGGGGTTACAAAGAATCAGACATGACTGAATGAGCAACAACAAAAATATTGTGATAGAAACAAAGTAGAGATTTGTCTGAACAAGAAACAGTGTAGGGCGAGAGGGTCTGTCATCAGAGGAATTAAGTATTAATTAATATAGTAATAATGAAGAGACAGGGAAGTTTCAAAGGAATGCTTGTTACTTCTAAAAGCCATCAAGTTTAACTTAAAATTTAAGCTTTGTTGAACATTTAGCCTATGTTTATTAAAAATGCTACATTAACATAATCTTCAATCATTTATTGTTACTGAATCAACATCAAAAATCATTGCAATACTAACACCTATTTTTTCAGAAATTAAAATTTTTCTCAACTCAACTCAATGTCCATAATCCAGTGTGTTTTATACAAATATAATTGTCACCCTGCTTATTTAACTTATATGCAGAGTACATCATGAGAAATGCTGGACTGGAAGAAGCACAAGGTGGAATCAAGATTGCCAGGAGAAATATCAATAACCTCAGATATGCAGATGACACCACCCTTATGGCAGAAAGTGAAGAGGAACTAAAAAGCCTCTTGATGAAGGTAAAAGAGGAGAGTGAAAACGTTGGCTTAAAACTCAACATTCAGAAAACGAAGATCATGGCATCTGGTCCCATCACTTCATGGAAAATAGATGGGGAAACAGTGGAAACAGTGTCAGACTTTATTTTTGGGGGCTCCAAAATCCATGCAGATGGTGACTGCAGCCATGAGATTAAAAGACACTTAGTCCTTGGAAGGAAAGTTATGACCAACCTAGATAGCATATTCAAAAGCAGAGACATTACTTTGCCAACAAAGGTCCGTCTAGTCAAGGCTATGGTTTTTCCAGTAGTCATGTATGGATGTGAGAGTTGGACTGTGAAGAAAGCTGAGCGCCAATGAATTGATGCTTTTGAAATGCGGTGTTGGAGAAGACTCTTGAGAGTCCCTTGAACTGCAAGGAGATCCAACCAGTCCATTCTGAAGGAGATCAGCCCTGGGATTTCTTTGGAAGGAAAGATGCTGAAGCTGAAACTCCAGTACTTTGGCCACCTCTTGCGAAGATCTGACTCATTGGAAAAGACTCTGATGCTGGGAGGGATTGGGGGCAGGAGGAGAAAAGGAGGACAGAGGATGAGATGGCTGGATGGCATCATGGACTCGATGGACGTGAGTCTGAGTGAACTCCGGGAGTTGGTGATGGATAGGGAGGCCTGGCGTGCTGCGATTCATGGGGTCACAAAGATTCGGACACGACTGAGCGACTGAACTGAACTGAACTGAAACATAGATAAATATTGATGAGCAGCCTGGTAGGCTGCAGTCCATGGGGTCGCTAAGAGTCGGACACGACTGAACGACTTCACTTTCACTTTTCACTTGCATGCATTGGAGAAGGAAATGGCAACCCACTCCAGTGTTCTTGCCTTGAGAATCCAGGGGACGAGGAAGCCTGGTGGGCTGACGTCTATGGGCTCGCACAGAGTCGGACACAACTGAAGTGACTTAGCAGCAGCAGCAGATATTGATGATTAGATATATAAATGATAAATAGGAGCGAGGGCTAATTTTCTTTGTGTGTTGCTGTTTGCAGAATTATTTTTTTCAGTTTAGTTTAGTTCAGTTGCTCAGTCATATCCAACTCTTTGCAATCCCAAGGACTGCAGCACGACAGGCTTCCCTGTCCATCACCAACTCCTGGAGCCTGCTCTTTCTTTTAAATGCATGTAGAAAATGATGAATTTTATAGAAAAGTAGGAGTCACATCTGGCAAGCTATTTTTTGATTTACTGAGCTTGGAATAGCTGCAAAAATACTTTCTCTTACAAATTTATATAATCAATCATTTGTTGCTTTCTTTGTATACCAGAATTAGTTTATATTACTAAGCTTTCCCTGCATTATATAGCATTAATATAGGTCACAAAGCAATTCAATTCAACTTAAAATTCAATAAAATTAAGAATGCACTTATGAGTAGCAGTTCCTTGCTAATGCCTTTCTAATATATATACATACAGCAGTAAAGCCAAAGCCTTTAACCACCACAAGCTCTTAACTATATTTGAGATCTCCCCCAAGTAAAATAAGAAATTATGGAGTAACAAAATAGAGAATTCTAGAATTTGAACTGAAAGAAAATTTTTGTAAAGGGTCAAAATGGGAAAGCAGCACTCAATAGTAAGATCCAAATAGAGCTTCATAATAAAGATGGACAAGTGACTTAAGTTTGGATAGACTTTGAATAATTTTTCACTACTTCCATGGCAAAAAAAAGTTTGAAAGCTGAAATGAGTGTGATTATGCAGGTATCAGTTAAGGGGTAGTTTATGATTTAGACTTTTGAATGTCAGACTTTTATATATGCCAGCTACTCAGCAAGAATGTAAGCCTTTTGAGCATAGGTACTAGGAAGGTAAAATTGATAATGGAAAGGTTATAAACTATGGAATCATAAAAACCTCACTTCTCAATCTCATTATATCTGCAAAATTTACTGGCATTCTTTGAGCTTGGGATTGACTTTTTTTTTTTTTTTTTTTTAATAACAATGGGAATGTGTGCTTAGTCGTTCAATCATGTCTGACTTTGCGACCCCATGGACCAAGGTCCTCTGTTCACGTGATTTTCCAGACAAGAATACTGGAGTGGGTAGCCATTCCCTTCTCCAAGGTATATTTCCCACCCAGTGATCAAATCCAGGTCTCCTGCACTGCAGGCAGTTTCTTTACTATCTCTGCCACGAGGCAAACCAATGGGAACAATTAACCCTTTCTTGAAGGACTGTAGTAAATATTTAATAAGAGTAATACTGTACAACAAATAATGAGTAAAAATATATGAACTTTCTTGGTGTAAGTATATACCCTGAACATAATAAAGGTTCATTATGTGTGATGTGCCTGAAAGAAAGATGATTCCGTAGGTAGTGGGACATCATTATATATATATATATATATATATATATATATATAATTTTTTTTCAAGAATGTTAGGTACTTAAATCATTAAAATGGATAAATTTTTATCACCAAGGGCTGACTGTGGCTCAGATCATGAACTTCTTATTGCAAAATTCAGACCTAAATTGAAGAAAGTAGGGAAAACCACTAGACCATTCAGGTATGACCTAAATCAAATCCCTTACGATTATACAGTGAAAGTGACAAGTAGATTCAAGGGATTAAATCTGATAAACAGAGTGCCTGAAGAACTATGGACTGAGGGTTCCTGACATTGTACAGGAGCCAGTGATCAAGGCCATTCCCAGGAAAAAAATGCAAAAAGGTTGTTTGAGGAGGCCTTTAAAATACCTGAATAAAGAAGAGAAGTGAAAGGCAAAGGAGAAATGGAAAAATATACTATATCAATCTGCATGCAGAAAAACCTGTTTTAAAACTCTACATTAAAAAAAAAAACTTTAATTATAAAAATGGATAAAATTACACAAGGAGAATATGTGAAGGAAAACAGATTAAGGACAGAAACATGGCAAGAATCACAATTACAGAGTGGGAAGAGGAGGAAAATTTCAGAAGAAAACATAGAATAAGTGGTCAAAAGTATGGAACTACATGCTCAGAAGGGCATGGAAATAGTGAAGGCAACAGAATCAGATCAGATCAGATCAGTCGCTCAGTCGTGTCTGACTCTTAGTGACTCCATGAATCACAGCACGCCAGGCCTCCCTGGCCATCACCAACTCCCGGAGTTCACTCAGACTCACGTCCATGGAGTCAGCGATGCCATCCAGCCATCTCATCCTCTGTCGTCCCCTTCTCCTCTTGCCCCCAATCCCTCCCAGCATCAGAGTCTTTTCCAATGAGTCAACTCTTCGCAAGAGGTGGCCAAAGTACTGAAGTTTCAGCTTTAGCATCATTCCTTCCTAAGACATCCCAGGGCTGATCTTCTTCACAATGGACTGGTTGGATCTCCTTGCAGTCCAAGGGACTCTCAAGAGTCTTCTCCAACACCACAGTTCAAAAGCATCAATTCTTCAGTGCTCAGCCTTCTTCACAGTCCAACTCTCACATCCATACATGACAACAGGAAAAACCATAGCCTTGACTAGACGAACCTTTGTTGGCAAAGTAATGTCTCTGCTTTTGAATATGCTATCTAGGTTGGTCATAACTTTGCTTCCAAGGAGTAAGCGTCTTTTAATTTCATGGCTGCAGTCACCATCTGCAGTGATTTTGGGCACAGAAAAATAAAGTCTGACACTGTTTCCACTGTTTCCCCATCTATTTCCCATGAAATGATGGGACCGGATGCCATGATCTTCATTTTCTGAATGTTGAGTTTTAAGCCAACTTTTTCACTCCCAACAGAATAGAAAATACCAAAACATATAAAGTGTTCAACAGAGTCTAATGTGTTAGAGAAACCTGAAGTTGTAAACACTGAAAAGTTTCCATTGGATGGAGACCATCATTAAAGCTTCATAAGAACAGGTTCACCTGTGTGGCTGCGGAGAGAAAGCAAACTTCAGGATGCTAAAGAATGAAGGAAAGCTGAGGAAATGCAGTGAACTCTTACTGCTTTTCAAGACTTTTATGACAATAGAAGAGAAAAAGCTAGGTAATTAGAAGGGATAGTGTGTTAAAGGTGAAAGGAGAGTCAGGAGCTTGAAACAGAAGTGTGGAGAAAAACTGGCTTCCTTGGAGTGAGCTGAGGTTTAGAGAGAATGAAGTAAAAAGTGAATTGAGATATTTACAATGTGCATTGTTTAGTGGTAGGAGGCATATAAGATCTTTGCCACTAACTACAGGAACCTTGATAAAATTTTCTTAGATAAACCATGGTCATGGAGGCATGTAGAAAGAAAAGTAAAGAGGAAGAGAGGGATGCAGCTTGTATTCTTTGTTTGAATAAATATCAGTAAAAAATGTATTACATTGTGATTAATTATAAATATAGACTATATTAAAATATTTAGTGCCTGCATAGTACCCATAGAAAAAAAATTAAAAATAAAATTGGAAAAGGAGAGAAATCAAGATGGAGATATAAGAGGATCTGGAGCTCATTGCTCCCTCCAAACCCACAAATACGTAAAAAATTCATCTATATGTGGAAAAAAATCTCATGGAAAATTAACTGGAAACTGACAGAATTCATACAAAATCAAGTTTGTAAAAACTTCTACTTCCATGTAATCTGGTAGGACAGGGGGAAAAAATCTAGTTGGGAACTGTGCCCCTGGGAAGGGACTGCTGCTGCTGCTGCTGCTAAGTTGCTTCAGTTGTGTCCGACCCTGTGCCACCCCATAGAAGGCAGCCCACCAGGCTCCCCATCCCTGGGATTCTCCAGGCAAGAACACTGGAGTGGGTTGCCATTTCCTTCTCCAATGCATGAAAGTGAAGTCACTCAGTCGTGTCCAACTCTTAGCGACCCCATGGTCTGCAGCCTACCAGGCTCTTCCATCCATGGGATTTTCCAGGCCAGAGTACTGGAGTGGGTTTCCATTGCCTTCTCCTGGGAGGGGACTAAGAGGAAAAAGAAGATGACCTGGGCAGAGTGGGCAGGTCAAACCACAGACTGAGTTTCCCAGTCCAGGGGGTCCTAAGCAGAGTAGAAAAGATCCTGTGACTGGAGAATGTTAGGGCAGAAAGAAAGCCTGGAAAGGAGGAATACATGGATGCTTGCTCGCTTGCCACCAAACAGGACAGAGAAAAGTCCACCGCAGTAGTTGCAGCCCTACTGCACTCCCCAAACCAACCTGAGTAAATACTCAGATCTCACTCAGTCCACACTACAGCTTCACACTGTATCTAGAAAGGCCAGCTCCTGGGAATAAGTTCAATCTAGAACCTGGGGCCTGAGGGTTCTAGGTGGGACGACGGTGCCTATTTTTGATCATTACCAAAACAGTGCCTCAGAAGCCCAGACTTTTGAGGGTGATGCATTCTCTTCAATTCCAATGAAAACAAAGCTCTGACTCACAGTTACAGTCAAGAAAATGCTCCAGCCCCACTTGCTCCATACCATAATTTTGCCCTAGGTCTGGGAGGACAACAGGGAAATAGATGCCACCTTGGACCGTGTCTGAGAGGAGCCACAGATATCTACATCATACCTGTAAGTATATAAATCTCACTTTAGCGCTCTCCTCCATTAGGGCAAAGGTTCTAGTGTGCAAAGAATGAAAAGCACACACTTAAAGGGAACAGAGTCACCTTGAGCCTGAACCTAAGGGATTTTTCTCCAGTAATATGGGAGCAGAACCCACCTGAGACAAGACTGTGACTGCCACTGAGCAGAGAGCAAGTCTCACCTTACACACTGCACAGGATCTACTTTCTTCAACACTAGACAAACTCCCATCAAGGTGATGTGGATGCCAGTCACACCTTTTCTCAGGGTATGCTAGCCACTATCACCTCTGTTGTCCCCTTTTTCTCCTGCCCTCAATCTTTTCCAGAACCAGGGTCTTTTCTAATGAGTCAGCTCTTCCCATAAGGTGGTCAAAGCATTGGAGCTTCAGTTTCAGCATCAGTTCTTCCAATGGATATTCAAGATATTCAAACCTTTAGGTTTGACTGGACTTGCTGTCCAAGGGACTCTCAAGAGTATTCCCCAACACCACAGTTCAAAAACGTCAATTCTTTGGTGCTCAGCTTTCTTTATGGTCAAACTCTCACATCCATACGTGACTACTGGAAAAACCATAGCTTTGACTAGACAGATGGCTTTTGGCAAAGTAATGTCTCTGTTTTTAATTCGCTGTCTAGGTTGGTCATAACTTTTCTTCCAAGGAGCATGTGTCTTTTAATTTCATGGCTGCAGTCACCATCTGCAGTGATTTTGGAGCCCAAGAAAATGAAGCCTGTCACTATTCCTATTGTTTCCCCGTCTATCTACCATGAAGTGATGGGGCCAGATGCCGTGATCTTCATTTTTGAATGATGAGCTTTATCCAGCTTCTTCACTCTCCTCTTTCATTTTCATGAATGGGACTCTTCAGTTCTTCTTCACTTTCTGCCATAAGGGTGGTGTCATATCTGAGGCTATTGATATTTCTCCTGGCAATCTTGATTCCAGCTTCTGCTTCATCCAGCCTGACATTTCGCATGGTACACTCTGCATATAAGTTAAATAAGCAGGGTGACAATATACAGCCTTGACATACTCCTTTCCCAATTTGGAATATAAGGATATTCCCAAATAAAAATACACTTTCAAAATCACAATAGGTAACTGCTTCACCTAAATTGATAAATACAGAGAAAAATCAGGTAAAATAAAAGGTAGAGGAGCTACTTTCAATTGAAAAAGCAAGAGAAAAATAATTAAACAGATAATCAGTGTACAGACTATGAGTTCAAATTCGGTAATAAAAATGCTAACAGAATTAAGAGAGATAATTGATCTAATCACATATTTTTAAAAGATTTTCCATAATGATACATTATAGGATATTGAATACAGTCCCTTGTGCTGCACAATAGGACCATGCTGTTTATCTATTCTACATATGCAACACTTTTCATGTGCTAGACCCAAACTCGTAATCTAATGCTTCCCTAAATCCTCCTCCCCATTGGAAATTACAAATATATTCTCTATATGTGTGTGAGTTTGTGTCTGTTTTTGAGGTAAGCTTTCATTTGTCATATTTTAGATTCCACATATAAGTGATATCATATGATATTAACCTTTCTCTTTCTGCCTTACTTTACTCAGTATAATAATTTCTAGGTCTATCCATGTGAAAATGGCATTATTTCATTCCTTTTTTATGCCTGAATAATATTCTATTGTATATAATACAATTATACATACTATATATATATATATATGTGTGTGTGTGTGTGTATGTATAAACATATACATATATATATTTGGCATCTTTATCCATTCAACATTTGAGGGACATTTAGGTTGTGTTTATGTTTTAGTTCAGTTCAGTTCAGTCGCTCTGTCATATCTGACTCTTTGTGACCCAATGAACCACAGTACGCCAGGCCTCCCTGTCTATCAACAACTCCTGGAGTTCACCCAAACTCATGTCCATTGAGTTGGTGAGGCTACTATAAATTGTGTTCCTATGAACATTGGGGTGCAGGTAACTTTTTGAATTAGAGTTTTTATCTTTCCAGATAAATGCCCAGGAGTGAGACCACCAGATTATATGAAAACTCTATTTCTTATTTTTTTAAGGAACCTCCATACTATTCTCCATAGTGGTTTTACCAGTTTACATTCCATCAACAGTGTAGGAGCATCCCCTTTTCTCTACACCCTCTTAAGCCATTGTTACTTATAGATTAATAAGGATAGACATTTTCACCAATGTGAGGTGATACCTCAATGTAGTTTTTAATTTGCATTTCTGTACTAATTACAATAATAAGCATCTTTTTGTATGCCTTTTGGCCATCTGTATGTTTTCTTTGGATAAATTAAATATAAATCATTTTAACATGGAATTAGAAACTATAAAGAAGAACCAATCAACAGTAGATAATTCAATTTCTGAGATAAAAAACACTTTAGAAACAATGCTGCTGCTTCTAAGTTGCTTCAGTCGTGTCTGACTCTGTGCTGCTCCATAGACGGCAGCCCACCAAGCTACCCCGTCCCTGGGATTCTCTAGGCAAAAATACTGGAGTGGGTTGCCATTTCCTTCTCCAATGCATGAAAGTGAAAGTGAAGTCGCTCAATCGTGTCTGACTCCTAGCGACCCCATGGACTGCAGCCTACTAGGCTCCTCCATCCATGGGATTTTTCAGGCAAGAGTACTAGAATGGATTGCCATTTCCTTCTCCCTTAGAAACAATGAGTAGTTAACTAAATGACACAGAATACATATTGGATGACAGAATAATGGGAATCATCTAATCAGAATAATGGGAATCATCTAATCAGAACAGAAAACAAAAAGACAAATTAAAAATAAAAGCAACATAGGAAACCTATAGAATAATATAAAGTGTGCCATACACATTATAAGATTTCCAGAAAGGGGAGAGAGAGAAAGAAAGGAATCAAAAATGTATTTGAATAAATTATAGTTAAAAACTTTCCCAACCTAATGAAGGAAACATATAATCAGCTGCAGGACACACAAAATATGTATTTTGGTCAATCTCACCAAGAAGAAAAAAGAGAGTACCCAAATAAACAATATAAATAATGAAACAGGAGAAATAATAACTGATACCACAGAACTACAAAAATCATAAGAAAATATTATAAAGTTATATGCCAATAAATTGAACAACCTAGAAGAAATGCACAGATTTCTAGAAGTATATAGCCAGTCAAGACTGAGTCAAGGAGAAGCAGAAATCACTAAAAGTGAAATCGAATCTGTAAATTTAAAACTCTCAGCAAACAAATGACCCCTGGGAGAGGAAATGGCAACCCATTCCAGTATTCTAGCCAAGAGAATCCCACAGACTGACGAGTCTAGATGGCTACAATTCATAGGGTCATAAGGAGTCAAACATCACTGACTGACTGAGCACACACGGAAACAAATGACAGAACTGGATGGCTTCCTTGAGGAACACTACCAAACATGAAGAAAAATTTATACCTATCCTTCTCAAACTGTTCCCAAAAATTTAAGCAGAGGAAAATCTACAAATTCATTTTACGAGTCCACTATTACCCTGATACCAAAACCATACAGTCAGTCAGTCACTTCAGTCACTCAGTCGTGTCCGACTCTTTGCGACACCATGAATCACAGCATGCCAGGCTTCCCTGTCCATCACCAACTCCCGGAGTTCACTCAGACTCACGACCATCGAGTCAGTGATGCCATGCAGCCATCTCATCCACTGTCATCCCCTTTTCCTCCTGCCCTCAGTCCCTCCCAGCACCAGAGTCTTTTCCAATGAGTCAACTCTTCGCATGAGGTGGCCAAAGTACTGGAGTTTCAGCTTTAGCATCATTCCTTCCAAAGAAATCCCAGGGCTGATCTCCTTCAGAATGGACTGGTTGGATCTCCTTGCAGTCCAAGAGACTCTCACGAGTATTCTCCATACAAAGACACTACAAAAAAGAATATTACAGGTCAATATCTTTGGTGAATATACATGTAAAAATCCTCAACAAAATATTAGCATACCATATCCAACAATACTTTAAAAGATCATATACCATAATCAACTTGGATTAACTTCATGGCAACAAGAATGGTTCAGTATGTATAGATTAAATAATGTGATACATGACATTAGCAAAAGGAAATACAAAAACCACATGATAATCTCAATAGGAATAGAAAAGCATTTTAACAAAAGTCATGATAAAAGCCCTTATCAAAGTGGGAATACAGGGAACGTACGTTAATATAATGAACACACACACAAAAATGAAAGTGTATTCATTCAGTAGTGTCCCACTCTTTGTTACCCCATGACTGTAACCTGCCAGGTTTCTCTGTCCACAGAATTTTCCAGGCAAGAATACTAGAGTGGATAGCCATTGCCTTCTCCAGAGGATCTTCTTACCCAGGGATCAAACTCGTGTCTTCCGCATTGCAGGCAGATTCTTTACCATCTGAGCCATCAGGTACAATACAATAAACCCAGAGACAACATACTACTCAACAGTGAAAAATTGAAAACCTCTCCACTAGATTTCAGAACAAGACAGAAAAATCCACTTGCAATGCTTGTATTTAATGAAGTCCTAGCCATAGCACTCATATTTACAACAAACAAAAAAAAGTATCCATATTGGAAGGGAAGAGAAAATTACCACCATTTGTAGATGATATGACATTCTATAAAAAGAACTAGAAAGTCTCCACCTAAAACTAAAAACTCTTAGAATTAAGAAAATTTCAGGAAGATAGCAGGATATAAAGTTAATATGCAGAAATTTGTTGCATTTCTATACACAATAATAAAATATCAGAAAGAGAATTTTTAAAAATCCCATTTAAAGTCACATGAAAATACCGAGGGATATATTTAACCAAGGATATGAAAGACCTCTATTCTGAAACTATAAAACACTGATGAAAGAAACTGAAGAGATTGGAAAGATAAAGAAATGAAAAAATATTGTGTGCTTTTGGATTGGAAGAAATAATATTATTAAAATTATCATAGTACCCAAAGTGATCTACAAATTTAAAGTAATATCTATCAAAATACCCAGGACAGTTTTTACAGAGCTAGAACAAATACTTATATAATTTCTATGGAACCACAAAAGACCAAGTATTGCCAATGCAAATCTGGGAGAGAACAAAACCAGAAGTATAATTCTCTCAGAATTCAGGCTATATTACAAAGTTGCAATAATCAAGGCAGCACGGTACTGGCAAAAAAAAAAAAAACAAAAACAAAAAACAAAAAAACCCATACAGAAATTAATGGAACAAAATAGGGAACCCAGAAATAAACCCACAGGTCAATGGTCAAACAATCTTTGACAAAAGAGACAGAAATAAACAATGGATAAAAGACAGTTTTTTTTTTTTTTTTCAATAAGCAGTGCTGGGAAAACTGGTCAGTTGCATCTTAAACAATAAGATTAGAACATTCTTCACACTATAAAGATTCAAAATATTTCTAAAAAATAAATTAAGACATGAAACTGTAAAATTCCTGGAAGAGCACATAGAGGGAGAACTCTTTGTCATAAACTGTAGCAATACTTTCTTGGATTAATCTCTGAAGGCAAAATAAATAGACACACAAACAAATAGGACATTAACCTTTAAAACTCTTGCAAAACAAAGGAAATCATCAAAAAGATGAGAACAAAAAATATGGAATGGGATAAATATTTGAAAATGATATGACTAACAAGTTAATATTCAAAAAATAGGAACAGTTCATACAAATAATTATTTTTAAAAAATCAATGAAAAGTGGACAGAAAAATCAGCTTTGTCCCAAAGACATAGAGATGGTGAACAGGCACATGAAAATATGCTGAACATTGCTAGTCATTCAGTTCAGTTCAGTTAAGTCGCTCAGTCGTGTCCAACTCTTTGCAGCCCCATGAACCGCAGCACTCCGGGCCTCCCTGTCCATCACCAACCCCCGGAGTCCACTCAAACCCACGTCCATTGAGTCAGTGATGCCATCCAACTATCTCATCCTCTGTTGTCCCCTTCTCCTCCTGCCCTCAAACTTTTCCAGCATCAGGGTCTTTTCCAATGGGGCAGCTCTTCCCATGAGGTGGCCAAAGTATTGGAGTTTCAGCTTCAACATCAGTCCTTCCAATGAAAACCCAGGACTGATCTCCTTTAGGATGGACTGGTTGGATCTTCTTGCAGTCCAAGGGACTCTCAAGAGTCTTCTCCAACACCACAGTTCAAAAGCATCAATTCTTCAGCGCTCAGCTTTCTTCACAGTCCAACTCTCACATCCAAACATGACCACAGGAAAAGCCATAGTCTTGACTAGACAGACCTTTGTTGACAAAGTAATGTCTCTGTTTTTTAGTATTCTGTCTAGGTTGGTCATAACTTTCCTTCCAAGGAGTAAGCATCTTTTAATTTCATGGCTACAATCACCATCTACAGTGATTTTGGAGCCCAGAAAAATAAAGTCAGCCACTGTTTCCCCATCTATTTGCCATGAAGTGATGCAACTAGATGCCATGATCTTAGTTTTTCATACATTGAGGATTAAGCCAATTTTTTCACTCTCGTCTTTTACTTTCATCAAGAGGCCCTTTAGTTCTTCTTCACTTTCTGCCATAAAGGTGGTGTCATCTGCATATCTGTAGTTATTGATATTTCTCCTGGCAATCTTGATTCATACTTGTGCTTCCTCCAGCCCAGCATTTCTCATGATGTACTCTGTATATAAGTTAAATAAGTGAGGTGACAATATACAGCCTTGACGTACTCCTTTTCCTATTTGGAACCAGTCTGTTGTTCCATGTCCAGTTTTAAATGTTGCTAGAAACATAAAATAAATCCACAATGAGGATTCTGACCTCACACTTGTCAGAATGGTTATCATCAAAAGTATGCAAATCACAATTGTTGTAGAGGATATGGGGAAAAGGGAACCATTGTACACTATTGGTGAGAATGTAAATTGGTGCAGCCACTATGAAAAACAGTATGGAGTTTTCTTAAAAAACTAAAAACTGAACTACCATATAATCCAGCAATCCCACTCTTGGTTGTATATCCAGAAAAAACAAAAACACTAATTCAAAAATATACATGCATTGATCATAACAGAGCTATTTACAATAGTAAAGACATAGAAGCAACCCAAAGCCCCATCTACAGAAGATTGGATTAACAAGTGTGATATACAGTGGGATATTACTCAGCTATAAAAAGGGAATGAATACTACCATTATTGACAATGTGGATGGTGTTATAGAATATTATACTTCATGAAATTGTATACAGGGAAAGATAGATAAAATATGATGTCACATATGCAAATATATACAAAAACAGATTCACAGAATAGAAAACAAACTTGTGGTTACCAAAAGAAAGAGGAACAAGAGGAGGAAACAGGGACAAATTAGGGGCATGGGATTAACAGAAACTCCAATACTTTGGCCACCTCATGCAAAGAGTTGACTCATTGGACAAGATTCTGATGTTGGGAGGGATTGGGGGCCGGAGGAGAAGGGGACGACAGAGGATGAGATGGCTGGATGGCATCACTGACTCGATGGACGTGAGTCTGAGTGAACTCCGGGAGTTGGTGATGGACAGGGAGGCCTGGCATGCTGCGATTCATGGGGTCGCAGAGAGTTGGACACGACTGAGCAACTGAACTGAACTGAACTGAATGAAAACCCAGAACTTATGTCCTTTAGAATGGACTGGTTGGATCTCCTTGCAGTCCATGGAACTCTCAAGAGTCTTCTCCAACACCACACTTCAAATGCATCAATTCTTCGGCACTCAGCTTTCTTCACAGTCCAACTCTCACATCCATACATGACCACAGGAAAAACCATAGTCTTGACTAGACCACAGGAAACACCACACTTCAAATGCATCAATTCTTCGGCACTCAGCTTTCTTCACAGTCCAACTCTCACATCCATACATGACCACAGGAAAAACCATAGTCTTGACTAGACCTTTGTTGGCAAAGTAATGTCTCTGCTTTTGAATATGCTATCTAGGTTGGTCATAACTTTCCTTCCAAGGAGTAAGTATCTTTTAATTTCATGCCTGCAATCATTATCAAATACTACTCAGTATGAATATATTAAATCCCCTTTAATACACAAACTCTTCAGAGTAGAACCTGTCCTGCTTTCCTGATAGAGTCCCACACATATTCAGATCATTAAATATTTGCATTTTCTGCAGTTCCCTTTGCCTAGAAAGCATAGATTGTCACTGTGACTTGTATTCCCTGAACCACTTGTAACAATCTGATTATTTGTTAACTTTGCCTTTTTAACACTGCCAGTTACACTTTCTACCATTCATTCTCTCCCAGAGAAAAGGATTTTAAATGTTTTTGTGTATCTTGCCTGACATTTCCATTTAGTTCATCTAATCACTATCTTATGAAAACATTTTGAATATAATATTAATAATCTCTTGGCCTAGGGATTAACAGTGTTGGTTTTAAAGCCAGATTTCTTGGGTTCAAACTCCATCTTCATCATTAACTATTATTGTGATTGGGCAAATTAGCTTCATTATACTTCCATCTTCTCATTTATATGGTGAAAGTAATAAAAAAAATCTATTCACAGAGATATTGTGTATTTAAAGTAATTTATAACTTTATACCATTTAAAAGTTGGTTTTTGCAAGCTTTTAATTCATGTTAGCTATCATTTTGTATATGTTATTTATTTTCTAAAATAAAATGCTTAAAAAGAATTTCTTCCCCTATCCCAACCTTGAATACTTTTAAAAATTAACAAAAGAGAGTAGTTTAAATTTTTTACAAAAATGAATGAACCTCAAAAATCATCATGCTAAGTGAAAAAAGTAAGTCATGGCTACATGTCATGAAACTACATGCTATGACCCCATTTATATGAAGTGTCTAAAAGAGACAGATTTACAGACAGAAAGCAGGACAGTGATTTCCTAAGGCTCTGGGTAAGACAAAATATAACAAGATGGAGGTGATAAAAATGTTCGAAAATTGTATTATGGTGATGAATACATGACTCCATAAATTTACCAGTATCATTGAATTGTACACATATAAAGCTTATTTAAAGGAACATTTTCAGAACATTTACTTTAATAGAACTTTTATCAGTATGGGTAAAATCTGATTAAACTCTTATATTTGAGTATAGTAAAAATTTCAGCAATATACCATCATGTGTGGGTGGCAGAAATTATGTTTTATGTTAATCGGGAGAAAGCTGATTTTATTAAACCTTGTGTTCAAAATGCAGTATATTTTTTAAATTAAAAACTACAACTGGAGAAAGGGAGTTCAGTTCAGTTCATTTCAGTCATTCAATTGTGTCCAATTCTGCAACCCCATGGATTGCAGCACACCAGACTTCCCTGTCCATCACCAACTCCTGGAGCTTATTCAAACTCATTTCCATTGAGTCAGTGATGCCATCCAACCATCTCATCCTCTGTCATCCTGTTCTCCTCCTGCCTTCAATCTTTCCCAGCATCAGGGTTTTTCCAGTGAGTCAGTCCTTGGCATCAGGTGGCCAAAGTACTGGAGTTTCACCTTCAGCATCAGTCCTTCCAATGAATATTCAGGGTTGATTTCCTTTAGGATTGACTGGTTTGATCTTCTTACAGTTCAAGGGACTCTCAAGAGACTTATCCAACACCAGAGTTCAAAAGCACCAATTCAGTTCAGTTCAGTTCAGTTCAGGTCAGTCGCTCAGTCGTGTCCGACTCTTTGCGACCCCATGAATTGCAGCACACCAGGCCTCCCTGTCCATCACCAACTCCTGAAGTTCACTCAGACTCACATCCATCGAGTCAGCGATGCCATCCAGCCATCTCATCCTCTGTCGTCCCCTTCTCCTCCTGCCTCCAATCCCTCCCAGCATCAGAGTCTTTTCCAATGAGTCAACTCTTCGCATGAGGTGGCCAAAGTACTGGAGTTTCAGCTTTAGCATCATTCCTTCCAAAGAAATCAAAGAATGCATTTGAGTCAATTCTAAAGAGGTGATGATATTTGGCAAAACTAATACAATTATGTAAAGTTTAAAAATAAAATTAAATTAAAAAAATATTAAAGAGGTGATGAAAGTGGAGCCTATTATACAGACTGAAGTAAGTCAGAAAAGAGAAACACCAATAGAGTATATTAATGCATATATATGGAATTGAGAAGGATGGTGACAACAATCCTATATGCAATACAGAAAAAGAGATACAGATGTAAAGAACAGACTTTTGGACTATATGGGAGAAGACAAAGATGGGATGATTTGAGAGAATAGCACTGAAGCATGTATATTATCATATGTAAAATAGATGACCAGTGCAAGTTTGATTCATGATGCAGGGCACTCAAAGCTGGTGCTATGGGACAATCCAAAGGGATGGGGTGGGGAGGAAGTGGAGAGGGGAGTTCAGGATGGGGGACATATGTGCACCCATGACTGATTCATGTCGATGTAAGGCAAAAAATACCACAAAATCCTAAGGCAATTATCCTCCAATTAAAATATATTTTTTTATAGCAACAATTTTTGTCACTGAGTTTTCTTTATGGTCCAACTCTCATATCCATACATGACTACTAGCTTTGGCTAAATAGACGTTTGTTGGCAAAGTAATGGCTCTGTTTTTAATATGTTGTTTAGGTATGTCATAGCTTTTCTGCCAAGTAGCAAGCGTCTTTTAATTTCATGGCTGCACTCACAATCTGCAGTGATGTTGGAGCCCAAGAAAATAAAGTCTGACACTGTTTCCATTATTTCCCCATATATTTGCTATAAAGCGAAGGGACTGGATGCCATGATCTTAGTTTTTTGAAAGTTGAGTTTTAAGCCAGTTTTTCACTCTCCTCTTTCACTTTCATCAAGAGGCTCTTTAGTTCCTTTCTGCCATAATGATGGTGTCATCTGCATATCTGAGGTCATTAATATTTCTCCCTGAAATCTTGATTTTATACTTCATGCAGCCTAGCATTTCCCATGGATATAGTCTGTATATAAGCTAAATATTCATGGTGACAATCAGTCTGACATACACCTTTCCCGATTTGGAACCAGTCTGCTTTTCCATGTCCAGTTCTGACTGTTGCTTCTTGACCTGCATACAGTTTCTCTTTAGGCAGGTAAAGTGGTCTGCTATTCCCATCTCTTGAAGAATTTTCCACAGTTTGCTGTGATCCACACAGTCAAAGGCTTTCACATAGTCAATAAAGCAGAAGTAGATGGTTTCTGAAATTCTCTTGCTTTTTCTATGAGCTAACAAAAGTTGAAAATCAGAGATACCAAAGGAATATTTCATGCAAAGATGAGCTTGATAAAGGACAGAAATGATATGAACTTAACAGAAGCAGAAGATATTAAGAAGAGATGGCAAGAATACACAGAAGAACTGTACAAAAAAGATATTCACGACCCAGATAATCACAATGGTGTGATCACTGACCTAGAGCCAGACATCCTGGAATGTGAAGTCAAGTGGGCCTTAGAAAACATCACTACAAACAAAGCTAGTGGAGGTGATGGAATTGCAGTAGAGCTATTTCAAATCCTGAAACATGATGCTGTGAAACTGCTGCACTCAATAGGCCAGCAAATTGGAAAACTCAGCAGTGGCCACAGGAATGGAAAAGGTCGTTTTCATTCCAATCCCAAAGAAAGGCAATGCCAAAGAATGCTCAAACTACCGCACAATTGCACTCATCTCACACGCTAGTAAAGTAATGCTCAAAATTCTCCAAGCCAGGCTTCAGCAATATGTGAACCGTGAACTTCCTGATGTTCAAGCTGGTTTCAGAAAAGGCAGAGGAACCAGAGATCAAGTTGCCAACATCCGCTGGATCATAGAAAAAGCAAGAGAGTTCCAGAAAAACATCTATTTCTGCTTTATTGACTATGCCAAAGCCTTTGACTGTGTGGATCACAATAAACTGTGGAAAATTCTAAAAGAGAAGGGAATACCAGACCACCTGATCTGCCTCTTGAGAACTTTGTATGCAGGTCAGGAAGCAATAGTTAGAACTGGACAGGAAACAACAGACTGGTTCCAAATAGGAAAAGGAGTACGTCAAGGCTGTATATTGTCACCCTGTTTACTTAACTTATATGCAGGGTACATCATGAGAAACGCTGGACTGGAAGAAACACAAACTGAAATAAAGATTGCCGGGAGGAATATCAATAACCTCAGATATGCTGATGACACCACCCTTATGGCAGAATGTGAAGAGGAACTCAAAAGCCTCTTGATGAAAGTGAAAGTGGAGAGTGAAAAAGTTGGCTTAAAGCTCAACATTCAGAAAACAAAGATCATGGCATCTGGTCCCACCACTTCATGGGAAATAGATGGGGAAACAGTGGAAACAGTGTCAGACTTTATTTTTTTGGGCTCCAAAATCACTGCAGATGGTGACTGAAGCCATGAAATTAAAAGACGCTTGCTCCTTGGAAGAAAAGTTATGACCAACCTAGATAGCATATTCAAAAGCAGAGACATTACTTTGCCAACAAAGTTTCCTTTGGAAAAATTCCTTTGGAATTTCCTTTATTTTATTTTTTTAAATTTTTATATTAAAATTTTTCTAAAATGTAAATTTGCAGTTTCGTGCATCATTTTACAAAATGATAGATGACACTCTTCATGAACAAGCTTTAAGATCTTTTAACTGAGTGCTATATTCCTACAACTGTCATCAGATAACGTTATAAATAACATATGGAAAATTAAATCCTTTACAATATTCCCTTGAATACTATATGATAATCTACAATACTTCTGAATTTATTACATGTGATATTTGACCTTTTGAGATGTGAGAGTTAATTTTATGAAAATTTATATTATTTATTGTATTTATATGATTTCTTTTAAAATATTTACTTATTATTTAAGCTTTATTTTATTTTTTAAGAAATAATAATTATTTTAAAGATTTTATTGAATTTGTTACAGTAGTGCCTCTGTTCTATGTTTTTGTTTCCCAACCACAAGGGGTGCCAGATTTTAACTCCTCCACCAGGGATCAAACCCACAGCCCCTGTCACTGGAAGACTAAGTCTCAATCACTGGTCCACTGGGGAAGTCCCCTATATTGTTGCTTAACTTTTTCATATAAAGTCTTATTGAAGATGATATACAAAAGCAATTAACCTCATTTTTTTGTGCACAAAGTTAGTTAAGACTCTATCCAAAAAAATTATTTTAAGCAATTAACATTGTAGAAGTTCTAGAGTATACCCTATTGGTTACCCTCTACAGTTCCATGCTTTCCCTTATGTTTTCTAAAATACTCAGGCTTTACTCAACTATTCAGACTTTTATCAATATGATAAGAAAGAAAGACCCCATTTAAAATGTCATTGACCTGTTTCTTCTTTTTTTCAGTTTTAATTATTTATTTATTTAAACAAAAAATAAATTTTAAATAATGAAAATATGATAATGCATTTACAGGAGACTTGGAAAATACAGAACAAAATTATATCCAGTTCCACAATATATTGTAATTATTTTTAAGTAGATAAATTAAGTTTGATATTATGTAAATTAAATTTAATATTTAGTTAAAATGTTAATATTAAGCTTACAAAAATTAACAGAATGAATATATAGAAAAGTAGAAGGATATAGTAAACCTGAAAAGCACTACAAATCAATTCAACATAATTAAGATTATGCAATTTTCACACAACAATAGTACACAAATTCTATTCAAGTGCTATAGACTATAAACTAAGAGACACTGGAACATATCAAGGAACATAATATAAAGTGCAAACATTTCATAGTTTAGGGTTATTGAAATCATATTGAGTCTGTTCCTTTATCACTGTGGAATTATGTTAGAAATCAATATCAAAAGATACTTGAAAATAATCCACATATTTTCAAGTGCAAACTGACATTTACCAAGAGAGATCTTTGACTTAGCCATTGAAAACCTCAATAAAGCTAAAAGACTGAAAAACACAGAGGCTGATTCCTGAGAAGATTTAAATGAGAAATTAATATCAAAAACACTTAAAAAAAAAGCCCATGTATTTGGAAATGAAATGTCCACTTTTAAATGATGAATAAGAAGATAAAACAAGGAAAACTGGAAAATTTTTGTACCATAATAAAAAGTAAAACAGAATTTACCATAATTTGTTGAATGCAGCTGAAGCTGCTCAGTGCAATTAAATACAATGTGGAATCTTGAATAAGGTATGAAAACAAGTCATGGACATTAGCATAAAATTTTGTGAAATTTGAAGAAGATCTGCACTTTAGTTAATAATACTGTATCACCTGTTAATTTCCTTTTTTTAGACAATATATTATTTCTTTGTATTATTAGAATTTGATTAAAAGTCTCAAGCCTCATTCACATATTTAAAGATCACTAATATAATAAGCTTTCTAGATTGTTAGCAGTAATGCCAGATGCCAGTATAAAAGGAGGCATATAAAAATTTTGAGTGAGTACATCAGAAATCTGGCATCAATTTCATACTTAGTAAAACAAGTGGAATTAAACTGTCATAAATATTTTAGGCAAAAATTTGTCAGTTTTCTAAAGCACCATACTTTCCTCCTGAGTAACCTGTATTGCAGGTCAAGAAGCACCAGTTAGAACTGGACATTGAAGAATTGACTGGTTCCAAATTGGGAAAGGAGTATGTCAAGGCTTTATATTGTCACCCTGCTTTTTTAACTTATATGCAAAGTATATCATGAAAAATGCTGGGCTGAAAGAATCACAAGCTGGAATCAAGACTAAAGGGAGAAATATCAATAACCTCAGATATGTAAATGACACCACCCTTATGGCAGAAAGCAAAGAGGAACTAAAGAGCCTTTTGATGAAAGTGAGAGGAGAATGAAAAGCTGGCATAAACTTAATATTAAAAAATGAAGATCATGACATATGGTCCCATCACTTCATGCCAAATAGATGGGGAAATAATGGAAACAGTGAGAGAATTTATTTGGGGGTGGGGGGCTCCAAAATCACTGCAGATGGTGACTGCAGCCATGAAATTAAAAGATGCTTACTCCTTGGAAGAAAAATTATGACAAATCTAGACAACATATTAAAAAGCATAGACATTACTTTGCCAACAAAGGTCCATCTAGAAAAGCTATGATTTTTCCAGGGCTTTCCTTATACCTCAATTGGTAAAGAATCCGCCTGCAATGCAGGAGATTCAGGTTCGATTCCTGGGTCAGGATGATCCACTGGAAAAGGGATAGGCTACCCACTCCAGTATCCTGACCTGGAGAATTCCATGGATTGTATAGTCCATGGGGTTGCAAAGAGTTGGACACGACTGAACTTTCCCTTTCATTTTTATATAGATGGAAGAGTTGGGCCATAAAGAAAGCTGAGTGCAAAAGAATGGATGCTTTTGAACTGTCGTGTTGGAGAAGACTCTTGACAGGACCTTGGACTGCAGGGTATCAAACCTCAATACTAAAGAAATCATTCAGATCAGATCAGATCAGTATCTCAGTCGTGTCCGACTCTTTGCAACCCCATGAATCGCAGCACGCCAGGCCTCCCTGTCCATCACAAACTCCTGGAATTCACTCAGACTCACGTCCATCGAGTCCATGATGCCATCCAGCCATCTCATCCTTTGTCATACCCTTCTCCTCCTGCCCCCAATCCCTCCCAGGATCAGAATCTTTTCCAATGAATCAACACATCGCATGAAATGGCCAAGGTACTAGAGCTTCAGCTTTAGCATCAGTCCTTCCAAAGAAATCCCAGGGCTGATCTCCTTCAGAATGAACTGGTTGGATCTCCTTTCAGTCCAAGGGACTCTCAAGAGTCTTCTCCAACACCACAGTTCAAAAGCATCAATTCTTCAGTGCTCAGTCTTCTTCACAGTCCAACGCTCACATCCATACATGACCACAGGAAAACCATAGACTTGACTAGATGAAACTTTGTTGGCAAAGTAATGTATCTGCTTTTGAATATGCTACCTAGGTTGGTCATAACTTTTCTTCCAAGGAGCAAGCGTCTTTTAATTTCATGGCTGCAGTCACCATCTGCGTGGATTTGGGAGCCCCAAAAAATAAAGTGTGACACTGTTTCCACTGTTTCCCCATCTATTTCGCATGAAGTGATGGGACCAGATTCCATGATCTTCGTTTTCTGAATGTTGAGCTTTAAGACAACTTTTTCACTCTCCACTTTCACTTTCATCAAGAGGCTTTTGAGTTCCTCTTCACATTCTGCCATAAGGGTGGTGTCATCTGCATATCTGAGGTTATTGATATTCCTCCCGGCAATCTTAATTCCAGCTTGTGTTTCTTCCAGTCCAGCGTTTCTCATGATGTACTCTGTATAGAAGTTAAGTAAACAGGGTGACAATATACAGCCTTGACGTACTCCTTTTCCTATTTGGAACCAGTCTGTTGTTCCATGTCCAGTTCTAACTGTTGCGTCCTGACCTGCATACAGATTTCTCAAGAGGCACGTCAGGTGGTCTGGTATTCCCATCTCTTTCAGAATTTTCCACAGTTTATTGTGATCCACACAGTCAAAGGCTTTGGCATAGTCAATAATGCAGAAATAGATGTTTTTCTGGAACTCTCTTGCTTTTTCCATGATCCAGAAGATGTTGGCAATTTGATCTCTGGTTCCTCTTCCTTTTCTAAAACCAGCTTGAACATCAGGAAGTTCACAGTTCACACATTGCTGAAGCCTGGCTTGGAGAATTTTGAGAATTACTTTATTAGCGTGTGAGATGAGTGCAATTGTGCAGTAGTTTGAGCATTCTTTGGCATTGCCTTTCTTTGGGATTGGAATGAAAACTGACCTTTTCCAGTCCTGTGGCCACTGCTGAGTTTTCCAAATTTGCTGGTATATTGAGTGCAGCACTTTCACAGCATCATCTTTCAGGATTTGAAATAGCTCAACTGGAATTCCATCACCTCCACTAGCTTTGCTCGTAGTGATGTTTTCTAAGGCCCACTTGACTTCACATTCCAGGATGTATGGCTCTAGGTCAGGTATCACACCATCGTGATTATCTGGGTCGTGAAGATCTTTTTTGTACTGTTCTTCTGTGTATTCTTGCCATCTCTTCTTAATATCTTCTGCTTCTGTTAGGTCCATACCATTTCTGTCCTTTATGGAGCCCATCTTTGCATGAAATGTTCCTTTGGTATCTCTGATTTTCTTGAAGAGATCTCTAGTCCTTCCCATTCTGTTGTTTTGCTATATTTCTTTGCATTGATCACTGAAGAAGGCTTTCTTATCTCTTCTTACTATTCTTTGGAACTCTGCATTCAGATGTTTATATCTTTCCTTTTCTCCTTTGCTTTTCACTTCTCTTCTTTTCACAGCTATTTGTAAGGCCTCCCCAGACAGCCATTTTGCTTTTTTGCATTTCTTTTCCATGGGGATGGTCTTGATCCTTGTCTCCTGTACAATGTCACGAACCTCATTCCATAGTTCGTCAGGCACTCTATCTATCAGATCTAGGCCCTTAAATCTATTTCTTACTTCCATTGTATAATCATAATGGATTTGATTTAGGTCATACCTGAATGGTCTTGTAGTTTTCCCTACTTTCTTCTATTTAAGTTTGAATTTGGCAATAAGGAGTTCATGGTCTGAGCCACAGTCAGCTCCTGGTCTTGTTTTTGCTGACTGTATAGAGCTACTCAATCTTTGGCTGCAAAGAATATAATCATTCTGATTTCAGTGTTGACCATCTGGTGATGTCCATGTATAGAGTCCTCTCTTGTGTTGTTGAAAGAGGGTGTTTGCTATGACCAGTGCATTTTCTTGGCAAAACTCTATTAGTCTTTGCCCTGCTTCATTCCATATTCCAAAGCCAAATTTGCCTGTTACTCCAGGTTTTTCTTGACTTCCTACTTTTGCATTCCAGTCCCCTATAATGAAAAGAACATCTTTTTTGGGTGTTAGTTCTAAAAGGTCTTGTAGGTCTTCATAGAACCGTTCAACTTCAGCTTCTTCAGCGTTACTGCTTGGGGCATAGACTTGGATTACTGTGATATTGAATGGTTTGCCTTGGAAACGAACAGAGATCATTCTGTCATTTTGAGATTGCATCCAAGTACTGCATTTCGGACTCTTTTGTTGACCATGATGACTACTCCATTTCTTCTGAGGGATTTCTGCCCGCAGTAGTAGATATAATGGTCATTTGAGTTAAATTCACCCATTCCTGTCGATTTCAGTTCACTGATTCCCAGAATGTCGACATTCCCTCTTACCATCTCTTGTTTGACCACTTCCAATTTGCCTTGATTCATGGACCTGACATTCCAGGTTCCTATGCAATATTGCTCTTTACAGCATCAGACCTTGCTTTTATCACCAGTCACATCCACAGCTGGGTATTCTTTTTGCTTTGGCTCCATCCCTTCATTCTTTCTGGAGTTATTTCTCCACTGATCTTCAGTAGCATATTGGGCACCTACTGACCTGGAGAGTTTCTCTATCAGTATCCTATCATTTTGCCTTTTCATACTGTTCATGGGGTTCTCAAGGCAAGAATAATGAAGTGGTTTGCCATTCCCTTCTCCAGTGGATCACATTCTGTCAGATCTCTCCTCCATGACCCGCCCATCTTGGGTTGCCCCATGGGCATGGCTTAGTTTCATTGAGTTAGACAAGGCTGTGGTCCTAGTGTGATTAGATTGACTAGTTTTCTGTGAGTATGGTTTCAGTGTGTTTGCCCTCTGATGCCCTCTTGCAACACCTACCATCTTACTTGGGTTTCTCTTACCTTGAGTTTGGGGTATCTCTTCACGGCTGCTCCAGCAAAGCGCAGCCATTGCTCCTTACCTTGGATGAGGGGTATCTCCTCACCGCTGCGCTTCCTAACCTTCAACGTGGGATAGCTCCTCTAGGCCCTCCTGCACCCGCGCAACCACGGCTCCTTGGACGTGTGGTTGGTCCTTCTGGCCACCGCCCTTGGCCTCACATGTATGTTGCCCCTCCAGCCGCCGCCCCTGGCTCCTTCTGCCTGCCACCCTGACCTTGGACGCGGGGTAACTCCTCTCGGCTGCCCCCCCTGACATTGGATGCTGGGTATCTCCTCTCGGCTGCTCCCCCGACCTCGGACGCAGGGTAGCTCCTCTCGGCCGTTCCTGCGCCATTGCAGTCTGGTACTCTCACCCGCTGCCCCTGACCTCAGATGTGGGATAACTCCTCTTGGCCACCGCCCTTTGGGCATGGGGTCCTCCCAGCTTCTGCCCCTGACCTCAGATGTGGGGTGGCTCCTCTCCACCGTGCTTAGTGCGCTGGTCACAGCCGCCTGCGCTTAGCGCGTGGGTCAGTCCTGAATATTCATTCAGTTCCATTCAGTTCAGTTCAGTCACTCAGTCGTGTCTGACTCTTTGCGACCCCATGAATTGCAGCACACCAGGCCTCCCTGTCCATCACCAACTCCTGGAGTGCACTCACACTCACGTCCATCGAGTTCACAACTCTGTATTGTTTTTGCTTTGGCTCCATCCCTTCATTCTTTCTGAAGTTATTTCTCCACTAGAAGGACTAATACTGAAACTGAAGCTCCAATACTTTGGCTTCCTGATGTGAAGAGCCAACTCATTAGAAAAGACCTTGTTGCCAGTCCAGATTCAATGCACAATGCTGGATGCTTGGGGCTGGTGCACTGGGATGACCCAGAGGGATGGAATGGGGAGGGAGGAGGGAGGAGGGTTCAGGATGGGGAACACATGTGTACCTGTGGTGGATTCATTTTGATATTTGGCAAAACTAATACAATTATGTAAAGTTTAAAAATAAAATAAAATTAAAAAAAGACCTTGATGCTGAGAAAAATTGAAGGCAGGAGGAGAAGGGGATGACAGAAGATGAGATGGTTGGATGGCATTACTGACTCAATGGACATGAATTTGAGCAAGCTCCTGGAGATGGCAAGGGACAGAAAAGTATGAAATACTGCCGGCCATGGCGTCGCAAAGAGTTGGACAAGACTGAGTGAGTAAAGAAATGTTTATGTGTGTGTGTGTGTGTGTGTACACTATAAGTATATATATAATATATATATAATATATATAAATGCTGTATATATACATATTATATAGAAATGCCTTATATATATAAATACAAAAACCTTTATATACTTGATAAAAGCTTGAGAAAGAACAACATAAAAAAGAGACAGAGAAATTAGAAAACATGAAACGAAATGGGAACACTGAATATAAAATAGAAAAAGTCTAACAAGTTAGATAAAAGTAAAATATCATCATATAGTCTAGTTTGTTTTAAACATGGCTGCTCATTAGAATCACATCTGGAGATTTGGAGAAAACAATACCTGGGCATTTGTATTTTTCAAAAAAATTCCAGGATAAATCTAGTGAGCATCTGGATTTTAAAAAGTTATTACAGGTTTTTCTATTAAATGCTCGTTCTAGTGATAGAGAATTCTATTATTTTCTGTTGACCAGTTCTGATACAATGGTATTAAAATGAATAATAGTTACATAATCACAATAGTAAAAGATGTTGATCAGTTTTCACAATCAATAGCCAAACAAAAAATAAAAGATAATTACAATTGTTAGCCATAATGAAATGATGATTAATCTAACAATATAAAATAATTACATGAATTTTGGGGGGTTATGTAGAGCCCCGTGTGGTAAGTGGAAGCACATGAATATGCTTGTTTTCATGCACCCAGCTATGCTGTGTCTTTTTGTTGTTGCATTTAATCCATTCCCCTCGGTCAGGAAAATCCTTGGAGTAGGAAATGGAAACTTGCTGCAGTATTCTTGTCTGGAAAACAGTGGAGTCTGGTATGCCACAGTCTGTGAGGTCAACAAGATCTGGACATGATAGAGTAACTGAGCGTGTGTGCGCGCACACACACACACATGATTCAATTACCATTTTCTTAATTGTTTGGGTTTATTTTTTGTAGGTATTTTCCTTTTCTTGTGTATCCTGCCTAGAGAAGTTTTTTTAGCATTTGTTGCAAAACTGATTTAGTGATGCTGAATTCTGTTAACTTTTGCTTGTCTGGAAAGCTTTTGATTTCTCTATCAAATCTGAATGAGAGTCTTATTAGGTAGAGTAGTCTTGGTTGGATGTAGGTTCTCTTCTTTCATCACTTTAAATATATTGCACTGTTCCCTCTGGCTTGTAGAGTTTCTGTTGAGAAATTAGCTGATAAGCCTATGGGAGTTCCCTCATATGTTAGGCTGAACAACTAACCCACCACCACCATGACCACCTGAAGGATATGGGATTTGATTTTTATGCTGATTGCCTCCCTCCTACCATTTTGTAAAATTTAAAACTGTAATTCTTTGGCCCTTAATAATTCAGTGGAATTATTAAAGATGGAAGACAAACTGGATTATGGAAGTAAGCATTAGCTATAATTAGGAACTCAAAGCACATTTGGCAAATTCAGTAAAGCTACAATTTGTAGGTGTTAATGTCACTTTGTGGCAAAGGATATGGCAACACACTCCAGTACTCTTGCCTAGAAAATCCCATGGATGGAAGAGCCTGGTAGGCTACAGTCCTTGGGGTCGTGAAGAGTCAGACACCACGGAGCAACTTCACTCTCACTTTTCACTTTCATTCATTGGAGAAGGAAATTGCAACCCACTCCAGGGTTCTTGCCTGGAGAATCCCAGGGATGGGGGAGCTTGGTGGGCTGCTGTCTATGGGGTCACACAGAGTCAGACACAACTGAAGCAACTTAGCAGCAGCAGCAGAATGTCACTTTGATTTCAAGTTAAAAGTTAAAAAGCTACAGGAACACCTATATTGAAGTTCAGTGATGATAATAGATTATTGTATTATATTTATTAATTAAGATTTATGGTAGCTTCTGTTTTGTCTTTGGATATGCAGTATTTTTCTTTCTTTTTTTTTTTTTGGTGAGTTCCAGCATCCTCCTATCAAAAGCTGTTCAATTGTTGCAATTTTGGTGCTCTCACATGAGAAGATGAATGCATGTCCTTCTACTCTACCAACTTGAATCAATCCCTTCAGACAGTGGATTTTTGTGAGGCCACGAAAATTGTGGTAATGTCATTGCCCTCTGCAGCAATCAATTAATTGATTTAGGTTTTAGTATGTCATTCTGATCAATGAGATATAGGGACAAATTTATTAAGGTACAGTAAAAAGGTGTACTTCCTACTTAATAAGGAAATAAAGTAATAGAAAAAAACCTTCTTTGAACTTTGGTTATTACGCTATTTAGATGTGACTGAAACTGCTGAAATTAGTTAAGGATAAAGCCATCTAATCAACACCGAAATCAGATTGATTATATTCTTTGCAGCCAAAGATAGAGAAGGTCTAGAGTCAGCAAAAAAAAAAAAAAGACTGGGAGCTTATTGTGGTTCAGATCAGGAAATCGTTATTGCCAAATTCAGACTTAAATTGAAGAAAGTAGGGAAAAACACCAGACCATTCAGATATGACCTAAATCAAACCCCTTATGATTATACAGTGAAAGTGACAAATATATTTAAGGGATTAGGTCTGATAGACATAGTTCCTGAAGAACTATGGACAGAGGTTTGTGACATTGTACAGGAGGCATTGATTAAGAGCATCCCCAAGAAAAAGAAAGGCAAAATGGTTGGCTGATGAGGCCTTACAAATAGCTGAGAAAAGAAGAGAACCTAAAGGCAAAGGAGAAAAGAAAAGATATACCCATTTGAATGCAGAGTTCCAAATAATAGCAAAGAGAGATAAGAAAGCATTCCTCAGTGATCAATGCAAAGAAATAGAGGAAATCAATAGAATGGGAAAGACTAGAGATCTCCTCAAGAAAATTAGAGATACTAAGGGAATATTTTACACAAAGAAGGCACAATTAAGGACAGAAAAGACATGGACCTAAGAGAAGCAGAAAATATTAAGAAGAGGCCCCAACAATACACAAAACAACTATACAAAAAAGATCTTGATGACCCAGATAACCACAATGGTGTGGGCACTCACCTAGAGCCAGATCCTGGAGCGTGAAGTCAAATGGGGCTTAGGAAGCATCACTACAAACAAAGCTAGTGGAGATAATGGAAATCCAGTTGAGCTATTTCAAATCCTAAAATATGATTCTGTGAAAGTGATACACTCAATATGCCAGCAAATATGGAAAACTCAGCAGTGGGCACAGGACCGGAAAAGGTCAGTTTTCATTCCAATCCCGAAGAAAGATAATGCCAAGGAATGTCCAAACTATCTCACAATTGCACTCATCTCACACACTAGCAAAGTAATGCTCAAACTTCTGTAAGCCAGGCCTCAACAGTACATGAACGCTGAACGTCCAGATGTTCAAACTGGATTGAGAAAAGGCAGAGGAACCAGAGATTAAATTGCCAACATCCGCTGGATCATTGAAAAAGTAAGAGAATTCCAGAAAAAACATCTACTTCTGCTTTATTGATGACACCAAAGCCTTTGACTGTGTGGATCACAACAGACTATGGAAAATTCTCCAAGAGATGGGAACACCACACCACCTGACTTGCCTTCTGAGAAATCTGTATGCAGGTCAAGAAGCAACAGTTAGAACCGGACATGGAACAAGAGACTGGTTCCAAATAGGGAAAGGAGTACGTAAAGGCTATATGTTGTCACCCTGCTTATTTAACTTAAATACAGAGTACATCAAGCAAAAGGCTGGGCTGGATGAAGCACAAGCTGGAATCAAGATTGCAGGGAGAAATATCAATAAACTCAGATATGCAGATGACACGACCTTTATGGGAAAAAGTGAAGGAGAACCAAAAAGCCTCTTGATGAAAGTGAAAGAGGAGAGTGAGAAAGCTGGCTTAAAACTCAACATTCAGAAAACAAAGGCCATGACATCAGGTCTCATCACTTCATGGCAAATAGATGGGGAACAGTGGAAACAGTGAGAGACTACTTTGTGGAGCTTGAAAATCACTGCAGTTGGTGACTGTAGCCATGAAATTAAAAGAGGGAGGAGGGTTCAGGGTGGGGAACACATGTATACCTGTGGCAGATTCACTTTGAAATTTGGCAAAACTAATACAATTATGTAAAGTTTAAAAATAAAATAAAATTAAAAAACACACACACACACACACTTGCTCCTTGGAAGAAAAGCTATGAACAACCTAAACAACATATTAAAAAGCTGAGACATTACTTTGCCAAAAAAGTCTGTTTAGTCAAAGCTAAAGCTCAACATTCCAAAAATGAAGATCATGGCATCCGGTCCCATCACTTCATGGGAAATAGATGGGAAAGTGTCAGACTTTATTTTTCTGGGCTCCAAAATCACTACAGATGGTGACTGCAGCCATGAAATTAAAAGAAGTTTACTCCTTGGAAGGAAAGTTATGACTAACCTAGATAGCATATTCAAAAGCAGAAACATTACTATGCCAACAAAGATTCGTCTAGTCAAGGCTATGGTTTTTCCTCTGGTCATGTATGGATGTGAGAGTTGGACTGTGAAGAAGGCTGAGAGCCGAAGAATTGATGCTTTTGAACTGTGGTGTTGGAAAAGACTTGAGTGTCCCTTGCACTGCAAGGAGATCCAACCAGTCCATTCTCAAGGAGATCCGCCCTGGGATTTCCTAGGCGGGAATGATGCTAAAGCTGAAACTCCAGTACTTTGGCCACCTAATGCAAAGAGCTGACTCATTGGAAAAGACTCTGATGCTGGGAGGGATTGGGGGCAGGAGGAGAAGGAGACGACAGAGGATGAGATGGCTGGATGGCATCACTGACTCGATGGATGTGAGTCTCAGTGAACTCCGGGAGTTGGTGATGGACAGGGAGGCCTGGCATGCTGCGATTCATGGGGTCACAAAGAGTTGGACATGACTGATCTGATCTGATTGTTTTTCCAGTCATCAGGTATGAATGTGAGAGTTGGACTGTAAAGAAAGCTTAGCATGGAAGAATTGATGCTTTTGAATTGTGGTGTTGCAGAAGACTCTTGAGAGTCCCCTGGACTGCAAGGATATCCAACTGGTCAATCCTAAAGGAAATCAATCCTGAATATTGATTAGAAAGACTGATGCTGAAGCTTAAACTTCAGTACTTTGGCAATCTGATGTGAAGAACTGTCTCATTGAAAAGACTCTGATGTTGGGAAAGATTGAAGGTGGAAGGAGAAGTGGACGACAGAAAATGTTTGGATGGCATCACCAACTCGATGGATATGAGTTTGAATAAGCCTCAGGAATTGGTGAATGACAGGGAAGCCTGGTGTGCTGCAGTCCATGGGGTCTCAAAGAGTTGGACAGGACTGAGCGACTGAACTGAGGGGAAAGTCGTCTAATAAAGGACTGATCTCTGATGTTCTGGACCTGGGACTTATATGTCTTCTTATATGAGATAACATATTTCTGCATTACTTAAACCAGTTTCAAATGGGCTTTTGTTATAATTAAAAAATCCAATTCTTTGACATGTAGTAATTCAGTGGAAAAGCTACTCAAATTGCAAACACTAAAGAGTTTGCATTTAGGTTAGCTGCAGCAGAGAACAAATTGGATTATGAAAATGAACATTAGCTATAATTAGGAACTCAAAGCACATTTGGCAAATTCAGTATAACTACAGTTTGTAAGTGTTTACATGACTTTGATTTGAAGTTAAATGGTAAAATCTTCTGGAACATCTATATTGTGATATGGTGATGATAATAGATTATTTTTTTTATATTCTTTAATTAATTTTAGTTAAATCTTATTAAAAATTAAATAAGATTGGATTTATCACTCAGATATAATTTAAACATGTTTAGACTATACATTGGAGAAGGCAGTGACACCCCACTCCAGTACTCTTGCCTGGAAAATCCCATGGATGGAGGAGCCTGGTAGGCTGCAGTCCATGGGGTCGCTAAGAGTCGGACACGACTTGAGCGACTTCACTTTCACTTTTCACTTTCATGCATTGGAGAAGGAAATGGCAACTCACTCCAGTATTCTCACCTGGAGAATCCCAGGGATGGGGGAGCCTGGTGGGCTGCTGTCTATGGGGTTGCACAGAGTCGGACATGACTGAAGCAACTTAGCAGCAGCATCAGTAGACTATACTTATCCAGCACTCATAAACCTATAATCTTGGAAAACTTATGAACCATTCATTTAACACAACAATAAATAAAATCCCATCAGACCATAATTACTCAAAGATGTGTCAATAAGTGTTATGGAACTATAGGATTTTCAATGAGAGATGTAGAACTCTCTGAACATGCCTGTCATGGGCAGATATTAGACACTGCAAAGTGAAGCACTCACTGTAATTTGTAATACATGATAGAAAGTATCTCAAGGGATAAGAGTGTTTCTTATCGGTTTATATAAGTAAAACCTATATTGTCCCAGTTATACAGGCTGGGAGTCACTTCTCTCTTTCCTTAGTTTACTACAGCCAGTTTACTGAATTGTTCCAATTCTTCCTCTGTGATATCTTTAATTCTTCCTCTTTGTTTTCACTACAGAAAATATTTCTGTTACAGAAAACTTCCTAACTAGGATCAATGTTTTCACTCTAAATGGTTTCTTCTGGTTACCTAAGATAAGTATTTCCAAGGTACTGATATCACGTTGTCATGAGTTTGAGTGAACTCCGGGAATTGGTGATGGACAGGGAGGCCTGGCATGCTGCAGTCTATGGAGTCGCAAAGAGTCGGACACAACTGAGACACTGAACTGACTGACTCACTGATGTCACCTTATTTCCTCCTCCTCAAAACCCTGTATAATCCCTGTTGTCTTCAGGAAGGAATAAAGAAATTAAAAAATTTACCCCTTCTATTAAATGCTTCATAGTGTGGTAGAAAATTACAGGAAAATATAAACATAAGTACAATAAATTATTAAAGAATTTCTGATAGAAGCTTGCTCTTAGTAGAAAATATCTTTATGATTGATCAAAGTAAAATCTTTATCCAGACAAAACTACTCAAAGTAATTTATACTTCTTCATCACCATGTCTTTTCATAAAACACTTCTCTTCTCTGGAAAATTCTCTTCTTCTGAAAAAAATAATTTGTTTCATGAAACACCTTGAGTCTCTGGAAAATTCATTCTCTTCTCTGGAAAATTCTCTTCTTCTGAAAAAAATAATTTGTTTGTTAATCCATAAATATTCCTCAGAGCTTATTTAGAATTTAGCTTTCTCCTCATCTTATAAGCTTTTATTCTTTACGTAGATTCCACAAGCCTCTTTCTAGCCATTCTCTGTGGTGCAGAACATTGTACTTTAGAGAACAGCATGTTCTATTTATAAACTGTGTGAATTATCAGCAAAAACTTGCTTAAATGGAACAAAAATGCACTTTTCTCTGTCACTTTTAGTAGAATATTATAATGCAGCATTAAAGAAAATATTTTTCTCTCATATAGCAATCATTTAAATATATGAAAATATTATCATAGCCTCACTATATTTTCTCTTTTCTAGGAGAGCTATCAATAACATGTTTCTCCAATAATGTTCTTTCCAGAAATTCACTGTTTTATTGATTTTATTTTAGGAATTAATTATGGAATTGTCAAAAATAAAGTAAGAGTCAAGGATATCTGCTTCTGACTATGGTAGATGAGCTTATATTTCCACAATTGCTCCGAACATAACAAGTAGGAAAACTCAACAATGTAATTTATTTGCCATATATTTCAAGAATTCTGTTTCCTAAGAATGCAAAGAACTTAAGAGAAAAAAAATCAAAGACAAAAAGTAAATATAAAGAGATGAGCCAAAACTTTCAAGAGTCACTACTTACCAAGGAAGATGTCAGTACTGAATACAAGAAGTCAAAAGCTGAACAAAGGAAAAGATTTTTGTAGCAACATGGTTGGACCTAGAGATTGCCATATTAAGTAAAGTAAATCATAGAAAGATAAATATCATATGATATCACTTATTTGTGGAATCTATAAAATGATTGTTGTTCTTCAGTTGCTAAATTGTGTCCAACTCTTTGTTATCCCATGCACTGTAAGATGCCAGACTCCTCTATCCTCCACTATCTCCCGGAGTTGCTCAGATTCAGGTCCACCGAGTGGGTCATGCTATGTAACTATCTCATCCTCTGTCATCCCCTTCTCCTTTGGCCTTTAATCATTTCCAGCATCAGGGCCTTTTCTACTGAGTTAACTCTTTGCATCAGGTGGCCAAAGCATTGGAGCATCAGCTTCAGCAACAGTGCTTCTGATGTATATTCAGGGTTGATTTCCTTTAGTATTGACTGGCTTGATCTCTTTGCTGTCCAAGGGAGTCTAAAGAGTCTTCTCTAGCACCACAATTTGAGAGTATCAATTCTTTGCCACTTATCCTTCCTTATAGTCAAACTCTCATGTCAGTACAGGACTACTGGAAAAAACATAGCTTTGACTATACACAGGTTTGTCGGCGAAGTGATTGTGGGGTGAGCAAATTAGCCAAGATGACATATTCAGGCTCTCTTGCCACACGTTTTGTAAATAATGACTGTGTAACAGCTAGGATCACTTAAAGCACTCTGCAGGCACATCACAAGACATTCACTTGGCCATGGGCTACTTTGTGCTGTAGGGATATGAGTTCCATAGAGAAAGTGTTGACATTACTCCTGCATCATGGCTGTGTCTGTTGAGTAAGAGGAGAGAATATACCATTTATACTGCTACAGCTGCTGCATCAACCAGGAGAGAACACTGTTATGGCTGCTGTGTCAGCCAGGAGAAAATAAACATGTCTGCAGTTCCTCAAGAAGGCTCCTTGAGTCTTCTTACAGCCTCTTAGTTCATGCCTTGCCTACCCTGGGTTCAGTGAACAGTGAAACAACTGTCATCATGAACAGGATCAGCAATAAAGTGATGTTTCTGCTTTTTAATATGCTGTCTAGGTTTATCAGTGCTTCCCTACTGGCTTAATGGTAAAGAATCTGCTTTCAATGCAGAAGACATGGGTTCAATCCCTGGACCAGGAAGATCCCCTAGAGAAGGAAATGGCAACCTACTCCAGTATTCTTGCCTGGGAAATCCCATGGCAAAAGAGTTGTACAAAACTTGGCAAAACAACAACAACAACAACAACTAGGTTTGACATAGCTTTCCTTCCAAGGAGCAAATGTCTCTGATTTTCAGGGCTGCAGTCATTGTCCAAAGTGATTTTGGACACTAAAAAATGAAATCTGTCAATTTCTACTTTTCCCCTATCTATTTGACTTGAAGTGATAAGACCAGATGTCATAATGTTAGGTTTTTGAAAGTTGAGTTTTATGTCACCTTTTTCCTTCTCATCTTTCACCCTCATCAAGAAGCTTTTTAGTTCCTCTTCATTTTCTGCCATTAGAGCAATATCATCTGCATATCTGATGTTATTGGTATTTCTCCTGGCAATCTTGATCCTGACATGTTTCATCCAGTCCAGTATTTTGTATGATGCAGTCTACATATAAATTAAATCAGCACAGTGACAATATACTTCCTTGTCATACTCCTTTCCTAATTATGAATCAGTCAGTTGTTCCACATACAATGAACTTATTTACAAAATAAGAAATAGACTCACAGACATACAGTGCAAATGCATGAGTACTAAAGGAGATAGCAGCAGGTGGGATAGAGATAAATATGGAGTTTGAGATTAACATACACATGCTATTATATATAAAATAGGCAAAAAAAAAAAAAAAAGACCACATAGATCAAAGGGAACTACACTCAATATCTTGTAATAACCTGTTATAAAAAAGGAATTCCCAGGTGGCTCAGAAATAAAGAATCTACCTGCAATACAGAAGAAATGGGCTTGATCTCTGGGTTGGGAAGACCCCCTGGAGAAGGAAATGGCAACCTACTCCAGTATTCTTATCTGGAAAATCCCATGAACAGAAGAGCCTGGTGGGCTACAGTGCATAGGGTTGCAAAATAGTCAGATAGAACTTAGTGACTAAACAAAAAACAAAACAAAATAATGAAAAGGAATGTGAAAAAAATGTATATATACATACATATATGGATGTGTGTGTGTGTGTGTGTGTGTGTATTCAGTTCAGTTCAGTCACTCAGTGGTGTTTGACTCTTTGCAACTCCACGAATCGTAGCACGCCAGGCCTCCCTGTCCATCACCAACTCCCGGAGTTTATCCAAACTAAACTCATGTCCATCTGGTTGGTTATGCCATCCAGTCATCTCATCCTCTGTTATCCACTTCTCTCTCTCTCTCTCTCTCTCTCTCTCTCTCTATATATATATATATATATATATATATAATTTATTTATTTACTTATATGAGGCTACTAAGAGAAATGGAGTTTAGAATTAGCCAAAGAGGGGAGATCTTGGTAAAATGCCAGTCTCTCACTTGAGACATCTAAAGGTTCACAAACAATAGTAAAAACAGTTTAAATAGTCTGACTCTCACAAAAACGGAAATAAATAACCTCAATATAAACATGCTTTATAGTGATCTGCCTCTTCCTTAATGTACTTCCAATAAGAAAGAATAAAACTAAAAAAAATCATATTTAAATAAAAAATAATAGCAAGACTAAAAGAATAGCAGAATAGCTCTTTAAATTTTCAAACCAAATGGTTTACAATCAATAAAAAAAAATAAAAATCACCAAGTACCCCAAAAAACAGAATTATGAAAAACTAAAAGGAAAAATATAAAATAGAAAAATAAGATTATACATAAGATTAAATATATTTTTATAATCAGAAACAGACTTTAAAATAAAGTTGATCAATTTTTTTCCAGAAAAAGAATTACACTGTGAAAAATTTAAGCAGAGAAATAAAAACTATTTTTAAAAAATAGACAATGCAAATACTAAAATAAAAAAAATAATGCTATTTACAATTAGTCAAAAATGTAAAATATTGTATAAAATATGTACAATACTTGTATGCTGACTTATTCTAAATGCTGATCAAAGAAATCAAAGAAAAGCTGGATATATGGAGAGGCACACTATGTTCATGGGTTGAAAGATTCCACATGGAGAAGTTGTCTGTTGTCCCCCAAATTGTATACATTTAATGCAATTCCCACCAAAATATCAGCCCATCTTTGTAGGTATAGGCAAGATTATTTTATAATTTATATTGAAAGTCAAAGGAACCAAAATAGCTAAAATAATTTTGAAAAAGAATAGTAGGAAGGAAGAAAGTAGTCTACCAAATTTAAAATTTTATTACACAACTGCAGTAACCAAGACCACATGCTATTGTTAGAGGAATAGACACATTGGTCAATGGAAACATAAAAAGAAAACAGATCCAACCAAATATGTCCAACTGATTTTAGCAAAGGCATACAAACAATTCAATGGAGGAAATATAGCTTTTCAACAAATAATGCTGTTAGACATGGACATCCAGAGGCAAAAAACAAACAAACAAACAAACAAACAAAAAAAAGACTGAACCTCAATCTAAACCTCATACCTTCCACAAAAGACTCAAAATAGACCACAGAATTAAATGTAAAACTATAAATCAATATAAAAATGGGAGAAAATATTTGAATTCTAGGTCTAGGTAAAGAGTTAGACTTGGTATCCAAAGCGTAGTCCATAAAAGGAAAAAAAAGAAAAAATAAAATGGACTTCATCAAAGTCAAAAACTATTGCTCACGAAAATACACTTTGATAGTATGAAAAGCAGCAAACATAAAAAAATTGCAAAACATATCCAACAAAATACCAGTTCTAAACTATTAAAATAATTCTCATACTAACAGGTAAAAGAATCAAATTAGAAAATGGGCAAAAAACATACAAAAATATTTCCTTGAAGAGGACATAGTGATGGCAAGTAAACACATGAATAGATACTCAACATCAGCAGCCATTAGAGAAATGAAAATTAAAACCACAATAAGGATCTACTCTATAGCACAGAAAACTCTACTCAATAATCTATAATAATCCATATGGGAAAAGAATCAGGAAAGGATTCAATATATGTGCATGTATAAGTGGATCACTTTGCGATACACATGAGACTAACACAATATTGCTAATCAACTATTTTGGTGTTGTTCACTAAGGCATGCTCCATTCTTTCATCACCTCATGGACTGTCGCCCCCCTGTCTCCTCTGTCCATGGGATTTTCCAGGCAAGACCACTGGAGGGGGTTGCTATTTCCTTCACCAGGGCATCTTTCAGACCTAGGCATCAAATCTGCGTCTCTTTCTTGGCCAGCACAAGCCACTGAGCCACCTGGAACGCCTTATACTCCAATATAAATTTTTTTAAATTATATTTTAAAAAGTAAACGACAGCTTAAAAGTTTTAAACAGTTTTAAAGTTATGACCAATCCAGGCAGCATATTAACAAGAAAAGACATTACTTTGCCAACAATAGTCCATCTAGTCAAAGCTATGGTTTTTCCAGTAATCATGTATGGATGTAAGAGTTGGACTATAAAGAAAGCTGAGCACCAAAGAATTGATGTTTTTTAACTGTGATGTTGGAGAAGACTCTTGAGAGTCCCTTGGACTGCAAGGAGATCAAACCAGTCCATCCTAAAAGAAATCAGTCCTGAGTATTCATTGGAAAGACTGATGCTAAAGCTGAAGCTCCAATACTATGCCCACCTGATGCGAAGAACTGACTCACTGGAAAAGACCCTGATGCTGGGTAAAGGTGGGAGGAGAAGGGGATGACAGAGGATGAGATGGTTGGATGGCATCATCAACTCAATGGACATAAGTTTGGGTGAACTCCGGGAGTTGGTGATGGACAGGGAGGCCTGACGTGCTGCAGTTCATGGGGTCACAAATAATCAGATACACCTGAGCAACTGAACTGAATAAAACTTGTTAATATCAGGAATGATAGGGAAATGGGAAAGTAGAGATTTCATAGATTTTTAAATATTTATAAAAGGACAGTATAAATAAAAGTATGTTAAAATTTGAAAATTTAAAGGATGTTGACAAATTTCTTAGATAACACAGCTTATGAAGATTAATACAAGTCCAAAAGAAAAAAATTTAAAGCACTGATTCTATTAAGAAATTAAATATTCAATTTAAACCTGCCTGTGAAGAAAACTTTAGATCCATATGACATTAATTATTCATTCTTCTATTAATTATCAATTTTGTCCATTGATGTGATGAAATATTTATAGAAAGAATATTGCCCAAAGTCTTTCAGAAAAGAAAAAAAAAAGACAATAATTGCCATATCATTTTCTGATGACAACATATTTTGATAAAAATTGAACAAAAACAGTATAACAAAGGAACGCTTCCAGGAAATTGCTCTCAGAAATAGAGATGTAATCATCGTGAAAAGAATATAAATCCAAATTCAGCAAAGTGCAAAATGGATAATATGTCATATTCAAGGATGATTTATTTCAGAAACATGATCCATTAGAAAAATATGTCAATGCAAATCACCACATTCATTGATTATTTCAATAGATTCAGGAAAGCATTGAATAAATTTCAACACCCACTCATTATTTGTTAAAACTGTGCCACCTGATACAAAGGACTTACTCATTGGAAAATATACTGATGCTGGGAAATTTTGAAATCAGGAGGAGAAGGGTACAACAGTGGATGATATGGTTGGATAGCATCACCGACTCAGACTTGAGTTTGAGCAAGCTCTGGGATTCAGTGATGCATAGGAAAATCTGGCTTCTACAGTCTATGGGGTGGCAAAGGGTCAGGCACGACTGAGTGACTGAATTGAACTGAAAATTTTATATAGCAGGTATATATGTAATATATTTTTAAAGACTTATAAGACACTAAAAACATCAAATATCTAAGAAGGACTACAACAAAAGAAAATTTTAAAAATATAAAATATAACACATTTAAAAAATTAGTGAACTGTTTCTAGCTTATCATGTTTATTGATTACAACAAACAATATAAAAATATTCTCCCAAATGTATCTCAATTAAATATAGTCACAATCAGATTTTTAGACAACCTGTGTGTATGGCCTTTCTTAGAATTGAGGACTGTAAAATCTATTTAGGAAAAAGAAAGTAGACAAATCGGAAGAGTAGGAAGACTTTGAGGTCACCTCCTTCACAGGCACATTAATGTTACAACTATTTACTGAGTAACTATCAATAAAATCAATCTGAAGACTAGCAGAAAAAATATTTTAAGGATATAAAGAAGGAACCACAATGAGATAGTTAAGAGGGGCAGAGACATTGTATAATCAAGACCCAAAGCTCCGGGTGAGAAACTGACAAATGAGAGAATAACTACAAATGCAGAAAGTGAAGTCACTCAGTCATGCCCAACTCTTTGTGACCCCATGGATAGTAGCCTGCACCAAGCTCCTCTGTCCATGGGATTTTCAAGGCAAGTGTACTGGAGTGGGTTGTCATTTCTTTCTCCAGGGAATCTTCCCAATCCAGGGATCAAACCCAGGTCTCTCACATTGTAGACAGATGTTTTACCATCTGAGCCACCAGGGAAATCAAATGCAGAGTTCTTCCCGAAGAGCAAAGGTTTTAAGTCCCACATTTGGTTCCTTAGCCTGGGGTTCCTGCAGTAGAAAGACAAGCCCCTAGAAAGTTTATCTTTGACTACTAATGGGACTTACTTTCAGGAGAGCCAGTGGACTACAGGAAATGTAAACTTAATTCTTTTTATAAATTAATTAGTAAATTAATTTTCTTAGTGCATTTTTTGGCTGTGGGTCCTAGTTGTGTCATGTAGGATCCTTTGTTGTGGCCCTTGAGCTTTTTGTTGCCACAAGAGGGCTTCTCTCTAGTTGTAGCATGCGGGCTCCATAGCATGTGGGCTCAGTAGTTGCACTGTACAGGTTTTCTAGTTGTGGCACGCAGGGTCAACAGTTGTAACACATGGACTTAGTTGTCTCATGGCATGTGGGATCTTAGTTCTCTGACCAGGCAATTAACTCCCACCCCTGGCTTGGAAAGGCAGATTTTTAACCTCTGGACCACCAGGGAAGTCCTGAAACTTTATTTTTAGTATGCCCAAAATCTTATATTTTGAGTCCCAGGGCAGAAGCAGAAATTTAAAAGAGGCCTGTGTCATATCCACTGTCTGATCTTGGAGAGCCTCCTAGAGAGGCAAGGGGTGACTAGGAGTCACCTTGAGGACAGATATTGGCAGTAGCCTTTTAGGGGAGGTTCATTCTAGCATGTGAACATTGATGGACCATGTTTGGAATGTACTCTCTAGCACTGGGCCTGCCCCACCCACCATCCAGTCACCATCAGTCTTACGACACCCCAGGCCAGGCCGCTTGCTGGGTGGTGACACAGTCTGACCAATAAGCAGGTAGTCTGCAAAAACCTAACCACTCCAGGAAACTGCTCTACCTATCAGAAGGTACACACTAAATCTGAGACTTCCAGGGCTCTGTAGCCAGAGACCCTAAAACCCAACCTCATTCACCATAGTGCCAGCACTAACATCAGGAAACCCTGGGTCCCAACCTAGCCCATTAGGTTGTTAACATCAACTTCAGGAAACCTCACATAACATAGTCACATACCCAAGAACCCTGTTTCACCCACCAGTGGGTGGGCACAAACACAAGGAATGCTTGAGACCTTCCCTGCCCACCAGTGGGTCAATATAAACTCCCAGATCATCAAGGTCCTACAAGCAAAGATCCAGGCTTCACCCACTAATGAACATACAGAAGCTCTAAAATATCCATGACCCAAAGATAAAGACTCCAGGTCCCAGCTCCAGAAATCAGTGAGAAAGCATCAGCCCCAGGATCCCTTAGACCCTGTCCACACCCATGAGCAAGCTGATACCAGCTCTGGGACCATTTGAAGTGAAGTCGCAGAGTTGTGTCCGACTCTTTGCAACCCCATGAACTGTAGCCTACCATGTTCCTCTGACCATGAGATTTTCTTGGCAAGAGTACTGGAGTGTGTTGCCATTTCCTTCTCCAGAGGATCTTCCCAACCCAAGGATTGAACCTGGGTCTGCCACATTGTAGGCAGACGCTTTACCATCTGAGCCACCAGGGAAGTCCACTGAACCTCTGAGACCATTGAACCTCTCCAAAAGTTGCCCAAACCACCAATGTACAGAAACCTGCTCTAGGATTAGCCAGCCTCGCCCAATAGCCATTATTTAGGACCCAGCAGTCCAGAACTCCACCCACAAACAGGCAACACTAACTTAGGACTCCAGTGTGACAACCAATCAGCCCTGGACACAAGTCAGTTGCCAGTGGGCCAACAGTAGCCCCATAACACCACAAGTCTCCACAACCAGTTGCTTTATAACACAACCCTGCCCACCAACAGGACAGCAATACCCAGGATACCCTGAGCTCTGCAGCCAACCTTGTCTGCACCTGCCCCAGCCCACCATCTGCCAGCAGCCTCTGCACTAGAAAGAGCTTAGCAGACAACCAGACTGGAGGCCAACTATACCTACAAGCATAACTGTGGTAGTTAGCCTACCAAAACAGAAAGGCCCATGCATCTTACATAGACAGAAACCTAAAGCATATAGCTCTGATGACAGGAGGGAGTACACTTCAGGGCCCTATGGGATAGCTCATACAAACTATCATTTCTCCAAGATCAAGAAATGTAACCAAACTACCAAATGCATAGAAATAAAAAAAGAATTAGGCAAAATGAGGTGACAGAGGAATATGTTCCCAATGAAGGAACAAGATAAAATCCAAGAAGAATTAAATGAAGTGGGGATACATGATCTGAACATTAAGAAATCAAGGTAACAATCTTAAAGATTCTCAAAGAACTCAGGAGAAGAATGTATGAATACAGAATTTTAACAAAGAGTTAGACAATATAAAGAGCTGTGTGTGTATGTGTGCTGTTGCTCAGGCAAGCCCAATTCTTTTGGCTCCATAGACTGCAGCCCATCAGGCTCCTCTGTCCATGAAATTTTCCAGGCAAGGATACTGGAGTGGTTTGCTGTTTCCTATACCAAGGGATCTTCCCAATCCAAGGATCAAATCTGTGTATCCTTCTTCTTCTGCATTGCAGGTAGATTGTTTGCCACTGAACCACTGGGGAAGGCCCAAAGAAGAACTAAACAGAGCTAAAGATAAAATAAATGAAATTAGAAAATACACTAAAAGGAATTCATAATAGATTAGATGATGTAGAGCAAAGGATTTACAAAGTAGAAGACAGAGTAGGCAAAAACAATGAAGTTGAACTAAAAAGAAAAGAAAAAAAAAACTTTAAAAAATGAGAGCAGTCTAAGAGACATCTGAGACAACATGCATTGTATTTATGAATGTTCACAACATAAGAATCCCAAAAGAAGGGGAGATAGAAAGGGACAGAGAACATATTTGAAGGAGATGAAAACTGTCCTAACCTCAGAAAGGAAAGACATCTAGATCCAGCAAGAATAATGAATATCAAGCAAGATGAATCCAAAGAGTACCACACTAAAGCACATTGTAACTAAAATGGAAAAAACAAAACAAAACAAAAAAAACACATAAAGATAAAGGGAGATCCAACCAGTCCATCCTAAAGGAAATTAGTCCTGGGTGTTCATTGGAAGGACTGATGTTGAAGCTGAAACTTCAATATTTTGGCCACCTGATGCAAAGAGCTGACTCATTTGAAAAAATCCTGTGTCTCTTCATCTTGTTTATACTGCTGAGTTTGGGCTGGCGTTTTTGTATTCTGGCAGTTTGTGGAATTCCCTTTATTATGGAGTTTCCTCGCTGAGGGTGGGGTTGTATCGGTGGCTTGTCAAGGTTTCTTGGTTAGGGAAGCTCGTGTCAGTGTTCTGGTGGGTGGAGCTGTATTTCTTCTCTCTGGAGTGCAATGAAGTGTCTAGTAACGAGTTATGAGGTGTCAATGGATTTGGAGTAACTTTAGGCAGTCTTTATATTGAAGCTCAAGGCTTTGTTCCTGTGTTGCTGGAGAAAAAAAGAAAGAAAGAAAAAATCCTGATGTTGGGAAAGGTTGAAGGCAGGAGGAGAAGAGGATGACAGAGGATGAGATGGTTAGATGGTATCACCAACTCAATGGACATGAATTTGGGTAAACTCCAGGAGTTGGTGATGGACAGGGAAGCCTGGAGTGCTGCAATTAATTGGACTGCAGGGTCGGACAAGACCGAGCAACTGAACTGAACTGAAAGATAAAGGGAGATTATTTAAAACAGCAAGGGAAAAGCAACAAGGTATATGCAAAGAAATTCGCATAAGATTCACAGATGACTTTTCAGTCGACACTGCAAGCCAGAAAGGAGTGGTATGATATTCTTTATGTGATTAAAGAAAATAACTTACAACCAGGAACACTCTAACTGAAAAATTTATATTTGAAGGAAGGATCAAAAGTTTTACAGATAAGAAAAGCTAGCAGAGTTTAGACTTCACAAGAAATGTAGGAACTTATCTACGTAAAACAGAAAAGGCTGCAACTGAAAATATAAAAGTTATAAAAGGAAAAATATCATTGGTAAAGGCAAATATATAGTAAGGGTAGTAGATCAACCACTTAGAAAGCTAGAAAGAAGGTTAAAGGCAAAAGGAGTAAAATCATCTATATCCACGATGAGTAATTAAGGGATACACAAAACAAAAATATGTAAAATATCATGTCAAAACATTAAATAAAAGGGGAGAAAATATACAGGATTGTTAAAATGCAAAAAGTGAAGTTTAAACTTAAAAGATCAGCAACTTTAAATAAACATAAAAATCTAGCATTATAAAGATAAATAGACACATAGATATAGCCTCTATCTATGAGGTTATAGACAAACCTCATAGTAACCACAAATCACAAATCTAAAGCAGATACATACAAGAAATAAAACCAAAGATAGGCACCAAATCACGAGAGAAAAGAGCAAGAGAAAAAAGGAAAGAAAGAAAGAAAAAAGAAGAAGAAGAACTATAAAAACAACCAGAAATCTATTGACAAAATGACAAGTATGTATCAACCAATAGTTACTTTAAATACAAATAGAATAATGTTAAATCAAAAGATATACACTGGCTGAATGGTCCCAAAACAAGATACATATGCTGTCTACAACATACTCAGTTCAGATCTAAAACCACAGATTGAATGTGAGGAGATGTAAAGAGGTATCATATGAAAACAGAAATAAAAAGAAAATCAGGGTGATAATACTTAGACAAAATAGACTTTACAACCAAGACTGTAACAAGAGAGAAAGAGCAATACATAATTATAAAAGGGTCAATTCAATGATATATACAATTGCAAATATATATGCACACAAAATAGGAACACCTTGATATAAAAAGGAAATATTAAAAGACTTAAATGAAGAAGTGGACAATACCACAGCAAAAGTAGATGGCTTTAACACCTCCATTTATATCAGTGGACAGATAACCCAGAGAGAGAGAAAAAAAAAAAAATCAATGGGAAAACCCTCTCCTTTAACTTATTGAACCAAATAAGAGTTCAATGAAGACGTACAAGACCTTCTAGAACTAACACCCAAAAAGATGTCCTTTTCATTATATGAAACTGAAACACAAAAGTAGGAAGTCAAGAAATACCTGGAGTAACAGGCAAATTTGGCCTTGGAGTATGGAAGGAAGCACGGCAAAGGTGAATAAAGTTCTGCCAAGAGAACGTACTGGTCATAGCAAACACCCTCTGGCAACAACACAAGAGAAGACTCTACACATGGACATCACCAGATGGTCGACACCAAAATCAGATTGATTATATTCTTTGCAGCCAAAGATGGAGAAGCTCTATACAGTCAGCAACAACAAGACCAGGAGCTGGCTGTTACTCAGATCATGAACATCTTATTACCAAATACAGACTGAAATTGAAGAAAGTGGAGAAAACCAGTAGACCATTCAGGTATGAACTAAATAAAATCCCTTATGACTATATAGTGGAAGTGAGAAATAGATTTAAGGGACTAGATCTGACAGACAGAGTGCCTGATGAACTATAAATGGAGGTTCGAGACATTGTACAGGAGACAGGAATCAAGACCATCCTCATGGAAAAGAAATGACAAAAGGCAAAATGGATGTCTGAGGAGGCCTTACAAATAGCTGTGAAAAGAAGGGAAGTGAAAAACAAAGGAGAAAAGGATGGATATAAGCATCTGAATGCAGAGATCCAAAGAATAGCAAGGAGAGATAAGAAAGCCTTCCTCAGTGATCAGTGCAAAGAAATAGAGGAAAACAACAGAATGGGAAAGACTAGAGATCTCTTCAAGAAAATTAGAGATATTAAGGGAACATTTCATGCAAAGACTGGCTCAAAAAAGGACAGAAATGGTAGGGACCTAACAGAAGCAGAAGATATTAAGAAGAGGTGGCAAGAATACACAGAAGAACTGTACAAAAAAGATATTCATAACCCAGATAATCATGATGGTGTGATACCTGACCTAGAGCCAGACATCCTGGAATGTGAAGTCAAGTGGGCCTTAGAAAGCATCACTACAAACAAAGCTAGTGGAGGTGATGGAATTCCAGTTGAGCTATTTCAAATCCTGAAAGATGATGCTGTGAAAGTGCTGCACTCAATATGCCAGCAAATTTGGAAAACTCAGCAGTGGCCACAGGACTGGAAAAGGTGAGTCTTCATTCTAATCCCAAAGAAAGGCAATGCCAAAGAATGCTCAAACTATCGCACAATTGCACTCATCTCACATGCTAGTAGAGTAATGCTCAAAATTCTCCAAGCCAGGCTTCAGCAATACATGAACCATGAACTTCCTGATGTTCAAGCTGGTTTTAGAAAAGGCAGAGGAATCAGAAATTAAATTGCCAACATCCGCTGGACCATTGAAAAAACAAGAGAGTTCCAGAGAAACATCTATTTCTGCCTTATTGACTATACCAAAGCCTTTGACTGTGTGGTTCACAATAAACTGGAAAATTCTGAAAGAGATCGGAAAACCAGACCACCTGACCTGCCTCTTGAGACACCAATATGCAGGTCAGGAAGCAACAGTTAGAAGCTGGAACAAGACTGGTTCCAAATAGGAAAAAAGGAGTACGTCAAGGCTGCATATTGTCACCCTGCTTATTTAACTTATATGCAGGATGCATCATGAGAAATGCTGGGCTGGAAGAAGCACAAGCTGGAATCAAGATTGCTGAGAGAAATATCAGTAACTTCAGATATGCAGATGACACCACCCTTATGGCAGAAAGTGAAGAACTAAAAAGCCTCTTGATAAAAGTAAAAGAAAAGAGTGAAAAAGGTGGCTTAAAGCTCAACATTTAGAAAACGAAGATCATGGCATCACGTCCCATCACGTCATGGCAAATAGATGGGGAAACAGTGGCTGGCTTTATTTTTCTGAGCTCCAAAATTGCTGCAGATGGTGATTATAACCATGGAATTAAAAGACGTTTACTCCTTGGCAAGAAAGTTATGACCAACCTAGACAGCATATTAAAAAGTAGAGGCATTACTTTGCCAACAAAGTTCCATCTAGAAAGGCCACGTTTTTTCCAGTAGTCATGTATGGATGTGAGAGTTGAACTATAAAGAAAGCTGAGCACGAAGAATTGATGCTTTTGAACTATGGTGTTGGAGAAGACTCTTGAGAGTCCCTTGGACTGCAAAGAGATCCAACCAGTCCATCCTAAAGGTCAGTCCTGGGTGTTCATTGGAAGGATTGATGTTGAAACTGAAACTCCAATACTTTGGCCACCTGATGCGAAGAGCTGACTCATTTTAAAAGACCCTGATGCTGGAAAGTTTGAGGGTAGGAGGAGAAGGGCACGCCAGAGGAAGAGATGGTTGGATGGCATCATCAACTCGATGGATATGGGTTTGGGTAAACTCTGGGAGTTGTGATGGACAGGGAGGCTTGATGTGCTGCGATTCATGGGTTCACAAAGAATCAGACACGATTGAGCAACTGAACTGAACTGAACTGGACTTAATAAATCTTTTTAGGTTTCATTCGAAAGCAACACAATACACATTCAAGTGCTCATATAAAGTCCTCTAGTAGAGATCCTGAATTTAACTGAAGTCCTCTAGGAGAGATCCTGAATTTAACCAAAAAACAAGTCTTCATAAATGTAAGAAGATTAAAATTATTAATATATAAAGCATCTTTCCAAACACAATGTTATGAAAATAGAAACCAACAAAGAAAAATCTGTAAACACACACACACACAAATTCATTACAGTTAAACATTATACTACTAAACAACCAATGGATCACTAAAAAATCAGGACTGGGATTAAAAAAAAAAAAAATACCTGGAGACAATTGCAAACAAAAACACAAATTCCAAAATCTGTCTGATGCAATAAAACCACTTCTAAAAGAAAACTTTACAGCAATAAAGGCTTACCTTATGAAACTAGAAAAATCCAAAATACACAACCTAAATTTATACCTAAAGGAACTACAAAAGCAAGAAAACCCAAAGTTAACTCAAGGAAGTAAATAAAGATCAGAATATAAATAAATAAAATATGAACTAAAAATATCAATGAAACTAAGAGCTGGTTCTTTGAAAAGATAAATGAAATGATAAACCTTTACTCAGATTCATCAAGAAAAAAAGAAGATTTAAATTAACAAAATAAAAAAGGTTTAAATTAATAAAATCAGAAATAAAAGATAAGTTATAGTTTAATTCATAGACACACAAACATTTAAGCTTACTATCAATAATTATATACCAAGAAAATGGACAACTCATACTTCAGCATAATAAAGGACATATACCGAAAAGGTCACAGATAACATTATACACAACAGAGAAAAGCTGAAATCAGTTCTTCTAAAATCAGGAACAAGGCAAGACTTCCCACTCCATCCACTTTTATTTAACATAGTATTGGAAATCTTAACCCCTGCAATCAGACAAGAAGATATAAAAAAGAATCCAAATTGAAAAAAAAAAAAAAAAGTCACCATTTGCAGATGACAGGAAAATCCCAAAAATTCCCAGAAATTTTCAATTAAGTTGAGAAAGTTTCAGATGATAAAATGATATGTAGGAGTCTGTTGTATTTATATACACTAAATACAAAATGTAAGAAGGAAAAAATAAAATAGCCCCATTTGTACTTCTATTGGAAATAATAAAATATACAAGAGTAAAGGTAAGTAAGGAGGCAAAAGACCTGTATTCGGGAAACTGGAAGCTTTGTGCTCTCTGATTGCACACTATACTACAAATCTGAAGTAAACAAAACAATATGGTAATTTGGCACAGAGGCAACCTACCTCAACGTAATAAAGGCCATATATGAAAAACCCACAGGCTTCTCTAGTGACTCAGATGGTAAAGAGTCCACCTACACATGCTGGAGATCCAGACTCTATCCCTGGGTTGGGAAGATCCCCTGAGGAAGGAAATGATAATCTACTCCAGTATTCTTGCTTAGAAAATACCATGGAAGGAGGAGCCAGGTAGGCTACAGTACATGGAGTTGCATAGAGTCAGACAAAACTGAGTGACTAACACACATACACATATGTGACTAACCCACAGCTGATATACTCAATGGAGAAAAGCTGAAAGCATGTCCTCTAAGATAAGGAAGAAGTCAAGGATGTCCACTCTCATAATTTTTATTCAACATAATTTTGGAAATCCTAGCCATGGGAATCAGAGAAGAAAAGGAAAGAAAAGTAATCCAAATTGGAAAAGAGAAATCAAACTATAACTATTTGCAGATGACATACTATATATAGAACTTTCTAAAGACATTGTCAGAAAACTACTAGAGCTCATCAATGAATTCAGTAAAGTTGCATGATACAAAATCAATACACATAAATGTGTTACATTTCTATCCACTGACAATGGAAGATCAGAAAGGGAAAGTAACAATCGCATTTCATGAAATCGCATTTGATGAAACTATTTCATCAAAAAATAAGATACATAGAAATAAACCTACCTAAAGAGGCAAAAAATCTGTACTCTGAAATCTATAAGATGTTGATGAAAGAAATCAAAGAAGACACAAAAAATGGAAAGATAGAACATGTTCTTGAAGTAAAGAATCAATATTGTCAAAATGACTTTACTACCCAAGGCAAGCTACAGGTTCAATGCAAGAATGATCAAGTTTCTCATGGCATATTTCACATAACTAGAACTTTTTTTTTTTTTTTAACTTGTATGAAAACTCAAAGGACCTGAAATAGACAAAGCAATCTTGAGAAAGAAAAGTAGAGCTGGAGGAATCAGGCTCCTTGACTTCAGACATATGACAAAGCTACAATAATCAAAACAGTATGGGGCTGGCACTAAACAAGCTTATAGATCAATGGAACAGGATAGAAAACCCAGAAACAAATCCAGGCATATACGGTCAATTAATTTACAACAAAGGAGACAAGAACATGCAATGGAGAAGAGGCAATCTCTTCAATTAGTGTGGTGCAGGGAAAACTGGACAGTTATGTTTGAAAGAATGAAGTTAGACCATTCTCTATCACCATATACAAAAATAAACTCAAAATGGATCAAAGACCTGATTTTAAAACTGGATACTATAAAATCCATAAAGGGAAACATAGGAAAAACAATTTTTGACATAAATTTCCATAAAGTCTTTTGAGTCCATGTCCTAGAGTAATGGAAATGAAAACAAAAATTAAAAAATGAGATATAATTCAACTTAAAATCTATTGGACAGAAAAGAAAGACATAAACAAAACGAAAAGACATCTTACAGAATGGGAGAAAATATTTGCAAATGAGGTGACTGACAAAGGATTAATCTCCAAAATATACAAATAGCTCATATAGCTCAATATCAAAAAGAAAAACAATCCTATCAAAAAATGTGCAGATGACCTAAAAAGACATTACTCCAGAGAAATCTTACAGATGACCAAATGCACATGAAAAGATGTTCAACATCACTAATTATTATAGAAATGCAAGACAAAATTTAAATGGTGTGTCACCTTACACTGGTCAGAAAGTCGTTAAAAGATCAACAAATGATAAATGCTGGAGAGGGTGTGGAGGAAAGGAAGCCCTCCTACGCTATTGGTGGGAATGTATATTGCTGCAGTCACTATGGGAAACAGTATAGAATTCCTCAGAAAACTATATATAGAAGTGCCATATGATCCAGCAAAACCAATCCTGGGAATATATCTGAATATCATACTTCTTAAAGATATATGTATTTCAAAGGTCATAACAGCACTGCTTACAATAGCCAAGACATGGAAGCAACGTAAATGCTCATTGATAGATAAATTGGTGAAGAAGATGGAGTTATTTGTATCCCCAACATCTTTATACATACATATGGCATCTTTATATATATATATATATATATATATATATAATATATATGTATATATACACACATATATGGCATATAAATATATATATATTTATATCACATATATATATATATATATATATATATATAGGTGAAGAAGATGGAGTTATTTGCATCCACAACATCTTTATACATATATATGGCATCTTTATATTATATATACATATATGTATATACACACACACTCATATATAGAATCTTATTGTTGTTCACATGCTAGTAAAGTAATGCTCAAAATTCTCCAAGCCAGTCTTCAGCAATATGTAACCGTGAACTTCCTGATGTTCAAGCTGGTTTTAGAAAAGGCAGAGGAACCAGAGATCAAATTGCCAACATCCGCTGGATCATGGAAAACTCAAGAGAGTTCCAGAAAAACATCTATTTCTGCTTTATTGACTATGCCAAAGCCTTTGACTGTGTGGATCACAATCAACTGTGGACAATTCTTCAAGAGATGGGAATACCAGACCACCTGATCTGCCTCTTGAGAAATTTGTATGCAGGTCAGGAAGCAACAGTTAGAACTGGACATGGAATGACAGACTGGTTCCAAATAGGAAAAGGAGTTTGTCAAGGTTGTATATTGTCACTCTGTTTATTTAACTTATATGCAGAGTACATTATGAGAAACGCTGGACTGGAAGAAACACAAGCTGGAATCAAGATTGCCAGAAGAAATATCAATAACCTCAGATATGCAGATGACACCACCCTTATGGCAGAAAGCAAAGAGGAACTAAAAAGCCTCTTGATGAAGGTGAAAGTGGAGAGTGAAAAAGTTGACTTAAAGCTCAACATTCAGAAAACAAAGATCATGGCATCCAGTCCCATCACTTCATGGGAAATAGATGGGGAAACAGTGGAAACAGTGTCGGACTTTATTTTTGGGGGCTCCAAAATCACTGCAGATGGTGACTGCAGCCATGAAATTAAAAGACACTTACTCCTTGGAAGGAAAGTTATGACCAACCTAGATAGCATATTCAAAAGCAGAGACATTACTTTGCCAACAAAGATTCGTCTAGTCAAGGCTTTGGTTTTTCCTGTGGTCATGTATGGATGTGAGAGTTGGACTGTGAAGAAGGCTGAGCATCGAAGAATTGATGCTTTCAAACTGTGGTGTTGGAGAAAACTCTTGAGAGTCCCTTGGACTGCAAGGAGATCCAACCAGTCCATTCTGAAAGAGATTAGCCCTGGGATTTCTTTGGAAGGAATGATGCTAAAGCTGAAGCTCCAGTACTTTGGCCACCTCATGTGAAAAGTTGACTCATTGGAAAAAACTCTGATGCTGGGAGGGACTGGGGGCAAGAGGAGAAGGGGACGACAAAGGATGAGATGGCTGGATGGCATCACTGACTCGATGGATGTGAGTCTCAGTGAACTCCAGGAGTTCGTGATGGACAGGGAGGCCTGGCGTGCTGCAATTCATGGGGTCGAAAAAAGTTGGACACAACTGAGAAACTGATCTGATCTGATCTGATCTGATTGTTGTTCAGTCACTGTTATGTCTGACTCCGCAGGGCCATGAACTGCAGCAACCATGCTTCCCTGTCCTTCACTATCTTCCTCAACTTGCTCAAACTCATGTCTATTGAATCAGTGATGCCATTCAACCATTTCATCCTCTGTTGCCCGCTTCTCCTCTTGCCCTCAATCTTTCCCAGCATCAGGGTTTTTTCCAATAGTTGGTTCTTCGCATGGAGTGGCCAAAGGATTAAAACTTCAGCTTCAGCCTCAGTCCTTCCAATGAATATTCAGGATTGATTTCCTTTAGGATTGACTGGTTTGATCCACTGCTTTCCAAGGGACTCTCAAGAATCTTCTATAGCAACACAGTTCAGAAGCATCCATTCTTCAGCACTCAGCCTTCTTTATGGTCCAACACTCACATTTATATATGACAACTGAAAAAAAACATAGCTTTCCCTATATAGCTCTTCATCAGCAAAGTAATGCCTCTGCTTTTTGATATGCTGTCTAGGTTTCTTATAGCTAGCTGTTCTTCCAAGGAGAAAGCATCTTTTAATTTCATGGCTGCAGTCACCATCTGCAGTGATTTGGAAACCCCCATAAATAAAGCCTCTCACTGTTTCCATTTTTTCCCCATCTATTTGCCATGAAGTGTTGGGACCAAATGCCATGATCTTCATTTTTTGAATGTTGAGTTTTAACCCAGCTTTTTCACTCTCCTCTTTCACTTTTATCAAGAGGTTCTTTAGTTCCTCTTCACTTTCTACCTTAATGGTGATATCATCTTGAGAAGGTAACAGGCATGAAGGCTATTTCCTCCCCAAACAGAGGAAATAGGCTGCTAATGTTGGACATCTTTTATCTCTCTGTTAAGCAGCAGGAAGAAACAAACTACAACTGTCAGATTTTTTTCCCCTTCTCTATACATAAAGTAAAAGGAGGTTTCTTTTAAAATTCTATGTTGGAGCACCTTGTTCCACCTGAACTTTTCTCAAACCTTGAGCTAGCCAATGTGTTTTTCTTATGCAAATGTTTTTGTTAAGCTCTGTTAATAAACTATGTACTTACCTTAGACTCTATCTTCAAGTCAGTTCCATTCTGCTTAAGACTCAGAACATACTTGACAAACCAGTATGTTTTACTCATGCAAATGTTCTCTTAAGCTTTGTTAAGGAGACTATATATTTGTTTGGAAACCTGCCTTTCTTCAAGATTTATGTCAATCGTTTTGTGGCCCTGGATGACTCACCTGGTGCCAGTGTTATCTTAAAATGCATGTTGTGGGTGAGGGGCTTGGTGCCACTCTCTGAGTTTTGAGACATTCCCTTTCTCTAATTAGCACCCTGCTAGTAGGTATATAACTTCTTGCTTAAGACTAGGGGGGTGGGGGTGGGGGAGCGTTCTTTCTTCCCCCGTCTGCTGTCTATGTCAGAAGCTTTCTCTATCCCTTTTATACTTTAATAAAACTTTATTACACAAAAGCTCTGAGTGATCAAGCCACATCACTGGCCCTGGATTGAATTCTTCTCCCCTGGAGGCCAAGAATCCCAGTGTCTTTCATGGCTCAGCAACAACCTTTCAATCTGCAAATCTGAGGTTATTGATATTTTCCCCAGCAATCTTGATTCTAGCTTGCTCTTCATCCAGCTCAACATTTCACATGATGTACTCTGCATATACATTAAATAAGCTGGGTGACAATATACAGTCTTGACATACTCCTTGCCCAATTTTGAACCAATCTGTTGTTCTATGTCCAGTTCTTACTGTTGTTTATTGTCCTGCATACAGGTTACTCAGGAGGCAGGTAAGGTGGTCTGGTATTCCCATCTCATTAAGAATATTCTACAGTTTGTTGTGATCCACAAAGTCAAAGGCTTTCTCATAGTCAATGAAGAAAAAATAGATATTTTGGGGGGGATTCCCTTGCTTTTTTTTATGATCCAGTGTATATTGGCAATTTGATCTCTGATTTCTCTGCCTTTTCTAAATTCAGCTTATATATATGGAAGTTCTCAGTTCATGTACTTCTGAAACCTAGCTTGAAGGATTTTGAGCATAATCTTGCTAGCATGTGAAATGAGTGCAATTGTACACTAATTTGAACATTCCTTGGCATTGGCTTTTTTGGTATTACTGAGCCATAAAACAATGAAATAATGCCATCTGCAGTGACATGAATGGAGATAAAATATCATATGAAATTCAAATATATGATCTCATATATATATATTTGGAATCTAAAAAAATACAAAGATGAATGAACTTATTTATAAAACATAAATAAGCTCACAGACATACAAAACAAATTTATGGTTAACAATACTTCGGCCACCTCATACAAAGAACCAACTCATTAGAAAAAACCCTGATGCTTGGAAAGATTAAAAGCAGGAGGAGAAGGGGATGACAGGACGAGATGGTTGTATGGCATCACTGACTCAATGGACATGAGTTTGAGCAAGTTCTGGGAGATGGTGAAGGACATAGAAGCCTGGCATGCTGCAGTACATGGGGTCACAAAGAGTTGGACATGACTGAGAAACTGAACAACAACATAGTTAGCAAAGGAGGGGAGAGAGAATTTAGGAGTTTAGAATGAAAATAGACACACTACCATACATAAAATATACAGTAAATATATAGTAGGTAGATAGACAAATAGATAAAATAGATAACCAATAAGGACCTACTGTATGTCACAGGAAACTACACAAAATACCTTGCAATAATCTACAATGGAAGAGAACGAAAAAACTAATATATATATATATATATATATATATATATATATATATAACTGAATCATTTTCTATACTCTTGAAAGTAATGCAACATTGTAAATCAATTATATTTCAACTAAAAAATGTAAAATAAAAACGGTATGGTAATGACCCAACAGCAGACATACAGGTTAATGGAACAGAAGATAGTGCCCAGAAATAAACTCTCACTTAAATAGTTATGGAAGGTTTTTCCCATTTGGCTCAGAGTTTAAAAACCCACCTGCCAATGCAGGAGACACAAGTTCAATTCCTGGGCTAGGATGACCCCTGGGGAAGGAGTTGGCAACCTACTCCAGTATTCTTGCCTGGGAAATCCCATTAATAGAGGAGATTGATAGGCTAAGTTCATGCGGTTACAAAAGATTCAGACACGACTTAATGATGTAACAGCAACAACAAATCTATGATAAAGCAACAGGAATAGACAATATGGAAATGAAAATCTCTTTAATAAATTGTGTTGGAAAACTGAGCAACTTAACAGAAAAAAATTAAACTTTCTCGTATCATATGCAAAATAAACTCAAAATGGAGCAAAGATTTAATTGGAAGAACTAAAATCATAAAACTTGTAAAAGAAAACATAGGCAGTACATTCTTTGAAATGGTTGTAGCAGCGTTGTTTGGACTATCTCTCATCATGCAATGGAAACAAAAGGGAAAATCAGAAAATTGGATTGCATCAAAGTAAACAGCTATTATGGATAAGGAAATGGCAACCCACTCCAGTATTCTTGCCTGGAGAATCCTAGGGACAGAGGAACCTAGTGGCCTGCCATCTATGGGGTCGCATAGAGTTGGACACGACTGAAGCCACTTAGCAGCAGCAGCAACACCAGCAATACAAAATTAGAGAAGGCAATGGCACCCCACTCCAGTACTCTTGCCTGGAAAATCCCATGGATGTAGGAGCCTGGTAGGCTGCAGTCCATGGGGTCACTAAGAGTTGGACACGACTGAGCGACTTCACTTTCACTTTCACTAAACAGCTATTAACAAATAATAAAGGCTAAGCAGTGAATATTTGCAATGTCTAATAAAGAGTTAATGTCTAAAGTAGACTAAGAACTCATTCAACTGAACACCAAAAAAAAAAGATTAAAAAATGTGTAGAGGATACAAATAGACATTTTTCAAAAAAAGTGATACTGTCATCCAAAAGAAACATTAAAAAAGCTTAACATGAGTTATCATCAGGTAAATGCAAATCAAAATCACAATGAAATAGCACTTCATGCATGTGAAAATAACAAATAACATGAATTGGCAAAAATGTGGAAAAAAAGGGAACCACTGTGTACTGTTAGTACATTGATTCAGCCACTATGGAAAAGAGTATCGAGATTTCTCAAAAAATTAAATTATATATATATATATATATCAGATCAGTTGCTCAGTCGTGTCCGACTCTTTGCGACCCCATGAATCGTAGCACGCCAGACCTCCCTGTCCATCACCAACTCCCGGAGTTCACTGAGACTCAAGTCCATCGAGTCAGTGATGCCATCAAGCCATCTCATCCTCTGTCGTCCCCTTCTCCACCTGCCCCCAATCCCTCCCAGCATCAGAATCTTTTCCAATGAGTCAACTCTTCGAATGAAGTGGACAAAGTACTGGAGCTTCAGCTTTAGCATCATTCCTTCCAAAGAAATCACAGGGCTGATCTCCTTCAGAATGGACTGGTTGGATCTCCTTGCAGTCCAAGGGACTCTCAAGAGTCTTCTCCAACACCACAGTTCAAAAGCATCAACTCTTCGGGGCTCAGCCTTCTTCACAGTCCAACTCTCACATCCACACATGACCACAGGAAAAATTATAGCCTTGACTAGACGAACCTTTGTTGGCAAAGTAATGTCTCTGTTTTTCAATATGCTATCTAGGTTGGTCATAACTTTCCTTCCAAGGAGTAAGCGCCTTTTAATTTCATGGCTGCAGTCACCATCTGTAGTGATTCTGGAGCCCAGAAAAATAAAGTCTGACACTGTTTCCACTGTTTCCCCATCTATTTCCCATGAAGTGATGGGACTGGATGCCATGATCTTTGTTTTCTGAATGTTGAGCATTAAGCCAATTTTTTCACTATCCACTTTCACCTTCATCAAGAGGCTTTTTAGTTCCTCTTTGCTTTCTGCCATAAGGGTGGTTTCATCTGCATATCTGAGGTTATTGATATTTCTCCCAGCAATCTTGATTTCAGCTTGTGTTTCTTCCAGTACAGCGTTTCTCATGATGTACTCTGCATATAAGTTAACTAAACAGGGTGACAATACACAGCCTTGACGAACTCGTTTTTCCTATTTGGAATCAGTCTGTTGTTCCATGTCCAGTTCTAACTGTTGCTTCCTGACCTGCATACAAATTTCTCAAGAGGCAGATCAGGTGGTCTGGTATTCCCATCTCTTTCAGAATTTTCTACAGTTTATTGTGATCCACAGAGTCAAAGGCTTTGGCATAGTCAATAAAGCAGAAATAGATGCTTTTCTGGAACTCTCTTGCTTTTTCTATGATCCAGCGGATGTTGGCAATTTTATCTCTGGTTCCTCTGCCTTTTCTAAAACCAGCTTGAACATCAGGAAGTTCACGGTTACATATTGCTGAAGCCTGGCTTGGAGAATTTTGAGCATTACTCTACTAGCATGTGAGATGAGTGCAATTGTGTGGTAGTTTGAGCATTCTTTGGCATTGCCTATCTTTGGGATTGGAATGAAAACTGACCTTTTCCAGTCCTGTGGCCACTGCTGAGTTTTCCAAATTTGCTGGCATATTGAGTGCAGCACTTTCACAGCATCATCTTTCAGGATTTGAAATAGCTCAAGTGGAATTCCATCACCTCCACTAGCTTTGTTCATAGTGATGCTCTCTAAGGCCCACTTGACTTCACATTCCAGGATGTCTGGCTCTAGGTCAGGTAACACACCATCGTGATTATCTGGGTCGTGAAGATCTTTTTTGTATAGTTCTTCTGTGTATTCTTGCCATCTGTTCTTAATATCTTCTGCTTCTGTTAGGTCCATACCATTTCTGTCCTTTATCGAGCCCACCTTTGCATGAAATGTTCCTTTGGTATCTCTGATTTTCTTGAAGAGATCCCTAGTCTTTCCCATTCTGTTGTTTTCCTCTATTTCTTTGCATTGATTGCTGAGGAAGGCTTTCTTATCTCTCCTTGCTATTCTTTGGAACTCTGCATTCAGATGTTTATATCTTTCCTTTTCTCCTTTGCTTTTCACTTCTCTTCTTTTCACAGCTATTTGTAAGGCCTCCCCAGACAGCCATTTTGCTTTTTTGCATTTCTTTTCTATGGGAATGGTCTTGATCCCTATCTCCTGCACAATGTCAGGAACCTCATTGCATAGTTCATCAGGCACTCTATCTATCAGATCTAGGCCCTTAAATCTATTTCTCACTTCCACTGTATAATCATAAGGGATTTGATTTAGGTCTCACCTGAATGGTCTAGCGGTTTTCCCTACTTTCTTCAATTTCAGTCTGAATTTGGCAATAAGGAGTTCATGGTCTGAGCCACAGTCAGCTCCTGGTCTTGTTTTTGCTGACTGTATAGAGCTACTCAATCTTTGGCTGCAAAGAATATAATCAATCTGATTTTGGTGTTGACCATCTGGTGATGTCCATGTATAGAGTCCTCTCTTGTGTTGTCGGAAGAGGGTGTTTGTTATGACCAGTGCTCTTTCTTGGCAAAAGTCTATTAGTCTTTGCCCTGCTTCATTCCATATTCCAAGGCCAAATTTGTCTGTTACTCCAGGTGTTTCTTGACTTCCTACTTTTGCATTCCAGTCCCCTATAATGAAAAGGACATCTTTTTTGGGTGTTAGTTCTAAAAGTCTTGCAGGTCTTCAAAAACTGTTCAACTTCAGCTTCTTCAGCGTTACTGCTTGGGGCATAGACTTGGATTACTGTGATATTGAATGGTTTGCCTTGGAAACGAACAGAGATCATTCTGTCATTTTTGAGATTGCATCCAAGTACTGCATTTTGGACTCTTTTGTTCACCATGATGGCCACTCCATTTCTTCTGAGGGATTCCTGCCCACAGTAGTAGATATAATGGTCATGTGAGTTAAATTCACCCATTCCAGTCTATTTTAGCTCGCTGATTCCTAGAATGTCGACATTCACTCTTGCCATCTCTTGTTTGACCACTTCCAATTTGCCTTGATTCATGGACCTGACATTCCAGGTTCCTATGCCATATTGCTCTTTACAGCATCGGACCTTGCTTCTATCACCAGTCACATCCACAGCTGGGTATTGTTTTTGCTTTGGCTCCATCCCTTCATTCTTTCTGGAGTTATTTCTCCACTGATCTCCAGTAGCATATTGGGCACCTACTGACCTGGGGAGTTTCTCTTTCAGTATCCTATCATTTTGCCTTTTCATACTGTTCATGGGGTTCTCAAGGCTTCTTCTATGTCTAGGCTGTTGTCAATAATGCTGCTATGAACATGAGGGCACACATACATTTTTGAATTATAGTTTTCTTTGGATAAATACCCAGGAGTAGAATTTATATCTTAAATATCCAGCCCAAGTTGAGCTACAAGATGTTGATAGCAACAGGACCAGCCCCATGATGGAACACCTGATTACTGGCTGCTGGTTACAAAGTTCTGCTCAACTTTTGAAAATGTATTCAGCTCAACCATTTTTTTTTTGTCTATTTATGTTATAATTCAATAAGAGTTTATTTTACAAATATACTCTTGAAATCCAAATTCAAAACTCTTATAAGATGTAGTAATTCTAGTGTAACTATTATCTTCACTATTTTGGACAAAGTCCTCATAAAATTCATATTAAAATTTATTTGGTTTTAAGAAGCCAACCCATTGTTTCACTTTGCAGTCACTCTAAAGTACTTAAATTTTACCTGAACTACTACATAATGATTTTTTTCTTTCTAATTCTATGTTGAGAAGGTTTTCTTTTTAGGCCCAAGTGTAAAATATCCCTGTTAAGGGTCATTTGGTTACTTTTATGATTTAGGCATTATTTTAACCTCTGAAGGTATATTTAAATTTTCCTTCAAAGTCAAAAATTAAGGGAGAGAACAAGATGGAGGAGGAGTAGGTGAGCATGGACTATATCTCTCTCCACAGATACATTAGGAATACGCCTTCAGACACAGTAGATATTGCAGAACACCAGCTGAGAGGAGGCAGGAGTACTTGACCATCTGAAAGAATATATAGAACTACACAAAACTCGGTAGGAAGAAGAAAGTAGGGAGAAAAAGAGGAGAGTTAACAGGACTGGACCTCCCCTTGGTGGGGGTGTGGGGGTGGGAACTGAGGCAGGGGTCTGATCTACACATCAGGGCAATTGTTTGGGACAAAGGAGAAATATTTGAGGCTGTGAGTGAAGCAGCTGACCTGCTACAGTCCAAATGGAACAAGAATCACACAGACAATCCTTGCTGCAGCCATACATACCCCAGATAGGGATGCAAGTCCCTTAGAAGACACAGAAGCTAGGAACTGGAGTGCAGGAATTAAGGAGTAATCCTAGGGAGAGGTCTGCTGTTGTATGTAGGGAGACAGCCCAAAGGGACATGAGGGAGGAGACTGTGGTGAAAAATGCCTATGAAGGAAAGCCAGGCAGACGTGGAGGTAAGGCTGAGTCATGGGTAGGGGGTGGAGCCATCATTGTAGCCTACCTCTGCCTACATTCCAGCAATGGCAGCTGAACAATAGAGAACCTGGCCCTTTAAGCACCTGACACTGAACAGTAGAGTAAGACTCAAGTCAGGGAACCCATTTAAGAGCCCCATAGCAACAGAGTAGGACCCCAGCTAGGGGGGCACTTTAAGTGCTTGAATGGGCAGAACAACAGAGAAGGACCAAACAGAAAGACCCTCTGATCGCCAGCTGCCAGAGGCTAGTAAAAGACTAATAGGGCCATGGCTTCTGTAGCTGAGGAAGTCAGTCAGTCAATTCAGTCACTCAGGCATGTCCAATTCTTTGCAATCCCATGGACTGCAGCATTCCAGGCTTTCTTGTCCATCACCAACTCCCAGAGCTTGCTCAAATGCATGTCCTTTAAGTCAGTAATGCCATCCAACAATTTCATCTTCTGTCGTCCCTTTCTCCTGCTTTCAACCTTTCCCAGCATTAGGGTATTTTCTAATGAGTCAACTCTTCACATCAGGTGGCCAAAGGATTGGAGCTTCAGCTTCAGCATCAATCCTTCCAATGAATTTTCAGGATTGATCTCATTTAGGATTGACTGGTTTGATCTCCTTGCAGTTCAAGGGATTCTGGAGAATTTTTTCCAAAACCACACTTCAAAAGAATCAGTTCTTCATTGCTCAGCTTTCTGAGCACTGTAAGGTCCAATTGTCACATCCCCACATGACTATTGGAAAAACTGTAGATTTGACTAGGTGGACCTTGGTTGGCAGAGTAATGTCTCTGCTTTTTAATTTTCTGTCTAGAGTTGCCATAGCTTTTCTTCTAAGAGCAAGTATCTTTTAATTTCATGACTGCAGTTACCATCTGCAGTGATTTTGGAGCCTAAAACAATGAAGTCTGTCAATGTTTCCATTGTTTCCCCATCTATTTGCCATGAAGTGATGGGACTGGATGCTATGGTCTACATTTTTTGAATGTTAAATTTTAGGCCAACTTTTTCACTCTCCTCTTTCATTTGCATCAAGAGGCTTTTAAGTTCCTCTTCACTCTCTGCCATAATGGTGATGTCATCTGCAAATCTGAGGTTATTGATAATTCTCCTGGCAACCTTGATTCTAGTTTGTTCTTCATCCAGCTCAGAATTTCATATGATATACTCTGCATATACGTTAAATAAGCAGGGTGACAATATACAGTCTTGGCATACTCCTTTTCCAATTTTGAACCAGACTGAGGCAGTCGATGTCCCCATACAGTTAGCACCATCAGGGGCCCCAAGACTGTGCCACCATCATGCTCAATCTTCACTGGGACAGAGATGCCAAGGACAGAAAAAAGCCCCAATAATGCCATATCTCCTGTGACAATAGCTGCCAGTGCCCCTGCATAGCTGGCATTGCCAGGGTCCCCATGATCCAAGCAACCATGCCACCTCCATCCATGATCACCACTGGAACAGAGCTTTCAGAGGCTAGAAAAACTTCTCTGGGCCTGCAGGTGAGATGGCTTCAGTCATGTCCAGTGCTTTGCGACCCTGTGGACTGTAGCCTGCTGGCTTCTCTGTCTGTGGGATTCCCCAGGTGGGAATAATAGACTGGGTTGCCATGCCCTTCTAGAGCACCATATTTCCTGCTGGCCTAGCCACAGGCTCCTCTGAGTACCTGGTGCTTCCAGGGCCCCTTCAACCCAAGCAGCAGTGCCACCTTCACACTTGGTCCTCACTGAGGGAAACCCTAGTCCTTCAGAGCAGCCACAGAAGTAAACTCCTTTGGACGATCCACATGCAGAGACAGAGATAAAACCACAGTTGAAAACCAGGGGCTGTGTGGCTAAGGAAGAGCACATAAAACCTCCTCACCACCTGCACAAGGTGCAGATTAAATCCATATAATCAACTAGGCAGATGCTGTGTCTATGGAATACATAAAAAGACAATGTAAGTTCCCAAAAAGAAAATTCACTAGTTCTGATAGTTGTGGACATTGGAGGCAGGAGCACACAGAAGTAGGACCAGACTAGAGTCTAAGCTGCCCCCACAGTAGGTTCAGAGACCACTGCAGTATTAGTGGACATCCTGAGGAGGTGAGATGGACTGTGACCCCCAGGGAGGGAAAAGACACAGATCAATAAAATTATGTATTATTCTTATATTTTGCCTTGTTCTATTGCAGCCATGAAATTAAAAGACGCTTACTCCTTGGAAGGAAAGTTATGACCAACCTAGATGGCATATTCAAAAGCAGAGACATTACTTTGCCAACAAAGGTTCATCTAGTCAAGGCTATGGTTTTTCCTCTGGTCATGTATGGATGTGAGAGTTGGACTGTGAAGAAGGCTGAGCGCCGAAGGATTGATGCTTTTGAATTGTGGTGTTGGAGAAGACTCTTGAGAGTCCCTTGGACTGCAAGGAGATCCAACCAGTCCATTCTGAAGGAGATCAGCCCTGGGATTTCTTTGGAAGGAATGATGCTAAAGCTGAAACTCCAGTACTTTGGCCGCCTCATGCGAAGAGTTGACTCATTGGAAAAGACTCTGACGTTGGGAGGGATTAGGGGCAGGAGGAAAAGGGGACGACAGAGTATAAGATGGCTGGATGGCATCACCAACCCGATGGACGTGAGTTTGGGTGAACTCCAGGAGTTGGTGATGGACAGGGAGGCCTGGCGTGCTGCGATTTATGGGGTTGCAAAGTGTCAGACACGACTGAGGCACTGAACTGAAATTAATTGAGTGCTCTGGAGAGATCTTCTGGGCTGCTTTGGGGCCATATTATGGTTAGGAGGCCCGAGAAGCCTCTTTTCCTGACTCTAAGACAAATCATCTAGGGGAACAGGGGCCAATTACCAGTCACATTCTGTACATGGTAAACCCTGCATTTTGGAACAAAAGAATCTCTGGGAGGGCTATAAATGTTCAATATATAAAAATTAACCTTAAGCTATAAGTCACAGATCCTAGCAAGAGACACTATCCCATAAAGTTGGAAACAAAAAAAGAAAGAGTTTGCAAGCTTTTATAGATAAATTCTTAAAATATGGCCTCTTAATACACTTTCAGTCTCCATGCAATAACCCTATTCTGCTAATTGTTCAGTCAAATGGAGGATATCAGATGGTATAAGACATTATAGCAGTAAATGATGCTATGTCCTTATATATCCCCTTCTGACAAATCCTTATATTAGCCCAGGTTCATGGAGATGCCAAACAGTTTACTATTCTCACCTTCTTTTGCATCAAACTTCATCTTTCCTCACGGTATCTATCTCCCTTAAAAGGGACTGTCACCCTTGGTGGCCAAATGTAACAATATACCTGTGCAGTGCTATTTTAGGTATTTCAGGATAGCCCACACTTGTTGGTCCAGGACCTAGGAAAATGATTAAAGGGAATACACTTAAAAGAAGGAGCAATTCTACATGATATAGATAATTTATCAATATGTAGCCCCACCATGGAGGCCTCAGATCAGAACCATCGAAGTTCTTAATTTCCTTGGGACCCAGGGCTATAGGATTTCTAAAAAAAAAAAAAAAAAAAAAAAAAGCACAAATCTCAAAAGATCATGTTAAATACTTGAGATATCTTGTAAACCCTGGAAGTAGACAATTATCTCCAGATAGAAAGCAAACCTAAGCACCCTAAAATCAAAGAAACACCTTCTCAGGCACGGCAGGATCTTGAAAATTTTGGATTCCAGGATTCAGACAAATGACTAAGCTTATATATGAAGCCACTAAATGCCCAGATACAGAAACATTTCTTTGGACTAGGAAACAAGAGATTTTTATTATATCAAACAGGCCTTCACCAGAGCTGCTCTGAGTCTTCCAAACTTAAAAAAAAAAAAAGAAAAAAAAAGTCATTTTTCTTGCACCTAGCCAAAAAGCAGAGGGCAGCTCCGAGAATCCTCATATAAAAACTGAGAGAAGCTCCTCAGCCTATAGGCTATTTTCCCAAAATTACATTTTATGGCCCAAGTTTAGTCTCACTGCCTCTGGGTGGTAGCTACCATCTCTTTATTAGTGGAAGATGCTAAAAAGTTTATCTTTGAACAACCACTTGAGGAAGTCCAGACTCCTCATCAATGACAAGGAATTTTGGAGATTAAATGTCACCACAGGGTAACTGGAGGCTGCCTTAACAAGTACCAGGTACTTGTTAAGTACCAAGTACTCTTGACTCCCTCAAGGTAATCCTCAAAACTTACCATACCCTTTATACCTGTCCATTCATTCGCTCAGTTGTGTCTGACTTTGCAACCCCATGGACTGCAGTGTGCCAAGCTTCCTTGCCCATCACCAACTCCTAGAGCTTGCTCAAACTCATGTCCATTGAGTTGGTCACATCATCCAACCATCTTGTCCTCTGCTGTCCCCTTCTACTCCTTCCTTCAGTCTTTCCTATCATCAGGATCTTTTCTCATGAGTCAGTCCTTTGCATCAGGTAGCCAAAGGATTGGAGCTTCAGTATCAGTCCTTCCAGTGAATATTCAGGATTGATTTCCTTTAGGATTGACTAGTTTGATCTCTTTGCAGTCCAAGGGACTCTCGAGAGTCTTCTCTAACACCACAGTTCAAAAGCCTGATCTAGTAGAACAGGCCACAAAAAATCTTGAGGAGGAATGGTTTACTGATGGCAATCATTTTGTTAAGATAGAGTCATGAAGGCAGGCTATGCTATTGTGAGCACACACAGTATCATAGATGCAAAGCCTTTGCCACCCAACACATCAGCCAAGAAAGCTAAACTGATAGTACTACCCTGAACCTTAACATTAGAGGAAGAAAAAATTAGAAAGGTATCAGTTCATTTCAGTCGCTCAGTCATGTCAGACTCTTTGCGACCCCATGAATTGAAGCATACCAGACCTCCCTGTCCATCACCAACTCCTGGAGTTCACCCAAACTTATGTCCATTGAGTCAGTGATGCCATCCATCCATCTCATACTCTGTCATCCCCTTCTCTTCCTGCCCCTAATTCCTCCCAGCATCAGGATCTTTTCCAATGAGTCAACTCTTCACATGAGGTGGCCAAAGTATTGGAGTTTTAGCTATAGTATCAGTACTTCCAAAGAATACCCAGGACTGATCTCCTTTAGAATGGACTGGTTGGATCTCCTTGCAGTCCAAGGGACTCTCAAGAGTCTTCTCCAACACCACAGTTCAAAAGCATCAATTCTTCGGTGTTCAGCTTTCTTCACAGTCCAACTCTCACATCCATACATGACCACTGGAAAAACCATAGCCTTGACTAGACGGACCTTTGTTGGCAAATTAATGTTCTGCTTTTGAATATGTTATCTATGTTGGTCATAACTTTCCTTCCAAGGAGGAAGCATGTTTTAATTTCATGACTGCAATCACCATCTGCAGTGATTTTGGAGCCCCCCCACCCAAGAACAAAAAAAACAAAGTTTGACACTGTTTACAGTTTCCCCATCTATTTCCCACAACGTGATGGGACCAGATGCCATGAACTTTGTTTTCTGAATGTTGACCATTAAGCCAATTTTTTTTACTGTCCTCTTTCACCTTCATCAAGAGGCTTTTTAGTTCCTCTTCACTTTCTGCCATAAGGGTGGTGTCATCGGCATATCTGAAGTTATTGATATTTCTCCCAGCAATCTTGATTCCAGCTGTGCTTCTTCCAGCCCAGTATTTCTCATGATGTACTCTGCATAGAAGTTAAATAAGCAGGGTGACAATATACAGCCTTGACAAACTCCTTTTCCTATTTGGAACCAGTCTGTTGTTTCATGTCCAGTTCTAACTGTTGCTTCCTGACCTGCATATAGGTTTCTCAAGAGGCAGATCAGGTGGTCTGGTATTCCCATCTCTTGAAGAATTTTCCACAGTTTATTGTGATCCACACAGTCAAAGGCGTTGGCATAGTCAATAAAGTAGAAATAGATGTTTTTTCTGGAACTCTCTTGCTTTTTCCATGATCCAGCAGATGTTGGCAATTTGATCTCTGGTTCCTCTGCCTTTTCTAAAACCAGCTTGGACATTTGGAACTTCATGGTTCACATATTGCTGAAGCCTGGCTTGGAGAATTTGAGTATTATTTTACTAGCGTGTGAGAGGAGTGCAATTGTGTGGCAGTTTGAGCATTCTTTGGCATTGCCTTTCTTTGGGATTGGAATGAAAACTGATCTTTTCCGGTCCTGTGGCCACAGCTGAATTTTCCAAATTTCCTGACATATTGTGTGCAGCACTTTTTTTTTTTTTTAATTTTATTTTATTTTTAAACTTTACATAATTGTATTAGTTTTGCCAAATATCAAAATGAATCCGCCACAGGCATACATGTGCAGCACTTTCACAGCATCATCTTTCAGGATTTGAATAGCTCAACAGGAATCCCATCACCTCCAGTAGCATTGTTCATAGTGATGTTTTCTAAGGCCCACTTGAGTTCACATTCCAGGATGTCCGGCTCTAGGTGAGTTTTCACACGATCGTGATTATCTGTGTCCTGAAGATATTTTATAGGTCCATACCATTTCTGTCCTTATCAAGCCCATCTTTGCATGAAATGTTCCCTTGGTATCTCTAATTTTCTTGAAGAGATCTCTAGTCTTTCCCATATCTGTTGTTTTCCTCTATTTCTTTGCATTGATCACTGAGGAAGGCTTTCTTATCTCTTCTCTGCATTCAGAGGCTTATATCTTTTCTTTTCTCCTTTGCTTTACACTTTTATTCTTTTCACAGCTAATTGTAAGGCCTCCCCAGACAGCCATTTTGCTTTTTTGCATTTCTTTTCCATGGGGATGGTCTTGATCCCTGTCTCTTGTTCAATGTCACAAACCTCCATCCATAGTTCATCAGGCACTCTATCTATCAGATCTAGTCCCTTAAATCTACTTCTCACTTCCACTGTATAATCGTAAGGGATTTGATTTAGGTCTCACCTGAATGGTCTCGTGGTTTTCCCTACTTTCTTCAATTTCAGTCTGAATTTTGCAATAAGGAGTCATGATCTGAGCCACAGTCAGCTCCTGGTCTTGTTTTTGCTGCCTGTATAGAGCTTCTCCATCTTTGGCTGCAAAGAATATAATCAATCTGATTTTGGTGTTGACCATCTGGTGATGTTCATGTGTAGAATCTTCTGTCTTGTTGGAAGGGGGTGTTTGCTATGACCAGTGCGTTCTCTTGGCAAAATTCTATTAGCCTTTGCCCTGCTTCATTCCATATTCCAAGGCCAAACTTGCCTGTTACCTCAGGTGTTACTTGACTTCCTACTTTTGCATTCCAGTCCCCTATAATGAAAAGGACATCTTTTTTGGGTGTTAGTTCTAAGAGGTCTTGTAGGTCTTCATAGAACCGTTCAACTTCAGCTTCTTCAGCATTACTGGTTGGGGCATAGACCTGGATTATGTGATATTAAATGGTTTGACTTGGAAACAAACATAGATCATTCTGTAATTTTGAGATTGCATCCAAGTACTGCATTTCAGACTCTTTTGTTGACCACAATGGCTACTCCATTTCTTCTAAGGGATTCCTGCCCACAGTAGTAGATATACACAGACTCAAAATATACCTTCCTTCTTTACATGCCCACTCAGCTATCTGAAATGAAGAGGATGTTTTTTTAGTTAAAGTATTAATTTACAATGTTGTATTGGTTTCTGAAAGACGACTTTTAGATGAAAAAAATTTCTCTGTAAAATATAGAGCTGAGATTTCACATCTAATAGAAGCAGTTGAAAACCCAAAACAAACACAATTAACCACAATTCTTGATATTGAATATCGGTTGGCAAATTTAAAACTGGTCTCTAGTTTGTTCTCTTGGATCGCACAATATAAAAACTTTCTAGCAGGAGGTTTTCATTTACTCATAATAACCCTTTTCTTTTCAGTCGTATTGATTTATGCTATATTTTGTATAGTACTCCATTGTTTTCCCTGTTGTTGTAAAACTGTGACTAAGTCATTTTGGTCCAAGAAGGAGACCTGGAACACACTGGTCCAGTTCTTTCTAAAAATAGAAAAACATGTTAAGTTTTAACCCTGAGGTTGACAAATATGAATGTATATCAGGCAGAATGACTTTTTGGCAGGGGTGATATAGCCTCCTCTGTCTGGTCAACAATAATGAAAACCCTCCCCAAATTAACCTGGTTCTTCCCTTTCTAGGCCCTTTAGTGGTTACTATTATTCCTTTCCCTTTTGCTCCTCATTTCCTTAAGCTTTTGGTTAAGATTATGTCTTCCAGGCTCTGATAATTTGAAGTAAGGGTCATGATGGCTTTAGGAATTCAACCCCTTCCAGTTGATAGCTGCCCAGGTTTGTAAAAGTCCTTGAAAGTATCAACGAGGAACTTGACTCCAAGATAGGCTATACCTCCAGGGTAGGCTAAGGTCTTCAGCCCCTATCCAGCAGGAAGAAAGTTCAGATGAAGAAACCTTTAGCCCCTTACTCCATAGGAGTAAGGATACATAATCTCTCAAAGGGAAATGAGATAGGATGGGACCTTGTATCAGGGTTTGCACGTGGACAAATCTCTCCTCAAGCAACAAAACACAGAGACAGTATGAAGAACTAAATAAACAAACAAACAACAACAACTAACAACTGTGTACAAGCACGGTTGAGGCATATTTTGGACAACAAGATACAAAAAGACCAAAAGAAGCCAAATGCCACTTCCTAAGAGCCAGGTCAAAAACAGAATGTCAAGAAAAAAAGCAGGACACTGCAGATGTCACTTGGACTTAACACCACCCAAAGTGTGGGAACCACCTAAGCCATCCCTCTGGCCTGGCCCCTGGACACACCCTTAGCATCACCCTGTATCAAGGAACCAGTTTCCCCTCCTTGGGGAACAAGAAGGGGAATCTGGTACTTATTTTCACTCCTCCATGCTGCAGCAAGGTCCTGAATAAAGGCTTCCCTAGATTTTTGGTCTGGGCTCATCAATTTGTATTGATTGGGGGGATACTCAAGAATCCTGGTTATCAATGGTAACACTACTTAATGTAAGACTTACTCTCTTAAGAAATCTAAAGTTTTAAAGTGCATCACATTGAATTGATCACTATAGACACTATGCTGTATTGCTGATGTCTAGAACTTACTCGTCACACATGACTATAACTTTATACTCATTGAAAAATAAATTCTTAGCCCTTTACATTTGCTGCTTTCTAGAATTCTAACAACCAAGCAGGGAACTCACCTAAATGAATGCCTATAGGTTCAATGGCTGGCTACAGAAAACAGTGCTTTGTTATATTTTGTACCTAACCAGAGAAAAAGTTGATGGAGAATTCTGACAAAATGTGATCCACTAGAGAAGGGAATGACAAACCATGTCAGTATTCTTGCTTTGAGAACCCCATGAACAGTATGAAAAGGCAAAAAGCTAGGACACTGAAAGATTAACTACCCAGGTGAGTAGGTGCCCAATATGCTACTGGAGATCAGTGGAGAAATAACTCCAGAAAGAATGAAGAGACAGAACCAAAACAAATACAGCACCCAAGTGTGGATGTGACTGGTGATGGAAGTAAAGTCTGATGCTGTCAAGAGCAATATTGCATAGGAACCTGGAATGTTAGGCCCATGAATCAAGGCAAATTGGAAGTGGTCAAACAGGAAATGGCAAGAGTGAACATCAACATTTTAGGAATCAGCAAAATAAAATGGACTGGAATAGGTGAGTTAAACTCAGATGACCATTATATCTACTACTGAGGGCAATAATCCTTTAGAAGAAATAGAGTAGCCATCATAGTCAACAAAAGAGTCCAAAATGCAGTACTTGGATGCAATCTCGAAAACGACAGAATGATCTCTGTTCATTTCCAAGGCAAACCATTCAATATCACAGCAATCCAAGTCTATGCCCCTAAGAGTAATGCTGAAGAAACTGAAGTTGAGTGGTTCTATGAAGACTTACAAGAACTTCTCAAACTAACACCCCAAAAAATGCCCTTTTCATTATAAAGGACTGGAATGCAAAAGTAGAAAGTCAAGTAACACCTGGGGTAACAGGCAAATTTGGCTTTAGAGTACAGAATGAAGCAGGGCGAAGGTTAATAGCGTTTTGCCAAGAGAACGCACTGGTCATAGCAAAAACATACTTTCAACAATAGAAGAAGAGACTCTACACATGGACATCACCAGATGGTCAACACCGAAATCAGATTGATTATATTCTTTGCAGCCAAAGACTGAGAAGCTCTATACAGGCAGCAAAAACAAGACCTGAAGCTGACTGTGGCTCAGATCATGAAATCCTTATTACCAAATTCAGACTTAAATTTAAGAAAATAGGGAAACCTACTAGACCATTCAGATATGACCTAAATCAAATCCCTTGTGATTATACAGTGGAAGTGAGAAATAGATTAAAGGGTTTAGATCTTACAGACAGAGTACCTGAAGAACTATGGATGGAGGTTTGTGACATTGTACATAAGAGAGGGATTAAGACCATCTCAAAGGAAAAGAAATGAAAGAAAAACAAATGGCTGTCTGAGGAGGCCTTACAAATAGTTGAGAAAAGAAAAGACACAAAAAGCAAAGGAGAAAAAGAAAGATATAATCTTCTGAATGCAGAGTTCCAAAGACTAGCAAGCAGAGATAAGAAAACCTTCCTCAGCAATCAATGCAAAGAAATAGAGGAAAACAAAAGACTGTTCTATACATCTGTGTCTCTTTTGCTGTCTTGCATACAGGGTTATCGTTACCATCTTTCTAAATTCCATACATATGTGTTAGAATACTGATTTGGTGTTTTACTTTCTGGCTTACTTCACTCTGTATAATCGGCTCCTGTTTCATCCACCTCATTAGAACTGATTCAAATTTTATAATGGCTGAGTAATACTCCATTGTGTATATGTACCACAGCTTTCTTTTTTTTTTTAATTTTATTTGATTTAACTTTACAATATTGTGTTGGTTTTTCCATATATCAAAATGAGTCTGCCACAGGTACACATGTGTTCCCCATCGTGAACCTTCCTCCCTCCTCCCTCCCCATACCATCCCTCTGGGTTGTTCCAGTGCACCAGCCCAAAGCATCCAGTATCATGCATCGAACCTGGACATACATCACAGCAGGATCCTCTATGACCCACCTATCAGAATATTGGAAATAAAAGCAAAAATAAACAAATGGGACCTAATAAACTTAAAAGCTTCTGCACATCAAAGGAAACTATTAGCAAGGTGAAAAGACAGCCTTCAGAATGGGAGAAAATAATAGCAAATGAAGCAACAGACAAACAACTAATCTCAAAAATATACAAGCAACTCCTACAGCTCAATTCCAGAAACATAAATGACCCAATCAAAAAATGGGCCAAAGAACTAAATAGACATTTCTCCAAAGAAGACATACAGATGGCTAACAAACACATGAAAAGATGCTCAACATCACTCATTATCAGAGAAATGCAACTCAAAACCACTATGAGGTACCATTTCATGCCAGTCAGAGTGGCTGTGATCCAAAAGTCTACAAGCAATAAATGCTGGAGACGGTGTGGAGAAAACGGAACCCTCTTACACTGTACCACAGCTTTCTTATCCATTTATCTGCTGATGGACATCTAGGTTGCTTCCATGTCCTGGCTATTATAAACAGTGCTGCAATGAACATTGGGGTTCACGTGTCTCTTTCAATTCTGATTTCCTCAGTGTGTATGCCCAGGAGTGGGATTGCTGGGTCATACGGCAGTTCTATTTTCAGTTTTTTAAGGAATCTCCACACTGTTTTCCATAGTGACTGTACTAGTTTGCTTTCCCACCAACAATGTAAGAGGGTTCCCTTCTCTCCACACACACTCCAGCATTTACTGCTTGTAGACTTTTGGATCGCAGCCATTCTGACTGGAGTGAAATGGTACCTCATTGTGATTCTGATTTGCATTTCTCTGATAATGAGTGATGTTTAGCATCTTTTCATGTGTTTTTTAGCCATCTGTATGGTTTTTCCTGTGGTCATGTATGGATGTGAGAGTGGAACTGTGAAGAAAGCTGAGCACCGAAGAACTGATGCTTTTGAACTGCGGTGTTGGAGAAGACTCTTGAGAGTCCCTTGGAGTGCAAGGAGATCCAACCAGTCCGTCCTAAAGGAGATCAGTCCTGGGTGTTCATTGGAAGGAATGATGCTAAAGCTGAAACTCCAGTACTTTGGCCACCTCATGCGAAGAGTTGACTCATTGGAAAAGACTCTGATGCTGGGAGGGATTGGGGGCAGGAGGAGAAGGGGACGACAGAGGATGAGATGGCTGGATGGCATCACAGACTCGATGGACATGAGTCTGAGTGAACTCCGAGAGTTGGTGATGGATAGAGAGGCCTGGCGTGCTGCGATTCACGGGGTCGCAAAGTGTCGGACAGGACTGAGTGACTGATCTGATCTGATCTGATGTCTTCTTTGGGGAAATGTTTATTTAGTTCTTTGGCCCATTTTTTGATTTGATCATTTATTTTTCTGGAATTGAGCTGCAGGAGGTTTAGAATAATACCACCAAAAGAATTTATAGACAACACACACACAAATGTGGTAGAATGTACAAAACTGGGAATTTTGGAATTAAGTGATACTTAAAATTATTCTTGTGATATTCCCATAATTTTGAAATAATTAAAATAAAAAGATATTGCTAAAAAAAGAAAGAAAGAAAGAAATATTGGAAAACAATAGAATGGGAAAGACCAGAGATCTCTTCAAGACAATTAGATATGCCAAGGGAATATTTTATGAAAAAATGGGCTCTATAAAGGACAGAAATGGTATGGACCTAAAAGAAGGAGAAGATACTAAAAAGAGGTGGCAAGAATACACAGAAGAACCATACAACAAAGATCTTCTTGACTCAGATAATCACGATGGTGTGATCACTCACATAGAGTCAGACATACTGGAATGTGAAGTCAATCGGGCCTTAGGAGCATCATTATGAACAAAGCTAGTAGAGGTGGTGGAATTCAAGTTGAGCTGTTTCAAATCCTAAAAGATGATGCTATGAAAGTGCTACACTTAATATGCCAGAAAATTTGGAAAATTCAGCAGTGGCCACAGGACTGGAAAAGGTCAGTTTTCATTCCAATCCCAAAGAAGGGCAATGCCAAAAAATTCTCAAACTACTGCATAATTGCACTCATCTCACAGGCTAGTAAAGTAATGCTCAAAATTATCCAAGCCAGGCTTCAACAGTATGTGAACTGTGAACTTCCAGATGATCAAGCTGGACTTAGAATAAGCAGAGGAACCAGAGATCAAACTGCCAACATCCCCTGGATCATCAAAAAGGCAAGAGAATTCTGGAAAAAAAAAATAACATCTACTTCTGATTTATTGACTCTGCTAAAGCCTTTGACTGTGTAGATCACCACAAACTGTAGAAAATTCTTAAAGAGATGGTAATACCAGACCACCTGACCTGCCTCTTGAGAAATCAGTATGAATGTCAGGAAACAACAGTTAGAACTGGACATGGAACCACAGACTGGTTCCAAATAGGAAAAGGAGTACGTCAAGGCTGTGTATTGTCACTCTGCTTATTTAACTTATACGTAGAGCACATCATGCAGAATGCTGGGCTGGATGTAGCACAAGCTGGAATCAAGATTGTCAGTACAAATATCAATAACCTCAGATATGCAGATGACACCACCGTTATGGCTGAAAGTGAAGAAGAACTAAAGAACCTCTTGCTGAAAGTGAAAGAGGAGAGTGGGAAAAGTTGGCTTAAAACTCACCACTGAGAAAAATAAAATCATGGTTTTGGTCCCATCACTTCATGACAAACCGATGGGGAAACAGTGGAAACAATAACAGACTTGATTTTCTTGGGCTCCAAAATCACTGTAGTTTGTGACTGCAGCCATGTAATTAAAAGACGCTTGCTCGTTGAAGAAAAACTATGATCAGGAGTCTGGAATCCTCAAGGAGGAGTAACAGACAAACTTTTTTTTTTTCTCTACATTCCTTAGTCTTAGTCACATAAAACTTTTTTTTTTTTTTTTTTTTTTTTTAAGGCAGGAACTGATGATTACACAACAAACAACTAAATTTAAACTCTGTGCTAGGGCTTATATAGCAACAATATATCCTGCTTGAGGACAGTTTCTCCTTCCTGAAAACCTTCTGATTAATCCTGATATCTTAGAATATATTTTATGGGAGTTGGCCTGGTAGAATCTCTCTGTTGTTAAATTCTAATCCTATTATGCTGCTGCTGCTGCTGCTAACTCGCTTCAGTTGTGTCCGACTCTGTGCGACCCCATAGACGGCAGCCCACCAGGCTCAATTAATTTAAAAAGTATACAACTCCCTTGCTAAAGACTAGCGAGTGGGTCACTCTCCTCCTGATGTCTAAGTCAGAAGTTCTCTCTGTCCCTTTTCTTACGTTAATAAAGCTCTGCTCCACAAAAGCTCTTGAGTGATCAAGCCTGGTCCCTGATCCCAAAGCCAAATCTTCTTCTTCTGAAATCATAAATCCAACATCGTTCATTGTAAGCTATTAGAAGGGCTGATGCTGAAGCTGAAACTCCAATAGTTTGACCACCTGATGTGAAGAATTGACTCCTTGGAAAAGACCCTGAAGCTGGGAAAGATTGAAGGCAGGAAGAGAAGGGGACACCTGAGGATACCATGGTTGGATGGCATCATCGACTAGATGGACTTGAGTTTGAACAAGCTTTGGGAGTTGGTGATTTACAGGGAAGCCTGGCATGCTGCAGTTCATGGGGTCACAAAGAGTTGGACACGACTGAGTGACTGAACTGATTCAATGTGCAGATTCAGAGCATTCCATTTTAGAGGTTGATTTTAGTGATATTTTCAGTTGTTTTTTAGAAATCTCTGCTGCTGCTGCTGCTGCTAAGTCACTTCAGTCGTGTCCGACTCTGTGCGACCCCATAGACAGCAGCCCACCAGGCTCCCCCGTCCCTGGGATTCTCCAGGCAAGAACACTGGAGTGGGTTGCCATTTCCTTCTCCAATGCATGAAAGTGAAAAGTGAAAAGTGAAAGTGAAGTCGCTCAGTAGTGTCCGACTCTTAGCGACCCCATGGACTGCAGCCTACCAGGCTCCTCAGTCCATGGGATTTTTCCAGTCAAGAGTACTGGAGTGGAGTGCCATTGCCTCCTCTAGATCCTTGGAATTTTCTAGAGAATCAGCAAAAGAAGGTCAACAGTTTCCTTTCATATGTTACAACTTCTGGGTCCCAAAACTTCGGAAACACCATGAGTGATCAACACAAATTGTCACAAAACATTCATATCCAGTTCGATGAAATAAAATTTGTATTCTAAGGCATGACAAGATAAACTCAAACATGAAAATCTATTTTTGGACATGGCCATTTCCTCCCTCTCTTATTTGCAGTGTTTCTGCCTTATATATTAAACTGAACTCCTCAATGATGTTAGTTTATTGCCTGCTTGAGAACATATATTATTATTTTTTTTTCTTCTTCTGACTAGCAATGGAAATTTTTTTTTAATAAAAATAGCAATCTTCCCCAACTCTATAGGGGATCATGATGACTTCCTTCTTGCTTTCTATGTGCTTACCTGGACTATATATATCTGGTGAAATTTATGTAAAATTTCAGAACTTCATCTTGATGTAAAATTATTTGTCTCAAAATGGATATGACTCTGCCTTTGACTTCTAAAAAACAGAACAGTTGGTGATTTTGAGAGCCTATCTCTCAGGTTATATTGTTCAGGTTGGTTAGAAATACATTTTTCTTTCTTTTTTTTTTTTTTCTTCTTAACATGTCTATTTCAGCTTTATTGACTATGCCAGCCTTTGACTGTGTGGATCACAATAAACTGTGGGAAATTCTGAAAGAGATGGGAATAGCAGACCACCTGACCTGCCTCTTGAGAAATTTTTATGAAGGTCAGGAAGCAATAGTGAGAACTGGACATGGAACAACAGACTGGTTCCAAATTGGGAAAGGAGTATGTCAAGGCTGTATATTGTCACTGTGCTTATTTAACTTATATGCAGAGTATATCATGAGAAACGCTGGGCTGGAGGAAGTACAAACTGAAATCAAGATTGCTGGGAGAAATATCAATAACCTCAGATATGCAGATAACACCACCCTATGGCAGAAAGCAAAGAAGAAGCAAAGAGCCTCTTGATGAAAGTGAAAGAGGAGAATGAAAAAGTTGGCTTAAAGCTCAACATTCAGAAAACAAAAATCATGGCATCCGGTCCCATCACTTCATGGCAAATAGATGGAGAAACAGTGGAAACAGTGGCAGACTTTATTTTTCTGGGCTCCAAAATCACTGCAGATGGTGAGTGCAGCCATGAAATTAAAAGACGCTTACTGCTTGGAAAAAAAGTTATGACCAACCTAGACAGCATATTAAAAAGCAGAGACATCACTTTGCCAACAAAGGTCTATCTAGCTAAAGCTATGGTTTTTCCAGTAGTCATGTATGGATGTGAGAGTTCGACTATAAAGAAATTTGAACACTGAAGAACTGATATTTTTGCACTGTGATGTTTTGCACTGTGATGCAGTCCCTTGGATTGCAAGGACATCCAGCCAGTCAATCCTTAAGACAATCAACCCTAAATATTCATTGAAAGGACTGATGCTGAAACTTCAATACTTTGGCCACCTGATGCGAAGAACTGACTCATTGGAAAAGACCCTGATGCTGGGAAATATTGAAGTCAGTATAAGGGGACAACAGAGGATGAGATGGTTGGGTGGCATCACCGACTTGATGGACATGAGTTTGAGTAAACCCTGGGAGTTGATGATGGACAGGGAAGCCTGGCATGCTGCAGTACCTGGGGTCACAAAGACTTGGACAGGACTTCAGGACTGAACTGAAGTGAAGTGAATAAGCACAAGAAAACATACTCAATATCATTAGGCATACTATAAATTAAAATATAAATTGTAATGAGTTACCCCTAAATTACAATTATTAAAATTCTTATAATTACAAAGCCAAAGGCTATCCTAGGTTGTGCCAGTGGTCAAGAACTTGCCTGCCAATGCAGAAGACACAAGAGATGTGGATTTGATCCCAGGGTCGGGAACATCCCCTGGAGGAGGAAATGGCATCCATGCCAGTACTCGCCCAGAGAGTACTGGACAGAGTACTCCCATGGACAGAGTACTTCTGTGGACAGAGCTATCTGACCAGCTACAGTCCATAGTGTCACAAAGAGCAACTTAGCTCTGTGAAGCAACTGCGCATCCACAAAGTTTATAGAAAAATGAATTATTCCACTGATGGTCAGACTAGGAATGATATAACTACTTTAATATTTGTGTGTGTGTGTGTGTGTGTGTGTTGGAGCAGGGCTTCCCTGGTGGTGGCTCAGATGGTAAAGATTCTGTGTAATGCAGGAGACCTGGGTTCGATCCCTGGATCAGGAAGCTCCCCTAGAGAAGGGAATGGCTATCCACTCCAGTATTCTTGCCTAGAGAATTCCATGGACAGAGGAACCTGGTGGGCTACATTCCATGAAGTTGCAAAAAGTCGGACAGAACTGAACAACTAACACTTTCACTTTCACTTTTCATAGTTTATTTGCAATGTTGTATTAGGTTCAAGTGTCAGACACAATAATTTAGTTATTCCTATATGTGTACCTATTCTTTTTCAGAATATTTCCCCATATAGTTTATTACAGAATATTGAGTAAGGTTCCCTGTGCTATACATTAGGTCCTTGTTGATTTCCATTTTGTAGACAGCAGTGTGTATATGTTAATCACAATCTCCTATTTTATCCCTCTCCCAATCTTTCCCTTTTGGTAACTATAAATTTGTTTTCCAAGTCTGTTTTAGTTTTGCAAATAAGTTCATTTGTATCATTTTTGAATCACACATATAAGTGATTTCATATGATATTTGTCTTTCTTTATCATACTTACTTTACTCAGTATAATAAGCTCTAAGACCATTGATGTTGCTGTAGATGGCATTATTTCATTCTGTTTTTAGGTGTGAGTTATATTTCGCTGCATATATGTACCACCTCTGCTTTGTCCATTCATCTGTCAATGGACATTTAAGATACTTCCATGTCTTAGTTACTGTAAATAGTGCTCCTATGAATATTGGGATGCATGTATCTTTTTGAAGAATGGTTTTTCCAAATATATGTCCTGGAGTGGGATTGCTCAGTAGCTCTACTTTTAGCTTTTTGAATAACTATTCTCTATAATGCCTGCACTATGCTACATTCCAACTAACAGGATAGGAGAGTACCCCTTTCTCCACACCCTCTCCAGCATTTATTGTTTGTAGACTTTTTGATAATGGTCCTTCTGACCAGTGTGAAGTGATAACTCATTGCACTTTTTATTTTCATTTCTCTATTAGTTATATGGAGTATATTTTCATATGCCTTTGAGCCATCTATATATCTTCTTTGAAGAAGTATCTATTTAGATATTCTACATAATTTTTTTATTGAATTGTTTGCTCTTTTGATATTGAGGTGCATAAGCTGTTTGTAATTTTGGAGATTAAACCCTTGTGGATTGCCTTGTTTCCACGTATTTTCTCACATTCTGTGGACTGTCTTTTTGTTGACTTACGGTTCCCATTGTTGAGCAAAAGTTTTTAAATTTAGTTTAGTGTGATTTTTATATTTTTGTTTTTATTTTCATTACTCTAAGAGGTAGCTACAAAAAGATATTGATGCTATTTATGTCAGAGAGTGTTTTATGTTTTACTCTAAGAATTTTATGTTATCCAATCTTACATTTATATATTTAATCCATTTTGAGTTTATTTCTGTGTATGGGATTAAGAAATATTCTAATTTTATTTTTTTGCATGTAGCTGTCCAGTTTTCCCAGCACCACTAATTGAAGAGACTATCTTTTCTCTGTTGTGTATTATTGCCTCCTTTAATGAAGAATAATTGACCATAAGTGGGTGTCTTATTTCTGGGTGTCTTCCCTGTTCTATTGATCTATAAGCCTGTATTTGTGCCAGCACCACCCTGTTTTGGTTACTATAGCTTTTTAGGATAGTCTAAAGTCAGGGAAACTGATTCCTCCAGCTCTGGTTTTCTTTCTCTAGATTACTTTGGCTATTTTGGGCCTTCTGTGCTCCCATACAGGTTTGCCAGGTGGCATTAGTGGCAAAAAAACAACTTTGCCTTCCAATGCAAGAGACATAAGAGATACAAGTTTGATCCCTGGGTGGAGAAGATCCCCTGGAGGAGGGCACAGCGACCCACTCCAGTACTCTTGCCTGGAGAACCCCATGGAAAGAAGAGCCTGGCGGGCTACAGTTCATGGGATGACAAAGAGTTGGACAAGACTGAAGTGACTTAGCACACATAGTAATCATAAATGTAAGTGAAAGTGAAAGTCACTCAGTCGAGTCCAACTCTTTGTGACCCAATAGGCTATACAGTCCATGGATTTCTCAAGGCCAGAATACTGAAGTGTGTGCCTTTCTCTTCTCCAGGGGATCTTCCCAACCCAAGGATCAAATCCAGGTCTCCTGCATTGCCAGTTGAGCCTCAAAGGAAGCCCAAGAATGATGGAGAGGGTAGCCTATCCCTTCTCCAGTGGATCTTCCTGACCCAGGAATTTAACCAGGGTCTCCTGCATTGCAGGCAGATTCTTTATGAACTGAGCTATCAGGGAAGCTAATTTTAAATGAGCATGCCCTAAATAACATGCCTTCAAATACATGAAGAAATTTTGACAGAAATAAAGTGAGATATATAAAAATCTAAAATAACTGTTGGAGATTTATGACCATATTCTCAGTAACTGACAAAATGAATAAAAACTGAAATAAAATTAATGGATAAAGAACATCTGATCAACACTTTTGATGAACACCTTTAATCTTATTGACAGGAGAGTATACCCAATACCACAGAATACACATTATTTTCACATGAAATATTTACCAAGACATTTGAGAATATTGAGGGTATTGTACAAAATACCTGATGAGTATCCCTCAATGTTATCAAGGTGATTAACAACAAAAAAAGTGTAAAAAGCTGAAATTAACTTAAAGATAAATGAATGCTTAAGGTAAGGAGGTATCTTGAAACAGGAAAGAAGACTAGGAAAATACTAATGCTGCTGCTGCTGCAAAGTCACTTCAGTCATGTCCGACTCTGTGCGACCCCATAGATGGCAGCCCACCAGGCTCCCCTGTCCCTGGGATTCTCCAGGCAAGAACACTGGAGTGGGTTGCCATTTACTTCTCCAATGCATGAAAGTGAAAAATGAAAGGGAAGTCGCTCAGTCGTGTCCTACTCTTTGTGACCCCATGGACTGCAGCCTACCAGGCTCTTCCATCCATGGGATTTTCCAGGCAAGAGTACTGGAGTGGGGTGCCATTGCCTTCTCCATACTAATGATATCTGAATGAATTATAGGCTTAAATTAATAATAATGTACCAATATAAACTCATTAATTTTAACAACTGTAGCATACTAATGTAGGACATTATAAGGGAGGAACTGTGTACAGGACATATGGGACTTTGTGTACTAATCTCTGCAATTTTTATGTAAATTTAAAACTGTTACCAAAAGTATGAATTATTAAAATATGCCGCCAAATAAAAAACTAATAAAGACCAACACATTGATTTTGTTTAAACTTGAAAATGACTAAACAGAGTTAAAAAAATATTTTCTGTAATTTCACCCCCCAATTATAACCACTGGTAGTGGTCTAATGCCTTTCTTTCACAATATTTTATTTATAAATAAGCATATATATTTTTACCCAATTTAAATCTTGAATCCAAAACTTAATACTGTTTGGCCATCTTGCCTGTGCATCTAACCTTATAATCTAAATATTTTATCATGCCCATTGTATATTCTTTAAAGCAAAATAAGTGCATAACACTGAATTGAGTTCATGTATTATAGTCAATTTGTTTTTAAAAATAATATCATACAATATATTTTTTATTCTGATTAATTTTGAAGAGGATAATTATTATTGTAGTGGAGATTCCCAGGTAGTTTAGTGTTAAATAATCTTCCTGTCAATGCAGGAGATGCAGGAGACACAGGTTCAATCCCTGTGTTGGGAAGATCCCCTGGAGGAGGAAACAGCAACCCACTGAAGTATTCTTGCTTAGGAAATTCCACAGACAGAGGATCCTGATAAACTGCAGACCACGGGTCTCAAAGAGTAGGACACCATGAAGCCCACAAACACATTATTTGGCTACATAGATATTTACAATTACAATTATTTCTCTAGTACAAATTCTGACAGTATGTTACTACATAAAAGAGTAATAACATTATTTAAACACTTGATCATCCTTGTCAAGTTGCTTTACAGAAGATTTATTCCTACATTTACTTTCGCAGTTTATGAGCATTGTATCATTCTGTATGTTTTGCTAATGAGATCAATAATAATATCATCTATAGGTTTGATGTTCTTTATTTAGTTAATGTTGATATATTTTTCATGTATGTGTTTGTTTCCTCTGTACAAGTCCTTTGTTTTTTGTTCCCTGTGTTTTAACTAGAAATCAGCATTTTTCTTTGGGACTTTAATAATCGCTTATGTACTAAGGAATTTAACTCCTGGAAAGTCATATATATTTCTAATATTTCTATGAGTATTATATTTGTATGTAGTCAAATCTAAAAATGTTTTCCACTATCACTATATCTACTATTTTTGTGTTAATAAAATAGTTTTATGTTAATAAAATAGCAGTGGCCAAAGGACTGGAAAAGGTCAGTTTTCATTCCAGTTCCAAAGAGGGGTAATGCCAAAGAATGTTCCAACTACCACACAATTGTACTCATCTCACATGCTAGCAAAGTAATGCTCAAAATTCCCCAAGCCAAGCTTCCACAGTATGTGAACCGTGAACTTCCAGATGTTCAAGCTGGATTTAGAAAAAGAAGAGGAACCAGAGATCAAACTGCCAACATCCCCTGGATCATCAAAAAAGGAAGAGAATTCTGGAAAAAAAAATCTGCTGCTGCTTTATTGATTATGACAAAGTCTTTAAATGTGTAGATCACAAGAAACTGTGGAAAATTCTTTAAGAGATGGAAATATCAGACCACCTTACCTGCCTCCTGAGAAATCTGTATGCAGGTCAAGAAGCAACAGTTAGAAATGGACATGGAACAACAGACTCGTTCCAAATTAGGAAAGGAGTATGTCAAGGCTGTATATTGTTTATTTAAATTCTATGCAGAGTGCATTAGGCAAAATGCTGGACTGGATGAAACACAAGTTGGAATCAAGATTGCTGTGAGAAATATCAATAACCTCAGATATGCAGATGACACTACCCTCACAGCAGAAACTGAAGAGGAACTAAAGAGCCTCTTGATGAAAGTGAAAGAGGAGATTGAAAAGGTTGGCTTAAAATTCAACATTCAAAAACTAAGATCATGGCATGCGATCCCATCACTTCATGGCAAATAGATGGGGAAACAGTGGAAAGTGTCAGACTTTATTTTTGGTGGGGCTCCAAAATCACTGCAGATGGTGACTGCACCATGAAATTGAAAGACACTTGCTCCTCAGAAGAAAAGCTGTGACCAACTTAGACAGCATATTAAAAAGCAGAGATATTATTGCTGACAAGAGTCTGTCTAGTCAGAGCTATGATTTTTCCAGTAGTCATGTATGGATGTGGGAGTTGGACTATAAATACAGTTGAGCACCAAAGATTTGATGCTTTTCAACTGTGATGTTGGAGAATACTTTTGAAACTCCGTTGGACAGCAAGAATATCAAACCAGTCAATCCTAAAGGAAATCAATTCTGAATATTCATTGAAAGAGCTGATGCTGAAGCTGAAACTCCAATACTTCGGCCACCTGATATAAAGAACTGTCTCAATGGAAAAGACTATGATGTTGGGAAAGGGTAAAGGCAGAAGGAGAAGGGGATGACAGAGGATGAGATGGTTGAATGGCATCACTGACCCAATGGACACGAGTTTGAGTAAACTCCGGGAGTTGGCAATGGACAGGAAGCCTGGCATGCTGCAGTCCATGGGGTTGCAAAGAGTTGGACACGAATGAGCAACTGAACTGAACTGTCTTTACAGTTCTTGTATTATATATGCATCCAATGTTGTATTCATCATATTATGTTATACTGTATAACTTTATACATCTGGGGTCGCAAAGAATCAGACACAACTGAACTGAACTGAACCTTGTCTAAAGCTAAGGGCATTATAAGGAAAAGCACTATGCCATCTTTCCCTATGCATCTGTCATGTTTAACACACATTTTTGAAGTACGCTGGGTGTCACATTTTTCCAGTAAGAAAGGAATTACAGGATAAGAAGCTGTAAATCAGGAAGTCCATTTTTTATGAACACAGAAAAGTTGGAGTCTCTTCAAGACAGAAATTTCATTCATCCAAAATCATCCAAGCTGGTCATCTTAGAATCAGACAAGTTCTTTCTGAAGAGTTTTGAATAAACTGGCATAATTCCTTTATCTGTAAAGTTGTAATTTTCAAAACTTTTAGCAGACCCCCCCCCTGCAATTTTACAAATTATTATCTCAGGAATATATTTAAAAGTTAATTCATACATTTGTAGAGGTTTATTTTTGTAAGTGTTTCATCCTTTTTGTTTACACACAGCCATTGTATTAAAGAATTCTGCTATCTGGATTATACTAGGAAACATTTTGGTCTTCAAACTGAATTTAGAAGTAACATTTTTTTTTTCGTTTTGTTGCATGGGGTCTTTGTTTCTGTGTGTGGGCTTTTCTCTAGTTGTGGGGAGCTGGGCCTAGTCTTCCTTGTGGTGCTTGGGCTTCTCATTGTGGGGGCTTTTCTTGTTGTGGAGCACAGGCTCTAGGCACATGAGCTTCAACAGTTGCAGCATATGGGCTCAGTAGATGCAGTGGGCAGCTCTAGGGCCACAGGTTTCTCCTCTTGCAGCACGCAGGCTCAGTAGGTCGTGGCTCATGATCTCAAGAGCATGGATTCAGACATTGTGACACTTAGGATTAGTTGCTCTGTGACATATGAAATCTTCCTAGACCTGAGATCGAACCCATATCCCCTACATTGGCAGGTGGATTCTCATCCACTATGCCACGAAGGAAGTCCTTACCTCAGTAACAGAGGCTTTTTATCAAGTATGGACATGTATAAACTATATATTTATTGTACTTTCTTTTTCTTTTTGTTAAGAAAATGTTTATTTTAGAATGTTGCAAAAGACATAAAAATTTTATGACTCAGAAAAAAATAAACACCCATAGACTCATCACTTAGATCAACTCTTTTAACATATTGACAGTCTTTAATTCCTGTCTCTCTTTTCTTAGGTACTTTATTTGTGATCTGCCACATTATTCATTCTTTAAAAATAAAAATCTATGACAAAACTAGACAGCATATTAAAAGGCAGAGATATCACTTTGCTGACAAAGATCCATATAGTCAAAGCTATGGTTTTTTCAATAGTCAAGTATGGATGTGAGAGTTGGACCATAAAGAAGGTTGAGCACCAAAGAATGGATGCTTTTGAACTGTGGTGTTGGAGAAGACTCTTGAGAATTCCTTGGACTGTAAGGAGGTCAAACTAGTCAAACATAAAGAAAATCAATCCTGAATATTCATTAGAAGGACTGTTACTGAAACTGAAGTTCCAAAACCTCAACCACCTGATGCAAAGAGCCAACTCAGTAGAAAAGACCCTGATGTTGGGAAAGATTGAAGGCAGGAGATGAAGGGGATGACAGAGCGTGAGATGGTTAGATGACGTCACTGACTTGATGGACATGAGTTTGAGCAAGGTCCGGGAAATAGTGAAGGACGTGGAAACTTGGTGTGCTTCAGTCCATGGGATTGCAAAGTGTTAGACATGACTGAGTGACTGAACAACAATAGTAGTATTCTTACTTGGCTTCCCTTGTGGCTCAGACAGTAAAGGATCTGCCTGCAATGCAGGAGACCTGGGTTTCATCCCTGGGTTGGGAAGATCCCCTGGAGGAAGGAATGACCACCCATTCCAGTATATTTGCCTGGAGAAAACCATAGACAGAAGAGTCTGGCAGGCTATAGTACATGGGGTAGCAAAGAGTCGGACACAGCTAAAGACTAACACTTTCACTTTAATATTCCTGCTAACAACCTAAGTTTATAAACTACATTTTACAATAAATCGAATTTGGCTTATACCTGCAAGGAAAGAAATGAATAATAGGAGCATGGTATTAGAATGACATATAGTTTGGTTTACTATTAGTGCATGGCAATTTATTTTATTCTATTTTATATTTATTGAGTAGAATTGATGTACAGATTATATTAGCTCAGTTACTATAGAGTGATGCAATATTTTATAAATTACACTCCATTTATATTTATTACAAAGCAACTGTTATATTTCCCTGTTCTGTAGAATATATCTTTATAGCTTTTGTATTTTAAATAAAGTTTTATACCTCTTAAGCCTATATTTCTACCTTGCCCCTCCCCTATTTCCTCTCCCCACTAATAGTTTGTTTCTGTATCTATGAAGTCTCTTCTTGTTTTATTTCTGGGCTCTCTATTCTGTTACACTGATTTTTGTGACTGTAGCTTTTGATTACTGTATCTTTGTAGCATAGCTTGAAGTCACAGAGAATAACACCTCAAGTTTATTTTTTCTCACAATCGTTTTGGCAATTTTTATTTATTTGTATCATTTTTACACTTCTTCATCAGTATTTTGTAGCAGCAGTTGACAACTTTAACACATAGCCCATGCATGCAAATAATATAGACTATGCTTTTTGTGGACCTATATATATTAAAATTTTAAATAATACATTTAAAAGTATTTATTCTTCATTTATTTTCTTTAATAAGAATAATTAAGATAAAGTGTTCTTTAATTTTTTCATAGACTTTACCTATAAAATTATCTCATTTTGAACTTTCTTTGGGGAGAATTTTTTTTATTACTGATTTAATCTCCTTGCTCATTCTTGATTTGTTTAAATTTTCTATTACATCATGATTCAGTTTTGGTGAGCTGTATATTTTTAGAAATTTATTTTTTCTAAGTTATCTAATTTTCTGGCTAGTAATCAATCATAACAGACTCTCATGATCCTTTGTATTTCTGTGGCATGAGTAATGTCTACTCACTTGTTTATAATTTTATTAATTTGAGAAATGGATCTTTTTGTAAACCTAGTTAACACTTTGTCAATTGTATTTATCTTTTAAAAAACAACTATTAGTTTTATTGATCTTTTTTATTTTATGTCTTTGTTTCTATTTCTCCTGTTTCAGCACAAATTTTTATTATTTCCTTCCTCTGCAAATGTACTCTAGATTGTTCTTCCTTTCTTCATTTCTTGAGGCATAAAGATGCTACTTTTTTGAGCTTTTTTTTTTTCCTTAATAAAGGCATTTTTAAACTTTCTTTTGCTTAGAACTGCTTTTGCTGAATCCTAAAAGTTTTGCTTTATTGGGTTCCATTAGTTCATGTCTCAAAATTATTTTTATCTTCCTTTTGCTTTCTTTTTGTGACACATTGGTTGTACAGAAGTACACTGTTTAATTTTGACATAATTGTTAATTTGCCAGATTTCCTAATATATCAATTTCCATTATGGTTGAAAAATTAAATAATTAGATTTAATCATAACAAACATATAATTGATAAAACTTCAATCATCTTCAACTCAGTTCAGTTCAGTCACTCAGTGATCTCTAATTCCGCAGCCTTTTTAAATACAGCTTGAACATCTGGTATTTCAGTTCACATACTGTTGAACCCTGGCTTGTAGAATTTTGAGCATTACTTTACTAGCATGTGAGATGAGTGCAATTGTGTGGTAGTGTGAATCTTCTTTGACATTGCCTTTCTTTTAGATTGGAATGAAAACTGACTGTTTCCAGTCCTGTGGCCACTGCTGAGTTTTCCAAATTTGCTGGCATATTGAGTGCAACACTTACACAGCATCATCTTTTAGCATTTGAAATAGCTCAACTGGAATCCCATCACCTCCACTAGCTTTGTTCGTAGTGATGCTTCCTAAGGCCCACTTGACTTCACACTCCAGGATATCTGACTCTAGGTGAGTGATCACACCATCGTGGTTATCTGAGTCATAAATATATTTTCTGTATAATTCTTCTGTATATTCTTGCCACCTCTTTTTAATATATTATGCTTCTGTTAGTTCCATACCAATTATGTCCTTAATTTTGCCATCTTTGAGTGAAATGTTCCCTTGGTATCTCTAATTTTCTTGAAGATATCTCTAGTCTTTCCCATTCTATTGTTTTCCTCTATTTCTTTGTATTGATCACTGAGGAAGTCTTTCTTATCTTTCCATGCTATTCTTTGGAACTCTGCATTTAAAGAGGTATATCTTTCCTTTTCTTCTTAGTCTTTTGCTTCTCTTCTTTGCTCAGCTATTTCCAAGACCTCCTCAGACAACCATTTGCCTTTTTACATTTCTTTTTTTTTTTTTTTTTTTTTTTTTTTTTTTAATTTTATTTTATTTTTAAACTTTACATAACTGTATTAGATTTGCCAAATATCAAAATGAATCCGCCACAGGTTTACATGTGTTCCCCATCCTGAACCCTCCTCCCTCCTCCCTCCCCATTCCATCCCTCTGGGTCGTCCCAGTGCACCAGCCCCAAGCATCCAGTATCGTGCATCGAACCTGGACTGGCAACTCATTTCATACATGATATTTTACATGTTTCAATGCCATTCTCCCAAATCTTCCCACCCTCTCCCTCTCCCACAGAGTCCATAAGACTGTTCTATACATCAGTGTCTCTTTTGCTGTCTCGTACACAGGGTTATTGTTACCATCTTTCTAAATTCCATATATATGCGTTAGTATACTGTATTGGTGTTTTTCTTTCTGGCTTACTTCACTCTGTATAATAGGCTCCAGTTTCATCCACCTCATTAGAACTGATTCAAATGTATTCTTTTTAATGGCTGAATAATACTCCATTGTGTATATGTACCACAGCTTTCTTATCCATTCATCTGCTGATGGACATCTAGGTTGCTTCCATGTCCTGGCTATTATAAACAGTGCTGCGATGAACATTGGGGTACTCGTGTCTCTTTCCCTTCTGGTTTTCTCAGTGTGTATGCCCAGCAGTGGGATTGCTGGATCATAAGGCATGTCTATTTCCAGTTTTTTAAGGAATCTCCACACTGTTCTCCATAGTGGCTGTACTAGTTTGCATTCCCACCAACAGTGTAAGAGGGTTCCCTTTTCTCCACACCCTCTCCAGCATTTATTACTTGTAGACTTTTGGATTGCAGCCATTCTGACTGGCGTGAAATGGTACCTCATAGTGGTTTTGATTTGCATTTCTCTGATAATGAGTGATGCTGAGCATCTTTTCATGTGTTTGTTAGCCATCTGTATGTCTTCTTTGGAGAAATGTCTATTTAGTTCTTTGGCCCATTTTTTGATTGGGTCATTTATTTTTCTGGAGTTGAGCTGTAGGAGTTGCTTGTATATTCTCGAGATTAGTTGTTTGTCAGTTGCTTCATTTGCTATTATCTTCTCCCATTCTGAAGGCTGTCTTTTCACCTTGCTAATAGTTTCCTTTGATGTGCAGAAGCTTTTAAGGTTAATTAGGTCCCATTTGTTTATTTTTGCTTTTATTTCCAATATTCTGGGAGGTGGGTCATAGAGGATCCTGCTGTGATGTATGTCAGAGAGTGTTTTGCCTATGTTCTGCTCTAGGAGTTTTATAGTTTCTGGTCTTACGTTTAGATCTTTAATCCATTTTGAGTTTATTTTTGTGTATGGTGTTAGAAAGTGTTCTAGTTTCATTCTTTTACAAGTGGTTGACCAGAGTTCCCAGCACCACTTGTTAAAGAGATTGTCTTTAATCCATTGTATATTCTTGCCTCCTTTGTCGAAGATAAGGTGTCCATATGTGCGTGGATTTATCTCTGGGCTTTCTATTTTGTTCCATTGATCTATATTTCTGTCTTTGTGCCAGTACCATACTGTCTTGATAACTGTGGCTTTGTAGTAGAGCCTGAAGTCAGGTAGGTTGATTCCTCCCGTTCCATTCTTCTTTCTCAAGATCGCTTTGGCTATTCGAGGTTTTTTGTTTTTCCATACAAATTGTGAAATTATTTGTTCTAGCTCTGTGAAGAATGCTGTTGGTAGCTTGATAGGGATTGCATTGAATCTATAGATTGCTTTGGGTAGTATACTCATTTTCACTACATTGATTCTTCCAATCCATGAACATGGTATATTTCTCCATCTGTTAGTGTCCTCTTTGATTTCTTTCACCAGTGTTTTATAGTTTTCTATATATAGGTCTTTAGTTTCTTTAGGTAGATATATTCCTAAGTATTTTATTCTTTCCGTTGCAATGGTGAATGGAATTGTTTCCTTAATTTCTCTTTCTGTTTTCTCATTATTAGTGTATAGGAATGCAAGGGATTTCTGTGTGTTGATTTTATATCCTGCAACTTTACTATAGTCATTGATTAGTTCTAGTAATTTTCTGGTGGAGTCTTTAGGGTTTTCTATGTAGAGGATCATGTCATCTGCAAACAGTGAGAGCTTTACTTCTTCTTTTCCAATTTGGATTCCTTTTATTTCTTTTTCTGCTCTGATTGCTGTGGCCAAAACTTCCAAAACTATGTTGAATAGTAATGGTGAAAGTGGGCACCCTTGTCTTGTTCCTGACTTTAGAGGAAATGCTTTCAATTTTTCACCATTGAGGATAATGTTTGCTGTGGGTTTGTCATATATAGCTTTGATTATGTTGAGGTATGTTCCTTCTATTCCTGCTTTCTGGAGAGTTTTTATCATAAATGGATGTTGAATTTTGTCAAAGGCTTTCTCTGCATCTATTGAGATAATCATATGGTTTTTATTTTTCAATTTGTTAATGTGGTGTATTACATTGATTGATTTGCGGATATTGAAGAATCCTTGCATCCCTGGGATAAAGCCCACTTGGTCATGGTGTATGATCTTTTTAATGTGTTGTTGGATTCTGATTGCTAGAATTTTGTTAAGGATTTTTGCATCTATGTTCATCAGTGATATTGGCCTGTAGTTTTCTTTTTTTGTGGGATCTTTGTCAGGTTTTGGTATTAGGGTGATGGTGGCCTCATAGAATGAGTTTGGAAGTTTACCATCCTCTGCAATTTTCTGGAAGAGTTTGAGCAGGATAGGTGTTAGCTCTTCTCTAAATTTTTGGTAGAATTCAGCTGTGAAGCCGTCTGGACCTGGGCTTTTGTTTGCTGGAAGATTTTTGATTACAGTTTCAATTTCCGTGCTTGAAGGTCTTGATCACTGTCTCCTGTCCAATGTTATGAACCTTCATCCTTAGTTCTTCCAGCACTATTTCTATCATATCTAATCCCTTGAATCTATTTCTTACTTCCACTGTATAATCATAAGGGATTCGTTTTAGGTCATCCCTGAATGGTCTGTTTGTTTTCCCTACTTTCTTCAATTTAAGCATGAATTTTGCAATAAGGATTTCATGATCTGAGCCACAGTCAACTCCCAGTCTTGTTTTTGCTGACTGTATAGAGTTTCTCCATCTTTTGGTAGAAATAATATAATCAATCTCATTTCAGCATTGACCATTGGGTGATGTCCATGTGTAGAGTCATCTCATATTATTGGAAGAGTGTGTTTGCTATGTCCAATGCATTCTCTTGGCAAAACTCTGTTAGCCTTTGTTCTGCTTCATTTTATACTACAAGAGCAAATTTTCTGTTACTGCAGGTATCTCTTGACTTCCTACTTTTGCATTCCATTCTTCTATGATGAAAAGGACATCTTTGGGGGCATTAGTTCTAGAAGATCTTGTATGTCTACATAGAACTGTTCAACTTCAGTCTTTGGCATTACTAATTGAGGCATAGATTTGGATTACTGATGTTAAATGGTTTGCCTTGGAAAGCAACAGAGATCATTATGTCGTTTTTGAGATTGTACTCAAGTACTGCATTTTAGACTTGTTGACTATGAGGGCTACTCCATTTTTTCTAAAGGATTCTTGCCCACAGTAGTAAATATAATGGTCATCTGAATTAAATTCACCCATTCTAGTCCACTGATTCCTAAAGTGTCGATGTTCACTCTTGCCATCTCCTGTTTGACCACTTCCAATTTACCTTGATTCATGGACCTAACATTTCAGGTTCTTATGCAATATTGTTCTTTACAGCATTGGGTTTTAGTTCCATCACTAGTCTCATCCGCAAATGTGCATTGTTTTTGCTTTGGTTCTGTCTCTTCATTCTTTCTGGAGTTATTTCTCCACTTTTCTCCAGTAGCATATTAGGCATCTACCAACCTGGGTTGTCATATATTTTTTGCCTTTTCATACTGTTCATGGGGTTCTCAAGGCAAGAATACTGAAGTGGCTTGCCATTTCCTTCTCCAGTGGACCATGATTTGTCAGAACTCTCCACCGTGACCAGTTCATCTTGGGTGATCCTACATGGCATGGCTCATAGTTTCATTGAGTTAGACAAGGCTGTGGTCCATGTGATCAGTTTGATTAGTTTTCTGTGAATGTGGTTTTCATTCTGTCTTCCCTCTGAAGCATAAATATGAGGCTTATGCAGCTTCCGGATAGGAGAGATTGACTGTGGGGGAAACTGGGTCTTGCTCTGATAGGCAGGGTCCTGCTCAGTAAATCTTTAATCCAATTTTCTTTTTATGGGCCGGGCTGTGATCCCTCTCTGCTGTTTGACCTGAGACCAAGCTAAAATAAGGGTAATGAAGGTAATGGTGACCTCCTTCAAAAGGTCTTGTGCATGGACTGTTGTATTTCAGTGCCCCTCACCCTGTAGCAGGCCACTGTTGATCCACTTCTCCACTAGAAACTCCTGGACACTCACAGGCACGTCTGGGTCAGTCTCTTATTAGGTCCCTGCTCCTTTCTCCTGGGTTCCGGTGCACACAGGGTTTTGTTCGTGCCCTCCAAGAATCTGTTTCCACAGTCCTATGTAAGTTCTGTAATCAAATCCAACTGGCTTCCGAAGTCAAATTCTCTGGGGGTTTTCAGTCCCTTTGCCAAATCCCCAGGTTGGGAAATCTATTGTGTTTCCTAGAACTTTCTTAACAGTATGAGAATTTATTTGGTATTATTGTTGTGCAGTTTGTGGAATTATCTTACATGTAAATCAATCCTCTTACATTTGTTAATATTTATTTTGCGATTTATATCTATCCTTAGAAGGTGTACTTTGGAAAAAAAAAAGTGAATTCTACAGTTGTTGGATGGAATAGTAAATCCATTTGTTCTAATCAATCTTTTCCTATTGATATTCTGTCTGAATACACTATCTGTCATTTAGAGTGGAGCATTGAAATGCCTACTATTATTTCATTAGTCTCTACTTTTGCCTTCATATATAGCTCATTTTACAAGCCCAACATTACCCTGATAGTGAAACCAGATAAAAACACAAGAAAAGAAAAGATATAGGCTAATATCCCTGATGAACACATATGCAAATATCCTCAATAAAGTACTAAGAAACTGAATTCAAGAGCAAGTTAAAAGGATTATACATTATGATGAAGGGCTTCATCCTTAATGCAAGGATTGGCTAATATATGCAAATCATTCAATGTGATTGATATACCACATTAACAAAAAATGATAAAGTCATATCAGTTGTGTCCGACTCTTTGTGACCCCATGAACTATACAGTCCGTGGAATTTTACAGGCCAGAATACTGCAGTGGGCAGCCTTTCCCTTCTCCAGGGGAGCTTCCCAACCCAGGAATCGAACTGGGGTCTCCTGCATTGCAGGCAGATTCTTTACCAACTGAGCTATGAGGGAAGCCCTATCATCACAATAGATCCAGAAAAATCATTAGACAAAACACAATATAGTTTCATGATTAAAAACTCTCAAGAAATTGGATATAGAAAGAATATGCCCCAATATAATAAAAGCCATATATGACAACTAATATCAAACTTATTAGTGAAAAGTTAAGGAATAATACATTAATGTCCACCCTCACCATTTCTATTGAACATAGTACTGGTAGTTTGAGCCATAGCAATCAAGGCAAGGGGGAGGGGGGGAAGCATTCATACTGAAAAGGAAGAAGTAAAATTATTTCTGATTGCAGAATATGCAATCATATATATGAAAATTTATTGCAATCTTTTTTAAAACTGTTGAAATTGCTAAGTGAATTCAGTAAAGTTGTAGGTTACAAACTTATCATACAATAATCAATTGTGTTCCTATATATTAACAATGAGAAATGAATAAGGCAATCCCATTCACAATGGCATAAAAAAAATTAAATACTTGAGAATAAATTTACTCAAAGTGATGAAAGACTTTACCCTGAAAAACATAATAGTTTGATCACAGAAATTAAAGAAGACACATAAATTGCAAGATGTCCCATGTTCTTGGAAAGGAAGAATCCTTGTTCTGAAAATGTATATAGAACCCCAAGTGATCTACAGATTCAGTGCAATCCTTATCAAAATTCTAATGACATTTTTCACAGAAATAGAAAACAACTATCCTAAAATGTATACAGAAGCACAAAAGACCCCAAATAACCAAACCAATCTTAAGAAAGAAGAACAAACTCAGAGGCATCATATTTCCTTGATTTCAAGCAGTATTACAAAGCAATTGAAATAGTGTGGTATTGGCATAAAAATAGAAACAGACTAGTGGAACAAAAGAGAGACTATATATATATGTATATATACCAGTGTATATTGGAAGGAATGATGCTAAAGCTGAAACTCCAGTACTTTGGCCACCACATGTGAAGATTTGACTCATTGGAAAAGACTCTGATGCTGGGAGGGATTGGGGGCAGGAGGAGAAGGGGACGACAGAGGATGAGATGGCTGGATGGCATCACTGACTCAATGGACGTGAGTCTGAGTGAACTCTGGGAGTTGGTGATGGACAGGGAGGCCTGGCGTGCTGTGATTCATGGGGTTGCAAAGAGTCGGACACAACTTAGCAACTGAACTGAACTGAACTGAACTGAGGATGCCAAGAAAACACACCTGAAAAATAATAATCTCTTCAGTAAATGGTGCTGGGCAAACTGATGACCAACGTACAAGATAATAAAATTATACCCCTATTTTACACTACTCAAAAAGGTTAACTTGAAATGAATCAAGACTTAAATGTAAGAAGCTATAAAACTCGTAGAAGATAACTTAGGGAAATAGCTACTTGATATAGATCTTGGCAATGATTTCTTGGATAAGATATAAAATCACAGCAACAAAAGCTAAAAAAGCAAGTGAGACTACATCAAACTGAAAAGCTTCTGTATAGCAAAAGGAACAATTAATAAATTGAAAAGGCAACTTATAGAATGGTAGAAAATATCTGTCACCCATGTATCTTGATAAGGGGTTAAGATACTAAACAGATAATGAACTCATGCAAGTTAATAGCAAAAATGCAACTAATCCAATTAAAAGATGAAAATGATGAATCAGTCAGTTCAATTCAGTCACTCAGACATGTCCAACTGTCTGTGACCCCATGGACTGCAGCACACCAGGCCTCCCTGTCCATCACCAACTCCTGGAGTTTACTCAAACTCATGTCTATTGATGCCATCCAACCATCTCATCCTCTGTAATCCATATAAAACCCTAAAGACACCACCAGAAAACTACTAGAGCTAATCAATGAATATAGTAAAGCTGAAGGATACAAAATTAATACAAAGAAATACCTTGCATTCCTATACACTAACAGTGAGAAAACAGAGAAATTGAGGAAACAATCCATTTACCATTACAACAGAAAGAATAAAATACTCAGGAATACATTTACCTGAAGAAACAAAAGACCTATGTATAGAAAGTTAGAAAACACTGATGAAAGAAAATAAAATGACACAAATAAATGGAGAAATATAGCACGTTTATGGATTGAGAGAATCAATATAGTGGAAATTAGTATATGTCCCAAAGTAATCTATAGATTCAATATATCAAGCTACCAATGGTACTTTTCACAGAAGTAGAACAAATAATTTCACAATTTGTATGGAAACACCAAAAAATCTCGATAGCCAAAGCAATCTTGAGAAAGAAGAATGGACTGGAGGAATCAACCTGCCTGACTTCAGACTATACTACAAAGCTACAGTCATCAAAATATTATGGTACTGGCACAAAGACAGAAATATAGATCAATGGAACAAAGTAGAAAGCCCAGAGAGAAATCCAAGCACCTATGGACACCTTATCTTTGACAAAGGAGGCAAGAATATACAATGGAGAAAAGACAATATCTTTAACAAGTAGTGCTGGGAAAACTGGTCAACCACATGTAAAAGAATGAAACAAGAACACTTTCTAACACCATACACAAAAATAAATTCAAAATGGATTAAAGATATAAATATAAGACCAGAAATTACAAAACCCCTAGAGGAAAATATAGGCAGAGCACTCTCTGAAATAAATCACAGCAAGATCCCCCTATAGTAATGGAAACAAAAATAAAAATGAGCAAATAGGACATGATTAAACTTAAAAGCTCTAGGGAAAATAATAAGCAAGATGAAAAGACATCCTTCAGAATGGGAGAAAATAATAGCAAATGAAACAACTGATGAAGAATTAATCTCCAAAATATATAAGCAGCTCATGAAGGTAAATACTGAAAAATAAAGAACCCAGTCAAAACCTGGGCCAAAGAACTAAACCAATGTTTCTCCAAAGAAGACATACAGATGGCTAACAAACACATGAAAAGATGCTCAACATCACTCATTATCAGATAAATGCAAATCAAAACCACAATGAGGTATCATCTCACACCAGTCAGAATGGCTGTTATCAAAACGTTTACAAAAAATAAATGCTGGAGAGGGTGTGGAGAAAAGGAAATCCTCTTACACTGTTGGTGGGAATGTAAACTAGTACAGCCACTATGGAGAACAGTGGGGAGATTCCTTAAAAAAACTGGAAATAGAACTGCTATCAGATCAGATCAGATCAGATCAGTCTCGCAGTCATGTCCAACTTTTTGCAACCCCATCAATCGCAGCACGCCAGGCCTCCCTGTCCATCACCAACCCCCTGAGTTCATTCAGACTCACGTCCATCGAGTCAGTGATGCCATCCAGCCATCTCATCCTTTGTCGTCCCCTTCTCCTCCTGCCCCAATCCTTCCCAGCATCAGAGTCTTTTCCAATGAGTCAACTCTTCGCATGAGGTGGCCAAAGTACTGGAGTTTCAGCTTTAGCATCATTCCTTCCAAAGAAATCCCAGGGCTGATCTCCTTCAGAATGGACTGGTTGGATCTCCTTGCAGTCCAAGGGACTCTCAAGAGTCCTTCTCCAACACCACAGTTCAAAAGCATCAATTCTTCGGTGCTCAGCCTTCTTTACAGTCCAACTCTCACATCCATACATGACCACAGGAAAAACCATAGCCTTGACTAGACGAACCTTTGTTGGCAAAGTAATGTCTTTGCTTTTGAATATGCTATCTAGGTTGGTCATAACTTTCCTTCCAAGGAGTAAGCGTCTTTTCATTTAATGGCTGCAGTCACCATCTGCAGTGATTTGGAAGCCCAGAAAAATAAAGTCTGACACTGTTTCCACTGTTTCCCCATCTATTTCCCATGAAGTAATGGGACTGGATGCCATGATCTTCGTTTTCTGAATGTTGAGCTTTAAGACAACTTTTTCACTCTCCACTTTCACTTTCATCAAGAGGCTTTTGAGTTCCTCTTCATTTTCTGCCATAAGGGTGGTGTCATCTGCATATCTGAGATTATTGATATTTCTCCCGGCAATCTTGATTCCAGTTTGTGTTTCTTCCAGTCCAGCGTTTCTCATGATGTACTCTGCATATAAGTTAAGTAAACAGGGTGACAATATACAGCCTTGACGTACTCCTTTTCCTATTTGGAACCAGTCTGTTGTTCCATGTCCAGTTCTAACTGTTGCTTCCTGACCTGCATACAAATTTCTCAAGAGGCAGATCAGGAGGTCTGGTATTCCCATCTCTTGAAGAATTTTGCACAGTTTATTGTGATCCACACAGTCAAAGGCTTTGGCATAGTCAATAAAGGAGAAATAGTTGTTTTTCTGGAACTCTCTTGCTTTTTCCATGATGACCCAGCAATTCCACTGCTAGGCATACACACTGAGGAAACCAGAACTGAAAGAGACATGTGTACCCCAGTGCTCATCACAGCACCATTTACAATAGCCAGGACATGGAAGCAAACTAGATATCCATCCACAGATGAATGGATAATGAAGTTGTGGTACATATACACAATGAAATATTACTCAGCTACAGAGAGGATCACATTAGAGTCAGTTCTAATAAGGTGGGTGAAACTGGAGCCTATTATACATAGTGAAGTAAGCCAGAAAGAGAAACACCAATACAGTATATTAACACATATGTATGGAATTTAGAAAAATGGTAATGGCGACACTATGTGCAAGACAGCAAAAGGGACACAGATGTTAAAACAGACTTTAGGATTATATGATAGAAGGTGCGGGTGGGAAGATGTGAGAGAAAAGCATTGCAACATGTATATTTCCATATGTAAAATAGATGGTCAGTGAAAATTCGATGCATGAAGCAGAGCACTCAAAGCTGGTGCTCTGGGACAACACAGAGGGATGGCATGGGGAGGAAGTTAGGACTGAGGGTTCAGGTTGGTGGGACACATGCACACCCATGGCTGATTCATGTCAATATATGGCCAAAACCACCAAAATATTGTAAAGTATTTAGCCTTCAATTAAAAGAAATAAATCAATTTAAAAATATTAAAACCAACAAAGGAAAAGCAACAAATAATTTACAAGAGAATTTCTGTAGGGTTATCAGCTAATTTCTCAGCAGAAATTCTGCAGGTCAGAAGGAAGTGGCACAATATATTTAAAGTAATGAAAGGGAAGAATCTATAACCAAGATTGTTCTAAATAGCAAAGCTCACATTCTGATTTGATAGAAAAATTAGAAACTACAGACAAGCAATGGCTAAGAAAATTCAGCACCACCAAACCAACTTTACGAGAAATGTTGACGGCATTTATCTAAGTAGGAGGTAAAAAAAGTTCACAAGTAGAAACAAGAAAAACACAAATGGGAAAGCTTATATATATATATGGGGGGAGAGAGAGAGAGAGAGAGAGAGACTGCTATATCAAAACCTGGTAGAAAATGCAAACCAAAAAATACAATAGATAAACAAAAAAAGAAAAAGCAATCCAAACACAACACTAAAGATGGGCATTTAACAAGAGAAGAGAACAAAAGAGGAAAGAAAGAAGAAAGAACTTTAACAAGAAAAAACTCAAAACCATGAATATGGTGTAATCTCCTTAAATGTAAATAGATTAACTGCTCCAAGCAAAACACATAGACTGGCTGAATGAATACAAAACAAAACTCATATATATGCTCTCTAGAAGAGATCCACTTCAGATCTAGGGACACGTATGAACTGAAAATGAGGGCATGGGAAAAGATATTCAATGCAGATGGAAAGCAAAAAAAAGGTGGAGTAACAATACTTCTATCAGACAAAACAGACTGTGAAAAGAAGACTGATACACGATACAAGGAAGGACACTCCATAATGATCAAGGGATCAACCCAGGGAGAAGGTACAACAATTGTAAATATGTATATACCAACATAAGAGCACCTTAACATATAAGGCAAATGCTAACAGCCAAAAAGGAAGACATTTACAGTAACACAATAATAGTGGGAGAATCGGTGGCTTAGATGGTAAAGCGTCTGCCTCCAATGCAGGAGACATGGGTTCAATCTTAGGGTTGGAAAGATCTCCTGGAGAAGGCAATGGCAACCCACTCCAGTACTCTTGCCTGGAAAATCCCATGGACGGAGAAGCCTGGTAGGCTACAGTCCATGGGGTTGCAGAGAGTCGGACATGACTAAGCAGCTTCACTTTCACTTTAGCATCCCACATTCATCAGTGGACAGATCTTCCAGATATAAAACTAATAAGGAAACAAAAGTCTTAAATGATAAATTATACCAAATAGACTTAATTGGTATTTATAAGACATTCCATCCAAAAGCAGCAGAATACACTTTCTTCTCAAGTGCGCATGGAATATTTTCCAGCACAAATGACATATTGGGTCACAAATTAAGTCTTAATACATTTAAGAAAACTGAAATCATGTCAAGTATCATTTTGGATCACAATGCTACAAGATTAGAAATTAATTACAGGAGAAAACCTGTAAGAAACTAAAACAATAGAGGCTAAACATTATGTTAGTAAATAACCATTTGATCATTGAAAAAATAAAGGAGAAAGTTAAAAAAAAATCTTAGAAGCAAACCACAATGAAAATGTAATAATATAAAAACCTATGGGATGCAGCATAAGCAAGTCTTTTGGAAATTGGAAAAAAAAAAAAAAAGAAAAGTAAAGTTTATAAAAATAAAATCTTACCTCAATAAATAAGAAAAATCCCCAATAAAGAAACTCACCTTATGTCTAAAGGAAATAGAAACAGAAAAATAAATGAACCCAAAATTAGCAGAAGGAATGAAATCATAAAGACCAGAGCATAAAGTAAATGAAATAGAAACAAAAAAACAATAGCAAAGATCAATAAAACTAAAAGTTCTTTGGGAAGATAAACAAAACTGATAAACCTTAAACTAGACTCATCAATTTTAAAAAATGGCGGAGGATTCAAACCAATAAAATTAAAAATGAAAAAGGAGATGTTACACTGACTCCACAAAAATACAAAAGATCATAAGAGACTACTACAAGCAACTATACACCAATAAAATAAACAACAAAGAAAAAACGGAGAAATTCTTAGAAAGGTACAACCTTCCAAGACTGAACCAGGAAGAAATAGAAAATATAAAGAGACCAATCACAAGTACAAAAATAGAAAGTGTGATTAAGAAACTTCCAACAAACAAAAGTCTAGTACCACCTGGCTTTACAAGATAATTATATTAAACATTTAGAGAAGAGCTAAAACCTATACTTCTGAAACTATCCAAAAAGTTTCAGGGGAAAGTATACTCCATAGTTCATTCTACAGGGCCAGTAACACCCTGATATCAAAACAAAACAAAACAAAATGTCTCTCAAAAAAAAAAAAAAAAAAGCCAAAAGTACCACACACACAAAAAAGAAAATTACAGCCAATATCACTGAAGAATATAGAATCCAGCAGCAGCAAACAGAATCTAGCAACACATTGAAAGGATCAAACAACATGGTCAAGTATGATGTATTCCTGGAATGCAAGGATTTTTCAATATATGTAAATCAATCACCATGATACATCATACTAGAAAAGTGAAGAATAAAAGTCATATGATCATGACAACATTCAGCAGCTATTTGTGATAAAAACTATACAGAAAGTGTTCATAGAGTGAACCTACATCAATATAATGTAGGCCATATGTGACAAACCCATAGCAAATATTCTTAATGTTGAAAAACTGAAAGCATTTCCTGTAAGATCTGGAATAGAATAGGCTGTCCACTCTTGCCACTTTTCTTCAACACAATCTTCAAAGTCCTAGACCTGTAAATAAGAGAAGAAAAATATATAAAAGGAATCCAATTTGAAAAACAAGAAATAAAAATTTCACTCTTTGCAGATGACATATTATATACAGGAGATCCTAAAAATGATACCAGAAAATTACTACTACTACTACTACTAAGTTGCTTCAGCCGTGTCTGACCCCATAGTCATGTGCGACCCCATAGACAGCAGCCCACCAAGCTCCCCCGTCCCTGGGATTCTCCAGGCAAGAATACTGGAGTGGGTTGCCATTTCCTTCTCCATGCATGAAAGTGAAAAGTGAAATTGAAGTCGCTCAGTCGTGTCCGACCCTCAGTGACCTCATGGACTTCAGCCTTCCAGGCTCCTCCATCCATGGGATTTTCCAGGCAAGAGTACTGGAGTGGGGTGCCATTACCTTCTCCGAGAAAATTACTAGAGCTCATCGATGAATTTGGTAAACTTGTCAGATACAAAATTAATACACAGAAATCTCTTGTATTTCTATACATTATCAATGAAAGATTATAAATTGAAATTAAGGAAACAATCCCATTTTTCATCCCAGCAAAAGGAATAAAATGTCTGTGGAATCTATGAATAAAACGACTTAAGGCTGCAAAAGACCTATAGTCAAAATACTGTAAGATATTGATGAAAGAAATAAAAAAATTACAAATGAAACAGATGGAGAGATAGACCATGTACTTGGATTGGAAGAATCAATATTGTGAAAATGATTGTACTACCCAAAGCAAAGCAGATAAGTGTAATCTGTATCAATGTATCAGTGGCATTTTGCACAAAATTAGAACACAAAATTTTGCAATTTTTATGGAAACATAAAACACCCCGAATAGCCAAAGCAATCTTGAGAAAGAAAAATGAAGCCTGAAGATATCAGGCTTCCTGACTTAAGATTATACTACAAAACTACAGTAATCAAGACATTATGGAACTGGCTCAAAAACAGAAATATAGATCAATGGAATAGGACAGAAATTTCAGAGAAACTCTCAAGCACATATGGTCACCATAATACAAAGGAGGCAACAATGGAAAAAAACCAATCTTTTCAGTAAATGGTGCTGGGGAAACTGAACAGCTAGCTACATGTAAAAGAATGCATTTAGAAGACTCCCTGAAACCATACACAAAAATAAATTCAAAATGGATTAAAGACCTAAATATAAGGCCGGATAATGTAGCAATTTTAGTAGAAGATATAGGCAGAACATTCTCTGGCATAAATTACAGCAAAATATTTTTTGATCCATCTCTTGAGTAATGAAACTAAAAACAACAGTAAACAAGAGGAACCTAATTAAACTTAAAAGTTTTTGCATAGAAAAAGAAATAAAAAACAAAACAGAAAAACAATCCTTAGAATAAGAGAAAATACCTGCAAACCATGCAATGGATGAACAATTGATATCCAAAATGTACAAACAGCTCATGCAGTTTGGTACCAAAAAAATCAAATAACCCAATCCAAAATATGGCAGAAGAACTAAACAGATATTTCTCCAAATAAGATACACAGATGGCCAAAAAGCATAAGGGGAAAAAATGCTCAGCATCATGAATTATTAGAAAAATCCAAATCTAACTAGAATGATATATCATCTCACATCACTAAGAATAGCCATCATAAAAAATCTGCAAACAGTAAGTGTTGTAAAGGGTGCAGAGAAATGGGAACCCTCCTACACTATTGTTCAGAATTTAAAATGGTATAGCCACTATGGAGAACACTATGATTGTTTCTTAAAAAAACAGAGCTACCATATAATCGTGCAATCCCTATTTTAGGCATATATACAGACAAAACCATATTTCAAAGTGATACATGCACCCCAATGTTCAACAATAAGCATCAGTTCACTTCAGTTGCTCAGTCGTGTCCGACTCTTTGCGACCCCATGAATCACAGCACTCCAGGCCTTCCTGTCCATCACCAACTCCCGGAGGTCACCCAAATTCAGGTGCATCGAGTCAGTGATGCCATCCAGCCATCTCATCCTCTGTCATCCTCTTCTCCTGCCCCCAATCCCTCCCAGCATCAGGGTCTTTTCCAATGAGCCAACTCTTCACATGAGGTGGCCAAAGTTTGGAGTTTCAGCATCAGCATCAGTCCTTACAGTGAACACCCAGGACTGCTTTCCTTTTGGATGGACTGGTTGGATCTCCTTGCAGTCCAAGGGAATCACAAGAGTCTTCTCCAGCACCACAATTAAAAAGCATCAATTCTTCAGCACTCAGCTTTCTTCACAGTCCAGTTCTCACATCCATACATGACCAATGGAAAAACCATAGTTTTGACTAGACGGGCCTTTGTTAGCAAAGTTATAAATATCAATAACCTCAGATATGCATATTAAAAAGAGACATATCTAGTCTTCTGAATGTTGAGCCTTAAGACAACTTTTTCACTCTCCACTTTCACTTTCATCAAGAGTCTTTTTAGTTCTTCTTCACTTTCTGCCAGAAGGTTGGTGTCATCTGCATATCTGAGGTTATTGACATTTCTCCCAGCAATCTTGATTCCAGCTTGTGCTTCTTCCAGCCCAGCGCTTCTTATGATGTACTCTGAAAAGAAGTTAAATAAGCAGGGTGACAATATACAGCTTTGATGTACACCTTTTCTTGTTTGGAGCCAGTCTGCTGTTCCATGTCCAGTTCTAACTGTTGCTTCCTGACCTGCATATAGGTTTTTCAAGAAGCAGGTGAGGTGGTCTGGTATTCCAATCTCTTTCAGAATTTTCTGCAGTCTGTGGTGATCCACACAGTCAAAGGCTTTAGCAGAGTCAATAAAGCATAAATAGATGTTTTTCTGGAACTCACTTGCTTTTTTGATGATCCAGTGGATGTTGGCAATTTGATCTCTGGTTAATTTGCCTTTTCTAAAATCAGCTTGAACCTCTGGAAGTTCACAGTTTATGTATTGCTGAAGCCTGGCTTGGAGAATTTTGAGCATTACTTTATTAGCATGTGAAATGAGTGCAATTGTGTGATAGTTTGAGCATTCTTTGGCATTGCCTTTCTTTGGGATTGGAATGAAAACTGACCGCTTCCAGTCCTGTGGCCACTGCTGAGTTTTCCAAATTTGCTGGCATATTGAGTGCAGCACTTTCACAGCATCATCTTTCAGGATTTGAAATAACTCAACTGGAATTCCATCACCTCCACTAGCTTTGTTCGTAGTGATGCTTTCTAAGGCCCACTTGACTTCACATTCCAGGATGTTTGGCTCTAGGTGAGTGATCACACCATCGTGATTATCTGGGTGGGAAGATCTTTTTTGTACAGTTCTTCTGTGTATTCTTGCCATCTCTTCTTGATATATTCTGCTTCTGTTAGGTCCATACCATTTTTGTCCTTTATCGAGCCCATCTTTGCATGAAATGTTCCCTTTGTATCTCTAATTTTCTTGAAGAGATCTCTATTCTTTCCCATTCTGCTGTTTTCCTCTATTTCTTTGCATTGATCGCTGAGGAAGGCTTTCTTATCTCTCCTTGCTATTCTTTGGAACTCTGCATTCAGATGTTTATATCTTTCCTTTTCTCCTTTGCTTTCCACTTCTCTACTTTTCACAGCTATTTGTAAAGCCTCTTCTGACAGCCATTTTGCTTTTTAGCATTTCTTTTCCATGGGAATGGTCTTGATCCCTGTCTCCTGTACAATGTCACGAACCTCCATCCATAGTTCATCAAGTGCTCTGTCTATCTGATCTAGTCCCTTAAATCTATTTCTCACTTCCACTGTATAATCATAAGGGATTTGATTTAGGTCATACCTATTTAGTCTAGTGGTTTTCCCTACTTTCTTCAATTTCAGTCTGAATTTGGCAATAAGGAGTTCATGATCTGAGCCACAGTCAGCTCCCAGTCTTGTTTTTGCTGACTGTATAGAGCTTCTCCATCTTTGGCTGCAAAAAATATAATCAATCTAATTTCAATGTTGACCATCTGGTGATGTCCATGTGTAGAGTCTTCTCCTGTGCTCTTGGAAGAGAGTGTTTGCTAGGACCAGTGTTGTCTCTTGGCAAAACTCTATTAGCCTTTGTCCTGCTTCATTCCATAGTCCAAGGCCAGATTTGCCTGTTACTCCAGGTGTTTCTTGACTTCCTACTTTTGCATTCCAGTAGGCATGGCACACATGAATTTCTTTACAAAACAGAAATAGAGTCACAGATATAAAAACAAACTTATGGTTACCAGAGGAAAAAGTGGCAGGGGACAAGGGATAAACTAGGAAGTTGTGATGGATATGTGCACACTACTATGTACGAAATAGATAACTAATAATGGTCTACAGTATAAGACTGGGATCTCCTCTCATTTCTCTGTAATGACCAATATGGGAAAAGAATCTTAAAAAGAGTATGTATGTGTATATGCAAAACTGATTCACTTATATTCACTATATAGCAGAAATTAACACACCATTGTAAATCAACTGTACTCCAATAAAAAGTTTTAAAAAGACAAAACATATGATTATCTCAACAGATGAAAAGGAAAAAAAAAAAGGTTTTGACAAAGTTCAGCATTCATTTATAATAAAAGCTCTCAATTAAGTGAGTTCAGAGGGAACATATTTCAACATAATAAAGATCAAATAACACATACACACTACTATCATTCTCAGTAGTGAAAAGCTAGAAATATTTCCCCTAAGAACAGGAACGAAACTAGGATGCTATTCTTTGTCACATCATTTTGAAAGTCCTAGCTCCAGCAATCAGAAAAGAAAAAGAAATAAAAATAATGCAAGTTAAGAAGAAAGAAGTATTAATAGAACTATTTTTTGCATGTGACATCATACTATATTTAAGAAATCCCAAAGACATCACCCAAAGCTCCTAGAATTCATCAATGAATTCAGTAAAGCTCTAGTATTCAAGATTAATATATCTGCTGCATTTCTATACATTAACAATAAACTATCAGAAATAGCAATTAAGAGAATAATATCATTTGCAACCACATCAAAAATAATAAAATACCTGGGAATAAATCTCACTTAGAACGTAAAAGACATGTACTCAGAAGACACACTGGCAAAAGAAATTGAAGATTACACAAACAGATGGAAAGGTATACTGTGTTCATGGATTGGAAGAATTAGTATTTTTAATATCAGTATACTTCAAAGGCAATCTACAGTTTCATGTAATCTCTACCAAAACACAAATTACTCTTTTTTCACAGAACTAAAACAAATAGTTCTAAAGTTTTTATGGAATCACAAAAGCATCTGAATAGCCAAAACAATTTTGAGAAAGACAAACAATGCTGGAAATATCAGGCTCCCTGACTCCAAAGTATACTACAAAGTTACAATAATAAAACAAGTATGATATTATACAAAAACAGACAGGTAATCAATGGAACAGAATAGGAGCTCAGAAATAAATATACAACAGAGAACGATATCCTCTTAAATAAATGTTGATGGGAAAACTGAATCAGTTCAGTTCAGTTCAGTCGCTCAGTCGTGTCCGACTCTTTGCAACCCCATGAATTGCAGCACGCCAGGCCTGCCTGTCTATCATCAACTCCTGGAGTTCACTCAAACTCACGTCCATCGAGTCGGTGATGCCCCCTAGCCATCTCATCCTCTGTCGTCCCCTTTTCCTCAAGTGAAGAAGAACTAAAAAGCCTCTTGATGAAAGTGAAAGAGGAGAATGAAAAAGTTGGCTTAAAGCTCAGTATTCAGAAAATGAAGATCATGGCACCTAGTCACATCACTTCATGGTAAATAGATGAGGAAACAGTAGAAACAGTATCAGACTTTATTTTGGGGGGCTCCAAAATCACTGCAGATGGTGACTGCAGCCATTAAATGAAAAGACGCTTACTCCTTGGAAGAAAAGTTATGACCAACCTAGATGGCATATTCAAAAGCAGAGACATTACTTTGCCAACAAAGGTCCGTCTAGTCAAGGCTATGGTTTTTCCAGTGGTCATGTATGGATGTGAGAGTTGGACTGTGAAGAAGGCTGAGCACCGAAGAATTGATGCTTTTGAACTGTGGTGTTGGAGAAAACTCTTGAGTGTCCCTTGGACTGCACTGAGATCCAACCAGTCCATTCTAAAGGAGATCAGCCCTGGGTGTTCCTTGGAAGGAATGATGCTAACGCTGAAACTCCAGTACTTTGGCTACCTCATGCAAAGAAGGAAAACTGAATAGTTCCATGAAAAAGAATCTAATCGGACTACTCTCTGACACCATGCATATAAAATCAATTTGAAAAATTGAAAGTATCAGTTACTTTCAATTTGGTAAGTAGATTAAAGATGTAAATGTGACACTTGAAATAATAAAACTTCTGGAAAAAACATAGACAGTACACTTTTTGATATTGGTCTTGCTAATAAATATGGATATATCTCCCCAGGCAAGGGAGACAGAAACAAAAGTAAACAAATGGAACTGCATCAAATTAAGAAGTTTTTGTAGAGAAAAATAAGCTATCAATAGAAAGGAAAGGTCACCTACTGAATTCAAGAAGATATTTACAAATAATATATCCCATGAGGCATTAATATTCAAAGTATACAAAGAACTCACATAAGTCAACATGGAAAAGAAAACCTATTACAAAGTGGAAAGATGACCTTAATAGACATTTTTTTTCTCTAAAAAATGCATGCAGATGGCCAAGAGGCATATGAAGAGGCAATTAACATCACTAATCATAAGGGAAATCAAATGAAAACCACAATGAGATATCATCTCACACCTAGTAGAATTTCTATTATCAAAAAGACCACAAATAACTGGTATTGTTACAGAATGTACAGCATGAAGAATATAGTCAATAATCATGTAATAGCTTTATTTGGCTACGTTTCATAAATAGGCTTATCATAGCCAAGTGGTCATTTTGAAATGTATAGAAATATTAAATCAGTATATTATGTACCAGGAACTGACATAGTACTTTAGGTCAATTATACCAAAAAACAAGCAAACCTACTCAAAATAAGATCAGATTTGCAGGTACTAGAGGAGAAAAGGAGTACGTCAAGGCTGTATATTTTCACCCTGCTTATTTAACTTATATGCAGAGTACATCATGAGAAACGCTGGACTGGAAGAAACACAAGCTGGAATCAAGATTGCTGGAAGAAATATCAATAACCTCAGATATGCAGATGACACCACCCTTATGGCAGAAAGTGAAGAGGAACTCAGAAGCCTCTTGATGAAAGTGAAAGTGGAGAGTGAAAAAGTTGGCTTAAAGCTCAACATTCAGAAAACGAAGATCATGGAATCTGGTCCCATCACTTCATGGGAAATAGATGGGGAAACAGTGTCAGACTTTATTTTTCTGGGCTCCAAAAACACTGCAGATGGTGACTGCAGCCATTAAATGAAAAGACGCTTACTCCTTGGAAGGAAAGTTATGACCAACCTAGATAGCATATTCAAAAGCAGAGACATTTTTTTGCCAACAAAGGTCTGTCTAGTCAAGGCTATGGTTTTTCCTGTGGTCATGTATGGATGTGAGAGTTGGACTGTGAAGAAGGCTGAGCGCCGAAGAATTGATGCTTTTGAACTGTGGTGTTGGAGAAGACTCTTGAGAGTCCCTTGGACTGCAAGGAGATCCAACCAGTCCATTCTGAAGGAGAATCACCAGCCCTGGGATTTCTTTGGAAGGAATGATGCTAAAGCTGAAACTCCAGTACTTTGGCCGCCTCATGCGAAGAGTTGACTCATTGGAAAAGACTCTGATGCTGGGAGGGATTGGGGGCAGGAGGAGAAGGGGACAACAGAGGATGAGATGGCTGGATGGCATCACTGACTCCATGGACGTGAGTCTGAGTGAACTCCGGGAGTTGGTGATGGCCAGGAAGGCCTGGCGTGCTGCGATTCATGGGGTCGCAAAGAGTCAGACACGACTGATTGACTGAACTGAACTGAGAGGAGAAAATTAAGGGGAGGTGAAACTGAATGAAGGCAATCAAAAGTACAAACTTCAAGTTTCAAGATATTTAAGTACTAGGGATGTAATATATAACATGATAAATGTAAGTAACATTGCTCTATGTTGTATGCAAAAAGCTGTTAAGAGCATAAATCCTAAGAGTTCTCATTTAAAAAAAAATAAATGAATAAATGCAAGGCTTCAGCACACAGAGTTTGAATAATTTTCTGGTTGGAGCAATCAAAAAATAAATATGATGAGTGGATATAGTAAATAATACAGTAAACCTGTTCCATTTGGATCTGTATACATTTTTTAATTTAAATTTATTTTTTTAAATTGGAGGCTAATTACATTACAATACTGTATTGGTTTTGCCATACATCAATATGAATCCCCCACGGGTGTACACGTGTTCCCCATCCTGAACCCACTCCCATCTCCCTCCCTGTACCATCCCTCTGGGTCATCCCAGTGCACCAGCCCCAAGCATCCTGTATCCTGTATCGAACCTGGACTGGCGATTCATTTTTTATATGATATTATACATGCTTCAATGCCATTCTTCCAAATCTGTATACCTTTACAGTGTATTTGCAACTTTGCTGGGCATTAAAACCAGTACCAAAACAAACCAAAATTATAACCAGATCTTCAAATGCCTGTACCTTAAAGAAGGAAAGCAAAATTTCAAAACTAAGGAAATGTATTTGATCAAACTGCTCTCTCACAAACTATTGTTAAATAAAAACTTACTGAAAGATACAGAACATGCTACTAGATTTTATTAATAAATTATAAAAACAATATTTTAAGGAAAATTAAAAGATTTTCCTCTAATGAAAAAAATTAAATTGAAATATTTTTTATTTCCTACTTCTTAATATCCAAATTTCCATGGTTTACCTAAGAATTGACATACACTCTGCCATTAGAAAATATGCAATCACTCTTTCACATATTGGCATAGCCTGTGTGTTGCTCAAATTTCTCTACCCATCTGATATGTTCCTTCTCCGTCTTACCATGAATTTCACTTATGGGATATGGATTCTACTCCAACAAAGATATTCTACATACTTTTATGCTTGTTCTAGAAGTACTTGGTCCATTTCAATCACATACACTTTATTTCTTCCAATTATAAAGGAAATTCAACCACTTTTCTCCACTAATTGGTTTAATGTCCAAATACATTAAACTGATAATATATAGCTAATGTTCAAAAATATTTTTGGTCATAATAAATGCAATTTATTATAAATATCATTAAATTTACATTAGAATGTGTGTTCTTTTTTAATTAATAGAAGAATTAAAAAATTCTGGTTGCTGCTATAATCACAATATTAAAAGTCTTTCATAATACAACCATGTCCACAGGATGCTATGTGGTTCCTTTGTCTACCATCTGTCTGACCTATATTCTAACTTTCTTTATGCATATAGAATAAACAACATAAGAATGGATACAAAACTAATATATAGAAATACTCACAGGAAAGTATCAAAAACATAATACAAGTTCATTTATAACTACATTGAAAGAATAAAATAAGGAATTAATCTAAGAAGGTATTATAAAAGAACTTTACTCAATGAACTATAAGACACTGGACAAAAATAAGCTGAAGATGACATGAACAGATAGTAAGATAAAGTATGTTCAAGGACTGGAAAAACTATTAAAATGACCATATTACCTCATGCAATCTACAAATAAATGCAATCTCTATCAAAATACCAATGTCATTTTCCACAGAATTAGAACAAATATATCTACAATTTGCATGGGATCACAAAAGACCCTGAATAACCAGAGCAATCTAGAGAAATAAGAACAGAGCTACAGGTGGTATGTTTTCTGACTTCAAACTATACTACAAAGCTACAGAAATCAAGAGTGTGGCATTAGCCCCACCCCCCAGAAAAAGACATATAGACCAATAAAACAGAGTAGAGAGCCCAGAAATAAACCTGTGCACTTATATTTACAGTCAATTAGTCTATGACAAAAGAGGCAAGAATATACAGTAGGGGAAAAATAGTCTCTCCAGTAAGTGCTGCTGGGAAAAGTGTGCATCTACACATAAAAGGAGGAAATTAGAACATTTTCTCATACTACATACAAAAATAAACTCATAATGGATTAAATGTAAGACTAAAATCATTAAAACTTCTAGAAGTAAAGATAAGCAGAACACTCTTTGATATTCAGTTCAGTTCAGTTCAGTCATCAGCCATGTCTGACTCTTTGTGATTTCATGGACTGAAGCATGCCAGGCCTCCCTGTCCATATAAATCAGCAATATTTTTTTGGAATTGCTTCCTAAGGCAAAAGAAACAAAAGCAAATTTTAAATTGGGCTTAATTTAACGTAAAAGCTTTTACACAGCAAAGGAAACCATCAAGAAAACATAAAGACAACCTATTGAGTGGCAAGAAATATTTGCAAATGATGTGAGTGGAAAGGGGTCATTATCCAAAATATATAAGTAGTTCATATAACTCAATATCAAAAACAACAATCCAATTGAAAAACAGGCAGAAGACACCAACTTTTTTTTTAAGAAGACATAGATATAGCCAACAAGCATATGAAAATATGCTCACCATTGCTATGCACAAGGAACCTACAAATCCAAACAAAAATGAGATATCACCTCACACCAATCAGAATGACTATTATCAAAAAGAACACAAATAAAAAATGTTGGATAAAAGGGAACCCTGTACACTGTTGATGGGAATGGTAGTTGATGTAGTGACTATGAAAAACAATGTGGAGTTTCTTAGGAAGAGTAAAAATAGAACTTGTATATAATCCAACAATTTTAATCTGGTTAAATATCCAAAGAAAATGAAACTAATTGGAAAATAGACGTGCACCCCAAAATTCATAGCAGCATCATTTCCATAAGCCAAGATATGGAAGAAACTTAAGTGTCCATCAACAAATGAATAAATAAACAAGATGCAGCATACATGCAATGGAATATTACTCAGCTTTAAAAAAGAATGAAAATTTGCCATTTGCAAAAGCATGGATGACCAAGTAGATATTAAACTGAGTGAAATAAATCAAGAGAGAAAGACAAATACTGTGTGTTATGACTTAAATGTGGAATTAAAAGGAAAAAAAACCAAATATGAATTTAATAAAAGAGAAGCAGACTCACAGATATAGGGAAGAAACAATTGGTTACTAGTAGGAATAGGTAAGAGGGAAGGATGCAAGATAAGGGTGTGTGGGGGGCGAGGGGCTTAAGAGGTACAAGCTACTAAGTATAAAATAAATAAGGCATAAGGATATATTGCACAGCACTAGAATCTAATAAATATTTTATAAAATTTTAAATGGAGTGCAATCTACAAAAATGTTAAATCACTATATTGTACACTGAAAACTGATATACTATAAATCAACCATAGCTCAATAAATCAATACACACTAATTTAGAATATTTTGAAAGTATATAAAATATATAAAAGAAGATAAAAATACTTATGATACCTCATCCCCAAAATAACCATTAATAATGTTTTCTTTGGCTTCAAGTCAGATGGCAGGGTAGAAGAATGCTGTTTGGGAGTCTTGGGGAGAGGCGTGGGTTCACAGTGGCCTGCTGTGGGATCAGGAACACTGCTGGCAGCATTCCTAGGAAGTGCAGTGTGTTGGCATAAGTCATCTTGGAGGAGGTTGTCATTAGGTCTAACAAAGACTATAGCATGGAGAGTACAAGACTCCAGGACTCGGCTGCCTCAGGCCAAACTACAGGGAGGGAGCAAGCCTCACTCATGAGCAGAAAATCTTATTAAAGATTTGTTGAGCATGGCTCTGTCCACCAGAGCAAGAACCCAGTTTTCCCCACAGCCAGTCCCTCCCGTAAGGAAGTTGGCACAACCCCCTTATCTTAATCCATCAGAGGGTAAACAGTATGGAAACCACAATCACAGAGAAGTAAATAAAATGATTACATTGATCATAGCTTTGTGTAACTCAATGAAACTGTAAGCTATGCCATGTAGGGCCACCCAATTTGGACAGGTCATGGTTGGAGACTTCTGACAAAATGTGGTTGACTTGAGAAGGGAAAGACAAACCACTTCAGCATTCTTGCCTTGGGAACACCATGAACAATATGAAAAGGCAAAAATATATGACACTGAAAGATAATCCCCCAGGTCAGGAGGTATCCAATATTGCTACTGGAGAAGAGTGGAGAAATAACTCCAGAAAGAATGAAGAGGTTGAACCAAAGTGTATATAATGCCCTCTTGTGGATGTGTCTGGTGGTGAAAGTAAAGTCTGATGCTGTAAAGAAAAATACTGCAAAGGAACCTGGAAGATTAGGCCCATGAATCAAAGTAAATAGGATGTGGTCAAACAGAAGATGGCAATAATGAACGTCGACATTTTAGGAATCAGAGAACAAAACTGGACGGGAATGGGCAAATTTAATTCATATGATCATTGTATTTACTACTCAAGGCAAAAATCCCTTAGAAGAAAAGTAGTATAGAGTTAACAGAAGCAGAAGATATTAAGAAGAGGTAGCAAGAATACACAGAAGAACTATACGAAAAAGATTTTAATGACCCAGGTAACCACGATGATGTGATCACTCACCTAGAGCAGACATCCTGGAGTGTGAAGTCAAGTGGGCCTTAGGAAGCATTACTATGAACAAAGCTTGTGGAAGTGAAGAAATTCCAGCCAAGCTATTTCAAACCCTAAAAGATGATGATGTAAAAGTGATGCACTCAATATGACAGCAAATTTGGAAAAGTAAGCAGTGACCACAGGACTGGAAAGTCATTTTTCATTTCAATCCCACAGAAGGGAAATGTCAAAAATGTTCAAACTATGACACAATTGTTCTCATTTCACATGCTAGAAACAATGTTCAAAATCCTTTAAGATATGCTTCAAAAATGCATAAACTGAGAACTTCCAGATATACAAGTTGGATTTAGAAAAGACAGAGGAGCCAGAGATCAAAATGCAATATCCATTGGATCATAGAAAAAGCAAGGGCATTCGGGGAGGGGGGCGGGGATTACTTCTGCTTCATTGACTATGTTAACACCTTTGACTGTGTGGATCACAACAAACTGTGGAAAAATCTTAAAGGGGTAAGAATACCAGACAAATTTACCTGCCTCCTGACAAATCTTTATGAAAGTAAAAAAGCAACAATTATAACTGGACAGGGAACAACAAACTGGTTCCCAACAAAAAAAGGAGTATGTCAAGGGTGTATATTGTCACTGTGCTTATTAACTTATAAGCAGAATACATCATGCAAAATGCTGGGCTGGATGAAGCAGAAGCTGGAATCAAGATTGCCTGGAGAAATATTATACCACTCCAATGGGTGAAAGTGAAGAGGAACTAAAGAGCCTCTTGATGAACGTGAACTCGGGGAGAAAAAAAAAACAAAACTGGCTTAAAACTCAACATTCAAAAAACTAAGATCATGGCATCCATTCTCATCCTTTGATGGCCAATAGATGGGAAAAAATGGAAGCAATGACAGACTTTATTTTCTTGGGCTCCAAAGTGACCACAGATGCTGATTGCAGCCATGAAATTAAAGGACAGTTGCTCCTTGGAAGAAAAGATATAGCAAGCCTAGACACTATGGAAAATCAGAGACATTCACTTTGCCAACAAAGGTCCCTATAGTCAAAGCTATGGTTTTTTCAGTGGTCATGTACAGATGTGAGAGTTGGACCATAAAGAAGGATGAGTACCAAAGAATTGATACTTTTGAACTGTAGTGTTGGAGAAGACTCTTGAGAGTCCCTTGGACTGTAAGGAGATCCAACCAGTCCATCCTAAAGGAGATCAGTCCTGGGTGTTCATTGGAAGAACTGATGTTGAAGCTGAAACTCCAAACTTTGGCCACCTGATGCAAAGAACTGACTCATTTGAAGAGACCCTGATGCTTGGAAAGATTGAAGACGGGAGGAGAAGGGGATGACAGAGGATAAGATGGTTGGATAGCATCACAGACTCAATGGACACCAGTTTGAACTCTGGGAGTTGGTGATGAACAGGGAAGCCTGGCATGCTGCAGTCCATGGAGTCACAAAGAGTCGGACACTACTGAGTGACTGAACTGAGCTGAATACTTTGACTACCTGATGAGAAGTGCCAACTTACTGCAAAATACCCTGATGTTGGCAAAGATTGGAAGCAGGAGAAGAAGAGGGTGACAGCATAAGATGGTTGGATGGCATCACCAACATAATGGACATGAGTTTGAGCAAACTCTAGGAGATAGTTAAGGACAGGGAAGCCTGGCATGCTTCAGTCCATGGTGTCACAAAGACTTGGATGTGAGTAGGTGACTGAACTGAACTGAATGCTTTATTTGATATATGTGAGTTACATGCAATATTTTATTGTGTATAATTATATATATATTATAAAAATATAGTTTTTTTTTCTTCTAATAAAGTTATTAAAATAATCCCATGTTAAGAGTATATCAGGGGATAGTTGTAACTGATCACTTTCATAAATAGGTTATCTATAATCTCTCTGTTGGACTAAGAAGTGTGCTGGCAGACCAACATTGCACAAGAATGTTTTGAACATTCAGAAAACCAGAAAAGTTTGTGAGCAGAATTATCTTGAAAGTGAAATCAGTATGACTCCACGTTATTTTTGTTAAAAATACTATGCCAAATACATTCATTCACAGTCAAACATATCTAAGGGAATACAGTTGGATAGAGTGTGACTAAATGCATACAACTCAATCTTATGTGACAAAAATGGAAGAAAGAAAAAGAATCTGAAAAAAAAACAAACAAACCCTGTAACTTAAATGTAATAAACTGGGGTGTATATGATTAATAATAGAGAAGAAGGTAATTCTATTATACATCAACTATTCAAGTTGTTTCAAGTACCGGCCTTCCCTGGTGGCTCAGACAGTAAATAATCTGCCTGCAATGTGGGAGACCCGGTTAGATCCCTGGGTGGGGAATATCTCCTAGAGAAGGAAATGGCAACCTGATCAAGTATTCTCACCTGGAGGATCTCATGAACAGAGAAGACTACATGGGCCACACTCCATGGTGTCGCAAACCACTGGACATGACTGAAAGACTAACACTTTCACACTTTCTTCCAAGTACCAAATGTTTATGTAACTAGAGTGTGCCTGCGTATTTCCCTTTTTTAATAATTTTTTTTTCCTTTTTAGCCAATCAAACATTTATATTTGTTAAGCTGGAAGAAATAATTACAATTGATCTGACTTTGCTATCATGGCATTTTTGTTAAATAACCCAGTCAGTAGTAGTATTAAAAAAAATGCAAATATACATAATATTTCTTTCATTAATGATTTATAAGCTTCAGCTTAAATCAGAGCCATGACAATGATAATAATTGTTGTAAAGCAAACATTTGGCTTTTTTCATAAATATATGTGATGTTTATGGAATTAGATATTTCTTTGAATCCTGATGTATGATTACTAGCTATGTGACACTGGCCTTGTTATTTAAACAGTTTATGCTTTAATTTTCTCATCTCTAAAGCAAAGCTAGTGGTACTTACATTGGAAGATTATTTTTTAAGAACTAAAAATTGCATTCTTATATCACCACTACCACTAAGTCTCTTCAGTCGTGTCCGACTCTGTGTGACCCCATAGACGGCAGCCCACCAGGCTCCCCCGTCCCTGGGATTCTCCAGGCAAGAACACTGGAGTGGGTTGCCATTTCCTTCTCCAATGCATGAAAGTGAAAAGTGAAAGTGAAGTCGCTCAGTCGTGTCTGACTCTTAGCAACCCTAGGGACTGCAGCCCACCGGGCTCCTCCGTCCATGGGATTTTCCAGGCAAGAGTACTCGAGTGGGGTGCCATTGCCTTCTCCATCTTATATCACAGTAGTTGCCTAATAAAGAACAATTATAGCCATCACTATTAAACTGTCCAAAATTGAATTAAACTTTTAAATATTAAATGTATAATTTGTCCAGTGTGGTTATTTAAACAGGAAATAACAATACAATATTCACTTTTTAAATCTGAAGTATTATTTTGGAGAAGCTTGATTATCCAAATAATTTAATCAATTCTCCATCAACTGTCTGTATATGAATTAAGTTAAGCAAAACAACCTGTGACTTCATAACTAAAAGAAATACAATAGCATTTGTTAACAAGTTAGAGAAGAAACATATGGCTCAACACCCCTTATGTATCATTTGTCAGTTTTGTTTACAAATATTTATTTAACATCTACATATGCCAAGTTCTTCAAAGTCTGACTTTAACCAAACTCTTGAGTCCAATTGGCTGCGTTCATGCTGCATGCTCAGTCACTGCATGCTCAGTTGGTCATGTCCAACTCTGTGCATCCCTGTGGACTACAGTCTGCCAGGCTCCTCTGTCCATGTGATTCTCCAGGCAAGAATACTAGAGTGGGTTGCCATGCCCTCCTCCAGGCGATCTTCTCGACCCAAGTATAGAACCTGTGTCTTTTGAATCTTTGCATTGTAGGCAGATGCATTACTGCTGAGCCTTCAGGGAAGCCCCACTGGTTACTAATCGCCATCTTGACTCCTACCTCTGGGTTACTCATTGTTTCTAATGCACACCCACTTCTTTCCTCTGTCTGGAATGCTCCTCCATTACTCAACAAAAGATAACCATCAAGGTTTTTTAATCATGCTCAAGTACTAACTTTCCCATAATACTGTACTTCATGATTTCTATCCTTAAGTAAGTATTAAGATGAGGAACTAGTATTAGGGAGACATAGATTCATGTTTAATATAACATAATTCTTACCTTGAAGGAGATAAATCACATCAGTTTCTACCACTGAAGTAGGGTTTACTTTTTTTTTTTTTTTTGGTACTTACTTGTGTATGTGTGTTTATGTACACAAGTCTGTATTTAGGATCTTGTAGTTTTAAGAAACAAATGTCATAATTGCTAAAACATGCTTTCATTCCTTCATGATGCCATGATACATAATAAATGTTCTATAAATAAACAGTGAATGAATGAGTGAATTAGTTTTACTTAGAGATCCCTTTCAATTATAGTGACTCCAGAGAGGAATGGGGAAGATAAAACAAGGAAAGTAATTTTTTTTTTTTTTTTTTTGGTATTTGAGGATTCTGTGGTTTTGAAGGACAGATAATTTATCAACATTAAAATCATACTCAATGTCAGTAAGTTTCATGGAGAAACTCTATGAGATAGTAGACAAAAAATAAATTAATCAAGCAATTGCTATAGGGCAAGATTAGTGTGCTGATTTCAAGCATGTTTGACAGATAGATAAAAAGCTACAACAATGAGGCAATAGGGTATTCACATTGCTGGAAAGTGATTTAATCAACCTATACGAAAATCAAAATGGTTCAGTTTAATTGGGGAAAAATATGTATATATTGAAAAATATAAACCCTAACAAAAAATGATTTAGTTAATAAATACATAAGAAATATATTTATTAAACTGTTGGTATTAGTCTACTTAATGCAATGGCCTCTTATAGGACATAAAACCATAAACAATGTCATCCACTTATTTTATTTTGTTTGCTTGTTTTGTTTTTTAATTTAAATTTATTTATTTTAATTGGAGGTTAATTAATTTACAATATTGTACTGGTTTTGCCATATATCAACATGAATCCACCACGGGTGTACACGTGTTCCCCATCCTGAACACCCCTCTCACCTCCCTCTCCATATATCCCTCTGCGTCATCCCAGTGTACCAGTCCCAAGCCTCCTGTATCCTGCACCGAACCTGTACTGGCAATTCGTTTCATACATGATATTATACATGTTTCAATGCCATTCTCTCAAATCATCACACCCTTTCCCTCTCCCATAGAGTCCAAAAACTGTTCTATACATCAGTGTCTCTTTTGCGGTCTCGTATACAGGGTTATCATTACCATCTTTCTAAATTCCATATATATGCATTAGTATACTTAATTGGTGTTTTTCTTTCTGGCTTACTTCACTCTGTATAATCGGCTCCAGTTTCATCCAACTCATTAGAACTGATTCAAATGTATTCTTTTAAATGGCTGAGTAATATACACATACTCTGTTGTGTATATGTACCACAGCTTTCTTATCCATTCAACTGCTGATGGACATCTAGGTTGCATCCATATCCTGGCTATTAGAAACACTACTGCGATGAACATTGCAATACACGTGTCTCTTTCAATTCTGGTTTCCTAACTGTGTATGCCCAGCAGTGGGATTGCTGGGTCATAAGGCAGTTCTATTTCCAGTTTTTTAAGGAATCTACACACTCTTCTCCATGATGGCTGTACTAGTTTGAATTTCCACCAACAGTGTAAGAGGGTTCCCTTTTCTCCACACCCTCTCCAGCATTTATTGTTTGTAGACTTTTGGATCACAGCCATTCTGACTGGCGTGAAATAGTACTTCATTGTGGTTTTGATTTGCATTTCTCTGATAATGAGTATGCAAAGTACATCATGAGAAATGCTGGACTGGAAGAAACACAGGCTGGAATGAAGATTGCATCCTTATGGCAGAAAGTGAAGAGGAACTAAAAAGCCTCTTGATGAAAGTGAAAGAGGAGAGTGAACAAGTTGGCTTAAAGCTCAACATTCAGAAAACGAAGATCATGGCATCCGGTCCCATCACTTCATGGGAAATAGATGGGGAAACAGTGGAAACAGTATCAGACTTTATTTTTTTGGACTCCAAAATCACTGCAGATGGCGACTGCAGCCATTAAATGAAAAGACGCTTACTCCTTGGAAAGAAAGTTATGACCAACTTAGATAGCGTATTAAAAAGCAGAGACATTACTTTGCCAACAAAGGTCTGTCTAGTCAAGGCTATGGCTTTTCCTGTGGTCATGTATGGATATGAGAGTTGGACTGTGAAGAAAGCTGAGCACCAAAGAATTAATGCTTTTGAACTGTGGTGTTGGAGAAGACTCTTGAGAGTCCCTTGGACTGAAAGGAGATCCAACCAGTCCACTCTGAAGGAGATCAGCCCTGGGATTTCTTTGGAAGGAATGATGCTAAAGCTGAAACTCCAGTACTTTGGCCACCTCATGCGAAGAGTTGACTCATCAAAACTCTCCAGAAAGCAGGAATAGAAGGAACATACCTCAACATAATAAAAGCTATATATGACAAACCCACAGCAAACATTATCCTCAATGGTGAAAAATTGAAAGCATTTCCTCTAAAGTCAGGAACAAGACAAGGGTGCCCACTTTCACCATTACTATTCAACATAGTTTTGGAAGTTTTGGCCACAGCAATCAGAGCAGAAAAAGAAATAAAAGGAATACAAATTGGAAAAGAAGAAGTAAAGCTCTCACTGTTTGCAGATGACATGATCCTCTACATAGAAAACCCTAAAAACTCCACCAGAAAATTACTAGAACTAATCAATGACTATAGTAAAGTTGCAGGATATAAAATCAACACCCAGAAATCCCTTGCATTCCTATACACTAATAATGAGAAAATAGAAATAGAAATTAAGGAAACAATTTCATTCACCATTGCAATGGAAAGAATAAAATACTTAGGAATATATCTACCTAAAGAAATGAAAGACCTATATATAGAAAACTATAAAACACTGGTGAAAGAAATCAAAGAGGACACTAACAGATGGAGAAATATACCATGTTCATGGATTGGAAGAATCAATATAGTGAAAATGAGTATACTACCCAAAGCAATTGTAGATTCAATGCAATCCCTATCAAGCTACCAACAGCATTCTTCACAGAGCTAGAACAAATAATTTCACAATTTGTATGGAAATACAAAAAACCTCGAATAGACAAAGCGATCTTGAGAAAGAAGAATGGAACTGGAGGAATCAAACTACCAGACTTCAGGCTCTACTACAAAGCCACAGTTATCAAGACAGTATGGTACTGGCACAAAGACAGAAATATAGATCAATGGAACAAAATAGAAATCCCAGAGATAAATCCACGCACATATGGACACCGTATCTTTGACAAAGGAGGCAAGAATATACAATGGATTAAAGACAATCTCTTAACAAGTGGTGCTGGGAAAACTGGTCAAACACTTGTAAAAGAATGAAACTAGAACACTTTCTAACACCATACACAAAAATAAACTCAAAATGGATTAAAGATCTAAACGTAAGACCAGAAACTATAAACTCCTAGAGGAGAACATAGGCAAAACACTCTCTGACATACATCACAGCAGGATCCTCTATGACCCACCTCCCAGAATATTGGAAATAAAAGCAAAAATAAACTAATGGGACCTAATTAACCTTAAAAGCTTCTGCACATCAAAGGAAACTATTAGCAAGGTGAAAAGACAGCCTTCAGAATGGGAGAAGATAATAGCAAATGAAACAACTGACAAACAACTAATCTCGAGAATATACAAGCAACTCCTACAGCTCAACTCCACATACAGATGGCTAACAAACACTTGAAAAGATGCTCAACATGACTCATTATCAGAGAAATGCAAATCAAAACCACTATGAGGTACCATTTCACAGCAGTCAGAATGGCTGTGATCCAAAAGTCTACAAGTAATAAATGCTGGAGAGGGTGTGGAGAAAAGGGAACCCTCTTACACTGTTGGTGGGAATGCAAACTAGTACGGCCACTATGGAGAACAGTGTGGAGATTCCTTAAAAAACTGGAAATAGACCTGCCTTATGATCCAGCAATCCCACTGCTGGGCATACACACTGAGGAAACCAGAAGGGAAAGAGACACGTGTACCCCAATGTTCATCGCAGCACTGTTTATAATAGCCAGGACATGGAAGCAACCTAGATGTCCATCAGCAGATGAATGGATAAGAAAGCTATGGTACATATACACAATGGAGTATTATTCAGCCATTAAAAAGAATACATTTGAATCAGTTCTAATGAGGTGGATGAAACTGGAGCCTATTATACAGAGTGAAGTAAGCCAGAAAGAAAAACACCAATACAGTATACTAACGCATATATATGGAATTTAGAAAGATGGTAGCATTAACCCTGTATGTGAGACAGCAAAAGAGACACTGATGTATAGAACAGTCTTATGGACTCTGTGAGAGAGGGAGAGGGTGGGAAGATTTGGGAGAATGGCATTGAAACATGTAAAATATCATGTATGAAACGAGTTGCCAGTCCAGGTTCGATGCATAATACTGGATGCTTGGGGCTGGTGCACTGGGACGACCCAGAGGGATGGAATGGGGAGGGAGGAGGGAGGGGGGTTCAGGATGGGGAACACATGTATACCTGTGGCGGATTCATTTTGATTTTTGGCAAAACTAATGCATTTATGTAAAGTTTAAAAATAAAATAAAATTTAAATAAAAAAAAAAAAGGAAAAGACTCTGATGCTAGGAGGGATTGGGGGCAGGAGGAGAAGGGGATGACAGAGGATGAGATGGCTGGATGGCATCACGGTCTCAATGGATGTGAGTCTCAGTGAACTCCAGGAGTTGGTCATGGACAGGGAGGCCTGGCGTGCTGCGATTCATGGGGTTAAAAAGTTTCGGACATGACTGAGCGACTGAACTGAACTGAACTGATAATGAATGATGTTGAGCATCTTTTCATGTGTTTGTTAGCCATCTGGATGTCTTCTTTGGAGAAATGTCTATTTAGTTCTTTGGCCCATTTTTTGATTTGGTCATTTATTTTTCTGGAATTGAGCTGCAGGAGTTCTGTGTATATTTTTGAGATTAGTTTTTTGACAGTTGCTTCATTTGCTATTATTATCTCCCATTCTGAAAGCTGTCTTTTCACCTTGCTTATAGTTTCCCTTGTTGTGTGGAAGCTTTTAATTTTAATTAGGTCCCATTTGTTTATTTTTGCTTTTATTTCCAATATTCTGGGAGGTGGGTCACAGAGAATCCTGCTGTGATTTATGTCGAAGAGTGTTGTGCCTATGTTCTCCTCTAGGAGTTTTATAGTTTCAGGTCTTCTGTTTACATTTTTAATCCATTTTGAGTTTATGTTTGTGTATGGTGTTAGAAAGTGTTCTAGTTTCATTCTTTTACAAGTGTTTGACCAGTTTTGCCAGCACCACTTGTTAAAGAGATTGTCCTTAATCCATTGTATATTCTTGTCAAAGAATTCTTATATATCTTTGTCAAAAATAAGGTGTCCATAGGTGCATGGATTTATCTCTGGGCTTTCTATTTTGTTCCATTGATCCATATTTCTGTCTCTGTGACAGTACCATACTCTCTTGATGACTGTGGATTTTCAGTGGAGCCTAAAGTCAGGCAGGTTGATTCCTCCAGTTCCATTCTTCTTTCTCAAGATTGCTTTGGCTATTCGAGGTTTTTTGTAGTTCCATACAAAGTGTTAAACTATTTGTTCTAGCTCTGTGAAAAATACTGTTGGTAGCTTGATATGGATTGCATAGAATCTACAATTGCTTTGGGTAGTATACTTATTTTCACTATATTGATTCTTCTGATCCATGAACATAGTATATAGCTCCATCTGTTAGTGTCCTCTCTGATTTCTTTCACCAGTGTTTTATAGTTTTCTATAAATAGGTCTTTAGTTTCTTTATGTAGATACATTCCTAAGTATTTTATTCTTTCCATTTCAATGGTGAATGGAATTGTTTCCTTAATTTCTCTTTCTATTTTCTCATTATTAATGGCTAGGAGTACAAGGGATTTCTGTGTGTTGACTTTATATCCTGAAACTTTACTATATTCATTGATTAGCTCTAGTATTCTGGTGAAGTCTTTAGGGCTTTCTATGTAAAGGAACAAGTCCTCTGCAAACCGTGAGAGTTTTACTTCTTCTTTTCCAATTTGGATTCCTTTTATTTCTTTTTCTGCTCTGATTGCTGTGGCCAAAATTTCCAAAACTATGTTGAATAGTAGTGGTGAAAGTGGGCACCCTTGTCTTGTTCCTGACTTTAGAGGAAATGCTTTCAATTTTTCACCTTTGAGGATAATGTTTGCTGTGGGTTTGTCATATATAGGATTTATTGTGTTGCGGTATGTTCCTTCTATTCCTGCTTTCTGGAGAGTTTTTATCGTAAATGGATGTTGAATTTTGTCAAAGGCTTTCTCTGCATCTATTGAGATAATCATATGGCTTTTATTTTTCAGTTTGTCAATGTGGTGTATTACATTGATTGATTTGCAGATATTGAAGAATCCTTGCATCCCTGGGATAAAGCCCACTTGGTCATGGTGTATGATCTTTTTTTTTTTTTAATTTTATTTTATTTTTAAACTTTACATAATTGTATTAGTTTTGCCAAATATCAAAATGAATCCGCCACAGTTATACATGTGTTCCCCATCCTGAACCCTCCCCCCTCCTCCCTCCCCATTCCATCCCTCTGGGTCGTCCCAGTGCACCAGCCCCATCTTTTTAATGTGTTGTTGGATTCTCTTTGCTACAATTTTGTTAAGGATTTTTTCATCATCATGATTTTTTTTTATCAGTGATTTTGATCTGTAGTTTTCTTTTTTGGTAGCATCTTAGTCAGATTTTGGTATTAGGGTGATGGTGGTCTCATAGAATGAGTTTGGAAGTTTACCTCCCTCTGCAATTTTCTGGAAGAGTTTCAATAGGATAGGTGTTAGCTCTTCTCTAAATTTTTGGTAGAATTCAGCAGTGAAGCCATCTGGACCTGTGCTTTTGTTTGCTGGAAGATTTCTCATTACAGTTTCAATTTCCGTGCTTGTGATGGGTCTGTTAAGATTTTCTATTTCTTCCTGGTCCAGTTTTGGAAAGTTGTACTTTTCTAAGAATTTGCCCATTTCTTCCACATTATCCATTTTATTGGCATATAATTGCTGATAGTAGTCTCTTATCATCCTTTGTATTTCTGTATTGTCTGCCGTGATCTCTCCATTTTCATTTCTAATTTTATTGATTTGATTTTTCTCCCTTTGTTTCTTGATGAGTCTGGCTAATGGTTAGCCAATTTTATTTATCTTTTCAAAGAACCAGCTTTTGGCTTTGTTGATTTTTGCTATGGTCTCTTTTGTTTCTTTTGCATTTCAGTTCAGTTCAGTCGCTCAGTCGTGTCCGACTCTTTGCGACCCCATGTATCACAGCACGCCAGGCCTCCCTGTCCATCACCAACTCCCGGAGTTCACTCAGACTCATGTCCATTTAGTCCATGATGCCATCCAGCCATCTCATCCTCTGTCGTCCCCTTCTCCTTCTGCCCCCAATCCCTCCCAGCATCAGAGTCTTTTCCAATGAGTCAACTCTTCGCATGAGGTGGCCAAATACTGGAGTTTCAGCTTTAGCATCATTCCTTCCAAAGAAATCCAGGACTGATCTCCTTCAGAATGGACTGGTTGGATCTCCTTGCAGTCCAAGGGACTCTCAAGAGTCTTCTCCAACACCACAGTTCAAAAGCATCAATTCTTCGGCGCTCAGCCTTCTTCACAGTCCAACTCTCACATGTATACATGACCACAGGAAAAACCATAGCCTTGACTAGACGAACCTTTGTTGGCAAAGTAATGTCTCTGCTGTTGAATATGCTATCTAGGTTGGTCATAACTTTCTTTCCAAGGAGTAAGCGTCTTTTAATTTCATGGCTGCAGTCCCTATCTGCAGTGATTTTGGAGCCCTCCCCCCCAAAAAATAAAATCTGACACTGTTTCCCCGTCTATTTCCCATGAAGTGGTGAGACCAGATGCCATGATCTTCGTTTTCTGAATGTTGAGCTGCCCCAATTTTTTAAGATTTCTTTCCTTCTACTAACCCTGGGGTTCTTCATATCTTCATTTTCTAGTTGCTTTAGGTGTAGTGTTAGGTTATTTATTGGACTTTTTTCTTGTGTCTTGTGATATGCCTGTATTGCTATGAACTTTCCCCTTAGCACTGCTTTTACAGTGTCCCACAGGTTTTGGGTTGTTGTGTTTTCATTTTCATTCATTTCTATGCATATTTTGATTCCTTTTTTGATTTCTTCTGTGATTTGTTGGTTATTCAGCAGCGTGTTGTTCAGCTTCCAAATGTTGGAATTGTTATAGTTTTTCTCCTGTACTTGAAATCTAATCTTACTTCGTTGTGGTCAGAAAAGATGCTTGGAATTATTTCAATTTTTTTAAGTTTACCAAGTCTAGATTTATGGCCCAGGATTTGATCTAACCTGGAGAAGTTTCCTTGTGCGCTTGAGAAAAAGGTGAAATTCATTGTTTTGGGGTGAAATGTCCTATAGATATCAATTAGGTCTAACTGGTCTATTGTATCATTTAAAGTTTGTGTTTCCTTGTTAATTTTCTGTTTAGTTGATATATTCATAGGTGTGAGTGGGGTACTAAAGTTTCCCACTATTATTCTGTTATTGTTAATTTCTCCTTTCATACTTGTTAGCATTTGCCTTACATATTGTGGTGCTCCTATGTTGGGTGCATATATATTTATAATTGTTATATCTTCTTCTTGGATTGATCCTTTGATCATTATATAGTGTCCTTCTTTATCTCTTTTGTCTCTTTTCACAGCCTTTGTTTTAAAATCTTGCTGAAAGCTGCAGTTCTTTCTCACCTTGAAGAATTCTAGAAAGCTCACAAAATGTGTGATGCATTTGTAGGTACCTGGAAACTTGTCTCCAGTGAAAACTTTGATGATTACATGAAAGAAGTGGGCGTGGGCTTTGCTACCAGGAAAGTGGCTGGCATGGCCAAACCCACTTTGATCATCAGTGTGAATGAGGATGTGGCCACCATTAGATCAGAAAGCACCTTTAAAAATACTGAGATTTCCTTCAAATTGGACCAGGAATTTGATGAAGTCACTCCAGATGACAGGAAAGTCAAGAGCATCATAAACTTAGATGAAGGTGCTCTGGTACAAGTACAAAACTGGGATGGAAAATCAACCACCATAAAGAGAAAACTCGTGGATGATAAGATGGTGCTGGAATGTGTCATGAATGGTGTCACTGCTACCAGAGTTTATGAGAGAGCATAAGCCAAGGGATATTGAAATGGATGACGTTTGCATTGAACTCCATGACTTTCTGTTGGATGCGTTGTCCAAACATATATTGTTATTTTCCACTAATAAGCAAGAAACTGATTTTCTTCCAGACTGATTTTGATATGGTTGTGTTGGTTAAATAAAACTTTTTAGATTAAAAAAAAATAAAATAAAATCTATTTTATCTGATATGAGTATTGGTACTCCTGCTTTCTTTTGGTCTCTATTTGGGTGGGATATATTTTTCCAGCCCTTCACTTTCAGTCTGTATGTGTCCCCGTTTTGAGGTGGGTCTCTTGTACACAACATATATAGGGGTTTTGTTTTTGTATCCATTCAGCCAGTCTTTGTGTTTTGGTTGGGGCATTAAACCCATTTACATTTAAGGTAATTATTCATAACTATGATCCCATTGCCATTTACTTTATTGTTTTGGGTTCGAGTTTATACACCCTTTTTGTGTTTTCTGTCTAGAGAATATCCTTTAGCATTTGATGGAGAGCTGGTTTGATGGTGCTGAATTCTCTCAGCTTTTGTTTGCCTGTAAAGCTTTTGATTTCTCCTTCATATTTGAATGAGATCCATGCTGGGTACAGTAATCTGGGCTGCAGGTTATTTTCTTTCATCACTTTAAGTATGTCTTGCCATTCCCTCCTGGCCTGAAGAGTTCTAATGAGGTGGATGAAACTGGATCCTATTATACAGAGTGAAGTAAGCCAGAAAGAAAACCACCAATATAGTATACTAACGCATATATATGGAATTTAGAAAGATGGTAACAATAACCCTGTATGTGAGATAGCAAAAGAGACACAGATGTATAGAACAGTCTTTTGGATTCTGTGGGAGAGGGAGAGGGTACGATGATTTTGGAGAACGGCATTGAAACATGTATATCATATAAGAAATGAATCGCCAGTCTATGTTCGATGCAGGATATAGGATGCTTGGGGCTGGTGCACTGGGATGACCCAGAGGGATGGTACAGGGAGGAAGGTGGGAGGGGGGTTCAGGATGGGGAGCACATGTATACCCATGGTGGATTCATGTTGATGTATGGCAAAAACCAATATAATATTGTAAAATAATTAGCCTCCAATTAAAATAAATAAATTTACATTAAAAAAAAAAGAGTTTCTATTGAAAGATCAGCTGTTATCCTTATGGGAATCCCCTTGTGTGTTATTAGTTGTTGTTTCCTTGCTGCTTTTAATATTTGTACTTTATGTTTTATCTTTGTTAATTTGATTAATATGTTTCTTGGGGTGATTTTCCTTGGGTTTATCCTGTTTGGGACTCTGGGTTTCTTGGACTTGGGTGATTATTTCCTTCCCCATTTTAAGGAAGTTTTCAGCTATTATCTCCTCAAGTATTTTCTCATGGTCTTTCTTTTTGTCTTCTTCTTCTGGGACTCCTATGACTCGAATGTTGGGGCATTTAATATTGTCCTGGAGGTCTCTGAAATTGTCTTCATTTCTTTTAATTTGTTTTTTTTTTTTTTTCCTCTCTGATTCATTTATTTCTATCATTCTATCTTCTACTTCACTAATCCTATCTTCTGCCTCCTTTATTCTACTATTTGTTGCCTCCAGCGTGTTTTTGATCTCATTTATCGCATTATTCATTACATATTGACTCTTTTTTATTTCTTCTAGGTCCTTGTTAAACCTTTCTTGCATCTTCTCAATCCTTGTCTCCAGGCTATTTATCTGTGATTCCATTTTGATTTCAAGATTTTGGATCATTTTCACTATCATTATTTGGAATTCTTTATCAGGTAGATTCTCTATCTCTTCCTCTTTTGTTTGGTTTGGAGGACATTTATCCCTTTCCTTAACCTGCTAGGTATTCCTCTGTCTCTTCATCTTGTTTATATTGCTGAGTTTGGGGTGGCCTTTCTGTATTCTGGAAGTTTGTGGAGTTCTTTTTTATTGTGGAGTTTCCTCACTATGGGTGGGGTTGTACAGGTGGTTTGTCAGGGTTTCTTGGTTAGGGAAGCCTGTGTCGGTGTTCTGGTGGGTGAAGCTGGATTTCTTCTCTCTGGAGTGCGATGAAGTGTCCAGTAAGGAGTTATGAGATGCCGATGTTTATGGATTAACTTTGGGCAGCCTGTATATTGAAGCTCAGGGCTGTGTTCCTGTGTTGCTGGAGAATTTGTGTGGTATTTCTTGCTCTGGAACTTGTTGGCCCTTGGGTGGTAATTGGTTTCAGTGTAGGAATGGAGGTGTTTGATGTGCTCCTGTCAATTAATGTTCCCTGGAGTCAGGAGTTCTCTGGTGTTCTCAGGATTTGGACTTAAGCCTCCTGCTTCTGGTTTTCAATCTTATTTTTACAGTAGTCTCAAGACTTCTCCTTCTATACAGCACTGTTGATAAAACATCTAGGTTAAAGATGAAAAGTTTCTCCCCAGTGAAGGACACCCAGAGAGGTTTACAGAGTTACATGCAGAAGAGAAGAGGGAGGAGGAGTTAGAAGTGACCCAAATGAGATGAGGTGGAATCAAAATAGGAGTGAGCAAGCTAGCCAGTAATCACTTCCTTATGTGCACTCCACAGTCTGGACCGCTCAGAGATGTTCACTGAGTTATAAAGAGAATAGAAGAGGGAGGAAGGAGACAGAAGTGGCCAGGAGGATAAAATGGAGGAATCAAAAAGAGAGAGGTCTATCAGTAATCAGTTCCCTAAGTGTTCTCCACCGTCTGGAACACACAGAGATTCACAGAGTTCGGTAGAGAAGAGAAGGGGAGGGAGGAGATAGAGGCGACCTGGTGGAGAAAAAGGAGAGTTCAAAGGGGGAGAGAGCAGTCAAGCCAGTAATCTCACTCCCAAGTTAAAATAGGTACGGAAGATTGGGTTCTTAAAGGTACAAAATTGATAACAAATACAAAAAGCAAAGATTAAAACTCTAGAGTAGAGATTGGATTTTCAAAGATACAATATTAAGAAAAGAATGAAAAAAGAAACAAAGTCACAAAAATTATATATATATATATATATATATATATATATATATATAAGCATTACTTTACTAGCGTGTGAGATGAGTGCAATTGTGCGGTAGTTTGAGCATTCTTTGGCATTGCCTTACTTTGGGATTAGAATGAAAACTGACCTTTTCCAGTCCTATGGCCACTGCTGAGTTTTCCAATTTTGCTGGCATATTGAGTGCAGCATTTTCACAGCATCATCTTTTAGGATTTGAAATAGCTCAACTGGAATTCCATCACCTCCACTAGCTTTGTTCGTAGTGATGCTCTCCAAGGCCCACTTGACTTCACATTCCAGGATATCTGGCTCTAGGTGACTGATCACAAAATCGTGATTATCTTGGTCCTGAAAATCTTTTTTGTACAGTATTTCTGTGTATTCTTGCCACTTTTCTTAATATCTTCTGCTTCTGTTAGGTCCATACCATTTCTGTCCTTTATCGAGCACATCTTTGCATGAAATATTCCCTTGGTATCTCTAATTTTCTTGAAGAGATCTCTAGTCTTTCCCATTCTGTTGTTTTCTTCTATTTCTTTGCATTGATCACTGAGGAAGACTTTCTTATCTCTCCTTGCTATTCTTTGGAACTCTGCATTCAGATGCTTATATCTTTCCTTTTCTCCTTTGCATTTCACTTCTTTCTTTTCACAGCTATTTGTAAGGCCTCCCCAGACGGCGGTTTTGCTTTTTTGCATTTCTTTTCCATGGGGATGGTCTTCATCCCTGTCTCCTGTACAATGTCACGAACCTCAGTCCATAGTTCATCAGGCACTCTACCTATCAGATCTAGTCCCTTAAATCTATGTCTTACTTTCACTGTATAATCTTAAGGGATTTGATTTAGGTCACACCTGAATGGTCTAGCGGTTTTCCCTACTTTCTTCAATTTCATTCTGAATTTGGCAATAAGGAGTTCATGATCTGAGCCACAGTCAGCTCGTGGTCTTCTTTTTGTTGACTGTATAGAGCTTCTCCATCTTTGGCTGCAAAGAATATAATCAATCTGATTTCGGTGTGGACCATCTGGTGATGTTCATGTGTAGAGTCTTCTCTTGTGTTGTTGGAAGAGGGTGTTTGCTATGACCAGTGCATTTTTTTTTGGCAAAACTCTATTAGTCTTTGCCATGCTTCGCTCCTTTTTCCAAGGCCAAATTTGCCTGTTATTTCAGGTGTTTCTTGAGTTCCTACTTTTGCATTCCAGTCCCCTTTAATGAAAAGGACATCTTTTTTTGGGTGTTAGTTCTAAAAAGTCTTGTAGGTCTTCATAGAACCGTTCAACTTCAGCTTCTTCAGCATTACTGGTTTGGGTATAGACTTGGATTACTGTAATATTGAATGGTTTGCCTTGGAAACGAACAGAGATCATTCTGTCATTTTTGAGATTGCATCCAAGTACTGCATTTCGGACCCTTTGTTGACCATGATGGCTGTTCCATTTCTTCTAAGGGATTCCTGTCCGCAGTAGTAGATATAATGGTCACCTGAGTTAAAGTCACCCTTTCCAGTTCATTTTAGTTCACTGATTCCTAGAATGTCAATGTTCACTCTTGCCATCTCTTGTTTGACCACTTCCAATTTGCCTTGATTCATGGACCTGACATTCCAGGTTCCTATGCTATATTGCTCTTTACAGCATCGGACGTTGCTTCTATCACCAGTCACATCCACAACTGGGTATTGTTTTTGCTTTGACTCCATCCCTTCATTCTTTCTTGAGTTATTTCTCCACTGATCTCCAGTAGCATATTGGGCACTTACTGACCTGGGGAGTTTCTCTTTCAGTATCCTATCATTTTGCCTTTTCATACTGTTCATGGGGTTCTCAAGGCAAGAATACTGAAGTGGTTTGCCATTCCCTTCTCCAGTGGACCACATTCTGTCAGATCTCTCCACCATGACCTACCCATCTTGGGTTGCCCCACGGGCATGGCTTAGTTTCATTGAGTTAGACAAGACTGTGTTCCTAGTGTGATTAGATTGACTAGTTTTCTGTGAGTATGGCTTCAGTGTGTCTGTCTCTGATGCCCTCTTGCAACACCTACCTTACTTGGGTTTCTCTTACCTTGGACATGGGGTATCTCTTCACGGCTGCTCCAGGAAAGTGCAGCTGCTACTCCTTACCTTGGACGAGGGCCATCTCCTCAGCACCGCCCCTTCTGACCTTGAATGTGGAATAGCTTCTCTAGGCCCTCCTGTGCCTGCGCAGCCACTGCTCCTTGGAGTTGGGGTTGCTCGTCCCGGCCGCCGCCCCTAACCTCGGATGTGGGGTAGCTCCTCCCAGCAGCTGCCCCTAACCTCGGAGGTAGGGTGGCTCTTCTCCGCCGTTCCTGCGCTGCCCCAGCCTGGCACTCTCAGCCACTGCCCCTGTACTTGGACATGGGGTAACTCCTCTTGGCCGCCTCCCCTCAGGCATGGGGTCCTCCCGGCTTCTATCCCTGATCTTGGACGTGGGGTAGCTCATCTCGGCTGCGCTAAGTGTGCCAGTCGCAGCTGCCCACGCTATTTCTGCTTTATTGACTATGCCAAAGCCTTTGACTGTGTGGATCACAATAAATTGTGGAAATTCTGAAAGAGATGGGAATACCAGACCACCTGACCTGCCTCTTGAGAAACCTATATGTAGGTCAGGAAGCAACAGTTAGAACTGTACATGGAACAGACTGGTTCCAAATAGGAAAAGGAGTACATCAAGGCTATATATTGTCACCCTGCTTTTTTAACTTATATGCAGAATATATCATGAGAAATGCTGGACACAAGCTGGAATCAAGATTGCTGGGAGAAATATCAATAACCTCAGATATGCAGATGACACCACCCTTATGGCACAAAGTGAAGAGGAATTAAAAAGCCTCTTCATGAAGGTGAAAGAGGAGAATGAAAAAGTTGGCTTAAAACTCAATATTCAGAAAATGAAGATCATGGCATCTGGTCCCATCACTTCATGGGAAATAGATGGGGAAACAATGGAAACAGTGTCAGACTTTATTTGGGGGGGCTCCAAAATCACTGCAGATGGTGACTCCAGCCATGAAATTAAAAGACGCTTACTCCTTGGAAGGAAAGTTATGGCCAACCTAGATAGCATATTGAAAAGCAGAGACATTACTTTGCCAACAAAGGTCCGTCTATTCAAGGCTATGATTTTTCCAGTGGTCATGTATGGATGTGAGAGTTGGACTGTGAAGAAAGCTGAGCGCTGAAGAATTGATGCCTTTGAACTGTGGTGTTGGAGAAGTCTCTTGAGAGTCCCTTGGACTGCAAGGAGATCCAACCAATCTATTCTGAGGGAGATCAGCCCTGGGATTTCTTTGGAAGGAATGATGCTAAAGCTGAAACTCCAGTACTTTGGCCACCTCATGTGAAGAGTTGACTCATTGGAAAAGACTCTGATGCTGGGAGGGATTGGGGGCAGGAGGAGAAGGGGAAGACAGAGGATGAGATGGCTGGATGGCATCATGGACTCGATGGACATGAGTCTGAGTGAACTCCGGGAGTTGGTGATGGACAGGGAGGCCTGGCGTGCTGCAATTCATGGGGTTGCAAACATTAAGACATGACTGAGCAATTGAACTGAACTGAACTGATATATACATATGAAGTTTGCTTTAAAAAATAAGATCTTTTTTTTTTTTTGCAAATTAATAGTAGATTATAAAAATGACAATTAAAGGAATAATAGAGGACTTAAGAGTTGCCAGTCCAGGTTCAATGCACAATACTGAATGTTTGGGGCTGGTGCACTGGGACGACCCAGAGGGATGATATGGGGAAGGAGGGGGGAGGAGGGTTCAGGATGGGAAACACATGTATACCTGTGGCGGATTCATTTTGATGTGTGGCAAAACTAATACAATTGTGTAAAGTTAAAAAAAAAAAAAAAAGAACTAATGAAAACCCCCCAAAAAAAATTTAAAAAAAAGAATGATCATAACAATAATAAAACTATATCTAGGACTTCTCTGGTGTTGTTGTGGGCAGTGTGGCATCAGTTCATTTTCGGATAGTTCCTTGGTCCAGCTTATATTTCTCAAGATCTATAAGCCCCTTGCTATGTAGTTGATACTAACTACAGGGTTTTAATCTATTGCACCTGTCACTTCCAAGGCGGTTCCCTCTGTTTTAGCTTCTTCTGTTCGCTGGTCTCTTCAGCGTCTGATTTCCGCCCTAACACAAGGTGGGTGGTGGTGGATACATTTTTAGGCTTACTTGTTCTGTTGAGCTGTGGGGAGGGAGGGACCTGTGAATAAATAAGCAGCGCTGCAAAGAAATAACACTGGCTTCTTCTCCCAGTGTCTCAGCCACACTGGGCTTGCCCCCACTCATGGTGCATGTGCCCTCCCTGCCCACACTGCTCAGGCTCTAGGTTGCTCCACCTGGAACTGAGGCCTCCCAGGTCTAAGCCACTCAGGTTCAGGCACTTGGGTAGTCCTCAGAGGCACAGACTCAGTTGGGCCTGCGTTTTGTGCCCTTCCCAGGTCTGAGGAGCTCAGGTGATGAGGTGTTTGGCAAGCACGGTTGCTGTGACTTAACGCCTCCCCAGTCCCTGCCACTCGGTTTTCTGGGTGTACAACCAGCACACCTTCTCAGGCAGATGTTGACTGCCCAGAACCCCAAGAAGTCTTAGTTAGCAAAGAAGCCTGCTTGCAGTTTTATAGATAATGTCTCTCTCTCTGGGGCTGCGATTGCCCTGCTTCTGGCTCTGGCTGTCGGTCACCAGAGGGGGATGGTCTGTAGTTGGCTAGTTCTGTTCAGTCCTTTGTTCTGTGTGCGGGCCTGGCAGCGTCTTAGGTTAGGGCTTTTTGAATGGTAGCTATCCTACAGTCTGGTTTGCTAGCCCAAGTTAGTTCACTTAGATTTCCCTTGGGGCATTCAGGCCCAGTCCTTACTCTAAGCAATGCAGCCCGTGCCTCCCTGCCCAGCTCCCTACTTGCTAGTGGCAGGTACAGGCGTCTGCGTTGCTTCTCCACTGGGGGAGTTACCGTTGGGCTCTTATTCTGTGGGTTTTAATTATTTATTTATTTTTCCTCCCTGTTATGTTGCCCTCTGTGCTCCCAAGGCTCACCACAGATTCATCAGTGAGAGTGTTTCCTGGTGTTTGGAAACTTCTCTCATTTTAAGACTCCCTTCCTCAGATGGAGCTCCATCCCTACCTCTTTTGTGTCTTTTTTGTCTTTTATATTTTTTCCTACCTCCTTTTGAAGACAATGGACTGCTTTTCTGGGTGCCTGATGTCCTCTGCTGGCATTCAGAAGTTGTTTTGTGGAATTTACTCAGCGTTTAAATGTTCTTTTTATGAATTTGAGGGCGAGAAAGTGGTCTCCCCATCCTACTCCTCCTCCCTCTTAGAAGCTCCCTCCCCCCATTAATTTTAATGTCTATAGAATTCATTGTGTTCCAAGCATGTAGAAAATCAACAATAGTATACGTGATTTTTCAGTAATCATGAGTGGATGAAAAAAAAATATGATAAAAAAATTAAATTGATTTGGAAAACTTAGATTCAGGTTTATATCATAAGTAAATGCATTTTAGTTGACTGTGGGAACCATGTTCTTCATGGTTAAAGAGAAGTTATGAATGATGCTGTGTAAGTGCTGCACTCAATATGCCACCAATTTGGAAAACTCAGCAGTGGCCACAGGACTGGAAAAGGTCAGTTTTCATTCCAATCCCAAAGAAAAGCAATGCCAAAGAATGCTCAAACTACTGCACAATTACACTCATCTCACACGCTAGTAAAGTAATGCTCAAAATTCTCCAAGCCAGGCTTCAGCAATATGTGAACCATGAACTTCCTGATGTTCAAGCTGGTTTTAGAAAAGGCAGAGGAACCAGAGATCAATTGCCAACATCCACTGGATCATGGAAAAAGCAAGAGAGTTCCAGAAAAACATCTATTTCTGCTTTATTGACTATGCCAAAGCCTTTGACTGTGTGGATCACAATAAACTGTGGGAAATTCTGAAAGAGATGGGAATACCAGACCACCTGATCTGCCTCGAGGAATTTGTATGCAGGTCAGGAAGCAACAGCTAGAACTGGACATGGAACAACAGACTGGTTCCAAAGAGGAAAAGGAGTACGTCAAGGCTGTATATTGTCACCCTGCTTATTTAACTTATATGCAGAATATATCATGAGAAATGCTGGACTGGAAGAAACACAAGCTGGAATCAAGATTGCCAGGAGAAATATCAATAACCTCAGATATGCAGATGACACCACCCTTATGGCAGAAAGTGAAGAGGAACTCAGAAGCCTCTTGATGAAAGTGAAAGTGGAGAGTGAAAAAGTTGGCTTAAAGCTCAACATTCAGAAAACGAAGATCATGGCATCCGGCCCCACCACTTCATGGAAAATAGATGGGGAAACAGTGGAAACCGTGTCAGACTTTATTTTTTTGGGCTCCAAAATCACTGCAGATGGTGACTGCAGCCATGAAATTAAAAGACGCTTACTCCTTGGAAGGAAAGTTATGACCAACCTAGATAGCATATTGAAAAGCAGAGACATTACTTTGCCAACAAAGGTCTGTCTAGTCAAGGCTATGGCTTTTCCTGTGGTCATGTATGGATGTGAGAGTTGGACTGTGAAGAAGGCTGAGCACTGAAGAATTGATGCTGTTGAACTGTGGCGTTGGAGAAGACTCTTGAGAGTCCCTTGGACTGCAAGGAGATCCAACCGGTGTATTCTGAAGGAGATCAGCCCTGGGATTTCTTTGGAAGGAATGATGCTAAAGCTGAAACTCCAGTACTTTGGCCACCTCATGTGAAGAGTTGACTCATTGGAAAAGACTCTGATGCTGGTAGGGATTGGGGGCAGGAGGAGAAGGGAATGGACAGAGGATGAGATGAGGCATCATGGACTCGATGGACATGAGTCTCTATGAACTCCAGGAATTGGTGATGGACAGGGAGGCCTGGCATGCTGCAATTCATGGGGTCGCAAAGAGTCGGACACGACTGAGTGACTGATCTGATCTGATCTGATGAATTGTTTTCCTAACATATAAAGACTAATGAGAATGGTTTCTCTTTAAACTCATCATTATAATATCATAGATTTAACAGTGATATAATATATTCCAGATATAATTTCTTTTGATATTTTGCAAGATGAGATAAAGGGAGGCTACAGTGACTTCTGTAGTGCTGGATTTGAGGTGGAAACATCAGTATGAACTCATATTTAGTTTAATACATATGTAGATGGATAACCTGGAGTAAGGAATAACATTTCACTCCAGTATTCTTGTCTGGAGAATACCATGGACAGAGGAGTTTGTCAGGCTACAGTCCAAGGGGCTGTAAAGAGTTGGACATGACTGAAGTGACTTAACACAACACAGCACAGATGGATAGCTAGAAAAATAACTTTCAGTATGTATGTATACATAGGTTAGTATACAAGCTTTATCTTACATGAAAACCTAGAAGCAATGACAACCCTGTAAAAATGAGCAAACTCATTGTCCAGATTTTTTTTTTTTAATATCATGCTCCAATAAGAGAAAATAGGACTCTTTAAAGAAATGTACCATATTAAGGCTATAACAGAAATAGCATCTAAAAGTGAGGGTAGTTGTTCAGTCATGTCCCACTGTTTGTGACCGTATAGACTGTAGCCAGCCAGATTTCTGTGTCCACGGAATTCTCCAGGCAAGAATACTGGAATGGGTATCCATTTTCTGCTCCAAGGGATCTTCCTGACCTAGGGATTGAACCAGAGTCTCCTGCATTGCAGGCAGATTCTTTACCATCTGAGACACCAGGGAAATCCCACAATAAGCATGTGGTGGTGTAGTCACTAAGTGGTGTCTGATTCTTGTGACCCCATGGACAGTAGCCTGCTAGGCTCCTCTCTCCATTGGATTTCCAAGGCAAGAATACAGGAGTGTGCTGCCATTTCCTTCTCCAGGGTATCTTCCAAACTAGGGATCAAACCTGGGTCTTCTGCATAGCAGGCAGATTCTTTACCAACTGAGGTATCAGGGAACTCACAATAATCATGGGAGTATTCAAAAAACAAAAGGATGGTGTCATAACAATAGCTCCAAATGTCCAAAGATGGACTAATATAAACAACAAACAATACACAGAAGAACTAAGCAAAAGAGATCTTCATGACCCAGATAACCACAATGGTGTGATCACTCAGCTAGAGCCAGAAATCCTAGAATGTGAAGTCAAGTGGGCCTTAGGAAGTATCATTATGAACAAAGCTAGTGGAAGTGATGGAATTTCAATGGATCCATTTCAAATCCTAAAACATGATGCTGTTAAAGTGCTGCACACAATATTCCAGCAAATTTGGAAAACTCAGCAGTGCCCACAAGACCAGTAAAGGTCAGTGTTCACTGCAATTTCAAAGAAAGGCAATGCCAAGGAGTGTTAAAACTACCACACAGTTGCACTCATCTCACACACTAGCAAAGTAATGCTCAAAATTCTCCAAGCCAGGCTTCGACATTACATGAACTGAGAACTTCCAGATGTTAAAACTGGATTTAGAAAAGGCAGAGAAACCAGAGATCAAATTGTCAATATCTGTTGGATCATCGAAGAAGCAAGAGAGTTCCAGAGAAACACCTACTTCTGCTTTTTTGACTATTTCAAAGCCTTTGACTACATGGATCACAACAAACTGTGGAAAATTCTTCAAGAGATGGGGATGTCAGATCACTTGACCTTCCTCCTGATAAATCTGTATGCAGGTCAAGAAGCAACAGTTAGAACCAAACATGGAACAACAGACTGGTTCCAAGTTGGGAAAGGAGTATGTCAAGGCTGTATATTGTTATCCTGCTTATTTAACTTCTATGCAAAGTACATAATGCAAAATGCTGGGCTGGAATCAAGATTGCTGGGAGAAATAACAGTAACCTCAGAGACACAGATGACAGAAAGCTTATGGCAGAAAGTGAAGAAGAATTAAAGTGCCTCTTGATGAAGGTGAAAGAGGAGAGCGAAAAAGTTGGCTTAAAACTCAACATTCAAAAAACAAATCATGGGATATGGTCCCATCACTTCATAACAAATATATGGGAAACAATGGAAACAGTGACAGACTTTATTTTCTTAAGCTCCAAAAGCACTGCAGATGGTGACTACAGCCATGAAATCAAAAGACACTTGCTCCTTGGAAGAAAAGCTATGACCAACCTAAACAGTATATTATAAAGCAGAGACATTACTTTGCTGACAAAGGTCTGTCTAGTCAAAGCTATGGTTTTTCCAGCAATCATGTATGGAGAGTTGGTCCATAAAGAAAAGCTGATAGCCGAAGAATGGTGCTTTTGAACCATGGTGTTGCAAAAGACTCTTCAGAATCACTTGGTCAGCAAGGAGATCAAACCAGTCCATCCTAAAAGAAATCAGTCCTGAATATTCATTGGACAGACTGATGCTGAAGCTGAAATGCCAATACTTTGGCCGCATGATGCAAAGAACTGACTCATTGGAAAAGACCTTGATAACAAGAATGAACATAGACATACTTGGAATCAGTAAACTAAACAGATGGGAATGGACAAATTTAATTCAGATGAACATTATATCTACTGCTGTGGGCAAGAATCCCTTAGACGAAATGGACTAGCTCTCATAGTCAACAAAAGAGTCCAAAATGCAGTACTTGGATAAAATCTCAAAAATGACAGAATGATCTCTGTGTGTCCAAGGCAAACCATTCAATATCACAGTAATCCAAGTCTATACCCCAAACACTAATACCAAAGAAGCTGAAGTTGAATAGTTCTATAAAGACCTACATGACCTTTTAGAATGAACACACACACACACACACACACACACACACACACACACACAAATTAAAAATATGTCCTTTTCATCATAGGGAACTGGAATGCAAAGTAGGAAGTCAAGAGATTCCTGGAGTAAATGTTTGGTCTTGAAGTACAAAATAAAGCAGGGCAAAGGCTAAAAGTTTTGCCAAGAGAATGCACTGGTCATAGCAAACACACTCTTCCAACAACACAAGAGACGACTCTACACATGGACATCACTAGATGGTCAACATTGAAATCAGATTGAGTATATTTTTTGTAGCTGAAGCTGAAGAAGCTCTATACAGTCAGCAAAAACAAGACTGGGAGCTCACTGTGGTTCAGATCATCAATTCCTTATGGTAAAATTCAGACTTACATTTAAGAAAGTATGGAACGTCACTAGACAATTCACGTATGACCTAAATGAAACTGCTTATGATTATACAGTGGAAAAGACAAATAGATTCAAGGTATTAGACCTGATAGAGTGCTAAGAACTATGGATGGAGGTTAGGAACATTGTACAGAAGATTCTGATCAAAACCATCCCAAACAAAAAGAAATGCAAAAAGGTTGTCTGAGGAGGCCTTAAAAATAGCTGAGAAAAGAAGAGAAGCAAAAGACAAAGAAGAAAGGGAAAGATATAGCCATATGAATGCAGAGTTCTAGGCAATAGCAAAGAGAGATAAGAAAGCTTTCCTAAATGATCAATGAAAAGAAACAGAGGAAAAAAATAGAATGAGAAATACTAGAGATTTCTTCAAGAAAATTAGAGACATCAAGGGAAGATTTCATGCCAAGATGGGCACAATAAAAGACAGAAATGGTATGGACCTAACAGAAGCATCAGATATTAAGAAGAGGTGGCAAGAATACCCAGAAGAACTTTTAAGAAAAGATGTTATGACCCAGATAACCACAATGGTGTGATCATTAACTAAAGCCAGATATCCTGGAGTGTGAGGTCAAGTGGGTCTTAGGAAGCATCACTACGGACAAAGCTAGTGGAGGTGATGGAATTCCAGTTGATATATTTCAATTCCTAAAACATAATTCTATGGAAGTGCTACACTCAATGTACCAGCAAATTGGGAAAACTCAGCAGTGGCCAGAGGACTGGAAAGAATAATTTTCACTCCAATCTCTAAGAAAGGCAATGACAAGGAATGTTCAAACTACTGTTCAGTTGCACTCATCTCACACACTAACAAAGTAATGCTTAAAATTCATCAAGCTAGGCTTCAGCATTATGTGAATTGAGAACTTCCAGATGTTCAAGCTGGATTTAGAAAAAGGCAGAGGAACCAGAGATCAAATTGCCAAACTCCACTGGATCATAGGAAAAACAAAAGAATTCCAGAAAAAAAACATCTACTTCTGTTTCATTGATGATGCTAAAGCCTTTGACTATGTGGATCACAACAAAGTGTGGAAACTTCTTCAAGAGACTGGAACACCGGACCACCTTACCTGCCTCCTGAGAAATCTGCAGGTCAGGAAGCAACAGTTAGAACCAGACATGGAACAACAGACTGATTCAAACTTGGGACAGGAGTACATCAAGGCTGTATATTGTCACTCTGCTTACTTAACTTAATATGCAGAGTACATTATGTGTAATACTGGACTGGATGAAGCACAAGCTAGACTCAAGATTGCCAGGAGAAATATCAGTAATCTCAGATATGCAGATGACACCACCCACGGCAGAAAGTGAAGAGAAACTAAAAGCCTCTTGAGGAGAGTGAAAAAGCTGGCTTAAGACTCAACATTCAAAAAATGAAGATCATGGTATCTGGTCCCATCACTCCATGTTAAATAGATGGGAAAAACATGGAAACAGTGACAGGTTATATTCTCTTAGGCTTCAAAATTGCTCCAGAGGTGAATGCAGTCATAAATTAAAAGTTGCTTGTTCCTTGGAAGAAAAGCTATCACCAGCCTAGAAAATATAGTAAAAGGCATTACTTTACAAAGGTCTGTCTAGTCAAAGCTATAGTTTTTCCAGTATTCATGTATATGTGTGAGAATTCACCATAAAGAAATGAGCACTGAAGAACTGATGCTTGAACTGTGATGTTGGAGAAGACTCTTGAGAGTCCCTTGGACTGCAAGTTGATCCAACCAGTCCATCCTAAAGGAAATCAGTCCTGAATATTCATCAGAAGGACTGATGCTGAAGCTGAAACTCCAATACTTTGGCACCTGATGTGAAGAACTGACTCATTTGAAAAGACCCTGATGCTGGGAAAGATAGTAGTCAGGAGGAGAAGGAGATGACAGAGGATGAGATGGTTGGTAACATCACCAACTCAATGGACATGAGTTTGAGCAAACTCTGAGAGTTGGTGATGGACAGGGAAGCCTGGGGTTGCAAGGAGTTGGATATGAATGAGCGCCTGAACTGAACTGATAGAGATGCATATATCTTTATTTTTCTCCTTTGGCTTTCACTTATCCTCTTTTCTCACCTATTTGTAGCTCAGTTGGTAAAGAATCTTCCTGCAATGCAGGAGACCAAAGTTCAATTCCTTGGATGGGAAGATTCCCTGGAGAAGAAAATGACAATCCACTCCATTGTTCCTACCTGGAGAATCCCACAGGCAGAGAGCCTAGAGGGCTACAGTCCTTGGGATCGCAAGAGTTGGACACAACTTGGCGACTAAACAACCACCACCTCTGAGAACCATTTTGCTTTTTTGTATTTCTTTTTCTTGGGCATGATTTTGATCACAGCCTCTTGTAGAATGCTGCTAACCACTGTCCGTAGTTCTTCAGGCACTCTGTCTCTCAGTCCAATCCCTTGAACCTATTTGTCACTTCCACTGGATCATTGTAATCAATTTAATTTAGGTCATACTTGAATGGCCTAGTGGTTTTCCCTACTTTCTTCAATTTCAATCTGAATTTTGCCATAGGGAGTTCATGATCTGAGCCACAGTCAGCCCCCAATCTTGTGTTTGCTGACTGTGTAGAGCTTCTCCATCTTTGACTGCAAAGAATGTAAACAATCTGTTTTCAGTATTGACCATGTGTAGAGTCATCTCTAGTGTTGCTGCAAGAGGGTATTTGCTATGAATAGTGTGTTCTCTTGGCAAATTTCTGTTAGCCTTTGTCCTGCTTCAAGTCCAAATTTTATACTCCAAGTCCAAACAGGCCAGTTACTCCAGACATCTCTTGACTTCTTTCTTTTGCATTCCAGTTGCCTATGGCGAAAAGGACTTTTTTTTTTTTAATGTTCATCCTATAAGGTCATGTAGGTCCTCATAAAACCATTCACCTTCAGCTTGTTCAATATTAGTGGTTGTGGCATAGACTTGGATTACTGTGATAATGAATGGTTTGCCTTGGAAACATACAGAGTTCATTCTATCGTTTTCAAGATTGCACCCAAGTACTGCATTTTGAACTCTTGTTGACTATGAGGGCTAGTTCATTTCTTCTATGGGATCTTTGACCACAGTAGTAGATATAATATCATAGTAGTAAATATATATAGCATAGTTTGTAGTAGTAGTAGATATAATATTTTTTGGAGGGCCAAAAATTCAAGATTAGAAGTGCAGGTGTTAGCTGTATCATTACCAGATCCATTTTTATTTTTCACTGCTTTGTCTTCAGCATTGTGATTATCATTTCTATTATATATGAATGCACAACATTTGCCACAGCCTCCACTTGCTGTCCTTCCTAGCCAAATCCAATTTTTTTTTTATTTTATTAAATCTTAACAAAAGAATTTGCCTTAAAAACAGACATGACAGGAGGGCATGTCTATATGTATATTCATGTAGGTATAGATATAGAGAAAAATATCTAGGTCTATATAGTGGAAAATATAGGCAAGGTCATCATTAGCCAAGGTGTCATTATATTGATTAGATGAAAAATAAAACTTGTTTTGCACCTCAATTGATAGTGGCATTTCATCCTATGAAACCTCAACTCTCATTTTTTAGAACAATGGTTAATAATCACCTCTATGCATTAAGGAGAGCTAGACTATTTGCCCAGGAAATGATGAATTTAATGGATTTGGGGGGTTTGAAATTTTAATTTCAGTTAACTTCAACTTAAATTTTATGTGATCTACTTTATTATCTTCTTATAAGAGAAACAATAATATCATTACAGTTTGGTTTTTACATTGACAGAAAGACAAAACTGACAAATGTATGATTTGTGGCATCCAATTACTCACAATTGTTTAAGTTGTTTTTTGTCATGACAATTTGTAGTGAAATATAACAGAAAAGTGGATGAATAACAACAACAAAAAGCAAAATTCAGAACTTAGAGAAACACTCTGAAGAAAAGCACTCTGACGTTTTAGCAGGGATTATTAAATGTCATCCTCAAACTCCAAATACAGGCACTTGGTGACATCTAATAAAAGGATACTTGAAGGAGTAAAGGTAATACATATTTCAAGAAGTCTTTACCAATTGAGCCCTTGTAAGAACTCCACATTAATCAGTTCTTTCTCTTCTTTTCCCAAATGTTACATCAAATAAACACAGGCACTTCCTATATTCATTCTTAAAATATAATACAAGACAGTACTTTAAGTGTAAAAGATACTAATGCATTAAATGAAGGCATCATGCCACTAAATTTCTAAAATTTCTTACAGTTAATCTTTAAGGAGAGTCCTTCCCTCTAACAATTCTTCAGAATCTTGGCTTTAGCTGATGTGACCCAGTCTTGCAGACTCTAAAATAATATGATTCAAGCAATGGCACCCAAAGACCTGTAAAGATGTAAAACGCTTTTTCTTTCAACACTTCATGGAATTCGGGGATTGAATATACTGTCTAGGTCAGGAGACAGACGGTACAGAGGGAAATAGAAATCTTTCATTCATTGCTTCTGCAGTGGCTCTCTGGGTGTGGCACAGACTCCATCCAACACAGTCAAGTGAAATGAAGTTTAATAAACGACTCATGGAGAGGCAGTGACACCATAGCTCTAAAACTTTCTAGGATAATTAATTTTCTTCTACCCATTTAAAGCAACTATTGACATCATCAACACAGTGCTTAAGCATTCCTGGGGTGACATGGAGTAGAGATGAGTATTCTGGAGCTCCAGTTAAGAAAAGATGTGCATGAAAAACACCCGATTTTTCTATCGGGCACAAATAGTCACTTGTGTCCACTAACCCAAGGAGAATCAAGAGATTCTCCTTTATCAGACTCTGAACTATGTGCTTTCTAAATCCTGAGGCAGGCCCAGCACAGCGGAAATGTGTCACCTGAAAAAAGCCTGCAAAGAAAGGACTCCTTAACTCCCCTTCTTACTTTGCAGGTTAAGCGGTTCTTACTGCTAGTTCCCTGACTTTCAAAGAACAGCGTAAAGGCTCTATTTCGTTTTCATTTCTCAGTCCCCCACCTTGGTCGTTACCCTTCTTTGTTCTTTAAATTAACTTTTCCTTCCTTGGTCTCTTTCCTAGCCTGTTTCAGCCTCTCTGTGTTTCTTCTCCTCGCTGGTCCCGGACTCTTAGACTCCCCGGCGGCTGCCCTTTGCGCCTTTCCTCGTCCTTGCTCTCCCTGAGCCCCCTCATTTCATCCATCCCTTTCTCAGGCCCTCCAGATTCCCTGGGCTGTTTGTTGATGAGAAACATTTGCTGCAGCGCAGACCGGAGTCCTGTGCGCAGCCCAGTGGCAGAAGAGGGCGAGGCTGAGAGAAAGGCTGAGCTGGAGAGGGAGGCAGCCGATCCTCCCCAGAGCCTGCAAGAATGCGGCAGGGTGCCGGGAGCACCGGGAGGGACCAGTTCCCAGGGGCCCTGGTCGGGGCTTGAGGACCTGGCCCGCGGGTGGATTTCCAGCCTCACGTGGCCGAGGAACAGGGGCGCCTGGAAAGCAAAGAGTGGGACCCTGGGGGTGCCCACTCCCAGAGTGGAACCCCCCTGCCAAAGCGGGAAGGAGAGAGGCGGGAGCCGTGAAAGGGAAAAACCTGTCTCCACTGGTTGCGGAGCGTCGGAGAGCCTGGGGCGCTCCGGTGAGCAGCAAGGGGCGAAGCCCGCCGGGCGGTGGGCGAGGGACGTGCGGAGCTAGCGCTCCACGCCTGTGGAGGGGCCGCCGGGGGGCGCGACGCGCGGGGCGGCGGGGGCTCTAGGTGGCCGGTGGCAGACCCCAGCCGCGGAGCGCGCGGCGGCCGCGGCGCCAGTGTGTGTAGGTGTGTGTGTGTGTGTGTGTGTGTGTATGCGTGCGCGCGCGTGTGTGTGTAGGTGAGAAAGCGAGGGCCGAGCGTGAATGTGAGCTAGGCACAGATAGAGCGCATGTCTCATCCCTGCGAGCAGGCAGGAACCGCTCCACCACCATCTTTTGCATGTGCAATATTTGCAGCCGGACAGCAAACCTCTCCCAGGGCTATGGAGACTGCAGGAAAAATTTCGCAGCTCGGGATGGGTTGCTAAGGGAAGTCATAACCTTAAACAGTCCAAACCTCTTTCCGTTTTTTTTTTTTTTTTCCTGTTTGTTTTTAATTTTAGCGCCATAGTCCTCAATGCCTCTCTGAACGGCCTTTAGGAAGAGTGCGAGAGAAAGAGCGCGCGCCAGGGAGAGGAGAAAAGAAGATGAGGATTATTTGCAGACAGATTGTCTTGTTATTTTCTGGATTTTGGGGACTCGCCATGGGAGCCTTTCCGAGCAGCGTGCAAATAGGTAAGCTCAGATTCAGTGGGGTATGCATGTGGGTGGCTGTAGCAGATACCGAAAGTGAGTTAAATGAGTTGCTGATAAGCAATTTAAGGAACATTCCGCGTCTCCTTTCTCCTCTTTTCTCGTCCTTTCTTCCCTTTATAAGGACTGCCTGTTTGGTGCTGGTTCAGTTGAAACAGCACAGAGAGGTTCTCAGTCTATATTCCATCCATCCTCAGTCTCATGTCGCTGAAGTAGGATTGCAATAAGTTAGGATAAAATCTCCGTGGGGTTTGATTGCATTTTATCTAATATCTCTTTTCGTTTCTTTCTCTGGAGTATGAAGGGATGTAGAGTTTCCTTAAACAAAACAAAACCCATCCACTCTTCCTCCTGTGCTATAGGCAACAGCTTTCACTATTACAAGAAGACATTGCTTAGATTAAAAAAAAAAAAAAAAAAAAGAAAGAAAGAAAAAGAAAAGAAAAGAAAAAAAAAGAAAGAAGACATTTACACCCTGACCTACTTGTCTTTGCTTGCTACCAGTTAACTGATTCCAAAATTATATCCCTTTCCTGGAACCTTTTCTTCTTTTGTTTTCCTCTTGAATTTTTTGCCCTTAATCCTCCCTCTGGACTCTATTTCTGGGGACCCTATCCGTCCTGCCCTTGGCTTTTTTTTTTTTTTTTTTTTTTCTGTTCTCCCCTGTCTTTTGATGGGACGCAGCTATTGAATTCCTTCCAGCTAAGCCCAGCCTCACACTGCATCATTTCTCGTGGACAGTGCACAAAACGGGGCTAATTAGGCTGGGTCCAGGAACTTCACAAAAACAAAGTTCACGTCTCCCTTCTGATTTCCCTCTCACCTGCATGTCATCACAAACCTTCATTTCTGTATTTTAATGCAAATTGTCTTTTCTGCTCATCTGCATGCATCTTAGAAATGCCTGGAGCTGGCTTCTGTAGCAGTGTGCTGGGAATCATAGGAAGGGCAAGAGAGAGAAGGCAAAACACACTAAATGGTCTGTCTTAGAGGCCACTGTGATCATGACAGATTGGGACAGTAAAAAGCTGAGTTGTCCTAAAGACTGAAATACTAAACATACTCTTTAGAGACAAAGGGCAGTCTCCCAAGATGTGGCAGGGCTAGCTCCTTAATGTGTGTATTGGTGAATGGCCATGGATTTGACAGTGCTTAGTGCAGGTGTAATAATAGTTACAAGAGGAAACACTGAACGGGCTTTTTCTGCTGTTTTTGCTAGGTGGTCTCTTCATCCGAAACACAGATCAGGAGTACACTGCTTTTCGATTAGCAATTTTTCTTCATAACACCAGCCCCAATGCGTCAGAAGCTCCTTTTAATTTGGTACCTCATGTGGACAACATCGAGACCGCCAACAGCTTTGCCGTAACAAATGCTTGTAAGTAAAACATAAGTTGAAGATAAATGAGAAGAGAATTAAGACGGGGCAATAGAGTCCCTTTCCTCTGTATTATTACTGTTATTATATTTTAGAAAGACATTCAAGCTCTCCACAGTTTGCTGGTTATAGAGGAAATCAGAGTTACAGACAAGATTTAGTCTCCAGTATATTTGGCTGGTTTTTCCTTCTCTTCCTTCCTTCTTCCCTCCCTTCATCTCTCTCTCCCTCCTCCTTCTCCCTCCCTCCTTTTCTTTCTTTTCTTTTTCTTGAAATTACTTTCTCTTTTAACATTTCAGTATTATTCCTACAACATGCACATCAAGTTAGTGAAAATTGTACTCAGTCTTGTTTTTTTTTTTTTTTTTAAATTTATTTTCCTTTGGTTTGTATTTGCTTTTGACTTGAGTGAGCATACATCTTGCTTTTAAAGAAGACACATGCTCTCGTACACTGATAAAGGCAATGGAAGGTTTGCTAACAGTGAGAAAGTGGGAAGTGGTGGTGTGGAGGATGTATATTCCACTAGGTTGGTTGACACTGCAGATGATCTGGTGATGTCACTTGAGGCTGCCCTGCTCTTATATTCTGGATTGTAAATGTCTCTTGCTATCAGGTAATGTATATATCCTGTGGATATAACTCCATGGATTCTTACCTTGGTGGCAAATCATGTTAATCTCCAACCCACTGAATTCACATACTAACCCAGCTGAATCTATTATCCCTGCAATACAATAAAGATTTGGTGATCTTACCTAATGTTATAATTAAACAGTTTTTCAGAGCTCCCCTGTGAAAATACTGCATAACATAAAGTAAAAATGTAAGCAACTGTGTATTAATTTAAAAATCAATAAAATATGATCAATAGAGCATTTAGGTTACATTTTCACTCTTGAAGGAAATACATGTTTTCCATATCTCCTTATTTTTAGATGCTAATTTACTGCTTCTTAAAATTTTTGTGTTAAGATAATTGTTATAGATTACGTAAGACATGTAGAAATAGTTTCTATATAAAGTTTTGCACAATAATAATATTCAGTCTGCATTATATAATATTTTTAATATATCAGGCTGAGTATATTTTTATTTTGAAAGTACTCTTTCTAAGTACAAGAAACTGTATTTTGAACAAACAAGTGAATTTGAAAACAAAGAGTTTTTATGTGTTAGGAGGATATCTGTTTCATTTAATTCATATATATCTGTGATTAATTCATCTAACAAATAACATGATCATGTCTCCTTAATTTTAGGCACCTAATTAATACTTTATTTTTGAACTTCATTTCATAAGGAGGTTAAAGCATTTGAATTTTTTTTTTAATCTACATTGATTGTATTAATTTGCAGGAATGCTTTAGTTCCTTTGAGTACTATTTACTTTGAAAAATCACTTGTTTTATTTAGTAATAAGATAAATATTCATTATGAAGATAATTATATGGGAATTGTTTTTAAGCAGAAATGAACATAAATTAGAGCTAAGTTTATGAATAGCTATTTTTTTAAATGTCTTGTTAATATTTTTTGTTCCAAGTTTTGATAGAGATGTCAACATTTCAAATAGTTCTAGGTATAAAATATTTTCCTTAGTACATGAATGTTATCTGTTGATTTAAGTATTTTCCTTATATCTCTCTTGAGATTTTGGCAACAAAAACACTACTAAGTTTAAAAATAATTTATGACTCAAATATATCTGAAGGTACTTTGTCTACAGTAAATTGCTATTTAAATATATATTTTTATTATTTAATTTTGAAAGACTTTCATAAAAGTGGAACTATATTAGTTTTATTTTTCCAGATTAGGTTCTTAAGTATTCTAAAGTTTGTATTCTGGCTTCCAGCTTTATAAACTACAGTGATAATTCTTTCTTTTCTCCTTCCACATAATTTGTTAATCTCATTCAGGTTAATTTTAATTAGTATCATATTATTTATGTGATAAAAATGTTATATAGAATAAAATGTTAGTGACAAAGAACCTGTAAACATAAAAATTGATAAAAAACTGTACACAGCATGAAAAAGTAGAAATAGGTATAAAATATAGGTAGGATGCTGTTCTTTAACATATTAGAATTGAGAAAATTGAAGCTAAGAAAACAAAGTCTGCTTATTTTGATTCCAAGTGTAATGTAAATAGTTAGTGGTATCATGTTTTTCATAATCATTTGTAATTGACTTTGTGTACATGTTTAAAGTATTAAAATAAAAAGTTGTAAATAAGGGAAAAACATTTTCTAGTGAAGAAAGGAAAATTTTTTGACATATAAGTATGCCAAATGTCCTTATGAATATAAATAGGATTTGGGAAAAATCAATGATCAGAGAGTATGGGTTAGGTGATTGGTGTTTGTTAAATGAACTGACCAAGAGCCGAGCCTGTACACATGTGATTTTCCAGTCTAATCAAAGGTGAAACATAAGCAATAATTATGAGGCAACCTCATGTATCAAGCTCTATGCCTTTGGGTACACAAGGTAAAAATAGTGTTCTAGAGAATTAACATGAAATTATTCCTCATAGCGATATAGACTAGATTTTAAAATTTTTTATGTTGTATTAAATATAAATGTATAATATGTGTTCAACTAGGTTTATTTTAAATATGATTTTCCTAAAGTGAATCCTTGTAAAACTGCATAATCTAGTGTCTTTGTGAATGAGAACCACTGTATAGGATATATTTATTTTATGAAATATACACTTAAAAACTAAAAATAGCACACTAAGGAATAAAGAGTATTATTGGTCATCTACTGGCTAAATGTAATTTAAGGTCGATTCTTCTGTCTCAAAATTAAAGTTTAAAGAATATTTTGGACAATCTAAACATCCTGCATATGGAGTTGACATACTACATAAATATAAACCCCAATAAACTCAAAATTTGCACTGTTGGGATAAATCTCAAGTTTCTGAAGGAGAATCGGGTTTATTTTAGCTTGTAACTTTTTTTTTTTAAACAGCATTTGTGTAAGATTAAATTAAAATGTTGTTCTCTTTTTAAACTATCCCCATTGTTGAAAAATCATACTTTGCCTAGTATAAAACTGAAATTACAAGAAATACAGATAATATAGAATTATGGCATATTTAAATAACCAAGTATAGGTGTAATAGGTAGCCCAAGTAGTCAAATATCAAAATGTAATTAAAGATATACATTTATTTGCTATAATCTATTCAAAATATGGGCTTTGGAAAAATTGATATTAAAAAAAATAATTTGATGTGGACAGTTTTCTTTAACAAAATATTATGCATTTGACTCCAAATAGCTATCTTCACAAGCAAACATGCTAGTTAAATTGAGTATGTTCTCTGCAAAACATTTAAGACAACCTAAATTGAGGCTGTGTTCTTATATTTTTCTAATAGTTTATTAATAAAGATGTTTTTGTTTGGAGGATAATATATCTTAAATTTGGCCAAAGCAATAATAACCAAAATACTGATGTAGTCTATCATCAAGTTTTCTAAAAGATAAAAAAAAGAGAGAGATTGCAATTATCACTTTAGTTCAGTTATGTTTGAAATCCTGTAAAAGAGGCAGCCTCTTTACAGTAAAACACAGAGATGTTCAGTTACTCAAATGATTCTTTTAATTTCAAATGGGTAGTAGAAAATATATAATAAGAAACATTAAGTAGTTAGGTATTGTCACTTAGGTGAAATAGAATTTTTGTTGAACATTTCCAACTTTTTAAACTTGGATAGGAAAGACTAACTGGTTAATATTTTTGTTATAGTTTATTATTTATTTTTTAATGATTTGTTTATCTTACTCACCTTTTCTGTCTAAAATCTGTCTATTCAGTGGTTTGCAACATGACGGATTGGAAAGTTGTAAATCAAGAATAGAATGCATATTATACCTTAGTAATGATGAAAAAGTTGTTCTTTTTTAACTTAAATATTAATTCTATTTGTGAAGGGTTTGGTTATCAACCCTAAATATCCAAGTTGAGTGCTACTTGTAAAAGTAGGTTAGTGTGTAAAATATACTTGTTTAGCTAATCTAAATATGTTTTAAATGTGACAGTATATCCAGTAGGGTCTGCAGGCATTTTTGCTTATATACTATGGACTGAATTCAAACATGTTGAATTTAAGGGTGCTGAATAATAAGGTTTTTTGGCTTTAACAATATTTAAATATTATATATCTTTCTTTTCAGGAACATGCTACCCTAAAAAGGCATTCTAAAAGTATATATTGGACTGATATAATATTTTAAAAATGCTAAAATCAAAATTCTGATATTTTGACCTTCATAGTTGTTATAAGAAATATACTAGAATTGAATATCGTTTGACTTTTGATTGTTTTTAGGAAAATGAGTTACTGTAATTAAGTTTCCCTATTTTGAGTTGATAGCAAGCTTCTATGTTGATTTGAAATAATCACTTAGTTTTATAATATTATTTCCCCCTTTTATCTTAATTTTCCATCATGAGATTGATGACAAAGATGAGTCATATTCCTGTGGCTTGGACCTTTCTTAAATGATGCACAATTTGCATTGATGTATTTCAAAATTGTCACAGGATTAAACTTCCATAAACCCATTTGAAAAAATTCTCTTTACTTTTTTTCTTATGAATTCTCCCAAGAGGTGTTTATTTCTCAAAGAGGAACAATTTTTACTTTCTGACTTTAAGAATTATGTATATATCTTATTAACAGAATTTTACTAGTGTTCAGGAATTTAAAATGAAGAATAAATTCCATATACCTTACATTTTATTATAACACAGGTTTTATACTGTTTTTGTGTACATGATTTTATTTGACCTCAACTAATCTTGGAGTGAGCCTGTCTGAGAAGATAGCCATTATTTTTAGGTAAGCCAGATTCGGCTGAAGGAAATCTCTTGATTTGCCAAAGACCATGTAGCTAATAAGTCACAGAGTTTAGGTTTGAACCCAGTTGTTCTAGTCACTAACCTAGCACTTTAACCAGGAGACCATGGATGTGAAAAATACATCTGTACTGAGATTACTTGAATCAAGAAATAAAATAACTGTCTTTTTTTCTAATTGTATTGTAATATTTTTAAGAAAATAGGGCAAGACATTTCTGGGCAACTTATTCATTAATCAGATGACAGTGAGTGATGCAGCAAAGACTGAAGTCATATTTTGTAATGAATCTGCCCATTCACTCACTAGATTAGATAATAAACATAGTCACTTATTCATTAAACATGTTTATCAAGGACAACTGTATTTAAGACACTCTACTAGAAATGAAGATTGATATTTAGTCACTAAATCATATCTGACTCTTTTACAACCCCATGGACTGTAGCCCACCAGGCTACTCTGTTCATGGAATTTCCCAGGCAAGAATACTGGAGTGGGTTGCCATTTCCTTCTCCAGGGATTGTCCTGATCCAGAGATCCAATTCGTGTCTCCTGCATTGAAGGCAAATTCTTTACCACTAAGCCACCTGGGAAGCCCAGAAATGAGGATACTGAAAATTATGAGTAGTTGTTGCCCTCAAGGAGCAGTAGGAAATATATACAAGCCAATTATCACAGTTCAGTAAGACAAAGTATTATGACAGAGAAATAGAGTGCTGTGACAGAGATTAGCACAGGAAGGAACATCAAACTTGGCATGCTGCCCTATGGGAGTTATTACCTGATCTGGGCTTTAAGGCGCTAGTTATTTGAAATGTAGACAGAAAGGAAGGCACCCCTCGCCAAAGTAGCAGCACATGACCAGGCATCAAGGGATGGTGAGGCCGGGTGTGACTGAACCACTGCATGTGCTTTAGTCTGACTGTAGTACTGAGTGTGAGGGGAAGGAGAGGTATGCTAAGGGGCGAAGCTTTGTAGATCCACACATGGGCTTGTAGCTCTTGTAAGGAAACTCTTTTGAATAAAAGCGGGACCCGTAAATGATTTAACACAACAGTGGCATAATCAGATTTATGTTTTATAAATAACAGGATGATTTCAAGAAGGAAAATGTACCAGAAGTGGGGGAAATGGGAAGGAAAAAACAGTTGTCTTGAAGTAATACAACTTAGGATGGTAAGTTCTTGAATAAAAGTGGAAGCTCTTAGACAAGAGCAAAGTAAATAGATCCATACAGAACTGTTGACAGAACGTAGTGATGGATTGGATGTCTGTGTAGGCTGGTGAAAAGAAGTATGGTAAGAATTAAAGATGATTTCTTCAATTTTTAGTTTTGACAAATTATCAAAACCAAACTCGGAAGGGGCACACCAAAGAAGGAGCAGATTTAAATGAGGAAGATGAGTTTAGTGTGGATATATGGATAAGGAGGCATTTAAAAGACATTTAAATGCAATAAGAGTTTTGGACATATGTATCTGGAGCTCTTGGGCTCAGTCTGAACTGAAGAGAGACACTGAATAATGACTGAAACCATGGATGTGGATGATATCATCCAGAGAGAGCAAAAGCAGTGAAAAGAATGCTGAGGACAAAATCCCAGGAAATACCAGTATTTCAGGGACAAGGAGAGAAAGGGAAACTGAAGGAAATGGGTCAGAGTTCAGAGGAAAGTGAGGTAAGAATAATTCATGGGAGCCAAGAGATAGGAAGAATTTCAAGTAAATAGTGATCTTTGCCGAATTTTAATAACAAGTTGCAAGGGTAATTGATCCTTAACATCAGTCTTTTCTTCTCTTTTCTTTAGTGTTCTTTTATATTTTGACTAGAAAAAAAAAAGCAGCCTTTATTAATCCCACATAGATTCTGTTAATGCGTACTCTTTGTGTATAGTGGCCTAGAATATTCTTATAATTAGTGATAGGGATAATCTTTTCTGGACTTTTGATCCAGATGGGCTTGGATTTGCAACCTGATAGTGGGCCAGTTACTTGCACTTTTAAGTCTCAGTTTCTTCATTCGTTAACAAAAGACACATGTATTTTATGATATTAGAAAAGTGCTTGGAAAATATTTAGCCTATAATTATAACTCAATTAAATTTAGCTGTATTACATTTTCTGTGTCACATAGAACATTTATTTCTGAATCAGTGCAAAAATTTCAAGTTTATATTTTCTGTTTATATTTTGAAAAGTAATTTGTGTTTTGAATAAATATATTTTATTTGTATTTCATGGGAATTTGTGACCTCTAACTTAACTGTTAATTTTAATTTATACACAAATCTAAATGCATATTTGTCTAAACTATTTCTAAGTCCTACAAGAGGATAACTTTGTTGGGAATCTGTGGACCATTTGGAGAAAGAATTGGTTCATGAATGGATTAAAGGGATTAATGGATTCTCCTAATTGTATGCAACTATGTGTTCTTGAGTGTGGCATGTGTGTATGCATGTATGTGTGTGTAAACAGAGAGACAGTCTAAATTTTTGAATAGCGTATCAATGAATTTCAGTCACTCACACACACACACATACACACACACACACACACACACACGGCCCACAGCCCTAAAGGAGTTATACATAGATTAGATAAACAGTACTCCATTCCCTATCTTCTTCATTTCAAAAGCCAGTTGGATTTTCTTTTTTAAACTAACCAAGAATTTTTCCATAAACGTAGTCTCCGATAGCTTCTTCCTCATCACAGAAAATAATCAATGTGTCCTAGCTGGGAAAATGCTTGGTTTGGAATTCTGCCTATTAAACTATCATCGTATTATTTTTATTTCTTGTCTTGACTATCAAAAGCACTACACATTCCACATCAACTCCTTCTATTTTTATCATGACTTGCCTTTTCCCTTAACCATCACCACTCCTGCAACAGTGTTCTTGAAGGTCATCAGTGATTTACTGATTAGTAAATTCCATTGTTCCTTAGTCAAAGTCTTTTAATAATTTGCAGAATTTGAAATAGCTGTTTTTTAAACTCATTTCTCCTTGATAATATAATTAGCTAGTGATTATATGCCAAGGGTCTGTATTAATTACTTATATTCTTATACAACTGTAAGAAACAGGCATCACTATTATTTTCATTTTATATATGGAAAAACTAAAGATTTGTAGTTAAGAAAATTTGCCTAACCACAAAGTATTCAGGGCATCAGATCCTGAATATGTGCCTCCCATTCACACTAAAGTGTCCTGATTAGTATAGTATATATAAGATAGCCATCACTCTGTGTGACAGTGGTTAGCTAACTCCAAATTTGAATAGAAAGATGTTTCCCTCAAAGTTACTTCTTTCACATTTTCCATTTACCCGGTGAATAAAATGCCACTCGGAGAAGGCAATGGCAACCCACTCTAGTACTCTTGCCTGGAAAATCCCATGGTTGGAGGAGCCTGGTAGGCTGCAGTCCATGGGGTTGCTAAGAGTCGGACACGACTGAGCAACTTCACTTTCACTTTCATGCGTTGGAGAAGTAAATGGCAACCCACTCCAGTGTTCTTTCCTGGAGAATCCCAGGCATGGGGGAGCCTGGTGGGCTGCCGTCTATGTGGTCGCACAGAGTTGGACACAACTGAAGTGACTTAGCAGCAGCAGCAAAATGCCACCAGGTGTAAAAATAAATAAATTCCACCAGATTTTAAAATTAATAAATGAGTCTTTATATCCTGCACAAACATTGGATACTTCATTATTTGGTCAACCTACATAATCTTTATAGGAATGTTATTTGATGACTAGTGGTCAGAGAGTTCATTTCATGTTTTCCCTTACATGTTTTTGGATTCCAATAAACATAATGAGGAATCTCTTAAAGATCATTGACCTAAGTCAAAATTGCTGCCGTCTTCATAGTGTCCTTACTTGCCTCTAATTTAATAAAACTACTAGAGTCATAAATAAAAAGTTCAATGTTATCTTAAAAGTGAAAGGCAAAAAAAACTGTGATGTAATACGTTTCTTTGAACAAGCCATTATACTTCTCCAGCAAAAATTACACCTAAGCTATAACCATTGTTTGCTTATTTTTGCTTATATCCTTATTTTTATAAAAGCAATTCCTCATTGTTGCTGCTGTTCAATCACTCAGTCTCTTTGCAACCCCATGGACTGCATCACACCAGGTTTCCCTATCTTTCACCATCTCCCAGAGCTCGCTCAAACTCACGGCCATTGAGTCAGTGATGCCATCCAACCGTCTCATCCTCTGTCGTCCCCTTCTCCTCCTGCCTTTAATTGTTCCCAGCATGGTGGCCAAAATATTGGAACTTCAGCTTCAGCATCAGTCCTTCCAATAAATATTCAGGACTGATTTCTTTTAGAATGGACTGGTTTGATCTCCACACTGTCCAAGGGATTCTCAAGGGTCTTCTCCAACACTACAGTTCAAAAGCATCAATTTTTCAGCATTCAGCCTTCTTTATGTCCAAATCTTATATCCATATATGACTACTGGAAAAATCATAGCTTTTACTATATGGGCCTTTGTCAGTAAAGTGATGTCTCTGCTTTTTAATATGTTGCCTAGGTTTGTCATAGCTTTTATTCCAAGGAGCAAGCATCTTTTAATTTCATAGCTACAGTCACCATCTGCAGTGATTTTTGGAGTTCAAGAAAATAAAGTCTGTCACTGATTCCATTGTTTCCCCATCTATTTGCCATGCAATAATGTGACCAAATGCCGTGATCTTCGTTTTTTGAATGTTGACTTTTAAGCCAGCTTTTTCACTCTCCTCTTTCACCTTCATCAAGAGGTTCTTTAGTTCCTATTCACTTTCTGCCATAAGGGTGATGTCATTTGCATATCTGAGTTTATTGATATTTGTCAAAGCAGTCTTGATTCCATCCTGTGCTTCATCCAGCCCAGCATGCTCATGGGTAACTTTCTCATCAGTAACTTTATATATATATATATATATATATATATATATATATATATATATATACACATACATATATACACACACACACACATATATACATACATTACATATTGTTTTCATTCCATTCTCATATGTTTATCTTTTTAAACTGACCCATGAAAATTTCAAGTGATTTAGAAATCTTAAGAGCCAAAATATTATTACAGTCTCACCACTAAGGGGTAATCACAGTAAATAGATCTTTCTGGACTTTTCTTTTTATGTGTATAGACCTAAAGTGAGCAGTAGAAAACTATAAACATAAAATACCTATATATATATAACTTTTTAATAACAATATTAATCTATAAATGTATTTTATTAATGTTTTATTTCATGAAAAGTTTTCTCTCAGTATATAAGACCTATCTTATTTTCTTTTACTGCTATGTAATGCCATTGTGCAAAGTTGCTATTAAATGTAGTCAGTGGCTTCTGGATCAACATTTATGTTGTTTCCCGTTTTTTATGTTACAAACAGAATAGCAGTAAAGCTATCTGAGTACCTGTGTGAATATTCCCATAGGATTAATTCCTGGAAATTAAATTACTATATCGAACAATGTGTATTTTTGCTTTTAGTCCATATTGTTAATGTCCTTTCCTCAAAAAGTATTATTTACATTTACAGCAACCAAGATGTAAGAATAATTGGTTTTCTACAACCTGCTAACACTAATTATTATCAGTTTCTTGAATCTTCACCTGTCCTAATGTGTGAAGTTTAGTTCAGTTCAGATCAGTCACTCAGTCATGTCCAACTCTTTGGGACCCCATGGACTGCAACATGCAGGATTCCCTGTCCATCACCAACTCCTGGAGCTTGTTCAGACTCATGTCCATCAAGTCAGTAATGCCAACCAGCCATCTCATTTTCTGGCATCCCCTTCTCCTCCTGCCTTCCATCATTCCCAGCATCAGGCTCTTCTCTAATGAATCAGTTATTTGCATCATGTGGCCAAAATACTGGAGCTTCAGTTTCAGCATCAGTCCTTCCAATGAATATTCAGGACTGATTTCTTTAGGATTGACTGGTTTGATCTCCTTGCAGTCCAAGTTACTCTCAAGAGTCTTCTCTAGCACCACAGTTCAAAAGCAGCAATTCTCCAGCTTTCTTAATGGTTCAGATCTCACATCAACACATGACTACTGAAAAAAAAACATAGCTTTGACTAGACAGAACTTTGTTAGTAAAGTAATGTCTCTGTTTTTTTAATATGCTGTCTAGGTTGGTCATAGCTTTTCTTCCAAGGAGCAAGCATCTTTTAATTTCATGGCTGCAGTCACCATCTGCAGTGATTTTGGAGTTCAAGAAAAAAAAGTCTGTCACTGTTTCCATTGTTTCCCCATCTATTTGCCATGAAGTGATGGAACCGGATGCCAAGATCTTAGTTTTCTGAATTTTGAGTTTTAAGCCAGCTTTTTCACTCTTCTCTTTCACTTTCATCTAGAGGCTCTTTAGTTCCTCCTCACTTTCTGCCATGGGGATGGTGTCATCTCCATATCTGAGGTTATTGATATTTCTCCCAGAAATCTTGATGCCAGCTTGTGCTTCATCCAGCCCGGCATTTCACATGATGTAGTCTGCAAATAAGTTAAATTAGCAGGTGACAATATGCAGCCTGGACATACTCCTTTCTCAATTTGGAACCAGTCCATTTTCCCATGTCTACAGTACTGAGGAAACAGACTCTTGGAGGGCAGAAATAAAACTTTGTTCGAACCAGGATCCAGGAGGAAGGAGCAGTGTCCCCACAAAAGACTGAGCCCAACTTGCCTATGAGTGTGCAGGAGTCTCAGATGGAGGCATAGTTCAACAGTGGCCTGCTGTGGCGTCAGGGACACTGAATATCATAGAGTGGGCATAAGTCCTCAGGCCAAACAACAGGGAAGGAACACAGCCCAGCCCATCAACAGAAAATTGTATTAAAGATTTACTGAGCATGACCCCGCCCATCAGAAGAAGACCCAGATTCCCCCACAGTCAGTCTCTCCCATCAAGAAGCTTCCAGAAGCCTTTTATCCTTGTCCATAAGAGAGCAGACATAATGAAAACCACAGTCACAGAAAACTAACCAAACTGCTCACGTGGATCACAGCCTTGTCTAACTCAATGAAACTATGAGCCATGCCATGTAGGGCCATCCAAACCGGACAGGTCATGGTGGAGAGTTCTGACCAAACATGGTCCACTGGAGAAGGGAATGGCAAGCCACTTCAGTATTCTTGCCTTGAGCCTTATGAAGTGTATGATGGGTGAAAATGACATCTACTTGCTGCTTTAATTTGCATATTTTTGATTAATAGTAAGGCTAAGAATATTTTCCTGTATCTAGAAGACCTTTTATCTCTTTCTGTGTGAACTGTTGTTCTTTCACTTTACCAATGTTTTCTTCTTTATTTGAGGGAGTGTTTTACAAACTATAGAAATGAATCCTTTGTCATGATGTTGAAGATTATTTTTCTACTATTTTTCTATGTGCCTTTGGCTTCCAGCTTCATTTATGATGCCTTTTACCATACAGACATTTAAAATTGTTATATGTTCAAATCTGTGAGTCATTTTCTTCATGGCTTCTAGATTTCATGCTATGCTTATAAAGGTATTCCTATCCTTAAAACTGTAGAATATTGTTCCACATTTTTTAGAATACTTTATGGTTTTATATTTTATATGTATAATGCTAACTCTTTGGGGATTTATTATGTGTGTTAGGTACTAATCTTTATTTTTTTCTGTTCTATTTATTTGAATGAGCTATTTTTTTTTTTTTTTTACTATTTCTTTGAACTGACACATTTGTGCAAATCCCCTGTAATCATGACTGAATTTGAGCTTGAACAGTTCTGCATTTTACCTCTTCCCAAGTTCTCCTCTTTGTTGTTCTTCATCTCCCTGTCCTGACAGTCTCACATGTTCATACTTGCTAGTTTTGATGTTTTTATTATCTGCTTTCTTGGTCCACCTATTACTTTCCTAGGTTTCCCCCTGTTTGTCCAGCTACTCTTGTTTCTATCTCCAAAGTTCATTACAAGTATTTCCAACTTTCACCATTTCTAGCCCACAGTTCTAGTGCAAGCCAATGATACTTTTCTAATAATTTAGTACTGAATATCCTGCTACTGCCATTTCCTCTCCCCACCCACTTTACATACCAGAGCCAGTGGTTCCCTTCAGAATTGAAGCAAAATACTGTTTTTTCTTACTTAACACCCTCTAATGGTTTTCAGTTTCTTGGAGTAAAATTGCAACTCTTTTAACAGACTTGGAGTCTAAGCATAATCTGTCTCTCGTCCATCTTTTTGCCATGTTCCACCATGTTGGAGTTCACTCAGTCTTCTTTTTGGTTCCTACACATAATTTAATCCTTTCCTTCTATTTTCTATGCCTTTGCATTTTCCATTCTCATTTTTAGGGATGGGGAGTCCTCCAATCCAGTTTTTGTTGAGTAGCTTTTTCTGGATCTTCAGGACTCAGGTCAAAGTCATTGCCTAAGAGAAATCTTCCATGCCAACCTCTGTAGAGTAGGCTCTCTCATACCAAACTCCATTTACTTTGTACTGCATTGCCAACCATATGATAATCTTTGCTTTTTTAACAATCTGTAATTGTTATTTTCATTTGTTTACATATTTATCATCTATATTCCCAGTAGAATAGAAACTCCCATAACCAGGACTTTATTTGCCTTGTCAAACAATATATCCTCATAGCCTTACTCAATACCTAGTACAAAACAAGAATCAGTATCTATCTTTGAATATATGAATGACCAATGTGTGATGAGTTTTCTCTTCACTCATCTTTGGGACATTCTTAAGATAGCTAAGACTTTTCATGTATTTTAGAAGAAAATTGAGCGGAGGGTCTAAAGATAATAAGGTATTGGATTCATTCCTTATCTTAAACATATATATATATATATATATATATATATTTTTTTTTTTTTCTCATTTGTTTTCATTAGAGTCAGTTGATGTGATGGGTTAGGTAAGGAGGGAGATAAGTCTTATAAAGAAGAAAATGGAAGTATTAATGCACATTGATTTATATTGCATTGGCCTGATGGCACTTTGATGAATTTAAATCTGGTAGCAAAGAACTTCTAGGTACTTATAACATGTTGTCTCTGTTGACAAAAGAACTAGAAAATGCTGATTCAGTACTCTTTCAGAGTAGAATAAAGCACACGTGGGAAGCCCAGGTGTATTAGTAAGCATGCTCAAGAGAATCATCTGTTCAGATGATCTGTTCATTGACTGCTTCCTTGTGAGTGAGTGAGTGAAAGTCACTCAGTTGAGTCTGACTCTTTGCAAGCCCATGGACTGTAGCCCACCAGGCTCCTCTGTCCATGAATTCTCCAGGCAAGAATATTGGAGTGGGTTGCCATTTCCTTCTCTAGAGAATCTTCCCAACCCCAGGGATTGAACCTGGGTCTCCTGCATTGCAGGCAGACACTTTACCATCTGAGCCATCAAAACCTGCTTCCTTAGCACTTCTTAAAGTTCATGAAATTAGAAGACATGTGAAAGAAGGCATCTGTAGTCAAATATACAATGAAAACCTGTCAATTCTTGATTACCTACACTGAATTTTCTTTACATTTCACAATTTGCTAGTTTCTTTTTTTTTATTTTATTTTATTTTTAAACTTTACATAATTGCATTAGTTTTGCCAAAAATCAAAATGAATCCGCCACAGGTATACATGTGTTCCCCATCCTGAACCCTCCTCCCTCCTCCCTCCCCATACCATACCTCTGGGTGGTTCCAGTGCACCAGCCCCAAGCATCCAGTATCGTGCATCGAACCTGGACTGGCAACTTGTTTCATACATGATATTTTACATGTTTTAATGCCATTCTCCCAAATCTTCCCACCCTCTCCCTCTCCCACAGAGTCCATAAGACTGTTCTATACATCAGTGTCTCTTTTGCTGTCTCGTACACAGGGTTATTGTTACCATCTTTCTAAATTCGATATATATGTGTTAGTATACTGTATTGGTGTTTTTCTTTCTGGCTTACTTCACTCTGTATAATAGGCTCCAGTTTCATCCACCTCATTAGAACTGATTCAAGTGTATTCTTTTTAATGGCCGAGTAATACTCCATTGTGTATATGTACCACAGCTTTCTTAGCCATTCATCTGCTGATGGGCATCTAGGTTGCTTCCATGTCCTGGCTATTATAAACAGTGCTGCGATGAACAGTGGGGTACACGTGTCTCTTTCCCTTCTGGTTTTCTCAGTGTGTATGCCCAGCAGTGGGATTGCTGGATCATAAGGCAGTTCTATTTCCAGTTTTTTAAGGAATCTCCACACTGTTCTCCATAGTGGCTGTACTAGTTTGCATTCCCACCAACAGTGTAAGAGGGTTCCCTTTTCTACACACCCTCTCCAGCATTTATTACTTGTAGACTTTTGGATCACAGCCATTCTGACAGGTGTGAAATGGTACCTCATAGTGGTTTTGATTTGCATTTCTCTGATAATGAGTGATGTTGAGCATCTTTTCAAGTGTTTGTTAGCCATCTGTATGTCTTCTTTGGAGAAATGTCTATTTAGTTCTTTGGCCCATTTTTTGATTGGGTCATTTATTTTTCTGGAGTTGAGCTGTAGGAGTTGCTTGTATATTCTCGAGATTTGTTGTTTGTCAGTTGCTTCATTTGCTATTATCTTCTCCCATTCTGAAGGCTGTCTTTTCACCTTGCTAATAGTTTCCTTTGATGTGCAGAAGCTTTTAAGGTTAATTAGGTCCCATTAGTTTATTTTTGCTTTTATTTCCAATATTCTGGGAGGTGGGTCATAGAGGATCCTGCTGTGATGTATGTCAGAGAGTGTTTTGCCTATGTTCTCCTCTAGGAGTTTTATAATTTCTGGTCTTACGTTTAGATCTTTAATCTATTTTGAGTTTATTTTTGTGTATGGTATTAGAAAGTGTTCTAGTTTCATTCTTTTACAAGTGGTTGACCAGATTTCCCAGCACCACTTGTTAAAGAGATTGTCTTTAATCCATTGTATATTCTTGCCTCCTTTGTCAAAGATAAGGTGCCCATATGTGCGTGGATTTATCTCTGGGCTTTCTATTTTGTTCCATTGATCTATATTTCTGTCTTTGTGCCAGTACCATACCAATTTGCTAGTTTCAATAGCCCTTATCCCACCTGTTTGAAATTAGTTTTATCCTTGTTTTTTTTTTTTTTCATTTCATACATGATATTTTACATGTTTCAATGCCATTCTCCAAAATCTTCCCACCCTCTCCCTCTCCCACAGAGTCCATAAGACTGTTCTATACATCAGTGTCTCTTTTGCTTGTTTAAATTGCTTAAATTTAAGCTATATATATAATCTTACCTTGGCAAGTTGGAGAAGCATTTCATTATTTCTCTGCTCCAATTATTTAAAATCAAGATAAATATATATTTTCTGAAAAAAACTGTATATATACTTTCCTTTTTGTAATGAAAAACATGTCAGTCCAAATGGTTCCCTTTTTGCTCTGATTACCAAGGAGCTCAATTTTCACATTTACTGATCAGTAACAACACTGGTCCCCAGTTTAAAAAAAGAAAAAAAGAGCTTTGTATAATTTTTCTAGATTCCACATATATGTTAGTACATATTTTTTTTTATCTTTCTGAGTTACTTTACTCTGTATAATAGACTCCAAGTTCATCTGCATCTCTACAAATGATCCATCTCTTTTATGGTTGAGCAACATTCCATTGTATATATGTACCACATCTTCTTGGGCTTTCCACGAGGCACTAATGGTAAAGGACCCACCTGGCAATGCAGGAAACTTAAGAGATAACTGTCTATACCTGTGTTGGGAAGATTCTCTGGAGAAGGGCATGGAAACCCACCCCAGTATTCTTGCTGGAGAATCTCATGGACAGAAGAGATTCATAGGGTTGCATAGAATTCATAGAGTCTATAGGGTTGCAAAGAGTCGGATATGACTGAAACAAAATAGCATGCACACACCACATCTTCTTTAACCATTCATTTCTTGTTTGACTTTTAGATTGTTTCCCTGCCCTGGCTATTGTAAAGAGTGCTGGAATTAACACTAGGGCAGGGCAGGAATAGAGATCCAGGCATAGAGAAGGGACATGTGGACACAGCAGGGGGAAAGGAAGGCTTGGACGAACTGGGAGTGTAAGACACTATCTTGTGTAAAATAGATATTGGGAATCTGCTATAAAGCACAGGAAGCCCATCTTGGTGATCTGTAATGACCTATATATGTAAGATGGGGGTTGGGGGTGAAAGGGAGGGCTCATATGTATACATATAGCTGTTTCACTTCATTGTAAAGCAGAAACCAACACAACATTGTGAAGCAATTATACTCCAAAAAAAGCTTTGTTTATATATTTTGGTTTCTCTAAACTAATATATATATAATATAAATAATATGAGTTTTATATATGATACAATGTAGATATCAAACATTGTATAAATAAATAATGCATAAACATTGTATATAAAGATATATAAATTATCTTATAAGACTGTACATATCATTTTAAGAAAGAAGCACAAAGGTACAGTAGCTATAAATTAAGACTGTAGATAATACCCCTTTCCACGAAGGTGTTGATCAGCTTTTGCTTGAATAGTTAACTTTCCTATATAGTACTTTCTGTATATTGTATATGCCTTGGAAGATGATATATCGATAGGTAGATAACCTGCCAATCCCGTTAGATTGTGAGTTATTTGAGGACAAGTATGGTAACCTTATTAGTATGTCTATTCCATGAGTCTATCACTGTACTAGGATGTTCTACTCTTAATCAATGTCTGCTGACTGATTGTAGGGCAAGAGGAAGGAGGGAAGGAATCCATTTCTTGGTTGATTATTATAACAACTAATTCCTAGGCAGAATTGAATTAACATAACAAATAATCAACTTCTTCTCCACATGAATCAAACCCTTCACAATTTTGAAAACAGATATCACAAATCCCCTTTGGACTTCCCCAGGCTAAATAACACTTCTTTATATGGTATACATTCTAAAACATTTAACATTCTAGTTCTGGCAATTTTAATATCCTATGGATTTATCATAATTTTATTAAAAGATATTCACCTGAATTAACCCCATTCTCTTGTCATAAACTGTCCAGAATTAAACCACATTTTTGACACAAATGATGATGATCTGACATGATCTATCCAGGTGAGAATATTAATTCCAATTATTTAGGCATTATACACATAAAGTGTAGACCAAGATTATTTGAGTTTTAATTAGCCTGTTATATCACTCTGTTCTTGTTAAATTCATGGTCAATTAAAACTTAAAACTTTGTTCTTTATCCTACACGAATTGCTACAAATCAACCTCTCCATAAGGCAGTTTTTAAAATTCAAAATGAAAGATTTTACATGTTCAGTTCAGTTCTGTCGCTCAGTCATATCCAACTCTTTGCGACCCTATGGACTGCAGCACGCCAGGCCTCCTTATCCATTGCCATCTCCAGGAGTTTATGGAATCATCAATACCATTTTGAGTTATAATTAAACTAGCTATAAACTATTTTCAACTCCATGTGACTCTTTGCTGTATGATTATCCTCATTGATGATCAAAATTAAAAAACAAGCTGTGGCACCAAGTCATGAACCAATACTCTTTAGGTATGTGTGGTAGTTAAATGTGAATTATCCTAAAATAAAGTATGATCAAATTTATCCTTGTTGTTTATAAAAATTGTCATTTCACTGCACTTGTGCTTTTAAAACATTAAAACAAACACAAAGGTCATTAAATTTAATTTAAAAGGAAAATTTTAAATTGCTCAAGATGGCTGGGGTATTTTAAATTGATACAATGCTTTTGAAAATCAATTGGTCACAACAGATCAAAGACATTAACAATTGTGAATCATTTGAACTCATGAAAACAGGAAAATTTCTAGTCATGAAAATGCTCATTAAAGCTTTACTTAGCAAGATGGTTAAATTAATTAAAATCCATCCCAGATTCTTTAAGGAAGAACATCAATCATAGTCCTCTATTTGACTTGTCCCAACAGTCCTGAGTTCAAGAATTTTTTCCTGTGTATATAGAGACTCTCTATATGTTTGTTTCCTTTCTTTGTATTATTTTATTTTGTTTTCTTACTGAAAAACCAGTGTCATAATAGAAAAGAAGAAGTGTTCTAGTCGGATATAAACAAGATGTTTTCAAAATGTAATAATGACTATTGGAGTTGGATAGAGCTATTTGATTTTTAAAAGCATCAGCTGTTTAGAGGGCATAGATCTTCCACACCAGTCCTGACTGATAACCAGGTAAAGATAGGCACATTGTCCTGGAGGTGGTGTATCTCACGGTTCTGCATAGATATATGGAAATTCTAGTCAATGACTAATATGAGAAATCACTATCATTGGCTTTGCCCAACTTCTCTAATCTTTCTCTCACCTCTCATCCTCCCAAGCACAGAAGATATTGAGAGAGATTCAGAAATTATGTGATAAGCTACTTGGGTCTGAAAAATGCATGAGATTTTGCCATTCTGTAAAGAGAAACATATTTCTACAGACAAAAGAGTATCGTAGCAAAAAAGTGTAAAGGTGTATGGACAATTTTGGGAAGCAGAAGTGCAGAAGGAAAATAGAGGCAGGGATGGGAGAACAAAGAGTCAAGTGGAAGGTTTGCAAACCTCACTACAGAGGCAGGGAGGAGTCTTCAAATTCCCTTGTAAGTTAGGATAAGGATTTTATTTCTTTTACTCTGGGCCAGATGACAACAAGAATCATCTTAAGCAGTTTATAACATATTTGTGTTCTAGGAAGAATTCTAGCACCAGTCTTCATCATTCATGTGTATAGTTTAATGGGATTCATTTCCATGCCAAATGCACAAAGAAATCATTTCCTGGCATAAAATGCTATTTTGCTACTTCAGTTGGTCTTTGTAAAACTCATTATTGTATGTGATTCTGCTCACTATTTTCCATCAAGAGCTGGTACTTCCAATAACAACAACAAAAAACACCTAAGGTTATCATTTCAACCATGTACCTTCAAACAGCAAATCAGGTCTTTTATAATAAGCAGGTTGGAAAAGAGTTGGTATCTATGGGAGGGGAAAAATGAACAAAATATCATTTGTAATATGTATAAAGGCAAATAAGTCTCCTTAAAGATTGATATAGATGCTGATAGAACACTACATATGCATTCCAAGTTAAATTTCAGATATCTTCCCCCTTTTAAATGATTGACCTTCAGTTCAGTTCAGTCGCTCAGTCGTGTCCGACTCTTTGCGACCCCATGAATTGCAGCACGCCAGGCCTCCCTGTCCATCACCATCTCCCGGAGTTCACTCAAACTCACGTCCATCGAGTCGGTGATGCCATCCAGACATCTCATCCTCTGTCATACCCTTTTCCTCCTGCCCTCAATCCCTCCCAGCATCAGAGTCTTTTCCAATGAGTCAGCTCTTCACATGAGGTGGTCAAAGTACTGGAGTTTCAGCTTCAACATCATTCCTTCCAAAGAACACCCAGAACTGAGCTCCTTTAGAATGGACTGGTTGGATCTCCTTGCAGTCCAAGGGACTCTCAAGAGTCTTCTCCACCACCACAGTTCAAAAGCATCAATTCTTCGGTGCTCAGCTTTCATCACAGCCCAACTCTCACATCCATACATGACCACTGGAAAAACCATAGCCTTGACTAGATGGACCTTTGTTGGCAAAGTAATGTCTCTGCTTTTCAATATGCTATCTAGGTTGGTCATAACTTTTCTTCCAAGGAGTAAGCGTCTTTTAATCTTGGAAGAGGTTTATTATTCACTTTAGTTGGCACAGATGAGCATCTATACTAAAATTGTGACTTGTCACTCAGTCACATAATGCAGAGTTATAAGAACTGGTTTTTAAAAAGCAAGCTGAAAAGTTGTAAGACTAGAATAATAATTAAGACAGTTACAAATAACTGTAAATAACTATGCTTTTATTCATAGATATAAAAATATATAGAGTATACATCAGAATCTGTTGTGTACCTATATATTTATGACTTTAGCATTTAATTATTATTATTTTTACACAATTTGGTTATGGCTGTATATTATGAAAACATAACTGGTTATGAAAATAAGCCTCATTTTACAGCAATGATAAAATCATAGATTAGAAGCCAAGTGTGAATATTTAATTGAGAAGGAAGTCTTGCTAAATTTTTAATTTTTTTTCAAAATAACAATATCTTTACATATCCTGCACTTTATTTCAAAGGGTAATTTTACCTTTCGTGATAGTAATACTCCAGTGCTTTTAAGTCAATAGAGTGTGACCAATGTGCTCAGTTTGGTAGAATAGCATGTGCACGTGAGCATGCTCAGTAGCTCAGTCATGTCTGACTCTTTGCGACCCCCATGGACTATTGGCTGCCAGGCTCCTTTCTCCATGGGATTTCCCAGGCAAGAATACTGAAGTGGGTTACCATTGCCCCCTTCGAGGGATCTTCCCAGCCCAGCAACTGAACCCACATCTCCTGCACTTCCTGCATTGGCAGGTGGATTCTTTACCACTGAGCCACCCAGGAAGCCCCAGAACAGTATATAATTAGAGACACAATGTATAAAATATAACATCAGTGAAAAAATACAGACTCTCTTTGATTCCATTTTCATAAGAACCATAATACATACAAGAGATTTTAAGTTACCATACCAAAGTTTTGGTAATGATTGTTTTTCTTTAATGTTATTATGCAGAATTTTTGTTTTTAATGTACATATTTCTGAGGTTATGTTTACAAAACACATACATTTAGAGTTTTCTGATTAACAATATTTAACTAAAAGAACATATTGTGCTTTCACCACTAAGTATTCTGTTTGTCCTACTCTATTAAATGTGACAGATAACCTATGGAGATCTTTAGACATTTAAGCCAATATCAGATCTTGATGCCAGAATATCATGTCCACTTAGCAGTCACCATATTTGATCTCTTTCTTTACACACATTCATTATTTTAAAATGGAAATATCAGCTTGAATTAAAGTATTAAAATTAAATCATTATGTTTACTTTTAAAGAAGCAAGACAACATTTTGTGATCACAAGCATTTTTCATTGCCAATTGAAATGTATAACTTACAATGTCTAATAGTATATATTATTTTCAGTTCTGTAGAAAGCATAGTAACTACGTGCCTGGGTTGATGGCTTTTGAATATCTGGTCACTGTCTTTCAGTCATCTTTTTTGATCACCCTGGGCTTCCCCTGTGGCTCAGCTGGTAAAGAATTGGCCTGCAATGTGGGAGGCAATCCTGAAGGCAATGTGTTTATACAACTATAATAATTGTAGTAATATTTACAATCATGCATGAGTTATCTATTCATATGGGGACATCAATAAAAAAGGTTTTTCCATGGTTTTTTAGTGTCTACAGTCACATTGCCTTCAGAATGTTCACATTCTCCCCCGGAATGTAAACTCCTGGTTGACTAGGTTCCCATTGTTTTTGTGAATGAATCCCTACTGCTTGGTTCATGGAACAATGCCTAGCACATATCACTAAATTACTGCCTATTGAGTTTATGGCTATTAGAATGGGGGAATTTATGATGACATACTAGTGTGTGTGTGTGTTTTTCCCCCCAAACTTTAGACTTTTTATTTGTATTGGGGTATAGCCAATTAACCATTGTGTTAGTTTCAGGTGAACAGCAGAGGGACTTAGCCATACTAGAAACTACTGTTTTAAATCAATTTTTTGAGCATCCAATTAAGAATTGTGGCAGATCCTCTATTAATGGCTGTAGACACTATAAAACCATGAAAAACAATTCTTTATTGGCATTCCCATATGAATAGATGACTCATGAATAATTGTAAATATTACTACAATTATTATAGCTGTATAAACACATTGCCTTCAGGATTGAGAGGCTAAGAATTCTATATTTAGAATCTCCAAGTGAGAAGGGACAGCCTAACAAGTGGCCTTCCCTCTGAGTTCATATATCTCAAGAGGATTATTTCACCTGAATTATTGATAATTCCAGGATGCCCACACATAACAGGGATATCTCAGCTCTCCATTTAAAATTCTGATCCAAGCATCAATGGCTTATTCTCATTTCTACTCCAAACTTTGTTTTTTACACAGCATCCATAAAAGTTTAGACTCCTCAAAATTCTCACATTTCTACCTAGCTTCCAAGACAACTTTTTGTGTGTCTAGTGTGCCAAGCGATATTCCATTCTGGAGACCAAGCGTCTTTGCTCTTAAGTGAAACACTATCTACTGATGACCACTGAAAATCTAAATGTAATGTGACAGATACTATGATCACATCAGAGAGGAGGCAGCTAACCCCGCAAGTGTTAGTGTTTTTATAACGTACTTTTAAAGGCATTTCATCTTTTTCTTCCTCAAGGGGAGAGGACAGTTTGACTGTCTCTTATAAGGCTAAGATAATAGATTCAAGAAAAAGATTCAATATAGTGCATACTAATTTGATTAATGAAGTAAGATTGGATGATCTATTCAGATGCCAGAATTTATATGGAATATAAAATAATACCAATATAAAATATAAAACCAATATAAAATAAAACCAAATTCTTTGTCAGTCCCAGGTTTTAATCAACAACTATGAATCTGAATGGCTCATGTTGTCTCATAGACATCAAATTGCTTATCATTTGCAGCTTTTTAAGTGTTCAATTGTCAATTTAGTTAATTGACTGCTCATTGGCAACTGTCTTCTTCCTTTATTGTGCTGCACATTTTATTGAAAAGAAATATTAGATGTGTGTTAGATGTGATATTGCAATATTTATCGCTTATAATTTGCTGGAAAAGTATAAATAACTTGAAGTGAAATAAGAGAATAAGGTGATGTTAAATTAAAATATGGTTAATTGCCAAAGAACGAATATCAGAAGAACCCATATTTTATAAACATAAACTTTCAGTTCAGTTCAGTTCAGTGCTCAGTCGTGTCCGACTGTTTGAGACCCCATGAATTGCAGCACACCAGGCCTCCCTGTCCATCACCAACTCCCGCAGTTCACTCAAACTCACGTCCATCAAGTCGGTGATGCCATCTAGCCATCTATGTCATCCCCTTCTTCTCCTGCCCCCAAACCCTCCCAGCATCAGAGTCTTTTCCAATGAGTCAACTCTTTGCATGAGGTGGCCAAAGTACTCGAGGTTCAGCTTTAGCATCAGTCCTTCCAAAGAACACCCAGGACTGGACTGAGCTCCTTTAGAATGGACTGGTTGGATCTCCTTAAAGTTCAAGGGACTCTCAAGAGTCTTCTCCAACACCACAGTTCAAAAGCATCAATTCTTCGGTGCTCAGCTTTCATCACAGTCCAACTCTCACATCCATACATGACCACTGGAAAAACCATAGCCTTGACTAGGCGGACCTTTGTAGGCAAAGATATGTCTCTGCTTTTGAATATGCTATCCAGGTTGGTCATAACTTTCCTTCCAAGGAGTGAGCGTCTTTTAATTTCGTGGCTGCAATCATGATCTGCAGTGATTTTGGAGCCCCCAAAAATAAAGTCTGACACTGCTTCCTCTGTTTCCCCATCTATTTCCCGTGAAGGGATGGGACCAGATGCCATGGTCTTCGTTTACTGAATGTTGAGCTTTAAGCCAAATTTTTCACTCTCCTCTTTCACTTTAATCAAGAGGTTTTTTATTTCCTCTTCACTTTCTGCCATAAAGGTAGTGTCATCTGCATATCTGAGGTTATTGATATTTCTCCCAGCAGTCTTGATTCCAGCTTGTGCTTCTTCCAGCCCAGCGTTCTTCATGATGTACTCTGCATATAAGTTAAATAAGCAGGGTGACAATATACAGCCTTGACGTACTCCTTTTCCTATTTGGAACCAGTCTGTCATTCCATGTCCAGTTCTAACTGTTGCTTCCTGACCTGCATACAGTTTTCTCAAGAGGCAGGTCAGGTGGTGTGGTAAACTTTAATAAAGTTTAATAAATTAAAATCTTGTCATAAAATAATTGGAAGGGAAAATATGGGCATACATAAAAGAGAAATTGAACAACGAAAGCACATATACTGACCTCTTGAAAAGGCAGTAGCACAGCCCAGAAAAGTGTGTCATTGAATCCAGGTTGAGTTAGAGTGAGGGGAGACAGGTAGGGGAGCCCATTGTAAATTCAGGACTGTGGAAGCCAAGAAAGGGAGCTGATAACAGGGAACATCTTAAGGCTTGACCAGGAGACTTACATTATGAAAAGTAGAATTCAGGGGTCATTGTTTTGGCATGATATGCAGGATCAACAAGAGAGAAAAGAGGGTAGACACAAGAACATAAAATAAACTTGAACAAAATGTCACTCATCTCTGATTACTCTCAGTGTTCTGGGTTCCCTTCAGTCTATAGTTTTAACTGACTTCTCATCTTATTTCCTCATAAGAATCTACTCTAGACACTTCTGTTTAGTTATATTTCTCACTTTCCAACCTCTTCTCTTTCTCACTTCTATCCAGCTTCAAAGACAATAAATAGCACTGCTTTAAATGTCTTTCCACCTTTGCATAGGTAGAAACACTTCCATTCTTTTAATCGAGGTTCTTGTGGAGGGAGAAAGTATAGACTTAAGGTAGACATAGATTCAATTACCATCATTGTCACTCAACTGTGAATTTTTGACAAGCTAAACTCAGCAGTGGCCACAGGACTTGAAAAGGTCAGTTTTCATTCCAATCCAAAAGGCAGGCAATGCCAAAGAATGCTCAAACTACTGCACAATTGCACTTATCTCACACGCTAGTAAAGTAATGCTCAAAATTCTCTAAGCCAGGCTTCAGCAATATGTGAACCATTAACTTCCAGATATTCAAGCTGGTTTTAGAAAAGGCAGAGTAACCAGAGATCAAATTGCCAACATCCGCTGGATCATCGAAAAAGCAAGAGTTCCAGAAAAACATCTATTTCTGCTTTATCGACTATGCCAAAGTTTTTTACTCTGTGGATCACAATCAACTGTGGAAAATTCTGAAAGAGATGGGAATACCAGACCACTTGACCTGCCTCTTAAGAAACCTATATGCAGGTCTGGAGGCAACAGTTAGAAATGGACGTGGGACAACAGACTGGTTCCAAATAGAAAAAGGAGTACATCAAGGCTGTATATTGTCACCCTGCTTATTTAACTTCTATTCAGAGTACATCATGAGAAACGCTGGGCTGGAAGAAGCACAAGCTGGAATCAAGACTGCCAGGAGAAATATCAATAACCTCAGATAGGCAGATGACACAACCCTTATGGCAGAAAGTGAAGAGGAAATAAAAAGCCTCTTGATTAAAGTGAAAGAGGAGAGTGAAAAATTTGGCTTAAAGTTCAACATTAAGAAAACTAAGATTATGGCATCTGGTCCCATTACTTCATGGGAAATAGATGGGAAAAGAGTGGTAACAATGTCAGACTTTATTTTTTGGGCTCCACAATCACTGCAGATGGTGACTGCAGCCATGAAATTAAAAGACACTTACTCCTTGGAAGGAAAGTTATGACCAACCTAGATAACATATTGAAAATCAGAGACATTACTTTGCTAACAAAGGTCTGTCTAGTCAAGGCTATAGCTTTTCCAGTGGTCATGTATGGATGTGAGAGTTGGACTGTGAAGAAAGCTGAGCGCTGAAGAATTGATGCTTTTGAACGGTGGTGTTGGAGAAGCCTCTTGAGAGTCCTTTGGACTACAAAGAGATCCAAGATCAGTTCTTGGTGTTCATGGAAGAATTGATGCTAAAGCTGAAACTCGAGTACTTTGGCCACCTAATGTGAAGAGGTGACTCATTGGAAACAACCCTGATGCTGGAAGGGATTGGGGGCAGGAGGAGAAGGGGAGGACAGAGGATGAGGTTCCTGGATGGCATCACTGACTCGATGCACATGAGTTTGAGTGAACTCCGGGAGTTGGTGATGAACAGGGAGGCCTGGCGTGCTACGATTCATGTTGTCGCAAAGATTCGAACACGACTGAGTGACCGAACTGACTGACTGAATCAATCTCTTTGAGTTTCTGGAGGCTAAATAATAAATTAAGGGGAAAATTAATTTTTTTAACTGGAAATATAAAACAGTGTGTATTAAAATATGTCATATAAATTGTTTAGGTATTCTCCTCTGAGGATTTTTGTAACTGCAGTAATCATTTAAATAATAATATGTATCATTCACTCAGCTTCATGTGAAGAAAATAAAATTCTGACTTTAATGGCTGATGGAGGTAAATGGGCAGATGTCTCTACTATTAAGAGTTAAAAGATAGTACAGCCTATTGTTGCTAAGCAGGATATGGAATGAAGATAGAATTAAAGGTCCTAGAGCAATTTATGCTTTCATTTTGTAGCTAAATTATGAATTTCTGTCTGCTGGAGGAGTCCTTAGGCATTTGGGTATTCAAGTAGCTGCAGAAAGGTCTGAAGTAAAGATATGGGTTTTAGAATAGTCTGCAGGTAGATGACAGTTAAAAATATTAACAAGAAGGAGATTGCTGGAATATATGCACTTAGCATAAAAAAAAAAAAAAAAGAAAAGGATTCCTGGGGAAGATCAATAACAAGAGAAGGAAGACAAAAGCGGTCATATTTGGTTCACAAGACTTTAAAAACATAATTTATTTCCAACCTAAAAATCAGTAGATTGTATATAAAATTTTGTATTTCTAAGTTCTATGGAAAATTACAAAATCCTTATTACAATGTATCAGAATTTCCTAAGGGCAGCAATGGTTTGAAGATTAGTGAGTGCCCCAGTTAAATCAGATCTCCTTTCTCTAGTCAGGTGATAGAAACCCTGAGGCCTACTTCCATTTAGGCACTATATTCATTTGACTAGATGGCTTCTGAGAAAAGGAACAAATAAACAAGAACAGTTTCTCAGAGATTCACAATCCTGGCATATGCCTCAGAGAGGTGTGGGGAGTAAAACTGAAATATCTGTGATTAGGGAGAGACTGCTTAGCTTTAAGATCATTTAAGAAGGCAACTTCCCCAATACCTTGCAGTATTTAGAACAAATCAGAAATAAACATAGAAACTCCTTGAATGTAGTTACTCCATTGTATTCTATGTTGTATTTTATATATTATGAGAAATATTAGTTCTGTATGTGCTTCAGATCAGATCAGATCAGTCGCTCAGTCGTGTCCGACTCTTTGCAACCCCATGAATCACAGCACACTAGGCCTCCCTGTCCATCACCAACTCCTGGAGTTCACTGAGACTCACATCCATCGAGTCACTGATGCCATCCAGCCATCTCATCCTCTGTCGTCCCCTTCTCCTCTTGCCCCTGATCCCTCCCAGCATCAGAGTCTTTTCCAATGAGTCAACTCTTCACATGAAGTGGCCAAAGTACTGGAGTTTCAGCTTTAGCATCATTCCTTCCAAAGAAATCCCAGGGCTGATCTCCTTCAGAATGGACTGGTTGGATTTCCTTGCAGTCCAAGGGACTCTCAAGAGTCTTCTCCAACACCACTGTTCAAAAGCATCAATTCTTTAGTGCTCAGCTTTCTTCACAGTCCAACTCTCACATCCATACATGACCACAGGAAAAACCATAGCCTTGACTAGACGAACCTTTGTTGGCAAAGTAATGTCTCTGCTTTTCAATATGCTATCTAGATTGGTCATAACTTTCCTTCCAAAGAGTAAGCGTCTTTTAATTTCATGGCTGCAGTTAATTACTAAATGACCTTAATAAAAAGTACAATTTAAATAGAAGAAATTTACTATTCCACACATGTGTATATCTGCTTGTAAATTATCTTAAAGTCAAGGTTGATATTTTTTGGTCGGGAGTCATTGATTTTCATGACTGACAGTGTTGTCATTTCTTTTTGAAAGTTAATTACTTGTGGCTGCTCTGGGTCTTGATTGCTGTATGTGGGCTTTCTCTAGCTGTGGAGAGTGGGGGCTACTCTCTAGGTGCGGTGCATGGGCGTCTCATTGTGGTGGCTTCTCAGATTGTGGAGCATGGGCTCTAAGGCACATGGGCTTCAGTGGCTGTGGCTCACGGGCTTAGTTCCCCTGTGGCATGTGAAATTCTCCTGGACTGGGATCAAACCCGTGTCCCCCCAACTGGCAGGCAGATTTTCAACCACTGGACCACTGTGGAAGTTCAGTATTGCCATTTCTTAGAAGATTTTTACATGTCTGTCTAAAACAGGAGTCCCCAACCTTCGGGATCTAATATCAGATGATCTGAGGTGGAACTGATACAATAATAATAGAAATAAAGTGCAAAATAAATGTAATGCACTTGAATCATCCTGAAACCATCCCCCCTCACCATCGTCCCTGGAAAAATTGTCTTCCATGAAACTGGTCCCTGGATGTTTGGGACCAAAATGTGGACCACTAGTCTAAAGTACATATTTTTCTGGTTTTCAAATTCAAATAAACAGATTCCAAAATATAAATTTACAAATTCTGCAGCAAGTTGTAAATCTGCTCAGTAGAGTATAAGCTTCTCCTGGACAGAGTCTCCAGCTATGTGTTTGTTTTGTTTTGTTTTTCCCCAGCTGTTTTGTTTTATCCCCTGAACATAGAACATGGCTGCTGCTGCTGCTGCTGCTAAGTCGCTTCAGTCATGTCCGACTCTATGCGACCCCATAGACTGGGCTATGCAGCCACCAGACTCCCCTGTCCCTGAGATTATCCAGGCAAGAACACTGGAGTGGGTTGCCATTTCCTTCTCCAATACATGAAAGTGAAAAGTGAAAGTGAAGTCGCTCAGTTGGTCCAACTCTTAGCGACCCCATGGACTGCAGCGCACCAGGCTCCTCCGCCCATGGGATTTTCCAGGCAAGAGTACTGGAGTGGCCAGTATGCAAATTGTAGTAAACTCAGGAAATATTTTTGACTATAGATTTGCATTATTACTCAAGCTGTGAGTCCACAAATCAAGTGTAATTGCAGTGGAGTTTTGAAGTGGAGTTTGGAGATCTCTTGAGCCACAGAAATTCAGACTATTTAAGTCAAAGAACTGTATTCCAGACCTAGTTCAATAACAAAATCAGAATCCAAATCTGGAAGACACTTTTTGAAATCACGTAAATGACAACAATATTATAATTTATAAAACTTCTCGTACAGCTTATGTTACTTTATTTTCAATGCAACCCTGAGAAATAACTAGATATATTAATCTGGAACCTGGGACTCCTAGCACTAGCCTGGAGCTTAGTGCTCTTTGGCTGAAAATGGTTTCTGCCACTTCCTAGACATCATGACCTTAAGCAGATTATTGAACCTTTTCGAGTCTCGGGTTCCTGATCTGCAAAAAAGGGAAAATAGTAGGAACCTGAAGGGCTCCTGTGAGCTTTGATGGAGATTTTGCTCGTAAAGTGCCTAGCATAGTAACTCCTGCATGGATCAATCCCACTGTGACTATGATTATTTTGCTACTTGATTATTTTACTACTTGCCCAAGATCCCTCAGCCAGTAAGTGGACTCCAAACTGAAATCTTCTGACTCCAGATTCTATGTTTTCTATTCTGCAATAGACTACACAGACTTAAAATTTCCACTATTTCATATCTCAGATTATGACAGTCCCCAAATTTCTTAGGTTGCCTTTGTATACTTACATAATACCATATGTGGAAAATAATCTTTTGGACTGGCTGCATGATTGTGAAACTAAAACATTGTTAGATATTCTAGGTATAGGTGAATGTTGGAAAAGTTTTCATAAAAACTAATTTTTAAAAGTGCACACTCTATAGTCCATGCACCAGCATTTTCACTAAATGATTTTGGGGTTGTGTAATTTTGGACTGAGGCTTGAAGAATATGCATACATTTGTCTGTAGAGCTGTGATAATACCTCACACATGTATAGTATGTCACAATGTTTCAAAAGTTGGATGATTTACAGAGTTTCTGATAAGTGTGTTGCCAGTTAAAACTACACCTTGTGTAGTTTTTTCTTAAATATCTACAATCAGATACAGGAATTATATTTAAACATTCTATAAAAAAGCACTGTCAGAAACTTCAGAAATAAAGTATCTTTAATTTTATTTGGAACACAAAATAGAAGCAGGGAAATTAACCTCTCCACAGGAAATCAACAGCGAAAAGTAAAATATAGTGTCAGTATTTGAATTACAACTATACTAAGAAATATATAATTTGTGACTTAGGAGAAAGAAAACAATATTGTAAGGGGAAAGACAATATAAAGAAGAGCTGCAATAGCACTGATAAATCATGGTTTCACAGTTAATTGTCAAGCATAAAAATGTGTATTATAAATTTCTTTGGTTTTACTCTAGGAGAAGTGGCTAAGTAAAACTAACATAGGAATTGTGGAAATTACATTTAACAAAGGAAAAACTATGAAGGACATTTTGTAATTTCTGTGGGACTCACAGAGGTGAGTCTCATCCTGGGTTCATGCCATTTCACAGATCATTAGAGGCATGAGAAGAGCCTTTTTGCCTGGCTGAGCTGTGGCAGCATTCCACACAGATTCCCAGCCAAAAAATTCCCTCAAGTGACCCTCACCATCATTGCACTTGAAATTGTATTAGTGGCTAATGGCAGATTTTGGCCTTGAATATGAACCAGTATGGACTATTTCTCACATTCTTATTTACAAGTTAAATATCACAGTAGAATCTAACCTTATTTCAACTATTCTCCATAAAATCAAATCCTAAAAAAGCATATATGCATTATTGCATGTACTAAGAAACAGGAAGGAACAGCACAATCATCTCTCTCATCTGAGAGAGTGCTTCCAGAGAACCTGAGAGCTGAGTGATCCACATCAAACTAGAGGCATCTCTGCTTCATGTTTCTGTTACCATGAGTGTGTGCAATGCTAAACACTGGCTCTTATTTATTGGAATCCTTTAAATGTGATGGCATTTAAAAGCAGTTTTGGAATACAAAGTGAGTAGCTTCTAATACATAGAAAGTAAAAGACAAATGCCTTCTTGCTTTCCATTAGTTATTTTTATTAGATGAGTCCCCACATGGAATGTCTAACAGTATACAATTTTCATGTTTTTAAAAGAAGATAATGTTCATGAAATGTACATTTTAAGGCAATAGTGAATAAAATTTGAAGAAGTATACATAGTATACTTTTCTAGGTTTTTTTCCTAATAAACTGGTCTCTTCATTTTATCCCTCAAGAATACGTCACCATTTTTCATCACACCTTTGATTTTCAAAGTGACTTTTTATTCAGAGTCTTACATTCCTTATCCCACCTGAGCTACATACCAAATCAAAATGTCATATATTTTCATCCCTTTCTTTTCTTTGTAGTAATCTATACGTTTTCAGGGCTAACCTGGAAAAGAGTGCCCCAGCCATTTTCCCTACTGTTCCAAGGTTTTGGAAGTCTGCAGCCTAAAGTCCACCCTCATATAATGCACACCATATGGTGATACTTCCCCCACTGTTGTGACAATGTCATTGTAAACATATGCTTAGGTGAAAGGATGTTTATTTAATCCATTAAATCTTTGTAAAGAAAAATTCTAAAATGATGACCTGGGATGACAGTATCTCTCAACAATGAGTCATTTTGAATAAACCACAGAGGCAGAGGGGCTGAGTTCCTACAGCACTTGACTAGAATTGAATCAGCACATTACCTGAGATCCTGAATTCTTATAATGGTGTGTGTGTATATATATATATATATATATATTTTAATTTTTTAACTTTACAATTTTGTATTCGTTTTGCCATTTATCAACATGAATCCACCAAAGGTATATTTTTGTTACCAATACATCATGTAAGTTTGAACTAATTTCACTGTCACTTGGTAGACGATATAGGTTGATTTTTCTGAAAGAACTAGAGTAGCTTTTATGCCGAGTTGTTATGCAAGAGTGAAATTGTGCGGTTCCTCTCCCAAAGAAATCCTGAAGTTGAAACACTGTTGATGATGAATTGACGTGAAACCAAAGCAGCAGACAGATCATGCTGATATTAATATGGAGAGATGAGGTGGAAAAGATGGTTCAGAAACACTGTGTTAACTAAAGGCTATCCAGGCCTGGGCTTCCTGGTAGCTCGGCAGTAGAGAATCCTCCTACAATTCTCCTGGGTTGGATCCTTGGGTCGCAAAGACCCCCTGGAGAAAGGAATGGCTACCCACCCCAGTATTTTTGCCTGGAGAATTCCATGGACAGAGGAGCCTGGTGGACTACAGTCTATGGGGTCACAAAGAATGGGACACGACTGAGCAACTTAGCACCACCATCAACGCCTGGAGTATGCACAAAAAAATACCCAATAAGCACAGTGTATATGCTTTCTTTGAATTATTTGAACTCTGTTTCTTTAGCTTTTTCAGGGTAACATTCAGTCTTCATTTTTCTTCTCCCTCATCTTTTACCTTTTTTATTAGTGAAGTTGTCCTCATATTCTTTTCTATTATATACTCTCAGTTCTAAAATTAAGGTACTGCATGTAGTAGATAATCAGAAAATATTTACATTAACACTCAGTATTCCAGATTCCTTCAGAGAAGGCAATGGCACCCCACTCCAGTACTCTTGCCTGGAAAATCCCATGGATGGAGGAGCCTGGTAGGCTGCAGTCCATGGGGTCGCTAAGAGTCGGACACGACTGAGCGACTTCACTTTCACTTTTCACTTTCATGCATTGGAAAAGGAAATGGCAACCCACTCCAGTGTTCTTGCCTGGAGAATCCCAGGGACGGGGGAGCTTGGTGGCTGCCGTCTATGGGGTCACACAGAGTCGGACACGACTGAAGTGACTTAGCATAGCATAACATAGCATTCCAGATTCCTTGAATTTGCTGAAAACCTATTGTTCTAAATCTTATTACTTTATTCTGTAATATATATATATATATACATAAATTCATTTTTTAAATAAATACAATAATTACAAAGTAGTGATATTATAAAATAATTTTTCTCCTCAGGAATTGTCACCTTTGAGAGTACTTTTTTTCTATATATTTTATTACTGCAAGTATTTGTACCACTTTTGAAATAACATCTTCTATTATTTAGCCTTTTTTTTTTAAGTTTTAATAGTGAAAACTCACTATTTTCATTTGCCGTAATCTTTCAAAGTCTCTTCATTGACCTTAGATTTTCACACTTTAGCCTCCATAACTTATAGTGAACTACCATTTTCACTTCATCTCTACTCCTGGAAGGAAGTACTTTCTTTCTTTATACAGCTTTCTTTGAATTATTTGAACTCACTTTCTTTAGCTTTTTCAGGGTAATATTCAGTCTTCATTTTTCTTCTCCCTCATCTTTTACCTTTTTTATTAGTGAAGTTGTCCACATATTATTTTCTATTATATACTCTCAGTTCTCAGATTAAGGTACTACATGTAGTAGATAATCAGAAAATATTTACATGAACACTCAGTATTTCACTAACCATGCCTTCATTTTCCCTTAAAACAATAGAACAACAAAGAGAGAAAACAAATTTTCATAAATAAAGCAGGAAATAGTTCTTATTTCACACTTTATGGGAAAGGGAATATTTATTTAATCATATTAATGATTAAGTACACTGATTATCTTTCTTTTCTTGAAATGTTATTTATAATACCTACAATATTATGCTAGTTCCAGATCTACAACACAGTGATTCAGTATTTCTATACATTACAAAATGATCTCAATAAGTCTAGTCATCATTGTCACTATGCAAAGATATTACAATATTGTTGACTATATTCCCCATGCTTCACATTTCATTTTGTTACTCATTTATTTCATAACTGGAAGTTTGTGTCTCTGAATCTTTCTAACTCATTTCACTAATCTCCCAACTCCTGCCCCTCCGGCAACAACTTGTTTGTTATATGCATCTTTCAGAATATATTTTAGATTCCATATATAAGTGAAATTATATGGTATTTTGTCTTTCTTTGACTTATCTCACTTGACATGATACCATCTAGGCCCATCCATATTGTCACAAATGGCAAGATTTCAAACTTTTTGTAATGGATGGGTAATATTCCATTAAATAGATACGTATCCTTTGTCATAGATTAATTGACCATAAGTGTGTGGGTTTATTTCTGGGCTCTCTATCCTGTCCCATTGATCTATATGTCTTTTCTGTACTATCACCATATTGTGTTGATGACTGTAGCTTTATAGTATGGTCTGATGTCAGGAAGCATAATGCCTCCAATTTTATTCTTTCTTCTCAAGATTGTTTTGGTTATGAGGGGTCTTTTATGCTTCTCTATGAATTTTCAGATTATTTTTTGAGTTCTTTATAGAGTTTCATGGCATTTTAATGGGAATTGCATTGAATCTGTAGGTTGCTTTGGATAATATGGTCACTTTAATAATATCAATCATTCTAACCATGAATTTAGGATATCTTTACTTTTTTTTTGTATCATCTTTAATGTTCATCAATGTTTTATAGATTTCAGAGTATCAGATCAGATCAGATCAGTCATTCAGTCATGTCCGACTCCTTGTGACCCCATGAATTGCAGCACGCCAGGCCTCCCTGTCCATCACCAACTCCCGGAGTTCACTCAGACTCACGTCCATCGAGTCAGTGATGCCATCCAGGAATCTCATCCTCTGTCGTCCCCTTCTCCTCCTGCCCCTGATCCCTCCCAGCATCAGAGTCTTTTTCAATGAGTCAACTCTTCACATGAGGTGGCCAAAGTACTGGAGTTTCAGCTTTAGCATCATTCCTTCCAAAGAAATCCCAGGGCTGATCTCCTTCAGAATGGACTGTTTGGATCTCCTTGCAGTCCAAGGGACTCTCAAGAGTCTTCTCCAACACCACAGTTCAAAAGCATCAATTCTTCGGTGCTCAGCCTTCTTCACAGTCCAACTCTCACATCCATACATGACCACAGGGAAAACCATAGCCTTGACTAGACAAAACTTTGTTGGCAAAGTAATGGCTCTGCTTTTCAATATGCTATCTAGGTTGGTCATAACTTTCCTTCCAAGGAGTAAGCATCTTTTAATTTCATGGCTACAGTCACCATCTGCAGTGATTTTGGAGCCCAGAAAAATAAAGTCTGACACTGTCTCCACTGTTTCAGCATCTATTTCCCATGAAGTGATGGGACCAGATGCCATGATCTTCGTTTTCTGAATGTTGAGCTTTAAGCCAACTTTTTCACTCTCCACTTTCACTTTCATCAAGAGGCTTTTTAGTTCCTCTTGACTTTCTGCCATAAGGGTGGTGTTATCTGCATATCTGAGGTTATTGATATTTCTCCCAGCAATCTTGATTCCAGCTTGTGTTTCTTCCAGTTCAGCGTTTCTCATGATGTACTCTGCATATAAGTTAAATAAACAGGGTGACAATATACAGCCTTGATGTACTCCTTTTCCTACTTGGAACCAGTCTGTTGTTCCATGTCCAGTTCATTACTGTTACTTCCTGACCTGCATACAAATTTCTCAAGAGGCAGATCAGGTGGTCTGGTATTCCCATCTCTTTCAGAATTTCCCACAGTTTCGTGCGATTCACACAGTCAAAGGCTTTGGCATAGTCAATAAAGCAGAAGTAGATGTTTTTCTGGAACTCTCTTGCTTTTTTATGATCCAGCGGATGTTGGCAATTTGATCTCTGGTTCCTCTGCCTTTTCTAAAACAAGCTTGAACATCAGGAAGTTCACGGTTCACCTATTGCTGAAGCCTGGCTTGGAGAATTTGAGTATTACTTTACTAGCGTGTGAGATGAGTGCAATTGTGCAGTATTTGAGCATTCTTTGGCACTGCCTTTCTTTGGGATTGGAATGAAAACTGACTTTTTCCAGTTCTGGGCCACTGCTGAGTTTTCCAAATTTGCTAGCATTCCTTGGTTAAGTATATTTTTATCTATTTTACTTTTTCTGATGTAATTTTGAACAAAATTGTTTTCTTACTTTCTCTTATAGTTCATTATTAATGTATAGAAAACTAACAGATTTATGTATATTTATCAGATCCTTCAACTATGCCTCATTAATTTCTGAGTTCTAATAGTTTTCAGTGGAAACTTTATGCTTTTTACATGTAATAGCATACCATCTTCAATAGTGACAGTTTTACTTTTTCTTTTCCAATTTAAATGTTGTTTTTTTTGTTTGTTTTTTTTGTTTTTTTTTGTTTTTTTTTTTAATTTCTTTTTCTGTTCTGAATGCTGTGGCTAGGACTTCCAATCCTATGTTTAAAAAGTGATGGAAGTGGGCATCCTTGACTTTTTCTTGATTTTAGAGGAAGAATTTTTTTTACTTTTCAATGTTAATTGTGATGTTAGCTGTAGATTTTTCATAAAGTCTTTATTACTTTGAGATATGTTCCCTCTATAATAGCTTTGATGCGAGTTTTTATAATGATTGAATGTTGAATGTGTTTTGTCACACTTTTCTGGTGCATCAACTGAGATTCTTATCCTTCCCTTTGTTAATGTAGTATATCACATTCATTGATTTCCAGATAGTGAACCATCCTTATATCCCTTGAATAAATTCCACTTGATCATGTTGCATGATCCTTTTTATATATTGTTGAATTTGGTTTGCTATATTTTGCTGAATATTTTTACATCTATATTCATCCAAGATATTGGCCTATAACTTTCCTTTTCTTATTATGTCTTTGGTTTTGATATCAGGGTAATGATGGGCTTGTCTCATATAATGAAATTTGGGGTGATCATTTTTTACAAATTTTTGGAATGGTTTAAGAAAGATAGATATTTTAGTTCATTATATGTTTGGTAGAATTTTCATGTGAAGCCATCTCGTCCTGGACTTTTATTTTCTGGGAGATTTTTGGTTATCAGCTCAATTTCACTACTAGTGATCAATCTGTTGAGATTGTATGTTTCTTTCTGAATCAGTCTTGGAATATTGTATGTTTCTAGAAATTTACCCATTTCTTCTAGTTTGTCCAATTTGATGGCATAACTGTTCATAGTATTTATTTTCTTATGATTTTTTTTTGTATATCTGTGATACCAGTTGTAATTTCTCCTCTTTTATCTTTTTATGTCTTTTCTCTCTCACTCTTTTTTTCCCCCTCTATAAGCTGGTCTAGAGGCTTAGCAATTTTGTTAATTATTTTAACAAGACAGCTCTTGGTTTTATTGATTATTTCTGTTGCTTTTGGTTTTAATATTTCCTTCTTTCTGCTGAACTTTAAGCTTTCTCTTTTTCTAATTCATGATGGTTAGGTTGTTTATTTGAGATTTTTCTTATTTCTTGAGGTAAGTCTCTAAACATACATACATACATATATATATATATATATATATGCATATAATATATTTTTTAGGTAGGTCTCTCTCTCTCTCTCTCTCTCTCTCTCTCTCTATATATATATATATATATATATTTCTTGAGGTAATGTTAATTTATAGCTACACATTGATCTATATTTACTTATTTTAATTGATAGTCATTTAAGTTCACATTCTGGAAGATTTAAATGTTTATTCACCTCCCCCACATTCATATATTTAACATTGTATTTTGTATCTTTGTGTCTAACTCTTAACCATTTATTGTATGTGCAGGTTATTTCACACTTCTTTATAGTGGGATTTCTATTTAGTTTGAAAATCATTACCAGGGGGCTATAAGAAACTGAGTATGCATATGTTTATTCCTGAAAATAGATTAGTGTTTCCTTAGGGACGTTTAAGTCCCCAAATATTATTGTATGATTGTCAGTTTCCATTTCTATGCATTCTTCTTCCTGTAGCCTTTTATTTTCCACCTAAAGAAGAGCCTTTAATAATTCTTGTAAGCCTGGGCCAGTGTTGATGAAATCTCTAACCCTTGCATGTCTGGTAACTCCCCTCTCCCCTTCAGCTCTGAATATGATGGCCATGGTGTGTGTATCATAGGCCTTGGGTGTTCCCTCTCAGGATTCATTACATCATGCCACTCCCTTCTGTCCTGCAAAGTCTCTTTTAAAAATAGGCTGATGGCCTTATGGGTGTCCCCTTGTACATGCCTGTGTGATGATTGGGGCTGGTGCACTGGGACGACCCAGAGGGATGGAATGGGGAGGGAGGAGGGAGGAGGGTTCAGGATGGGGAACACATGTATACCTGTGGCGGATTCATTTTGATATTTGGCAAATCTAATACAGTTATGTAAAGTTTAAAAATAAAATAAAATTTAAAAAAAAATAATAAAAAAATAAAATTATCTTTACCTATTGATTTTGCCATTTATGAAATGTCTAGGTATAGGTCTCTTTGAGTTCATCTTGCTTGAGACTCTCTTTGCTTCCTATACCTGGAAATCTGTTTCCTTCTGCAGTTTTGGGAAATTGCAAGTCACAATTTTATAAAACATACTTTCAACCTTTTATTTTTTTAATTTTCTTCTCCTTCTTGGACCCTTATAATAAGAATGTTTGTATGTCTGATGTCCAAACAATCTGTACAATATACTTATTTTTGAAAATGTCTTCTTTTTTTTTGCTGTTCTGATTGGGTGACTTCTATTCTATTTTCTAGCACTTTTATACATTCCTCTACATCACCTCCTTTGCTGTTAACTCCTTCTAGTGTAGATTTCCTTTTAGTTATTGTTTTCTTCAGCTCTGACTGTTTATTTTAGCATTCTTATTACTAAATGCTTTGATCTCTTTATCTGGTAAATTATCTCTTTTTTATTAGGATTTTTTTCAGGGATCTTTATTACTCTTTCATTTGAAATGCATTTTTCTGTCTTCTCATTTTTTTTTTAACTTTCCGTCTTTATGAAATAAGATAATAAGGTAAAATAGTTACTTATTCTGATCTTATAGGAATATACTTTTATGTGGGGACCACTCTGTTGTCTGCATGTGTCCAGTAGCTGTGGTAGGAGATCTGGATCTGAAGTTAGCACAGGTAACATCTTCCCCCAGAATGTTCTGACACCTGCCACTTCGTTGGGAGGCAAGGAGTAAACACGGAGAGACTAGGCCAGACTAAGGTTTGAGCCAGGGCTTTTCCTACACTCATGAGCAGTCACCACTTTATTGGGGTGGTGGCAGGGCCCAAGGTGCTGGAGTAGAAACCCTCAGAATCACCTCTGAGATGTTCCTTCTAAGTTGTGCACTTTCCTTGCTAATGACAGTGTTCCCCCTAGGGGAGAGCAATACCTGAGCAAGAGGGATGAAGTGGGTGCCCTGTGCAGTCTGGGGTACCAGTTGTGGTGGTCCTGGCCAGTGATTCAGAGTCCCAGGCAGTTTCCAATACTGCTTCTGTATAAGTGCTGCTAATATTTTTTTTTTCTTTTTTTGCCATGTTCAGAGACATTGTCTGGTGCAAGCTAGCTCTATCCCTTCTAGTTGTGCACACCCTCATTTGCAGTGTCACCTCTGCCCTAGTTGAAAACAATGCTGGAGCAGAAGGAGCTGGAGCAGGTGCCCAGGATTGGCTAAGGTTTGGGCTGGAGGGATCCTAACAAGCTGGTCAGAGCAGTTTTCAATCTACTGCCTCTATGTTGTTCCCAGGAATAAGCATATGCGCATTCAGTTTCTGACAGCCCCCTGGTACGTTCTGAATGATTTTCAAACCAGCTCAGAGGACTCATTTTCCCAGTGTCAGATCCCAGGCATGGAGTACACAAAATGTGGCTTGAATCACTCATTCCCTGAGGCCCTAATATGTCCCTCCTCTTTCATGTCCTCTGCTAGGGGTGTGGGACTTGACCTCCTCCCTTAAATTACTTGGTTTCATATGGATCTTTCTTTACAGCTTTGGTTGTAGAAAAGCTATACTGACAGTCTCCAGATTGTTTTCAATGTTGTTTGATATGTAGATGTATTTTTGATGTCTTCACTGGAGAGGTGAGCTCAGCATCTTCCTACTCCTTCATGTGATCTCCCTTACAATTGATATATATTTTTTTAAATAAAAAAAAATAATGTATTTGTTTTCAGTTCAGTTTAGTTCAGTTGCTCAGTTGTGTCTGACTCTTTGGGACCCCATAGACTGCAGCATGCCTGCCTTCCCTGTCCATCATCAACTCCCAGAGCTTGCTTAAATTCATGTCCATCGAGTCGGTGATGCCATCCAACCATCTCATCTTCTGCCATCCCCTTCTCTTCCTGCCTTCAATCTTTCCCAGCATCAGGGTCTTTTCCAATGAGTCGATTCTTCCCGTCAGGTGGCCAAACTATTGAACCTATAGCTTCAGCATCAGTCCTTCCAATGATTTGCTTTAGGATTGACTGGTTTGATCTCCTTGCAGTCCAAGAGTCTTCCTCAACATCACAGTTCAAAAGCATCAATTCTCTGGTGCTCAGTTTTCTTTATGATGCAACTCTCACATCCATGCATGACTACTGGAAAAACCATAGCTTTGACTAGATGGAACTTTGTAAGTAAAGTAATGTCTCTGATTTTAATATGCTGTGTAAGTTTGTCATAGCTTTTCTTCTAAGGAGCAAGCATCTTTAAATTTCATGGCTGCTGTCACCATCTGAGGTGATTTTGGAGCCCAGGAAAATAAAGTCTCTCACTCTTTCCATTGTTTCTCCATATATTCTCCAGGAATTGATGGAACTGGATGCCATGATCCTCATTTTTTGAATGTTGTGTTTTAATTCAGCTTTTTCACTCTCCTCTTTCAATTTCATCAAGAGGCTTGTTAGTTCTTTTTAACTTTCTGCAATAAGGGTAGCATCATCTGCATATCTGAGGTTATTGATATTTCTCCCAGCAATCTTGATTCCAGCTTGTGCTTCATCCAGTCTGGCATTTCACATGATGTACTCTGAATATAAGTTAAATAAGCAAAGTGACAATATACAGACTTGACATACTCCTTTCCCGGTTTGGAAAATTTCTCATGGGTTTCTTGGGTCCTGGTGTGTACAAGGTATTGTTTGAGTCCTCTGAGCATCTCTGGTGGGTATGTGGTTTGATTCTAAATGCATTTTCACCCGTCATTCTGTCCTATTGAAGCTTCTCCTTTGCCCTTGGATGTGGGGTATCTTTTTTTGTGGTGAGATTCAGCATTCTCCTTTAGAGGCTTGTTCAACAGTTAGTTGCAATTTTGAAGTTCTCACAGGAAAAGATGAACACACGTCCTTTACTCTATCATTTTGGCCAGATCTTCAATGCATCTGTTAGGCAATTTTCAAAATTCAGCTATAAGAAATAAAACAATTAAAATCACAGTTATTAGACTACTAAAAAATAAATCTATGCATACTAGTTTTAATTTTTGAAAATACTTATTTTGTAAACTATGTTGTGCTGCTTTGCATTAACATTTTGTTTTAGGCCTTTTCCCAATAAGTTATCCAAAAATATTGTTTTAATGATCAACTAATATTTTAATCTATGGAAGTTAATAATATATTTAACTGAAAAATTTTAAATGGTTTAATTTTTCCAGTTTATAACAAACTTAAGTAACAATTTGGCCATATTCCTTCTTATTTCCATTGAGTTTGTTTATAGAATTACTGCATGAAGAAGCATGCATATTTAAAGGCTCTTGATACCTTACTGTGAAATTGCTTTCTTGACAGACAAATATGGCCATCGTTAGTGTCTTATGAGATACTTTTCATCACACTATATATTAATTTTTATTTATTTTTTAATTAGATGGCTGGCTTTTCATAATTAAGTATTTTCATTTTGTTTTGCTTTCTTTGTTATGTATTTTAAACTACATTTCCTTTGTTCAGTTTTTCCTTTCCCTTAATTTACATGAAAAAATAAATTAGATTAAACTGGTCTTTTCAGGCTCAGACAGAACATATTTTATAGCATTTTTCTTATCTTAATTATTGTTTTTATTCATGATGTTTAAAAGTATGCAACTTTGCTATATAAGCTTTTAATGAGCACTTACAAATGTTTGTGAGTGTCTATCCAGTGTTGTCATGATAACATTGAAGAAACTAAAAGTAAAATAAAATAGAATTTTGGTTTATTATTTAAATCTAGAAACTTATTAGCACTTAATGAATAAGTAATGTAAAATAATTATTAAATTTATATGTATACTAAAATTCTGAAATCAGCAATTATATTAATTTTTAATTAGAATTTAATTTTTATCAAGTTTAGATCTAGTGGTCACTTAATCTAAATTGTTATATTACATTGGGCTTTTGCTTTCTACTTATCCTAGCCATTATCTTCTCTTTGATGTTATTTCCCAGTTCAATCTGGTCACTGATGTTTATTTTAGTAATTATATGAGCAGAAAATTGAGAAGAATTTTTATGCTTAATGGTTTAGCTGAGGCTAGTACTGAGAACATTAAAATGGCAGTAGACTTGATAGGTAAGATATCTCTGATATGGGAAATTGTATTTAATATACAAAGAATCCTTAAATATAACAAAATAGAGCATATCTTAACAAACATATGGGCCAGCATATGATATCATTCTATGTCATCCCTCAAGTTGGTCATGTGGATCCTATGAGCCCTGTGGTGATGTCATTCACTGATTTCACTTCTAGCCCATAGAAAATTGGCACCTGTCTGTCCTTCAGTACTTTGCTATAGGAAAAACAGCTCTCCAGTGAGTGTTCTCCTAGAGGTCCACAAAGCAGTGTTCAGTTCTGTTCAGTCGCTCAGTCATGTCCAACTCTTTGCGACCCCATGAATTGCAGCATGCCAGGCCTCCCTGTCCATCACCAACTCCCGGAGTTCAGTCAAACTCATGTCCATAGAGTCAGTGATGCCATCCAGCCATCTCATCCTCTGTTGTCCCCTTCTCCTCCTGCCCCCAATCCCTTCCAGCATCAGTCTTTTCCAATGAGTCAACTCTTTGCATGTGGTGGCCAAAGTACTGGAGCTTCAGCTTTAGCATCATTCCTTCCAAAGAACACCCAGGGCTGATCTCCTTTAGAATGGGCTGGTTGGATCTCCTTGCAGTCTAAGGGACTCTGAAGAGTCTTCTCCAACACCACAGTTCAAAAGCATCAATTCTTCAGTGCTCAGCTTTCTTCACAGTCTAATTCTCACATCCATACATGACTACTAGCCCTGATTAGACCTGTATTTTATTCCTTGCAAGATACAAAACTGCCCTTTCCAACCCTACTTCTGTGCTTTCACAGAAATGCATGGGCATTTGAGTACAGGTCATAGTTCAATACAATATGTTCAATGCAATACAAAATGTTTGATATATTCACCATTTTATCTGCTTCTTAATTTCTAAAAATATTATAAACATTAAAAAGAATGGTAGTAATATCAATGTAGTATAGGAACATGAAAAAGATGACTCTGTATAATTCTTTTAAAAAATCTCTCCTTTAGAAAATGTTGATGTCTGTAAATAGTCAGTGTTATTTAACCAGTTAAAATGTCCCCATCTTCTCTATTCTGATCCTATGTTTCCTTTTGATTTACTTAAAGATTTTAAAAAGATTCTAAAATATGTTCTCTGAAATGCCAATAAATTAGATGAACCTCGTTTTCTTGATCTCCTTCATTGGAATTGGTGGGAATCATCCTCACAGTAGTAATGTAGGTATTACTAATAGTTGTAGCTGTGAAAGTAACAGTACTTGTAACATTGTGTTACACGCAGTTATTCCTGCTGCAGTTTATCTAAGTTATCAATATAACTTAGTTATACCAATATAACTTAGTCAGATGTAAAGCTGAGTATGAGAAGAGTTCTACATAGAAAGATTCTTCAAAGGAAGTTACTGAAAACCTAATTGTTTTGCCAAAGCTGGAAAAATGGCAAAATCCAGAAATGCTCCTTGGCAGGGAGTCAACTGATTTGGAAAGAAAGTGGGAAGAAATAAGGCCAAAATGGAGCTGCCCTTTGCCTCAGGCATTATTTACAGCTTCCTTCAAGCAAATGAATAACTAAAGCATCCAGTTTAAAGAATCAGGAGAAGATTCCAACACCATCTGTTTAAACAGGGAGGGGAAATAAAATACAAGCCATCAACATTTTGGGGAAGTAAACAGGAATGAATGGAACTTCTCTAAGTCATAATTAAACAGTATAAAAACAACAAACGCAGCAAAGAATTCATGGTAACTCTGTAAAGTTACAAATCAACAAAAAAACAGATATAGCATGCAAAGGACAAATGAGTATTTAGTTAAATGTATAATTTAAGATATTGGGGGGGGGCTAAAAAGCAGGTGTTTGAACTTTTAAGAAAATGAAAGAGACTATGATATCTATGAAATGAATTATAAGAGTAAAGAAAGAACAAAAAGAGTTTAAAGGGAGCTGGCAAAATTAAGTAAAACATTTGATTAGAAAAGCAAAATCACCTCAAAGCTTAAACCTACATTAGAAACATCAATAAATAAAATCAGCATTTTTAAAATAAGGAGGATAGAGTGGAGAATATATCACACAATGAAGAGCTGCAGAATCAGAACCTAAGAATTGATGGATTAGCTATTATAGGAAGATAGGTTGCCTATCTTAGGTTACCTAAAGGTTATCTAATCTATAGGAAGATAATGTTGGTCAAATATATAAATAATTGGCATTTTTAAAGATGAGGAAAGGATGAAAAAAATGAATACAATGAAGTTCCAGATATGGAACAATGTTCACTTTAAGTTCTGTGTAGTAAAATCATGTTTTATTTTGTGGGGGAAAAAAAAAAAAAAAAAAAGCTCATGCTTTATGGCAAGACAAGAAAAATTTAAACATAAAAAAATTTTCTCTTCCTTCTGGCTTCTCTCTCCTCTCTGCTCTGCATTGTGTATCTGCCTTATACATTGACCAGATCTCTCCCATCGACAGAAATACCTGTGTGCTGTGCTATGTTTAGTCACTCAGTCATGTCTGAATCTTCACTACTCCATGGACTGTAGCCTGACGGGCTCCTCTTTCCACAGGGATTCTCCAGGCAAGAATACTGAAGTGGGTTGCCATACCCTTCTCCAGGGGATCTTCCTGACCCAGGAATTGAACTGGGTCTCCTGCACTGCAGTTGAGGGGGTAAACAGTTAAGCATGTGTGTACTTAGTGTACATAGCTTATGGTGAAAGGCGTCAGACTTGTGGCCTTTGGAGGATAGAATTTTAATCCAGGGCCAGAGATGAGGCTTGATCACTAAGAGCTTTTGTGTAGCAGAGTTTAACAGCAGCAGCAGCAGCAGTTTTAGTACAGTGAAAAAGAGACAGAAAGCTTCTGCTGTAGACATCAGGAGGGGCAGAGAGTGCCCCACTCTCTAGTCTTATTAAGGCCTAATATACTTTTTCAATTGGTTACTAATAATAGAAAGGTCTTACCAGACCCACTCCCACAACATAAGATAAGATTAGTCAGAAAGTTTTTGTTAAGAAGGAGAAACACATCCTCAAGCAAGATACATTGTTGTTATATATTCAGTTTAGTTCAGTTCAGTCTCTCAGTTGTGTCTGACTCTTTGTGACCCCATGAGTCACATCACACCAGGCCTCCCTGTCCACCAACTCCCAGAGTTCACTCAGACTCAGGTCCATCAAGTCAGTGATGCCATCCAGCCATCTCATCCTCTGTCGTCCCCTTCTCCTCCTGCCCCCAATCACTCCCAGCATCAGTCTTTTCCAGTGAGTCAACTTTTCACATGAGGTGGCCAAAGTACTGGAGTTTCAGCTTTAGCATCAGTCCTTCCAAAGAACATCCAGGGCTGATCTTCAGAATGGACTGATCTCCTTGCAGTCCAAGGGACTCTCAAGAGTCTTCTCGAACACCGCAGTTCAAAAACATCAATTCTTCAGTGCTCAGCTTTCTTCACAGTCCAACTCTCACATTCATACATGACCACTGAAAAAACCATAGCCTTTACTAGACGGACCTTTGTAGGCAAAGTAATGTCTCTGCTTTTCAATATGCTATCTAGATTGGTCATAACTTTCCACATCTTTCAATTTCATGGCTGCAGTCACCATCTGCAGTGATTTTGGAGCCCAAAAAAGTAAAGTCTGACACTGTTTCCCCATCTATTTCCCATGAAGTGATGGGACCAGATGCCATGATCTTTGTTTTCTGAATGTTGAGCTTTAAGCCAACTTTTTCACTCTCCACTTTCACTTTCATCAAGAGGCTTTTTAGTTCCTCTTCACTTTCTGCCATAAGGGTGGTGTCATGTGCATATCTGAGATTTTGATATTTCTCCCAGCAATCTTGATTCCAGCTTGTGCTTCTTCCAGCCCAGCATTTCTCATGATGTACTTTGCATAGACGTTAAATAAGCAGGGTGACAATATACAGCCTTGATGTACTCCTTTTCCTATTTGGAACCAGTCTGTTGTCCCATGTCCAGTTCTAACTGTTGCTTCCTGACCTGCAAACAGATTTCTCAAGAGGCAGGTCAGGTGGTTTGGTATTCCCATGTCTTTCAGAATTTTCCACAGTTGATTGTGATCCACACAGTCAAAGGCTTTGGCATAGTCAATAAAGCAGAAGTAGATATTTTTCTGGAACTCTCTTGCTTTTTTGATGATCCAGCGGATGTTGGCAATTTGGTCTCTGGTTCCTCTGCCTTTTCTAAAGCCAGCTTGAACATATGGAAGTTCACGGTTCACGTGTTGCTGAAGCCTGGCTTGGAGAGCATTACTTATTGAGCATTACTTTATCTAGCGTGTGAGATGAGTGCAATTGTGCGGTAGTTTGAGCGTTCTTTGAGCTTAAGGAAAAACATACCCTTGAGCAAGAATATGTTGTTTTCTTGTGTAATCATGGACTGCAGCCTACCAGGCTCCTCTGTCCATGGGATTTTCCAGGCAAGAGTACTGGAGCGGGGTGCCATTGACTTCTCCTGTGTAATCATTAGCTCTGAGCTTAAAGAAAGTTAGTTTTAGGCAAAATAGATTGTTGCCGTAACAACTCAGAGCTCAAGACAAAAATTGTCTTATGTGACTGAGACGAAGGAACGTGGGGAAAAGAAAAAAAAAAGCTTGTCCTTTTCTCCTCCTTGAGGGCCCTGTACTCCTTATCAACCTACCTAAGAATTAACTCTCTCATTAACTGTATGTGTTGTGTGCTGAGTCACTTCAGTCCTGTCCAACTCTTTGCAACCTTGTAGATGGTAGCCAGCCAGGCTCCTCTGTCTATGGAATTATCCTGGCAAGGATACTGGAGTGGGTTGATGTGCCCTCCTCCAGGGGATCTTCCAGGAATTGAACCTGGGTCTCTTAAGTCTCCTGCATTGGCAGGCAGGCTCTTTACCACTAGTGCTATCTGGGAAGCCCACACTAACTGTATGGTTACTACTACTACTAAAGTCACTTCAGTCGTGTCCAACTCTGTGCGACCCCATGGACTGCAGCCCACCAGGCTTCTCCGTCCCTGGGATTCTCCAGGCAAGAACACTGGAGTGGGTTGCCATTTCCTTCTCCAATGCATGAAAGTGGGAAGTGAAAGTGAAATCATTCAGTCGTGTCTGACTCTAAGCGACCCCATGGACTACAGCCTACCAGGCTCCTCCATCCATGGGATTTTCTGGCCAACAGTACTGGAGTGGGGTGCCATTGCCTTCTCCCAACTGTATGGTTACTCATATATAAAAAAATATCAAAAATGCAATAAATCAAGACATAAATCACAACTTTTCTCTTTCTAAAAGTAATATTAGAGTATGTATTTCAGTAAACAAACATTTTATAAAATAATTAAGCTTATTTGGAAATTTATGATATTGAAGATCTAGAGTTAAATGTAATTATTTAAACAATGGTGGTGGTTTAGTCGCTAAGTCATGTCTGACTCTTGTGAACCTATGGACTGTAGCCTGCCAGAGTCCAGCTCCAGCAGCCAGGGATTTAACCTGAAGAGATTATTCTTGGACTGCCTATTTATTTCAAGTTTAAGATTTTCTTTTATACTTTTACAAAAACATTAGGTCAGAGGTTTGACATTTTCAGTTTCCCCTATCCCAGATTTATTATCTCCATAAATCATTGTTGCTCTTCAAACAGAGTTCCTGCTTCAGTGAACTCTCTTGGAATCAGCCTTATTATCTATTATCTACCTCCTCAAATGTGTCCTATAGCTAACTTGTGATTACATTGTAACTCATGCTACATTCCTCAGTTTACTACTTATCTTCCTAAATCCTGTTTGCCCCTAACATCCTGAGCTCACTATCTCTTAAAAAGGCTTCTAGCTATAGTGTCTCTAAAAATTTCTAACTTCTATAAGCTATAGTAAAATATGCTAACTTTACAACATTCCTTAAATCTTTAACTTCTAACTATTTAAATTATTTCTAAGCCCTAAATTCAGTAAACTCCTTTGCCATAAACATTTTCCTCACATATAGGCTTCAGATAGAAATCCCTCCTATGGCCTCAAGCTGTGGCCTATGTGCTCATCCTGGAACACTCTGTTCTAAAAGTCCTTAAACAAATATCAATGGTTAACTTTATGAATTATTCTCTGAGCACCCTGCAGATGGCTTTGTACCGTCTCATTCTCCTCTCAAGAACAATAAGCACCTTAATATTCCTTTTCAGTCAACTCAGCTGACAAGAGGAAAAAACAAGTCAGAATTACAAGGCCTAGCTCATTCATCCCGGGACCGTGCCTATGGAAGGAGGAGAGGCTTCTGGGGCCGTGCCTCCATTTTGTCCATATGCCTAATGCGGCTCCTGACATCTCCCCCCTTTTATTTTTTAGAGCATAGGTATGAAACTCAGTTGGAGAAGGCAATGGCAACCCATTCCAGTACTCTTGCTTGGAAAATCCCATGGGCGGAGGAGCCTGGTAGGCTGCAATCCATGGGGTTGCAAAGAGTAGGACATGACTGAGTGGCTTCGCTTTCACTTTTCGCTTTCATGCCTTGGAGAAGGAAGTGGCAACCCACTCCAGTGTTCTTGCCTGGAGAATCCCAGGGACAGGGGAGCCTGGTGGGCTGCCATCTATGGGGTTACACAGAGTTGGACATGACTGAAGTGACTTAGCAGCAGTAGCAGCAGCATGAAACTCAGTAGATAGAGCAGAAACACTTCGGCTGAGTATTCTGAAAAGGCATGGGGCCGTTACACAAATCAGAACTAACAGGCATAAAGACATGGCCGCATTAATCATTATTGTAGAAAAGGATCCATGGGAAAGATATCCCTCCAGATTATCAAAGAGGGAATTAGAAAGCCATTGAGAGGAAAAGTCAGACTCTGCCTGCTTCATATTCTGAATATTCTGATGTAACTTAGAAATATCAATACTAAAATCTGAATGATTCCAGACGCCTAAAATATGATTTTTAATGTGTTCCCAAGAGTGCATGTACTCATGCACTTGTAGAGGGGTAATGCACATCCATTTAAATTTAGCATGGCACCTTAAAGACAATTAATTTTTAAATTTGTAATTTCTTGCCCCATAAGCAGAACTGCTTCTTCTAAATCACTGACTTTATTTTCTATTTTTTTATCTATAATTTCCTGTGTAGTAAGAGCTACGGAGACATTTTTGGACAGCTGATCGACAAACGAGGCCATATGCACTTCTTTTGACAGGGCAACAGCAGAAACCGTGACTGATGCAATTATGGCAATCAAAGCAGTTATTCCCACAACCAGAGCTCCAATGAATCTCTTAGGTTGAGAAATTAAGCTATTAAATTCATATAAAACTTTAAATGCATAATCATCAAACCATTGTCCCTCTAATTTGACAGGAACCATCAAATATGGTGGTTGCTTTAGAATCATCACAGCCTTATAATTATTATAATCATTCCCATCAACACAATTTGATATAAAACAATTCACACATATAACACTGTAAACAGTTTCTCCTTCAGGAACTTCCAAATCACTCTGATTTCTGGCCAACAAAAAGGCATAAAGAGAATGTACGCAGCCCCATACAATATATCTTTGTTCATTTAAAGGTCTATGTAAAATCACAGGTGCCATTGCAGCCAATGCTTTCCATAACTCAGGCTTCATGGGACCCGTTCCATCGAAGCTCACTAAAGGAGGAAGCCATCCATTAGCATGCCACCTAGTAATTACTAAAGGCATAGAGACAAATGAATTATTCCATGTGGACCTATAAGGTTCTACATAAATCAAGCCCCATCATTGATTCAAAAGATAGGGGCACCCCCTTTCAGAAAATGTCTGGTGGCAGCAATGGGAATAGATAACTTTACGGCATGCATGAATTCTTTCCAATGAAGAAAGCCAGAAATTCTGCTTATGCTTTCCCAGGCCTGTAGTCCTTGTACATCAGAGTCCGAAGTGGGGAGTGCACAGCTCAGATAGTCCTTTAAATGAGGGGCTGCCTTTTTTTAAGGCATCAAATAATCTATCTTGTACCCCTGGCATCAACAGTGGTAAAGACCAAAAGTCTCTCTTGCCTTCGCTTCTCAGAGACTCAGTAAGCATGCCTTTCAAGGAAGTGCTAACACATCCATTCAAAACTGGAGCTGCTCCTTGTAAACAAGAAGGTATGGCAAAGCAAATAGATGGATAAATGGACATGCCTGAAAAATTGAAGGGAGTGCTGACCACTGTTTTAACATTATTAGGATAGATGGAAGCCCTGCCCAAAAGAAGAGTATCATTAACAAAAACACGAAAGGGCTCATTCATCCAATCAACAGGCTGGAAAGAAGGTGGATTAGGCAAATAGGCCCAATAAACTTTTTCTTCTCTGGAGGGCCTCGGCTGATAAGGCAACAGAGCAAGCATAGCCACATACATTACCATAGGAGTGGCCTCATGTTTCCCCCTTTCTATTAATTCTTCAGCCTGCTAAGCGAGATGTTTTAGCTGGCCCCAAGTTGGTACTATGCTGGAGGTGGTTGTTTAAGTACCATGTCAGCAACGAGGTGGGGCAGAATACGGTTGAACTCGATCAGCATGTCTCTCCTGAAGTGCCAGGTGCCTGAAGTGATGTACTAGCAGTAAAGCCTCAGGTGAAAGATCACTCGCCCTTTGGCATTTCCTTGGCTCCCTCAGGTCTGGACTCGACGAGCTTCTGGTCTCCCCATCTTTTTTCGATCCCGGACTCCAGGACTTCAGGGATTTTAGTAACCTCAGGAGTCCAAACAGGAGAAGTGGAATCCTGTGGAAACACACAAGCATACCCTCTCCCACAAGTTAGCAGTATATCTGGCCTTTCCACTCTCCTGTAAGGAGGTCTTTTCACTTAACCAGAGGCTGAGTCGTAGTCCCTTCAGGAGTCCAGTGTCTCACCATTGCAGTCTGCCCCTGTTTGTCCACGTTTAAATGATTAATTACAAACAAAGCATGGTTTAAAACATGATGTGGAGAGGAATATTTAAATTCTCCCTGTCTTAATTTAGCTATCTGACTTTTTAAAGTCTGGTGCGCCCTTTCCACTATGGCTTGGCCTTGGGGATTATAACGTATTCCTGTTGAATGTACTATGGAAAATTGTTGACAAAATCTCTTAAAAGCAATTAACCTCCAATTAAAATAAATAAATTTAAATAAAATAAATATTACTTTCATATAAAAATAAATAAAATAAAATGTAAATTAAAAAAAGCAGCAGAAGTATAAGCAGGGGCATTATCTGCTTTTATCTGTTCTGGGAGTCCTATTTGGGAAAAGCATTGAAACAAGTGCTGAATTACATCTCTTGTTGCTTCACCTGATCTAGCAGAGTCTATAATAACATGAGAAAAGGTATCTATGGTAACATGCACAAAGGACAGTTTTCCAAAGGCCGGGATATGAGTTACGTCCATTTGCCAGAGAGCATTAGGCCTAAGGCCTCAAGGATTTACTCCTAATGGTGGAGATGGATTAAATATTGGGCAATTTGTACATAACTTAACTATTTGTCTAGCTGCTTCCCTAGGGATATGAAATTCATACCTTAAACCGGCTGCATTTTGATGGTGCATTTTGTGAGAATCTTTGGCCTTGTCAATCTTTTCATGTAAGTTTAAAGCAATTACTTCAGTTAATGCATCTGTCAAAGCATTTCCTTCATGTAAAGGGCCGGGCAAGCCGGAATAGGCTCTAATATGTCCTACAAAATATTTTTTATCTCTATGCTTAATCTCCTTCTGTAAATAAAATAACAAGGAGAAGATGGTAGTCTTATTTTCCGGAGTATTAGCAGTCTCAATATGAGGAAACAACCCTACAATATATTGGGAGTCAGTCAAAAGATTGAAGATATGATCTCTCAAATGTTGAAAAGCCCAAATAACTGCCCTCAACTCAGCTCCCTGGGCCGATGTCTCTTCAGTTACCTGAACATGGGATTTTCCATCAATAATTGTGACTGCTTTACCATTAGAGAAACCATCTGTGAAAACTAAAATTGCCCTTTCCAAAGGTTGAATAGAAAATTTCTTTGGAAAAATTACTGGATGTGTTTTCAAAAAATGCAATAGGGGGCTTGAGGGCAAATGAAACAAAATTTGACCCCTGAAATCTATCAGAGCAACTTGCCAATCATCACTATTTTGTAAAAGAAATTGCAGTTGATCCTTATTGAATGGAATCATTATATTTGCTACTTCTTTTCCAAAAAGTCCCACATTTCTTTTTCTACCTTTTATAATTAATTGTGCCACCAAGCTAGGATAAGACAAAACTATTTTTCTTGGGGTCACTGGTAGATGGAGCCATTCCAATGGGCCTTCTTGCCACAAGCATCCTGTAGGTGTATGCTCTGTGGTGAGAATAATTAAATCCCATCCTATGGCAATATTAATCCTAATTAACTGATCCTTTAAAGCCTCATCCACTTTAACAAGAGCCGACTCTGACTCACTAGTCAACTTTATCTTAGAACTGGGATCAGGATCACCTTTTAAGCAATCAAACAGAGGCTTCAAATCTGCAGTAGTCAGTTTTAAATGTAGGCATATTCAATTAATATCCCCTAATAATTTCTTGAAATCATTTAAAGTTAGTAAACGATCTCTCCACAGCTGCAAAGGGGCATGACTCATGATATGGGTATTCAATACCGTCCCTAAATAAGGAAAAGGAGGATTTATTTGTATCTTATATGGAGCTATCTTTAAACCCCAGCTTCCCAAGGCCTCAATCAATTCAGATAAAATTTGTTGCAAAAAGGCTCTGTCCTTATGAGCTGTCAAATTATCATCTATATAATGTATCAAATATAGATCTTTATACTTTCCTCTAACATTTTGCACAGCTTGGTCTACAAATTTCTGACACAAGGTGGGGCTATTTTTCATTCCCTGAGGCAAAACCTTCCATTGAACCTTCTATAGGGTTGTTTAAAATTAGCTGAAAGGAGACTGAAGGCAAACTGTTTACAATCCTGGACAGCCAGGAGATTGGCAAAGAAACAATCCTGTAGATCTACAACTACCACATTATACTGAAAAGGCACAACCAACTGGGGAAGGGAGGCCCAGCTGGAGGGCCCCCATGTCTTCCATAGTTGCATTTATAGCTCTCAAATCTTGTAACAATCTCCATTTTCCTGATTTTTTCTTAATAAAAAAAATAGGAGTACTCCAGGGGCTATTAGAAGGCCCTATATGGCCAGCTGCCAGTTGTTCCATAACCAAGTCCTCAGCTGCCTGCAACTTTTCAGCTGTTAAAGGCCATTGCTCCACCCATACCAGATCATCAGATTTCCAGGTAATAGGGTCGGCAGCAAGAGCAACAGCCTCTAGGATAAATTTGAATATCCCAGACCTTCTCTATTCTTGTTAGGAAATACCTCTAATGGTGAAACATTTCCCTGCTGATCTTTCAGTTCAGTTCAATCACTCAGTCGTGTCCGAATTTTGTGACCCCATGAATTGCAGCACGCCAGGCCTACCTGTCCATCAACAACTCTCGGAGTTCACTGAGACTCACATCCATCGAGTCAGTGATGTCATCCAGCCATCTCATCCTCTGCCGTCCCCTTCTCCTCCTGCCCCAAATCCTTCCCAGCATCAGAGTCTTTTCCAATGAGTCAACTCTTTGCATGAGGTGGCCAAAGTACTGGAGTTTCAGCTTTAGCATCAGTCCTTCCAAAGAAATCCAGGGCTGATCTCCTTCAGAATGGACGGGTTGGATCTCCTTGCAGTCCAAGGGACTCTCAAGAGTCTTCTCAAACACCACAGTTCAAAGGCATCAATACTTTGCTGCTCAGCTTTCTTCACAGTCCAACTCTCACATCCATACATGACCACAGGAAAAACCATAGCCTTGACTAGACAGACCTTTGTTGGCAAAATAATGTCTCTGCTTTTGGATATGCTATCTAGGTTGGTCATAACTTTCCTTCCAAGGAGTAAGCGTCTTTTCATTTCATGGCTGCAGTCACCATCTGCAGTGATTTTGGAACCCCCCCCCCCAAAAAAAATAAAGCCTGACACTGTTTCCCATTTATTTGCCATGAAGTGATGGGACAAGATGCCATGATCTTCGTTTTCTGAATGATGAGTTTTAAGCCAACTTTTTCACTCTCCTCTTTCACCTTCATGAAGAGGCTTTTTAGTTCCTCTTCACTTTCTGCCATAAGGGTGGTGTCATGTGCATATCTGAGGTTTTGATATTTCTCCCGGCAATCTTGATTCCAGCTTGTGCTTCTTCAAGCCCAGCATTTCTCATGATGTACTCTGCATAGAAGTTAAATAAGCAGGGTGACAATATACAGCTTTGAGCTACTCCTTTTCCTATTTGGAACCAGTCGGTTGTTCCATGTCCAGTTCTAACTGTTGCTTCCTGACCTGCATACAGATTTCTCAAGAGGCAGGTCAGGTGGTCTGGTATTCACCTCTCTTTCAGGATTTTCCACAGATGATTGTGATTCACACAGTCAAAGGCTTTGGCATAGTCAATAAAGTAGAAATAGATGTTTTTCTGAAACCCTCTTGCTTTTTCCATGATCCAGTGGATGTTGGCAATTTGATCTCTGGTTCCTCTGCCTTTTGTAAATCCAGCTGGAACATCTGGAAGTTCACGGTTCACGTATTGCTGAAGCCTGACTTGGAGAATTTTAAGCATTACTTTACTAGCATGTGAGACGAGTGCAATTGTGTGGTAGTTTGAGCATTCTTTGGCATTGCCTTTCCTTGGGATTGAAATGAAAACTGACCTTTTCCATTCCTGTGGCCCACTGCTGAGTTTTCCAAATTTGCTGGCATATTGAGTACAGCACTTTCACAGCATCATCTTTCAAGATTTGAAATAGCTCAACTGGAATTCGATCACTTCCACTAGCTTTGCTTGTAGTGATGCTTTCTAAGGTCCACTTGACTTCACATTCCAGGATGTCTGGCTCTAGGTGAGTGATCACACCATTGTGATTATCTAGGTAATGATGATCTTTTTTGTACAGTTCTTCTGTGTATTCTTGCCACCTCTTAATATCTTCTGCTTCTGTTAGGTCCATAACATTTCTGTCCTTTATCTAGCCCATCTTTGCATGAAATGTTCCCTTGGTATCTCTGATTTTCTTGAAGAGATCTCTAGTCTCCCATTCTGTTGTTTTCCTCTATTTCTTTGCATTGATTACTGAGGAAGGCTTTCTTATCTCTTCTTGCTATTCTTTGGAACTCTGCAATCAGATGCTTATATCTTTCCTTTGCTCCTTTGCTTTTCACAGCTATTTGTAAGGCCTCCCCAGACAGCCATTTTGCTTTTTTGCATTTCTTTTCCATGGGGATGGTCTTGATCCCTGTCTCTTGTACAATGCCATGAACCTCAGTCCATAGTTCATCAGGCACTCTATCTATCAGATCTAGTCCTTTAAATCTATTTCTCACTTCCACTGTATAATCATAAGGGATTTGATTTAGGTCATATCTAAATTGTCTAGTGTTTTCCCCTACTTTCTTCAATTTAAGTCTGAATTTGGCAAAAAAGAGTTCATGATCTGAGCCACAGTCAGCTTCTGGTCTTGTTTTTGTTGACTGTATAGAGCTTCTCCATCTTTGGCTGCAAAGAATACAATCAATCTGTTTTTGGTGTTGACCATCTGGTGATGGATTATACCTCATTTGCAGCACTTGATTAGTAACCTTTTCATCTGGGCTATATAAAAGCATTCCTATCTGAGATAATATATCTCTCCCCCATAAAGAAAAAGGTAGTGAAGGAACCACATATGGATAAAAAGTGCCTTGTGCCCCCTTTTCATCTGATCATGTCAAAATTTGTGACCTCTTAGCAACTGAGGGCACTGACCCTGTTCCTCCCAGGCCAGCACTGGTCAAGCATGTCAGCCAGGATGAGGGCCAATCTTTTCCAGCAATGCAAGAGACGTCTGTTCCTTTATCTAACAGCCCTGACATTTTATTTCCTTGAATTAAAAGATTTTTAAAGGCCTAGAAGCTGCAATTTCCTGCACCCAAAAAGCTAGATCACTGGATCCAAATCCTCTGGGGCCCCTAGCTTGAGAAGTCAAGATTTTTCCTGTCTGATATTAAGGTAAAAGCAAAAGCTGTGCTATTCTTTGACCTTTATCAATTTGCACAGTTTTAGTAGGTGGTGAGATCAAAACTTTAATTTCCCCAGTATAATCAGAATCTACTGCATCAGGCACCACCGAAATTCCCAGAAGGGAAAGCGAGCTATGCCCTAGCACAAGTCCTACAATGCCCTCAGGCAGGGGACCTACACTCCTGTTGGAATCGTAGTAACTGGTATGTCTGGGGTTAATATTGTTGCGGTGGTGGAACTGAGGTCCAGTCCTGCTCTACATGGGGTTGCTCTGAGGAGTTCTGGGATGGGACAAAGGAGACAATGGGATTCAATGCTGCTGCCCCTATTGTTGTCCAGGGCTGGGGCTTCCCCTGCTGCCCATTTCCCTGAAACTGGGAAAAATTACCTCCCTCTACTTGGGGGGTGAGAGTAGTCCCATCCTTATGAAATTTAGATCTGCAGTCCTTTGCCCAATGATGCCCTTTCTGGCATCGGGGGCAAAGTGCCTTTGGGGGGTTGGTATTAGTCTGTATTGGCACAGCTTATTGTCCCTGCTTGGCAGGACATTGCCAGCAAAAATGCCCCATTTGGCCACAAGAGAAACATTTTTTATTTGTAGAATCATTTCCATTATGATTAATCTCTCTCTCTCTCTTTTTGTTTTTATTTTAGCCTGGGTAAGCCCCCCCGCCCCGAGGGGGTTTTCTCCAAGGAGCAGGCTCTGTATATTGTGCATCATCTGCTTTAAAAGCTCCTTTGTTTCAAAAAAACTCTTTATCTTTCTCAGCCTTAGGCAATGCTCTGGGAGGTTTTGGAGGCAAAGTGGCAACTCCTGGGCCCTGGGAGGCACAAGCAGAGGTGGTGGCGATTGCCTTAAATCAGAAAGTGGTGGATAAATTTTTAAAGGTTTGCGTAGAGGGGGAGGGGGCTTGCCAGGGTGCTGGGCCTCAGCATCCTGTAAGCCCTCTCCTTCCTCAGGAGGTAGAGCACAGTCTCCCTCCTTTTATTCATCAATGGCAGAAAACATGATCTGCGCAGAAGGTGGAGACCCACCATCCACCGCTATAGCCTCCCCCATAGTCTCTCTAACTCCCTCATGACAGGGGTCCAGGACATTTCTAATCATATTCCACAGAGCAAAAGCATCTACAGGAAACTTTTCTGGCCCATGCAAAGTATAAAACAAATGTAGGAATTTAGATAGTCTTCCTGTGCTTACTTTAATGCCTCTATGGGCTAACATATGAAGTAATATTTCAATAAACATTTATATATTCTTAGATGTAGAGAAACTCATTCTTCTAGAGAACATTCTTATTCATTCTGTACCCTCCTCACCCTGCCTAAACTGCAGAGGGGTGCCGGCCACCCACAGGTACAATCCTAACCGTCCCACGTTACAATCTTAAATTACTTACTCTTCAGTATCCCTTGTTCTGGGTGCCACTTGCCAGAGTCCAGCTCCAGCAGCCAGGGATTCAACCTGAAGAGATGAATGGTGTCGGCGAGAGAAATGAGGCAGTCCAAAAAAACTGAGAGGCTGCCTCCTTTCTCTCGCCAACACCATTCATCTCTTCAGGTTGAATCCCTGGCTGCTGGAGCTGGACTCCAGCAGTAGCCTGCCAGGCTCCTCTGTCCGTGGGATTTTCCAAGCAAGAATACTGTCATGGATTGCCATTTCCTTCTCCAGGGGATCTTTCCGACCCAGGAATCAAACCTGGGTCTCCAGTATTGCAGGCAGATTCTTTACCAACTGAGCTAGGGTGATGGATTTAAACAATAATTAGTCATAAACTCTAATAATCATTATTGAAAGTGGAAGAAGCTTTAATTCTTAAAATAAAGTATAATAGTAAATTAAATTAAATTCACTGTTACCAGAAAACAATTTGTTTCAAAAGTGCAGACTAGTAAGTACATTTCAGAGTGGTGTGAGTTATAATAAACACTGTTAACAGCTAAAGTTGGTACATTAAGAAATAAGCACATTATTTAGAGTGACAAATTATCCTGCAAATTACTAGAAGGTTAAAGAATATGTAAATTGTAACATAACTGATAGAAATTAAAGAGCATATTAAGGAAATCAAGAAAATTAAAAAAAATAAGATGGCAAAAATTGTGTTGTAATAATATAATTTGATACCCTCAATTATAAAATATAACATTTATATTGTATAAAATGTTTTGTATTCTGAAGAAAACATGGTCTATTCAATTGGCTCAGAGAGTTTAAAAATATATATATTTGCAGAGATCTTAGAGAATACCAAAAGAAGGCATAAAAGGAGGGATGGAGAAAGAGAAAGATTCTGGAATGAAAAAGCAGGGAAGGACAGGGCCAAAAATGGAGAACATTTTTCTAGGTTTTAACAATCCCTTGAGTAGGTACTGTTATTATGGCCACTTTATACTCATAGATTGCAGAACAGAGAGCTAATAGCTTTGCCCAAGGTGTCACAGATTATGAGAGGCCTGGCTCCAGAGCCCACGATCTTCAGTGCTGTACTCATGCTGTACTGCTTATCAAAAAAAGTTGATGTTAGTATGAAAAGTGCTAAATAGGTTAATAAAGGTCACTTGCTACCTCAGTTCAGTTCAGTCCAGTCGCTCAGTTCTGTCCAACTATTTGTGACCCCATGGACTGCAGCATGCCAAGCTTCCCTGTCCATCACCAACTCCTGGAGCCTGCTCAAACTCATGTCCATTGAGTAAGTGATACCATCCAACCATCTCATCTGTCGTCCCCTTCTCCTGCCTTCAATCTTTCCTAGTAGCAGGGTTTTTCCCAATGAGTCAGTTCCTTGCATCAGGTGGCCAAAGTATTGGAGCTTCAGTTTAAGCATCAGTGCTTCCCATAAATATTCAGGGTTGATTTCCTTTAAGATTGACAAGTTTGATCTCCTTGCTGTCCAAGGGACTCTCAAAAGTCTTCTCCAACACCACAGTTCAAAAGCATCAATTCTTTGGCACTCAGCTTTCTTCACGGTCCGAATCTCACATCCACACATTACTACTGGAAAAAAGCATAGCTTTGACTAGACGGACCTTTGTTGGCAAAGTAATGTCTCTGCTTTTGAATATGCTGTCTAGGTTGGTCATAGCTTTTCTTCCAAGGAGCAACCATCTTTTAAATTCACGGCTGCAGTCACCATCTGCAGTGATTTTGGAGTCCAAGAAAATAGAGTCCATCACTGTTTCCATTGTTCCCCATCTATTTGCCAGGAAGTGATAGGACCAGATGCCATGATCATAGTTTTTGAATATTGAGTTTTAAGCCAGCTTTTCCACTCTCTTCTTTCATTTTCATCAAGTGGGTCCTCAGTTCCTTTTCACTTTTTGCCATGAAGATGTTGTCATTTGCATATCTGAAGTTATTGACATTTCTCCCAGTAATCTTGATTCTGGCTTGTGCTTCATCCAGCCCAGTGTTTTTCATGATATATTCTGCATAAGTTAAATAAGCAGGGAGACAATATACGGCCTTGACAATATACTCCTTTCCCATGTCCATTTCTAACTGTTGCTGGTTGACCTGCATACAGATTTCTCAGAAGGCAGGTAAGGTGGTCTGGTATTCCAATCTCTTGAAGAATTTTTCATAGTTTGTTTTGATTAACACTGTCAAAGTTTAGCATAGTCAATAAAGCAGAAATAGATGCCTCTTATAGTTGCTACTTACAAATATCAAAATTGTCACAATGAAGATTTTGTAATTCTTCAGGCACTAAGCATATTATTGACATACAGAAAACAAACACTATAAAGTAGTTTAGGATGAAATCAATATAAATTCATTATTAATAATATACCATAATAGATTAGAAAGATAAAAAATAGAGCTCTAATGTGTAAAAACAATATTAGTTCATAATACAATATCTTTGAGAGTGTTTCAGCATTTTTACTTTGAATACTTCAATATTGAACTTAAATTCATCTTTAAAATAATATTATTAAATTATTTTATCCATTTTTGGCCTTTATACCTTTAAAATGTTTTTATTGTTGTTGTTGTTATTTTTGTTGCATTTTTCTGACAGTTCTGCTTGACAGAGAAGAGTAAGAGAGAGATCAAACACTTTTACCTTTTTTTTTTTTCCATTATGTAATAGGTTTGGCTTGTGAATATGAATTTTTTTCCTTATCATAATTAAATATCACCTATGCAAAAGTAACATGCTTATCCATACCAAATGAATAAAATTCAGAGAAGCATAAAATTTAAGTTTGTGAGAGTTCATACATATTTATCATATATATCTAGTGGAAGTTTAAATTGGTTTACTTATCCTTAAAAGCAGTTCTATTATTATTTAACAAGAAGTTCTAAATATTCATAGCTGTTGATTGTAAATACATATTTCAGCAGATCAGAAGTAGATTTTAGCATTATATATAATGTTCAAAAATCAAAAATGAACTAAATGCATAAATAGAGGGTAATGATTACTGAAGCAATGAATCACCTATAATCAGCTCCTATGAAAACACTAAAAGACTAATGCTAGTAAATTTGAATTTCTTGAAGAAATAGCTATGAGAGAAAATACTAATATAAAAGTCAAAACCTCAAAAACATATATCCTATATTATCTCATGATATCAACTGTCCCCACATTACAATGGTTCTACTTAAAAGGGTTTTCCACTTTTTAATGGTGTGAAAACTACACTCAGTGGAAATAGTATTCCAAATTTTAATTTTATCTTTTCCTGGGCTAGTGATATTCTGTATGGCTTCCCAGGTAGTACAGTGGTAAAGAATCTGCCTGGAAATTCAAGTCATGAGTTGCTGAATGAAATGGCAACCCTCTCCAGCATTCTTGCCTGGAAAATTTCATGAATAGAGGAGCTTGGTAGGCTATAGTCCTTGTGGTCACAAAAAATCAAACACAACTGAGTGAACTGAGCATGCAGGCTCTCTTGTGATGCTGGGCAGAAGTCAGCCACAGCTCCCAGGCAACCATGTGATCATGAGGATAAGCAACCAATAAAATACAACCGTCTTGTACCCACAATAACATTTTGTTTTTCAATTTCAGTACAATATTCAAGAAATTACGTAAGATTCTCAACACTTTGCCAAAAATGGGCTTTGTGTTAGATGACTTTGTCAAACTGTCAGCTAGTGTAATTATCCCAAGTATATCTAACATAGGCTAAGCTAAGCTATGGTGTTTGATAGTTTGTTGGTCTTCTTTATAGACTCGGACCTGGTGGACCGGAGTCGACAAAAAGAGAGAAAAAGAGAGAGAGAGCAGTATCTCTTGGGTTACGTGGAAAACCAATAAAGCCCATGCACAGGACTTGTACCACTTATGAAGACACAGGGTATCCACTCAAGGAGGTCTTGAAAGCCTGGGTGAGAAAGTGAGCTTAGCAGGTTTCCACACTCCAAAAAAAAAAAAAAAAAAGAAGACAGAAAGAATGACGTGGGGGACTCAAGTCTTTAGTGGGACAAGGTTATTTTATTAGCAGAACTGCATGTTTATATATCTTCAGTAAAATAATTACTCGTCTGTTACAAAGAATGAAATTCCATCAGTTGCAACAAAATGGATAGTCTAATACATACAAGGTAGCTGATGCTGAAAAGAGTCACTGAAGGGAGTTGCTGAAAGGAATCCAAGCAGGTATCCTTTCCCATGATCACAGTCCTGAGAACTGCATGCATCTCTACTGGTTTCCAGAATAGGAACTGATAAGGAACAAAGAATCCTTGAGAAATGGCACACAAAGGAAGAAAAGTGCAACATATTGGATTCCTTAAAGTTGAACGTCCCCTGACAGTAGGTTAGATGTATTAAATATATTTTTGACTTTAAATATTTTCAACTAATGGTAGGTAGATAGTGAAGCCGCTCAGTCATGTCTGACTCTGCGACCCCATGGACAGTAGCCAGCCAAGCTCCTCCGTCCATGGGACTTTCCAGGCAAGAATACTGGAGTGGGTTGCCATTCCCTTTTCCAGGGGATCTTCCCAACCCAGAGATTGAACCTGGGTCTCCTGCATTGTAGGCAGATGCTCTACCGTCTGAGCCACCAGGGAAGGCCGATAGGATGGTTTTATCTGGATGTTACACCATCACAAGTGGAAGAAGTTTTGTGTAAGAAGAGAAGACATTTAGGGGGAAAAAAAAGTCAAAATATTCACTAAGTCTTTCTCAGTATTGGGAGAATAAATAAATGATGTTTCACTAAACTCTTCTGCACTTATGAATGTTCCAAAATATACTTTGAAAATGATGAAAATTTTTTTTTTATTTTTGCAAGTCTCACCTATTGGGGGCATTTCCATTCATCCTCTTCATAAGGGAAGCATTTGAGACTACAGATCTGTCAAGGAATATTTTCTCACAAAAGAGATACTGGCAGATAAATGAAACAGTTTGTCCTGTTTACATGTAGTGGGAATCCCCAGCATTTGCACAGCCTTCAGTTATCCTTATCCTTATACTTATCCTTATCTTGCAGTTATGACAGCTTGCAAGATTTAATTATTGTATTGTGTAACAACTGAAGAGTATGAAAGAATACTCCCATTATTAAAAAAAAAAAATAACAACATGAAATTCTTAAACATCCAGACAAATAAAAACTTTAGAATCTCTAGGAGGGGTATAAAGTTGCTCTAAAAATATGAATTCCTAGATGTAGCCTCTGAAATTTTGAGTCAGTTGGTGTAGGATAGAGCACAGGAAGTAAAATTTTTTCTCAATGTTCTTAGGCTAGTTATTCAGAAGGCCCATGAAGCATATTCATTTTAGATTTTCAAATGACAAACACCCTTTTCCTGAAGAAATCAGAAAATAAATTGTATATAAATATTCTCAATAAAACAAAGTTTGAATAATATACAAATTGTATTTAACAAGCCCCTCTTATAGCAAAATCAGATCAGTCACTAAGGTAGATCCAATCTTAAAATAGTGGTTATTTGAGCAAATATTTCATAGTGTAATCAATTGAAATTGGACATCTGTAAGAAATACAAGTTTTATAATTTTATATTAAAAATGAAATTTAAGGCAGATCAGTATTTCATCATGGATTTGTTTTATGAATTTTCAAATAATTGATTTAAAAAGAGGAAAAAATAATCCTACATAACTTTGGTAAATATAAAAGCTCACAAAATATGCATTTTCATGCCTAATTTATATCAATAAACAACTACTCTGAAATAAAAATCACTATAAATACTATATTTCAAATGCTCTTTTCCTCAAATAATGCCACATTTTGACTTGGTATGCAGTGTTTTTGCAATATGCAGTTACCCTGAGTGAACTGAAACAAGCCTGCATCACAATTACCTGAAGTGTTTATGAAAATGCACAGATATTCGTTAGACTCAAACACTTTGCTGAGAAAATGGAAGGCAAGTGGGAGAAGGACACAAATATCTCTTAGAAAAATTTCCAAATAATTCTGATGACCACTATACTGATGTAACTGGCTAGAATATACTCGAAATGTTAGCCCTTCCTTATAACACCTATACTTAGAGTTTATAAGATACTGAAGAAAGGTTGTCATACACAGTCAATTGCTCATGACACTTCAATAACCTTCACATCGTTTCCATATCACTGGAGAGATTTTCCCTGCACACTTCTGTTTGGGGTTCCATTACTTTGGCTCAATAGATAACAGCAACTAGTAGCAGTATGGAGTAGTTAATCATTCTATTACCAGTTTCACTGTAGTAGGAATTGCTTCAATGCCAAGAGTGAGTAATGTTCATCCTTGAGCCAATTAATGGAACTCTGTCAACATTATGTCCAACATAGTAATTAAGTATTACTGATGAAACAGGCTTAAATATCACATACAGAGTGAGTCATATTACAGATCTTTAATGTATTTTGGAGCTTCATGTAATATTGGTGCCAAAGTTGCCTGTTCCACAAATAAAAAGTTAACTTTCTTGATATTTTATAATTAGTATTTGGCATAAATACTTTTAAAAAATAAAGGCCAGGACAGAAAAGGCAAGGACCTAACAGAAGCAAAAGAGATTAAGAAGAGCTGGCAAGAATATACAGAACCACACACAAACAAAGTCTTAATGATCCAGAAAACCATGATGGTATACTAACAACCCTAGAGCCAGATACCCTGGAGTGTGCAGTCAAGTGGGTCTTTACTACAAGCAAAGCTAGAGGAGGTGATGAAACTCTAACTGAGCTATTTCAAATCCTAAAAGATGATACTGTGAAAGTGCTGAACTCAATATGCCAGCAAATTTGAAAAACCCAACAATGGCCAAAGAACTGGAAAATGTCTGTTTTCATTCCAATTCCAAAGAAAAGCAATATCAAAGAATGTTCAAACTACTGTACAATTGTGCTCATTTCACATTCTAGCAAGGTAATGCTCAAAATCCTTCAATCTAGGTTTCAACACTATGTGAACCAAAAACTTCCAGATGTACAGGTAGGATTTAGAAAAGGCAGAGATCAAATTGCCAACATCTGTTGGATCATAGAAAAAGCAAGTGAATTAAAGAAAAAAAAAATACTTCTGATTAATTGACTACCTAGAACCTTTGACTGTGTGGATCACAACAAACTGTGGAAAATTTTTTAAGATATGGGACTACCAGACCACTTACCTGTCTCCTGAGAAACTTGTACACAGAACAAGAAACAAGTTAGAACTGGACATTGAACAAGGAGCTGATTCAAAATTGGGAAAGGAATACATCAAAACTGTATATTATCACTCTGCTTATTTAACTTATATGGCAGAGTACATTGAAATGCTGGGCTGGATGAATCACAAACTGGAATCAAGATTACCAGAAGAAATATCGACAACCTTAGGTATGTAGATGCTACAACTCTAACAGCAGAAAGTGAAGAGGAACTAAAAAGCCTCTTGATGAAGGTGAAAAAGGAGAGTGAAAATGCTGGCTTAAAACTCAACATCCAAAAAACTAAGATCATGGCATCAGTCCCATCACTTCATGGCAAATAGGTAAGGAGAAAATGGAAACAGTGGCAGATTTTATTTTCATTTGATAATTCTAATTATGGGGAAAAAAATGTCCTGACACAACAAAAATGCTAAGAATGATGTTACAATACAATGTGTTAACATCATGTATAGTTCATAGTCAAATTCCTTGTCTAATTATCCTAGCTTTAGGTGTGGACTTAGCAGTAAGGAGGAGAGCAAACTGCTGCTAGTAATCCTCAACAAAACCACAACACCAGTAGAATGTCCTAGTCCATGCAGGAGTGATATAGCAGCTGAATTAATGTGCATACATTCCTTATAATGACTGGGATATTTCTCAGGAAAAATATCACATCTAGGTACCTACTAAGCCTCCTAGTAAAGTCCTAGTAAAACTTAGTATACAGACCGCTAAATTCAAGCTTGGGACCACTGTTTTTTTGTCCCATGTTCAACATCCTCATTTTGGATGACATCACAGACTCAATGGACATGAGTTTGAGCAAACTCTAGGAAGTAAAGAAGGATAGGGAAGCTTGGCATGCTGAAGTCCATGCTGAAGTTCAAGTCCAAAGACTTGAACACAACTTAGCAACTGAACAGCATCTTCATAAATGCCTCCTCTGTCCTCTCCAATGTAGAATCTACGAGATTACTTATATTTCTGCACTCGATTTCTGTGTACTTAATTTGCATTTGTTTTTTCTTTTTCTAATCATTAATAAAAAGATGAATACATGAAGGCAGCAATCAGCTGGGGAGCTGTGCAACTAAATCCTTAATTGTAACCCAAGTAATATTCACATCAAATATCCAAGTATTCTGTCCACAATATTGTCAACAATTTTTTATTTCTATATACTTTATTTTATATAACAGAATTATAATTTCCAAAAGACTTCTCTTTTATATGTTGGACTATTATTATTTTAATAATATAGTTTTCTTCCCACAATTTTTTGGATATTATTACTTAAAAGCAAATAGCTGTGTAAATAACCTAATGACAAAGGAATTGCTTATACATTACAAATATTTTTTGTGAGTTACATCTATCCTTTCCATACAGAAAGAGACAATTGTTCTAATACTTTTATATTATTTTGATTCAATCATTTCCCTCAAAATCATAGTATTACTAATTAATTGTGATATTGAAATTCCTCATTGCAGTTCATTTATCAGTAATGCATTTACCATTTTACATTATTGTTGTTGTTCAGTTGCTAAGTCATGTCCAATTCATTGTGATCCCATGAATTTCAGCACACAAGGCTCCCCTGTCCTTTACTATCTCCCTGAGTTTGCTCAAATTCATGTCCATTCAGTCAGTGATGCTATCTCAACCATCTTATCCTCTGCCTCTCCCTTCTCCTTTTGCCTTCAGTCTTTCCCAACATCAGTGTCTTTTCCAAAGAGTTGGCTTTTCACATCAGTGGCCAAAGTATTGGAGCTTTATCTTCAGCAATAGTTCTTCTGATGAATATTCAGGGTTGATTTCCTTTAGGACTGATTGGATTGATCTCACAGTCCAAGTGACTCTCAAGAGTCTTCTCCAGCACCACAATTTTACATCTGAAAATTCTGGGTTCATGTACTGCTGAAGCCTAGCTTGAAGATTTTTGAGCTTACCCTTTCTAGCATGTGAAATGAATGCAATTCTATGGTAGCCTGAACAGTCTCTGGCATTATCCTTCTTTGAAATTGGAATGAAAACTGGCCTTTTGTATTATTGTGGCCATTGCTGAGTTTTCCAAATTTGCTGATGTATTGAGTGCAGCACATTCACAGTACCATCTTTTAAGGCTTTAATAGCCCAGCTGGAACTCTATTCTCTTCACTAGCTTTGTTTTTAGTAATGCTTCCTAGGCCCACTTGACTTCAGATTCCAGGATGTCTGGCACTAGGTGAGTGACCACACCATTGTGGTTGTCCCAGTCAATAAGACTTTTTTTTCTGTAACATGTTCCCTGATATCTCCAGTTTTCTTGAAGAGATTTCTAGCCTTTCTTATTCTATAGTTTTCCTCTATTTCTAGCATTATTCTTTAAAGAAGTCATTCTTATCTCTCCTTGTTCTCGGGAACTCTGCATTCAGTTGAGTATTTCTTTCCCTTTCTTCCTTGATTTTCACTTCTCTTCTTTCCTCAGATATTTGGAAAGCTTCCTCAGACAACCACTTTGTCTTCTTGCATTTCTCTTTCTAGGGATTGCTTTGGTAATTACCTCCTGTACAATGTTATTAATTTCCATCCATACTTCTTCAGATACTCTGTCTACCAGGTCAAATCCCTTGAAACTATTTATCACCTCTACTGTACAATGATAAGGAATTTGATTTAGATCATACCTGAATGATATGGATAGATATTCTGGAGAAGGAAATGACAACCCACTCCAGTATTCCTGCCTGGAAAATCCCATGGACAAAGGAGGCCTGGTGGGCACAATCCATGGGATCGCAAGAGTTGGACATGATTTAGCGACTAAACCCCCACCATCACCCCTATGATGAGAAGAACATCTTTTTTTTTGCAGTAGTAGACTCAATGGTCATCTTAAATTCTTGAATTAAATTTGCTCATTCTTGTCCAGGTTAGCTCACTGATTGCTAAGATCTCAATGTTCCATCTTTCCATTCCCTGCTTGACTACGTCCAATTTACCCTGATTCATGGACCTAATATTCCAGGTTCCTATACAATATTGGGGCTTCCCTGGTGGTAAAGAATCCACCTGCAATGTGGGAGCCTTGGTGGGCTATAGTCCATGGGGTCACAAAGTTTTGGACATGACTTTGCAACTAAGCACACACATACAATATTGCTCTTTACAGCATCAGACTTTACTTTCACCACTAGACACATCCATATCATTTCCACTTTGACCCAGTTGCTTTATTCTTTCCTAAGCTATTACTAATACCCTTCACTCTTCCCCAGTAGCATATTGGACACCTTCTGACCTGGGATCTCATCTTCAATTGTCATACCTTTTTGCCTTTTCATGCTATTCATGGGGTTCTCGTTACAAGAATACAAGAGTGAGTTGCCATTTCCTCCTCCAGTGGACCATATTTTGTCATAACACTTCGCTGTAACCCATCTATCTTGTGTAGTGCTTCACAGCATGGCTCATAGCTTCATTGAGTTATGCAAGCTTCTTCTCCACAACAAGGCTATGATCCATGAAAGATTTTTACATTGGTGTTCCTTTTAAAAATCATCCTATAGGGAAGGAACTTTGATTTAAAAATGAAAAAAAAAATGCTATTTGGGGCTGAGATGGGATTGAAAACTCTCCATTAGAAAATATGTATTTATTAATTCAATAATGAACCAAATAGAAGAATGTATGTTAAGGGTACACTAATAATTTTATGAAAATGTTTACAGTCCTGAGTATGTACTATCATTTGATCTGTACATTTAAGAAGATTGTTTTATATCTGCAGGAAATAAAAACAATATAAGTTAAATGAAATGAAAGCTTTAAACCTAGTGGCTAATAGGGGCCATAGAAACTATAGAGAGAGCCTAGGAAACAACTTTGGTGGGTGTGATAACCTTCAATTCCAGTAATTAACATTGGAATAAACAAAGTTATGCTAAGGAAACAATTATTGTTAATTGATATAAGCTTAAGCTTTCCCCACAATTTTGACGAGCAGCAATCAAATTTTTCAAGTTACTAATAATATGCAAAAATATTTTACAAATATTGGAATAAATTCAATTTTCCTTAGTTAACAAAAGAGATTTCATGATTCTTAGATGTGTTATTCATCTTCCATTTATTTACCCTTAGTAGTATTGACTAGGGGCTTCCATGGTGGCTTAGATGGTAAAGAATCTGTCTGCGATGTGGGAGACTTGGGTTCAATCCCTTGGTTGGGAAGACACCCTGGAGAAGGGAATGGCTACCCACTCCAGTTTTCTTGCCTGGAAAATTCCACAGACAGAGGAGCCTGGAATTCATGGGTTGCAAAGAGTCAGACATGACTGAGTGATACTTCTAACCTAATGTTAGAAGAGATGCCAAAATCGTAAGATTTGGCATCATACTGGCCCATACGCTCTTGGTGAAAGTCATTTCTAAACTTCTTTAAGTTACTGTTAAACTGTCTTTCCAAATCCTTTGGTAAATCTGCTCTGATGTGTCTTAGTGTTCTGAATGTTGTAATACCTTTTAGGGTCAGATGTCCATTGATGGCATCCAGCAATGTTTCCAGTTTTCATCTCCTCATGTATTCTCAACTATCAGGTTGCCTGAGACATAAATACATGATTTTACACTATTTAGGAATTTTTCACGTGAACATAGCAGCCTGAAGTCAAATCAAAGTAACAGCACAGGAGTTGTGTTTTTGTTGTTGTTGTTGTTTTAATATAACACTTTGAATTTAAAGGCCCATATAGTAAAAATAAAAAAGAAAAGAAAAACTGAAATAAACAAAACAAAACCAGAAGGGTTCGATGTAGGATACAGGAAGCTTGGGCCTGATGCACAGGGATGACCCAGAGGGATGGTATGGGGAGGGAGGTGGGAAAGCGGTTCAGGATTGGGAACACGTGTACACCCGTGGCGGATTCATGTTGATATATGGCAAAACCAATACAATACTGTAAAGAAATTAGCCTCTAATCAAAATAAATAAATTTAAATTAAAAGAAAGAAAGAAAGAAAAGAAAAACTGAAATAAAGAAAACAAAACCAGAAGGGTGTTTTACAATAGCAATAAATAGAGTCTAACACTATAAGGATAAAAACTTAAAAATGGATTCTATTGCCTAGGAAATAAGCAGTGCATTTCATTGTGGCTTAATTGTTTTTGTAAATCAGTTTGACATGACATATTTATTGTGGACTTTTAAGAGCCAACAGACTTCACATTTGATCTTGACAATTTGCATGACTAAGATGATATTTTAGAATAATTAGAATTGCTTTCTGTTGTTCCCTTCCAGTTTTCAAGTATCTTTGATCTTCATAAAATCTATTTGCTATAACTTTGGTATATATTTGAGATTTTACACTAAATAGTAATTAAGATTCTCAGAAAATTAGTTCATCTATCCTAATGAACAAGAGATTTATACTTCATTGAAACAGTAGATGTTGTCACCCACGCAGCTCAAAGGCTATGTGAACTGAGAACTAGAATTAAAAATGTACCTCTTTTGCTGTCTTGCATACCCAGAGGGATGGGGTGGGCAGGGAGGTTGGAGGGGTTCAGGCTAGTGGGACACATGTACACCCATGGCTGATTCATGTCGATGTATGGCAAAAACCACTACAATATTTTAAAGTAATTAGCCTCTAATTAAAATTAATAAATTAATTTTAAAAAGTGTACCTCATGTTCAATACAGACAAGACAACTCTCCTTCAGGAAAGATAAAATTTTCTTTTGAATATGTGTGTCCTTTTCAACACTCAGCAAGTTTTTCCTGGATTGATATCTATATTTGGAGATAAAAATAGTTCCTTTACTTATAGCTAGTAAATATTGATGTTTCATCAATGGAGTTACTTTAGAATTATACAGTGTTGTAGAATTCATGCTTAGAAGGTATGGAAAATTCCAGAAGAGACTATGTATTGCATCATAACCACAATACTTCATTTTGTCTTGGACAGCCACATAAAGACCATTGATAAGAAGCAGTGGATTACAGGATATAAAGAAAATATCGACTTCATTCTTAGAAATATTAGAATCTGGTTTATCATTTGCTGTTATAAAACTCTTACTCTACGTGGAAATTTCACTTTCAAAAGTTGTAACTTAAATAAACAGTTATGGACTTAATGATTAAATATTGGCACATACACTAAGTGATGGATAATCAACATGAAAAATATACAATTGCATATTGGACTTTCTGATTGAAGTTTGACATGAATTTTTCACTTTATTTAGTAGCTACATTAATTTAAGAATCTAAAATAGTCTGTTTGAAAGAAATGTGTTTTGTTATATATGCAAAATTAGATTAACTTCTATATGAAAAATAAAAATAAGATTTATATATTTAAAGAAAATGTAGATGGAAGGCAATTTCATTGCCATGAAATATAATTTTAGATTTTTATTATACCTTTTCATTTAGTCATTTGTGTTTACATATATTTTATCTTTAACTTCCTCATTTTAAATAATATTTTTACAGAAAATATTAACATACTTTATAAATATTGGAAAGTTAAAAAATTGAAAACTATCAATATGAATATCATATAGTCTAAACTTACAAGATGTTTGGTTCTATGGCCTTTCTTAAGTTCCAAGTAATCAGTAGTATTACTTAAATATATATATAGAAATTCAAGTTATGTGGTGGAAATTGTCATCATGTACCAGAAAAGGTTAAATTTATTAAACAATGTATATACTTATATACATAAATTTGCAACTTAGTACCTATACAGAGAAATATTTCTAGTAATGGTGCACTTTACTGATTTGAAGAAAATAAGCAAAACGAATGTTTTAAGGTACAAAGTGAATTATCTAATTTAAAAAATGTTGTATCTATTATTTTTGGTGATTTACTTGTGAGTATAACACTGTCTTAAAAATTATACTTTCTGCTCTGAATGTATCTAGAAATCTGAAACATTTATGCAGAGGTAGGATGCTGAGCTTAGACTATGTCTTTTGTAAAACAGCATCACAACTTTTCAAAGACTATTACAGTTAATGCAATAGGTTTCATAATAAATTACAAATATTTGGGATGAATAAATATTTAAGTGTGTCTTTTGCGGGTTTGAAATATCTCTAGATGAATTTGCTATATGCTATGACATTGTATAGGAGACAGGGGTCAAGACCATCCCCATGGAAAAGAAATATAAAATATCAAAATGGCTGTCTGGGGAGGGCTTACAAATAGTTGTGAAAAGAAGAGACACAAAAGCAAAGGAGAAAAGGAAAGATATAAGCATCTGAATGCAGAGTTCCAAAGAATAGCAAGGAGAGATAAGAAAGCCTTCCTCAGTGATCAATGCAAAGAAATAGAGGAAAACAACAGAATGGGAAAGAATAGAGGTCTCTTCAAGAAAATTAGAGATACCAAGGGAACATTTCATGTAAAGATGGGTTAGATAAAGGACAGAAATGGTATGGACCTAACAAAAGCAGAAGATATCAAGAAGAGGTGGCAAGAATACACAGAAGGACTGTAAAAAAACGACCTTCATGACCCAGATAATCACGATGGTGTGATCACTCACCTAGAGCCAGACATCCTGGAATGTGAGGTCAAGTGGACCTTAGAAAGCATCACTATGAACAAAGCTTGTGGAGGTGATGGAATTCCAGTTGAGCTATTTCAAATCCTGAAAGATGATGCACTCAATATGCCAGCAAATTTGGAAAACCCTGCAGTGACCACAACACTGGAAAAGGTCAGTTTTCATTCCAATCACAAAGAAAGGCAATGCCAAAGAGTGCTCAAACTATCGTACAATTGCACTCATCTCACACGCTAGTAAAGTAATGCTGAAAATTCTCCAAGCCAGGCTTCAGCAATACGTGAACTGTGAACTTCCTGATGTTCAAGCTGGTTTTAGAAAAGGCAGAGGAATCAGAGATCAAATTGCAAACATCTGCTGGATCATGGAAAAATCAAGAGAGTTCCAGAAAAACATCTATTTCTGCTTTATTGACCATGCCAAAGTCTTTAACTGTGTGGATCACAATCAAATGTGGAAAATTTTGAAAGAGATTTGAATACCAGACCACCTGACCAGCCTCTTGAGAAACCTGTATGCAGGTCAGGAAGCAACAGTTAGAACTGGACATGGAACAACAGACTGGTTCCAAATAGGTAAAGGAGTACATCAAGGCTGTATATTGTCACCTTGCTTGTTTAACTTATATTCAGAATACATCATGAGAAATGCTGGGCTGGAAGAAGCACAAGCTAGAATCAAGATTGCCAGGAAAAATATCAATAACCTCAGATATGCAGATGACACCACCCTTATGGCAGAAAATGAAGAAGAACTAAAAAGCCTCTTGATGAAAGCGAAAATGGAGAGTGAAAAAGTTGGCTTAAAGCTCAACATTCATAAAACGAAGATCATGGCATCTGGACCCATCCCTTCATGGGAAGTAGATGGGGAAACAGTGTCAGACTTTATTTTTGGGGGCTCCAAAATCACTGCAGATGATGATTGCAGCCATGAAATTAAAAGACGCTTACTCCTTGGAAGGAAAGTTATGACCAACCTAGATAGCATATTCAAAAGCAGAGACGTATCTTTGCCTACAAAGGTCCATCTAGTCAAGGCTGGGGTTTTTCCAGTGGTCATGTATGAATGTGAGAGTTGAACTGTGAAGAAATCTGAGTGCCGAAGAACTGATGCTTTTGAACTGTGGTGTTGGAGAAGATTCTTGAGAGCCCCTTGGACTGCAAGGAGATCCAACCAGTCCATCCTAAAGGAGATCAGTCTTGGGTGTTCTTTGGAAGGGCTGATGCTAAAGCTGAAACTCCAATACTTTGGCACCTTCATGCGAAGAGTTGACTCATTGGAAAAGACTGTGTTGCTGGGAGGGATTAAGAGCAGGAGGCGAAGGGAACAGCAGAGGATGAGATGGCTGGATGGCATCAGAGACTCGATGGACATTTGTTTGTGTGAACTCTGGGAGTTGGTTGGTGATGGACAGGGAGGCCTGCTGCTGCTGCTGCGTGGCTTCAGTCGTGTTCGAATCTGTGCGACCCCATAGACGGCAGCCAACCAGGCTTCCTGTCCCTGGGATTCTCCAGGCAAGAACACTAGAGTGGGTTGCCATTTCGTTCTCCAATGCATGAAAGTGAAAAGTGAAAGTGAAGTCACTCAGTCGTGTCCGACTCTAGCGACCCCATGAACTGCAGCCCACCAGGCTCCTCCGTCCATGGGATTTTCCAGGCAAAAGTACTGGAGTGGGGTGCCGTGTGCTGCAGTTCTTGGGGTTGCAAAGAGTCGGACATGACTGAGCTACTGAACTGAACTGAACTGATAAGTTTATAGGATAAAGTAGATGAAAGGACTTAATTTTTATTTTTGTCCTTGAACAGATTTCCTCCTTTAAAACCTGTAATCTTCATTGTAAAAATGAGGCCCAGAAAACCAAGTAACTGATCTTTAAACACAGTGTTTTTAATGCAATTCATAAAATGATCTGTTGTATCACAAAGGGAATACCTGACCACCTTACTTGCCTTCTGAGAAATCTGTATGCAGGTCAAGGAGCAACAGATAGAAGTGGACATGGAACAACAGACTTGTTCCAAAATGGGAAAGGAGTACGTCAAGGCAGTATATGGTCACCCTGGTTATTTAACTTATATGCAGAGTACATGTGAAATGCCAGGCTGGATAAAGCATAGGTTGGAAACAAGGTTACCTTGAGAAATATCAGTAATTTCCAATTTGCAGATGACACCACCCTTACGGCAGAAAGAGAAGAACTAACAAGCCTCTTGGTGAAAGCAAAAGAGGAGAGAGAAAAAGTTGGCTTAAAACTCTACATTCAGAAAATTCGTGGCATCTGATCCCATCACCTCATGGCAAATAGATGGGGAAACCATGGAAACAGTGACAAACTTTATTTTCTTGGGTTCCAAAATCACTGCAGATGGTGATTGCAGCCATGAAATTGAAAGACGCTTGCTCCTTAGAAGAAAAGCTATGACCAACCTAGAGAGCATATTAAAAAGCAGAGACATGACTTTGCCAGCAAAGGTCTGTCTAGTCAAAGCTATGGTTTTTCCTATAGTCATGTATGGATGTAAGAGTTGGACTATAAAGAAAGCTGCTGCTGCTGCTGCTAAGTCACTTCAGTCGTGTCCGACTCTGTATGACCCCATAGACGGCAGCCCACCAGGCTCCCCTGTCCCTGGGATTCTCCAGGCAAGAACACTGGAGTGGGTTGCCATTTCCTTCTCCAATGCATGAAAGTGAAAAGTGAAGGTGAAGTCGCTCAGTCGTGTTTGACTCTTAGCGACCCCATGAACTGCAGCCCACCAGGCTCCTCCATCCATGGGATTCTCCAGGCAAGAGTACTGGAGTGGGGTGCCATTGCCTTCTCCATAAAGAAAGCTGAGTGCTGAAGAATTGATTCTTTTGAACTGTGGTGTTGAAGTCTCTTGAGAGTCCCTTGGACTGCAAGGAGATCCAACCAGTCAATCCTTAAGGAAATTAGTCCTTAATATTCATTGGAAGGACTGATGCTGAAGCTGAAGCTCCAGTTCTTTGGCCACCTGCTGCAAAGGACTGATTCTTGGAAAGACTCTGATACTGGGAAAGATTGAAGGTGGGAGAAGGGGGGAACAGAGGATGAGATGGTTGGATGGCATCAATGACACCATGGGCATGAGTTTGAGTATGCTCCGGTAGTTGGTGATGGACCAGGAAGCCTGGCATTCTTCAGTTCATGGAATCACAAGGAGCCAGACATAAATGAGTGACTGAACTGATCACAAAGTAAATTCTGAAGCACGTCTAAAAAGTATGCGGGTTTAACATGGGTGATTTCTGTGGGGATCAACTGGTGGAGGTCTATGAATTCAGTATGAGTAAATTCATGCAGAAAGAGATGAGGGTATGGAGGAAAAATTATTGACAAATAAAACAAGAGATGGCAGAAATTATTATGGCTGTGATATTTTGACATCAACAAAAAATATTATAAGGATATAAACTCAAATGTGAAATGAACAGAGACTGCCCAAATCATTACTGAAGGTTTGGAGGAAGTTTCTAAGAGATGTTGTCTATGGAAAAATAGCAGGATGTAATAAACTGACAATTTCCTCCTTAAATGTGACTTGAAAAGTAGGTTGGTAATTAAAACTCCAACCTAACCTGAATTTAAAATTTTCGGGTCAAAATGATAGACTGAATTCACACATTTATCTCTTCTTCTAAAACCCTAAAAAATTACATTCAAGTAATTAAAAGATATAAATCCACATTGATGGAGGTAGTGGGGAAAGACTATCTGTAGATCACAAAAAGTTCACAGAAACAAAGCAGAAAATGAACTAATGAATTTGGCCAAACTCTAAGAAGATTCATGCCACAAAAATATATGGAAGTTTCACAACATTAGTTCATTCCTCACCTAACCGCTATATGACAGCTGCTTTGGGATTAGTAACCCAAATGTTACCCATATTAACCTCCAAACTTTTCTTTATTGAAAGAGATTGCTGTCACCATCAAGGTTAAAGTGCCAAATATTCATTTTTTGAAGACTTATACATCTTGGTCATGAGCATTTGACCCAACCCTGATAAGTTGAATGGATAGGAGGAGGTCTTAAGAGACTCCTGGGGAAGGTATGTCTCACTAAGATAAAGAATTTTAGGAGAAAACATCCTCTTTATTAATATTTGTCATGTCTACCTAGGATATCTGGAATTGTGACAGACTTTTGTTAGTAAAGGACAAACCTACAACCCTCTTTCCTGAATAGAATCACTGAATTTATGATTAACCTTGGAATAACCTACCTTCATGTTTATAGATTTTTCCACAGTTTAAGGCATTTTACTTAATCATTGTGTTATTGAGGCCAAAATTCTTCCAACAGACAGCCTCAAATAAAGCTTCTGATTGACAAACTCCTACCCTATCCAAAGTCCCAGTCAGTTTTTATTAGCTAATTTTAAAATATAAGCAAATAGGCAAGGGACACCAGACTTTTGAGGAAAGCCTATAATATGGTACTAAATGCATACTTTTAAAAATACCACAGAAAAGAAAAATAACTCAATAAAAAGAACATAAATTTAAGACTGAAACCTCTAATTATATTATCAGCAAGTTCATTGTCCCTAGTAACTTCTATAACATAAGAGATTGAAGTCACAAAAGAACTAAATGCAATTTGTAATATATGGATCCTGTTTAGATTCTGATTCAAAAAGCTTTTTGAGAGATAAATAACTTTGAAATAAATAGGAAAATCAGAATATAGGCTGGATATTAGATGGAATCAAGGAATTAATTGTGTTAGGTAATAAAAGGGCATCTTATTAGATGATGAAAATTTATGTACTTTTAAAGAAATTTATGCTTAATTCCTTGTACAGAAGGATATATAAAAAAGATGGGATAGCATTATCTGGACTTTGCTTTTAAATAAAATCTACCTGAGTTGGGAGGATCAAGGGAAGGGGAAAATATAAGTAGTATGGTAAATTCTTGATAATGATTAATTTTGAGTGATGGCATGTGGTTATTAAATAATATTTTTTGCCCCTAGAGAAGACTTGGTTAAGGAAAGATGAGACAACAGATTTTTGGTCATTATAGGACTTTCTACACCACTTGCTTTTTTTTCTTTTTTCTTTTTTTTAATCATTTTCATATATTTCAATGAAAAAAAATGTAATGAATTTATTCTTCTAGTATAACCATTAAGGAACTGCAAAGTTGAGGTAATAAGACTTTTAACTGTGCAAAGTATGTGTGAATGTGTGTGCACACACAAAATGTATATTCAAAATATGAGCTCAATAGTATTTGACAAGGTTAAAAGAATGTGATGTGGCAAGTCAGGCAAGACTTAACAAAGCAGATGAGATTTTATTTGTCACAGAATAATAGTGGGCCATATACATTTGTGCTACCTTACAATTAAAAATTTGGCAGTCCACTATAAAATGAACTCCCCAGGTCAGTAGGTGCCCAATATGCTACTGGAGAAGAACAGAGAAATAGCTACAGAAGGAATGAAGAGGCGGAGCCAAAGTGGAAACAACACCCAACTCTTAGTATGTTTGGTGGTGAAAGCAAAGTCCAATGCTGTAAAGAAAAATATTGCATAGGAACCTAGAAGGTTAGGCCCATGAATCAAGGTAAACTGGAAGTGGCAAACAGGAGATAGCAAGAGTGAACTTTGATATTTTAGGAATCAGTGAACTAAAATGCATGGGAATGGGTGAATTTAATTCAGATAACTATATATCTACTACAGCGGGCAAGAATCATTTAGAAGAAATGGGGTAGCCTTGAAAGTCAATGAAAGATTCCAAAATGCAGTACTTGGGTGCAGTCTCAAAAATGACAAAGTGATCTCTGTTTGTTTCCAAGGCAAACCATTCAATATAAGAGTAATCCAAGTCTGTGCCCCAATAAAAAATGCCAATGAAGCTGAAATTGAATGGTTCGATGAAGACCTACATGACCTTCTAGAACTAACACTGAAAAAAAAAAAAAAATGTCCTTTTCATCACAGGGACTGGAATGCAAAAGTAGGAATTCAAGAAACACCTGGAGTAAACAGGCAAGTTTGGCCTTGGAGTGCAAAGGCTAACAGAGTTTTGCCAGGAGGAAACACTGATCATAACAAATACCCTCTTCCAACACACTAGAAACAACTCCATACATGGACATTACCAGATAGTCAATACCGAAATCAGATTGATTTTATTATTTGCAACAAAATATGGGAAAGCTCTATACAGTCAGCAAAAACAAGACTGGGAGACAACTGTGTCTCTGATCATGAACTCCTTATTGCCAAATTAAAATTTAAATTGAAGAAAGTAGGGAAAACCACTAGGCCATTCAGGAGAGACCTAAACAAAATCCCTTATGATTATACAGTGGAAGTGAAAGATAGAACCAAGGGATTAGATATGACACTGTGCCTGATGAACTATGAACGGAGTTTCATAACATTGTGTGAACGGAGGTGGTGATCAAAACCAACCTCAAGAAAAAGAAATGCAAAAAAGCAAAATGGTTGTCTGAGGAACATTTAATATAGAAAAAAGAGAAGTGAGAGCCAAAGGAGAAAAGAAAAGGTACACCTATCTGAATGCACAGCTCCAAAGAGTAGTAAGGAGAGATAAAGCCTTCTTCAGCAATCAATGCAAAGAAATAGAAGAAAACAATAGAATGAGAGAGACTAGAGATTTTTTCAAGAAAATTAGAGATACCAAGGGAACATTTCATGCAAAATGGACACAATAAATGACAGAAATGGTATGGACCTAACAGAAGCGGAAGATATTAAGAAGAGATGACTCTAATACAAAGAAGAACTATATATAAAAGATCTTAATGACCCAGATAACCATGATCACTCACCTAGAGCCAGACATCTTGGAGTGCAAATTCAAGTGGGCTTTAGGAGAGCATAGCTATGAACAAAGCTAGTGAAGCTGATAGAATTCCAGCTGAATTATTTCAAATTCTAAAAGATGATGCTGTGTAAATACTGCATTTAATATGCCAGCAAATATGGAAAACTCAACAGCGGCCCCAGGACTGGAAAAGTCAGTTTTCATTCCAGTTCCAAAGAAGAGCAATTCCAAAGAATGTTCTAATTGCCGCACAATTGCACTCATTTCACATGCTAGCAAAATAATGCTCAAAATTCTCCAAGCTAGGCTTCTACACTAAATGAACTGAGAACTTCCAGATGTTCAAGCTGGATTGAGAAAAGGTAGAGGAACCAGAGATCAAATTGCCAACATCTGTTGAATCACAGAAAAAGCAAGACAATTTCAGAAAAGCATATACTTCTGCTTCATAGACTACACTAAAGCTTTTGTCAGCATAGATCAAAAGAAACTGGAAAATTCTTCAAGAGATGGGGATACCAGAGAACCTTACCTGCCTCCTGAAAAACCTGCATGCAGGTTAAGAAGCAACCGTTAGAACCAATCAAGGAACAACAGACTGTTTCCACATTGGGAAAGGAGTATCTCAAGGATGTATATTGCCATCTGGCTTATTTAACTCATACACATAGTGCATCATGCAAAATTCTGGACTGGATAAAGCTTAAGTTGGAATAAAGATTGGTGGGAGAAGTATCATTAACCTTAAATATGCAGATGACACCAATCTAATGGCAGAAAGAAATTAAGAACTAAAGAGTCTCTTGAGGAAGGTGAAAGAGGAGAGTGAAAATGCTGGCTTAAACTCAAGTTTCAAAAAAATGAAGATCATGGTATCTGGTCCCATCTCTTTATGGAAAATAGATGGGAAAATAATGGAAACAGTGACAAACTTTATTTCTTGGTCTCAAAATCACTGCAGATGGTGACTGCAGCCATGAAATTAAAAGATGCTTGCTTATTGGAAGAAAAGTCATGACGAACCTAGACAGCATATTAAAAACAGAGACATTACTTTGCCAACAAAGGCCCATATAGTCAAAGTATAGCTTTTCCAGTTGCCATGTATGGATGTGAGAATTGGAACTTAAAGAAAGCTGAGCACTGAAGAATTGATGCTTTTGAACTGTAGTGTTGGAGAAGACTCCTGAGAGTCCCTTGGACTGCAAGGAAATCCAACCAGTCCATTCTGAAGAAGATCAGCCCTGGGATTTCTTTGGAAGGAATGATGTTAAGCTGAAACTCCAGTACTTTGGCCACCTCATGTGAAGAGTTGACTCATTGGAAAAGATTCTGAAGCTGGGTGGGATTGGGGGCAAGAGGAGAAGGGGACGACAGAGGATGAGATGGCTGGATGGCATCACTGACTCGATGGACGTGAGTCTCAGTGAACTCCGGGTGTTGGTGATGGACAGGGAGGCCTGGCGTGCTGCAATTCATGGGGTCACAAAGAGTCAGACATGACTGAGCGACTGATCTGATCTGATCTGATCTGGTAGAGAAAAGGTAACAAAGGCATTGATTTTTTGGATACTAGGTTTTAGTAATAGGGTTGATTAGATGTGTTTTCTCATTTGAAGTGCATCTGTGGTCAAGACATAAGTAATTGAGTGTCATACAAGTGAGGATCAGAAGAAAGAAAATCCAAACCAGGGACCTATGATCAAAATGAGCTTGTCAATTTTGAAACAGAAAGTAAACCAACATTTCTAGCATGAAGACACAGCGGCAAGTAGTTAAGAAAGTGAAACAAGATAAGATCCAAGAGGTATGTGCATGTAAGGACTTTGAAAACCAGAATGAGTTTTGATTTCTATCCCTAATTGGGATAAGAAGAAAAAAAACATAATCTGATGTGTAAATGAAAATGATAACTCTAACTACTAGGATATGCATTTTGTAGCTTTGATTTTCAGTTCAGTTCCGTCACTCAGTTGAGTCCAACTCTTTGGAACCCCATGGACTACAGCACGGCAGGCTTCCCTGTCCATCACCAACTCTGGGAGCTTGCTCAAACTCATGTGCATCAAGTCAGTGATGCCATCCAACCATCTCATCCTTTGTTGTCCCCTTCTCTTCCTGCCTTCAATCTTTCCCAGCATCAGGGTATTTCCCAATGAGTCAGTTCTTCGCATCAGATGGCCAAAGTATTGGAGTTTCAGCTTCAGAATCAGTCCTTCCAATGAATAGTCAGGACTGATTTCCTTTAGGATTGATTGGTTTTCTGTCTTTGCTGTCCAAGGGATTCTCAAGAGTCTTCTGCAACACCACAGTTCAAAAGCATCAATTTTTTGGTACTCAGCTTTCTTTATAGTCCAACTTTCACATCCATACATGACAACTGGAAAAACCATAGCTTTGACTAGATGGGCCTTTGTCAGCCAAGTTATATCTCTGCTTTTCAATATGCTGTCTAGGTTGGTCATATCTTTTCTTTCAAGAAGCAAGTGTCTTTTAATTTCACGGCTGCAGTCATCATCTGGAGTGATTTTGGAGCCAAATAAAATAAAGTCTGTCACTGTTTCCATTGTTTCCCCATTCATTTGCCATGAAATAATGGAACTGTATGCCATGATCTTAGTTTTTTGAGTGTTGAGTTTTCAGCTAACTTTTTCACTCTCCTCTTTCACTTTCATCAAGAGGCTTTTGAGTTCCTCTTTACTTTCTGCCATAAGGGTGGTGTTATCAGCATATCTGAGGTTATTGATATTTCTTCTGGCAATCTTGATTCCAGCTGTGCTTCATCCAGAACAGCATTTTGTGTGATGTACTCTGTATATAATTAAATAAGGAGGGTGACAACATACAGCCTTGACATATTCCCAATTTGGAACCAATGAGGTGTTCCATGTCATTTCTAACTGTTGCTTCTTGACCTGCATACAGATTTCTCAGAAGGCAGGTAAGGTGGTCTGGTATTCCCATCTCTTGAGAATTTTCCACAGTTCATTGTGATCCACACAGTGAAAGGCTTTGTCATGTCAATAAAGCAGAATTAGCTGTTTTTCCGGAACTGTCTTGCTTTTTCAATGATCCAACGAATGTTGGCAATTTGATCTCTGATTCCTCTGCCTTTTCTAAATCCAGCTTGAACATCTGGAAGTTCTCAGTTCACATACTGTTGAAGTCTCGGTTGGAGAGCTTTAATATGATTTATATTATCTAACACATTTGTTGCAGAATCAGTAGTCTTTTCTATCTGTAAAATAACTTGTTAAAACAACCAATTAAAAACTTGCTTTGTTAGACTAGTATGAGTTAGTTAGTCCTCTGTAAAAGACAGCAATATTCTGGCCAATCTTCAGAAGATAAACTATTGTGAGACCAAGATGTCAAAGGTGATTCCAATCAAGATGATGGAATAATAAATTGTTAAACTCACCTCCTCCAACAAATACATCAAAAACATATCTACATGTAGAACAGTTCTCACCAAATACCTACTGAACACTGGTAGAAAATCTCAGACAGCCAAAATTACAAGAAAGATTGCCACATAACTGGATAGGATAAAAGACAAAGGAATCAGGATAGGGCAAGTAGCTCCAGGAGAGAACTATGAAAGAGGAATGGTTCCCTCACCCTGGTAAGCCTCTTCACCAGTGGGGAGATCAGGTGGAACAGAAAGGTAGCTTCAGAGACTCAGAGGAGTGCAGTAGCCAGTTTGCAATAGCACAGAAGTCTGTGCTACCTCCTTTTATTCCTCAGTCCAAGATGTGCATCCACTAGTGTGGGCAGGGGCTGAGTACTAAAACTTGGGCTTTGGAGGACGGACCCAGGGAAAGGACTGGAGTTGACTATTTGGAGAAAACCTGAAATGGCTGAAGTGTGATACAGACTGCAACTGGAGGTATACATGAGAGGAACCCAGGCCCATCATAGAGGGCAAGCATCATTATTAGCAAGTCCATGAAGAAAAGGACAAGGCCCACCATAGCATCCTCTTTCTCAGCACAATTTCAACCAGCATGGCAACACTTCTATGGGCTCTGGAACCCTGCAAGCACCAGAGTGTTGCCCATATATAGAAATGGGGCTGAAATCAAAGCTGATTTCCTGGGGTCATATGACTTAGGAAGCTGGACTGAAATCTGAGCCCTCTCCTTACAGATGTGGTTTACACAGGTATACAGCTCAGCCTCTGGGGCTTTGTAAACTCAGGGACTGTAGGACACCCAGTGGACTACGGGTGCTTCTGTGGCTGGGGTGAGTCCAGCATTAGCAGCCACAGGCATAGTGGGTGTGCATATGCAGAGGTCAGGCCTAGGCCAGCTTGCTTCTGTAGCTCCCAATGCAGGTTTGGATGCACAACTGCTGTGATCCTGGTACCTGAATTTAGTGAAAGTGTGCTTATGGTCTGCTCTGGTGGATTTGTGAACGCAGCATCTGCATTCCCATGGTTGAGGCAGGGCCAAGGGCAGTGCCAACAACAATGTTCTTTGTGAGTCTGCACAGTGGGCAGCACCACAGAAGGCACTCCTTAGCTGACATCTCCAGCAGAAGAGTATTCACGGGCTCCTCTCACAGAAGGAGTTTTCCAATCCCACTTACTTCACACCACAGCTCAGAAATAGATCTGGGGGCTTCTACTGCAACAACTAAGAAGCAGACCCTACTCCTGACAAAGCTGTGACAACCACAGAGCAAAGGGGAGGCCTCATTCAATATCGAGTGCAGGCTCTGGTAAGCAATAATCACACTCATGATCAAGGAGATAAAGGCTAGCACACACTGAGGAAAAATGCAATAGGCATCCATACTAAAAACAGTCCTCACATCAAAAATAGTAGCCCACTCAGCCTACGTAGGAATGCTCTCACATAAAATTAGCCTTCCAAGAAAACAATGTATAACTGTTTCCTCTGAACTCATAGACTCAGAGAAATAAATAAAACGAAGAAACAGAGAAACCATTTTCAATTAAAATATCAAGAGAATTCCCCTGAAAGAACAATCGATGAAAGAGACATGTTCAATCTAATAGACATTAAGTTCAAAAAGGAGGGAATGAAAATACTGAAGGAATTAAGAAAGGCTATCAATAGAAACTGGATTCCTAGGTGGCTCAGTGGTAAAGCATTTGCCTAGCAAGTCAGGAGCCACAGGAGATGTGGGTTTAATCCTTGGACTGAGAAGATTCACTGAAGGAGGAAATGGCAACCCAGTCCAGTATTCCTGCCTGAAAAATCCTATGGACAGAGGAGCCTGGCAGGCTACAGTCTAGAGTGTTGCAGAGTCAGACATGACTGATCAACTGACCACATGCTCATCAGTGGAAAAGCAAAGTACTGTAAAAAGAAATGAGAAACTATAAGCAGAAACAAGAATATTTAGAAAACTCAGTTGCCAACACAAAAGCCACACTAAAGACAAAATAGCAAATTGAATAATACAGAAGAACAAATAAGTGATCTGGAAGATCGAATAATGAAAATCAACCAATCAGAACAACAGACAGAAAAAGAAATGGGAGGAAAAAAACAAAACAAAACAAAACAAAACAAAACAGCAGTACAAGAGAGCTAATATAACATGTGCCAATCTACACATGTTAGGGATCCCAGAAGGAGAAGAAACAGAAAAGAGGATCAAAAATGTATTTGCAGAAATTATGACTGAAAACTTCCCAAATCTAAAGAAGGAAACAGATATCCAGGTACAGGAAGCACAAAGGTACCCCCAACATATAAACCCAAATAATCTACAAGACATGTTGTAATTAAAATGACAAAAGTTAGATAAAGAGAAGAGTTTAAAGATGAAAGGTGAACAAAGAGTTAATTACAAAGCAACCCACAGAAGACTATCAACTTATTTGTCTACAGAAACATTGCAGGCCAAAGGGGAGAACAAGATATATTGAAAGACTTGAAAGGGAAAATTCTGCAACCTAGGATACTCTAACCAGAAGGATTATCATAGAATAGAAGGATAAATTTAAAAGTTCTCAGAAAAGCAAGAAAACTAAAAGAATACAGCAATATCGAACTTATCCTTGAATAAATATTAAAAGTTCTTCTTTAAATAGAAAAGAAGCAAAAATCTGAGGGACAGAGAAAATCACAATTGGAAATTAAATCACTTCAATAAGTCGATATATATGCTTTAGAAAAAAATGTGAAGGAAATGGTAACCACAGTGAAGAGCACAATGATAAAAATGAAGATGTGCAAGTGGACATCAAATTCCAAAAATGTGGGAAAAGAGAGTAAGAAATCATGGATTTTTGAAAATGTATTTCAGCCTGTATGACTACTAATCTAAAGCAAGAAGATACAGGACAGGGTTAATATACTTGAAAAACAGGGTAACCACAAATCAAAAACATACAATAATTTCACAAAAAATCAAAAAGAAGAGGACACAAACATAATAAAAAAGATTTTGCGGGAGAATGGATACATGTATATTTATGGCTGAGTTGCTTTGCTGTGAACCTGAAATTATGACAACATTGTTTATCAGTTGTATTCCAATGCAAAATTAAAAGTTAAAAAAAAAAAGAAAGAAAAACATCACACCACAAAAGGAAGAAACAAAAAGAAAAAGAAAGGAACATAGAAGAGATACAATCGGAAAACAAGGTTTAAAATGGCAATAAATATATATCTATCAATAGTTACCTTAAAGGTCAATAGACTAAATGTTCCAATAAAAAGATACTGAGGGGCAGATTGGATAATAAAATAAAAACCTACAATATGCTGCTTACAAGAGACCTACTTTAGAGGGAAGGGCACATATAGATTGGAAGTAAAGGGATGGAGAAAGATATTTCATGCAAGCAAAAATGTCAAGAAAGCAAGGATAGTGATAGTATCAGACAAAACAGACTTTAAAATACATGCCATAAAGAAAGATAAAGAATGACACTATATAATGATAAAAGTATCAATAAAAGATGATATTATACTTGGTAATACATATGTACACAATATAAAAGCACTTAAATACATAAAATAGATACTAACTGACATAAGGGAGAAATTGGCAGAAATACAATTGTAGTAGGATTGTAGTAGGATTTTAACACCCAATTCATATTAATAGACAGATATTTGAGACAGAAAATCCACAGAGATGACAGGACTTGTGTTTTAAGAAGTAGGGATCCTAAATGATACAATAGACTGGCTAGAATTAATTGATATTTTCAGGATATTATATATATTAAAAAAAATACACATTCTTTTCAAATGAACATAGAACATTCTCTAAGACTGACCATATATTGGGTCACAAAATATGCCTCAACAAAATTAAGACAATAGAAATTAGTTCAAGCATTTGTTCAAGCATCTTTTCTCACCACAACAGCATGAAACTAGAACTCAAGCACAGAGAAAGAAATGTGAAAACAAAACAAAACAAAACAATTACATGAATACTAAGCAACAGGTTTTTAAAAAAAGAATCAGCGAGTGATGCAACCAAAGAGGAAATTAAAAAATACCTTGAGACAAATGGCAATGAAAACACAAAAACCATACAAAATCTATGGCATGCAACTAAAGCAGATCTTAGTGAAATACATAATGATACATGTTTTCCTAAAAAAAAAAAAAAAAAAAATTCAAATAAACAACCTAACCTACCACCTAAAAGAATTAGAAAAAGAAGAACAAACAAAACCTAAAGTCAACAGAAGGATGGAAATAATAAAGATCAAAAAGGCAGTAAATAAAATAGAGATTAAAATCAATAGCAAAAAAAAGTCAATAAAACCAAGAGCTGGTTCTTTGAAAGAGTACACAAAATTCACAAACCTCTGGTCAGACTAACCAAGAAGAAAAGAGAGAGGACTCAAAGAAAATTAAAAAATGAAATAAGTGAAAGAACACTGATACAGCAGAAATACAAAAGAGAATACTATGAGCAAGTATATATTAAAAAAATTAGATATTAGAATAAATGAATAAGTTTCTAGAAACATGTTGCTGTTGTTCAGTCACCCTGTCATATCCAACTCTCCGTGACCTCAGGGACTGCAGCACATCAGGCCTCACTGTACCTAACCATCTCCCAGAGTTTGCCCAAGTTCATGTTCATTGCATTGGTGATGCCATCCAACCATCTCTCCCTCTGACACCCTCTTAAAATCCACCAACACTGAATCAAGAAGAAATAGATAATTTGAACAGATTGATCATGAGAAGTGAAATAGAATATGTTTATTACAACTCTTTCACTGTTTATTTCATTATAATTCTCTCTACAAACAAAAGTCCAGGACCAGATGGTTTTACTGGGAATTCTACAGAACATATAATGAACTTACATCAAGAACTTATACCAACTTATACTAACTTCTCAAACTCTTCCAAAAAAATTGCAAAATAAAGAACACTACCAAAGGCATCACTCTGTTACCAAAATCAGACAAAGACACTACCAAGAAGGAAAATCACAGGCCAATATCTTTGATGATGATAGATGCAAAAATTTTCAACAAAAATATTAGCAGATCAAATCCAACAACACACACACACACAAATAATACACCACGACCAAGTTTGGTTCATCCAGGGTCACAAGGATAGTTCAACATAAGCATATCAATAAATGTGATTTGCTAAATCAACAAAAGAAAAGAAAAATGATCATCTCAGTAGATGAAAAAAAAAAAGCATTTGATAAAATTCAACATACACTCATGATAAAAACTCTTATCAAATTGAGTACAAAGAGACCATATCTTAACATAATTAAAGCTATTTATGACAAACTCATAGCCAAAATAATACTCACTGATGGAAAGCTGAAAGGTTCCTGCTAAAATCTGGAACAGGACAAGAATGTCCACTGTCACCACTTCTATTCTGCATACTACTGAAAGTACTAGCCGCAGCTGTCAGTAAAGAAGTAAAAATTACCCAAATTGAAAGGGAAGAGGTAAAATTGTCATTAATATACAGATTTCATGATACTATATATAGAAAACCCTAAAGAATAAACACAAAAACCACTAGAACTGACAAATGAATTCAGAAAGGTAGCAGGTTAAAAGATTAATATACAGAAATAGTTTGCATTTCTTTATATTAAACAATGATAAAACAAAAAGAGAAAGTTTAAAAATAAATCCCTTTCAAAGTTGCATCAAAAATATTTAGGAATAAGCCTAATCAAGGAGGTGAAAGATTTATACAAGAACTATAAAACGTATCAGTGCATATATGGAAACTTATGATGATTCAAAGAAAAGGAAAGATATTCCATGATCTTAGATGAGAAGAAATAATATTGTTGAAATGGCTATACTACCCAAAGCAATCTACAGATATAATGCAATCTGTATCAAATCGCTCTTGACATTTTTCACAGAATTAGAACAAATAATCCTAAAATGTATATTTAAACAGAATTGCCCAAACAGTTCAAAGGAAAAAAGAAAAAAACAAGAGGCATAAATGTCCCTGACTTCAGACAATACTACAAAGCTCCAGTAATCAAAAAAGCATGGTCATGGCACAAAAACATCATCTGGATCAATGGAACAGAATGGAGAGCCCATAAACAAATCCACACACCAGTGGTCAATTACAAAAAAGGAGGCAAAAATAGACAATGGATAAAAAACAGTCTCTTAAGAAAGTGATGCTGGGAAAGATGGAAGTGAAGTGAAATTCGTTCAGTCATGTCTGACCTTTTGCGACCCCTTGGACTATATAGTCCCTGCAGTTCTCAAGGCCAGAATACTGGAGTGGGCAGCCTTTCCCTCTCCGGGGATCTTCCTGACCCAGGAATCAAACCCCGGTCTCCCACATTGCAGGCGGATTCTTTATCAGCTGAGCCACAATGGAAGCCCAAGAATATTGGAGTGGGTAGCCTATCCCTTCTCCAGAGGTACCTCCTGACCCAGGAATCAAACCGGGGTCTCCTCCATTGCAGGCGGATTAGTTACCAACTGAGCGCTATCAGGGAAGCCCAGAAAAGATAGAAAGTCACATGTAAATCAATGAAGTTAGAATACTCCCTCACACCACACATAAAAATAAACTCAAAATGTCCTATAGAATTAAATATATGACAGGATACTATAAAACTCCTAGAAGAGAACATAGGCAAAACATTCTCTGAGATAAATTATAGCAATTATTTTCTTAGGTCAGCCTACGAAAGCAATAGAAATAAAAATAATAAGCAAATGGGACCTAATCAAGCTTAGAAGATTTTGCATAGCAAAGGAAACCATAAACAAAGCAAAAAGACAACTCCATTTATTTGGATCTACCCATGCCGACTCTTATTCTAGGTTTTTAACCATTACTCTGTGTCAAAGTAGAATTCTTCATGGAGAATGGCATTAGAACAGGACCAGGTGGAATGCTACAAGGAGCTAGGGCATAATAGGTACTGGGAACTGGAAATGAAAGGAGACCAGGAAGTAGAAAGCACAAGTGTGAAGCAATTTGTCTGAGTATAACATACAAACAAAACACTAATTCATATATATATAGCACACACACACAACTGAATCAATTTGCTGTACACTTGAAACTAATACAACATTGTGAATTAACCATACTTCAATTTAAAAATCTGAAAATATTAAAGAGCTAAAAGTCTCCTTTGATCTTGGTTTAAAAAATAAAAGGGAATTCCCTGACAGTCCAGTGATTAGGACTTGCTTTCGCAGCAGTGGGCCAGGTTGAGTCCCTGGTCAGAGAACTAAGATCCCATTTGGTATGCGGCATGGTCAGAAAAAAGGAAAATCTTAATTCCAGTACCTTTCCTGAGCTTTGCTCATCTGTTTCTAATCTCCTTTGCTGGACATTGCCAGCTAGATGCTCCTGGCACAATGCCCCCCCCCCCAAATAAAAAAAAAAAAGTAATAATTTTACCCTTTCATCATTTGTTGCATTTCTTAGAGTACATACATTTCAGTTATATATGCCAGAAAACTAGGAGCCACATTTATATTTCCACATTAATTAGTTACCAAACCCTTATGATTACTACCAGGTATCTCCAGAATTTCTCTGTTATTCTGTGTCCTCTTTTCCAATTTTACAGCCTCTGTTCTAATTTTGTCTTCTCCCTGAATCACTAAAATATTCTTTTTCACATGTACCAGCTTTACATTAATCTCTTTGGACTTCACTCTATCTTCCATACCGGAATTAAAACAGAATTAAAGCATATATAATTAACACACACATATATAATATATGTAATGTTGTCATATGTTCACTTTCAATATTCTTTATCACTTTCAAATTCAGTCATACAGGATGTGCAGCCACTGTTCATTTATTCATACTGCTCTTTCTAACTGGGTATACTTCAACCAAACCTTTATACAAACAAAATTTCATAATCTCTCTCCCAAGACCAGCTTCACTTTTCTACTCAGAATGTGTAATGCTGTGATTTATTTTCTCTCTGACCTATTCCGATCCTTTATCATAGATAGTCACAATGCATTGTAGTTAATGGTTAATTTGTTAGTCTCACTAACCCTAATACCTTTTTAAACTTGGCAACTGGAGACTTCTTTTGGATGTGCTAGGTCTCCGTCGCTTGGTGCCAGCTTCTTCTAGCTGTGATGAGTGGGTGCTGCTCTTCACTACTTTGCACAGGCTTGTCACTGTGCTGACTTCTCTTGCTGTGGAGCACCGGCTAGAGGAGCGCGGATGCTATTGTGGCAACAGGCTCAGTAGCTGTGGCATGTGTGCTTAGTTGCTCCATGGCATGTGGAATCTTCCTGGAGCAGGGATTGAAACCTTGTCCCCTGCATCGTCAGGCAGTTTTCCCTCCACTGCACCACCATGGAAGTCCAAGATCAGAGACTTAAAAGATGAGTATATATTCTTCTGTATATCGGGTACCCAGCAGAGTGTCTCCTCACATTAAGGAAGTTTGGGAGTGAGTGAACATCATGTGTTTTGTATCCACATGTTTCTATATCGTCGGTCTTCAGTCCTTCCCAAAGTGCTCCTTTAAGTGGAACCAAAAGTGTATATCTTGCAAAATTGTTTCTGCAGGCTGCTGATCCTGTATGAGTACACCTGTTTTACATATTTTAAATAGATAGCTAATGGGAAGTGGTGAGCTCAACCTGGGGCTCTGTGGCAACCTAGAGGGGTGGGATATATATATATATACACTTAGGGATGATTCACATTGTATGGCATAAACTAACACAACATTGTACAGCAGTTATTCTCTGTTTAAAACTAAGTGTGTCAATAGGGCTTCTCCCCTTCCCAGCAGCCAAATCTCTTATATCAGTCTCCTCGCCTTTTCCAGTTCCTCTTTGTGTCCCTTGGCTCCTGGCTTCTTTCTTCTAACTTAAAAAAAAAAAAAGAAAATAGCAACAGTGAATCTTTTTTGTTGTTGAGGGGCTTTTGTTGTTGTTGTTTTTTCTTAAGTTGAAATATAGTTGAATTATAATGCTGTGTTAACTACTGTTGTACAGCAAAGTGACTAATTTATACATATACACACTATTTTTCATATTATTTTCCATTATAATTTATCATAGAATATTGAATATAGTTCATCACTAATTATTTGAGAAATGAAAATGAAAACTACAGTGAGGTACCATCCCATGCTGGTGAGAATGGCTATCATAAAATACCTACAAATAACAAATGTCAGAGAAGGTGTGGAGAAGAGTGAACCTTCCTACACTGTTGGTGGGAATGTAAGCTCATGCAGCCACATGAAAAACAGTATGGACGTTTCTCAGAAAACTATACAAATAGATAATATATACAAATATATAATCCAGCAATCCCACTCCTGGACATATATCCAGACAAAACTATAATTCAAAAAGAGAGATACACTATAGCAACACTGTTCACAATAGCCTAGATGTGGAAGCAACCTAAATATCCATCAGCAGATGAATGGATAAGAAGATGTGATACATATATACAATGCAATGTTGCTGCTGCTAAGTCGCTTCAGTCGTGTCTGACTCTGTGCGACCCCATAGACAGTAGCCCACCATGCTCCCACGTCCCTGGGATTCTCCAGGCAAGAACACTGGAGTGGGTTGCCATTGCCTTCTCCAATGGATAAAAGTGAAAAGTGAAAGTGAAGTCGCTCAGTCGTGTCCAACTCTTAGTGACCCCATGGACTACAGCCCACCAGGCTCCTCCATCCATGGGATTTTCCAGGCAAGGGTACTGGAGTGGGGTGCCATCGCCTTCTCCAATGCAATGTTACTCCATCCTAAAAAAAAAAAAAAATAATGCCATTTGACAAATGCTCTTCTTTATGCCTTTCTACTATAGTCACTTCATCTTCTTTGACCACATCTGGTAAAGGTTCTTTACTTTCATAGGTTCATGTGGCTATATTAGTCCTTCTTGTATAAGATAAGATAACCTCCTTATCTCAAAGTCATTAATCATTTTTGCAAGACCCCTTTAGCTCCATAACCTGTATTCAATTGGTTCCAGGGACTGAAACATGAATGCCTTTGTGGAACCATTTTTCTACCAACCATGCCTTGTTTTCAGAATGGATAAATGGCTGGGGATCTGTTGGAGGGAGTTAAAAGGACCATACAGAGGAAGTGATCAAAAGAAGTTTCATTTCTGATGTTGATAATGGATCAAATGAGTTTCAAAATCAGAATTTATGTAACTATGGATTTAATTGTATGGTCCATATAATATTAGAGAAAAAAATTAAACTGATAATCTATTCTTAAGGAAATACCTATTAATATTCATAAAGTTCTATTCCATTTTTACAACTGATATTTAGGGACTCTGTAACAATGTACATCTCAGACTCCCTCCACTATGGATACTGACTCAATAGGCCTCTGATTGGGTGTAGACTTTTGCTTTTTAGCATTCATGCCAGGCGATTCTGATTGTGTACATTTACTACAATGCTTCAAGAAATGTTGCTATAGTTTTTATTTCTTTACCACTGGAGCTAGAACAGCTTAATTGCTGTTACTGAAATTGTGAACCACTGTGCTCTGGAGAATATATATATATATATTACTCAAAAGTGACATTCAATATGAAATAGAATAGTGTGATATAGTTTTAAGTTAAAGTAAATATAATGACTAAGGTCTATGAAAAATACAACATTTTAATCAGTTACTATGATTCTTTCATCATTTAATAAGTGTATACAATTAAAATGAGTTGAATAATAATAAATTTTGGCTCTATTCAAAATAAATTCATTTATTGGTCACCCTACACATAGGGTGCATTATTTTTTAGAATGTAATAATGTAAAATTAAGAGTAATTTTTTAAGATGGAGGAATATTGCATTTTTTTGTGTGTGTGAAAACAGAAAACACATATTTATTTAAAGATAACACAAGCCTCCCTTGAAAGAAATTTAGTTAAAATCATGGATTGGGAGAAAAAAATAAACACAGTGAAAGCAGGGAACAGAGACACCACCCTACCCCAAGGGGCACTGCGTCTGGTCCCAGACAGATCTGCAGAGGAAAGACCCACATGGGTGGGCTAACTGCTATGTGAGGATCTAAGTAGTCACACCTTTAGAAAGCATGTTAGTCTTACCCATTCTACTTTAAAGGTAAAGACTATTATACAGAGTAAAGTAAGCCAGAAAGAAAACACCAATATAGTATACTAACACATATATATGGAATTTAGAAAGATGGTAACAACAACCCTGTATGAGAGACAGCAAAAGAGACACAGATGTATAGAACAGCCTTTTGGACTCTGTGGGAGAGGGAGAGGGGGGATGATTTGGGAGAATGGCATTAAAACATGTACAATATCATATAAGAAACGAATCGCCAGTCCAGGTTCAATGCAGGATACAGGAAGCTTGAGGCTGGTGCACTGGGATGACCCAGAGGGATGGTTCAGGGAAGGAGGTGGGAGGGGGGTTCAGGATGGGGAACACGTGTACACCCGTGGCAGATGCATGTTGATATATGGCAAAACTAATACAATATTATAAAGTAAAAAAATAATAATAATAAAAAAATAAAAATAAAAAGTAAAATAAAGGTAAAGAGAAAGAAGTTCTTTATATTAATGGAAAAATAAAGTTAATGTAGCTCATAAATTACCAAAGAAAATATTTATTTTAATATTAATATATATATATATTACTATATTTAGTTTACTTTAAATATAATAAAAATTGAAGGATACATTCTAACACTAAGACCCAACTATGGAACTTCCCTAGAAAGACAAGTCTGGAGGCTCCAGCAGAAATAAACTGACTTTTTAACATAAAATTCAGAACAACTTTCCAATGTAGATCTTAATACTGATCTGTATTTGCAAGGATAATGGCATCCTCACAGCCAAATAATTAGACATATTTTTATTTTACTACATTATCACCTGTTATTTAACTCAGAGATGCAGTCATGTCCATAAGGTAGTTCAGCTGTGATTGCTATAAGAAATGATACATGTTAATTAAGGAATTAATTAGGAAAATTATTTTTTCTATTTTTTTATTATTTTTACCAATCTAGAATTTGTTTTTTATTCCTATAGTTTCCTTATCAATTTTCATGCACACATACATATTATAGATATTTATTAAATACCAGAATTCATTTAAAATATATGTTTTCAGAATAGGTCATTTGTGTCCTTGTAGCTGATTTGAAATTTTCTAATTGAAAATCAGATTGGATAGTTCACTTAATTTTTCTAATTAAACTCTTCTGATCTATCCCCTTTGCTTTTAGGATAACTCTAAATACCCGAGTAGGGCTGAAAAGGTCAACAGTATCTGACTCCTACTCACCTCTCCAACCTTGCTGCATATACTTACCTCCACCCACCAAAGTTATAGTTATTATAGTTCAGTTGCTGGGAGTCACATTTTCTGTACTTTCTCTGAACATGTGTGCATGTTTTTCCATTCCAAGAACACTCCACTCTCCACATTCTGCCTGGATACCTCTTACTATTAATATATCCAAATTAGCACTATAACTAAGTGCAAGTTAACTTATCTAACTATATTGCATTTGCCTACATTGTCCCTGAACTATAAATCTGTTGAAAATAGAACCCTAAAACAAACTACCTAAAAGAAGTGTTGTCCTGGTGCTGAAAAGGTGATTGAGACGAGGTGCATAGCTCCACAAAATAATGGAAAAACAAACAAAAAAATTGAAAACACGTATTAAAGTGTTATATGGTAAGTAACATTGACATACACTATACTTATTTAAGGGGTTCAGAGAATAAAGAATCTGCCTGCACAGGGGGAGACCCAAGGCTCAATCCGTAGGTGGGGAAGATACCCTGGAGAAGGGAATGGCTACCCCACTGCAATATTATTGCTTAGAGAATTCCATGAACAGAAAAGCCTGGCAGGCTATGGTCCATGGGGTCGCAAAGAGTTGAACAACTGAGCAACTTTGACTCTCACATGCTATGTAAAACAAAGTGTACAAATCGAAATATTTTCTGACTTTTGCATTGGACCTGGCAAAATGTAAAACTAGAAGGAATCCCTTTATAAATTGATGCAAATAAATGTTTTCTTCCAAATGAAAAAGAAGCACCCAATCTCATTTTTTCCACATTAATCTCTCATAAAATAGCTCTATTGTATTTAAAGTTCCCATGTTGCTATATTACTTAGAAATAAAGATTAAAAGTTTAATTAACATGTGTTTAATTAATTAAAGACAATAAAGTACTTAAAACAGGTTTATAGATTATTTTTCTTACATTCAGAAACTTCATTACTGATAAAACTATTTCTTAAATTTATCTACATCAAATTAGAAGATCAACTGATTATAGTTTTAGTGCCAAATTTTTCAAATAGTAGAATATATCTAATCTTTTTAAAATGTAAGTGAATTTTGAGGTGTTCTTAGATTTTTAAATGTAGTGAGATTTAAAGAAAGGACTACTTTACCACTTGCATACTCTATCCATTTAAAGTTGTATCTATATTGGAAATACAATGTGCTACTTACCTGAATGAAATATGAAATGGAGAAATAGCACTTTAAATGTTCACTTATTTTATCTAGTAGTGATATATTCTATGAGTTTCTTGCAGTCATGTTATGAAATGTGTATGCATTTTGATAATATGTGTATTCCATGATGTATATACATTTTTCCATGCAAGTAAATCAGTTTCAAATTTTGAATAATGTTGAATTAAGGTAAGTTTAGCAAAGTAATGATGTGTATGTATGAGTGTGTGGTGAAAAAAATGGGTAATCTTTATTCAAAGAAAGTCAAGTCCACATCTCTATAACTTGACATCTACCAGATGTTTTAGAAACCCATTTGCCAAGGATGATTTCTGTTGAAAGAAAAAGGATGGAGTAGACTTCTGAAGACAGTAGTAATGCTGTGGCCAAATACAGGCTATATTACAATTCAGTTATGAGCAAAAATTATGAGTTTCTATCTGGCGAACCACATTGTTTCAGTGTGTTTGAAAATTTGAAATCATATGCGTAAGTAGAAAGCCCAATTATTTCAGCATTTCCATTAAGATATACTTATATATACTACTAAGATATGCATACAACCTAGGATGTTTTATCACAGTTATTACTACTGGAAATTAAAAGTGTGCATCAAAAGGAAAACCTAGCTTCTAAGTTTAAGAAAAGGATTATTGCAAGAATAAAATGGAAGGTTACTTTAGTATCCCTATTTATAAATGTGAAATAATCTTTTACTCCATGAAAAAATATAACAAATTCAGGTGAGAGACTCAGTTGTAAGATCAAAAACTCAGTAACACTAGGACATCATCTTACAGATGAAAGTATTAACTCTGTCTTAGTCCTCAGGGACTTGTAAAGAATTGAAAATGTAAGTGCCTATGTAAAAAAGGAAATCACTGTGTGGAGAACATTTTCAAACTACTAAAAGGGTTCCTTGGGGGATATGTTCTTATTGTAGCTAACAGGCAGAGTGTTCATGTTCTTTTCAAGATTTTCACTGTAGCTGAAGCTCAGGAAAGCTAGTCAATTAATGGCACAGACTTTGAGTTGGGTTCTATTTTCAAGTAATTAGGTATGAATTGATGGCAATATAGAAAAAAAAAATTCCCATGATTCCACATTGTGTTGATTCAGACTTTATAAAAAGCTATCTGCTGCTTATTTGTAAAAAGCATTTTTTTAATGTATGATTTTTGTGACCTAGGTTAATTTTTAACTGAAATATTCTGTCCATTTTAGCAGTACATTCCATAAGAATATAATTACTGGAGCCATCTACTTATTGACATGATCAGAATAACAGTTCTAATATTTAGGAGTGAAAACACAGTTTATTAACCAGGAGATTTAGTTAATCCTTAGAGTATCTCTCTTGCTCAACTTTTGATAGAAAACATAGACAGCCCAAGCAAATTTGCTTTATGTTTCAGGAAACTCAAAAAGGGGCTCTGTATCAACTAAGAGGGGTGGGATGGGGAGGGACAAGGGAGGGAGGAGAGTCAAGAGGGAGGGGATATATGTATACCTATGGCTGATTCATGTTGAGGTTTGACAGAAAACAAGAAAATTCTGTAAACAACTATCCTTCAATTAAAAAAAATAAATTAAAAATGAACACTGAGGAATTTAATAGTAAACGTAACTTGACACTTAAAAACTCTATCTCAGATGTCACAGTCTTCCCTAATTGGAATTCAGTTTGAATATTTGAATTGTCTTCTTAAGAGCAATATCTATAAGAACTGTTAAATGTTACAGTTATTAACCAATTAATTTCAGTGATTTTTATAATCTTGGATGCCAGAATATCTACCTCCCTGTAGTATTTGCCTATAATGATGATGTCTTTTATTATTTCAAAATTCAAAAATCATTTTTTACAATATGGAATCAGTTTTTTGGTAAATGTATTCTACATTCTTATATTTATACTATTTTAATTATGCAATTTGAAAAAATATGTAGCTATCAGTTCAGTTCAGTTCAGTCACTCAGTCATATCCGACTCTTTTCACCCAATGAATCGCAGCACGCCAGTCCACCCTGTCCATCACCAACTCCCGGAGTTCACTCAGACTCACGTCCATTGAGTCAGTGATGCCATCCAGCCATCTCATCCTCTGTCGTTCCCTTCTCCTCCTGCCCCCAATCCCTCCCAGCATCAGAGTCTTTTCCAATGAGTCAACACTTCGCATGAGGTGGCCAAAGTACTGGAGTTTCAGCTTTAGCATCATTCCTTCCAATGAAATCCCAGGGCTGATCTCCTTCAGAATGGACTGGTTGGATCTCCTTGCAGTCCAAGGGACTCTCAAGAGTCTTCTCCAACACCACAGTTCAAAAGCATCAATTCTTCAGTGCTCAGCTTTCTTCACTGTCCAACTCTCACATCCATACATTACCATTGGAAAAACCGTAGCCTTAACTAGACGGACCTTGTTGGCAAACTAATGTCTCTGCTTTTGATATGCTATCTAGGTTGATCATAACTTTTCTTCCGAGGAGTAAGTGTCTTAATGTCATGGCTGCAATCACTATCTGCAGTGATCTTGGAGCCCAGAAAAATAAAGTCTGACACAGTTTCCACTGTTTCTCCATCTATTTGCCATGAAGTGATGGGACCAGATACCATGATCTTCGTTTTCTGAATGTTGAGTTTTAAGCCAATTTTTTCACTCTCCTCTTTCACCTTCATCAAGAGGCTTTTTAGTTCCTCTTCACTTTCTGCCATAAGGGTGGTGTCATCTGCATATCTGAGGTTATTGATATTTCTCCCGGCAATCTTAATTCCAGCTTGTGTTTCTTCCAGCCCAGCGTTTCTCATGATGTACTCTGCATATAAGTTAAATAAGCAGGGTGACAATATACAGCCTTGACATACTCCTTTTCCTATTTGTAACCAATCTGTTATTCCATGTCCAATTCTAACTGTTGCTTCCTGACCTGCATATAGATTTCTCAAGAGGTAGGTCAGGTGGTCTGGTATTCCCATCTCTTTCAGAATTTTCCACAGTTTACTGTGATCCACACAGTCAAAGGCTTTGGAACAGAAATAGATGTTTTTCTGGAACTCTCTTTCTTTTTCCATGATCCAGCGGATGTTGGCAATTTGATCTCTGGTTCCTCTGCCTTTTCTAAAACCAGCTTGAACGTCAGGAAGTTCACGGTTCACATATTGCTGAAGCCTGGCTTGCAGAATTTTGAGCATTATTTACTAGCATGTGAGATGAGTACAATTGTGCGGTAGTTTGAGCATCCTTTGGCATTGCCTTTCTTTGGGATTGGAATGAAAACTGACCTTTTCCAGTCCTGTGGCCACTGCTGAGTTTTCCAAATTTGCTGGCACATTGAGTGCAGCACTTTCACACCATCATCTTTCAGGATTTGGAATAGCTCAACTGGAATTCCATCCTCTCCACTAGCTTTGTTCGTAGTGATGCTTTCTAAGGTCCACTTGACTTCACATTCCAGGATGTCTGGCTCTAGGTCAATGATCACACCATCATGATTATCTGGGTCATGAAGATCTTTTTTGGACAGTTCTTCTGTGTATTCTTGCCACCTCTTCTTGATATCTTCTGCTTCTGTTAGGTCCATACCATTTCTGTTCTTTATCGAGCCCATCTTTGCATGAAATGTTCCCTTGGTATATCTAATTTTCTTGAAGAGTTCTCTAGTCTTTCCCATTCTATTGTTTTCCTCTACTTCTTTGCATTGATTACTGAGAAAGGCTTTCTTATCTCTTCTTGCTATTCTTTGGAACTCTGCATTCAGATGCTTATATCTTTCCTTTGCTCCTTTGCTTTTCACTTCTCTTCTTTTCACAGCTATTTGTAAGGCCTCCCCAGACAGCCATTTTGCTTTTTTGCATTTCTTTTCCATGGGGATGGTCTTGATCCCTGTCTCCTGTACAATGCCATGAACCTCATTCCATAGTTCTTCAGGCACTCTATCTATCAGATCTAGTCCCTTAAATCTATTTCTCACTTCCACTGTATAATCATAAGGGATTTGATTTAGGTCATACCTGAATGGTCTAGTGGTTTTCCCTACTTTCTTCAATTTAAGTCTGAATTTGGCAATAAGGAGTTCATGATCTGAGCCACAGTCAGCTCCTGGTCTTGTTTTTGCTGACTGTATAGAGCTTCTCTACCTTTGGCTGCAAACCAGATATATTTAGTCATTTTATTTGCTCCCAGACTAACTATAATGGTTCTAAGAATACATGCAAGATATTACCAACATGCCTTTGATCTTTTCACATCAGTCTTTTCACATTTATAAATATATTATTTTATTCAACAAGTATTTAATAAATACAAACTAACCAAGGTAAGTATTTAAGCACAGGGAATATGTTAATAAATACAATAAAAAATATTCTTTTTTGAAATGTAGCATATAAGTATTGACTTTCTAGGTGGTTCAATGATAAAGGATCCATTGGCCAATGTAGGAGATGTGGGTTCAATCCCAGAGTCAGGAAGATCCCCTACATAAGGAAATGGCAGCCCACACCACTATTTTTGCTTGGGAAATCCCAAGGACAGAGGAGACTGCTGGGCTATATTCCATGGCATCACAAGAGAGTTGGACATGACTTAGCAACTAAAGGAACAAAATAGAAGTCTTGGAAAGAATAAGAGGAAGTAGGTGAGTTCTTATACTGCTGATTTATAAAAATTGGTTATGGTAACTGTATTAGGGAGTTTGGTAGTAAATAGCACTATTAATGGAACAAAGAACTGGTTCCAAATTAGGAAAAGAGTATCTTAAGGCTGTATACTGTCACCCTTCTTATTTAACTTATATGCAAAGTACATCACATGAAATGCTGGGCTTGATGAAGCAAAAGCTGGCCTCAAGATTGCTGGGAAAAATATCAATAACCTCAGATACACAGATGACACCAGCCTTATGGCAGAAAGTGAAGAGGAACTAAAGAGCCTCTTGATGAAAGTGAAAGAGGAGAGTGATAAAGTTGGCTTAAAACTAACATTCAAAAAAGTAAGATAATGACATCTGATCACATCACTTCATGGAAAATAGATGGAGAAACAATGGAAACATTAACAGACTTCATTTCCTTGGGCTCCAAAATCACTGCAGATGGTGACTGCAGCCATGAAATTAAAAGACGCTTGCCCCTTGGAAGGAAAGCTATGACCGACCTAGACAGCATATTAAAAAGCAGAAAGAGTACACTGCTGACAAAAGTCCATCTAGTCGAAGCTATGGTTTTTCCAGTAGTCATGTATGGATGTGAGAGTTGGACTATAAAGAAAGCTGCATGCCAAGGAATTGATGCTTTTGAACTCTGGTGTTGAAGACTCTTGAGAGTCCCTTGGACTTTAAGGAGATCAAACCAATCAATCTTAATGCAAATCAGTCCTAAAGAGTCAATGGAAAGAGTGACGCTGAAGCTGAAACACCAGTACTTTGGCCACCTGATGCAAAGAACTGACTTGTTGGAAAATACCCTGATGCTGGGAAAGATTGAAGGTGGGAGGAGAAGGGGATAACAGAGGAAGAGATAGTTGGATGGCACCACTGACTCAATGCACATGAATTTTAGCAAGCTCCAGGAGTTGGTGATAGACAGGGACACCTGGTGTGCTGCAGTCCATGGAGTCACAAAGAGTTGGACAAAACTGATTGAACTGAACTGAGAGTTATTAAAAATTCATGCATATTCTTTTCAAACAAGCTTTTGGTATCTACTCTAGAAAAATACCTGTACAAATATACACAAGGTAATTTCATTATTTTACAACAGGATTGTTTGCATTAGGTGAAATAGAGGAACAAACCAAATGTCTTTCCATTGGTAATGGCTAAATAAACTTCCTTGTAATATATACAAAGATTTGAATGAATAAGACAAATGTTTTATTTGGTTTGTAGAACATATTCACTCAGTTCAATTCAGTTCAGTTCAGTCGCTCAGTCCTGTCTGACTCTTTGCAACCCCATGAATCGCAGCACGCCAGGCCTCCCTGTCCATCACCATCTCCTGGAGTTCGCTCAGACTCACGTCCATCGAGTCAGTGATGCCATCCAGCCATCTCATCCTCTGTCGTCCCCCTTCTCCTTCTGCCCCCAATCCCTCACAGCATCAGAGTCTTTTCTAATGAGTCAACTCTTCCGATGAGGTGGCCAAAGTACTGGAGTTTCAGCTTTAGCATAGATATATTTTAAAATATCTATACAAATAAATCAAGATATTTGCTAGGGTGTGTGTGTGTGTGTGTGTGTACGTGTATATTTATAAATATATAGAAAGAAGTCACAAAATGTATACATGAATTGATAATACTACTTATGGAGGAAAAACTGGCTATGTGGTGATGGTAAAGGTAGATTTTAGCATTATTTCTCATATTTCATATATGTAATATTTGTAAAATTAAAAATAAATAGCAAAAATGAATTGAATGTGATGCATGCTATAGAAGCATGCCTGAGTAAAGAACAGTGAATAACTAATTGTAGGTGTCTCTAGAGCAGGGAAATAGTTCACATACATGAGTTCAACAGGTATTAAGTGTATGTGTTACACTCCAAAGTGTGTTTTACCAATTTATATCTTAAAGTTTTCATGGATTTTTGGCATAGAGTTTTTTCCCATGGCAAAACTTCCAAAAATGCCATTGCATATTATTTACCTCAAAGATTTACATTTAGGACAGCTCCTCCCTCTCCACTGCCCACCCCACACTGACACTATGCTGTTTCCTCTTTCGTGTCGTCCTTCTTGGTCCTATGAATCTCATGCAGCCTTTTCCTCCAAAAGGCTTCTAGATATCCCTCATGACCCTCCCAGCACAATGTTATTCCCTAGTCTATTCCTTTTCTTGTGAGAAAAAGCTCACCATTGAATTCTAGCTGCTGAAATATTTCACCTCATTATGCACTGTTATCTACTAAACATTGCACTGGGTGCTGTGAGTACCAAATGAGTCAGGTAAAAAACTCATCTTCAAGAGGCTTCATTTTTAGAAGGGGAAAGATTCAGGTTGACCAGGAAGTGTGCTAACACCATGTAAATATAGAGTTGCATATGCATGCTCAGTTGTATCCAACTCTCTGCAGCCTCATGGCCATGGAATTTTCCAGACAAGAATACTGGTGTGCATTGCCATTTCCTTCCCAACCAAAGGATTGAACCTGTGACTCCAGCATTGGCAGGCAGGTGTTTTTTTTTTGTTGTTTTGTTTTTGTTTGTTTGTTTGTTTGTTTTGTTTTACCACTGCACCACCTGGGAAGCCCTAAATGAGGAGATAGAAGTATGTAATGAGGGAAGTGATCATGAAGGGAAACAATTAAATTTAAATGGCAAGGATAGAAAAAATTTCACAAAGAAGGTGAAATTTTGAGTGAACATTGGAAGAGAAAATGGTGCTCTTTCTGGAACCTGAAGAATGATTTTAATGATTCAGTTTAAGAGACTATATTTTAATAACCACTGCTGCTGCTGCTAAGTCGCTTCAGTTGTGACTGACTCTGTGCGACCCCATAGATGGCAGCCCACCAGGCTCCCTTGTCCCTGGGATTCTCCAGGCAAGAACGCTGGAGTGGGTTGCCGTTTCCTTTTTCTTTCTTTTTTTTTTTTTTCCATTTCCTTTTTCAATGCATGAAAGAGGAAAGTGAAAGTGAAGTCGCTCAGTCGTGTCCAACTCTTAGTGACCCCATGGACTGCAGCATTACCAGGCTTCTCCATCCATGGGATTTTCCAGGCAAGAGTACTGGAGTGGGTTGCCATTGCCTTCTCCATTTAATAACCACAGAAATGTTCAAATACTTTGGAATTACTAGAGAAAATAATTCTTGGGGAGCAGATGAAACAGGTGAAAATTTCTCTTTGCATATTTACTATTGAATACTTGGCAATTACATATGAATACAAATGGCACAAGCATTAGGGATCTGCCAGCAATCCAAGAAGCTCATGATACTTGGTTCAACCTCTGGGTCAGAGAGATGCCCTGGAGGAGGAAATGGCAACCCACTCCAGTATTCTTGCCTGGAAAATCCCATAGACAGAGGCTCCTGGTGAGCTACACTCCATAGGGTCACAAAGAGTCAGATACAACTGAGCATACATACTTAAGTAAATTACATAAGTCACATGTTTTAATAAGAAAAATTAGCAATTTTCAAAATTCAATTATACTAAGTACAGAATTTGTAAAGCACAAAAGTAGATTTATATGTTACTGTTAATGCATACATGTGAAAAAATCAGACTTAAAGATAAAGTTATTTTCACCGTTTCTAAATGATGCAAGTGATGCAACCTCTAATTTTTATCTCTAGAATAAGTAATTAAAGTCAATAATTAAGCTATAAAACCTTAAGTACAAAGTGTCTTTTGTGTGTCTTCTGATGAAGTAAAGAGAAGGACAAAGTGATAAGCACGGTCAAGCAATACATTCTTGCTGCTTGTGGTGAAATAATACTGGAGTAGGTTGCCAATTCCAGAGGTATCTTCCCAACCTAGGGATTGGTCTGTGTCACCTACGTCTCCTGCATTGAAGGTGAATTCTTTATCCACTGAGCCATCAGGGAAGCCCAATGAACAATTAGTTAACTGGGCAAAAATAAGCTGAGCTAGCTTTTTCCTGTTTTCCTGACAAGGGAACATTCCTAATGAACTGCATGATCAGTTAATAAAGTATCAACAAATTAAGACAATGCCAAAAAACATGAAATAGGCAATGCAATAGAACTAGCAATTTTTTTCAAAAATAATTTACAAATTCAAACAAAGAAGAGTTTACCCAGGTACTCACTCCCTAAACAAAACAAAGCAAAATTTCAATTCAGATCTTGAAAATTTGTAATATATTGCATTTTTAAGTATTTTATGTTGCCACCTCTCAGATTCCTTCTTGTCTAGTATACCTTATATTCCTTTTGAAATTAAAAAGTAGTATAGACATGCAACAATTTTAGTCTAGAAAAAAGATAATTTTTGAGTTGAGCTTTGAATAAGAAAAGTAGCCAAGCAAAGACCTACAGAAAGAAATGCAGTGTCAGGAAACAGCCATTGCAAAAGCCAGTCTGGGCTAGTGTGCATAAATAATGGTGGTATTTCTATGAGTTAATGATCAGGTCACAGAGGTAGAGACTAAATAAATATTTGTAAATTATGATAAGGAATCTGGATGTTTTACACTGTAATCATTTATATGGCTGCATCTTCTATAAACCTGTTCAGAGACTAACTCCATCTCATCACCCAGTGTTATCACTGAGGTTTACACCATGCCTGGCACTAAGCAGACACTCAATAAATATTTTTTGGATAAAATCATATTGGAATTTGATATTTCCATGTGAAAGTAAAAGTCGTTCAGTCCTGTCCAACTTTTTGTGACCTCATGGACTACAGTCCATGGAATTATCCAGGCCAGAATATTGGAGTAGGTAGCTGTTCCCTTCTCCAAGGGATTTTCCCAACCCAGGGCTCAAACCCAGATTCCCAACATTGCAGGTGGATTACTTACCAGCTGAGCCACCAAGGAAATTTCTATTAAAGTATATACTTTAAAAAATATTATAGTTTGTGTATTTCGAAGCCTGGGAGCAAGCAATATTTAAGCCAGGATTTGGGTCACTAACAATAATAAGAAAGTTCTGTATGAGTAAATGTAAAGGTCATGCAGGCGCCCAATTAGGTGGATGTTTTAAGCTTTATCTAGTTTAGCATTGACTATGATGTTTCCTTTCTCACTTAGAACGCTAACGGGCTTTACCCATTATCTTGCTCATTAATGAGCAAGCATTTCAGAAGATTAAAAGAGAGTGGTAAGAGTTGAAAATTATTCCCACTTGTCTTCTTCATTCTAACTCTACATTTAATTGGGGGAGCTAATGCTTTTCTATTTCAGTTTTCTATTCATGACTGTTTATGAATAGAAATGCAGTATGGTTTTTGACATTTCATGTAAGCCACACCAAATTTGTATTCTATATTTATTTAAGCAAGTTTCATAAACTGTTGCTGCATGAATAAGCTCTATGTTTAGTATTCAAAATTCACCTCTGAATTTCAGCTTTTGAAATTAATTTCTGAGTGTTTTTACACATGAGCTTCTCATTGAAATTGCCATTCATGCTGATGTCAATGAAGTACACCAAGAAATTATACGACAAAATTCTGAATAAGCCATTGTAGATAATAATAAAAAAAAAAGTTAAGCTAAAAGCATACTAAATGAGCCAATTATTTGTAGAAATAAAATGAAGCAAATATTTAATCATAGCAGATAGGATGTAAGGTCTTTTGGGGTGAAAGAGGATAAGTTAGGAGAGGGTTTCAGTTAATTTTCCCACATGAGGAGAATTCAACCCTGAATGGAATGTCATAGAGAATTTTTTTTAATTAATTGGAGGCTAATTACTTTACAATATTGTATTTGTTTTGTCATACATCAACATGATTCCACCATGGGTGTACACGTGTTCCCCATTCTGAACCCCCCTCCCACCTCCCTTCCCATACCATCCCTCTGAGTCATCCCAGTGCATGAGCCCCAAGCATCCTGTATCCTGCATCGAACCTGGACTGGCGATTCATTTCTTACATGATATTATACATGTTTCAATGCCATTGTCCCAAATCATCCCACCCTCTCCCTCTCCCACAGAGTCCAAAAGACTGTTCGATACATCTGTATCTCTTTTGCTGTCTCTCATGCAGGGTTATTGTTACCATCTTTCTAAATTCCATATATATGTGTTAGTATACTGTATTGGTGTTTTTCTTTCTGGCTTACTTCACTCTGTATAGTACGCTCCAGTTTCATCCACCTCATTAGAACTGATTCAAATGTATTCTTTTTAATGGCTGAGTAATACTCCATTGTGTATATGTACCACAGCTCTCTTATCCATTCATCTGCTGATGGACATCTAGGTTGCTTCCATGTCCTGGCTATTATAAATGGTGCTGTGATGAACATTTGGATACACATGTCTCTTTCAATTCTGGTTTCCTCGGTGTGTATGCCCAGCAGTGGGATTGCTGGATCATAAGGCAGTTCTATTTCCAGTTTTTTAAGGAATCTCCAAGCTGTTCTCCATAGTAGCTGTACTAGTTTGCATTCCCACCAACAGTGTAAGAGGGTTCCCTTTCTCTACACCCTCTCCAGCATTTACTGCTTGTAGACTTTTAGATTACAGCCATTCTGATTGGCGTGAAATGGAATCTCATTGTGGTTTTGATTTGCATTTCTCTGATAATGAGTGATGTTGAGCATCTTTTCATGTGTTTGTTAGCCATCTGTATGTCTTCTTTGGAGAAGTGTCTATTTAGTTCTTTGGCCCATTTTTTGATCGGGTCATTTATGTTTCTGGAATTGAGCTGTAGGTGTTGCTTGTATATTTTTGAGATTAGTTGTTTGTCAGTTGCTTCATTTGCTATTATTTTCTCCCGTTCTGACAGCTGTCTTTTCACCTTGCTTATAGTTTCCTTTGTTGTGCAGAAGCTTTTAAGTATAATGAGGTCCCGTTTGTTTGTTTTTGCTTTTATTTCCAAAATTCTGGGAGGTGGGTCATAGAGGATCCTGCTGTGATTTATGTCGGAGAGTGTTTTGCCTATGTTCTCCTCTAGGAGTCTTATAGTTTCTGGTCTTACATTTAGATCTTTAATCCATTTTGAGTTTATTTTTGTATATGGTGTTAGAAAGTGTTCTAGTTTCATTCTTTCACAAGTGGTTGACCAGTTTTCCCAGTACCACTTGTTAAAGAGATTGCCTTTAATCCATTGTATAGTTTTGCCTCCTTTGTCAAAGATAAGATGTCCATAGGTGCATGGATTTATCTCTGGGCTTTCTATTTTGTTCCATTGATCTATATTTCTGTCTTTGTGTCATCACAGAATGATGACTGTGGCTTTGCAGTAGAGCCTGAAGTCAGGCAGGTTGATTCCTCCAGTTCCATTCTTCTTTCTCAACATTCCTTTGACTCTTTGAGGTTTTTTTTATATTTCCATACAAATTGTTAAATTATTTGTTCTAGCTCTGTGAAAAATGCCTTTAGTAACTTGATAAGGATTGCATTGAATCTATAGATTGCTTTGGGTAGTATACTCATTTTCACTATATTGATTCTTCTGATCCATGAGCATGATATATTTTTCCCTCTATTAGTGTCCTCTTTGATTTTTTTCACCAGTGTTTTACAGTTTTCTATATATAGGTCTTTAGTTTCTTTAGGTAGGTATATGCCTAAGTATTTTATTCTTTACGTTGCAATGGTGAATGGAATTGTTTCCTTAATTTCTCTTTCTGTTTTCTCATTATTAGTGTATAGGAATGCAAGGGATTTCTGTGTGTTGATTTTGTATCCTGCAACTTTACTATAATCATTGATTAGTTCTAGTAATTTTCTGGTGGAGTCTTTAGGGTTTTCTATGTAGAGGATCATGTCATCTGCAAACAGTGAGAGTTTTACTTCTTCTTTTCCAATCTAGATTCCTTTTATTTCTTTTTCTGCTGATTGCTGTGGCCAAAACTTCCAAAACTATGTTGAATAGTAATGGTGAAAGTGGGCACCCTTGTCTTGTTCCTGACTTTAGAGGAAATGCTTTCAATTTTTCACCATTGAGGATAATGTTTGCTGTGGGTTTGTCATAGATAGCTTTTAGTATGTTGAGGTATGTTCCTTCTATTCCTGCTTTCTGGAGAGTTTTTTTTTTATCATAAATGGATGTTGAATTTTGTCAAAGGCTTTCTCTGCATCTATTGAGATAATCTTATGGTTTTCATTTTTCAATTTGTTAATGTGGTGTATTACATTGATTGATTTGCGGATATTGAAGAATCCTTGCATCCCTGGGATAAAGCCCACTTGGTCATGGTGTATGATCTTTTTAATGTGTTGTTGGATTATGATTGCTAGAATTTTAAGGATTTTTGCATCTATGTTCATCAGTGATATTGGCCTTTAGTTTTCTTTTTTTGTGTGGCATCTTTGTCAGGTTTTGGTATTAGGGTGATGGTGGCCTCATAGAATGAGTCTGGAAGTTTACCTTCCTCTGCAATTTTCTGGAAGAGTTTGAGTAGGATAGGTGTTAGCTCTTCTCTAAATTTTTGGTAGAATTCAGCTGTGAAGCCGTCTGGACCTGGGCTTTTGTTTGCTGGAAGATTTCTGATTACAGTTTCAATTTCCGTGCTTGTGATGGGTCTGTTAAGATTTCTATTTCTTCCTGGTTGAGTTTTGGAAAGTTGTACTTTTCTAAGAATTTGTCCATTTCTTCCACATTGTCCATTTTATTGGCATATAAATGTTGATAGTAGTCTCTTATGATCCTTTGTATTTCTGTGCTGTCTGTTGTGATCTCTCCATTTTCATTTCTAATTTTATTGATTTCATTTTTCTCCCTTTGTTTCTTGATGCATCTGGCTAATGGTTTGTCAATTTTATTTTTCCTTTCAACGAACCAGCTTTTGGCTTTGTTGATTTTTGCTACGGTCTCTTTTGTTTCTTTTGAATTTATTTCTGCCCTAATTTTTAAGATTTATTTCCTTCTACTAACCCTGGGGTTCTTCATTTCTTCCTTTTCTAGTAGCTTTAGGTGTAGAGTTAGGTTATTTATTTGACTTTTTTCTTGTTTCTTGAGGTATGCCTGTATTGCTATGAACTTTCCCCTTAGGACTGCTTTTACAGTGTCCCACAGGTTTTGGGTTGTTGTGTTTTCATTTTCATTCGTTTCCATGCAAATTTTGATTTATTTTTTTATTTCTTCTGTGATTTGTTGGTTATTCAGCAGCGTGTTGTGCAGCCTCTATATGTTGGAATTTTTAATAGTTTTTCTCCTGTAATTGAGATCTAATCTTACTGCATTGTGGTCAGAGAAGATGCATAGAGTGATTTCTATTTTTTTGAATTTACCAAGGTTAGATTTATGGCCCAGGATGTGATCTATTCTGGAGAAGGTTCCATGTGCGCTTGAGAAAAAGAAGAAATTCATTGTTTTGGGAAGAAATGTCCTATAGATATCAATTAGGTCTAACTGGTCTATTGTATCGTTTAAAGTTTGTGTTTCCTTGTTAATTTTCTGTTTAGTTGATCTATCCATAGGTGTGAGTGGGGTATTAAAGTCTCCCACTATTATTGTGTTATTATTAATTTCTCCTTTCATACTTGTTAGCATTTGTCTTACATATTGTGGTGCTCCCATGTTGGGTGCATATATATTTATAATTGTTATATCTTCTTCTTGGAGTGATCCTTTGATCATTATATAGTGACCATCTTTGTCTCTTTTCACAGCCTTTGTTTTAAAGTCTATTTTATCTGATATGAGTATTGCTACTCCTGCTTTCTTTTGGTCCCTATTTGCATGGAAAATCTTTTTCCAGCCCTTCACTTTCAGTCTGTATGTGTCCCCTGTTTTGAGGTGGGTCTCTTGTAGACAACCTATGTAGGGGTCTTGTTTTTGTATCCATTCAGCCAGTCTTTGTCTTTTGGTTGGGGCATTCAACCCATTTACGTTTAAGGTAATTACTGATAAGTCTGATCCCGTTGCCATTTACTTTATTATTTGGGGTTCCATTTTATACACCGTTTTTGTGTTTCCTGTCTAGAGAATATCCTTTAGTATTTGTTGGAGAGCCGGTTTGGTGGTGCTGAATTCTCTCAGCTTTTGCTTGTCTGAAAAGCTTTTGATTTCTCCTTCATACTTGAATGAGATCCTTGCTGGGTACAATAATCTGGGCTGTAGGTTATTTTCTTTCATCATTTTAAGTATGTCTTGCCATTCCCTCCTGGTCTGAAGAGTTTCTATGGAAAGATCAGCTGTTATCCTTATGGGAATTCCCTTGTGTGTTATTTGTTGTTTTTCCCTTGCTGCTTTTAATATTTGTTCTTTGTGTTTGATCTTTGTTAATTTGATTAATATGTGTCTTGGGGTGTATCGCCTTGGATTTATCCTGTTTGGGACTCTCTGGGTTTCTTGGTCTTGAGTGATTATTTCCGTCCCCATTTTAGGGAAGTTTTCAACTATTATCTCTTCAAGTATTTTCTCATGGTCTTTCTTTTTGTCTTCTTCTTCTGGGACCCCTATGATTCGAATGTTTTAGCGTTTAATATTGTCCTGGAGGTCTCTGAGATTGTCCTCATTTCTTTTAATTCGTTTTTCTTTTATCCTCTCTGATTCATTTATTTCTATCATTCTATCTTCTAATTCACTAATCCTATCTTCTGCCTCTGTTATTCTACTATTTGTTGCCTCTAGAGTGTTTTAAATTTCATTTATTGCATTATTCATTATGTATTGACTCCTTTTTATTTCTTCTAAGTCCTTGTTGAACCTTTCTTGCATCTTCTCAATCTTTGTCTCCAGGCTATTTATCTGTGATTCCATTTTTATTTCAAGATTTTGGATCAATTTCACTATCATTATTCTGAATTCTTTATCAGGTAGATTCCCTATCTCTTCCTCTTGTGTTTGGTTTGGTGGGCATTTATCCTGTTCCTTTATCTGCTGGGTATTCCTCTGTCTCTTCATCTTGTTTAAATTGCTGAGTTTGGGGTGTCCTTTCTGTATTCTGGCAGTTTGTGGAGTTCTCTTTATTGTGGCGTTTCCTTGCTCTGTGTGGGTTTGTACAGGTGGCTTGTCAAGGTTTCTTGGTTAGGGAAGCTTGTGTCAGTGTTCTGGTGGGTGGAGCTGTATTTCTTCTCTCTCCTTTCGAAGACTTGGGTTGCTTTTCTGGGTGCCTGATGTCCTCTGCTGACATTCAGAAGTTGTTTTGTGGAATTTACTCAGCGTTTAAATGTTCTTTTGATGAATTTGTGAGGGAGAAAGTGTTCTCCCCGTCCTACTCCTCTGCCTTCTTAGCTCCTCCCCCTAACTTCTCTTCTTTTGTCAGCTATTTGTAAGGCTTCCTCTGACAATCATTTTGCCTTTTTGCATTTCTTTTTCTTGTGATAGTCTTGATCACTGCCTCCTGTACAATGTCATGGACCACATCCATAGTTCATCAGGCACTCTGTCTATCAGATCTAATCCCTTGAATCTATTTGTCACTTTCATGTATAATCATAAGGGATTTGATTTAGGTCATAACTGAATGATCTAGTGGTTTTTCCTACTTTCTTTAAGTCTAAATTTTGCACTAAGGTGGTCATGATCTGAGCCACAGTTAGCTCCCAGTCCTCTTTACACTGACTATATAGAGCTTACCTGTTGGCTCAGCTAGTAAAGAATCTGCCTGCAATGAGGGAGACCTGGGATTGATCCCTGGATTGGAAAGATCCTCTGGAGAAGGGAATAGATACCCACTCCAGTATTCTGGCCTGGAGAATTCCATGGATTGTATAGTTCATGGGGTCACAAAAAATCAGACACGACTGAGCAACTTTCACTTCACTTCACACAGAGTTTCTCCATCTTTGACTACAAATAATATAATCAATCTGATTTCGGTATTGACCCTCTGGTGATGTCCATGTGTAGAGTATTCTCTCATATTGTTGGAAGAGGGTGTTTGCTATGACCAGTGAATTCTCTTGGCAAAACTCTGTTAGCTTTTGTCCTGCTTCATGCTATAATACAAGGCCAAATTTTCCTGTTACTCCAGGTATCTCTTGACTTCCTACTTTTGCACTTCAGTCCCCTATAATGAAAAGGACATCTTTTTTGGGTGTTAGTTCTAGAAGATCTTGTAGGTCTTCATAGAACCATTCAACTTCAGCTTCTTCAGCATTTCTGGTTGGGGCATAGACTTGGATTACTCTGATATTGAGTGGTTTGCCTTGGAAACGAACTGAGATCATTCTGTCCTTTTTGACATTACTCCCAAATACTGCATTTCAGATTGTTTTGTTGACTATGAGGGCTACTCCATTTCTTCTAAGGGATTGTTGCCCAAAGTCATAGAAACAATGGTCACCTGAACTAAATTCGCCCATTCCCATGCATTTCAGTTTGCTGATTCCTAATATGTCAGTGTTCACTCTTGCCATCTCCTGTTTGACCACTTGCAATTTACCTTGATTCATGGACTTAACATTCCAGGTTCCGATGCAATATTTGCTCTTTATAGCGTCGGACTTTGCTTCTATCACGTCACATCCACAACTGGCTGTTGTTTTTGCTTTGATTCCATCTCTTCATTCTTTCTGGAGTTATTTCTCCACATTTCTCCAGTAGCATATTGGGCGTCTACAGACCTGGGGAGTTCATCTTTCTTTTTGTCTTTTCGTGCTGTTCATGGGGTTCTGAAGGCAAGAATACTGAAGTGGTTTGCCATTCCCTTCTTCAGTGGACCAAGTTTTGCAGAATTTTCCACCATGACCCATCCATTGGGTGACCCTACATGGCATGGCTCATAATTTCATTATGTTAGACAAGGCCATGTGATCAGTTTGATCAGTTTTCTGTGATTGTGGTTTTCATTCTGTCTGCCCTCTGCAGGATAAGGATAACAAGCTTATGGTATCTTTCTGGTGTGAGAGACTAACTGAGAGGGAAACTGGGTCTTATTCTGATGGAGGGGGCCATGCTCAGTAAATCTTTAATCCAATTTTCTGTTGACGAGCGGGACTGTGTTCTCTGCCTGTTGTTTGACCTGAGGAAAAGGTATGGTAAGGGTAGTGAAGGCAATGGCAACATCCTTCAAAAGATCCCATGTACACACCGCCACACTCAGTGCCCCTGACCCTGCAGCAGGCTGCTGCCAACCCTCGCGTCTACCAGAGACTCCTGGTCACTCCTGAGCAAGCCTGGCCCAGTCTCTTGTGGGGTCACTGCTCCTTTTTCCTGGGTCCTGGTCTGCACAAGGTTTTATTTGTGCCCTCCAAGAGTCTGCTTCCCCAGTCCTGTGTAAGTTCTGTAATCAAATCCCACTGGCCTTCAAAGTCAAATTCCCTTATGGTTCTCAGTCCAGTCACCAGATCCCTAGGTTGGGAAATCTGTTGTGGGCCCTAGAACTTTCTTAGCAGTGTGAGAATTTATTTGGTATAATTTTTCTGAAGTTTTTGGGTCATCTACTCAATGCCTCTATCGTGGGGTTAATAACAGCCTCCTCCAAGAGGGCTTATGCCACACACTGTGTGACCCAGGCCTGCTATAGCCAGAGCCCCTGCCCCTGCGGCAGGCCACTGCTGGCCGATACTTCTGCAGGAGGCACTCAAAAGCTCAGAGGCAGGTCTGACTCAGTCTCTGTGGTGTCTCTGGGTCCAGGTGCACACAAGGTTTTGTTTGAGCCCTCCAAGCATCTCTGATGGGTATGGGGTTTGATTCTAAATGCGATTTAACCCCTCCTACTTCTTGATGGGCTCCTCCTTTGCCCTTGGACATGGGGTATCTTTTTTTGGTGGGATTCAACATTCTTCTGTTGAGAGTTGTTCAGCAATAATTTGTAATTTTGGAGTTGTCACAGGAGAAGATGAGCACACATCCTTATACTCTGCTATCTTGTAGGTACTATAACACTTTATGTTATTAATATTAGTAGATTGTATTTTTTAATATTGTCACTCCCCCAGTCATTAAAAGTCATAACTAAATAAAATAAATAAGTGAAATCAAATCAAAGTTCAGAAAAATGGAGTGAAAATATAATGAATAATAATGTCTGCTATTTAGTCCCTTGCAGACAAATATTTGTGTATGTTATGAAAATAATTCTTACATATCACTCCATTCTTGCCTCTGATAAATATGCAGTTTATCAGTAAACTGGAAAATTACATCTAGCCACAGGAAAAATAAAACATTGTTGGGGTTTAGGATTTCTAAAATTAACTATTAAGAAGCCCTAATCAGTGTTTTTGACTTTTAGGAAAAGAAAACATATTTATTTATTTAATTTTTTAATATAAATTTATTTATTTTACTTGGAGGTTAATTACTTTACAATACTGTATTGGTTTTTGCCATACAAAGCGAATTTTTAAACTTAGCAGAATTTAAAAGACAGGATGTAAATATTCCAAGAGACTGAATTCTGTGCTGTGCTCAGTCGCTCAGTCATGTCCAATTCTTTGCAACTCCTTGGACTGTAGCCTCCAGGACCCTTTGTCCATGGAATTTTCCAGACAAGATTTCTGGAGTGGGTTCCTATTTCCTACTCTGGAGATCTTCTGAACCCAGGGATCGAACCTGCATATCTTTCATCTCTTGCATTGGCAGGTGGATTCTTTACCACTGTGCCACCTGGGAAGACTATTCCTAGACACATGCTGTCCCTAATGGCCAGAGGGAGATCTGGCATGTCTTCCTGTGTCCTCACACAGTGCAGTATTCTTTCTAGTATGTTATTATACTTTTTATTATTATTATTATTGGCTCACCTGTTATTCATTGTAAACCCTTGAACAGTGAATAGTATTTAATATTTATTTTCTTCCTTCCTTCCCTCTTTTCCCCTCTTCTCTCCAGAAGCATGTTCTTGCAGTCTACTAAATCCAGTCTACCAAATCCAGACCCTAAATCTCTTGTTTTTATCTTCTGTGTGTGTACTTTGTGCTGTATATTCACCACTGTTTAGCCATCCCTTTTTTTAGTGAAAGATTCCCAGTTTGCCTCTTACTCCAGGCTAGTCCACTATCTGAATGTAGTATCCTACAACATAAGAATTTAACTAAAATTTAACTACCTGTGGAAATCACAAAATATATTTAATTAGGAGCAACTATGTGCCAGGTATTCTTTGAGATACATCAATGAACAAAACTGAAATCCTTGTCTCCTAAAGTTTATATTTTATATTTTGCCGAGAAAAGTCAAACTCATATTAAATTCTTGTTTACAATGCCTCTTGTGTTTGTTTCTGATTCAGTTTAGAGCACTTTTTAAAATTATAAAACATTTTTTAAGTTCTCATACACATTGATTTTTGAAACTTCTATCTTTCTGTTTCAACTAAATTAATAAAACTGAAGAATTAAATTAACCGTGCCTTAAATTGAATGTTGTATTCTTAGACGTAAGATATTATATGTGTATATGTTAATTATATATATATATATATACACCCATACATGCATATGTGTGTGTGTGTGCACGTGCACAATATACTTTTCTGTTAGGAATTTTTCTTTTACTTCTACGTGTTCAACCTTGGGTAAAATTTTAAACTTTTACTAAATATATTTTTCTTCAATATGTGTATAATAGGGTTCTATTTGATCATCTGTCATGATGATCAGAAATATTGTAAGTAAATGGTCATCAAAAGGCCACTTATACTGTTACAAAAGCCTAAACATATGTGGAATTTAGGGATTAAAGTTAACAAAGTAATTTGCCCCAAAATATAACTTGCTTAAGTTTAATTGTTGCTAAGTTGTATCCAACTTTTTGCCACACCATGGACTGAGGCATGCCTCTATCTCTGGGGGGTTGCTCAAATTCACAACCATTCGTCAGTGGTGCTATCTAATCATATCTTCCTCTGCACCCTCTTTTTCTTTTGCCTTCAATTTTTCCCAGCAAAATGGTCTGTTTGCATCAGGTAGCCAAACTTTGGAGCTTTGGCTTCAGCAACAGTTTTCTGATGAATGTTACAAGGTTATTTCCTTTAAGATTAACTGTTTGGATCTCTTTGAAATCCAAGGCACTATCAAGAGTCTTCTGCAGCACACCACAGTTTAAAAGCAACAATTCTCCAGTCCTTAGCCTACTTTATGGATCAACTCTTTTCTTGACCTGAATACAGGTTTATCAGGAATCAGGTAAGGTGGTCTGGTATTCCTATCTTTCTCAGAATTTTCCACAGTTTCTTGTGACCCACATAGTCAAAGGCTTTAGTGTAGTCAGTAAAGCAGAAGTAGATGTTTTTTTGGAACTCCCTTGTTTCCTCTGTGATTCAACGAATGTTGGCAATTTGATTTCTGGTTCCTCTGACTCTTTGAAACTCATTTTGTACATATGGAAGTTCTCAGTTCACATACTGCTGAAACTTAGCTTGAAGTATTTTCAGCATAACCTTGCTAGTATGTGAAATGAGGGAAATTGTACCATAGTATAAATATTATTTGGCAATCTCTTTCTTTGAAGTTGAAATGAAAACTGACCATTTCCTGTCCTGTGGCCACTGCTGAATTTTCTATATTTGATGACACATTGAGTGAGGCACTTTAACAGCATCATCTTTTAGGACTTCAAATAGCTCAGCTGGAATTCTGTCACCTCCACTAGTCTTGTCCATAGTAATGCTTCCTAAGGCCCACTTGACTTCACACTCCAGGATGTCCAAGTCTAGGTGAATGACCACACTTTCATGGTTATCTGGGTCATAATATCATTTTAGAATAATTCTCCATATTCTTGGCACCTCTTCAAAATTTCCTCTGTTTCTGTCCGACCTTAACAATTTCTTTCCTTTATTGTGTTTATTTCTGTGTTTGTGGTTTTCATTCTGTCTGCCCTCTGATGGATGAGGATAAGAGGCTTGTGTATGCTGTATGGAAGTCAAGAAACAACAGTTAGAACTGGACATGAAACAACAAACTGTTTCAAAATTGGGAAAGGAGTACATCAAAGTTGTATATTGTCACCCTGCATATTTAACTTCTATGCAGAGTACCTCATGCAAAATGCCAAGCTGGATGAAAAATAAGCTAGAATCAAGATTTTAGGGAGAAATATCAATAACCTCAGATACGCAGATGACACCATCTTTATGGAAGAAAGCAAAGAGGAACTGAGTAGCCTTTTGATAAAAATGAAAGAGGAGAGTGAAAAAGCTGCCTTAAAATTCAACGTTCAGAAACCTAAGATCATGGCATCTGGTCCCATCACTTTATGGCAAATAGATGGAGAAACAAAAGAAACAGTGACCGACTATTTTCTTGAACTCTACAATCACTGCTGATGAAATTACAGTGAAATCCCTACAGCCATGAAATTAAAGGACGTTTGTGCTTTGGGGAAAAAAAAAAAAAAAAAAAAAAAAAAACTATGACCAAACTAGGTAGCATATTACAAACCAGAGATATGACTTTGACGACAAAGGTCTGTCTGGTCAAAGCTATTTTTCCAGTAGTCATGTAGGGATGGGAGTTGGACCATAAAGAAGGCTGAACACTGAAGAATTGATGCTTTCTAGCTGTGTTGCTAGAGAAGACTCTTGAGAGTCTCTTGGACAGCAAGAAGATCAAACAGTCTCCTAAGGGAAGTCAAACCTGAATACTCATTGGAAGGACTAATACCTCTTTACTTCCTAATTTGCATTCCAATCCCCTATGATGAAAAGAGCATTTCTTTCTTTCTTTTTTTTTTTTGGTTTTAGTTCTAGAAGGTGTTGTAATTCTTCATAGAACCATCAACTTCAGCTTCAGTAGCATCAGTGGTTGGGGCATAGACTTGGATTACTGTAATGCTGAATAGTTTGCATGGAAATGAACCAAGATTGTTGTGTTGTTTTTGAGATTGTACCCAAGTACTGCATTTTGGACACTTTGGTTGACTATGAGGGATAAGGGATTCTTGCCCATTGTAGTAGATATAATGGTCCTATGAATTAAGTTTGTCCCTTCCCTTCCATTTTATTACACATATTTCTAACATTTTGATGTTGACTCTTGCTGTCTGTTACCTGACCACGTCCAATTTGCCTTGATTCATAGATGTAACATTCCAGGTCCCTATGCAATGTTGTTCTGTACAGCATTGACTTTACTTTTACCACCAGAAAAAACCACTTGAGCATAGATTCTGCTTTAGGCCAGCTGCTTCATCCTTTCTGGGGTATTCATAATTGCCCTCTGCTCTTCTCTAGTTGCATATTGGACATCTTCCAAAATGAGGGGCCCATCTTCCAGTGTCATAACTTTTGCCTTTTTATACTGTCCATAAAGTTCTCCAGGCAAGAATACTGGAGTGAGTTGCCATTTCCTTCTCCAGTGGAACACAATTGTCAGAAGTTTTCACTGTGACCCATCCATCATGGGTGGCCCTACACAATGAGGCTCATTGCTTAAGTTAGTTTTGCATACCCCTTTATCATGAGCTGTACTGGTGATAGAAGCAAAGTCCGATTCAGTAAGAGCAATATTGCATAGGAAGCTGGAATGTCAGGTCCATGAATCAAGGCAAATTTGAAGTGGTCAAACAAGAGATGACAAGACTGAACATCGACATTCTAGGAATCAGGGAACTCAAATGGACTGGAATGGGTGAATTTAACTCAGATGACCATTATATCTACTACTGTGGACAGGAATCCCTCAGAAGAAATGAAGTAGCCATCATGGTCAACAAAAGAGTCCGTAATACAGTACTTGGATGCAATCTCAAAAACGACAAAACGATCTCTGTTCGTTTCCAAGGCAAACCATTCAATATCACAGTAATCCAAGTCTATACCCCAAGCAGTAATGCTGAAGAAGCTGAAGTTGAACGGTTCTATGAAGACCTACAAGACCTTTTAGAACTAACACCCAAAAAAGATGTCCTTTTCAGTATAGGGGAATGGAATGCAAAAGTAGGAAGTAGAGAAACATCTGGAGTAACAGGCAAATTTGGCCTTGGAACACAGAATGAAGCAGGGCAAAGACTAATAGAGTTTTGTGAAGAAAATCACTGGTCATAGCAAACACCCTCTTCCAACAACACAAGAGAAGACTCTACACATGGACATCACCAGATGGTCAACACCAAAATCAGATTGATTATATTCTTTGCAGCCAAAGATGGAGAAGCTCTATACAGTCAATAAAAACAAAACCAGGAGTTGACTGTGGCTCAGACCATGAGCTCCTTATTGCCGAATTCAGACTTAAATTGAAGAAAGTAGGGAAAACCACTAGACCATTCAGGTATGACCTAACTCAATCCCTTATGATTATACAGTGGAAGTGAGAAATAGATTTAAGGGCCTAGATCTGATAGATAGAGTGCCTGATGAACTATGGAATGAGGTTCATGACATTGTACAGGAGACAGGGATCAAGACCATCCCCATTAAAAAGAAATGCAAAAAAAGCAAAATGGCCATTTGGGGAGGCCTTACAAATAGCTGTGAAAAGAAGAGAAGTGAAAAGCAAAGGAGCAAAGGAAAGATATAGGCATCTGAATGCAGAGTTCCAAAGAATAGCAAGAAGAGATAAGAAAGCCTTCCTCAGTGATCAATACAAAGAAATAGAGGAAAACAACAGAATGGGAAAGATGAGAGATTTCTTCAAGAAAATTAGAGATACTAAGGGAACATTTCATGCAAAGATGGGCTCAATAAAGGACAGAAAAGGTATGGATCTAATAGAAGCGGAAGATATCAAGAAGAGGTGGCAAGAACACACAGAAGAACTGTACAAAAAAGATCTTCATGTCCCAGAATCACGATGGTGTGATCACTCATCTAGAGCCAGACATCCTGGAATGTGAAGTCAAGTGGGCCTTAGAAAGCATCACTATGAACAAAGCTAGTGGAGGTGATGGAATTCCAGTTGAGCTATTTCAAATTCTGAAAGATGCTGTGAAAGAGCTGTACTCTATTGAGTACAGCTGGCATATTTGCCAGCAAATTTGGAAAACTCAGCAGTGGCCACAGGACTGGAAAAGGTCAGTTTTCATTCCAATCCCAAAGAAAGGCAATGCCAAAGAATGCTCAAACTACCACACAATTGCACTCATCTCACACGCTAGTAAAGTAATGCTCAAAATTCTCCAAGCCAGGCTTCAGCAATATGTGAACCGTGAACTTCCTGATGTTGAAGCTGGTTTTAGAAAAGGCAGAGGAACTAGAGATCAAATTGCCAACATCCACTGGATCATGGAAAAAGCAAGAGAGTTCTAGAAAAACATCTATTTCTGCTTTATTGACTATTCCAAAGCCTTTGACTGTGTGGATCACAATAAATTTTTGGCAATTCTGAAAGAGATAGGAATACCAGACCACCTGACCTGCCACTTGAGAAATCTGTATGCAGCTCAGGAAGCAAAAGTGAGAACTGGACATGGAACAACAGACTGATTCCAAATAGGAAAAGGAGTATGTCAAGGCTGTATATTGTCACCCTGCTTATTTAACTTCTAAGCGGAGTACATCATGAGAAATGCTGGGCTGGAAGAAACACAAGCTGGAATCAAGATTGCTGGGAGAAATATCAATAACCTCAGATATGCAGATGACACCATCCTTATGACAGAAAGTGAAGAGGAACTCAAAAGCCTCCTGATGCAAGTGAAAGTGGAGAGTGAAAAAGTTGGCTTAAAGCTCAACTTTCAGAAAATGAAGATCATGGCATCTGGTCCCATCACTTCATGGGAAATAGATGGGGAAACAGTGGAAACAGTGTCAGACTTAATTTTTGGGGGCTCCAAAATCACTGCAGATGGTGACTACAGTCATGAAATTAAAAGACACTTACTCCTTGGAAGGAAAGTTATGTCCAACCTAGATAGCATATCAAAAGCAGAGACATTACTTTGCCAACAAAGTTCCGTCTAGTCAAGGCTATGATTTTTCCTTTGGTCATGTATGGATGTGAGAGTTGGTCTGTGAAGAAGGCTGAATGCCAAAGAAATGATTCGTTTGAACTGTGGTGTTGTAGAAGACTCTTGAGCGTCCCTTGGACTGCAAGGAGATCCAACCAGTCCATTCTGAAGGAGATCAGCCCTGGGATTTCTTTGGAAGGAATGATACTAAAGCTGAAACTCCAGTACTTTGACCACCTCATGCGAAGAGTTGACTCATTGGAAAAGACTCTGATGCTGGGAGGGATTGGAGGCAGGAGGAGAAGGTGACGACAGAGGATGAGATGGCTGGATGGCATCACTGACTCCATGGATGTCAGTCTGAGTGAACTCCGGGAGTTGGTGCTGGACAGGGAGGCCTGGCGTGCTGTGATTCATGGGGTTGCAAAGAGTTGGACTTGACTGAACGACTGAACTGAATTGAATTTATCATGACCAGGCTGTGATCCATGATGAGGACCAAGTAAATAGAAGATCTGAACTCAAGATTGCCTTGTCACGCTTTTTCTCCAGCTTTACACTCATAAGGCTATTTTGATAGGCTAAAGTATTGTTTATTTGTTCATTTAATATGAACTAAAATTCTTTATGAAACATATTAACTACACATTTCCCACTTGTCCCTTGCCGAGCATTGCATTTATGTCGTTGTGTTTTACTTTTTTTGGTGAAGGCCAATTACATCTGCCATCTATTCCCACGTGATTTTTTTTCTCTGCTGTAACAGTCAGCCACTGCCCTATCAGTCTTTTTCAGTTCATGGAGTGGCTCTATAGCCAGCATCACTGCTGCTCATTCACATTACCTTCTTTTCTCTTCTTAAGTTTTCATTCCAGGGAAAGGAGAAAGTGCTAGGAGAAGGAATTATTCTTCTTCCCTTTTTCTTACATTGATTTGAAAACAGTGGTCTTTCCTGAAAAAGTCAATCAGTGTTTTTATCTTAACATTTGTTTGGAGAAAGCCTTAAAATCCATTATTTTTAGAGACACAGGTTTTTATTGTTGTTGTTGTTGTGTGCTAAATGGTAGTTTCTTTGACAGGAAATGAGAGTGTAGGGTTTTGTTTTTCTTTTCTTTTCTAGTTTTTATTGACAAGGAAACATTTGTTACATTTGAAATTTATGAAAACCAAATTCTAAAGACCTGAAGTATTTGAACTAATTTCAGTCAGCTGATCTGCCTCTTGAGAAACCTGTATGTAGGTCAGGAAGCAACAGTTAGAACTGGACATACAACAGCAGACTGGTTCCAAATAGGAAAAGGAGTACGTCAAGGCTGTATATTGTCACCCTGCTTATTTAACTTATATGCAGAGTACATCATGAGAAACGCTGGTCTGGATGAAGCACAAGCTGGAAACAAGAACTATGGAGCCTCTTGATGAAAGTGAAAGAGGAGTGAAAAAATTGGCTTAAAACTCAACATTCAGAAAACTAAGATCATGGTATCTGGTCCCATCACTTCATGGCAGATAGGTGGGGAAACAGTGGAAACAGTGTCAGACTTTATTTTTCTTGGCTCCACAATCACTGCAGATGGTGATTGCAGCCATGAAATTAAAAGACGCTTACTCCTTGGAAGGAAAGTTATGACCAACCTAGACAGCATATTAAAAAGCAGAGACATTACTTTGCCAACAAAGATCCGTCTAGTCAAGGCTATGGTTTTTCCAGTGGTCATGTATAGATGTGAAAGTTGGACTGTGAAGAAAGCTGAGCACTAAAGAATTGATGATTTTGAACTATGGCGGTGGAGAAGCTCTTGAGAGTCCCTTGGATTGCAAGGAGATCCAACCAGTCCATCCTAAAGGAGATAAGTTCTGGGTGTTCATTGGAAGGACTGATGTTGAAGCTGAAACTCCAATACTTTAGCCACCTGATGCGAAGAGCTGACTCATTTGAAAAGACACTGACTCTCGGAAAGATTGAGGGCAGGAGGAGAAGGGGATGACAAAGGATGAGATGGTTGGATGGCATCACCAACTCAATGGATATGGGTTTGGGTGAACTCCAGGAGTTGGTGACAGACAGGGAGGCCTGGTGTGCTGTGGTTCATGGGGTCACAAAGAGTCGGACATGACTGAGCAACTGGACTAAACTGAACTGATTCACTTCTAAACACTTTAAATGTTGAACAGCATTGCCTTCTTGTCTCCAATTTGCATCATCTCCATCTTAGAAGTCTTTAGTGGATCTCCATTGCATCATGAATAAGGGGCAAGATGGGCTCAATAAAGGACAGAAATACTATGGACCTAACAGAAGCAGAAGATATTAAGAAGAGAGGGAAAGAATACACAGAAGAACTGTACAAAAAAGAGTTTCATGACCAAGATAATCAAGATGGTGTGATCACACATCTAGAGCCAGACATCCTGGAATGTGAAGTCAAGTAGGCCTTAGAAAGCATCACTACAAACAAAGCTAGTGGAGGTGATGGAATTCCAGTTGAGCTATTTCAAATCCTGAAAGATGATGCTGTGAAAGTGCTGCACTCAATATGCCAGCAAATTTGGAAAACTCAGTAGTGGCCACAGGACTGGAAAAGGTCAGTTTTCATTCCGATCCCAAAGAAAGGCAATGCCAAAGAATGCTCAAACTACTGCACAATTGCACTCATCTCACACGCTAGTAAAGTAATGCTCAAAATTCTCCAAGCCAGGCTTCAGCAATACGTGAACTGCAAACTTCCAGATGTTCAAGCTGGTTTTAGGAAAGGCAGAGGAACCAGAGATCAAATTGCCAACATCCGCTGGATCATGGAAAAAGAAAGAGAGTTCCAGAAAAACATCTATTTCTGTTCCAAAGCCTTTGACTGTGTGGATCACAATAAACTGTGGGAAATTCTGAAAGAAATGGGAATACCAGACCACCTGACCTTCCTCTTGAGAAACCTACACGCAGGTCAGGAAGCATCAGTTAGAACTGGACATGGAACAACAGACTGGTTCCATATAGGAAAAGGAGAACTCAAAGGCTATATATTGTCACCCTGCTTATTTAACTTCTATGCAGAGTACATCGTGAGAAACTCTGGGCTGGAAGAAGCACAAGCTGGAATTAAGATTGCTGGGGGAAATATCAATAACCTCAAATATGCAGATGACACCACCCTTATGGCAGAAAGTGAAGAGGAACTAAAAAGCCTCTTGATGAAAGTGAAAGAGAAGAGTGAAAAAGTTGGCTTAAAGCTCAACATTCAGAAAACTAAGATCATTGTATTTGGTCCCATCACTTCATGGCAGATAGATAAAGTGTCAGACTTTATTTTGGGGGGCTCTAAAATCACTGCAGATGGTGATTGCAGCCATGAAATTAAAAGACTTTTACTCCTTGGAAAGAAACTTATGACCAACCTATACAGCATATTTAAAAGCAGAGACATTACTTTGCCAACAAAGGTCTGTCTAGTCAAGGCTATGGTTTTTCCCTTGGTCATGTATAGATGTCAGAGTTGGACTGTGAAGAATGCTGAGCACCGAAGAACTAATGCTTTTGAACTGTGGTATTTGAGAAGACTCTTGAGAGTCCCTTGGACTGCAAGGAGATCCAACCAGTCCATCCTAAAGGAGATCAGTCCTGGGCGTTCATTGGAAGGACTGATGCTGAGGCTGAAACGAATACTTTGGCCACCTCATGTGAAGGGTTAACTCATTGGAAAAGATCCTGATTCTGGGAAGGATTGGGGGCAGGAGGAGAAGGGGAAGACAGAGGATGAGATGGCTGGATGATATCACCTACTTGATGGGCATGAGTTTGAGTGAACTCCAGGAGTAGTTGATGGATGGGGAGGCCTGGCGTGCTGTGATTAATGGGGTCTCAAGGAGTCGGACACGTCTGAGCGACTGAACTGAACTGAAAATGGTGGCTCAGATGGTAAAACAGTCTGCCTGAGATTCAGGAGACTAGGGTTTGACCCCTGGGTCAGCAAAATCCCCTGGAGATGGAAATAGCTTCCCACCATAGTATTCTTGCCTGTAAAAATTCCATGAACATTTTACTGAGTCCAGGCTCACTCTGCTTGCTGCACAACAGGCCAGTGAATCCAAGAGATGAGATGTTGAGGCAAGGAATATGACTTGGTCAGAAAGCTGTCAGACCTAGAAGATAGCAGACTAATGTCTCAAAACAACCATTATTCTTGGGGTCTGGATGTCAAGTTCTTTTATAGAACTAGGAAGAGAAGAGGTGAGAAAGTAAAATAGAAAAGACAGAATAGAGAGAGGGGTGGGAAAGTAAAAAGGGCCATCAGTTTTGTAAACATCTCTGGGAATCAAGGAAGCATCAAGAAAGGGAGGGATGTCTTAATCTCTTCTTGCTTTCACCCTTTCATAGATGGGCAGGATCAGATTATCTCTCTAATATCTGAAGAAAGACACTTTAAAAGACTGGCATAGGGGTCATTATGTATGACTATAATAACAAAAGCAACAAAAAGCAAGTCAAAAAAACACTTCCAACATAGAATCAGAATTGGTTCTTCTCTGCAACAGACAGAGGAGCTTGGTAGGCTACAGTCCATGGGGTGGCAAAATATCACACAAAACTGAGTGACTCAAGGTATTTATGATAGTTCTTTTTAATTTTTTTGCAATTTTTTTATTTTTTAAAAAATTATTTATTTTTCTAGATTCCTTATAATTATGTTAGAATATGATATTCATCTTTCTCTTTCCGACTTACTTCATCCTGTAGAATAGACTCTAGGTTCATCCACCTCATTAGAACTGACTCAAAGGCCTTTCTTTTTATGGTTGAGTAATATTTAATTGTGTATATGGACCACAACTTCTTTATCCATTCATCTCTCGATGGACATCTAGGTTGCTTCCATGTTCTAGCTATTGTAAATAGTGCTGCAATGAACAATGGGATACATATGTCTTTTTCAGTTTTGGTTTTCTCAGGGATTATGCCTAGGAGTGGGATTGCTGGGTCATATGGTGGTTTTATTCCTAGTTTTTTAAGCAATCTCCATACCATCTTCCGCAGTGGCTGTATCAATTTACATTCCCACCAACAGTGCAAGAATGTTCCCTTTTCTCCACACCCTTTTCAGCATTTATTATTTGTAGACTTTTTGATTATGGCAATTCTGACTGGTGTGAGGTGATATCTCATTGTAGTTTTGATTTGCATTTCTCTAATAATGAGATTTGTCAAGCATATTTTCATGCGTTTCTTAGCCATCTGTGTGTCTTCTTTGGAGAAATGTCTGTTTAGGTCTTTTTCCCACTTTTTGATTGGATCTTATTCTTCTTGGTATTGAGCTGTATGAGCTGCTTTTATATTTTGGAAATTAATCCTTTGTCAGTTGTTTCATTTGCTATTATTTCCTCCCATTCTGAGGGTTGTCTTTTCACCTAGCTTATAGGTTCCTTTGCTGTGCAAAAGCTTTTAAGTTTAATCAGGTCCCACTTGTTTACTTTTGTTTTTATGTCCATTACTCTAAGAGGTGGGTCATAGAGGATCTTGTTTTGATTTATGTCGCAAAGTGTTCTCCCTATGTTTTCCCCTAAGAGTTTTATAGTTTCTGGTCTTACATTTAGGTCTTTAATCCATTTTGAGTTTATCTTTGTGTATGATGTTAGGAAGTATTTTAGTTTCATTCTTGTACATGTAACTGTCCACTTTTGCTAGCAGCATTTATTGTAGAGGCTCTCTTTGCCCCATTGCATATTCTTGTCTCCTTTGTCAAAAATAAGGTACCCATAGGTGCATGGGCTTATTTCTGGGCTTTCTATCTTGTTCCATTGGTCTGTGTTTCTGTTTCTGTGCCATTACCATGCTGTCTTGATGACTGTAGCTCTGTATTATAATGCGAATTCGGAAGGTTGATTCCTCCAGCTCCATCCTTCTTTCTCAAGACTATTCAGGGTCTTTTGTGTTTCCATATCAATTGTGAATTTTTTTTGTTCTAGTTCTGTGGAAAATGCCATTAGTAATTTGATAGGAATCACACTGAATCTGTAGATTGCATTTGGTAGTATAGTCATTTTCACAATATTGATTCTTCCTACCCAAGAATATGAAATATCTCTGCATCTGTTTATGTCATGTTTGATTTATTTCATAAGTGTTGTTATAATTTTCTGTGTACAGTTCTTTTGTCTCCTTAGGTAACTTTATTCATTGATATTTTATTATTTTTGTTGCAATGGTGAATGTGAGTGAGTCCTTAATTTCTCTTTCTGATTTTTTGTTGTTAGTATATAGAAATGTAAATTATTTCTGTGTATTAATTTTGTATCCTGTGACTTTGCTAAGTTCACTGATTAGATCTAGTAATTTTCTGATAGTGTCATTAGGGTTTTATCTGTACAGTATCATGTAATCTGCAAACAGTGAGAGCTTTCCTTCTTCTTTTCTGATCTGGAGTCCTCTTATTTCTTTTTCTTCTCTGCTTAATGTAGCTAGGACTTTCAAAACTATGTTGAATAGTAGTGGTGAAAGTGGACACCCTTGTCTTGTTTTTGATCTTAGGGGGAATGCTTTCAGGTTGTCACCATTGAGAATAATGTTTGCTGTAGGATTATCATATATGGTCTTTACTATGTTGAGGTAGGTTCCTTCTATGCCCATTTTTTGAAGAGTTTTAATCATAAATGGATGCTGAATTTTGTCAAAGGCTTTTTCTGCATTTGTTGAGATTATCATATTTTTTTTTTAAATCTCTCAAGTTGTTAATATGGTGTATCACATTGATTGATTTGCAAATATTGAAAAATCCTTATAAACCCAACCTGATCATGTTGTATGAGCTTTTTGATGTGTTGTTGTATTCTGTTTGCTAAAATTTTGTTGAGGACTTTTGCATCTGTGTTCATCACTGAAACTGGCCTATAGTTTTCTTTTTTGAGTTATTTTGTCTGGTTTTGGTGTCAGGGTGATGGTGGCTTCATAGAATGAGTTTGGAAGTGTTCTTTCCTCTACAATTTTTTGAAAGAGTTTTTGAAGGATAGGCATTAGCTCTTCTCTAAATGTTTGATAGAATTCTCCTGTGAAGCCATCTGGTCCTTGGCTTTTGTTTTGTGGGAGATTTTTGATTACAGCTTCCATTTCAGTGCTTGTAATTGGGTTGTTTATAATTTCTATTTCTTCCTAGTTCGATCTTGGGAGATTGAACTTTTCTAAGACTCTTTCCATTTCTTCCAGACTATCTATTTAATTGCCATATAGTTGTTCATAATCCGCCTGCAATGTGGGAGACGTGGGTTCAATCCCTGGGTTGAAAAGATTCCCTAGAGAAGGGAAAAGCTATACTTGCCTGGAGAATTCCATGGATAGGCCATTGGGTCACAAAGAGTCAGACAGGACTGAGAGACTTTCATGTTCACTTCCAATAGTCTCTTATAATCCTTTGTATTTCTGCATTGTCTGTTGTAGCCTATACTTTTTTAATTCTAATTTTGTTGATTTGATTCTTCTCTCTTTTTTTCTTGATGAGTATGGCTAAAAGTTTTTCAATTTTGTTAATCTTCTCAAAGAACCAGCTTTTGGTTTTATTAATTTTTACTATTGTTTCTTTCATTTCTTTTTCATTTATTTCTACTCGATTATTATGATTTAATTCTTTCTGCTAATTTGGGGGCGTTTTTGTTTTTCCTTTTCCAGTCGTTTTAGGTATAAAGTTAGGTTGTCTATTTGATGGTTTTTGTTTGTTTCTTGAGGTAGGATTGTATTGCTATAAACTTCTCTCTTAAAACTGCTTTTTCTGCATCCCATAGGTTTTCAGTTGTTGTGTTTTCATTGCTATTTGTTTCTAGAGAGTTTTTTGTTCATTTGTTTTCTTTTGATTTTTTCAGTATCCTGTTGGTTATTTAGAAACATATTGTTTAATCTTGCCATGTTCATATTTTTTACATTTTTTCCCTCATAATTGATATCTAATCTAATAGCATTGTGGTCAGAAAAGATGGTTGGTATGATTTCAATTTTATTAAATTTACTGAGGTTTGTTTTGTGACCTAAGATGTGGTCTGTCCTGGAGAATGTTCCATGTGCACTTGAGAAGAAGGTTTATTCTTCTGCATTTGGATGGAATGTTCTGAAGCTATCACTGAGATCCATCTCTTCAAATGTATCCTTTAAGACTTGTGTTTCCTTATTAATTTTCTGTTTTGATGATCTGTCCATTGGTGTTAATAGGGTACTAAAGTCTCCTATTATTACTGTGTTATTGTCAGTTTCTCCTTTGTGTCTGTTAATGTAGGTCTTATGTTCTGAGTTGCTCCTATTTTTGGGTGCATAGGTATTTACAATTGCTATGTCTTCCTCTTGGATTGATCCATTGATCACTGTGTAGTGTCATTCTTTATCTCTTATAATCTTTATTTTAGGGTCTATTTTGTCTGATATGAGGATTGCTACTCCAACTTTCTTTTGCTTTTCATTTGCATGAAGTATATTTTTCCATCCTCTGACTTTCAGTCTATATGTGTCCTTATGTCTGAAGTGGGATTCTACTAGACAGCATATATATGGGTCTTGTTAGTGTATCCATTCAGACAAACTTTATCTTTTGGTTGGAACATTTAATCCATTTACATTTAAAGTAATTGTTGTTATGTCTGTTCCTATTGATGTTTTCTTAATTGTTTGGGGTTTGATTTTGTAGATTTTTTTCCTTCTTTGTATTTCTTGACTATATAAGACCCTTTAACATTTGTTGTAATGCTCATTAGGTAGTACTGAATTCCCTCAACTTTTGCTTGTCTGAAAAGCTTTTGCTTTCTCCATCAGTTTTGAATGAGATCCTTTCTGGATAGAGTAATCTTGTTTGTAGGATTTTCCCTTTCAGTATTTTAAATATATCCTGCCATTCCCTTCTGGCCTGCAGAGTTTCAGCTGAACGATCAGCTGTTAAACATATGGGATTTCCCTTGTATGTTACTTGTTGCTTCTCCCTTACTGCTTTTAATAGTCTTTCTTTGTGTTTAATATTAGTTAGGTTGATTAGTATGTGTCTTTGTTTGTTTCTCCTTGGGTTTATACTGTATGGGACTCTTTGAACCTCTTGGACTTGATTGATCATTTCCTTTTCCATGCTGAGGAAATTTTTGACTATAATCTTTTCAAAAAATTTCTCTGGGAACACGTGTACACCCATGGCAGATTCATGTTGATGTAAGGCAAAACCAATACAATATTGTATAGTAATTAGCTTATAATTAAAGTAAATAAATTTAAATTAAAAAACATTTTTTCTCATGCTCTTTCTTTTTATCTTCTTTTCCTGGTACCCCTATAATTCAAATGTTGCTTCCCTTGATATTGTCCCAGTTGTCTCTGGGACTATCCTTAGTTCTTTTCATTCTTTTTTACTTTTTTCTGTTCTTCAAAAATTATTTCTACCATTTTATCTTCCAGCTCACTGATTTGTTCTTCTGCTTTAGATACTCTGCTATTGTGTCCTTTTAGAGTATTTTTAATTTCAGTAATTGTGTGGTTTGTCTTTTTATGTTTATTCTTTAATTCTTCTATGTTTTTGTTAATTGAATGCTCCATTTTCTCCATTCTGTTTTCAAGGTTTTCTATCATCTTTACTATCATTATTCTAAATTCTTGCCTATTTCCTCTTCATTTATTTGGACTTCTGTGTTTCTAGTTTGTTCTTTCATTTCTGCACTATTTCTATACCATTTCGGTTTTTTTTTTTTTTTTTTTTTTTTAATTTATTGTGTTTGAGGTCTCCTTTTCCCAGGCTTCAAGGTTGAATCATTTATTTGTTTTGCTTTCTGCTTGCCTAAGGTTGGTCCAGTGGTTTGAGTAAGCTTCTTAATAGGGTGAGATTTGTGCTGAGCTTTCTTTTGTTTTGTTTTGTTTTTTTCCCTCTAATTGGCAAGGCTGAGTGAGATGGTAGTCTTGTCTGCTGCTGATTGGGTTTGTATTTTGTTTTGTTTGTTGTTTGGCTGAGGTGTCCTGCACTGGTGGTTGGGTGATGTTGGGTCTTGTATTCAAGTGGTTTCCTTTGTGGGAGTTCTCACTATTTGATACTCCCTAGGTTTAGTTCTCTCGGAGAAGACAATGGCAACCCACTCCAGTACTCTTGCCTGAAAAATCCCATGGATGGAGGAGCCTGGTAGGCTGCAGTCCATGGGGTCACTAAGAGTTGGAAATGACTGAGCGACTTCACTTTCACTTTTCACTTTCATGCATTGGAGAAGGAAATGGCAACCCACTCCAGTATTCTTGCCTGGAGAATCTCAGGGACAGAGGAGCTTAGTGGGCTGCTGTATGGGGTTGCACAGAGTTGGACACGACTGAAGTGACTTAGCAGCAGCAGCATTAGCAGCAGGGTTAGTTCTCCAGTAGTCTCAAATCTTAAAGTCAGAGCTCCCACTCTGAAGGCTCAGGGCTTTTTCTCTGGTCAGGAATGAAGATTCCACAGGTAGTATTTTATGGCATTAAGTGAGATTAAAACAAATACCCAAAAAGGAGGAACCAAAGATGAACCCCAGACAAATCGCAGTTACAAAATCAGGCAAAAAAAAAAAAAAAAAAAAAAAAAAAAACAATTAAATTAATGGAATATACACATGTATATATATATACACCCCCATAAGCAAAATCAGAGCAGTCCAACAAAAATAAAGTACAGTAGATTGGGCAAACAAAGGAAGCCAAAAATTACATCTACTAGTTAAGAACAAAACTAACTAAAGCGCAAACTGGAAAACAAAACTAAAGCAAGGTGCCAAGTGGGGATTAAAACAATGAAAATGAAACTGACAAATATGTGGAGAGGAAAGGAAAAAAGAATAGATATGCCAAGTTAAGTTGAGATAGATAAAGAAGATTTATATATATTAAAGATTAACTGCAAGGGAAAAAGAACAGTAGGTAAATTAAATGGAGAAATAAGTGTAGAAAAAATATTAATAGGTTTAAAAAATAAAATTAAGAGAAAAGAAAAAAAAGGGAGAGGAAAAGAAAAGAAAAAAAAAAAAAACAAAAAAAAAAAAACAACTAAAACTCCATAGAACTGCAAAAGCCCAATGAAGAAGTAGAGGTTTATAACACTCATAAAAAACGTATGATTAAATAAAAAAACACAAAAGCTTAATTAAATCTTATACTGCCAATAAAATCGACAGCTACAACAGAGGGAAGGGGAAGGGTAAAAAAAAAGAAAAAAAAAAAATCATCCAAAAGACACTACAGAACAAGTGAACACATAAGAATAATAAATGATTTTTTGTTTTGTTTTCTTTTTGTTTTCTTTTTCTTTTTTAGTCACTCCTATCAGTGTCCTTTCCCTCGCTAGGAGTCACAGTCCACCTCACCTCCCTAGAATGCCCTCCAACACTCTTTTTAGTCTCTGGACCTGCTGTTGGGGCAGCTCAGATTCTAATCTGGTCCGACTCCTGTGTGTTCTTGGCTCCAATGTCCACAGCTAACAGAACTGGTGCTTTTTTTTTTTTTTTTTTTTTTTTTTTTTTTGTGGGAGCTCTCAATGTCCTTTTATATATTCCGTAGACACAGTCTGCCTAGTTGATCATGTGGATTTAATCTGCAGCTTGTACAGCTGGTGGGAAGATTTGGGGGCTTCTTCCCTAGCCACACTGCCTCTGGGTTTCAATTGTGGTTTTATTCCCATCTCTGCATTTGGGTCATCCACTGGGGTTTGCTCCTGAGGCTGCTCTGGAGGACTTGGGTCTGCCTTTGAGGTGACCAGGTGTGGAGGTGGTGCAGCTTCTTGGGTCCCAGGGGTTCTGGCAGCACCAGCCACTCAGGGGAGTTGATGGCTAGGCCAGCAGGAAATATAATGCTTATGGCAGAAAGTGAAGGGGAACTAAAAAGCCTCTTGATGAAAGTGAAAGAGGAGAGTGAAAAAGTTGGCTTAAAGCTCAACATTCAGAAAACGAAGATCATGGCATCTGGTCCCATCACTTCATGGCAAATAGATGGGGAAACAGTGGAAACAGTGTCAGATTTTATTTTGGGGGGCTCCAAAATCACTGCAGAAGGTGATTGCAGCCATGAAATTAAAAGAAACTTACTCCTTGGAAGGAAAGTTATGACCAACCTAGATAGCATATTGAAAAGCAGAGACATTACTTTGCCATCAAAGGTCCGTCTATGGTTTTTCCAGTGGTCATGTATGGATGGGAGAGTTGGACTGTGAAGAAAGCTGAGCGCCGAAGAATTCATGTGTTTGAACTGTGGTGTTGGAGAAGACTCTTGAGAGTCCCTTGGACTGCAAGGAGATCCAACCAGTCCATCCTAAAGGAGATCAGTCCTGGGTGTTCATTGGAAGGACTGATGTTGAAGCTGAAACTCCAGTACTTTTGCCACCTCATGTGAAGAGTTGACTCATTGGAAAAGACCCTGATGTTGGGAGGGATTGGGGGCAAGAGGAGAAGGGGAAGACAGAGGATGAGATGGCTGGATGTCATCACCAACTTGATGAACATGAGTTTGGGTAAACTGTGGGAGTTGGTGATGGACAGGGAGGCTTGGAGAGCTGCAATTCATGGGGTCGCAGTGTCAGACACAACTGAGCAATTGAACTGAACTGAACTGAAGAAGGGTATGGCAACCAGTATTGACCAATACACTCCAGTATTCTTGACTGGAGCACCCCCCGACAGGGAAGCCTGGCAGACCACAGTCCACAGGGTGGAAAAGAGCTGAACATGCCTGAAGTTACCCAATGTGCATAGATGCAAGACTTTTTTTTTTTTTTTTTTTTTTTTGCCTTTGGCAGCTCTGCCTCAGTGAGGGTTGAGCGTGAAGGTGGCACAGCTGCTTAAGTGTGCAGAGACAAGAACTGCCTCAGCCACAGGAGTTATGGCCCTATCAGAGGTGTTTTTTTTTTTTTTTTTTTTTTTTGAACTTCTGGTAGCTGGTGATCAGAAGGCCTCTTTGGCCAGTTTTTCTCTGTAGCTCTGCCCATTCAGGCACTTTGGCACTCAGAGTGCCCATTCAGGCACTCTCTTGCCTGGGGTCCTTCTCTGTTGTTTGGTTCTTCAGGCACTTAAAGGAGCACTCTGTGTGGGGTCCTACTCTGTACTTCAGTGTGTCAGGCACTTGACGGGCCAGCTTCTCTATGGTTCAACTGCAGATGGGTGGCCTGTGGGGAGAGAGGCTATGGTGATGTCTCCACCCACTTCATGTGACTCAGCCGTATCGCCTTGCTTCCATGGCTGTCTGGCTTTCCTCCACAGCCATTTCCCACCACGGTCTCCTCCCTCACATTCCCTCAGTCCGTCTCTCTACAGTCAATAGCAGCCCTAACCCCGAGATTGCTCCACAATCCCTAAGCTGCAGCTCGCAGCCACTGCGCCTTCTAGGGGAACTGCATCCCTGTCCGGTGTACGTATGGCTACAGCAAGGACTGTCTGATTCTCATTCCATTTAGGCTGCCATAGATCAGCTGTTTCACTCTCAGCTTTAAATGTTTCTCTTCTGACTCAGACAATTTCCCCGATGTGGGGATCAGACCCCTGCTTCAGTTCCCTCACCCCCAGAGAGCAGGTACAGTCCTAGTAACACTCCTCTGTTTCCTCCTAGTTCCTTAATCCTACCGAGCTTTTGCGTGGTTCTATATATTCTTTTCTGCTTGTCAGAATCTCCTGTCTACTCTCAGCTGGTGTCTGGCATGCACGTCTGTGCCTGAAAGTGTATTCCTGATGTATCCATGGGGAGAGATGTACTCCACGTTCACTTACTCCACCACCATCTTGTTTTCTATGTTCTTTCTTGACTCTTGACTTTGTAAACATTATTCCCCATTCTTGGTAAAATTTCTCTCCCATTTTTGGGAGAATGTATTCACTGTTCCTGATTTAGGTTTGGAGACTATCATATTCAGAATTTTCTTCATCCTCTGGGATGAATTAGGTGTCTTTCCTCTGTGCTTCCCTGGTAGCTCAAATGGTAAAGAATCTGCCTGCAATGCAGGATACCGGGATTCGATCCCTGGGTCGGGAAGATACCCTGGAGAAGAAAATGACTACTCACTCCTGTATTCTTGCCTGGAGAATTCCATGGACAGAAGACTTTGGGGAGCTACTGTCCATGGGGTCACAAAGAGTCAGACATGACTGAGCAACTAACACTTTCACTTTTATCTGTGCTTATATGTCACACAGTGATCACCTCTATCATAAGATTTAAAACACACAGTACTGAAATTGCCTATTTACTTTCTTGCTTACCCATTAGCTTACTATCTAGTAGATAGCCACTATCTACTTATCCACTAGCCAAATATCTAGTAGATAGTATATAGCCACTACTATCATCTGTGTTAAACACAGTGCTTAACACTTAGTATTTAGCATCAATTTTTGAAAAAGTGCTTAACTGCTATGAAAATGTATTTATAATCCATGCAGATAGTATGCTTCCATAACATCTATCTAAAAGTCACTTTTAGAAGTTCACAAGTCCTTCAAGACAATCAGAAGCTTTAGAATATATACAAATGTGTTTTTAAATTAAAGCTTTTCTTTATTTCAAAGCAGAATGTACCTGTGATCAAGAATTCACTTCCATTATTAAATAGAGTATATAGGTTCTTATGAATATGAAACAAAGTTTATTTAGGGTATTGGGTAACACTTTCTGCAAGTGTAAGGAAAACATAATTTTAAACTTCCTTGAATGCAATTAAACAGTGTGGAGAAATCATGGATTAACATTACACTTAGTTTCTTCCACCTGAAAAGTGTTAACTGCTGGACTTGTGACAACACTAGAAAATGAATAAGAAGAAGTTAATAAACATAATACACATTCAGACCTGATACCATCAGACTGTAAAATGACTTCCCCTGAAGTTAGGTGTGTGACTTAAAACTGTAAAATGTTTCATTTTTATATTTTTGCTGAAGAGTAAATATTTTATCACAGTTATATATATTAACTTTTTTTCAAGTGATTTTTATTCTTACACACTTTTTTCTAGTCATTTATGAAAAGTTACCTTGTAGCTATGCACAGCTTCAAAGACAACCCACAATAAAGTTCCAATTAAAAATAAAACAATTGAAAATAAAATTTAATATCCAAGTCATTCAGAAGATTCTAAAGTAATACAGGAAAATACAAAGGTAAACTGATAAATATAACTGTAAGTAACATATTTAACCACATACACACATGTTATATACATATATATCTATATATATGTATATATATTACTAAAAAGAAAATAATATTAAAAATAATGATAAAGATAAAGATAATAAGAAAACTAGGCATGGGAAACATATAACTTATGGCTGAAAACAGGAATGGGAAGAATTTCATATAATAAAGATTTTTTTAAAGTATTAACAAATCACACTAATAATACTAAATAACACATATAGTATATTTAAATTTTTATTTATATATCTATATAATGAACATATAACATTGTGTAAGTTTAAGGTGTAAAATGCAATTTAATATATTCATATATTGCAATATGATATCCCGCATAGTATTAGTTAAACCTGCATCGTGAGAGAGAATGAGAGTGAAAGTCATTCAGTCGTGCCCAACTCTTTGTGACCCCATGGACTATACAGTCCATGTAATTCTCCAGGCCAGAATGGGTAGCCTTTCCCTTCTCCAGGGTATCTTCCCAACCCAGGAATTGAATCCAGGTCTCCCACATTGCAGGCGGATTCTTTATCAACTGAGCTATGAAGGAAGCCCAAAACCTGTATCATGACTCATAATTATAATATTTTTGTGATAAGGAACAAATAAAATACAATATCTTAACAACTCTGAAATTTATAATACAATGTTGGTATAGCTCCAGGATTATTTATCTTCTAGTTTTTAGTTTAAACAACATCTTCCAATTTCCTCTACTCTCCAATCCTTTCTAACTATCATTCTACTCTGTTTTTATCAATTCGTTTTATTAGATTACACATATGAGTGATATCATACAGTACTGTGTTTCTTTGTCTGACATCTCACTTTACATAATACTCTCAAGACCCAATCATATGTGCAAATTACAAGGTTTCTTTCTTTTTCATGGCTGAATAATATTCCTGTGTATGTTTGTATAATACCAGCGTATCTCATTTTACTACTCTTCACTTAATTGCACTTCACTGATATTTAATTTTTTACAATTTTGAGGTTTGTGGCAACCTTATGTCAAGAAAGTCTGTTAACATTTTTCCAACATCATTTGCTCACTTTTTTTTTCTATTTTTTTTTTTAATTTTATTTTTGTCTCTTTCATATGTTGGTAACTTTCACAATATTTCAAATTTTCATTATATAATATTTGTTAAGGTGATCTCTGATCTAATGTTACAAATATGATTGTTTTGGGGCACCATGAACCTTGTCAATATTAGAAAATACACTTAACTGATAAAAGTTGTTTGTGTTCTGACTGTTCCATTAATTGACCAGCCATTACCTCATCCCTCTTCCTCTCCTCAGACATACATATTCTCTGGGTCACAAAAATGCTAAAATAAGTCAGTTGGTAATCCTACAATGACCTCTAAGTGTTCAAGTGAAAGGAAGTCACACGTTTCTCACTTTAAGAAAAAAGCTAAAAATGATTAAGCTTAGTGAAGAAGGCATTGTTGAAAGCCTAGACAGGCAGAAACCTAGGCCTCTTGCACTAAACAGGTAGCCAAACTGTAAATGCAAATAAAAAGTTCCTGAAGGAAATTAAAAATATGAATCGCCAGTCCAGGTTTGATGCAGGATACAGGATGCTTGGGGCTGGTGCACTGGGATGACCCAGAGGGATGGTACGGAGAGGGAAGTGGGAGGGGGGTTCAGGATGGGGAACACTTGTACACCCGTGGTGGATTCATGTTGATGTATGGCAAAACCAATACAATATTGTAAAATAATTAGCCTCCAATTAAAATAAATAAATTTGAATTAAAAAATAGTAATAAATTAAAAAGTGAAACATGAAGAAAGAAAATACTACTCCAGTGAACAAATGGTAAGAAAACAAAACAGTCTTATTACTAACATGGAGAAAGTTTTACTGGTCTATATACAAGATCAAGCTAGCTACAATATTCCCTTGAGTCAAAGCCTAATCCAGAGCAAAACTCTAAACTTCTAAGTTCTAAGAGGGCTGAGAGAGCTGGAGAAGCTACAGAAGAAAAACTTGAAGCTTAGTAGAGGCTGGGTCTTAAGGTTTAAGGAGATAAGCCATCTTCATAACATAAAAGTACAAGATGAAGCAGCAAGTTCCAATGTGGAGGCTGGAGGAAGGTATCCAGATATCTAGCTAAAATAGTTAATTAAGAGAGCCACACTAAATAATAGATTTTCAATGTAGATGAAACAGCCTTCTGTTGGAAGATGATATGTTTAAGACTTTCAAAGCTAAAGAAGACTTCAAAGCTTCAAACAACAGACTCTCTTGTTAGATACAAACTTTAAATTTAAGTTAAAGCCAATGCTTATTTACCATTTCAAAAATCCTAGGGTCCTTAAGAATTATGATGGATCTACTCTGCCTATACTATATACATGAATCAACAAAGCCTGGATGACAGAACATAAGTTGACAACATGTTTTCCTGAATAGTTTAAGCCCATTGTTGAGAACTACTGCCTAGAAAAAAAAAATTCCTTTCAAAATATTACTGCTCATTGACAATGTATCTGATCACCCAAAAGCTCTGATGGTGAGGTACAGTGAGATACATGTTGTTTTCATGCTTGCTAACACAACACCTATTCTGCAGCCAATGGATCAAGGAGCAGTTTTGACTGTCAAGTCTTAGAGATACTGATCCCTCCAATGGATTTGGGCAAAATAAATTGAAACCCATTTGGAAAGGATTCACCATCTAGATGCCATTAAGAACATTAATGCTTCATGGGAAGAGGCCAAAATATTAACATATATAGGAGTTTGGAAGAAGTTGATTTCAACCCTCATGGGTAACTTTGAAGGGTTGAAGACTTCAGTAGAAGTAACCTCACATCTGGTAGAAATAGCAAGAGAACTAGAAGTGGAGTCCAAAGATGTGGCAAAATAGATTGCTTCAATTTCATGATAAAACTTTAACAAATGAAGAGTTGTTTCTTATGAATGAGCAAAGAAAGTAGTTTTTTGATATGGAATCTACTTCTAGTGAAGGTGCTGTGAAGATTGCTGAAATGACAACAACAGGCCTAGAATATTATATAAACAGCTGATGAAATAAAAGGAGAACTTGGGAGGACTGATTCTAATTTTGAAAGAAGTTCTATTGTGGGTAAAATGCTAGCCAACAGCAATGCATGCTGCAGAGAAATTGTGAAAAGAATAGTCAATCGATGCAGCAAATTTCAGTGTTGTTTTATTTTAAGAAGTACCACAGCTATGTCAGCCTTCAGCAACCACCACTCTAATCAGTTAACAACCATCAACATCAAGGCAATATCCTCCACCAGCAAAAAGATTACCACTTGCTTTAGGGTCAAGTGATGGCTAGCACTTATTAGCATTAAATCATTTGTAATTAAGGAATGTACTTTTTTTTTTTTTTTTAAGATATAATGCTGCATGTGTGCTCAGTCATGCCTGACTCTGTGACCCTGTGGACTTTAGACTGCCAAGCTCCTTTGTCTATGGGTTTCTCCAGGCACGAATACTGGAGTGGGTTGCCTTGCCCTCCTCCAGGGAATTTTCCTGACCCAAAGATCGAACCCATCTCTCTTATGTTTCCTTCATAAGCAGACAGGTTCTTCACCACTCGCATCATCTGGATAGCCCACATATAATGCTATAGTTCACTTAATAGACTTCAGTATAGTGTGCCTCTTGAGAAATTTGTATGCAGGTCAGGAAGCAACAGTTAGAACTGGACATGGAACAACAGACTGGTTCCAAATAGGAAAAGGAGTACATCAAGGCTGTATATTGTCACCCTGTTTATTTAACTTATATGCAGAGTACATCATGAGAAATGCTGGACTGGGAGAAACACAAGCTGGAATCAAGATTGCCGGGAGAAATATCAATAACCTCAGATATGCAGATGACACCACCCTTATGGCAGAAAGTGAAGAGGAACTAAAAAGCCTCATGATAAAAGTGAAAGGGGAGAGTGAAAAAGTTGGCTTAAAGCTCAACATTCAGAAAACGAAGATCACGGCATCCAGTCCCACCACTTGATGGGAAATAGATGGGGAAACAGTGGAAACAGTATCAGACTTTATTTTTCTGGGCTCCAAAATCACTGCAGATGGTGACTGCAGCCACTAAATTAAAAAGATGCTTAGTCCTTGGAAGGAAAGTTATGACCAACCTAGATACATATTCAAAAGCTGAGACATTACTTTGCCAACAAAGGTTCATCTAGTCAAGGCTATGGTTTTTCCTGTGGTCATGCATGGATGTGAGAGTCGGACTGTGAAGAAGGCTGAGCACTGAAGAATTGATGCTTTTGAACAGTGGTGTTAGAGAAGACTCTTGAGAGTCCCTTGGACTGCAAGGACATCCAACCAGTCCATTCTGAAGGAGATCAGCCCTGGGATTTCTTTGGAAGGAATGATGCTAAAGCTGAAACTCCAGTACTTTGGCCACCTTATGCGAGGAATTGACTCATTGGAAAAGACTCTGATGCTGGGAGGGATTGGGGGCGGGAGCAGAAGGGGACAACGGAGGATGAGATGGCTGGATGGCATTACTGACTCGATGGACGTGAGTCTCAGTGAACTCCGGGAGTTAGTGATGGACAGGGAGGCCTGGTGTGCTGCAATTCATGGGGTCACAAAGAGTCGGACACGACTGAGCGACTGATCTGATCTGATAGTGTAAAGATATTTTTTATCTGCATTCAGAAACCAAAATGTTTGCAATACTTGCCTTGTTGATATATTTACTTTATTGCAGGGATCTAGCATTGAACTGGCAATAGCTCCAAGGTTTGCTATATATCCAAAAATGGAATTGCTGGATCAAATTGTAGTTCTGTTTTGGGGTTGCTGTGTCCTCCTCCAGGGGATCTTCCTAATCTGGGGATCAAACCCACGTCTCCCACATTGCAGGTGGATTATTTACCATCTGAGCCCAAGAGAAGCCCAAGAATACTGGAAGGGGTAGCCCATTCCTCCTCTAGGGGATCTTCCCGACCCAGGAACTGAACCAGGGTCTCCTGCATTGCAGTTGGATTGTTTACCAGCTGATATACCAATGAAGTTTTAACTTCTTAAAGAGCTTCCATATTGCTTTCCTTAGTGGCTGAACAAGCTACATTCCCACCAATAGTAAACATCTGCACATCCTAACCAACACTTGTTATCTCTTGTCTACTTGATGATGGTCATTTCAACAAATGTAATGTGATACCTCATTGATTTTTGAATTGTATTGCCCCGATGACTAGTGATGCCAATCATCTTGCCTTATTTGGAAAATGTCTATTTAGTTTCTCTGCTCATTTTTTAAATAGTTTTTTTTTTTGAAGAGTTTTATGAGTTCTTTATATATTTTGGGTGTGAAACCCTTTATATGGTTTTCAAATATTTTCTCCCATCCCATGAGTTGTCTTTTCATTTGTTGTTTCTTTTGCTGTGCAGAATCTTTTTAGTTTGATGTCATCCCACTTGCTGATTTTTGGTTTTGTGCTTCCAGTGTCATATCTAAAAAATATTTCCAAGACCAATGTCAAGGATTGTTCTTTATATTTTCTTCCAGGAGTTTTACCATATCAGGACTTACATTTAAGCCTTTAACCCATTTTGAGAATTTTTTCTGAGTGGTCTAATATAGGGATTCAATTTCATCTTCTTCATGTGATTATCAAGTTTTTACAACACCATTTGTTGAAGATCATTCTTTCGCCACTGAGTGTTCTTAGCCCCCTCACCAAATATTAGTTATAAATTTGGAAGTTTGTTTCTCTGCCCTTGATTCGGTTCCATTGATCTATCTGCCTATTTTTATGACAGTACCATACTGCTCTAATTAATTGCTATGGCTGTGTATGGCATGAAATCAGAAAATGTGATATATGTAGCTTTGCTCTTATTTTCCATGACTGCTTTGGAGTTTGGAATAGTGAATATATGCAAATTTTAGGATAATTCTTTTTCTATTTATGTGAAAAATGCCACTGGAATTTTGGTTGGGATTGCATTGAATCTACAGATGACTTTGGGCAGTATGTACATTTTAGCAATATTAGTTCTTCTGATCCAGGAACACAGCAATTTTTCCATTCATGTGTGTCTTCTTCAATTTATTTCATCAAAGTGTCATAGTTTTCATTGTACAAATCTTATACTTTTTGGTCAAATATATTCTTAAATATTCTATTGTTTTTGATGCTACTAAAAAGCAGAGAGATCACTTTGCCAACAAAGGTCCATGTAGTTAAAGCTATGGTTTTTCCAGTAGTCATGTACAGATGTGAGAGTTGGACCATAAAGAAGGCTACATATTGAAGAATTTATGCTTTTGAACTGTGGTGCTGGAGAAGACTCTTGAGAGTCCCCTGGACAGCGAGGAGACCAAGCCAGTCAATTGTAAAAGAAGTCAACACTGAATATTCTTTGGAAGCACTAATGCTGAAGCTCCAATACTTTGGCCACCTCATGCGATGAACTAACTCTTTGGAAAAGATGCTCATAATGGGAAAGATTGAAAGCATGAGGAGAAGGGGATGGCATCACTGGCTCAATGACCATGAGTTTGAGCAGGCTCTGAGAAATAATGAAGAACAGGAAAGCCTGGTATGCTGCAGTCCATGGGGTCACAAAGAATCAAACATGACTAAGCGACTTATCAACAACATGATAAGTTTCCTTTATTTAATTGTCAATGTTTTTTTGTTTGTGTACAGTTGTTAGTGCAACTGGTTTCTGCATGGTGATTTTATACAAAGAGCTGATACATGCGTTTATATTGATAGCCTAATGGAAGTTCCTTTGTAGCGTCACTATCAATCCTTAGCTGCTGTTGGAATTCTTTTTTTTTTTTTTAATTTTATTTTATTTTTAAACTTTACAAAATTGTATTAGTTTTGCCAAATATCAAAATGAATCCGCCACAGGTATACATGTGTTCCCCATCCTGAACCCTCCTCCCTCCTCCCTCCTCCCTCCTCCCTCCCTGTCCCATCCCTCTGGGTCGTCCCAGTGCACCAGCCCCAAGCATCCAGTATCGTGCATCAAACCTGGACTGGCAACTTGTTTCATACATGATATTATACATGTTTCAATGCTATTCTCCCAAATCTTCCCACCCTCTCCATCTCCCACAGAGACCATAAGACTGTTCTATACATCAGAGTCTCTTTTGCTGTCTCGTACACAGGGTTATTGTTACCATCTTTCTAAATTCCATATATATGCATTAGTATACTGTATTGGTGTTTTTCTTTCTGGAAATGTATTCTTTTTAATGGCTGAGTAATACTCCATTGTGTATATGTACCATAGCTTTCTTATCCATTCATCTGCTGATGGACATCTAGGTTGCTTCTATGTCCTGGCTATTATAAACAGTGCTGCGATGAACATTGGGGTACACGTGTCTCTTTCCCTTCTGGTTTCCTCAGTGTGTATGCCCAGCAGTGGGATTGCTGGAATTCTTTATCTGTGATTTTTGACAGTTTCTTTATAATGTGTCTTGGAGAAGGTCTTTTTTAGAGTGATCTCTCAACTTCATGAACTTGGATGTCCAGTTCTCTCCCAGGTTTAGGAAATTTTCTCAGCTATTATTTCTTTTAAATAGCTTATGTCCCCTTTGCCCTCTGTTTTTCTGGACTTTGGTTATTCTATTTGTTCTTTTTTGAAACCCCATAGAGCACATTTTTCTTATTCTTTTCTGTTATTTTTTCTTTGTTCTCTTCTGAGTTATTTCAAACTCTCTTTTCTATAATTCATTTATTACATCTTCATTTGCCCTGCTCGACTGCAGATGCTGTTTATTGTATTTTATTTCATTCACTGAATTTTTAAGCTCTAGAATTTCTGTTTAGTTCTTTCATATAACTTCTTTTCTTTTGGTGAATATCTCATTTTGATCACTACTTTTTTTCAAGACTTCATTGAAAAGTCTTTCTGAGTTCCCTTATATTTTGTTGAGTTTCTTTAAAAAAGAAATTCAAAACTATTTTGAGGTATTTATCAATTAGATCATGTACTTTAATGATCCTTTCAGCTCAATAATTGGAGAATTACGTTTGTTGATAATATTATCTTGATATTTTAAAAGTTCTTTTTAGTTTTACATTGCTTCTTTTATATTTTATGTAGCAGACACCTCCTTAAATTTTTGCTAGTTTCCTTCAGATGGGTTATTCTGTTTATTAGCCCTGTATCTTATACTCATTTATGTTTGCTCATCTAAGTCCGACTCTTTGTGACCCCATGGACTATAGTCTACCAGGCTCCTTTGTACATGAAATTTTCCAGGCAAGAATACTGGAGTAGGCTCCCATTTTCTCCTCCAGGGTATCTTCCAGACCCAGGGATCAAACCTGCGTCTCCTGCCATTGCAGGCAGATTCTTTTTTTTTTTTTTACTTTACAATATTGTATTGGTTTTGCCATATATCAACATGAATCCGCCACAGATTCTTTACCTACTGAGACATACAGGAGCTGGAAGCTCCTGTATCTTTTACAATATGAGACCAAAAAAAAAAAAAAAAAAAAAAAAACCTAGGGTTTTCTCTTCTTTTGTATAGGTACATTCTAATCTTCTCCCTCTTGTGGCAGAGTTCTTAAGCTTTGATGTCTATCTACTCTGGTTCTTAGCAACTCACCAGGCTGCTACTGTAAACTTTTGTTTTTCAAAAGGTGGCATTATAGCTCAAGTTTGTACCTTCTCCCTTGCCCACAGATCCTGGCATGTTTTCTGAATGTACTTCCTGTCTACTGTGTCTTGCCCTTTCTTCTGCACAAGAAGCTGCCTCAGTGTGGCAGGTGGTGTATGTTTAGCACCTGCAACCTGCAGACCTAGTAAGAAGATACTCAGATGAGGTACATTCAGAAGCTCACGAGTGTGGACTTCCTACTGAAGTCTACTATGAAGAATGCAGGAACTGCATTCCTTTAATGCACTTTGATATTGTTATCTGCCTATTTCTTTATCATCCCTCTCCTCAAAGTCATAGATATACTGCCTCAGTACTCTGTGTGCAGCTAGAGAGAAATGGGTTCACTGATCTCCCTTTTCATTACAAGAAAGTGTTGCCAGTGACTTTAAAGTTCTTTCTTCATCATGAAATAATTCAAAAATGAAGCAGTTGTTACAAAAGTAAAATTAGAGTTTAATTATTCAAAAATACACCCTCAGGAGGAAAGCTGGCACACAGGTGAAGAGCTACAACCCCTGATATTTTTGTCAAGCTGGTCTTGTTATTGTTGTTGTTTAATTGTTAAGTTATATCCTACTCTTTTGCAGCCCCATGGACTGTAGCCCACTAGACTCCTCTGTCAGTGGGATTTCCTGGGCAACAGTACCAGAGTGGGTTGCCACTCCTTTCTTCAGAGGATCAGCATGCAAATGAAGGGGAGAAATATTCACTGGGAAAAGAGGAGTTTCTGGGTCAAGTCCCCTGATTTTTCATCCCAGCTCCATTTCCTTAGGGAAGGAGGGATTTTTGTCCTTATTTAGCTTAGATCAGAAGTATCGTGGTGCCAGTGAATGATGAGTACTTATTATCTGTAAGGCTAATTTTATTGTAATGAGAGCATAAAGAACAAAAAATTACATTCAGGTACAAGAAATTGCTGCCTTTCCCCACCTTTCTTTGCTACTGGGACACATCACCAAAAATATGTGGTTTCTTGTTTCTTGTCAGTCTTGAGGTTCGTGCTTTTCTTTGTCTGCCTGTAGACTCCTTCTGTTTACAAGATCTGTGATTTCCTGGATCCTGGCCTCTGCCTCCATTTCTTTGCTCAAACCTAACTACCTACCTGCTGTAACAAAAGATGGCCACTGCTGGATAGTTCAGCCACATGTGGTATTTCATGGGGTGGGTGTGGGGAGTGGACTGGGGATAACACTGGTAAAGTTCTCACCATCTTCACTGCATCATAACTAGTATATATATTTTTCCAATTGTCTGCTAGAATTTCCCCTCAAGAGAAATTTCCCTTCTACAGTTTGGCTCTCATTTATGCATATCTTCCCAGGTGAGCCCTATTCAGGTTTTTTTCCTGACTTTGGTTAGCAGTGGAGGCAGCTTGGCTGCTCGACCAGTCCCACAGCCTGTACTATCTGTCTGCCTGTATGGGATACACAAATGACAAGACTTTTCCAAGTCCCTTGTCATGTAACATTGGATCCCATTACTCCCAGAAGGGTGTCTAATTTTTTGTTGAAAAGGGGACAAAAGTAGAAACATTTCTTGCCACAATGATGCTAATTTCACTCATATATAGTGTTCGAGGTGTGACAACCATTGTTCTAAACATTTTTTCATATATTAATGCATTAATCCTATAAGAGATGTGATATTATCCCCATTTGAAATAAGGTAACTAAAGGACAAATAGGATAAATCACAACACAGTGTTAACTAACTAGAAAATGACAATGTCTAGATTGAACGTGGACAAGGATTCTTTTCCACATAAATATTTAAAATAAGGACAAAAACTACAATTGTGAAGATATAATAGAGCACAGAAACTTATAACTATCAATTAAGTAGTGAGTTGTTATTGTTCTCTTGAACAGTTTGATATTCACACAAAATGATTTTATTAAAACTTCTGATGTTATTTCTTATAATTTATATCAAAGAAATAATTCAAAAATTAAATAATTAAAAGGTTTTGTGTAAAGATATTGCAATATATTTGCACAGAATGCTTAGTATGGCATTGAAACTATGGCATTCAACTACTCATGCTTAGTATGAGTAGTTGAAATAAATCTTTAAAAAATGTCAAAAACTGATGAATTGTTAAATAGATTGGAAATATTGTAATAAAATTGATATTGCCATTAAAATTATATATTTGAAAAATATAAAGCAATACCAAGAGGTATTTGTGAAATAAAATTAAATGAAAGGAAAAAACATACATTTTTTGGAGTACAGTAGGTTTACAATATTGTGCTAGTTTCAGGTATACAGCAAGGTGAATCTATTAAATATATACATATATCTACTCACTTTTAGATTCTTTTCTCATATAGGCCATTACAGAGTATCAAATAGAGCTCCCTATGCTATACAGTAGGTCCTTATTAGTTTTTTTATTTTATCTAATATGTATATGTCAACCCTAAACTTCCAATTTATACCTCCCTCATTTAAACCTGATAATCATAAGTTTATTTTTTACATCTGTGACTCTATTTCTGTTTTGTAGATAAGATTACTTGTACCCTTTATTTTGTTTCATATATAAACAATATTATATGGTATTTGTCTTTCCCTCTCTGACTTATTTCACTGAATATGAAAATCCCTACCTCCATCCATATTGTGGCAAAAAGCATTATTTTGTCCTTTTTATGGCTGAGTAGTATCCTATTGTATATATGCACCACATCTTCTTTATTCATTCCTCTGTTGATGGACATTTAGGTTTCTTCCACATCCTGGCTACTGTAAAGTCAGGGGTGTATGTCTCTATGAATTATGGTTTTCTCCAGATATATGCCCAGCAGTAAGATTACTGGATCATATGGTAGCTCTGTTTTTAGTTTTTTAAGGATCCTCTGTATAGTTCTCCATAGTGACTGTATTGATTTACATTCCCACCAACAGTATAGAAGAATTCCATTTACATCACAATTTCTTCAGCATTTACTGTTTACACATGTTTTGATGATGGCCATTCTGACTCGTATGAGGTGATACCTCACTGAAATTTAGAGTTGCATTTATCTAATAATTAGTGATTTTGAACATATTTTCATGTGCTTTTTAATCATCTATATGTCTTCTTTGGATAAATTTGTATTTATCTGTTCTGCCAATTTTTTGATTTGATTTTTTTTTTTATGTTGTTACCAAGTCTAAGCTTTCTCTGCTTGCTGCACAACAGACCAATGAATCTGAGAGACAAGGTGTTGAGGCATATAATACTCCTTTATTTGGAGAGCTGGCTGATCTAAAAGATGGCACAATAAAGTCTCAAAATAACCATCTTGTAGGGGTCTGGATACCAGGTTCTTTTATGGATCAGAGATGAGGGGGAGTTGAGGAAAAAAAGTAAAAAGGCCATTAATCTTGCAAATATTTCCTAGAATGGCAAGCCTCAGACAGGGTGATGTGTTAATTTCTTCCTTCCTGTCATCTACAGGTGGATAGAGTTCTGAACAAAGGCACTTCAGTTTAATGGTCTGGCAGTGGGGCGGAATTCTGAGCCAGGCCATTATGAATGATTATAATAACAAAAGCAATGGAAAGCAATATAAAGAAACAGTTCCAACATGGATTCCTAATTGACTTCTCCCTGCACTAATTCCCCACTGTAAAACCCCTACCATCCTGTAGAAAAGGGTCAATGACCCTTCTAATTGCTACATCAGAAGGATCTTTCTGGGAGTGTCCAACATTAGTGCCAGTGTTCCAATGTTGAGATTTGTCTTAATTTGTTCCCTTTGGAAAGTATCGACTTTACAAGAATAGACTTAGAAAAACCCATGAGGCAGTATCTAGGAGTTTAGCACTTTTCTATGTATTTGAAGATGCAAGCACTCACTAAAACCATTTCATTGATAGTACCTCAAGCTATTCAGGAGGTACTATCTATTCCTAGAGTTTCCTCAGGGTTCACCATAGGCAGTGTCTGCAATCTGATGATTGTCATATGGCAAGTATTCTCCTTCCTCGGGGATCACTGGCTCACACTGGAGGGCTGGACTAATGATTCCATTTCTCAAGTCTTACCCTCTTGTCAGTAATTTGACCAATATTTGGAAGACACTTCATAATCAACTTTTGTCCCATGGTGCTGGGAGGCTTATGAAGATCAGGCAAAAATTCTTGATATGTTATTTCAGTTCAGTTCAGTTCAGCCACTGAGTCATGTCTGACTCTTTGTGACCCCATGGACTGCAGCATGCCAGGCTTCCCTGTCCATCAACAACACCTGGAACCTACTCAAACTCATGTCCATCGAGTCGGTGATGCCATCCAACCATCACATCCTCTGTCATCCCCTTCCCCTCCTGCCTTCAATCTTTCTCATCATCAGGGTCTTTACAAATTAGTCAGTTCTTCACATCAGGTGGCCAGAGTACTGGAGTTTCAGTTTCAATATCAGTCTCTCCAATGAATAGTCATGACTGATTTCCTTTATGATGGACTGGTTGGATCTCCTTGCAGTCCAAGGGACCCTCAAGATCTTCTCCAACACCACAGTTCAAAGGTAGAAATTTTTCAGTGCTCAGCTTTCTTTATATTCCAACTCTCACATCCATATGTGACTATTGGAAAAACCATAGCTTTGACTAAAAAGACCTTTGTTGACAAAGTAATGTCTCTGCTTTTTAATATTCTATCTAGGTTGGTCATAACTTTTCCTCCAATGAGCAAGCACCTTTTAATTTCATGGCTGCAGTCATCACATGCAGTGATTTTGGAGCCCAAGGAAATACAGTCTGTCACTGTTTCCTTTGTTTCTCCATCTATTTGCCATGAAGTGATGGAACCATGATCTTAGTTTTCTGAATGTTGAGCTTTAAGTCAACTTTTTCACTCTCCTCTTTCACTTTTATCATGAGGCTCTTTAGTTCTTCTTCACTTTCTGCCATAAGGGTGGTGTCATCTGCATATATGAGGTTATTGATATTTCTCCCAGCAATCTTGATTCCAGCCTGTCCTTCATCCAGTCCAGCATTTCTCATGATATACTCTGCATATAAGTTAAATAAGCAAGGTGACAATTTACAGCCTTGACATACTCCTTTGCCAATTTGGAACCAGTTTGTTGTTCTATGTTCAGTTCTAACTGTTCCTTCCTGACCTGCATACAGATTTCTCAGGATGCAGCTCAGGTGGTCTGGTATTCCCATCTCTTGAAGAATTTTCCACAGTTTGTTGTGATCCACACAAAGGATTTGGTGTAGTCAATAAAGCAGAAATAGATGTTTTCCTGGAACTCTCTTGCTTTTTTGACAATTCAGTAGATGTTGGCAATTTCATCTCTGGTTCTTCTGCCTTTTCTAAATCCAGCTTGAACATCTGGAAGTTCACAGTTCATGTACTGTTGAAGACTGTCTTGCAGAATTTTAAGCAATACTTTGCTAGCATGTGAGACTAGTGTAATTGTGCAGGTGCTTGAACATTCTTTGTCACTGCCTTTCTTTGGGATTGGAATGAAAACTGACTTTTCCATTCCAGTGATTACTACTGAGCTTTTCAAATTTGCTGGCATATTGAGTGCAGCACTTTCACAGCATCATCTTTTAGGATTTGAAATATCTCTACCAGAAATCCATCACCTCCACTAGCTTTGTTCATAGTGATGCTTCCTTCCCACTTGACTTTACATTCCAGGATGTCTGCCCCTAGGTGCCATGATATGCCATGGCAGGTGCTAAATTTTGGACCAGGTCCCATAAATTAATTAAAGGTTCTCTATTGTCTGTCTAATTATAATCTGGGAGCATTTTCCCTTGTTTCTTCTTCCAGTTCCTAGATTCACACTATTTCAATTATTTTGTTATAAATGTGATCTATTTTTTCAAAACATTTAGCTATAGAATTTTTTTAAAGGCCTGTACTGGCTGGCTTTAGTGGTGAAGGACCTGCTTGCTAGTGCAGGAACCATAAGACTACAGGTTTGATCCCTTGGTTGGGAAGATCTCCTGGAGGAGGACACAGCAACTCACTCCAGTATTCTTGCCTGGAGAATTCCATGGAGAGAGGAGCCTGGCAAGCTACAGTCCATGAATTTGCAAAGAGTCGGACATGACTGAACCAACTTAGGATGCATGCACTGTCAGAAAAAATCACCTTATACATTTGACAGGATACAAGTAACAGAGCTAGTCACACTGACAAAGATGTAGTGCAAAGAGGAAATGCAAAGCACTGGAAAATAAAGAACAAGTTTAAACAATAATTAGTATAACTAGCTGTAATCCAGTTGTAATAACTGATTTAATGAATTATCTGCAGTTTCACTGTAATGGCCATATACACTTATGCATGACTTAACCTTTGAGATAAGTATATGCCACTGGCAGAATCAACCAGGTAGAGAGAAAAAGATAAGCATTTCAGTTCTACTCACAAAAGACATAATCTACCAAACTACTGAAAGTCATAATTAATTGAAGGAGATTTTCCTCACATTTGGAAAGCACATATTTAAACCAGTAATCTTTTAAAGTAGAAACCATAAAAATTACAACCATCTTTACCAGTTTACTGAGTCCTATGTAACTAGTACATTTTGTTAACAGTTGTATGAAGTCATCAGCTTTCTTATTAGAATTCTTCAAGTTTTTACTCAGTTCAATATTATGATCTGAAAGACAGAAACATGTAAAAATCCAAATGTCCTTTATATAAATCTTGAAGAGGCATTTTCCCAAAGGCATCTGAGTGAAAACAGAACTGTTTGACAGTTAATGACAAAAAACTTAAGAAGGCACATTTATATCTAATGCAATTGACAAAGTAACCTGGTTACTGCTGTGACATACAACACTTCCAGAAAGAAACTAGAATTATGGACAGCAAGGAGATCAAACTAGTCAAGCCTAAAGGAAATCAGTCCTGAATATTTACTGATGCTGAAGCTGAAGCTCCAATATTTTGGCCACCTGATGCGAAGAACTGACTCATTGGAAAAGACCCAGATCCTGGGAAAGACTGAAAGCAGGAGAATAAGGGGATGACAGAGGATGAGATGGTTGGATGGCATCACCGACTTGATGGACAGGAGTTTGAGTAAGCTCTGGGAGTTAGTGATGGACAGGGAAACTTGGCAAGCTGCAGTCCGTGGGATCTCAAAGAGTTGGACACGACTGAGTGACTGAACTGACAGACAGATGACTGATACTATTCTACCAGGATATATCAGATTTTTAGGAGCCCCATATAATCTCTGGACTATCTGTATCATTTACCATATTATAAAACTTAAATTTTATTATTCATTTGATATTAATTCACTTGCAGTTTAACACACCAAACGAATCAATTAGTTGAATACCTACCTCCCTTTGGGTCCTTCAGGGGCCTTTTGAAGCATCACAAAGTTAGCAAGAGGACAAGGGTACTTTATCAGAATTTGATTTGGGAAGTTTTGTCAAAAGAGCTGTAAAACAAAAACACAACAGGATCATAGATCACTGTGAAACAGTAGTTATTTACTTAGCCAAAGTGACAATAAAAGATTTCAAAGGCAAATACAGATTATTTAAAAGGTAAATAAACTTAAAATCTCTTATTAAAGGCAGTTTAACATCTTCAGAAAACTTGTCTTTTCTAATAGAGAGAAGTCAAGTTTAAGGTTTGCACCAACTTAAAGGTTCATTTATTCAAATCTTGTAGCTCAGACCGTAAAGTATCTACCTATAATGTGGGAGACCTGGGTTCGATCCCTGGGTTGGAAAGATCCTGCAGAGAAGGAAATGGCAACACACTCCAGTATTCTTACCTGGAAAATCCCATGGACTGAGGATCCTGATAGGCTACAGTCCATGGGCTCCCAAAGAGTCAGACACGACTGAGCAACTTCACTCACTTTTACTCAATTAAACTTGTTTAAACTTGGTCAGTCCTGACTGCTCATGTACAAAACTCCTTTTTCAGGGTCTACTTTTCACAAACGTTCCATCACTTAATTTTAGCGCAATATTAATTTTCATGTTGTTGAATATCTCGAGAGATCCGAAAATATGATTATTTCTAAAAGTTCACTCAAAACTCATCACATTTGCACTTTCTTTCCTCAAAAGTTACATTATATCAAGTTACTTTCCTCGCTTGGATGTATGTATGTCTTCCTTAGATCCTTCTATGGATGTGAAAGTGGGACTATAAGGAAAGCTGAGCACCGAAGAATTGATGCATTTGAACTGTGGTGTTGGAGAAGACTCTTGAGAGTCCCTTGGACAGTAAGGAGATACAACCAGCCAATTCTAAAGGAAATCAGTCCTGAACATTCATTGGAAGGACCGATGCTGAAGCTGAAACTCCAGTCCTTTGGCCACCTGATGTGAAGAACTGACTCATTTATAAAAACCCAGATGCTGGGAAAGATTGAAGGCAGGAGAAAAAGGGAACAACTGAGGATAAGATGGTTGGATGGCATCATTGACTGAATGGACATGAGTTTGAGTAAGCCCTAGGAGTTGGTGATGGACAGGGGGAAGTCCTGGTGTGCTGCAGTCCATGGGGTCACAAAGAGTCAGATACGACTGAGTGACTGAACTAAACTGACTTGCCTTGTTTACAAATTTGCAACAGATATAATAAGATCTCATTTAGTTTATATTAAACCTAGGTACAATGAAAATATTATATTTAATGTTCAGATGTGTCTATATTAATTATATAAACAAAACTGAACATTATTGCTAGTACCAATGTAACATTGAACATTTCCCAGTTCATGTGAACCTGAAATTAATTTAGCTGAATTTATCTTATATTCAGAATTATTTGGTTTGTAAGCACTAACTTTTGTTTAAGTCAATAAAATAGAGTTTTCACAAATCAGTCACAGTGATGCTCTTCAAAAAAACATAAATAAACACACAGAGAGACCTCAGTTTTTATTTCAAAATTTCAATCCTAAATGAGGTGCAGCAATGTAAATCCTATCAATTTACAAGAGGTTGAATTAGAATTGGATGGGGAACACGTATATACCTGTGGCAGATTCATGTTGATGTGTGGCAAAACCAATACAATATTTTAAAGTAATTAACCTCCAGTTAAAATAAATAAATTTATATTTATTTATTTATTATTTTTTTTAAATTTTATTTTATTTTTAAACTTTACATAACTGTATTAGATTTGCCAAATATCAAAATGAATCCGCCACAGGTTTACATGTGTTCCCCATCCTGAACCCTCCTCCCCAAAAGAGAATTGGGTTTCTCACAGATGGAGCAAGTCAAGCCCACTTGGCTAGATGGCTAATATGTGCATAAAAAGCAATTCCTAATTACCTTGGACAAGCCAACTTCTAGATTATATTCTCCTCTTGAAAATTTGCATTTTAAAAAGACCACAGAAATTAGGGTTCCTGAGAAGAACAAGTAAGACATCTGCATCTCAAAGATACAGACTAGTTCTTCCTAGGATGAATTTGTTTTCCCTTTGTTTAATACTGAGGGCAAAAGATGTGAAGGCAACAGGAAAGACAGGCTTAGTAATCTGCCTTATAGCCCTTCCAGGAGTTCAACAGCCAGCAGGGAGTGGGCTCAGTGTTTTGCTTGAAACAATATATGCCTAACGCTGCACATGTGCGCCAAGTCACTTCAGTCATGTCCAACTGTTTGCGACCCTGTGGACTGCATCCCACCAGGCTCCTCTGTTCATATGATTCCCCAAGCAAGAATACTGGAGTGAGTTTCAGTTTCCTTTTCCAGAGCATCTTCCTGACACGGGGATCAAAGCCGCGTCTTTTGCATCTCCTGCAATGGCAAACAGGTTCTTTACCACTAGTACGAACTGGGAAGCCCATGACAATGCACAGAAGTTGTCTTGTTGGGGACAGGCACTAATGGTCTGCTCCATTCCCTTACTCCCTTATCCTGCCATGGGAGTCTTCAAGCGGAAGGTGCCCTAATGGCTTTTAAGTGCCTGACCCATGCTTACACCATTTTAATTGTTCTGGTCCTAAGGTTAAGGGACAAAAAGGAAAAGACAGTCCTCACCCACTTGGGTAGCGGTTACTGGGGACAGTGGATTATGGAGCCTTTGGAACACTCCAGAGTGTAACCCTGGCCAGAGTTCCCCAACTGCTTCCACAGGCACTAGCCTGTTTGCAGAGGGTTCAAGGAGTGAGAAATGAGAGTAGGGGGAACTTTATAGGAAGTACTTCTCATTTTAGCATGAGTAGTTAGTACCAGATGTTTGTGTATTACCAAAGTAGCTAGAATGAACCAAAACCTAGCCAGCCAGAAAATCACACTAACCTGACTTCCCAGTCTCATTAGATCTGTGACCTTTATCCAAAGTGCCTTATAAATGGAATTTTCCTTCACAGGGAAGCTCCCCAAGTTGGAGCTAAAACTCCTCACTATCAAAGTTACCCAGGACTCCTGTAGGAAAAATTAGAATCAGGTGCCTCAAGTCCAAGGGAGCCCCCAAGTCTTTTCATTCACTATGAAAGTGTTCCTCTCCTTTGCAAGGCGTTTGTAACTGTGAAATTATAAAATTGAGAGCCATTTAGAGACCAGTGCTTTTCTGTTCCTCAGATATCTAATATAGGCCCAAAGAGGTTTCCTTCAAAACAGATGAAATATGTGTCATCTTTATAAGTTTGATAACACCAAAGCACAAAAGACAGGCAGATTTCATGAAAAAAATAAATAAATAAATAAATAAATTGATGCACAGATGATCCAGTTCCCAACTCAGGTAAATAAATTAACTATATAAAAGTGAACTATTACAACTAGGGTAGGCTTAACCCCTCTATGAACTAGTTCCCAATGAACCAGTTCTAACTCAAGTAAATTCCAAAACCTCCCCCTGCCAACAGGATATCCCATCCAAATTGGCATGTCCCATAAAGGAAAAGTCCAAATTGAGGGGATACTCTATTCCCAGCACACCAGAGAGACATAGCTTACAAAATCAAGTCCTTCAACTCATAGCACAAAGGGGCACACAGAACTGCAAACAAACTGGCTATTGAATTGGGTAGACTTACCCCATGAAATTGATTCCACTGATTCATAGCAGTTTGTCAGTTCCTTGCTTCAACTGACAAGTGTAGGGACAGCCAGTGCTGCTTCAAGGAATCTTGAAGGAAAGATCCTCAGGACAAATGGACCAAGAAGCTGCTAGGGCTTTGCCCCATTACTTCCTGACTGGGTTGGCTAGCCATAAGGAGCAAGGCTGCTGTCTGGCTAAGCCAAATTTGTTACCGAGTCCAAGCTTGATCTGCTTGCTACATGACAGGCCAATGAATCTGAGAGAAGAGGTGTTGAGGCAAGGAATATGCTTTTATTCAGAGAGCCAGATGACCAAAGAGATTCCAGAGTAATGTCTAACAATAACCATTTTGTCAGGGAGGGTCTGGAAGCCAGGTTCTTTTATGGATCAGAGATGGGGAGGGAAGTGAGGAAACAAAAAGGCCATTAATCTTCAAATGGTTAAATCTATAGGCTGATGTGTTAATTTCTTCCTTCCTGTCATCTACAGGTGGATAGAGTTCTGAACAAAGACACTTTAGTTTAACAATGAGTCAGAGGGTCAGGATTCTGAGGTAGGCCATTATGTATGATTCTAATAACAAAAGCAATGGCAAGCAAGTCAAAGAAACAGTTCAACATGGAGTCAGAATTGACTTCTTCCTGCAACAAAATTGAACTCCATGTGCTGTTTGTACATTTTGGAGGTTAATTCCTTGCCAATTGCTTCATTTGCAAATACTTTCTACCATTCTGAGGGCTGTCCTTTTGTTTTGTTTTTAGTTTCCTTTGCTGTACAAAACCTATTACATTTAATTAAGCCCCCCCCTTTTTTTTTCTTTTCATTTTTCTTCTTATTTGCATTACTGTAGGAGGGAACAGGAAAAGATTTTTTTTTGTAATTTATGTCACAAATTATTCTGCCATTGATTTCCTCTAATATTTTCATAGTATCTGGCCTTACATTTAGATTATCAATCCATTTAGAGTTTATTTTTCTGTATGGTGTTAGACAGTGTTCTAATTTCATTGTTTTACATGAAGCTGTTTTGTTTTCCCTGCACCAACTTATAGAAGAAGCTGTCTTTTCTCCATTTTATATTCTTCCCTCTTTTGTCTAAGATAAAATAACTATAGCTGTGTGGGTTTATCTCTGAGCTTTCTATTATTTTCCATTGATCAACAAATACTTCTGTTTTTATGCCAGTACCATACTGTCTTGATGGCTGTAGCTTTGTAGTATAGTCTTATGTCAGGGAACTTGATTCCTCCAGCTCCATTTTTCTTTCTCAAGGTTGCTTTGGCTATTTGGGGTCTTTTGTGTCTTCATACAAATTGTTAAACCGTTTGTTCTAATTCTGTGAAAAATGCTTTGATAATTTGATAGGGATAGCATTGAATCTATAGACTGCTCTGGGTGACATAGTCATTTTGATAAAATTTATTGCTCCAACCCAAGAAAATGGTATGTTTCTCCATCTGTTTGTGTAATCTTATATATTTTCTCACCAGTATTTTACAGTTTTCAGACAAAAAAAAAAAAACAAAAAAAAACTCAAATTAATAATATACCAGAAAACACATTAATCAAACTAACAAAAATTAAATACAAAGAAAAAAGTATTAATTAGCAGCAAGGAGAAAGCAACAAAAATTACACAAAGGAGTCCCCATAAGGTAATCGGTTAATATTTCAGCAGAAACTCTGCAGGCCAAAAGGTAGTAGAAGGATATATTAAAAGTGATGAAAAGGAAAAAACTGCAATCAAGATAACTCAACAAGGCTCTCATTTAGATTTTTCTTTATTTTTTAAATTATTTATTTTGGTTAATAAAATGTAATTATTTATTTTTTTGACAGTTTACCAAAATCCTTTATTTATTTATTTATTTTGCACGATACTTGACTTACTTTGTTATGCTGGTTTCTGCCATACATCAACATGAATCAACCTCTACCTCTTGAAACCCCCTCCCCCTTCCCACACCATCCCATCCCTCTAGGTTGTCACAGAGCTCCAGACTGAACTCCCTGAGCTATACAGTAACTTCCCATTAGTTATGTTTTACACATGATGGTGTATTTATCTCAATGCTATTCTCTCAATTCCTCACACCCTCTCCTTTCTCCCCCAGTGTCCATAAATCTGTTTTCTATGTCCAAGTCTCTATTCCTGCCCTGCAAATAGGTTCATCAGAACCATTTCTCTAGATTCTGTATATGTGCATTAATATATAATATTTGTTTCTCTCTTTCTGACTTAACTTCACTCTGTATAACAAGCTCTAGGTTTATCCACCTCACTAGAACTGACTCAAATGTGTTCCTTTTCATGGCTGAGTAATATTCCATTGTTTGTATATACTACAACTTCTTTATCCATTCATCTGTCAAAGATACATAGGTTGCTTTCTTGTCCTGGCTATTGTAAATAGGATTTCAATGAGCACTGGGGTACATGTGTCTTTTTTAATTATGGTTTACTCAGGGTATATGGCCTGCAGTGTAATTGCTTGATTTAGCTGAGAAATCACAAGATTTACAGACAAGTAAAAGCTAACAGAATATAGTACCACTAAACCAGCTTTAAAACAAATGCTAAAAATAATTTCCCTAGGCAGGAGACAGAAGAGAAGGGAACAAAAGAGAAAGAGAAGAAAAAAGACCTACAAAATGAAACCCAAAGCAATTAAGAGAATGGCAATAGAAACATACATGATCAATAATTACCTTAAATGTAAATGGATTAAATGCTATAATCAAAAGACATAGATTGGCCGAATGGATACAAAACCAAGATTATATATATGCTGTCTACTAGATACCAACTTCAGATCTAAGGACAGATGCAGACTGAAAATGAGAAGATGGAAAAAGATATTTCATGCAAAGGAAATAAAAAGAAAGCAGAAGTAGTAATAGTCATATAAAAATGTAGAGTTTAAAAGAAGACTGTTGCAGAAAACAGGGAAGAGCACTGCATAATGATCAAGGGATCAATCAAGAAGATGTAACAACTGCAAATATATATGCATCCAACATAGGAACATCTCAATATACAAGGCAAATCCTAACAACTATCAAAGGGGAAATTAACAGTAACAGAGCAATAGTGGGAAACTTTAGCACCCCTCTTATATCATTTGGCAGATTATCCATACACAGAATTAATAAGGAAACACAAGCCTTAAAAGACAGATTAAACATCATAGGGCATTCCATCTGAAAGCAGAAGAATACATTTTCTTCCCAAATGCACACAAAACCTATTTCAGGATAATCACATCCTGGTTCACAAATCAAACCTCAGTAATTTAAGAAAGTTGAAATCATATCAGGCATCTTTTCCAACCACAAGACTATGTGATTAGAAAACAACTACAAGGGAAAAATAGTTAAAAAAAAAAAAAAAGAAGAAGGCTAAACAATATGTTGCTAAATAATCAATGGATCACAGAAGAAATTAAAGAGGAATTTAAAAATACCTATAGACAAATGACAACAGAAATATAATCAAAACCTATAGGACATAGCAAAAACAGTTATAGAGGGCAGTTTATAAACAATGCAATCTTACCTTAAGAAAACAAATCTCCAATAAACAACCTAACCTTACACATTAATCAACTAGATAAAGAAGAACAAATAAAACCCAAAGTTAGTAGAAGGAAAAGAATCACAAAGATAAGAGCATAGATGAAACAGAGATGAAGAAAGAGCAGCAAAGATCAATGAACATAAAAGCTGTTATTCTGTTCTTTTTTTATTTAAATTTACAATATTGTATTGGTTTTGCCATATATCAAAATGAATCTGCCACAGGTATACATATGTTCCCAATCCTGAACCCTCCTCCCTCCTCCCTCCTCCCTTCCTGTCCCATCCCTCTGGGTCGTCCCAGTGCACCAGCCCCAAGCATCCAGTATCGTGCATCAAACCTGGACTGGCAACTCGTTTCATGTATGATATTATACATATTTCAATGCCATTATCCCAAATCATGCCACCCTCTCCCTCTCCCACAGAGTACAAAAGACTGTTCTATACATCAGTGTCTCTTTTGCTGTCTCGTATACAGGGTTATTGTTACCATCTTTCTAAATTCCATATATATGCGTTAGTATACTGTATTGGTGTTTTTCTTTCTGGCTTACTTCACTCTGTATAATAGGCTCCAGTTTCATCCACCTCATTAGAACTGATTCAAATGTATTCTTTTTAAAGGCTGAGTAATACTCCATTGTGTATATGTCCCACAGCTTTCTTAGCCATTCATCTGCTGATGGGCATCTAGGTTGCTTCCATGTCCTGGCTATTATAAACAGTGATGCGATGAACATTGGGGTACATATGTCTCTTTCCCTTCTGGTTTCCTCAGTGTGTATGCCCAGCAGTGGGATTGCTGGGTCATAAGGCAGTTCTATTTCCCGTTTTTTAAGGAATCTCCACACTGTTCTCCATAGTGGCTGTACTAGTGTGCATTCCCACCAACAGTGTAAGAGGGTTCCCTTTTCTCCACACCCTCTCCAGCATTTATTGCTTGTAGACTTTAGGATCGCAGCCATTCTGACTGGCGTGAAATGGCACCTCATAGTGGTTTTGATTTGCATTTCTCTGATAATAAGTGGTGTTGAGCATCTTTTCATGTGTTTGTTAGCCATCTGTATGTCTTCTTTGGAGAAATGTCTATTTAGTTCTTTGGCACATTTTTGATTGGGTCATTTATTTTTCTGGAATTGAGGTGTAGGAGTTGCTTGTATATTTTTGAGATTAGTTGTTTGTCTGTTGCTTCATTTGCTATTATTTTCTCTCATTCTGAAGGCTGTCTTTTCACCTTGCTTATAGTTTCCTTTGTTGTGCAGAAGATTTTAAGTTTAATTAGGTCCCATTAGTTTATTTTTGCTTTTATTTCCAATATTCTGGGAGGTGGGTCATAGAGGATCCTGCTGTGATGTATGTCAGAGAGTGTTTTGCCTATGTTCTCCTCTAGGAGTTTTATAGTTTCTGGTCTTACGTTGAGATCTTTAATCCATTTTGAGATTATTTTTGTGTATGGTGTTAGAAAGTGTTCTAGTTTCATTCTTTTACAAGTGGTTGACCAGTTTTCCCAGCACCACTTGTTAAAGAGATTGTCTTTAATCCATTGTATATTCTTGCCTCCTTTGTCAAAGATAAGGTGTCCATAGGTGTGTGGATTTATCTCTGGGCTTTCTATTTTGTTCCATTGATCTATATTTCTGTCTTTGTGCCAGTACCATACTGTCTTGATGACTGTGGCTTTGTAGTAGGGCCTGAAGTCAGGCAGGTTGATTCCTCCAGTTCCATTCTTCTTCTTCTTCGAATAGCTTTGGCTATTCGAGGTTTTTTGTATTTCCATACAGATTGTGAAATTATTTGTTCTAGCTCTGTGAAGAATACCTTTGGTAGCTTGATAGGGATTGCATTGAATCTATAAATTGCTTTGAGTATTATACTCATTTTCACTATATTGATTCTTCCAATCCATGAACATGGTATATTTCTCCATCTATTAGTGTCCTCTTTGATTTCTTTAACCAGTGTTTTATAGTTTTCTATATATAGGTCTTTAGTTTCTTTAGGTAGATATATTCCTAAGTATTTTATTATTTTCGTTGCAATGGTGAATGGAATTGTTTCCTTAATTTCTCTTTCTGTTTTCTCATTATTAATGTATAGGAATGCAAGGGATTTCTGTGTGTTGATTTTATATTCTGCAACTTTATTATATTCATTGATTAGTTCTAGTAATTATCTGGTGGAGTCTTTAGGGTTTTCTATGTAGAGGATCATGATATCTGTAAACAGTGAGTTTTACTTCTTCTTTTCCAATCTGGATTCCTTTTATTTCTCTTTCTTCTCTGATTGCTGTGGCCAAAACTTTCAAAACTATGTTGAATAGCAGTGGTGAGAATGGTCACCCTTGTCTTGTTCCTGACTTTAGAGGAAATGCTTTCAATTTTTCACCATTGAGGATAATGTTTGCTGTGGGTTTGTCATATATAGCTTTTAGTATATTGAGGTATGTTCCTTCTATTCCTGCTATCTGGAGAGTTTTTATCATAAATGGATGTTGAATTTTGTCAAAGGCTTTCTCTGCATCTATTGAGATAATCATACGGTTTTTATTTTTCAATTTGTTAATGTGGTGTATTACATTGATTGATTTGCGGATATTGAAGAATCCTTGCATCCCTGGGAAAAATCCCACTTGGTCATGGTGTATGATCTGTTTAATGTGTTGTTGGATTCTGATTGCTAGAATTTTGTTAAGGATTTTTGCATCTATGCTAATCAGTGATATTGGCCTGTAGTTTTGTTTGTTTGTTTCTTTTTTTTTTTTTTTTTTTTTTGTGGCATCTTTGTCAGGTTTTGGTATTAGGCCTCATAGAATGAGTTTGGAAGTTTACCTTCCTCTGCAATTTTCTGGAAGATTTTGAGTAGTATAGGTGTCAGCTCTTCTCTAAATGTTTGGTAGAATTCAGCTGTGAAACCGTCTGGACCTGGGCTTTTGTTTGCTGGAAGATTTCTGATTACAGTTTCAATTTCCATGCTTGTGATGGGTCTGTTAAGATTTTCTATTTCTTCCTGGTCCAGTTTTGGAAAGTTGTACTTTTCTAAGAATTTGTCCATTTCTTCCACGTTGTCCATTTTATTGCCATATAATTGCTGATAGTAGTCTCTTATGATCCTTTGTATTCCTGTGCTGTCTGTTGTGATCTCTCCATTTTCATTTCTAATTTTATTGATTTGTTTTTTCTCCCTTTGTTTCTTGATGAGTCTGGCTAATGGTTTGTCAATTTTATCTTTTCAAAGAACCAGCTTTTTGCTTTGTTGATTTTTGCTACGGTCTCTTTTGTTTCTTTTGCATTTATTTCTGCCCTAATTTTTAAGATTTATTTCCTTCTACTAACCCTGGGGTTCTTCATTTCTTCCTTTTCTAGTTGCTTTAGGTATAGAGTTAGATTACTTCTTTGACTTTTTTCTTGTTTCTTGAGGTATGCCTGTATTGCTATGAACTTTCCCCTTAAGACTGCTTTTAGAGTGTCCCACAGGTTTTGGGTTTTGTGTTTTCATTTTCATTCGTTTATATGCAAATTTTGATTTATTTTTTGATTTATTCTGTGATCTGTTGGTTGTTCAGCAGCGTGTTGTTCAGCCTCTATATGTTGGAATTTTTAATAGTTTTTCTCCTGTAATTGAGATCTAATCTTATTGCATTGTGGTCAGAAAAGATGCTTGGAATGATTTCTATTGTTCTGAATTTACCAAGGCTAGCTTTATGGCCCAGGATGTGATCTATCCTGGAGAAGGTTCCGTGTGCGCTTGAGAAAAAGGTGAAATTCATTGTTTTGGGATGAAATGTCCTATAGATATCAATTAGGTCTAACTGGTCTATTGTATCATTTAAAGTTTGTGTTTCCTTGTTAATTTTCTGTTTAGTTGATCTATCCATAGGTGTGAGTGGGGTATTAAAGTCTCCCAATATTATTGTTAATTTCTCCTTTCATACTTGTTAGCATTTGTCTTACATATTGTGGTGCTCCTATTTTGGGTGCATATATGTTCATAATTGTTATATCTTCTTCTTGGATTGATCCTTTGATCATTATGTAGTGACCTTCTTTGTCTCTTTTCACAGCCTTTGTTTTAAAGTCTATTTTATCTGATATGAGTATTGCTACTCCTGCTTTCTTTTGGTCCCTATTTGCATGGAAAATCTTTTTCCAGCCCTTCACTTTCAGTCTGTATGTGTCCCCTGTTTTGAGGTGGGTCTCTTGTAGACAACCTATGTAGGGGTCTTGTTTTTGTAACCATTCAGTCAGTCTTTGTCTTTTGGTTGGGGCATTCAACCCATTTATATTTAAGATAGTTATTGATAGATATGATTCCATTGCCATTTACTTTATTGTTTTGGGTTCTAATTTATACACCGTTTTTGTGTTTCCTGTCTAGAGAATATCCTTTAGTATTTGTTGGAGAGCTGGTTTGGTGGTGCTGAATTCTCTCAGCTTTTGCCTGTCTGTAAAGCTTTTGATTTCTCCTTCATATTTGAATGAGATCTTTGCTGAGTACAATAATCTGGGCTGTAGGTTATTTTCTTTCATCACTTTAAGTATGTCTTGCCATTCCCTCCTGGCTTGAAGAGTTTCTATTGAAAAATCAGCTGTTATCTTTATGGGAATTTTCTTGTGTGTTATTTGTTGTTTTTCCCTTGCTGCTTTTAATATTTGTTGTTTGTGTTTGATCTTTGTTAATTTGATTAATATGTGTCTTGGGGTGTTTCGCCTTGGGTTTATCCTGTTTGGGACTCTCTGGGTTTCTTAGACTTGAGTGATTATTTCCTTCCCCATTTTATGGAAGTTTTCAACTATTATCTCCTCAAGTATTTTCTCATGGTCTTTCTTTTTGTCTTCTTCTTCTGGGACCCCTATGATTCGAATGCTGTGGCATTTAATATTGTCCTGGAGGTCTCTGAGATTGTCCTCATTTCTTTTAATTTGTTTTTTCTTTTTTCCTCTCTGATTCATTTATTTCTACCATTCTATCTTCTAATTCACTAATCCTATCTTCTGTCTCTGTTATTCTACTATTTTTCCCTCCAGAGTGTTTTTGATCTCATTCATTGCATTATTCATTATATATTGACTCTTTTTTATTTCTTTTAGGTCCTTGTTAAACCTTTCTTGCATCTTCTCAATCCTTGTCTCCAGGCTATTTATCTGTGATTCCATTTTGATTTCAAGATTTTGGATCAATTTCACTATCATTATTCGGAATTCTTTATCAGGTAGATTCCCTATTTCTTCCTCTTTGGTTTGGTTTGGTGGGCATTTATCCTGTTCCTTTATCTGCTGGGTATTCCTCTGTCTCTTCATCTCGTTTAAATTGCTGAGTTTGGGGTGTCCTTCCTGTATTCTGGCAGTTTGTGGAGTTCTCTTTATTGTGGCGTTTCCTCGCTGTGTGTGGGTTTGTACAGGTGGCTTGTCAAGGTTTCTTGGTTAGGGAAGCTGGTGTCGGTGTTCTGGTGGGTGGAGCTGGATTTCTTTTCTCTGGAGTGCAATGAAGTGTCCAGTAATGAGATTTGAGATTTCTATGGCTTTGGGGTGACTTTGGGCAGCCTGTATATTGGAGCTCAAGGCTGTGTTCCTGTGTTGCTGGAGAATTTGCTTGATATGTCTTGCCCTGGAACTTGTTGGCCCTTATGTGGTGCTTGGTTTCAGTGTAGGTATGGAGGCATTTGATGAGCTCCTTTAAATTAATATTCCCTGGAATCAGGAGTTCCCTGGAGTCAGGGTTTGGACTTAAGCCTCCTGCTTTCAGTTATTGGTCTTATTTTTACAGTAGTCTCAAAACTTCTCCTTATATACAGCACCATTGATAAAACATCTACATTAAAGATGAAAAGTTTCTCCACCGTGAGGGTCACCCAGAGAGGTTCACAGCATTACATGGAGAAGAGAAGAGGGAGGAGGGAGTTAGAAGTGACCTGAATGAGGTGAGGTGGAATCAATAGAGGAGAGAGCGGGCTAACCAGTAATCACTTCCTTATGTGCACTCCACAACTGGACCACTCAGAGATGTTCACGGAGTTATACAGAGAAGAGAAGAGGGAGGAAGGAGACAGAGGTGGCCAGGAGGATAAAAGGGGGGAATGAAAAGGAGAGAGACATATCCAGCCAGTAATCAGTTCCCTAAGTGTTCTCCACTGTCTGGAACACACAGAAATTCACAGAGTTGGGTAGAGTAGAGTGGGGTTAGGGAGGAGACACAGGCGACCTGGTGGAGAAAAAGGAGAGTCCAAAGGGGGAGAGAGCAGTCAAGCCAGTAATCTCTCTCCCTAGTAAAAAAGGGGTACTGAAGATTGGGTTCTTAAAGGTACAAAATTGGTATCAAATACCTAAAAGAAAAAATTAAAAATCTAGAGTAGAGTTTGGAATTTCAAAAATACAATGTTAAAGAAAAGATGAAGGAAAAGAAAGAGAGAAAAAAAAACACAAAGTGACAAAAATTATAAAGAAATATAGGTACAAAATTAATAACAAATACCAAAAAGCATAAATTAAAAATCTAGAGTAGAGTTTGGAGTTTCAGAAATACAATGTTAAAGAAAAGATGAAGAGAAAGAAAGAGAGAAAAAAAAAGTCACAAAAGTTATATAAAAAAAAAAAAGGTACAAAATTGATAACAAATACCAAAAAGCTAAGATTAAAAATCTAGAACAGAGTTTGGAGTTTCAAAAATACAATGTTAAACAAAAGAAGAAAAAAAAAGAAAGAAAGAAAGAGAAAAAGAAAAAAAAAGCAAGGTCACAAAAATTATAAAAAATATATATATGAAGTTTGCTTTTTTTTTTAAAGGGGGTCTTTTTTTTTTTTGCAAATTAATAGTAGGTTATGAAAGTGAAAATTAAAGGAGTAATAGAGGACTTAAATTTTTTTTAAAACTTAAAAAAAGAAAGAAAGAATGATCATAAAAATAGTAAAAATATATCTAGGCCTTTCTCTGATGTTGTTGTGGGTATTGTGGGGTCAGTTCATTTTCGGCTAGTTCCTTGTTCTGGCTTATATTTCTCAAGATCTATAGCCCCTTCTTATGTAGTCGGTACTAACCACGGAGTTTTAATCTATTGCCTGTCGCTTTCAAGGCAGTTCCCTCTGTTATAGCTTCTTCTGTTTGCTGGTCTCTTCAGTGTCTGATTTTCGCCCTGATACAAAGTGGGTGGTGGTGGACACTTTTTTTCTTTTTTTTAAGGCTCACTTATTCAGTCATGCTGTGGGGAGGGAGGGACACTGAAAACAAATAACACTGGCGTTTGCTTGCAGTGCCTCAGCCACACTGGGCCTGCCCCCATTCACGGCACGTGTAGCCTCCCTGCCCACACTGCTCAGGTTCTAGGTTGCTCCGCCTGGAACCATCCGCGGCCGGCCCTGGGCTGCTTGCACCTCCCAGGTCTAAGCTGCTCAGGTTCAGACACTTGGGTAGTCCTCAGAGGCACAGATTCGGTTGGGCCTGCGTTTTGTGCCCTTCCCAGGTCTGAGCAGCTCAGGTGATGAGGTGTTTGGTGAGCGTGGTTGCTGTGACTTATCGCCTCCCTGCTGCTCGGTTATCTGGGTGTACAACCGGCGCGCCTTCTCAGGAGGATGTTGACTGTCCAGACACCCAAGAAGTTTTAGTTAGCAAAGAAGCCTGCTTACAGTTTGTAGATAATGTCTCTCTGGGGCTGCGATTGCCCCCTTCCGGCTCTGGCTGCCTGTCACTGGAGAGGGATGGTCTGTAGACGGCTAGCTCTGTTCAGTCCTTTGTTCTGTGCACGGGCCTGGTGGTGTCTTAGGTTAGGGCTGGCTTTTTGCATGGTAGATATCCCACAGTCTGGTTTGCTAGCCCAAATTATTTCGCTCAGGTAGCGCTCGGGGTATTTAGGCCAGATCCTTACTCTAAGCGATGCAGCCCGCGCCACGCCTCCCTGCCCAGCCCCCGCTTGCTAGTGGCAGATGCAGGTGTCTGTGCTGCTTCTCCACTGGGGGAGTTACCATAGGGCTCGTAATCTGTGGGTTTTAATTGTTTATTTATTTTTCCTCCCTGTTATGTTGCCCTCTGTGCTTCCAAGGCTCACCACAGACTCAGAAGTGAGAATGTTTCCTGGTGTTTGGAAACTTCTCTCTTTTTAAGACTCCCTTCCCGGAACAGAGCTCCATCCCTCCCTCTTTTGTCCCCTTTTTTGTCTTTTATATTTTTTCCTACCTCCTTTAGAAGACAATGGGTTGCTTTTCTGGGTGCCTGATGTCCTCTGCTGGCATTCAGAAGTTGTTTCGTGGAATTTACTCGGCATTTAAGTGTTCTTTTGATGAATTTGTGGGGGAGAAAGTGTTCTCCCTGTCCTATTCCTCCACCGTCTTAGCTCCTCCCCTATTGTTCTTTTTTTGAGAAGATAAACAAAACTTATAAATCTTAAGCTAGACTCATCAAGATAAAAGGAAGAAGACTCAATTCAATACAATTAGAAATGAAAAATAAGAAATTATAATATACACCACAGAAATATAAAGAATTTAAATACATTACTACAAGCAGCTATATACCAATACAGTGAGCAACCTAGAAGAAACAGATTCTTAGAATGGTATAAATTTCCAAGACTGAAACAGGAAGAAATAGAAAACATGAACAGATCAATCACAGTTGAAAGAAAAAAAAAGGGGGCAAAGAAAACATAACAATAATCAAGAAACAAAAAAGCTGAAAATCAAGCAGAAAAAAAATATGAAATACTGAAATAAAAATATATTAAAAATGCAAGAAGTAAAAATAATAAAACAACAACAAAAATTCCCTGGGGCTTCTACTACCTGTATCCTTACCTCCATGGTGAGCCACAGCCAATCCCTGCCTCCTCTAGAGGCCCTCAAGACCCTAAGCAGGTCTCTGGACCCACTGTGGGCACTGTGGGGGCAGCTCAGACTCCAACCTCTCCCAACTCCTACATGTATGTGCCCACAAAGTCCACAGATGCTAAAGCTAGACTGATGTTAATTGTGCAAGAGTTCATTGTCCATTCAGATATTCTGCATGTACTGGGTTTACCAGGCGATTGTGAGGTTTAATCCACAGCTTTGTGCAGTTGCAAGGAGAGATTTCAATTCTATCCTTTAGTCTCACAGCCTCTGGGTCTCATCTTTGGTTTAGGGCTCACCTCTGCATGTGGGCTACCTTCAGGTGTCTGCGGAGGTGTCTGCCCCAGGATAGAGGGGGCAAAGGCTGGAACTGGAGGCATGCTGTTCCATTTTGGCTGGATGGGGTGGGGTAACAAGTGACTGGGGCACTCTTGCTAACTTAGATGGGATGGGCAAGAGGTAGTGACTGAAAGGTGGATGCTCACTCAGGTTAGAGAAGAATAAGGCAGCAACAAGTGGGACACTCATGCTTGCCTAGGGCAGGGGCTGGCATGTGGGGAAAGATGCCTTGATGGCGGCCCTGCCTTTTAGCATCAGTGCCTAGCTTCCATGGCAGTCCGTGCTTCCTCCTGGGGCATTCCTGGCTGCAAAGCTGCCCACTGCCAGCCCCTGAAGCACTCTGTACACAGCCAACAGTAGTCCTCTCCCTGGATACACTCTCTAAACCCCATGTTTTAGCATCTAGCCTTTGCCAGCAACAGCAGATACCTATCTGTTGCTCGGATATGAAAAACTGTGGCCTGGGCCATCTGTGTAAGTCTTGTTCTGTCCTGCCTGCCACAGACTGACCTCTGCAGTTTCCTCTGATAGCCAGCCCCCAAGGCTCCCACAAGGCTCTATTTCAGCTGGTCTCTCAGCTAGTGAGAGGGCTTCCCCGAGTCGAGTAACTCTCCTTTCCTTCAGGTTCCCCCAAGCAGGCAGGGCTGTGGGTCCCATCCCATTTCCTCTTTTCTTTTTCTTCCTTTTCTCTTTCATCTAACCTATGCAGGTTAGGGACTTTTCTTGTCCTTTTAGGTGCCTGAAGTCCTCTGCTAGTGTCCATGAGCTGATCTGTGAATATTGTTCTACATGTCAATATATTCTTGATGTACCTGTGGGGAAAAGTGAATCTTTCTAAGTCACTTCAGTCGTGTCCAACTCTATGCGACCCCATAGACAGCAACCCACCAGGCTCCCTTGTCCCTGGGATTCTCCAGGCAAGAACACTGGAGTGGGTTGCCATTTCCTTCTCCAATGCATGAAAGTGAAAAGTGAAAGTGAAGTTGCTCAGTCGTGTCCAACTCTTCGCCACCCTATGGACTGCAGCCTACCAGGCTCCTCCATCCATGGGATTTTCCAGGCAAAAGTACTGGAGTGGGGTGCTATTGCCTTCTCCGAAGTGAACCCTAGGTCCTCCTATTCCACAAACTTGACCCAAACTCTAGATGACTTCAAAACACACACACACACATTTTTAAGTATACTCCTTCTGCTGCTGCTGCTAAGTTGCTTCAGTCGTGTCCGACTCTATGTGACCCCATGGACTGCAGCCCACCAGGCTCCCCCATCCCTGGGATTCTCCAGGCAAGAATACTGGAGTGGGTTGCCATTTCCTTCTCCAATGCATGAAAGTGAAAAGTGAAAGTGAAGACGCTCAGTCGCGTCCGACTCTTCGCGACCCCATGGACTGCAGCCCACCAGGCTCCTCCATCCATGGGAGTTTCCAGGCAAGAGTACTGGAGTGGGGTGCCATTGCCTTCTCCTACTCTTACTAGGACTCTATGAAACCTATGTATACCAAAAAATAAATATTGGTAAATAGAAATACAGTATTTATTGCATAATGGAGATAAAGCAATAAATTATTTTAAAATGTTTCTTCTTTAATATTTTACATTTCTTAAAAAATAAATTCACTCTTCAATGCACTTAAAAACATAAAAAGAAATTAAGACTATAGTTTTGTTTTTAATTTGCCAAATTCTCAAACCTATTACCTTCTGCCTTTTCTGCTTTAGATTCCAAAGTCTAATGGGATATGTAAAGAATGAGTAGTTTCATATGAATTTTTAAAAGATTAATCTACTTCATTTAACATTTTATAGTCATAGTACATTCAAGTGCTAACAATACTTTTCTTTAAAAAATAAGATTAACAGTATTTAATTTATTTTGCAAGTATACACATAAGAGTAAAGAAGAGGATCTAGAACTCTTGATATTTTAGAATTATAAGTGTATCTTCTTTATCTAATTTATTTCAAAGGCTCATAGATATTTCCAGCTCTATAAATATAGTAAATACTTTTCAATACAATTTAAAGTATGTTTGCTTAAAAGAATAGGTTTACTATCTTCATTCAATAAGAGTCTGTACTACAGAATAGTCTGTGGCAGCCACCAAAGAAAAAAATTCTTTCCCCATAAGATTTTATTAATCAATTTATGACCTAGTTAACTATTAAATTCCAATTTCAGGGAATGCTAATGAAAGGTATAGATTCTATGAGACCTTGTATAATGTACACTGAATTCAGAGATTAAGAAAGACATCCTCAAGATAGTGACAGATCTGAGTAGTGAAAAATGACTAAGGTGACTAGGTGAGGAAGTAGTGGTTAAGTGCACAGGAACATTTCAGGGTTGAGGAAGTAGGGGCAAAACCCTTATGAAAGAAAAATGCATAATGTGGCTATATAGGCCAGAAGGTAGAAGACTTGTTAGGCCTACGTAGGAACTTGGTCTTCATTTTATGTAGAAGTTTTTGAAGGACTTCAGAAAAAAAAGAAAAAGAAAAGAACAAATTTACACTTTTAAAAAGATCACCCTGGATCCAATGTAGAGAAACAATTGAAGGAAGATATGAATGATTGCTGGGAGTTTCTTAAGTAGCCTAAGAAAGATATGGATGGGTACAAAAAACAAAAAAACCCTATAACAACTGCAGCAAACAAGATTAAATATTTCAAATAAACTTAAAAATAAATATGTATTACCTTTATATGAGAAACTTTAAACCATACCTGAGAGATGCAAAATTAGACTTGAATAAGTAGAAAGACCTTTCACCTTCTCGTGTGAGACTATTCAACTATAAAGATGTCAGTTTTCCCCTAATAAACTTATAAACATAACTCAATCTTAATCAAAATATTAGCAGACTATTTTACGGTATTGGAGAAGGCAATGGCACTCCACTCCAGTACTCTTGCCTGGAAAATCCCATGGATGGAGGAGCGTGGTGGGCTACAGTCCATGGGGTCGCTAAGAGTCAGACACGACTGAGCGACTTCACTTTCACTTTTCACTTTCATGCATTGGAAAAGGAAATGGCAACCTACTCCAGTATTCTTGCCTGGATAATCCCAGGGATGAGGGAGCCTCATGGGCTGCCATCTATGGGGTAGCACAGAGTCAGACACGACTGAAGTGACTTAGCAATTTTATGTTATAAAACAAGTAAATAATGAAGTTCGTATGGAAAAGCAAACATACAAGATGAGGCAGGAAAACACTGAAAAGGAAAATGTATGAGAAGATATTAGCTATTCCAGATAGAATGCTATAAAAATTTACTTCAAACTTTCTGTTAAGAGAACAGAAGAACAGGAAAACCCAGAAATAGATCCAAGTACATGAAGAAATGTATTATATGATAAAGGTAATATATTTGGAGCAACAATGACTCAAATTAATGATTGCTGACCAACTGGGAGATTACTTGGAAAAAATAATGTTTGATAAATATCACAAATGATATACCAGAATAAATTCCAAATAGATCAGGAATATAAATATAAAAATGAAAATAACACAAGAACTAGAAGAACACTGGGATGTGTTTCTTTTTATCATCATAATAAGGAAATACATTTTATTTTTCAAATTGTAGAAAAATGAAAGAAAAAACACCGATAAATTTGACCACATGAAAGTGAAAGTTAAATTTTAAAAAAGCTAAGATAATAACATGAGGTATCACATATAACTGATGCACTGAGAGAAAATAATTGTAATGTGTAACAGAGAGCAATACTATTGATACACTGTTCTTGTTCACTTGCTAAGTTCTACACAACTCTTTGTGACCCCATGGATTTCAGCCCACCAGGCTCCTCTGTTCTCCTTTATCTTTCAAGATTTGCTCAAATTCATGTCCACTGAGTCAGTGATGCTATCTAATCATTTCCTCTTCTGCTGTCCATTTCTTTTTTTGCCTTCAATCTTTCCCAGCATTAGGGTTTTTTCCAATGAGCTGGCTCTTCACTTCAGGTCCCCAAAGGATTGGAGTTTCACCTATGGCATCCACTCTTACAATGAATATTCAGGATTGATTTCTCTTAGGATTGATGGGTTTGATCTCCTTCCAGCCCAAAGGACTCTCAAGTATTTTCTCCAGCACCACACTTCAAAAGCATCAATTCTTCAGTGTTTAGCTTTCTTTATGGTCCAATTCTCACATTGTACATGAATACTGGAAAAAACACAGCTTGTATTACACCAATTTTTGTTGGCAAATTGATGTCTTTGCTTTATAATGTGCTGTCTAAATTTGTCATAGCTTTCCTTCCAAAGAGCAAGCATCTTTGAATTTCAATACTGTGATCACTGTCCTCAGTGATTTTAGAAACAAAAATAAAATCTGTCAGTGTTTTCATTTTTTCCCCTTCTATCAAAGTGGTTGTGCCATAATCTTTTTTTTTTTTTAATGTTGAATTTCAAGCCAAGTTTTTCACTTTCCTCTTTCAGTCCCATCAAAAGGATCTTTAGTTCCTCTTCAGTTTCTGAAGAGTGGTATCATCTGTATATCTGAGGTGTTCATATTTCTCCCAGAAATCTGGATTCCACATCGTGATTCATCCAATCTGAGATTTCAAATGATGTACTCTGCACACAGGACTTCCCTAGTGACTCAGTGTGTAAAGAATCTGCCTATGATGCATAAGATGCAGGACACATGGATTCAGTCCCTGGGTCAGGAAGATCCCCTGGAGGAGGGCATGGCAACCCACTCCAGTGTTCTTGCCTAGAGAATCCCATGGACAGAGGAGCCTGGTGGGCTACATACCATGGGGTCACAACGAATAAGACATGACTGAAGTGATGGAGCATGCACACATGGACTCTGCATATGTTAAGTAAGTGGGGTGACATATACAGCCTTATCATGCTCCTTTTTTCAATTTTGAACCAGTCAGTTGTTCCATGTATGGTTTTAACTGTTGCTTCTTGACCCTGTTATAGATTTATCAGGAGAAAGCTGAGGAGGTCTGATATTCCCATCTCTATAACAATTTCCCCAGAGCTTGTAATGATCCACACAGTCAAAGGATTTAGCATAGTCAGTGAAGCAAAATAGATGTTTTTTCTGGAACTCTCTTTCTTTCTCTATGATTCAACGACTGTTGGCAATTTGATTTTTTCTCTCACTTCAATTAGCTTTACTCATTGTAATGATTTCTAAGGTCCTCTTGACTTCACACTCCAGGATATCTGGCTCTAGGTGAATGACCACACCATCGTGGTTATCCAGGTCATTAAGATCTGCTTTGTATTGTTCTTCTGTGTATTCTTGCCACTTCTTTTTAATCTCTTCTGCTTCTGCTGGGTCCTTAAATTTTTTGTTCTTCTTCATGCCCATTGTTGCATGAAATGTTTCCTTGACGTGGCCAATTTTTCTGGAGCGATCTCTAGTCTTTCCTATTCTGTTGTTTTCCTCTATTTCTTTGCATTGCTTATTTAAGAAGGCCTTTCTATATCTCTTCACTCTTCTCTGGAATTCTGCATTCAGTTGGGTATGTGTGTGTGTGTGTTAGTCACTCAGTTGGGTTTGACTCTTTATAACCCTTGGACTGTAACCCACCCAGCTACTCTATCCATGGAATTCTCCAGGCAAAAATGCTGCAGTGTGTTGCCCATCCCTTCTCTAAAGGATCTTCCAAACCGAGGGATCTAGCCTGGGTGTCCTGTATTCCAGGCAGATCCTTTACCATCTGAGCCACCAGGGAAACCCTCATTTTGGCATGTCTTTCCCTTTCTCCCTTGCTTTTTTCTTCTCTTCTTTCCTCGGCTATTTGTAAAGCCTCCTCAGACAATCACTTTGCCTTCTTGCTTTTCTATTTCTTGGGGGTGATTTTGGTCACTGCTTCCTGTACAATGTTATGAACCTCTGTTCATAGTTCTTCAAGTAATCTGTCTACCAGATCTAATCTCTTGAATCTATTTGTCACCTCCAATGTATAAGGGATATGATTTAGATCACACCCAATGGCCTTGTGGTCTTTCCCTATTTTCTTCAATTTAAATCGGAGTTTTCCAATAAGGAGCTCATGATCTGAGCCATGGTCAACTCCTGGTCTTGTTTTTTGCTGACTCTATAGAGCTTCTCAGTCTTAGTTGCAAAGAATATAATCAATCTGATTTCAGTGTTGACCATCTGGCGATGTCCACATGTAGTCTCATGTGTTGCTGTTAATTGGTGTTTGCTATGACCAGCACGTTCTCTTGACAAAACTGTTAACTTTTGCCCTGCTTCATTTTGTACTCCAAGGCCAACCTTGCCTGTTACTCCAGGTATCTCTTGACTTCCTACTTCTGCATTCTAATCCTCTATGATGAAAAAAGCTTACCAGGCGGCATAGTGATAAAGAATCTGCCTGCCAATACCAAAAAAAAATGCAAGAGATGAAGGTTTTATCCTTAGGTCAGGGAGATCCCCTGAAGTAGGAAATGGCAACCCACTCCACTATTCTTACCAAGAAAGTTTCATGTAGAGAGGAGCCTGGCGGGCTACAGTCTATGAGGTCACAAAGAGTCAGACACAACCAAGCAACTGAGCACACACACATGCTGAAAAGGCCATTTTTTTCGGTATTAGTTCTAGAAGGTGACTAGGTCCTCATAGAACCTGTAAATTTCAGCTTCTTCAACATCAGTGATTGGAGCATAGACTTTGATTACTGTGATGTTAAGTGGTTTGCCTTGGAAATGAACTGAGATCATTCTGTTGCTTTTGATGTGGCACCCAAGTATTGCATTTTGGACTGTTGTTTACTATAGGGCCTACTCTATTTCTTCTAAGGGATTCTTGCCCATAGTAGTAGATATCATGGTCATCTTAATTAAATTCACCCTTTTCTATCCATTTTAATTCACTGCTTCTTAAGATGTTAATGTTCAGTCTTGTCATCTCCTGCTTGACAATGTCCAATTTAACTTGATTGATGGACTTAACATGCCAGATTCCTTGTTCCTTACAGCATTGGACTTTATTCACTACCCAAAGCATCCACATCTGCCATCAGATACAACTGAGCATCATCTCCACTTTGGTCCAGCTGCTTCATTCTTTGTGGAGTTGTTAGTAACTGCCCTCTGCTCTTTTCCAATAGCCTATTGGACACCTTCCAACCTGAGGGGCTCATCTTCTAGTCTCATATCTTTTTGCCTTTTCGTACTGTTTATGGGGTTCTCATGGCAAGAATACTAGAGTGGGTTGCCATTTCCTCATCCAGTGGACCATCTTTTTGCCTGAACTCTTCATTATGACACACCCTTATTGGGTGGCCCTGCATGGCATGGCTCGTAGCATCACTGAATTACACAAAGGGAGTTGTGATCTTTTATCCTAATACATATAGGCCTCTTAAAACTAAAAAAAAAAAAAAAAAAAAAAAAAAAAAGTGTCAATAGTCGAACAACAAAATAAGAAAAAGACCCAAGAAGAAATTTGCACACAGAAAAAAAAAAAAAAAGATAAAAATCACCCTTAAATATATTATTTTAAAATTTCATTTGTTTGGCAAAATTTTATAATGTAACAGTATATCCTCTTGGTGAACAGGGACTCACATATTGTCAGTGAGAATGCAAACTTGTAGGACCCTTCTTGTGGAGAATTTAACAATATGTAACAAAACTCTGTGTGTGTGTATATATATATACACACACACTTATCTTTTGATCCAGTCATCCCACTTTTAAGAATCTACCTACCTTGAAGATACACCTCCAGCAATACATATGCATAAGGTTCTTCTTTGCCGTACTGTTTGAATTACAAAATACCGGAAATTACCTAGGTGATCTTACCCAGCAGAGTGCCTGAATAAAGTATGGTACTTCCAAAAAGAGTACACTACCATGTTTTAAATTAGATAGCTGGTAAGAAGTTGCTATATAACACAGGGAATTCTGTGATGACCTAGAAGGGTGGGATGAGGGGAGGGGAGAGAGCCTCAAGAGGGAGGTGTTATACGTATAATTATGACTGATTTGCATTGCTGTCTGGCAGAAACCAACATAACATTGTAAATCAATAATTCTCCAATTAAAAAATAAATTTAAAAAAGGAATAAAGAAGATCTTTACAAGATAAAATGGAGTAAGTTCCAAGCTATATTGTTAAGTTTTTCCTTTTTAATCTTGTTCCACACATATTGTCACACATGGCAAAACAGGAAGGGAATGGAAGCTGCTGCACAGACTATGCCAAAGTGCAGAGAGAACAATGAAGAGAGGGTACGTGGGTTCTTTGCTGTGTGTGTCATGCAGGTTGTCTCTCACTTCAACAGCACATGCCTCACTACTCCTTACATAACGTCTTTGATGACCTGCAGTCTTTCATCAGATTAGGCCAGTATCAGAGCACTGCATCCTTATCTTACTCAGGCTTATGCCAAAGATGAAGACAGCGTCTTTGGTGAAGACACTAATGCTTCAAGATGTTTTAGACCTTTTAGTTGATGCTAGAGTCATTACCAAATGGCTAAAGGAAAGAACAGTGTTTGAAAAGTCCAAAAATAACAAAAGATGGTGTGGCTACTGCAAAGTCAATTGCAATACTGAATAAACATAAAAATATTGGACTATACTTGTTTAAAAATGTTTCCAATAATACAAATGAAAAGATTGCAAACCCACCACCACTGCTGCAATACTGATATACTCTATTATCAAAGACAGCTTAGAGAACATTGAAAGTCAAATGACTGTGCTGGTCGCTCAGTCATGTCCAACTCTTTGTGACTTTATGGACTCTAACCCACAAGGCTCTTTTGTCCATGGAATTCTCCAAGCAAGAATACTTGAGTGGGTAGCCATTTTCTTGTTTAGGGTATCTTCCCAACCCAGAGATCAAACCTGGGTCTCTTACATTGCAGGCAGATTCTTTACCATCTGAACCAACAGAGAAGCCCAAAGACAGCTTAGAGAAGATTAGCAAAGGTGTTAATCCAGTGGAAATCATAAAAGGTGTAATCTTAGCTATACATACTGTAATTGATAAACTTAATATGCAGTCTAAAACTGTATTAACCCTTGAAGAAATTGCTGATTGCTACGATTTCACCAAAGAGTTGGGCTATGTAAAATAATGGATAAATTCTGAATAATTATTAAATTTTAAGTGGAAGTTTATTTCTTCATATTTTTATGCACCAAAAGATCAGAAATGTGAATTTCAGAATGCCTGAAATTTTATTTAGTGAAAAGAGAGTGTCTAGTCCGTTATTGCTGCCTTTGAAATTGCCAGTGTTAATTGTTGTCTTTGATAATGATTGCTGAAGATATTAATGGAGAAGCTTTAAATAAATTCATTTTGAATAGGCTAAAAGTTTGTTTTCAGATTGTAGCAAAGTTCCATATGTTGTTGATAATATGAAAAATCCGCTTAAGGACATGCTTGTCACTGCTGCTGGGCTTCCTAGGTGGCTTAGTGGTAAAGATTCCACCTGTCAATGCAGGAGGTGCAGGTTCGATCCCTGCATTGGGAAGATCCCTGGAGGAGGAAATGGCGATCCTCTCCAGTATTCTTACCAGGACAATCCCATGGACAGAGGAACCTGGCAGGTTACAGTTCATAAGGTCACAAAGAAGAGGAAACTAGTGAGAAAAAGCAGTCACTCATCATTATTTGTGGGTTCAGTGCTTGGAAAAGAGAGTTTGATGTTGAATCTTGATGCTGATGTTGTTCTCACTCATGACGTACACAAAGTTGGAGAGGTCATGGTGACCAAAGATGAAGCTCTGCCCTAAAAGGAAAAGGTTGACAGTGTCAAATTTAAAAGCATGTTTAAGAAATCAATAAGCAGTTAGATATCATAACCAGAGAATATGAAAAGGAAAAACAGTGTACTCGTAAAACTTTCAGTAGAATAGCGGTGCTTCAGGTTAATGAAACAAACTATGTAGAAGTGAATGAAAAGAAATTTACAGATTCTCTTCGAGTTCCAGGAGTTGCTATTAAAGAAAGCATCATTCTGGGAGGGAGTTGTATTCAGCTTTAATACCTTTCAGCCTTAGAGTCACTAAATTTTCAAATGAAAATTTATTTAATGATATAGAAATTGCAGTAAGCCAGAAAGAAAAACACCAATACAGTATACTAACACATATATATATGGAATTTAGAAAGATGGTAACAATAACCCTGTGTATGAGACAGCAAAAGAGACACTGATGTATAGAACAGTCTTATGGACTCTGTTGGAGAGGGAGAGGGTGGGAAGATTTGGGAGAATGGCATTGAAACGTGTAATATCATGTATGAAACGAGTTACCAGTCCAGGTTCAATGCACGATACTGGATGCTTGGGGCTGGTGCACTGGGACGGCCCAGAGGGATGGTGTGGGGAGGGAGGAGGGAGGAGGGTTCAGGATGGGGAGCACATATATACCTGTGGCAGATTAGTTTTGATGTTTGGCAAAACGAATACAGTGTTTCAGGTTTAAAAATAAAATAAAATAAACAAAACAACAACAACAACAACAACAACAACAACAACAAAACACTCAAAATCTTGTTGTGATCATTGTTTTAAAAATGTAGATGTAGGAAGGTTATTGATAATTGATAAAATCATGCTAAGTTTCTCAGTAGTTGGTTGTGATGCTACGCTTGGAGATTTTGTGAATATGATGAAGAAAGGAATTATTGATCCAACTAAGATTGCAAGAATTTCTTTATTGGGTGGTAAAGAAGAAAAAGATCCTGGAAGTCAGTGGAATGGGTGGAATCGGAGATGATATGTTCTAATTATTAATGAACTATGACAGGATGTTTGAGACAATGTTTGAGACAATTTCAGAGAAGTCAGTTGAAAGTGATTGAAGAAAAGGCTGTCTGATATTTAAGAAATTTTCTATAAACATCAATTATGAGTTTCAGTTGACAATATATAATGATTTACTAATGTCATTGTCCATACTTATTGATATTAATAATATACTTTGTATTTTAAATAAAAAAGTCATTTGTACAATCATGGAAAAGGGACATGTGAAAGAATATCTGTATTATTGTATCCTTTATGTAAGGACAAGGGGCAATGATAGAAAACATATTTATCCACTAATCTCTTGAAAAGAAATATCAGAAAGATAAAGCAGAAACTCATGAAATTGGTCCTCAGTATTAAGTGGATAGGAATGGAAATGAAAGAATGTGAAAGGAACTTTTAAGTATAATTTTCTGGGTAACACTGTCTTTTAGGATGTACCCTACAACACAAATATATAATAAAACGAGATGTAGAGGGAGCCCAAACTGGAATACAAGAATAGCAATAGTACAAAATACCTAGCTATTAATATATTACAAATAAATGATATAACCACACTAAACCTAAAACCAGCTTGAACATCAGGAAGTTCACAATTAATATATTGCTAAAGCCAGGCTTGGAGAATTTTGAGCATTACTTTACTAGCGTGTGAGATGAGTGCAATTGTGCAGTAGTTTGAGCATTCTTTGGCATTGCCTTTCTTTGGGATTGGAATGAAAACTGACCTTTTCCAGTCCTGTGGCCACTGCTGAGTTTTCCAAATTTGCTGGCATATTGAGTGCAGCACTTTCACAGCATCATCTTTCAGGATTTGAAAGAGCTCAACTGGAATTCCATCACCTCCACTAGCTTTGTTTGTAGTGATGCTTTCTAGGGCCCACTTGATTTCACATACCAGGATGTCCGGCTGTAGTTCAGTGATCACACCATCATGATTATCTGGGGCATGAAGATCTTTTTTGTACAGTTCTTCTGTGTATTCTTGCCACCTCTTCTTGATATCTTGTGCTTCTGTTAGATCCATACCATTTCTGTCCTTTATCAAGCCCATCTTTGCATGAAATGTTCCCTTGGTATATCTAATTTTCTCGAAGAGATCTCTAGTTTTTCCCATTCTGTTGTTTTCCTCTATTTTTTTGTATTGATCACTGAGGAAGGCTTTCTTATCTCTTCTTGCTATTCTTTGGAATTCTGCATTCAGATGCTTATATCTTTCCTTTTCTTCTTTGCTTTTCGTTTCACTTCCTTTCACAGCTATTTGGAAGGCCTCCCCAAACATCCATTTTGCTTTTTTGCATTTCTTTTCCATGGGGATGGTCTTGATCCCTGACTCCTGTACAATGTCACGAACCTCATTCCATAGTTCATCAGGCACTCTATCTATCAGATCTAGGCCCTTAAATCTGTTTCTCACTTCCACTGTATAATCATAAGGGATTTGATTTATTGACTATGCCAAAGCCTTTGACTGTATGGATCACAAGAAACTGTGGGAAATTCTGAAAGAGATGGGAATACCAGACCACCTGATCTGCCTCTTGAGAAATCTGTATGCAGGTCTGGAAGCAGCAGCTAAAACTGGTCATGGAACAACAGACTGGTTACAAATAGGAAAATGAGTACGTCAAGGCTGTATATTGTCACCCTGCTTATTTAACTTATATGTAGAGTACATCATGAGAAACGCTGGACTGGAAGAAGCACAAGCTGGAATCAAGATTGCTGGGAGAAATATCAATAACCTCAGATATGTAGATGACACCACCCTTATGGCAGAAAGTGAAGAGGAACTCAAAAGCCTCTTGATGAAAGTGAAAGTGGAGAGTGAAAAAGTTGGCTTAAAGTTCAACATTCAGAAATGAAGATTATAGCATCCAGTCCCATCACTTCATGGGAAATAGATGGGGAAACAGTGGAAACAGTGCCAGACTTAATTTTGGGGGGCTCCAAAATCACTGAAGATGGTGACTGAAGCCATGAAATTAAAAGATGCTTACTCCTTGGAAGGAAAGTTATGTCCAAACTAGATAGTGTATTCAAAAGCAGAATCATTACTTTGCCAACAAAGGTCCCTCTGGTCAAGGCTGTGGTTTTTCCTGTAGTCATGTATGGATGTGAGAGTTGGACTGTGAAGAAGGCTGAGCACCAAAGAATTGATGCTTTTGAACTGTGGTGTTGTAGAAGACTCTTGAGCGTCCCTTGGACTGCAAGGAGATCCAACCAGTCCATTCTGAAGGAGATCAGCCCTGGGATTTCTTTGTAAGGAATGATGCTAAAGCTGAAACTCCAGTACTTTGGCCACCTCATGCGAAGAGTTGACTCATTGGAGAAGACTCTGATGCTGGGAGGGGTTGGGGGCAAGAGGAGAAGGGGACGACAGAGGATGAGATGGCTGGATGGCATCACTGACTCGATGAACATGAGTCTGAGTGAACTCCGAGAGTTGGTGATGGACAGGAAAGCCTGGCATGCTGCGATTCATGGGGTCGCAAAGAGTCGGACACGACTGACTGAACTGAACTGAAAAGAGGTAGAGAAAAAAGAATTCACTTAGTAATTTTGGGAAACAATATTTTGTTGGGAAACAAAATTTAATTAGTGTATACAATACACAAATATATACTACTGTTCACTTAAAAAATATTCACAACCTAAAAGGAAATTTTAGGACTTCAAGCATAAGAGGCAGCATCTCAAGTAACCCTGAGAGCAGTACTTCAAGGAGATGAGAGGGTAGCCAAGTTATATTGAAGTTTTGCAGGTCATTTTGGCAGGTCAAAATGTCTGTCAAAAGGTTAATTAATTAAAGAAAACTAGATATCCCAAGTTAAAGACTTCAGGGCTTTTCTAGGAATGGGACAATGCAAGACTCTGTGCTCACTGAAATCATTCTTATGACACGATTCTCAGCTATCTGTGGCCAGTATCCTTTTTTTTTCACATCCTGAGTTTCCCTGGGACTCACCATCTCACATTGGAAGGCTGTGATCACTGGTGACTGACACCCTTTGTTTATGATACAGCAGCTGAAGAATTGATGCTTTTGAACTGTGGTGTTGGAGAAGACTCTTGAGAGTCCCTTTGACTGCAAGGAGATCCAACCAGTCCATTCTAAAGGATATCAGTCCTGGGTGTTCTTTGGGTGGAATGATGCTGAAGCTGAAACTCCAGTACTTTGGCCACCTCATACAAAAAGTTGACTCACTGGAAAAGACTGATGCTGGGAGGGATTGGGGGCAGCAGGAGAATGAGACAGTGGATGACATGGCTGGATGGCATCACTGACTCGATGGACGTGAGTTTGAGTGAATTCTGGGAGTTGGTGATGGACAGGGATGCCTGGCATGCTGGGATTCATGGGGTCACAAAGAGTCGGACACGACTGAGCGACTGAACTGAACTGAGGCAATACAGTAAGTCCCCTACATATGAATGCATTCCATTCTGAGAGCACAGCTGTGAATCCAACAAAGTTAGACTAGGTATCCAACTAGCACTATGTGCACTATAGTAGATTTATAATACTTTTCACACAAATAATGCATCACAAACACAAAGACTAAAGAAAACATATCTAATATCATTGTATAGCGCCTTGAAAAGCATAGCACAGAGCAGTACAATAGAATAGCCCAACAACTGGCATAGAGGGGCTGGCATCGAGAATGCAGGCAAGAAGAGTTACTGAATGGAGGAGAGACAGGAGTTGGGAAATGATAGAGCTGAAGGAATGTTAGCAATAGAAGACAGAGAGCAAGCTTCAATTTCACTCACACTTGAGTTTATGACATAGGTTCTGGTTCCTCACTGTATTCAATTCTATCTACCCTCTTGAAAAAAACAATCCAGTGGTGTCTGAGTAGTAACTTTTTTTTTTTTTCCTCATCATGAATGACATGGTAGCACTGAATTGCCTGCTGAACAGCTGCTGCAACCTTCATGTACCAGTCCACATTTAGGTCCTGTGTCTCAAAAACTAATAGTGCCTCCTCAAAGAAAAATCCCTTTGCCATTTCTTGTATTATGAATCTTTTCAGCTCTTCAGTTACTTCTTCCTCTTGTCTGTCTTCATCCTTTCTCTGGGCCTCCAAATCCATCAGGTCTTCATTAATAAGCTCCTTGTGTTGCACATTAAGGAGTTTAGTGGTTTTCCTTTTGCATATTTAGCTCCAGCTTCTTTCTGAGGGTCATTAAGTTGCAGAAGAAATCTTTGAACCACTCATCCACCTTCTCAAATTCATGAAAATTGTGAGTGAACAGCGGGCAAAGTTTCTTCCAAACCCCACTCATGGTGACAGCCATAATCTCACACCAGTCGAAGCCAATGCCTTTTATGGCCTTGTAGATGTTATAGTTTTTCCAAAATGTTGCAAGGTTGTTACTGATTTATCACTTATCTTTACTCTTTGACAAAAAGTGTGACATAAATAATATTTCTTGAAAGTCACTATAACTCCCTGGCCCATAGATTGACTGAGTATTCAGTGGTAGATGCACTACTTTGATGTTGGGATGAAAGTCATCAATTATGGGAAGTGGCCTGGAACATTGTTGAGCAGCAGAAAAATGTTGGATGGGATATTCTTCTCTAAGCAATATTTCTCTATCTCCAGGATAAAGTGGTATAAAAAAAAAAATAGTCCTGGATTACATCCTGTGTAACCGAGGCTTTGGGGTTATCATCTCCTTAACAGGAAGAGAGTCTTAGTTTATCATCCAGAGAACCCAGGAGCCCTTAAAGGCTCCTGGGTTCTCTGGATGATAAACTAAGAGAGGCTTTAGCTTTATATGACCAGAAGTATTGCCACCAAACAGTAGAGTTTTGATCCTTTGCTGCTTTACAGCCTGGCATCAACTTTTCCTCATAACTGATGTAACTTTATTCTGGCATTCTTTTCCAGTACAGTTCTGTCTTACCGGCATTAAAAACCTGCTTGAATAAATATGAGCCTTCACCAATAGTTTCTCAAAGAGTTTCAGGAAATTCCTGGACAGCTACCATATCTGCACTCACTGCCTCACCATTTACTTTCAGGTTGTGAAGGTTGGCTCAAGTCTTAAACCAATGAAACCAGCTATATTTGATATTAAAAGATGTGCCCTCTAATCCTTTGCTGTGTTTCTTCTTCATGTCTTTATAAAGGCTTTAGACTTTCTCTCGAATCAGCAGTAAGCTGAGAAGGACTGAATGCTGGATGCTCATCCTGCATCCACATGCTGAGAAGTTTCTTCCTCTCCTCCACCACTTTTCCATGCTTCTTCAATATTATTGTCAACATCATCAGCAAAGCAGACTTTACACATGCCATGATCTTGTCCTTGTTCTTCTGAATTGTGCCAATGGTTGAACAATTCATGTTATAAGAACAAGCAACATCTACCATCTTTTAACATTGCTTCATTCAATCATTTTCACTCTTTTTTTCAATCATTACTGTTTGGCATGTCTTAGCAGTACCAGATATCTCACTGCTGCTTTTGTCCTTGCTTCCAGACATTCTGGGCTTGAAATAAAGATACTTTACTACATATTCTATATAGTACTGTATAGTAAAGTACACAAAAGCACAACCACTTGTATAGGATGCCTGCATGTGACAACATACATCAGATATGTGAACTAATTTATGTGATTGGGCATATGGACACATGTTCACATCTTTGAAAGTTCACAACTTGAAGGTTTGTATGTGTATGACTTACAGTATTCCATTTATCAGTCATATTATTAAGCCCACATTAGTTAATCTATTTATTTGAAGATCGTACATATCAATATAGTGGATCATTGCTAAAGCAGACAGATTATTGTTAGCGTATACACAATACACTTTTGACCTGTATAATGCAAATTTATTCACTTAATTTAGTTCAAAGCAACATTCTAAAACTAAATTTATGAAGAAGAGAAAATTATTCCTTCATGTGTTAAAGCATACTTGTATTTTACATTGTCCAGACTTTTGCTCATTATACAGAATTTGATTTCTATGGATTCCATCCATATACTTCCTTTGGGGAAAAAACCTGAAAATGAACAAAGTAGAAGCCACTCTGAAAATAAAATACTCTTGACTCAGAACACTGTTTCTGTGAGAGTGACTTTTTTCTTTTTTTTTTTAAAGGAACTTTAGGAAGAAATGTCAGGGATGATGATATAGGAAAACAGGCTGTTTAGTGAAATCAACAGTGATTAAGCATGGTCCATGTCCCAGACAGTATAAGCAATTTTATTGATATAATTGTTTTAAGATGTGGTATCTGTCCTTAAGCATTTAGAACCAGATAAGCCTGACTTAAGGCTCAATTTTATTCTGGCTCAGCAATTAACTAAACTATACTAGTGGACAAGTTAAAAACCTCTCTAAACTATGGTTTCACCATCTTAATATGGGAATACCACAACACTTATTTTGAAAACCTGTGAGAATTAAATGTAAAATATTGTGAAGGTAATTTGTCTGGAAATAAATGTCTGTGTTTCTTTCCCTTATCTTTTATCACAGCATTTTTTTAGAAGATTCAGCTTTAAAATATATGGATGTTATAGGTTATAAGTCATTATATAAATGAAAATAATTGTTATTAAGAATAATTAGAAAAATGGCTTTAATTTACTCTTATCAATCTCATATATGAACACACATTTTTGTGCATTTTCATGGTCAACATGTAGTCATAGGACATTGGAAAATAGGGTGGCTTTTTCCCCTATGGTAAAGATTTGGTGTATCTAATTCATGTTAAACTGTCCAAGAGATTTATGTCTAGAATATCTAGGCATAAAAATAAAATCTTTAGACAGCAAAAATAAACTCAAGGGAACTAAAAAGGTCTATAGGCACATTCCTTATTATGCTATGTCAGCCATATAATTCAGTAAATTTCTATTTTATTCAGAATAAGAAAATACCACAGAAATGGGATAAATAATACAAAATTCTGCTACATACAAGAAGATTTCAACATCAATTCATATTTGCTTCTCAACAAAAACATTATTTCAGTACTTCAACTCATCTTATTTTTATGCATAATTTAAAATTCACATTACTTTTTCCCCTTACTAAACTTAGTGAATCTTTTTCATGTAGCTTTTTGTTAATATTAAAAAATTTTGAGTGAATTATCTATGAAAAAATCAGTGAACTCCATAAAGATATGTTTGGACTAGACCATTCCTCAAAACTAGTGAATACTCAAAAACTGTGACCATAGTGTTAAAAAGGAACTGGAAAAATTATTTCATTAACAGACACCATATAATAAATTTAAACACATTTTAAAAAGGGAAATATCATTCAATATTTTTGCATATGAAAATATGTTTAATTTCTTGATGGAGATATAAAAATAGTGTTTATATTTAGAAATCTAAGCAAAACTCTTCTACTGATAGGTTACTATGGAAATATAGTATACAAAAGCATTCTGAATACATTTAATTGTGTTCCCATGGCATCCGGTCCCATCACTTCCTGAGAAATAGATGGGGAAACAATGCCAGACTTTATATTTTTGTGTTCCAAAATCACTGCAGATGGTGACTGCAGCCATGAAATTAAAAGACGCTTACTCCTTGGAAGGAAAGTTATGGCCAACCTAGATACATATTCAAAAGCAGAGACATTATTTTGCCAACAAAGGTCCGTCTAGTCAAGGCTGTGGTTTTTCCTGTGGTCATGTATGGATGTGAGAGTTGGACTGTGAAGAAGGCTGAGCACTGAAGAATTGATGCTTTTGAACTGTGGTGTTGGAGAAGACTCTTGAGAGTCCCTTGGACTGCAAGGAGATCCAACCAGTCCATTCTGAAGGAGATCAACCCTGGGATTTCTTTGGAAGGAATGATGCTAAAGCTGAAACTCCAGTACTTTGGCCACCTCCTGCGAGAGTTGACTCATTGGAGAAGACTCTGATGCTGGGAGGGATTGGGGGCAGGAGGAGAAGGGGATGACAGAGGGTGAGATGGCTGGATGGCATCACTGACTGGATGGACGTGAGTCTCAGTGAACTCCAGGAGCTGGTGATGGACAGGGAGGCCTGGCGTGCTGCAATTCATGGGGTCGCAGAGTCGGACACGACTGAGCCACTGAACTGATGGACACACACTCAAAGGAAATGTATAAAATGAAATTACTTATTAAAATGATAGGATTATGGGAATTTATTCAATTTTTTTCCAATGCTTTAATAAATAAAACCCATGCTTAATTTATGAAAATCCCATCATGTGTTATGCATTCCAATTTTAAATGCAAGTGTTTGCTCTTTCCTGAATCATCAATGGGAATAGACGCTTTCAATATATTTTCAATTACCTGTTTCTCTGTCTTGTATAAGAAGCTTTTTTAATTTGAGTTAATTGTTGAATTACTCAGGGAAATAAGGTCATGAATTATTAATTAATATATGCTAATTATGAGCATACAATATTTTAAAGATACAGAAACACAAACCAGAATGGTAACTTAAACTAACTTGAGGCCACTACTAACAAAAGGACAATTTAACAACTACTAGCAACTGACCCAGAGAAGCAATAGTAGGTACAGCTATTGGTGAAACAATTACTTTTGCACTGGCAGGCTTTGGAACTTGTAGATACTTCAGTGAGCACAGGTATGCTACATTAATTTCATTTGTTCTAATGATAATATTGAAACCACTAAATTTAGAAAGGCCTTGGGACAGACTGTGATTAGGTTTAGGTTTTTTCATACGACTTAGGTTTTATAAAATATTTTTTGAGTTTCTTGTATGTGAGAATTAGAGAATTTATGTGTCTACTTCCAAATTCAATTTACAAAAACATTACTAGAGGCTATATTTGATAAACCAAAATTATATTTTTTTACTTTTTTAGGAGTTGATCTCAATGTTATTTTGGTAATTTTTATGCTAAGAATTACAAAAATTTATCATGAAATACTTTAAATTCTAAATAAAAGACAAATAGAAGCCAAATAAACATACAAGTGTGATTTAAAAGCTATTGGAGCAACTTTTATATAAAAGAATTCATGCTGGAGAATACGTTTCATAACATTAGACTATGTGCAATTTCTTAATATTTTAATAATGTGTTACCACTTCTACATAACCTTGTTGAAATCTCCCTATAGTAAATGATGGACATGTCACCATAGAAGAATAATATGTCACAAATCAACAACCTCAATCAACAGTAGAACATAGTCTGTTAATATTATTAGACATAAGACTAGCATAATCTATTATGAAATAACATCAATTGTCCTTCAAGATGTAGTTGGTTCATTTTTAAATAAATCTATCTTAATGGATGGACTTCAAAATAATTATTTTATTCAGATTCATCAGAAATCTATATTGCTCAAATTAGATATGTCAATGCAGATATTTATTGAATTGCAATGATAACATCTGCATTAGAATATAATACAATTATACTGCACCAAGTGACTCTGACTTTAACCAAGTTGGAACAGACCCAGAAATCTGTGAGTGTTTGTGTGTTTATGTGTATGGTATTCTGACTGTTTCAACAGGTGTCTTTGAAAGTTTTCTATTAGTAAAGAGTCTAGATTAAATTTCCTTACGTCCACAAAAGGATAGTAGCCAAACCATATGCTTTTCTGCTCTCCAATATAATGGATTCACCATCAACAAACAACCCAGAACTTTCTGCCATTGAGGTCAGATTTGATATAATCATAATCACAACTCATTGCTGTGCAATTCTTATTTTTTAAAAAAATCTGGCACACAGGTAGTATATCTTATGGAGAATTTCTAAAGACAGTGCTGTTAAATAAATCTGATCTTCAGTTTGAGGCAGGAAAATACCAATTACCTATTTACTATGTATTACTTTGACACCCTGCAGACCTGCCAACCATGACAATCAATAGATGCCATAAATTATCATATTATTAAATCTATTAATTACATTTCTTTCAGGCATATTGTTGAGGTCATTTGCTATTATGTTTATGTCTTCTCTATATTAAGTTCCATGTTTAAAATATATTTTAGAATTTAACATTAGAGAAATTTTTCTTTCCATCCCTATAATGTTTTTTACCCACTGGAAGTAAGAGTACTTAAACTTTCCATTTTTCCTTTTTTGCTTTGATGGCCAAGAAGCCTACATACAGACAGATGTTTCACTCTAATTAACAGTCAATTGATTAGCATAAGAAATCTGATAAGGAAAATACCATTTATATCAAGATAAAAGCAATAGGAAGTCTGCATAGAAGATAGAGACTTTGAGCCAAGTCTGAGAATATAGACTATATTTGGACTTTAGACAAGCAAAAAGGATTCAATATAGCTCTGTTCTGGCTAGAATAAGATAAGCTGCTATGACAAAAAGACCTAAACACTTCAAAAATCAATGAAAGAGAAATCATAACTCTATAATGCATGTTCAAGTCAACAGAAGAAGGGTTTTCCTCTATGTCACTTCTGGGCACCAAGGATCCTTTCATTTTATGGTGTTGGCATCCTGTAGAGCCATCCCTGCCATCGTCCTTCAGCTAGCAGGAAAAAGTACAAAGTACATGTGAGAGGTGAAATGTGTCAAGCTGGAAAGTGGCTCATATAATTCTACTCAATTTTCATTGCAAAAGACTTATTTGCTCACCACCACCAACTGCAAATGAGACCCGGAAATGTTATGGAACTGAGTGATAGGAAGCAAACCAGAGTAGATGCTAGTGAACTCTGACACAAATATTAAAATAATAAATAACTTATAAAATACAAATATTCTTGGGAATACTAATAAGCATATTTTTCCCTTAGACATGTCTATAATTTCTCTATAAATTTCTTATCCATTATAGCTATTTGTTTTTCCACACATACTAAAACTTTATATATATACTAAAAGGTTTTGAATCTATTGTAAAATCCTATATTTACAGGCCACTATTATATACTTCAGTACATTTATTAGTTGTGATTAAATCCAGATTTCATTGAGAGCACAGAAGAAAGAACAAACATCTGTTTACATAAAAAGTAAAATAATTTGCTTACTTTTACAGTCTATTAGATAATATATACATTTCAAAAGATTTTTAAAGATTCTATTTATCACTGGATTCTCAACTTTCTCAATTTCAATAATTTTAAATGATCATGAAGTTGTTTAAAACTTTAGTTTTCTAAATTAAAATTTGCTGCATCACGGAAAACCTAAAATATCTATGCTATAACAGAACATGATGCATAGATACTCTGGTTAGAAAAAAAATTGTAGACCATTTCCCAAAACCAATGTACTACACACCTTCACTGTACAGATGTGTATAGTTCGGCTGTAAGCTATTAGCAGCATATCAACGTACCCTAGTACAATTTTCTAGAGTAGAATTCCTGTGTTTAACATCAATACCATTTTCTATAGACATATAATGTGTCTATAGATGTATTTCTATGTTATATACTATTATGAGGTTTCATCAGATCAGATCAGATCAGTCACTCAGTCGTGTCCAACTCTTTGCGACCCCATGAATCGCAGCACGCCAGACCTCCCTGTCCATCACCAGCTCCTGGAGTTCACTGAGACTCATGTCCATCCAGTCAGTGATGCCATCCAGCCATCTCACCCTCTGTCATCCCCTTCTCCTCCTGCCCCCAATCCCTCCCAGCATCAGAGTCTTCTCCAATGAGTCAACTCTCGCAGGAGGTGGCCAAAGTACTGGAGTTTCAGCTTTAGCATCATTCCTTCCAAAGAAGTCCCAGGGTTGATCTCCTTCAGAATGGACTGATTGGATCTCCTTGCAGTCCAAGGGACTCTCAAGAGTCTTCTCCAACACCACAGTTCAAAAGCATCAATTCTTCAGTGCTCAGCCTTCTTCACAGTCCAACTCTCACATCCATACATGACCACAGGAAAAACCACAGCCTTGACTAGACGGACCTTTGTTGGCAAAGTAATGTCTCTGCTTTTGAATATGCTATCTAGGTTGGTCATAACTTTCCTTCCAAGGAATAAGCGTCTTTTAATTTCATGGCTGCAATCACCATCTGCACTGATTTTGGAGCCCAGAAAAATAAAGTCTGACACGGTTTCCCCATCTACTTCCCATGAAGTGATGGGACCGTTTGCCATGATCTTCGTTTTCTGAATGTTGAGCTTTAAGCCAATTTTTTCACTCTCCACTTTCACCTTCATCAAGAGGCTTTTTAGTTCCTCTTCACTTTCTACCATAAGTGTGGTGTCATCTGCATATCTGAGGTTATTGGTATTTTTCCCGGCAATCTTGATTCCAGCTTGTGTTTCTTCTAGTTCAGCATTTCTCATGATGTACTCTGCATAGAAGTTAAATAAACAGGGTGACAATATACAGCCTTGACGTACTCCTTTTCCTATTTGGAACCAGTCTGTTGTTCCATGTCCAGTTCTAACCGTTGCTTCCTGACCTGCATACAAATTTCTCAAGAGGCAGATCAGGTGGTCTGGTATTCCCATCTCTTTCAGAATTTTCCACAGTTTATTGTGATCCACACAGTCAAAGGCTTTGTCATAGTCAATAAAACAGAAATATATGTTTTTTCTGAAACTCTCTTGCTTTTTTCATGATCCAGTGGATGTTGACAATTTGATCTCTGATTCCTCTGCCTTTTCTAAAACCAGCTTGAACATCAGGAAGTTCATGGTTCACATATTGCTGAAGTTATGAGGTTATGAGGTTTCATAACTTAGTAGAAATACTCATGTATAACAGAGAACAAAATTCTGTAAAAATGAGGAATTATTGAAAAATCTACACTTCAAAATAGACTGCAATTCACCACTGTAATAGAGAAGATACTACATTATAATGTAAATTACCTTGCTGCCTTATATTAAGAAGAGAAAATTTTCTCATTTTCTACCACTTGATAAGCAGTTGCTCTAAATCAGAAAATAAGAAATTCTAAATCTGTGCCTTTCCCTACTCTCCATAACCCTTATTGTTCAGTCTTATATCAATTCAGTTTAGTCACTCAGTCGTGTCCGACTCTTTGCAACCCCATGGACTGCACCATGCTGGGCTTCCTTGTCTGTCACCAACACCCGAAGCTTGCTCAAACTCATGTCCATTGAGCCGGTGATGCCATCCAACCATCTAATCCTCTGTCGCCCCCTTCTCCCCTCACTTTCATTCTTTTTCAGCATCAAGGTCTTTTCCAATGAGTTAGTTCTTTACATCAGATTGTCAAATATCAGAACTTCAGCTTCAACATCACTCCTTCCAGTGAATATTCAGGACTGATTTTCTTTAGGATTAACTGGTTTGATCTCCTGGTTATCCAAGGGACTCTCAACGAGTCTTCTCCAACACCACAGTTCAAAAGCACCCATTCTCCAGCTTTCTTTATGGTCCAAATCTCACATCTATCAGGACTACTGGAAAAACCATAGCTTTGACTACAGGGACCTTTTTTGGTAAAGTAATGCCTCTGCTTTTTAATATGCTGTCTAGGTTGGTCATAGATTTTCTTCCAAGGAGCAAGCATCTTTTAATTTCATAGCTGTAGTCACCACCTACAGTGATTTTGGAGCCCAAGAAAATAAAGTATCTCACTATTTCCATTGTTTCCCCAGCTATTTGCCATGAAGTAATGGGACCAGATACCACGATCTTAGTTTTCTGAATTTTGAGTTTTAAGCCAGCTTTTTCACTCTGCTCTTTCACTTTCATCAGTAGGCTCTTTAGTTTCTTTTCACTTTCTACCATAAGAGTGGTGTCATCTGCATATCTGAGGTTATTGATATTTCTCCCGGCAATCTTGATTCCAGCTTGTGCTTCATCCAGTCTGGCATTTCACATGATGTATTCTGCATATAAGTTAGATATGCAGAGTGATGATATACAGCCTTGATGTTCTCCTTTCCCAATTTTGTACCAGTCCATTGTTCCATGTCCAGTTTTAACTGTTGCTTCTTGACCTGCACTCACTGTTCTCAGGAGTAACAGAGTAAGGAGGTCTGGTATTCCCATCTCTTAAAGAATTTTCCCCAGTTTGTTGTGATCCACATAGTTAAAGGCTTTGGCATAGTCAATAAAGCAGAAATAGATGATTTTCTGGAATTCTTTTGTTTTCTCTATGATCCAATGGATGTTGGCAATTTGATCTCTTGCTCCGCTGTATTTTCTAAACCTAGGTAGCTGCTCACTTCTCCAGGGGATCTTCCCAACCCAGGGATCAAGCCCAGGTCTCCCACCTTACAGGTGGATCTTTATCAGCTGAGCCACAGGACAGCCCAAAAATACTGGAGTGGGGAGCCTATTCCTTCTCCACAGGATCTTCCTGACCCAAGAATCAACCTGGGGTCTCCTGCATTGCAGGTGTATTCTTTAACAGCTGAAATACCAAATCCAGCTTTATACAGATGTTTAATAAAATCTTTCATGACATTTTATCCATTAATCTATGAAATTAGAATAATTTCATAGAATAGAATTGAATTAATTCTATAAATTAATTCATAGAATTGATCTATGAAATCCATTAATCTATGAAAAAATATTTCTCTTATTTTGAAGATTTTTTTCCTCTTATTTTGAAGATTAAATTGACATTATCTTAAGCTCCATAGGCTGATACATTAGAAAGATTAGAACTCAGAATTCCTGAAATGCCAGTCCAAATGTGCCCTGTCCAAAAGTCATCTTTTTAAAATTCATTTTTCCATGTCAGTTCAGTTCTGTTCAGTCCCTCAGTCATGTCCAACTCTCTGCGAGCCCATGGACTACAGCATGCCTGCTTCCCTGTCCATCACCAACTCCAAGAGCTTACTCAAACTCACATCCATCGAGCCGGTGATGCCATCCAACCATCTAATCCTCTGTCATCCCCTTCTCCTCCCACCTTCAGTCTTTTTTTCCATGTCAGATTATGGCAAATCCCATGATAGGTAACTTTCCTATGTGACTATAAATAAAACATATTTGCTTAACAAAAGGAAGAAAGAAAAAAATTAAAGTAAGAAATTCTCCTCTTACCTGAGTTACTGTAGCAGTTACTTTTAAAGAACTTGTAGTGATGAGCTTTTTAGAGAATGTGAAATAAATCTCAACTTCATTCTCTACTAAAGCAATATTTCATATAAGACAAATCTTTGACTCAATGACACATTTCTGAATTCCTAAAAAGATATCACTACCAATTAGTTTTTTTTTTTCCTTGCAAATAAGAATTAGTCATACAAGGGGAGAGAAATACAAATGCCAATGAGAATAAGCCATCTGTCTAAGATCAACAATGAAGAGGAGAAGAAAAATGGAGTGAAACTGACTACGATATTCAAGTGCAGACCTTGTTCTTATGAAAAAAGAATGAATCATTGCTTAACTATGTACTAAAGTAAAAATCAAGTTATGTGCTATGGTTCACCTCAAATATATACCCCATATGAGAACAGAATACATATAATCTTAAAAATCTTAACAGCCATAGTACCTGTGAAACTCATGTACAAAATTCATTGTTATCACACAAGTATATAAAATATATGTGAAGCACAGATGAGCTTTTCTAATATTTCACTAGTTTGTAAATGGATCTATGGTATAATTCACAGATGACTTATAACTTTCTGAGACTCTAGGCAGCAGTACCAATTGTATATTGTATGTACAATAAGCACACTCTCTCTTCCATCTAAGTTGTTGTGATGCTTTTTAACAAACCTCATTGTTTGGGTGAATGGCTGGGCAGTTGGCTATTTGAGACAGGTGAAGATTTCAAAGATTTTGAAACCAATATAAATAACAAGAGAAAATTATTGCTGAACCATGATAACATATGTAGAAAAGAATAATGAAACTTTAGTTCACTACAGATGGAATGATTATCTAATGCAGGCAAACATGCCTATTAACACACATGATGAAAGGCAAATATTAGCTATCAGAATCATTATTCTTTTAAGAATCTGGAAGATCTCACAGGTTGTGATGTGACAGAGTGCCAATATTTACAAAGATATATGGATAGGATCTTCAGAGATAACATCTTTGTCCTTTGAGGGAAGGATTCTCAAATAAAATGTTGAGCAATTCTCTTTATAAGAAAATGTGCATACCTTTCACTACAATAAAGGAAACTTGATAGCAGAGATTTACAAAGATCAATCACCTAAAAATAGCATTTATTCTCTTATCAAAGATATGCATATTCAGAGTCTTAAATGAGGTATCCTTTTTTGTTTGTTTTGGGTGGCAGTTATTTTTTTTTTTTTTTTCATTTTCCTAGTTAACTAATATTTCTTGAAAGGAGCTAAAACAGAACTCTGAGTTACTGTTAGTGTGAGCACTGATAACAGGAGAGGGAATGCCTGTCCATCCATTGCTCCATCAGCAGCTGTTTCCTTAGACTCATTAGAGCATTGAAATGGAAAAGATTAGTGCTTGCTCAAACTCCCAGAGCAGAATTCTTGTCGATTTCAATCAGTGGCCTATTTAAGAATTTGGAACCAGAAAAGAGACACAAGATGAGGAATTACACATGAATGAACTTGCATCCCAGGTATGTCTGTTGAGCTCCATATTTGAGGCACTGACAGCATTGCAGCCTTTATTCTTAAAACATTGATCTTTCTCTATCTCACAATCTCTCTCTCTCAACCTTTCTCTCTCTCTCTCTCTTTTTTTTTTTTTTTTTTGATATGAAGACTAATGTTTTGAATCATTTTTAAATTTAAAAGGAAGTCAACTGATTACAGTTTAACTGTATGGTACAGACAAACTTAATCTCTTTAAGTACCTGGTCTTGGTGCTCATTTTTTTTTTTTTTTTATTCTAACTTTAGAAAGTGCTATAAAGAGTTTTCACCCAAAGAATATTAGTGAGTAATAGAATTCTCCATTTTCCCTATTACTATGTTTGCTAGAGAGAATTGTGATTGATATTAGGTATTATCAAGATGATTAGGTTATTACAATATAGTTTTCCCATGAGCCACTATGTTTTGGCAGATTATGATTCCTGATCTGTTATGGACATACCTCTTACCAAACCAGCAGTCCTTTGTGCATGGGCATGTTTTTAAGGTTTGTAAATATTAGAAACATGTCATTTGGAGAGTTATGAGCAGGTACAGAAACTTGTATAACTATGAACCCCTTTAGAGCAGGAGCTGAGTTATATAGTCCTCAAGAAATGGCATAGTGGGCAGCAGGAACAAATAGGCACTCAAGACAGAGTTTATTTAAAATAAACAAGTATAATCATTTTATTCTGAAAACTAAATGAAGAAGCCCTCATCACTCATTGGGCTTTTCTTCTTAAGGGCCTTGAGTAAAAGTATATAAAAATATATACCACAAAGATGTTGTTTCAGTTTTTCCTTTGCAAATAACTCAGATGGACTTTGACTAAGTGGGAGAGAAAAATTTGTTGATGGAGAAAAGGAGCCTGACTTGGCATGGATAATATCCCAAGCAATGACTCTTGAAACTGTAAATGTGGATGGTTTCCTATTCTAGATTGCATTCTTCACAGCAAATATAACACCTTTCATAATCACATTGCTCACATAATTGCTAATTAGTCTTTCACTCAGCATATTTCATTATCAGATCCCTCATAAACAGTACTATTAAAATTTATTTATGTTTTCATTTTTTATTGTGCTAAAATTTATGTATAGTGATATGCACAGATAATAAGTGTACACTTTAATGAGTTTTGATAACTGTATTGATCTATGGGCCCATGATCCTATCATTCCAGAAAATTCTTTAATGATTCCTTCCAATCAATCCTCACATCTATAGACAATTTTTGTTCTCATTTATTTCACATAGATTTTACTAACTTGTCCTTAAATTTCATGTAAATGAGTCACATGAAATATACTCTTTCTTCTATTGAACATAATGTTTCTGATTATTATTATGAATCGACATGATTCATCCATGTTGTTAAATGCATGTCTAACTTATTCTTTTATTTTGTTGTTGTTGTTTTTTAATATAAATTTATTTTAAATTGGTGAATAGTACTTATACTGTGATTCATCTATTCTGTTGATGGGCATTTGGATTATTTTGAGTTTAGGTGATTATGAATAAATATACTACTTTTGTACAAGTTTTTCAGTAGTCATGTGATTTCATTTGTCCAAGGGGTAGAATTGTTGGACTGCAGGGGTAAATGGTTTTTAATTTAATAAGGAACAAAGAATTTTATGAAGTATTATACAAATTTACACTCCCATCAGCGACATATGAAAGTTTCAGTTGCTTTTTACTTAAGCGAAAGTGTTAGTCGCTCACTGATGTTGGACTCTTTGCAACCCCATGAACTGTAGCCCATCAGGCTCCTCTATCCATGGAATTCTCCAGGCAAGAATACTGGAGTGGGTAGCCACTCCTTTCTCCAGGGGATCTTCCTGACCCAGAGACTGAGCCCAGGTCTTACACATTGCAAGCAAATTCTTTACCATCTGAGCCACCATAATGCTGTAGATGTGAAGCTTCAGTTCAGTTCAGTTCAGTCACTCAGTAGTGTCTGACTCTTTCCAACTCCATGGACTGTAGCATGCTAGGATTTCCTGTCCATCACCAACTCCTGGAGTTTGCTCTAATTCATGTCCATCAAGTCAGTGATGCCATACAACCATCTCATCCTCTGTTTTCCCCTTCTCCTCCTGCCTTAAATCTTTCCCAGGATCGAAGTCTTTCCCAGTGACTCAGTTCTCCACATCAGGTGGCCAAAGTATTGGAGTTTCAGCTTCAGCATCAGTCCTTCCAATGAATATTCAGTACTAATTTCCTTTTTTTTTTTTTTTTTTACACTTCAATTTTATTTTATTTATTTATTTTTTGCTATCTTTTTATTTTTCTAATTTTATTTTATTTTTAAACTTGACAATATTGTATTGATTCTGCCAAATATCAAAATGAATCCGCCACAGGTATACATGTGTTCCCCATCCTGAACCATTTCCTTTAGGATGCCTAAATGAAGCTTGCATAGTTATAAATTAATGTTACCTCAATAAAAAATATTTTTTAAAAAGAAAATATTTAGGGGCCTCTCTTATTTACATTAAATTTAATTAATTAATGTACAGCATTATATTGAGTTGATCAGAAAGTTCATTTGGATTTTTCTGTAACATCTTGTGGAATAACCCAAATGAACTCTTTGGCCAATCCAATATTTTTACTTCTATGTAAACTACAGCAGGCTTCCCTGGTAGTTCAGCTGGTAGAGTCCACCTACAATGCAGGAGACCGTGGTTTGATGCCTGGAGAAAGGATAGGCTACCCACTCCAGTATTCTTGGGCTTCTCCGGTGGCTAAGACAGTAAAGAATCCATCTGCAATGTGGGATACCTAGGTTCCATCCCTGGGTTGAAAAGATCCCCCTGGGGGAGGGCATGGCATCCACTCCAGTGTTCTTGCCTGGAGAATCCCCATGAACAAAGGAGCCTAGAGAGCTACAGTCCATGGGATCTCAAAGAGTTGGACACAACTGAGCAACGAAGCACAGCACAGCACAAACTATGGCATCCTTATCACCAAAAGCTTAGTTATACTAGTCACCACAAAATTGATCTCAATTCACCTACTCAGTTCCTGCCCTGCCCCTCAGGTAAATATTACTCTGTTCTGTGTCTGTGTTGGTTCTTGTTTGATTTGTTCATTTATTTTTTTGTTTGTTTATATTGTTATATTTTACATATTAATTAAATCATATTATTTGTCTTTCTGTCTCTGACTTAGCAAAATAAAAACACAACCTACTGAATGAAAGAAAATATTTGCAAATCATATATCCAATAAATGGTTAACAGTCAAAGTATATAAGGAACTCACACAATGCAACAAGAGAAAAACAAACAGCCCAATTAAAAAGACAAAGGAGCCGAACAGACATTTTTTCCAAAAAGACATACAGATGGCCTGCTGGTACATGAAAAGATAGTCTCCATCACTAGTTATTAGGGAAATACAAGTCAAAACCACAGTAAGATAATACCTCATGGTTATTATTCAAAAACTGAAGAAATAACAAATGTTGGTGAAGAAGTGGAGAATAAGGAACCCTCATACGCTGTTGGTAGAAACACAAATTGGTATAACCACTATGGAAAACAGTATAATGATTCCTCAAAAAATTAGAAATAGAACTAACAAATAGCTATGCCATTACTGAGTATTTATCCATAGAATATGAAAACACTAATTCAAAAACAAGCATTCATTTTTATGTTCTGCTGCTGCTGCTGGTAAGTTGCTTCAGTCATGTCCAACTCTGTGCAACCCCATAGACAGCAGCCCACCAGGCTCCCCCATCCCTGGGATTCTCCAGGCAAGAACACCGGAGTGGGTTGCCATTTCTTTCTCCAATGCATGAAAGTGAAAAGTGAAAGTGAAGTAGCTCAGTCGTGTCCAACTCTTAGAGACCCCATGGACTGCAGCCTACCAGGCTTTTTATGTTCATCACAGGATTATTTACAATAGCAAAGACATGGAAATTACCAGATGGATGAATAAAGATGCAGTCTCGTCACTTATGACAATGTAGATGGACCTTGAGCATTATGTACTTTAATCTTTAACGTGTTGGAAAATATATTCACCTGCTATCTGTGAAGAGAATATCTTCTAATTTTCTACACCAAAGGTGCAAAATTGTGTCTATGTGCCAAATTTGATCTCTAGACTACTATTTTTTTTAGCCAACAGTAATTTTAAAATTTTAATTATGACATAGTATTTTCAAATTTTGAAATGATTCATAAAATTCCAAATTTCTAGCTTTCCCAGAACATTTTAAGATTCAGCATTCCTAACCCTATATGTCTGCATAGCAATCATTTGTTAAAGCAGACTAGCAGCAAATTGTTTCAGACAGAGAAACACTTTTCATTTTGCCAGGAGCCTGATGTCACTCTTCATCATCTCAAACTTTTTTTTTTTTTCCCATAAAGTAGACTTACCAAAAATGAAGTATTTCATGTATCTATGATCATATTTAATGTGAGAAAATAAAGCATAAGGCCTAAAAATTTATGACATTTTCAAAAAATGTAAAAAAGCATATATTTTAGTGAAAATGAAAAATATTTAAACAAAATGTTTTTAATAAGGACAAAGAGGACAATGTAGGTTTGTTAAGTTACTACCAAATTGCTTGACTCACTTTAACTGCTCCACTTCTTGGGCATTTATGTTTTAAAGTAACGCAAACTATTAAAACATATCTTGGTGCCTGTTCTATCAAATGTCAACTCACATTTTTGAGAAGTGTACAAAAGTTTGAGTACATAAATCTCCAGTCTGTCATATCACAGAAATACTGCAACATCACAGACTGGGTCTGCAGAAGAATTGGCTGCTCTTTTGGAATATTATTCCAATCTGTTTAGAGATATCAGGAATAAAGTATATTTGGGAATTAACTTAATAGGATCTATGCAGTGCTCAACAGCCTCCAAGTTTTATCTAAAGTTGTAAATAGAAAAAGTCGCTGGTTCCCAGAAGTCAAGTGGGATTGGGTCAGTCTGACTTGAAGAATTTCCACAGACAGTATCGCGTTGTTTGATTCCTTCTTCTTGAGACTGGAGCCTTGTTCTTGGAATTGGGGCCTGCTTCCTATATTTCATCTGGTTGATTATACTGTGATTTGGGCTGCATGTTTAGGGTTTTTAACATCTATATAATTTCCTTTGCTAATTAAAGAACCCCTTAAGGTTCATTGAAAAAAAAAATTTATATATATAGCAGATGGCTCCCAAAGATAGAACAGTTAAAGAGGGAGAAAATTCTAGTTCTTCTGTTAGTGGTTTTGATTTATTTCTGAGCACCACCTAAAACCCAACAATGTCCGTTTCCTTCTCTTGTTGCATTCTGCCTGAATTTCCATTTCTCTCTCACCTCTCTTCTCCATTCTCACAAACTGGCTAAGGAAATCACCAGATTCAAGGACTCATGTTTAATGTCTATTCTGACTATTAACATCTGGGAGCATGTTTTTTGTTATTTATAAAAATAATTTATGAACTGTATTCCAACATTAAGGAAAATGCTATTACTGGATTTCTTGCACTGATTATACAAATATTTTTTGAGGGTGAAAAGCACTGTAAAAAGTGCTGCAGATAGATTCCTGTAGAAGGTCCAGCTCTAGTGGGTTTTATAACCAAACAGAAAAGAAATTTCATTAAACTTGCAATTGCACAATGATTAATCCTGACCTTTATAATTTTCTCCCTTCTTTCTGGAGCATTTTTCCCTCAGCTATTCCCATAGCAGGCTAAATTTTATCCTCCCAATCATTAATATTGGACATGAAGAACTTAAATAGCCCAAGACAAATTGCATTATAGATGTGGGGAGAGCTTTGGTCTTCAGCTCAAAAATAGTTTACTCTTTGCAGAAGACCAGTCATGATCTTCATACATTCAAAATAAAACATTTTTTCTAATTATAAAAGTAATTAATCTTGAGTATAGCAAATTTGATATAGCTGGAAATTATAAAATAATATGTAAAAGTTCTATATACTTGCCTCTCAGTGACAACTCTTCTTGATATATTAACACATATTCATTCTTCTATTCTCCTAATCTGAAATCATATTGTATATTCAACTCTGAAACTTCTCAATATTGGGAAATTAAGTAGTTTCCAATTCCCCTGTACTGCTGTGCTATCGATATTAGACATCTTTGTGTATTAGTCTGATTCTTTCTCCTGATGGTGGGCAGTGGCAGTGACCTTCAGCTCCCTCTCAGCCACTCAGGAGGATAAACGTATTGTTTATGAATATTTTGTTTTCCACTTTCAGAACACCATCCAATAAATAAGATATTCCAAAATTCTTGACTTTGCCCAACTGTAGGTAAATGTGAGTGCTCTGAGCAGATGGAAGGTCAAGTAAGTTCAGCTATGATATTCCATAGGTTCAGTTCAGTTCTGTCACTCAGTCGTGTCCAACTCTTTGCAACCCCATGAACCACAGCACTCAAGGCCTCCCTGTCCATCACCAACTCCCAGAGTCCACCCAAACTCATGTCCATTGAGCTGATGATGCCATCAATCCATCTCATCCTCTGTCATACCCTTCCCCTCCTGCCCTCAATCTTTCCCAACATCAAGGTCTTTTCAAATGAGTCAACTCTTCGCATCAGGTAGCCAAAGTACTGGAGTTTCAGCTTCAACATCAGTCCTTCCAATGAACACCCAGAACTGGTCTCTTTTTGGATGGGCTGGTTGGATCTCCTTGCAGTCCAAGGGACTCTCAAGACTCTTCCCTAACACCACAGTTCAAAAGCATCAATTCTTCTGCACTCAGCTTTCTTTCTAGTCCAACTCTCACATCCATACATGACCACTGGAAAAACCATAGCCTTGACTAGATGGACCTTAGTTGACAAAGTAATGTCTCTGCTTTTTAATATGCTGTCTACGTTGGTCATAGGAGAAGGCAATGGCACTCCACTCCAGTACTCTTGCCTGGAAAATCCCATGGATTGAGGAGCATGGTGGGCTGCAGTCCATGGGGTCGCTAAGAGTTGGACACAGCTGAGCGACTTCACTTTCACGTCTCACTTTCATTCATTGGAGAAGGAAATGGCAATCCACTCCAGTGTTCTTGCCTGGAGAATCCCAGGGACGGGGGAGCCTGGTGGGCTACTGTCTATGGGGTCGCACAGAGTTGGACACGACTGAAGTGACTCAGCAGCAGGTTGGTCATAACTTTCCTTCCAAGGAGTAAGCGTCTTTTAATTTCATGGCTGCAATCATCATCTGCAGTGATTTTGGAGCCCCTAAAAATAAAGTCAGCCACAGTTTCCCCATCTATTTGCCATGAAGTGATGAGACCAGATGCCATGATCTTAGTTTTCAGAATGTTGAGCCTTAAGCCAACTTTTTCACTCTCCTCTTTCACCTTCATCAAGAGCCTCTTTAGTTCTTCTTCATTTTTTGCCATAAGGGTGGTGTCATCTGCGTATCTGAGGTTATTGATATTTCTCCCGGCAATCTTGATTCCAGCTTGTGCTTCATCCAGCCCAGCATTTCTCATCATGTACTATGCATATAAGTTAAATAAGCAGGGTGACAATATACAGCCTTGACCTACTCCTTTACCTATTTGGAACCAGTCCATTGTCCCATGTCCAGTTCTAACTGTTGTTTCCTGACCTGCATACAGGTTTCTCAAGAAGCAGGTCAGGTGATCTGGTATTCCCATCTCTTTCAGAATTTTCCACAGTTGATTGTGATCCACACAGTCAAAGGCTTTGGCATAGTCAATAAAGCAGAAATAGATGTATTTCTAGAACTCTCTTGCTTTTTCAATGATCCAGTAGATGTTGGCAATTTGATCTCTGGTTCCTTTGCCTTTTCTAAAACCAGCTTGAACATCTGGAAGTTCACAGTTCACGTATTCCATAGGTTAGGAGACATTAAATGCATTTTCAGTTCACAGTATTTTCAACTTAGAGTGAGATTATCAGGATATAACCTCACTGTGGGTCAAGGGAGATTGGTATGTATACATTCCTTTAAATTTTATGAATTATTTTTAAAAATATTTGGCTGAATCTGGTCTTAGTTGGGGCACATGAAATCTTTCACTGTGTTACATAAACTCTCTAGTTGTGGCATGAGGGTTCAGTAGCTGTTGCTTGTGAGCTTAGTTGTTCTACAGCATGTGTGACCTTAATTCCCCGATCAGGGGCCAAACCTTTGTCTCCTGCATTGTGAGGTGGATTCTTAACTACTGGACCGCCAGGGAAGTCCCAGTTACATGAAATCTTTTTTCTATCAGCAGTAAATACAAGCTCCAGTTTTATTGTGCTTTTACCAAATATAGATTATTTTTTTTATAAACTTCTCTAACTTCAAAGGTTAAAATGGTATCACTTTTATTTCCTTGAAGTTATATTTCAGTTTACATCTATATATCATCTGATATATATTATATCTTATATAAAGATGGCATAACTATGATATATATTGCATTAATCACTCAGTCATGTCTAACACTTTGCAACCCCATGAGCCCACCAGGCTCCCCCATCCAGGGATTTTCCAGGCAATAAAACTGGAGTAGTTGCCATTCTCTTCTCCAGGGGATCTTTCTCAATCCAGGGATTGAACCCAGGTCTCCCGTATTGTAGGAAGACTCATTACCATTTGAGCCACTAGGGAAGCCATATAATATATATACACAATAGTAATGTAGAATAAATATTTAAGTATTTATTTAAGTACTTATTTAAGTAAATATTAAGTATTTATTTAAGTAAATATTTAAAAACAACTTCACAACCAAATGTCCATACTCGTTATTTTTATAATGAAATCATATTATAACCAAATGAATATAATCACATGCTTAGAATTTGTCACTCTTGTAAATCACCTTATTTTAAAAAAATTATTTTTTCTTTTAAATGATTTTTCACTTAATTAAATATTAAGACTGTTAGAGATGTAATAGCTCAGAGTTAATGACCCCACAATTCAATTCCAGGAAGAAAACAAATGGATACTGAAATCTGTCAAAGAATAAGGTTGAAGAGATACTTATTTTAAAAAGAAAGAGGGGGATAAAATGCTCCTAATTATATACAAATGTCTCAGCAGTGAGCAATCATGGAAAGGAAATGTTGGAAAAGTACTTGACATTTAAATGTCAATTTAATCAAATTATGCAATTTTTAAACTGCAGTTGAGTGCGATGGGCTTTTTAAACTGTTTAAACCATGCCTCTTCCTAAAACGGTCCAGGAGCATTTAGTTGCTTAAGCTGTGTTTTGAAATTATGTAAAGAATGACTGACCAAACTACCTCCTTACACTTTAAAAATAAACATGTAAATTTAAATTCTGCACTTCTCAAGAATAAAATATATCAACATATCTAATGAACAATAATGATTGGTTAACTTTTATGGTAAATTAATAAGATGATAGAATAGATTAGAGAGTTAAGGTGTGTAAATTCTAAGAAGGAAAATTATTCACACAATGAGGAAGAAAGGATATAAGATTCTTAGTCCCTACTAACTTTATTTATTTTTTTTAATTTTATTTTATTTTTAAACTTTACATAACTGTATTAGTTTTGCCAAATATCAAACTGAATCCGCCACAGGTATCACATGTATACCTACTAACTTTATTTACATCGTTTTTGATAGGAATTAACTTTAACCCCAAGTTCCTTATCCTCCCTAATCTATACCATTCACTGGATAGAGAATTAATAATTATCGGCCTCCCACCACGCTCCTCCGTCCCTGGGATTCTCCAGGCAAGAACACTGGAGTGGGTTGCCATTTCCTTCTCCAATGCATGAAAGTGAAAAGTGAAAGTGAAGTCACTCAGTCGTGTCCGACTCTTAGCGACCCCATGGACTGCAGCCTACCAGGCTCCTCCATCCATGGGATTTTCCAGGCAAGAGTGCTGGAGTGGGGTGCCATTGCCTTCTCCGAATAATTATCTTAGATGTCCCAAAATATCAGTTTATAGGGAAACTGTGATGAATGGGTAAAAAACGATTAGGAAATATCTCAAGGAAATGTTAACTCAGTTTGGCCCCGAAGTGCAATAAAATTTGAGCTCTGGATTGAACACTAATGATACAGAGGTAGTTTTTTCTCTCTAGCTTGACTGTCAAATGTTAATTCCTGTTGTTGGGGAAAAGTAAAACTCTGTGTTTCATCATACATTATTGTCACAAAAGCCTTCCGGTAGCTCAGATGGTAAAGAATCTGCCTGCAAGGCTAGAGACCCAGGTTCGATCTCTGGGTTGGGAATATCCCCTGCAGAAAGGAATGGCAATGCACTCCAGTATTCTTCCCTAGAGAATTCCATGTACTGAGGAGCCTGGCCTTCTACAGTTCATGGTGTCACAAAATGTCAGACATGACTGAGTGACTAACACTTATTGCCACAAAAGTTATAAAGAAGATGTCTGCTAGTACAAGTAAGAGCACCAGATTTAGAAATCAAATGCCAGTTTGACTATAATCTCTACTATTTAATTCTGTGACTTTGGACAAATCTTTTCTCTCTGAGCTTTAGTTTTATAAAATATGGATGCTAAGTCACTTCAGTCGTGTTCGACTCTGTGCGACCCCATAGGCGGCAGCCCACCAGGCTCCCCGTCACTGGGATTCTCCAGACAAGAACACTGGAGTGGGTTGCCGTTTCTTTCTCCAATGCATGAAAGTGAGAAGTGAAAGTGAAGTCGCTCAGTCGTGTCCGACTCTTAGCGACCTCATGGACTGCAGCATACCAGGCTCCTCCGTCCATGGGATTTTCCAGGCAAGAGTACTGGAGTGGGGTGCCATTGCCTTCTCCAATAAAATATGGAGAATCGCTACTTTATCAGGTTTTTAACAGGATTAAATGTAATATATATATATATATATATATATATACACACACACACACACACACAGTAATTATAAAATACCTAAACAATGTAAGTCCTTAGTAAATATTAGCTATTTCTAACAGTGTTCTTAATACCAAGCAATGGAAACTAATTCTAGCTCACTTAAGTCAAAAGCTAATTCATTAGAAATTTACTAACTAGAACTAGAACTACTAACTAGAATTTTCAGGCCGACTGGTTAGCTAGATCCAGAAATACAACATAAACATTGCACAAACTAACCACAAAATGGTCCAGTGAGGACACGTGTGTGCTGTATACAGAATATAGCCTTTTGCACCAGAAACTCCTCAGGACTAAAACCTGACTGCCACCACAGAAAGCACCCTATGATTGCTAATTCTACACATCATGAATACCTACTTGGATTGGCAAAATTCAGATCATGAGCTGTACCAGTTAGAATCTAATCATGACTTAGAAGCCATGTAATTATTTGCTAGGAGTAGGGGCTGGGAAAGGGATTTATTATAAAGAATCATTAATACAATCAAATTAAGTACTAAAAGGTATACAATAGTGTCCAGAATTGGCAAGTGCAAAAGAATAGCTACAATCCTAGAGTGAGGAAGAGTGAACAATAGGAATTAAAGACAGAGAAAGGTTCCCTGCCAAGGGAAGAAATTCAGACTTCTGTGAACAGAGTGTAGCTACCATAGGAAACTGCAGTCTGCAAGTAGCAAAGAAACCTTCCAGAAATTGCAGGCTAATCCTGGTTTCTAGAAATGATCTAGAACAAATCTGTTGAGCAAAGGGTTTGAGTGGGCAGAGTTCATATCTTCAGAAGCATTTGAAGCTGCTATTGTGGAGGATGTATGGGTTTGTAGAACAGCTGTGTGTTGCTAGTGTGTTCTAGTGTGCTGGAGAAGCTCCGAAGCCTCTAGTGGTGAGAGTGTGGCCTGGGGTGCTGTTGGAGCTCCTCAGAGGGAACTTCTGGATGCCTGCTTGGAAAAATAATAATGAAGGGCCAAACCCTAAAGAAAATATCTACCTTCTACTATCACTTTGTGCCCTCTGTGAAAGCCTCACATTCCACCAGCTGGCAAAGGGAATATTCACAGGATCTAGCACCAGTGTTACAAAGCAGGATCAAGAGCCAGTATCACATGAAAACATAGATTTGGAGCAGACAGAAATGAGTCACACACATTCATAGGTTAGTTTCCAGGGAGGCTGGGAAAACAATGTCTGGCATTTTCAGGCTTCAAGATTCATGAGGTGCTGAATTTCCTATACACAGGCAAGCATTTCCAATATCAGGCAGTTGAAAATACTGACTAACATCCATTGCACTATCATTAATTGCACAGTTTACACACTGCTTTCACATTTATTATCTCATTTGATGTAATTAAATGTCCATATTGTAACATAAAACATCCTCTTTATATCTTATGTTTCATATCTTCTTTCTTGTGTTCAGATTGTGGCCAGATGTAAATTCAGTGTATAAGCAAACCAATTTTGTTAGATACATCGTGTACCCTTAAGGCATAATAGTTGAAAGAGTTAATACAGCTTAATAAATGTCTATCTTATTGTCATAAAGTTATCAAACTCCAAGAAAATAATTATAACCAGTGATATCTTTAATATCACACTATTGGATGAAATAACACTTCATATAAGATACTGTGTTAATAGTATTAATATACCTACATATGTAGATAGAAGTGGTAAGGGTGTATATATGATACACATATTAAATAGACACTTATTTACAAATAGACATTGATGGACTCCCACATAAATATGGAATGGATGTATTCTTTGCATCTGTAAGTAGTTTTTTTTTTTTTTTTTTTTTCTTTCTCTCATTCCTTGGTTTCTCTTTGGTTTCCGATGACTTCTATTTTTATCCTGCTTTTAACGTCCCCATTCTGCCCAGGCAGTCTTGAGAACTAATGACCCCTTATCTTTTATGAATCACTTTTTTCTATTATTATTCTAGGATTATTCTATGATATCAAATTGTACTGACTTTCTTTTCATTTTCATACTTTTTCTACTAGGGCTAGCCTCAATCTGTAAGTTTTTTCTAAATTTTTCAGCTCCTCTAAATTCAGAGGGAATTTATTTTTAATATGATCAAATATTCTATCACCAGCTTTAGATGTATGTGCTGAACTGCCTAATTGGCATTTATCTTTGAACTTCTTCTAGGTATCTCAAACTCAGTATGTACAAAACTGGACTCATTAAACCTTCCACATCTTATTCTGTCTCAGTGAATGGTGACTACCCCAGCTATCTTTCAACCAGTTGCTTTCACAGGAAACTGAGACTTGAATTTGCCTAATACTCACATATCATTAATTACAAAAGTTGATTACTTCTACTTTCTAAGTATAGCTTGAGTCCATCTATTTCTCTCCATCTTCACAGCCTCTGAATTCTAAACTATCATCAGCTATTGTCTGTACTACTACAATGGGAGATACCAAGTTTCCTAGGATCTATGATTTGTTGTTCAGTTGCTAAGTTGTTTCTCTCTACAACCCCATGAACTGCAACGTGCCATGCTTCTTTGTCCTTCACTATCTCCCTGAGTTTGCTCAAACTCAAGTCCATTGAGTCAGAGATGCTATCCAACCATCTGATCCTCTGTCACCCCCTTCCCTTCTTGCCCTCAATCTTTCCCAGAATCAGGGTGTTTTCAATGAGTTGGCTCTTCACATCAATCTTGGCACTTCAGCATCAGTCCTTCCAATGAATATTCTGGGCTGATCTCCATTAGGATGGACTGGTTTGATCTCCTTGTTGTCCAAGGGACTCTCCAGAGTCTTCTCCAGCACCAGTTCAAAAGCATCAATTCTTCAGTGTTCAGCTTTCTTTATGGTCCAACTCTCACGTCCATATATGACTACAGGAAAAACCATAGCTTTGACAACTATATGGCTCTTTGTTAGCAAAGATACATCATTAGCCTTGTTTAATTTTTCCACATAGCAGCTAGTATTCTAAAAACACAAATCAGAGTACTTTACTCTTCTGCTTCCCAATAAGAGAGTGGTTTCCCATTGCCCTTAAGATAAAGTCCAAAATCCACATTGTCCTTACACATCTCCTCAAAGACCTGGCTTTGTATTTCTTCTTCAGTTTTAACACTTGCCATTTCCCCTCCCTCTCTAGGCAGCAGATAAAATAGTCTTTCTTTAGTTTTATAGCTTTTTGCAATTTACATTTGTTGTATCTGACAAAACTTTCCTCACTTTGTTACTGACATACTCCTGCTACTGCTGCTGCTAAGTCGCTTCAGTCGTGTCGGACACTGTGCCACCCCAGAGGCGGCAGCCCACAAGGCTCTCCCATCCCTGGGATTCTCCAGGCAAGAATACTGGAGTGGGTTGCCATTTCCTTCTCCAATGCATGAAAGTGAAAAGTGAAAGTGAAGTCGCTGAGTCGTGTCCGACTCTTAGCGACCCCATGGACTGCAGCCTGCCAGGCTCCTCCGTCCATGGGATTTTCCAGGCAAGAGAGCTGGAGTGGGGTGCCATTGCCTTCTCCAGATATACTCCTAGTTAACACTTAGATTAAATATATGTTCTTTACAAATCTCCTCTTTTATAAACATTTATTTACTCTGTCATCATTTGTTCAGTGTAAAAGTATACACTTGAATCATTTATTGAGGTGTCTCTAACACCTAGAACTTTGCCAGTCTCAAAGCAAATGCTTAGTATTGTTGAATGAATATTACAATCCTGATGGAATTAAATACTATTAAATAAAATTCCTAGTTTGCATATTTTCAAAAGTTATAGAATGTATTATATATATATATATATATTTAATTTTATCAGTCCTTAAGAGAGTACCTGAAACATACTGCAATAATATACAACTAAATCATTATATACTAAAGTATTATATAGTTACCTCAGCCACAAACTACTATTCAATATAACTAACTTTTATATTTTCTAAATATAAAAACAAAATTTCTGAATATAAAAATGTATAACATTTTAATATGAAACTTTCATAGAAATTTTGTCCCATGATGTCTGACAGCATTATCAGAAAAACAATAAAGTTGAAAAAACAAGAATCTGCTTAAAGACTCAATAAAGTAGAGTATGACTAACATGTCTGTTCACCTACAGACATGAATAAATGTCTGTAGTGAATAAATTAAAAAAAAAACTCATTTTCTTACTCAGCAGAAGAAAAAGGAGAACAGTTTATACAAAATGAAACACTGATTAAATAGTTGAGTAATTAATTAACCTCCAATTAAAATAAATAAATTTATATTAAAAATATTTGAGTAATTAGAATGTGTTCAGAACCAGAATGAAAATCTACAGACATATTTTGCAGACTCTCTGAGCCCAATAATTTTGTAAAATATACTTTAACACCATGACAAAGGACAGTGTACACTTTCTTTGCTCACAGATCTCCCTGCTCTACCAATAACAAATAATACACTCTATAAAATTTAAATATCCATTAATTCATAGTTAGGATCTTTCTATTGAATTATTTCTCTCATTTGAATGGACTTTTGACTTCTACTATTTGTCTATGCTAAGGATGTCTGCTTTACTTTGTCAGTGTCTAGAAGGGAAAGTGACTGTATAATAGGAATTCACGTTCCTACTCCATGAAGGAGATAGTTCAATCAGGGTAGTCTCTAAAAGTTCTTCCAGTCACCAAATTCTATAATCTAGGAAAAATATTTTCTCTTTGACACTGGAAATATACCCACTTAAATACTTATACATACTTTTTAATATCGACAATAAACAGTTCAAATTTAAGAGCACCAGGTTAACACAAACAATGTGAAGATCATAAAATTTAGTTTGGCAATATATTGTCAAACCTAAATGAAGAGAAATAGATTGCTTCTGTCTAGAAATAGAAAAATACTAGAAAATAGAAATAGCAAATAGAAAAAGACTATTTCTGTCTAGAAATAGTCCCAAAATCTTTTGTTTCTAGGAAATATGCTGCCCACAAATAAAAATTGTCCCAACTCACTCTACAATAAATAATGTTTCAATTGTTGGCCAACATTTGAAAATGAGACTACTCACAAATATTCATATTTAAATATTTATTGAAAATTCCAAATTCCCCACCACATTAGGCCATTAATCCCTCTTGTAACAATTACATCAAGATGAGAATGACTAGCCCCCTTAAATGGGAAAGTTCTCTCAAGCTCATTGCTGATGTCATCAGCCTTCCCCTGCCCTGTTTCATCCATCCACATGTCCCACGTAGCAACTGTGGGCATCGAATTTTGTAGTCATCGAATTTAGTGGACATTAATATTAGGTGAATAATCAGGAAGACTTTGTATATATATGTGTATATATATATATATATATATATATATATATATAGAGAGAGAGAGAGAGAGAGAGAGAGAGAGAGAGGAGCAAAACTGAAAAAAAAAATTCATTATTCACTTCTCTTAAAAAATGTTGCTTATGTTAGAAGACTATTATACTTGAAAAGTTTACAATTTTTCAGAAAACTATGGATCTTAGTATATCATTTCTGAAATATATTATTTTCTTTCACAGCGTTCCAAATAATCAAGTTATTTAGAAAAATTTTAGAATCTCCCTGTGTAATATATTGTATAAAAATTGTGTCTGTCAGTCTTTTCAACACTTGATATAAATTTACTTATACATGACTAAAACTTATATTGCAAAACTTATTTTCCCTCAGATAAAATGAATAAATATTTCTTCATTTTATTGGCCAAGAAACACGCGTACATAAATTTTGAATTTTTTCAAAAATCTATGTTCTAATATAAAGTCAGATGTTTTTGTCATAATTTTAATTATTCTAAGAAAAGTTATTAGAAAAAAATGTTTTAGTATAAAAGCAAGAAGATATAAACTTTAAATTTTAACACTATATGCAAGACAGCAAAAGAGACACAGATGTAAAGAACAGACTTTTGGACTCTGTGAGAGGAGGTGAGGGTGGGATGATTTGAGAGAATAGCATTGAAATGGGTATATTGCCATATGTGAAATAGATCGCCACTCCAGGTTTGATGCATGAGACAGGGTGCTCAGGGCCAGAGCACTGGGATGACCCTGAAGGATGGGATGGGGAGGGAGGTGGGAGGGGGGTTCAAGATGGGGAACACATATACACCCAAGGCTGATTCATGTGAATGTATGGCAAAAACGACTACAATATTGTAAAGTAATTAGCCTCCAATTTAAAAAAAAAAAAAAAAAAGGATTGTGATCATAGTGATTATTACACTAGGGTATATTCTGATTTCTCAAAACCCAAAAGTATTTTCTGTTTTCATTACATACACACACTCAGACACACACACAGATTCAGTCAAATCAAATAGTATTCTTTGAATAATATGTCATAATTTAATATCATAGGGAATAAAATAGCACTTTCATTAAACACCAGTTTCTTCTGCAATATCCTAATAGTTTCAGTTCAGTTCAATCACTCAGTCGTATCTGACTCATTGCAACCCCATGCCAGGACTGCAGCATGCCAGGCCTCCCTGTCCATCACCAACTTCTGGAGTTTACCCAAACTCATGTCCATTGAGTTGGTAATGCCATCTACCCATCTTATCCTCTGTCGACCCCTTCTCCTCCTGCCTTCAATCTTTACCACCATCAGGGTCTTTTCAAAGGAGTCAGCTCTTCACATCAGATGGCCAAAGTATTGGAGTTTTAGCTTCAACATCAGTCCTTTCAATGAACACCCAGGACTGATCTCCTTTAGGATGGGCTGGTTGGATCTCCTTGCAGTCCAAGGGACTCTCAAGAATCTTCTCCAACACCACAGTTCAAAAGCATCCATTCTTCTGTGCTCAGCTTTCTTTATAGTCCAACTCTCACATCCATACATGATGACTGGAAAAACCATAACCTTGACTAGACAGAGCAAAGCAATTTAGGGCTTTACAGTAAGAATGTCTTTAATTATTAAAACTCTGGAAATGATACTAAGATGTAACAAAAGTTAAAAATATAACTTTGACAAAGTAACTGGAGTGTCTCATTATTTCCATTTTGTGTTTTCTTTCTTAGTGCACAGTTCAGATGTTTGAAAGTTGTTCTTAAAGTTTGAGCATAGGCAAAACAATGTACCATGACACACAAGTAAATCAATCATTGTATGACCATTACTAACATCTGACTACTGGTTTTAATATTATATTCTCGAAAGGGGAAAATGTAGATGCTTTTATAGCTGAACTAACTACCCTGCAAATATTTAGTGTCTCCATCTGGTCATGGTTACTTGTAAATTCTTTTTCAGGATTTTGCTCAGGGTGATTTACAAATGCACAATTACAAAGGAAAAAAAAAATTGAACAGTGAATACTGCATCTTACTTATCTGAGTTATGTATGTGTTGTTTGTTCTTTTTAAATTGACAGTTAAAACTTGGTTTGCTTTAAGAAGTGGCTTTTTAACACAAAATCAATTTTCTATAATCTCTTAAGACCTACTTCTATTTCCATGAAGTATAAGTATACTTATCATGCATAAAGGTATAATGGCCAAGCATCCCTTCAGTAGAGCAGAATGGAAGAAGTGCTTAACCAGTGATTTTCCTTTCAAGCAGTAGAGTAGAATGAGCATGAACTTTGGAATCTGACAGGTTAAATTTTTCTCTTTTACCACTTAGACGAAGAAACTTATACAAGTTACATAGCTTTACCAAATTTCACTTCTAAAAAAGAAAAAGCAAAAGCATAATGCCTACCTTGCAGGGTTGTCAGGAAGTTTGAATGCTATAATGAATGCAAAATGACTATTACAGAGCCTGACACACAGTAGGTATTTAATAATTAAGTTTTTTTCCCTTTTGCTTCTTCAGCTAGCTGTCTAGATGGTTCCCTCATGTTTGGGAATGGCATTAGAACATTTGTATATGTATCCTTAGCCTAAAGCATAGAGTTGGCAGTCCCATTAAAAGTATGTAAGCTGTAAGTTCCAAACAAGTTGTATGTAAATTAGCTTTGGTAAAATTGTGTCATCTTAAATACAATACATAAGTATACTTTGTGAAAATATAGTTTTGCATGTTAGATTTGCTTGACATGGCTGCTTGTATCATTCAAAATATTATTTATAGCCAAATATCTTAATGAATCACAAATACTTTTCACACAATATCTCTTCTTTGTCTCCATTGGCTTGGTTATTCATTCAGCAAATATTTACTCACCACCAACTATGTGCCACAAACTATGCTGGATGCTGGAGGAAAAAACTTTTGATCAAAGCAGCCAGAATCCTTGCTATCCAAAAATTATGTCTAGTAGTGCCAACATAAATTAAACAAATGTCACAAATTCTGCATCTAAAATAAGTATTGACACTCCAGTTATTCAGGAGCATAATATTCATGAGAATAGTTATTTCTAAAACCGACTATTGAGTAAAACCTACTCAAATACCTAACAAATACTATTCCATCCTACTTTTAATTGATGTTATCCACTTCTACAACATATTCAGATCTTTTTTTGGAAGACAGCTGTGTCTCCTCAAAGGAAGAAAAGCTTTCAACGTATTATTTAGAGCCTCAGAAAAAAAATGTTTATCCAGCACAAAAAGAAGCTACTGAAATTATGCTTTTGAGTTATGTAGTATAAAATATAGATGATTAATCAAAATTTTCCATTAAGGGGCCACTTAAAGGTAAAGATATACTCCAAATCCTTGAATGTTAAACAGTAAATCACTGGCTGCCCTTCCCTCTATACTTTCTTCATGATTGGAAGCTAACAACAAACCAAATATATTTGTTACGATTTAGTTGCTTTTTAGAATTGGTTTCTTCCTCTCCTTTTACCTTCCTTCCTTCTAAAGGCTCACTTCTTGAGTCCTTTAGTTATATATTAGTAGTGTAAAAGAATGACTGATCTTCTTGGCACCCAAACTATTGCCAAGGAAGCAATCTTACACTAACTGGAATCTTGCTTCACATACTGAGTATTATAGATAGCCTTCTGCCTATTCCTTTATAGGCCTTGAAAGAAAAAAAAAAAAAAATGTGCCATCGGTTTCCATTATGATGGCCTGACTCCAGAAAGAAATGTGCAAACAAGTTTGTATATTTTTGCTAAACTTTCAGTTAGTTTAATTTAGAATTTAGATGTTCTTTCTAGCTGAGACATCATATGGTGTTAGTGTTATAGCTTCATTCTTTTACAAGTGGTTGACCAGTTTTCCCAGCATCACTTGTTAAAGAGTTTGTCTTTTCTCCATTGTATATTCTTGCCTCCTTTGTCAAAGGTAAGGTGTCCATTCATAGGTGTGTGGAATTACCTCTGGGCTTTCTATTTTGTTCCATTGATCTATATTTCTGTCTTTGTGCCAGTACCAAACTGTCTTGATGACTGTAACTTTACAATATAGCTTGAAGTCAGGGACGTTGATTCCTCCAGGTTCTTTCTTCTTTCTCAAGATTGCTTTGGCTATTTGACGTTTTGTTTTGTTTTATATTTCCATACAAATTGTGAAATTATTTGTTCTAGTTCTCTGAAAAATATCGTTGGCAGCTTGATTGGGATTGCACTGAATATTTAGATTGCTTTGGGTATTATACTCATTTTCACTATATTGATTATTCCGATCCATGAACATCATATATTTCTCCATCTATTTGTGTCCTTTTTTATTTCTTTCATCAGTGTTTTATAGTTTTTTGTATCTAGGTCTTTTGTTTCTTAAGGTAGATTTATTCCTAAGGATTTTATTCTTTTCATTGCAATGCTGAATGGAATTTTTTCCTTAATTTCTCTTTCTGTTTTGTCATTGTTAGTGTATAGGAATGCAAGGGATTTCTGTGTGTTAATTTTATATTCTGCAACTTTACTATATTCACTGATTAGCTCTAGTAACTTTCTGGTGGAGTCCTTTGGGTTTTCTATGTAGAGGATCATGTCATCTGCAAATACTGAGAGTTTTACTTCTTCTTTTCCAATCTGGATTCCTTTTATTTCTCTTTCTTCTCTGATTGCTGTGGCCAAAACTTCCAAAACTATGTTGACTAGCAGTGGTGAGAATGGGCACCCTTGTCTTGTTCCTGACTTTAGGGGAAACACTTTCAATTCTTCACCATTGAGGATAATGTTTGCTGTGGGTTTGTCATATATAGCTTTTATTATGTTGAGGTATGTTCCTTCTATGCCTGCTTTCTGGAGGGTTTTTATCATAAATGGATGTTGAATTTTGTCAAAGGCTTTCTCTGCAACTACTGAGATAATCATTTGTTTTTTATCTTTCAATATGTTAATGTGGTGTATTACATTGATTGATTTATGGATATTAAAGAATCCTTGCATCCCTGGGATAAAGCCCACTTGGTCATGATGTATGATTTTTTTTAATATGTTGTTGGATTCTGTTTGCTAGAATTTTGTCAAGGATTTTTGCATCTATGTTCATCAGTGATATTGGCCTGTAGTTTTCTTTTATTATGGCATCTTTGTCTGGTTTTGGTATTAGAGTGATGCTGGCCTCATAGAATGATGTTGGAAAGTTACCTTCCTCTGCAATTTTCCAGAAGAGTTTGAGTAGAATAGGTGTTAGCTCTTCTCTAAATTTTTGGTAGAATTCAGCTGTGTAGCCATCTGGTCCTGGGCTTTTGTTTGCTGGAAGATTCCTGATTACAGTTTTGATTTCCATGCTTGTAATGCGTCTGTTAAGATTTTCTATTTCTTCCTGGTTCACTTTTGGAAAGTTATATTTTTCTAATAATTTGTCCATTTCTTCCAAGTTGTTCATTTTATTGACATATAGTTGCTGATAGTAGTCTTTCATGTTCCTTTGTATTTCTGTGTTGTCTGTTGTGACTTCTCCATTTTCAGTTCTAATTTTGTTGATTTGATTTTTCTCCCTATATTTCTTGATGAGTCTGGCTAATGGCTTTTCTATTTTATTTATCTTCTCAAAGAACCAGCTTTTGGCTTTGTTGATTTTGTTATGGTCTCTTGTGTTTCTTTTGCATTTATTTCTGCCTTAATTTTTATGATTTCTTTCCTTCTACTAACCCTGGGGTTTTTCATTTCTTCCTTTTGTAGTTGCTTTAGGTGAGAGTTGGTTATTTATTTTACTTTTTTCTTATTTATTGAGGTAAGATTATATTACTATCAACCTTCCTCTTAGCACTGATTTTACTGAGTCCCATAGGTTTTGGGTTGTGTTTTCATTTTCATTCATTTCTATGCATATTTTGATTTCTTTTTTGATTTCTTCTGCGATTTGTTGGTTATTCAGAAGCAAGTTGTTTAGCCTCCGTATGTTGTAGTTTTTAATTGTTTTTCTTTTTTTTCCTGTAGTTGACATCTAATCTTACTGCATTGTGATCAGAGAAGATGCTTGGAATGATTTCAATTTTTTTTTTTTTTTTAATTTACCAAAACTAGATTTATGGCCCAGGATGTGATCTATCCTGGAGAAGATTCCATGTGCACTTGAAAAAAAGGTGAAATTCATTGTTTTGTGGTGAAATGTCCTATTTATATTTATTAGGTCTAACTGGCCCATTGTATCATTTAAAGTTTATGTTTCCTTGCTAATTTTCTGTTTAGTTGATCTATCCATAGGTGTGAATGGGGTATTGAAGTCTCCCAGTATTATTGTGTTAATTTCCCCTTTCATACTTGTTAGCATTTACCTTACATATTGTGGTGCACCTATGTTGGGTGCATATATATTTATAGTTGTTATATCTTCTTGGATTGATCCTTTGATCATTATGTAGTGTCCTTCTTTGTCTCTTTTCACAACCTTTATTTCAAAGTCTCTTTTATCTGATATGAGTATTGCTACTCCTGCTTTCCTTTGGTCTCCATTTGCATGAAATATATTTTTCCAGCCCTTAACTTTCAGTCTGTATGTGTCCCTTGTTTTGAGGTAGGTCTCTTGTAAACAGCACATATGAGGGTATTGTTTTTGCATTCATTCAGCCAGTCTTTGTCTTTTGGTTTGGGCATTCAACCCACTTACATTTAAGGTAATAATTTATAAATATGATCCTGTTGCCATTTACTTTGTCGTTTTGGGTTCGAGTTTATACACCTTTTCTGTGTTTTCTGTCTAGAGAAGATCCTTTAGCATTTGTTGAAGGGCTGGTTTGGAGGTGCTGAATTCTCTCAGCTTTTGACTGTCTGTAAAGCTTTTGATTTCTCCTTCATATCTAAATGAGATCCTTGCTGGGTATAGTAATCTGGGTTGTAGTTTTTTTTCTCTTTCATTACTTTAAATATGTCTTGCCATTCCCTTCTGGCCTGAAGAGTTTCTATTTAAAGATCAGCTGTTATCCTTATGGGAATCCCCTTGTGTGTTATTTGTTGTTTTCCCCTTTCTGCTTTTAATATTTGTTCTTTGTGTTTGATCTTTGTTAATTTGATTAATATGTATCTTGGGATGTTTTGCCTTGGATTTATCCTGTTTGGAACTCTCTGGGTTTCTTGGACTTGGGTGGCTAATTCCTTCCCCAATTTAGGGTAGTTTTCAACTATTATCTCCTCAAGTATTTTCTCATGGCCTTTATTTTTGTCTTCTTCTTCTGGGACTCCTATGATTCAAATGTTGGGGCATATGACATTGTCTCAGAGGTCTCTGAGGTTGTCCTCATTTCTTTTAATTCTTTTTTCCTCTTTGCTTCATTTAAGTCCACCATTCTATCTTCCACTTCACTTATCCTATCTTCTGACTCAGTTATTCTACTGTTGGTTCCCTCCAGAGTGTCTTTTATCTCATTTATTGCATTATTCATTGTTGACTGACTTTTTTTATTTCTTCTAGGTCCTTGTTAAACATTTCTTGCATCTTCTCAATCCTTGTCTCCAGGCTATTTTTCTGTAACCCCATTTTGTTTTCAAGATTTTGTATCATCTTTACTATCATTATTCTGAATTCTTTTTCAGGTAGACTCCCTATCTCCTCTTCTTTTGTTTGGTTTGGTGGGCATTTATCCTGTTCCTTTACCTGCTGAATATTTTTCTGCCTTTTCATCTTGTTTAGATTGCTCTGTTTGGGGTGGCCTTTCCTCCCTGTGGGTGGGGTTGGACAAGTGACTTGTCAAGATTTACTGGTTAGGGATGCTTGCGTTGGTGTTCTGGTGGGCGGAGCTGAATTTTTTCTCTCTGGAGTACAATGAAGTGTCCAGTAGTGATTTTTGAGATGTTTATGGGTTTTGTGTGGCTTTGGGCAGCCTGTATATTAAAGCTAAGAGCTATCTTCCTACGTTGCTGGAGAATTTACATGGCATGTCTTGCTCTGGAACTTGTTGGCTCTTGGGCCGAGCTTGGTTTCAGTGTAGATATGGAGACTTTTGGATGGAGCTCATAGTTTTTAGAAACTAATATTTAATTAAATACTAATAGTGAGCTGGCACACGGTTAAAAGGGAAGAGAGAACACACATAAACGCATCAAGGTTTTATATGGCATTTACCAAGTGCCAGTTATTGTATTTCATGTGTTGTGTTGGATACTGTTGTGAATAAAATAGGCATGGTTCTTTGTCATCACAGAATTCATAAACTGTTTTATGGTTTTTTTTGTTAGTTTCCTCTCCTACCCTCTGCAACCACTTGAAACCTGTGCAGTTTTAAATATCAGTCTCAAATCTCACTGATACAATTTTACCTTTTATATCAGTGCAACTAAAAACCTATCAGCCCATATCTTACCTAATCCTTTCATTTGTGGAATCTATGAAATGAGGTACCCTTAACACACCTGCACATTTCATTCAAGGTCAATCTTATATTGACCCCTGACCAAAAAGATTCTGCTTTTCTGGGGCCTTACTTAATTGCTGTCCCTTTTCTCTTCTGTATTCTATCTTCCTCTCTTCTGGCTCCATTTCTTCAATCCATAAACATGTTCAAGTTTCTCCTTTCCTCCCTCAAGGATGCCCCAAGGTAATATCAATATTACCACTTGATATTCTGTAAAATCATATTTCTTTGAAGATAGGTTCAGCATCATTAACAAAGACAACAATTTATTGGTATCTAAGTATATTGTTGATGGAATCATGAGTCTTAAAAAGCATTATTGGGAACTTTCTAATACTTATATTGCTAATTATCTCCTAGAAGTTGTTATGCACAACAACTTTGATCTGGAGTTCCTGCATGAGAAGCCACCTCTCTCTTACAGTGACAAGAACCTCATCAACCCCAAGGACCAAACAGCATACTTTGGCTGTTTCACTCTCCTCTTTTTCACTCTCGTCTTTCACCTTCATCAAGAGGCTGTTTAGTTCTTCTTCATTTTCTTCCATAAGGGTGGTGTCATCTGCAAATCTGAGGTTATTGGTATTTCTCTTGGCAATCTTGATTCCAGCTTGTGCTTTATTTAGTCCAGCATTTCTCATGATGTACTCTGCATACTAAGTTAAATAAGCAGTGTGACAACATACTTGAGGTACTTCTTTCCCGATTTGGATCCAGTCTGCTATTCCATGTCCAGTTCCAACTATTGCTTCTTGACCTGCACATAGATTTCTCAGGAGACAGGTCAGGTGGTCTGGTATTCCCATCTCTTGGCTCAAATTGTTGGGATCCACACAGCCAAAGCTTTGACATAGTCAATAAAGCAGAAGTATATATTTCTCTGGAACTCTCTATAATAACCTGCTTATTGATTTCTATGTCTTCAACCTTAACCTTAATAGACAGGTGTCATTCCTCCTGTCTGCCTTCTCTATGTCATCCTGACTCCTCTGTGCTTCCTCACTCCCTGCACCAATTCCTTATTGAATTTACTATCCTGAATATCAATTTATATCTCTATCTTATCCTCTAGAGTGTGAATTCTCAGTGAAGATATCCTATTAACTGTATTTTATTTAAAATGTTTAACACAATGACTAAGCAGTATGTAAGCATTTGTTGAATGACATGAGTGATACTTTTAAGTCTACTCTTTTTGCAGTGTGTTCTTTCTGCTAAAATGGAACATTAATGCTTTTTCAATATTTTATACAGTTTATCCAAACCAAGAAACAGTTATGTTTATGTAGGAAAATGGATAGGTTAGTCATCTAAATTCAAGTATCTACAAGACTGGGCTATTACCATAAATATCTGAAGTATCATAGTAGCAGTAATAAGAAGTGGCTTATCTTGCAACTTACTCAGGAGTGCACCCTCCACCTTAAAGCATTCATACTCAACTGAAAAAAACTGGGGACAAATAAATTTCATATTCTCTAGATTCATGGGTTCAAGCTGGTGATACCTGCTATAGATGTACTACAATAAATAACCCCTGTCATCTTAGCTCAGAAAATGGCAACTCATGGAGAAGGAAATGGCCCACTCCAATATTCTTGCCTGGAGAATCTCAGGGATGGGGGAGCCTGGTGGGCTGCCATCTATGGGATTGCAAAGAGTCAGACATGACTGAAGCAACTTAGCATGCATATATGCATATAAATGTATTCTACATATTATTTACAAGCTGGATAGTACAAAAGATAATGTAATTTTCATAGTTTTATATTTTCTGCTCTGCTCTTTTGACAGACCCAGTGTGTCCACATACCATGCATTACACTTTTCAACTTTTTCATAAAGTTTCCAATTTTTATTGATTTCATCATAGTGACATATTTTCTATCTGCAGGTTCCAATCATACTTTTGTTGCTATAAATACAGTAAATTTCAAAAAGAGTAGGTAATTAAGATTTTTATAAGAAAAATTATTAACTATTTTTTCTGTACTCTAATAATACCTAAGCATTGTTGTTTTTGTTGTTTAGTTGATAAGTCATGTTCAACACTTTTGCAACCCCATGGACTGTAGCTGACCAGGCTCCAAGAATGCTGGGGTGGGTTGACATTTCCTTCTCCAGGGGATCTCACCAACCAAGGGATTGACCTGCATCTCTTGCATTTGCAGGTGGATCCTTTACCACTAAGCCACCAGGGAAAATGAAAGAACTGATTCAAAAAGATATGTGCTCCCCAGCGTTCATGGCAGCATTATTTACAGTTGTAGGCTATGGAGGCAACCTGGGTGTACATCAATGGATAGATGGATAAACAGGATACAGTGTATGTATGTGGTCCAATGTCACTCAGCCACAAAGGAGACTGAAGTTTTGCCATTTGCAACAAACGTGGATGGACTTGGAACATATATTGATCTGGGTAGGGTGATTCAGACAAAAAGGGACAAGTACAATGAGGATATGTGGAATCTAAAAAATAAATCAAACTAGTGAATATAATAAAACAGACTCATGGATACAGAGTACAGACAGGTGGTTGAAAATGGGACTAGGTAAGTGCAAGGTAGGGATAGAGGTTTAAGAGGTACAAGCTACTATATGCAAAATAAATAAAAGACAAGGATATATTATACAAAACAGGGAACATAGCCAATATTTTATAATAACTAAAAATTGAATATAACTTTTATAAGTTGTGAATCACTATGTTGTACACCTGAAACTTATGTAATACTCTACATAAACTGTACGTCAGTAAAAATAAAAAATAAAGACTGAGTATAGGAAGAAGTATTTAGCAGTTCCAAAGAGAATATTTTTATTTTATTTTATTTTATTTTTAAACTTTACATAACTGTATTACTTTTGCCAAATATCAAAATGAATCCGCCACAGGTATACATGTGTTCCCCATCCTGAACCCTCCTCCATCCTCCCTCCCCATTCCATCCCTCTGGGTCGTCCCAGTGCACCAGCCCCAAGCATCCAGAATCGTGCATCGAACCTGGAGTGGCAACTCGTTTCATACATGATATTTTACATGTTTCAATGCCATTCTCCCAAATCTTCCCACCCTTTCCCTCTCTCACAGAGTCCATAAGACTGTTCTATACATGAGTGTCTCTTTTGCTGTCTCGTACACAGGGTTATTGTGACCATCTTTCTAAATTCCATATATATGTGTTAGTATACTGTATTGGTGTTTTTCTTTCTGGCTTACTTCACTCTGTATAATAGGCTCCAGTTTCATCCACCTCATTAGAACTGATACAAATGTATTCTTTTTAATGGCTGAGTAATACTCCATTGTGTATATGTCCCACAGCTTTCTTATCGATTCATCTGCTGATGGACATCTAGGTTGCTTCCATGTCCTGGCTATTATAAACAGTGCTGCGATGAACATTGGGGTACACGTGTCTCTTTCCCTTCTGGTTTCCTCAGTGTGTATGCCCAGCAGTGGGATTGCTGGATCATAAGGCAGGTCTATTTCCAGTTTTTTAAGGAATCTCCACACTGTTCTCCATAGTGGCTGTACTAGTTTGCATTCCCACCAACAGTGTAAGAGGGTTCCCTTTTCTCCACACCCTCTCCAGCATTTATTACTTGTAGACTTTTGGATCGCGGCCATTCTGACTGGTGTGAAATGGTACCTCATAGTGGTTTTGATTTGCATTTCTCTGATAATGAGTGATGTTGAGCATCTTTTCAAGTGTTTGTTAGCCATCTGTATGTCTTGTTTGGAGAAATGTCTATTTAGTTCTTTGGCCCATTTTTTGATTGGGTCATTTATTTTTCTGGAGTTGAGCTGTAGGAGTTGCTTGTATATTCTCGAGATTAGTTGTTTGTCAGTTGCTTCATTTGCTATTATCTTCTCCCATTCTGAAGGCTGTCTTTTCACCTTGCTAATAGTTTCCTTTGATGTGCAGAAGCTTTTAAGGTAAATTAGGTCCCATTTGTTTATTTTTGCTTTTATTTCCAATATTCTGGGAGGTGGGTCATAGAGGATCCTGCTGTGATGTATGTCAGAGAGTGTTTTGCCTATGTTCTCCTCTAGGAGTTTTATAGTTTCTGGTCTTACATTTAGATCTTTAATCCATTTTGAGTTTATTTTTGTGTATGGTGTTAGAAAGTGTTCTAGTTTCATTCTTTTACAAGTGGTTGACCAGATTTCCCAGCACCACTTGTTAAAGAGATTGTCTTTAATCCATTGTATATTCTTGCCTCCTTTGTCAAAGATAAGGTGTCCATATGTGCGTGGATTTATCTCTGGGCTTTCTATTTTGTTCCATTGATCTATATTTCTGTCTTTGTGCCAGTACCATACTGTCTTGATAACTGTGGCTTTGTAGTAGAGCCTGAAGTCAGGTAGGTTGATTCCTCCAGTTCCATTCTTCTTTCTCAAGATCGCCTTGGCTATTCGAGGTTTTTTGTATTTCCATACAAATTGTGAAATTATTTGTTCTAGCTCTGTGAAGAATGCTGTTGGTAGCTTGATAGGGATTGCATTGACTCTATAGATTGCTTTGGGTAGTATACTCATTTTCACTATATTGATTCTTCCAATCCATGAACATGGTTTATTTCTCCATCTGTTAGTGTCCTCTTTGATTTCTTTCACCAGTGTTTTATAGTTTTCTATATATAGGTCTTTAGTTTCTTTAGGTAGATATATTCCTAAGTATTTTATTCTTTCCATTGCAATGGTGAATGGAATTGTTTCCTTAATTTCTATTTCTATTTTCTCATTATTAGTGTATAGGAATGCAAGGGATTTCTGTGTGTTGATTTTATATCCTGCAACTTTACTATAGTCATTGATTAGTTCTAGTAATTTTCTGGTGGAGTCTTTAGGGTTTTTTATGTAGAGGATCATGTCGTCTGCAAACAGAGAGAGCTATACTTCTTCTTTTCCAATTTGGATTCCTTTTATTTATTTTTCTGCTCTGATTGCTGTGGCCAAAACTTCCAAAACTATGTTGAATAGTAATGGTGAAAGTGGGCACCCTTGTCTTGTTCCTGACTTTAGAGGAAATGCTTTCAATTTTTCACCATTGAGGATAATGTTTGCTGTGGGTTTGTCATAGATAGCTTTTATTATGTTGAGGTATGCTCCTTCTATTCCTGCTTTCTGGAGAGTTTTTATCATACATGGATGTTGAATTTTGTCAAAGGCTTTCTCTGCATCTATTGAGATAATCATATGGTTTTTATTTTTCAATTTGTTAATGTGGTGTATTACATTGATTGATTTGCGGATATTGAAGAATCCTTGCATCCCTGGGATAAAGCCCACTTGGTCATGGTGTATGATCTTTTTAATGTGTTGTTGGATTCTGATTGCTAGAATTTTGTTAAGGATTTTTGCATCTATGTTCATCAGTGATACTGGCCTGTAGTTTTCTTTTTTGGGGGGATCTTTGTCAGGTTTTGGTATTAGGGTGATGGTGGCCTCATAGAATGAGTTTGGAAGTTTACCATCCTCTGCAATTTTCTGGAAGAGTTTGAGCAGGATAGGTGTTAGCTCTTCTCTAAATTTTTGGTAGAATTCAGCTGTGAAGCCGTCTGGGCCTGGGCTTTTGTTTGCTGGAAGATTTTTGATTACAGTTTCAATTTCCATGCTTGTGATGGGTCTGTTAAGATATTCTATTTCTTCCTGGTCGAGTTTTGGAAAGTTGTACTTTTCTAAGAATTTGTCCATTTCTTCCTCGTTGTCCATTTTATTGGCATATAATTGTTGATAGTAGTCTCTTATGATCCTTTGTATTTCTGTGTTGTCTGTTTTGATCTCTCCATTTTCATTTCTAATTTTATTGATTTGATTTTTCTCCCTTTGTTTCTTGATGAGTCTGGCTAATGGTTTGTCAATTTTATTTATCCTTTCAAAGAACCAGCTTTTGGTTTTGTTGATTTTTGCTATGGTCTCTTTTGTTTCTTTTGCATTTATTTCTGCTGTAAGTTTTAAGATTTCTTTCCTTCTACTAACCCTGGGGTTCTTCATTTCTTCCTTTTCTAGTTGCTTTAGGTGTAGAGTTAGGTTATTTATTTGACTTTTTTCTTGTTTCTTGAGGTGTGCCTGTATTGCTATGAACTTTCCCCTTAGGACTGCTTTTACCGTGTCCCACAGGTTTTGGGTTGTTGTGTTTTCATTTTCATTCATTTCTATTGCAAATTTTGATTTCTTTTTTGATTTCTTCTGAGATTTGTTGGTTATTCAGCAGCGTGTTGTTCAGCCTCCATATGCTGGATTTTTTAATAGTTTTTCTCCTGTAATTGAGATCTAATCTTACTGCATTGTGGTCAGAAAAGATGCTTGGAATGGTTTCTATTTTTTTGAATTTACCAAGGCTAACTTTATGGCCCAGGATGTGATCTATCCTGGAGAAGGTTCCATGTGCGCTTGAGAAGAAGGTGAAATTCATTGTTTTGGGATGAAATGTTCTATAGATATCAATTAGGTCTAACTGGTCTATTGTATCGTTTAAAGTTTGTGTTTCCTTGTTAATTTTCTGTTTAGTTGATCTATCCATAGGTGTGAGTGGGGTATTAAAGTCTCCCACTATTATTGTGTTATTGTTAATTTCTTCTTTCATACTTGTTAGCATTTGTCTTACATACTGCAGTGCTCCCGTGTTGGGTGCATATATATTTATAATTGTTATATCTTCTTCTTGGATTGATCCTTTGATCATTATGTAGTGACCTTCTTTGTCTCTTTTCACAGTCTTTGTTTTAAAGTCATTTTATCTGATATGAGTATTGCTACTCCCGCTTTCTTTTGGTCCCTATTTGCATGGAAAATCTTTTTCCAGCCCTTCACTTTCAGTCTGTATGTGTCCCCTGTTTTGAGGTGGGTCTCTTGTAGACAACATATGTAGGGGTCTTGTTTTTGTATCCATTCAGCCAGTCTTTGTCTTTTGGTTGGGGCATTCAACCCACTTACGTTTAAGGTAATTACTGATAAGTATGACCCCTTGCCATTTACTTTATTGTTTTGGGTTCGAATTTATACACCGTTTTTGTGTTTCCTGTCTAGAGAATATCCTTTAGTATTTGTTGGAGAGCTGGTTTGGTGGTGCAGAATTCTCTAGGCTTTTGCTTGTCTGAAAAGCTTTTGATTTCTCCTTCATACTTGAATGAGATCCTTGCTGGGTACAATAATCTGGGCTGTAGGTTATTTTCTTTCATCATTTTAAGTATGTCTTGCCATTCCCTCCTGGCATGAAGAGTTTCTATTGAAATATCAGCTGTTATCCTTATGGGTATTCCCTTGTGTGTTATTTGTTGTTTTTCCCTTGCTGCTTTTAATATTTGTTCTTTGTGCTTGATCTTTGTTAATTTGATTAATATGTGTCTTGGGGTGTTTCGCCTTGGGTTTATCCTCTTTGGGACTCTCTGAGTTTCTTGGAGTTGAGTGATTATTTCCTTCCCCATTTTAGGGAAGTTTTCAACTATTATCTCCTCAAGTATTTTCTCATGGTCTTTCTTTTTGTCTTCTTCTTCTGGGACCCCTATGATTCGAATGTTGTAGCATTTAATATTGTCCTGGAGGTCTCTGAGATTGTCCTCATTTCTTTTAATTCGTTTTTCTTTTGTCCTCTCTGATTCTATTTCTACCATTCTATCTTCTAATTCACTAATCCTATCTTTTGCCTCTGTTATTCTACTATTTGTTGCCTCCAGAGTGTTTTTAATTTCACTTATTGCATTATTCATTATATATTGACTCTCTTTTATTTCTTCTAAGTCCTTGTTAAACCTTTCTTGCAACTTCTCAATCCTTGCCTCCAGGCTATTTATCTGTGATTCCATTTTAATTTCAAGATTTTGGATCAATTTCACTATCATTATTCGGAATTCTTTATCAGGTAGATTCCCTATCTCTTCCTCTTTTGTTTGGTTTGGTGGGCATTTATCCTGTTCCTTTATCTGCTAGGTATTCCTCTGTCTCTTCATCTTGTTTAAATTGCTGAGTTTGGGGTGTCCTTTCTGTATTCTGGCAGTTTGTGGAGTTCTCTTTATTGTGTTGTTTCCTTGCTGTGTGGGTTTGTACAGGTGGCTTCTCAAGGTTTCCTGGTTAGGGAAGTTTGTGTCGATGTTCTGGTAGATGGAGCTGTATTTCTTCTCTCTGGAGTGTAATGAAATGTCCAGTAATGAGTTATGAGATGTCTATGGTTTTGGGGTGACTTTGGGCAGCCTGTATCTTGAAGCTCAGGGCTGTGTTCCTTTGTTGCTGGAGAATTTGCTTGGTATGTCTTTCCCTGGAACTTGTTGGCCCTTGTGTGGTGCTTGGTTTCAGTGTCGGTATGGAGGCGTTTGATGAGCTCCTGTCAATTAATGTTCCTTGGAGTGAGGAGTTCCCTGGAATCAGGGTTTGGACTTCAGCCTCCTACTTCCAGTTATCGGTCTTATTTTTACAGTAGTTTCAAAACTTCTCCTTATATACAGCACCATTGATAAAACATCTACGTTAAAGATGAAAAGTTTCTCTACTGTGAGGGTCACTCAGAGAGGTTTACAGCCTTACATGGAGAAGAGAAGAGGGAGGAGGGAGTTAGAGGTGACCCAAATGAGATGAGGTGGAATCAATAGTGGAGAGAGTGGGCTAGCCAGTAGTCACTTCCTTATGTGCACTCCACAACTGGACCGCTCAGAGATGTTCACGGAGTTATACAGAGAAGAGAAGGAGGAGGCAGGAGACAGAGGTGGCCAGAAGGATAAAAGGGGGGAATGAAAAGGAGGAGACAGATCCAGCCAGTAATCAGTTCCTTAAGTGTTCTCCACCGCTGGAACACACAGAAATTCACAGAGTTGGGTAGAGTAGAGAGGGTTTAGGGAGGAGATACAGGCGACCTGGTGGAGAAAATGGAGAGTCCAAAGGGAGAGAGAGCAATCAAGCCAGTAATCTCGTACCCTAGTGAAAAATGGGTCCTGAAGATTGGGTTCTTAAAGGTACAAAATTGGTAACAAATACATAAAAGCAAAAATAAAAAACCTAGAGTAGAGTTTGGAATTTCAAAAATGTGATGTTAATGAAAATAATAAGGAAAAGAAAGAGAGAAAAAAACAAACAAAGAAAAACAAACAAGGTCGCAAAAATTATAAAGAAACTACAGGTACAAAATTGATAACTAATACCAAAAAGCAAAAATTAAAAATCTAGAGTAGAGTTTGGAATTTCAAAAATACAACGTTAAAAAAAAAAGAAGAAAAATTAAGAGAGAAAACAAACAAACCAACAAAAACAATGTCGCAAAAATTATAAAGAAAATTCAGGTACAAAATTGATATCAAATACCAAAAAGCATAAATTAAAAATCTTGAGTAGAGTTTGGAATTGCAGATATATGATGTTATATAAAAGAAGAAGAGAAAGAAACAGAGGGGAAAAAAAGAAAAAAAAAGTCACAGAAATTATAAAAAAAAAACTATAGGTACAAAATTGATAACATATACCAAAAGGCTAAAATTAAAAATCTAGAGTAGAGTTTGGAATTTCAAAAATACAATGTTAAAAAGAAGAAGAAGAAGAAAAATAAAGAGAGAAAACAAACAAACCAACAAAAAAAAATGTCACAAAAATTATAAAGAAAATATAGGTACAAAATTGATATCAAATACCAAAAAGCATAAATTAAAAATCTTGAGTAGAGTTTGGAATTGCAGATATACGATGTTATATAAAAGAAGAAGAAAAAGAAACAGAGGAAAAAAAAAGTCACAGAAATTATGAAAAAAACTATAGGTACAAAATTGATAACATATACCAAAAGGCTAAAATTAAAAATCTAGAGTAGAGTTTGGAATTTCAAAAATACAATGTTAAAGAAAAGAAGAAAAAGAAAAAAAAAAAAACACGGTCAAAAAATTATAAAATATATATATGAAGTTTGCTGAAGAAGAAAAAAAAAATAGGGTCTTTTTTTTTTTTTTTGCAAAGTACTAGTTAAAAAAGTGAAAATTAAAGGACAATAGAGGACTTAAAATTTAAAAAAAAAAATTAAAAAAAAAAGAAAGAAAGATTGATCGTAAAAATAGTAAAAATATATCTAGGTCTTTCTCTGGTTTTGTTGTGAGTATTGTGGGTTCAGTTCATTTTTGGCTAGTTCCTTAGTCCGACTTATATTTCTCAAGATCTATAGGCCCCTTCCTATGTAATCCGTAGTAACCACAGGGTTTTAATCTATGGTCTGTAGCTTCCAAGGCGTTTCCCTCTGTTATAGCTTCTTCTGTTTGCTGGTCTCTTCAGTGTCTGGTTCCCGCCCTGACACAAAGGGGACTGTTGAGGACACTATTTTTTTTTTTTTTTTAGGCTCACTTGTTCAGCCGTGCTGTGGGGAGGGAGGGAGGGATGCTGCAAACAAATAACACTGGCGCGCGTGCGCAGTGCCTCAGCCACACTGGGTCTGCCCCCACTCACGGAGCGTGTAGCCTCCCTGCCCACACTGCTCGGGCTCTAGGTTGTTCCGCCGGGAACAATCAGAGGCCGGCCCTGGGCTGAGCTCCCAGGTCCAAGCCGCTCTGGTTCAGGCACTCGGGTAGTCCTCAGAGGCGCAGACTCGGTTGGGCCTGCGTTTTGTGTTCTTCCCAGATCTGAGCAGCTCAGGTGATGAGGTGTTTGGCGGGCGCCAATGCTGCGACTTATCGCCTCCCTGCCACTCGGTTATCTGGGTGTAAAACTGGCGCATCTTCTCAGGCAGATGTTGACCGTCCAGACCCCCAAGAAGTTTTAGTTAGCAAAGAAGCCTGCTTACAGTTTTATAGATAGGGTCTCTCTGGGGCTGCGATTGCCCCCTTCCGGCTCTGGCTGCCTGTCACCGGAGGGGGAAGGTCTGCAGCCGGCTATCTCTGTTCAGTCCTTTGTTCTGTGCACGGGCCTGGCGGTGTCTTAGGCTAGGGCTGGCTTTTCGCGTGGTAGATATCCCACAGTCTGGTTTGCTAGCCCAAATTATTTCACTCAGATAGCGCTCAGGAAATTCGGCCCGATTCTTACTCTAAGGGACACAGCCTGCGCAGCACTTTTCTGCCCAGCCCCCGCTTGCTAATGCCGTGTGCAGGCGTCTGCGCTGCTTCTCCGCTGGGGGAGTTACTGTAGGGCTCACAATCTGCGATTTTTAATTGTTTTTTTTTTTTTTTTTTTTCCTCCCTTTTATGTTGCCCTCTGTGCTTCCAAAGCTCAGCACAGATTCGGCAGTGAGAAGGTTTCCTGGTGTTTGGAAACTTTTCTCTCTTTAAGACTCCCTTCCCGGGACGGAACTCCGTCCCTCTCTCTTTTGTCTCTTTTTTGTCTTTTATATTTTTTCCTACCTCCTTTCGAAGAGTTGGGCTGCTTTTCTGGGTGCCTGATGTCCTCTGCCAGCATTCAGAAGTTGTTTTGTGGAATTTACTCGACGTTTAAATGCTCTTTTGATGAATTTGTGGGGGAGAAAGTGTTCTCCCCGTCCTACTCCTCCGCCATCTTGGCTCCTCCCCCGAGAATAATTTTAACATTAAATAAATTTCTGTGACCTATATTTTCATGTACTAAGGAATAATTAATATTTTCCTTCATATAAAATGTAAATAATAGTAACAACAATAAAATAGCAATAATAATAAATGAGGTAACATATGTGAATGTTCTTAGTAAAATGTAAAGATGTATCTAAATGAATAAGCTGTTGTCTTTAATTTTTTAATCTTTTGCCTACACATCCTAGCACTTCTGTAGCAGGAAAGTCTGGGAAAATTATTCAAGGCAATAGATTTTCACAAATGCTAACAAAGTCAGCTAATTTACCAAAACCATCAGAGTGGAGAATTTGTTTACTTCTTGGGTATCTACCAACGTCATAATGACCAGCAGGTAGAACAAATGAAGTAACACATAAGCACAAAGTACCTATTATGTTTACCCTGACTAATCCATGAGAAGGAAAAATCAACAGATCTAGGCCAATATCTCCAGCATAATAAGGCATTTTACCTTACAATCCTTATAAGTTCACCTATATCTGGCTCACAAATTCTTCCCTAGCTCTATCTGCAAAATGTAATGACTACTTCATTTGTTGTTCTAACTAACCATTTTTAACATTATTTGCATTGGTAAATATTAGTATAAAGAAGAGATTTATCACCATAGCAGCTAGCAATGAGACTTGCGTAGTTCAATTTATATTGAGACTTGTGTGCAACATGGCAGTGTTCCATTCTTAAGCTACCTCACTTCTGTGATCATAGGAATATAAATATCCTTTAGTTTCCTCTTTTTTTTAGCTTACCTCCTTCTCCTCAGTGTTTGCCTTACTGTTCTTCTTCCCTGAACTTACAGAGTCATCACATTCTATTTCTGATAACCAAAATTAATGCATTTCCCTCCTCCAATATTAATAGATGCAATTTTTATTAATATTACTCAACAATTATAGTTGAAATATATCTATAAACATTTATGCAATATGTCTACAGCATGCAGTATCTAACATAAGAGAGAAACAAATAACTTGATTACAATATAATAATACAAAGTAATAAAATATCTGAGAGAATGAGAATATATCAAATTATATAAAATGATAAGCTTCCTTAAAATATTGTATTTTTTTTTTAATTTACTGGGCTTACCAGGTGGCACTAGTGGAAAAGAATCTGTCTGTCAATGCAGGAAACACAAAAGATGTGAGTTAAATCCCTGGGTTTGGGAGATCCCCTAGGGTAGAAAATGGCAACCCACTCCAGTAATGCTGCCTGAAATTCCATGGGCAGAGAAGCCTGGCCAGTTATAGTCCATGGGGCCACAAAGAGTTGGACATGACTGAGCACAAATTATATGAGTTACAGATGTGCAACAGAGTGACTTATTTATGTACTTGTTTACTCAACAAAATATCCATTGGGGAATGAAAGATGACTAAGACTCCCAGGAATCTCATGGCTATTGCTAGGGATAAACAATATGAAAAATAATTGTAATGAACAGCTTAAAAAGCTCAGTGTTTCAAAAAATGTATAGAACAAGAAATAACAAAAGAGGAGGGGCCTCTAATTCAGCCTAAGGAAATCAGGAAAAGTTTGTAAGAAAATAAAATTTCTGCATTATAGAATTGATAATTCATCAGTTCAGTTCAGTTCAGTTGCTCAGTCGTGTCCAACTCTGCGACCCCATGAATTGCAGCACGCCAGGCCTCTCTGTCCATCACCAACTCCCGGAGTTCACTCAAACTCACATCCTTCAAGTCGGTGATGCCATCCATCCAGCCATCTCATCCTCTGTCGTCCCCTTCTCCTCCTGCCCCCAACCCCTCCCAGCATCAGAGTCTTTTCCAATGAGTCAACTTTTCCCATGAGGTGGTCAAAGAACTGGAGTTTCAGCGTAAGCATCATTCCTTCCAGAGAACACCCAGGATTGATCTCCTTTAGAATGGACTGGTTGGATCTCTTTGCTGTCCAAGGGACTCTCAAGAGTCTTCCCCAACACCACAGTTCAAAAGCATCAATTCTTTGGTGCTCAGCTTTCTTCACAGTCCAACTCTCACATCCATACATGGCTACTGGAGAGAAAACATAGCAAAGTAATGTCTCTACTTTTTAATATGCTATCTAGGTTGGTCATAACTTTCCTTCCAAGGAGTAAGCGTCTTTTAATTTCATGGCTGCAGTCACCATCTGCAGTGATTTTGGAGCCCCCCAAAAATAAAGTCTGACACTGTTTCCACTGTTTCCCCATCTATTTCCTATGAAGTGATGGGACCAGATGCCATGATCTTCGTTTTCTGAATGTTGAGCTTTAAGCCAACTTTTTTACTCTCCACTTTCACTTTAATCAAGAGGCTTTTTAGTTCCTCTTCACTTTCTGCCATAAGGGTGGTGTCATCTGCATAGCTGAGGTTATTGATATTTCTCCTGGCAATATTGATTCCAGCTTGTGCTTCTTCCAGCCCAGCGTTTCTCATGATGTACTCTGCATAGAAGTTAAATAAGCAGGGTGACAATATACAGCCTTGATGTACTCCTTTCCCTATTTGGAACCAGTCTGTTGTTCCATGTCCAGTTCTAACTGTTGCTTCCTGACCTGCATATAGGTTTCTCAAGAGTCAGGGCAGGTGGTCTGGTATTCCCATCAGCCCAAAATATATCAGGGGTTATGCCAAACATAAGTTTGGATGAAATTTCTACTTTAGACCATAACATCTTAGTAACATATACAGCAAAGACTTACAGAATTATTACTAATTCTATAATATAAAGCATACACTGTAAAAACAATTATAGAGCAACACTGACATATCTATATACTACCATGTGTAAAATAGATAGCTGCAGGAAACTGCTGTAACAGAGGGAGATCAGACTGGTGCTCTGTGATGACCTAGAGTGGTGGTGGAGAGGGGTGGATGGGAGGAAGGATCAAGAAGAAGCAGATACATTATAGTTGATTCACTGTTGTATGGCAGATACATTATAGTTGATTCACTGTTGTATGTATAGTTGATTCAGCTGTTTTATGGCAGAAACCAACAAACCATTGTAAAGCAGTTCAGCCCAGTTCAGTCAGTCAGTCGCGTCCGACTCTTTGTGACCACATGGACTGCAGCATGCCAGGCCTCTTTGTCCATCACCAACATCTAGAGTTTACCCAAATTCATCTCCATTGAGTCGGTGATGCCATCCAACCATCTCATCCTCTGTTGTCCCCTTCTCCTCCAGCCTTTAAACTTTCCCAGCCTTGAGTCAGCCCTTCACATCAGGTGGCTAAATATTGGAGTTTCAGCTTCAACATCAGTCCTTTCAATGAACACTCAGGACTGATCTCCTTTAGTAGGGACTGGTTGGATCTCCTTGCAGTCCAAGGGACTCTCAAGAGCCTTCTCCAACACCACAGTTCAAAAGCATCAATTCTTTGGCACTCAGCTTTCTTTATACTCCAACACTCACATCCATACATGACTACTGGAAAAACCATAGCCTTAACTAGATGCACCTTTGCTGGCAAAGTAATGTCTCTGCTTTTGGTTATGCTGTCTAGGTTGGTCATAACTTTCCTTCCAAGGAGTAAGCATCTTTTAATTTCATGGCTGCAATCACCATCTGCAGTGATTTTGGAGCCCAAAATAATCAAGCCTGTCACTGTTTCTATTGTTTCCCCATCTATTTGCGCTGAAGTAATGGGACCAGATGCCATGATCTTAGTTTTCTGAATGTTGAGCTTTAAGCCAACTTGTTCACTCTCCTCTTACACTTTCATCGAGTGGCTCTTTAGTTCTTCACTTCCTGCCTAAAGGTGGTGTGATCTGCATATCTATGATTATTGATATTTCTCTGGAAATCTTGATTCCAGCTTGTGCTTCATTCACAGTGTTTCTCATGATGTACTCTGCTTATAAGTTAAATAACCAGGTTGACAGTATACAGCCTTGAAATATTCTTTTTCCTATTTGGAGCCAATCTGTTGTTCCATATCCAGTTTTAACTATTGCTTCCTGACTTGCATACAGATTTCTCAAGAGGCAGGTCAAGTGGTCTGGTATTCCGATCTCTTGAAGAATTTTCTGCAGTTTGTTGTGATCCACACAGTCAGAGGCTTTGACATAGTCAATAAAGCAAAAATAGATGTTTTTCTAGAACTCTATTAAGAAGAGGCAGCAAGAATACCCAGAGGAACTATACAAAAAACAAACAAACAAACAAAACAAAAAAAAAAACCTCTTCATGACCCAGATAATAACAATGGTGTGATCACTTACCTAGAGCCAGGCATTCTGGAATGTGAAGTCAAGTGGGCCTTAGGAGGCATCACTAAGAACAAAGCTAGTGGAGGTGATGGAATTCCAGTTGAGTTCTTTCAAATCCTTAAAGATGATGCTGTGAAAGTGCTGCACTCAATATCCCAGCAAATTTGGAAAACTCAGCAGTGGCCACATGGAAATGGTCAGTTTTCTTTCCAATCCCAAAGAAAGGCAGTGCCAAAGAATGCCCAAATTACCACACAATTGCTCTCATCTCACACGCTAGTTAAGTAATGCTCAAAATCCTCCAAGTCATGCTTCAACAATATGTGAACCATGAACTTCCAGATGTTTAAGCTAGATTTAGAAAAGATAGAGGAACCAGAGATCAAATTGTCAGTATCTGCTGGATCATCAAAAACGCAGGAGAGTAAATGTAAAGAAATTATCCTCCAAGCAAAAATAAATTAATTGAATAAAAAACAATTATAAGTATTAGATATTTAAAATGTATATTGACTTTGCAGATGCCAAAAGACAGAACTGGGGAACTGGAAGCAATAATAATTTAAAAACAAGAGTGGACTGTGCAGCTTTCCTTGAGAGGATTTTAACTAAATGTATGAATGGGAACATGATTTTAAAGACATTGCCAACAAGTCGCATGAAGTTGGAGCTAAGACTACCATATAGACCAGGCTATAGCTTTAGTGAAAAAGCGTATTTTTAGTGGCTTCCTAAGAGCTCTTTAAACAAAAAAAATCATAATGATGGTCTCCCATGAGAATTTTTATACAATTGCCTGCTCTCATGTAAGTTTCCCATACAAAGTTATGCACTCTGCATTTTCTAAGAGCCCATAAACTGAGAAATTCATGGATATTGCACATAACATATGCACATGCACACACAACAGCACCACTATGGCCACCAAATGTACAAATGCACTGACGTCCTTGGCAGAGTAATGGCAAATACGCTTTGGAGAAATGTTTCTCTGAAGCAGATTTCTATAAATTCTCACAAACAGACTTTGCTAAAATGAGCTCAGTATGCAAAACTATGTAACTAGAATGTTGACAACTCACCTTGAGCAAGCATTAGAATCCACACAAAGAAGTGTTAAGCTACCAAGGGTTTCAGAAATATCAGATAGAGGCTATATGTTTAAAATTTTTAAACACATGAGGAACTACAATATTGAATAATAAAATATATGACAGGAACACAGTTTCTGGGATCAAATGCTTACATATCTCTCTGTTATTCAGATGGAATATGGATATATTTATTAAATTTAGAATTTTACAACCAAGGTGGCAGTGTAGAAGACCCAATCTTCTGTCTTCCCACAGAGAACAATAATTAGGCAGTTGTCCTCAAATGAAAATAGTTCTTAGAAAGCTCGGGAGCACACTTACAAAGCTTCAGAAACACCAAAGAACAAAAATCTTAGAAGCCACACAAAAATGATAGAAAGAAAAATTTCATTTTGTCTTCATCATCCCTGCTCAGTGCCCAAAGGGGGCTCCCAACCTGAGAGGGTTCTCTTGGTCTGGTAAAGAAGAGCAAGGTGAGTGATCAGTTTCCCCAGTCTTTTAGGGTACCCAGGTACCCACTGCACCAGGTACCCACTGTGGTTTTACCACATCCAGAGACCAGAGATACAGAGACATCTAGGAATAATGAAGAAGGGAAGAGGTCACCAATAATAGCCATGTGCAGAAAAGACCTGGGTTTCAGGAGCCTGCTTGTCAGAGGATCACAGTAGGCTTCATGACTAAGGATCTCAACAGCCCTTAAAGACTTTGCAGACCAGCACAACTTTTATCACTGGACCCCAGCAAGCTAGTCTACAGCAGACCCAAGCAGATTTCTCTGCTGAAGAAACCAATTAGAACAACCATCACAGAGTCCCTGTATATTTCATGGCTGAAATTTTTGTCCTCCATATTTTCACATTCACAGATGTCAGTTGCCTGATTCCATTGCTGCTTTCTTCCTTCCTCTTTTCCAGACCCAAGGTCTGTACTAGCATTCAGAGCCAGCCTCTAAAATTACATTCATGCAGGATGCCAGCCTGGACCCCTGTAGCCAACTCCTACTGCTGTGTGCACACCCATTATTAGTTCCTATAGTCATATAAGTGCTCACTAAAAGCCAAGGTCCCCACACCTGCTGTGACCCCAGATCTCACCCTGACCTTTCTCACTGGCCTGCACTGCAGTTAGTTACCTATAGCTTGTCCTAGTAGCCAACACCTGCGCAATCCCTGCCCTGATTCCCATCACCAGCTGCCACCCCATCATGCATACACTTGCAGTTAGCCCATGCTGTCACATGACTACATGCAAACAACCTGGGCTTCCAAAACTGCTAGTGTTCTTGCAGCTAGCCCTGGATGCTGCTTCCAGTCTCAGCTCTCACCACTGTATGTGCTTATGCAGCCAGCCAAGGATGTGCACACCATTGGTTCTAGCCACCACTGTCACCTTCTCTTGACCCTTGCTACTGGATCTGAAGATGCTGTGAGAACCCCAGCAGCCTTAGTGGCCACTGTGCAATCACGCCCACTGCTCTTACTAAGGACCATGCAATTTTCAATGTCATAGACCCCAGCTGCCTGAGCTGATAAGGGAAACATAACAGCACAAAAGGAACACAGTAAATATCCAGTAACTGACCCCAAGGAAATGATGATCCATGAATTGCCTGACAAAGAATGCAAAATAATTGTCTAAGGGTTCTCAACCACAGGAGAAGACCGATAAACAATTTAAAAAATTCAGGAAAGCAATACCAAGAAATGAGAAGTTAAACAACAACAACAAAAAATAGAAATAGGAAATATAAAAAGAACTAAATAGGAATCTTGGGGGTCAAAAATATAATGACTCACTGGAGAACTCAATAGAAAGTTTCAACAGCAGGCTCAACCAACAAGAGAAAGAATCAGTGAGCTTGAAGACACACTACTTGTAAATATCTAATTGGAGTAACATTTTTAAAAAAGGAGGAAAGAAAGAAAATTAAGAAAACCTATAAGACTTATGAGATACCATAAGATAAACAGTCTATGAATTAAGGGATTTCTGGAAGAAGAGAAGAAAATAGGAACTGAAAACTTACTTAAAAAATAATGGTTGAAAATTTCCCAGATCAGGGACAAGATTGGGACATTCAAGATCATTCAAGATCACAGGTCACTAAATTCAACTCGAAGGGCTCCTATCCTTTTGCATATTTATTGTATTTTCTCCATTCTTGTTTGATATCTTGAAATGTGTGTACATACTCATTGCTCTCAGTTCTTTTTCAGATAGGTTGCCTATTTTCTTTTCACTAATTCTGTCTTAGAAGTTTTTACCTTGCTCCTCCACTTTTGTCCCTTCATTTTTTTTTTTTTTTTTTGGATGGGTAGGATTTTGTTCCTGTCTTAATAGTTGTTTGGCCTGAGGTTTCTAGCAGTGGGATTTCCAGGTGGTTGGGTAGAGCTGAGTCTGTGTGTTGAGATGTGAACCTCTGGGATACCTCACTCGGATTAACATTCCCTGGGTCCTGACATACCTTGTCACTCCAGCAGTTCAGACTCAGTGCTACCACTTCAGGGGCTCAGGCATGATTTCTGCACTGTAAACTGGGATCCCACAAGTTGTGGAGTGTGGAAAAGCAAAAAAAAAAAAAAAAAGAGAGAGAGAGAAAGAGAAAAGAAAGGAGCATCAACATATATACACTATTATGTATAAGATGGATAGCTGTTGAGAAGTTGCTGTGTAGCACAGGGAGTCCAATCTGGCACCCTGTGATGACCTGGAGCAATGAGATGGGGGGGGGGGGGGGGAGGGAAGGGAGGCTTTGGAAGGAGGGATGTATGTATACTTATAATATATATATATATATATATATATATATATATATATATACACTTTGTGTTGTTGTATGGCAGAAACCAACACAACATTGTAAAAAAAAATTTAGAAAAAAGAAAAATAAAAGACTTGAATAGGCATTTCTCTAAAGACAAATTGACACATGAAAAGATGCTCAACATTAGAGAAATCAATCAATCTGGGAAATGCAAATCAAAACCACAATGTGATATCAATTCATACATGTTAGAATGGCTATTATCAATAAGACAAGTGATAATTGTGTAAAAAGTAAAACTGTGAAGATGTGGAGAAAAAGGAACCCTCAAACTTTGTGGGGGCAGGGAGAATACAAATTGGTATAGCCACTATAGATAACAGCATAGAGGTGCCTTAAAAAATTAAGATGGTATGATCATATGATTCATCAATGCCACTTTGGGGTATATATCTGAAGGGAATGAAATCACTATCTCAAAGAGATATCTGCACAGCCGTGTTAACTGCAGCATTATTGTACATGATTATTATACAGTAGCCAATGCAAGGAAACAACCTAAGTGTTCACTATAGGGTGAATAAATAATATAAATATATAATATTTTTATGAAATTTTATGAATTGATGCAACAGTATAATTTTTAGCACCAAACTGAAAGCCAGTATCTTAGATTTGAGTTTCAAATGTCTTCAAGTTTTTTTTTCAGTAAAGTATAAAATAAAAATTAATTGAACCAGATTACCAGATTACTTAGTGCATAAAAATTGAGAGTGGACCAATTTGCACGAAAAATCCACTTGATTCTACATGAAAATCAAAGGAACAGGAAAGTATGAAATAAGAAACTCACTTAGTAACTCCAAGCTATATGCCAAATTAATAGTACTTACATAAATATATCCAAATCTTGGTGGAACTTTCATGAGGTTAAGGTCCAATCCAGCAACACTTTTATTGAAAGTGAAAGCAAAAGTGAAGGTGCTTTAAATTACCTTATTGAGTTCAAACTGAAAATATCCATGTTAAATTTGATGTTTCTCATAACTTCCAGGAAAATTATAGCAAGTTATTTTGTCAGAACAAGCTTTCCAGGTTAGTGAATCTACTCAATTAATCAAATTCTAGTTCCTAATGAATATAGAATTATAATTGAATATTCTTTCTTGGTAGAATTTCTTTATAAACCTTAATGCAAACATTCATGAAAATAATTGGTATTTGTTATACAGAATCTGAAATACTTGGTTTTCAATGAACTGTGGTATTTTACTCTCTAATCCTTTTGTGCTCATATTAAACACTAGAACTACTTAAATTGATACACAAATATAGAAAATTTGTGTTCATAAGATCATCCACTTACTAATTGCCTCATATATACTCTTAAGATGATAGACTTACATGCATGCTCATTTGCTCAGTGCTGTTCGACTCTTTGAGAACTCATGCACTGTGGACCACCAGGCTTCTCTGTCCATAGCTTGTTCAGGGAAAGAATACTGGAGTGGATTACCATTTTCTACTCTAAGGGATCTTTTCAACACAGGGATCAACCCGTCCACGTCTCTTGCGTTTCCTGCATTGGCAGGTGGATTGTTTACCACTGAGCCACCTGGGACGTCCAGTCTTATGTACATTATCTCATACGATCCTTGACATTTTATATATTCATTGTTGTGATTGTTCAGTTGCTCAGTCGTGCCTGACTATTTGCAACCCCATGGACTACAACATTCCAGGCTTACCTGTCCTTCACTATCTCCTGGAGCTTGCTCAAACTCATCTCCATGGAATCAGTGATACCATCCAACCATCTCATCCTCTGTCATCCACTGCTACTCCTGTCTTCTATATTTCACAGCATTAGGGTCTTTTCTAATGAGTCAACTCTTCACATCACATGGCCAAAGTACCGGAGCTTCAGTTTCAGCATCAGTACTTCCACTGAGGATTCAGGAATGATTTCCTTTAGGATTGACTAGTTTGATCTCCATGCAGTCCAAGGGACTGTCAAGAGCCTTCAACCACAGTTCAAAAGCATCAATTCTAGGTGCTCAGCTTTCTTTATGGTTGAACTCTCACATCCATATATAACTTCTAGGAAAAACATAGCCTTGACTAGATGAACCTTTGCTGCAAAGTAATGTCTTTTCTATTCAATACACTGTCTAGATTTGTCACATCTTTTCTTTTAAGAAGCAAGGGTCCTTTAAATTCATGGCTGCAGTCACCATCTGCAGTGATTTTGGAGCCCAAGAAAATAAAGCCTCTAATTGTTTCCATTGTTTTCCCATCTATTTGTCATGAAGTGATGGGACCGGATGCCATGATCTTAGTTTTTTGAATGTTGAGTTGTATGCCAGACATTTTAACTCTTGTCTTTCACCTTCATCAAGAGGCTCTTTAGTTCCTCTTTGCTTTCTGCCATAAGAGTGGTGTCATATTCATATCTGAGGTTACTGATATTTCTCCATGCAATCTTGATTCCAGCTTGTGCTTCATCCAGCCCAGAATTTTACATGATATACTCTTCATATAAGTTAAATAACCAGAGTGACAATATACAGCCTTAGCATAATGCTTTCCCAATTTGGAACCAGTCTGTTGTTCCTTGTCCAGTTCTAACTGTTGCTTCTTAACCTGCATACAGGTTTCTCAGGAGGCAGGTAAGGTTGCCTGATAGTCCCATTTCTTTAAGATTTTTCCATAGTCTGTTGTGATCTACACAGTCAAAGGCTTTAGTGTAGTCAATGAAACAGAAATAAATGTTATCCTGGAATTCTCTTGACTTTTCTATGATCCAACTGATGTTGGAAATTTGGATTCTGGTTACTCTCCTTTTCTAAATGCACCTTGAACATATGAAAGTTCTCGGTTCACGTACTTTTGAAGGCTAGCTAGAAGAATTTTGAGCATCACTTTGCTAGCATGTGAAATGAAAGCAATTGTGCAGTAGTCTGAACATTTTTTGACATTGCCCTTCTTTGGGACTGGAATGAAAACTGACCTGTTTCTGTCCTGTGGCCAGTGCTGAGTTTTCCAAATTCCCTGGCATACTGAATGCAGCACATTCACAGCATTATCTTTTTGGATTTATTTTAATTTATTTTTTTATTTTTTAACTTTACAATATTGTATTTGTTTTGCCATATATCAACATGAATCTGTCACAGGTATACACGTGTTCCTGAGCCCTCCTCCCTCCTCCCTCCACCCTGTCCCATCCCTCTGGGTCGTCTCAGTGCACCAGCCCCAAGCATTCAGTATTGTGCATCGAACCTGGACTGGCGACTCGTTTCATATATGATATTATACATGTTTCAATGCCATTCTCCCAAATCATCCCACCCTCTCCCTCTCCCACAGAGTCCAATAGACTGTTCTATACATCAGTGTCTCTTTTGCTGTCTCACATACAGGGTTATTGTTACCATCTTTCTAAATTCCATATATATGCATTAGTATACTGTATTGGTGTTTTTCTTTCTGGCTTACTTCACTCTGTATAATAGGCTCCAGTTTCATCCACCTCATTAGAACTGATTCAAATGTATTCGTTTTAATGGCTGAGTAATACTCCATTGTGTATATGTACCACAGCTTTATTATCCATTCACCTGCTGATAGACATCTAGGTTGTTTCCGTATCCTGGCTATTATAAACAATGCTGTGATGAATAGTGGGGTACATGTGTCTCTTTCCCTTCTGGTTTCCTCAGTGTGTATGCCCAGGAGTGGGATTGCTGGGTCATAAGGCAGTTCTATTTCCAGTTTTTTAAGGAATCTCCACACTGTTCTCCATAGTGGCTATACTAGTTTGCATTCCCACCAACAGTGTAAGAGGGTTCCCTTTTCTCCACACCCTCTCCAGCATTTATTGCTTGTAGACTTTTGGATCGCAGCCATTCTGACTGGCATGAAATGGTACCTCATAGTGGTTTTGATTTGCATTTCTCTGATAATGAGTGATGTTGAGCATCTTTTCATGTGTTTGTTAGCCATCTGTATGTCTTCTTTGGAGAAATGTCTACTTAGTTCTTTGGCCCATTTTTTGATTGGGTCATTTATTTTTCTGGAATTGAACTGTAGGAGTTGCTTGTATATTTTTGAGATTAGTTGATTGTCATTTGCTTCATTTGCTATTATTTTCTCCAATTCTGAAGGCTATCTTTTCACCTTGCTTATAGTTCCCTTTGTTGTGCAGAAGCTTTTAAGCTTAATTAGGTCCCATTTGTTTATTTTTGCTTTTATTTGCAATATTCTGGGAGGTGGGTCACAGAGGATCCTGCTCTGATGTATGTCGGAGAGATATATCAAGCTACCAACGGTATTCTTCACAGAGCTAGAACAAATAATTTCACAATTTGTATGAAAATACAAAAAAAAAAAAAAATCAAATAGCCAAAGTAATGCTGAGAAAGAAGAATGGAACTGTAGGAATCAACCTGCCTGACTTCAGGCTCTACTACAAAGCCACAGTCATCAAGACAGTATGGTACTGGCACAAAGACAGAAATATAGGTCAATGGAACAAAATAGAAAGCCCAGAGATAAATCCATGCACCTATGGACACCTTATCTTTGACAAAGGAGGCAAGAATATACAACGGATTAAAGACAATCTCTTTAACAAGTGGTGCTGGGAAAACTGGTCAACCACTTGTAAAAGAATGAAACTAGAACACTTTCTAACTCCATACACAAACATAAACTCAAAATGGATTAAACATTTAAATGTAAGACCAGAAACTATAAAACTTTTTAGGATTTAAATAGCTCAGCTGTAATTCCATCACTACCACCAGCTTTTTTTGTAGTAATGCTTCCTAAGGCCCACTTGACTTCACACTCCAAAATATCTGACTCTAGGTGAGTGATCACACCATCGTGATTATCTGGTCTTTATGGTCTTTTATGCATAGCTCTTCTGAGTATCCTTGCCACCTCTTCTTAATATATTCTACTTCTGTTAGGTCCATACCGTTTCGGTCCTTTATTGTGCCAATCTTGCTTTAAATGTTCCCTTGGTACCTCTAATTTTCTTGAAGAGCTCTCTAGTCTTTCCTATTCTATTTTTCCCCCTATTTCTTTGCATTTATCATTTAGGAAAACTTTCTTATCTCTCCTTCCTATTCTTTGGAACTCTACATTCAGATGGATATATCTTTCCATTTCTCCTCTGTCTCTTGTCTAGGTCACTTCTCCATTTCCTGGGTCCTTTTGCACAGAACAAATTGTTTCCACCTTCCAAGAGTCACTGGTGGGTCTGTGATTTGATTTTAAACACAATTGTGCACCTCCTACTGTCTTGTCTCAGCTTCTCCTTTGCCCTTGGAGTGGGGTATCTTATTTTGGTAGGATCCAAAAATTTACAGTCAATGGTTGTTCAACATTAGTTGCAATTCTGGTGTTTTTACAGGAGAAGATGAGCATAACTCCTTCTACTCCACCATCTTATTCGTCCCAACTATATTGATAGTTGAGACAATTAAGAATAAGGAATTTAGCCTAGGTTAGGATTAGTAAAAGATGACACCACTCTTATGGCAGAAAGTGAAGAGGAACTAAAGAGCCTCTTGATGAAGAGACACTTGTTTCTTGGAAGAAAATCTATTACAAACCTGGACAATGCATTAAAAGTCAGAAACATTACTTTGCTGACAGAGGTTCTTATAATCCAAGCTACAGTTTTCCCAGTAGTTATGTACAGATGTGAGAGTTGAACCATAAAGAAGGATGAACACTGAAGAACTGATGACTTAGAACTGTTGGAGAAGACTCTTGAGAGTCCCTTGGACTGCAAGGAGATCAAATCTTAGTCAATTCTAAAGGAAATAAACTCTAGATATTCACTAGAAAGACCGATGCTAATGCTAAAGCTCCAGTACTTTGGCCACCTGATGTGAAGAGCTGACTCCTTAGAAAAAAATCTGATGCTGGGAAAGATTGAAGGCAGGAGTAGAAGGGGATGACAGGGGACCACATGGTTGGATTGCATCACTGACTCAATGGACATGAATTTGAGTGAACTCCAGGAGATGTGGAGGACAGGGAAGCCTGGTGTGCTGCAGTCCATGGGGTCGCAATTAGTCAGACATGACTGAGTGACTGAATAATAACAAACTGGTTATAAGTAAAAACACTATGGTTTGAACTCATTTGCAAAGTTTGCAGTGTTTCCCCTATATCAATGTCAGTTCTATCTTAGTCTTATTTAGATGATCATAGACTGTGGTCCCTTAGTTGGGCTTTAATTTTTGTGAAGCATGCATGTATCTCTTGGAGAACATCATCTAAAGAAAATCAATAGCACTTTGATTTTAATTGTTACTCTCCTCTGATTTAATTAAATTTCTTAGTCTCTATCCCCAATTTCAAGACACAAATAGAAAAGAACAAAAGAAACATTTCCAGATTTTATTAATTTATCTTATATAATTATTCTTTATAATTTGCTAAATCCCAGATATAGAACATAGATACAAATGTTATCAGGATTGCTATTTTTTTTCAAGAGCCTATTACTGCAAGTTTCTTATGTTTCACAAGGAACTATTTCATTATCCAACATTCTAGGCTTCTTAATGAATGTATCAGTTAAATTTGTAAGCAAATCTTTCCATAACTAAAAAGTTCTTAAGCTAGTTATATAAACCCAGAAGAAATAGGCCTTTAGCCATATGTGATTAACTGTAAGAATTTGGAATTCAAACATTCTTGATTTACTGTATATACAAGAAAGAGTATCCTTTAATGCAGGTCTGTATCCATTAAGTTTTAATTTAAAACTCATCTAAGTTTGAAATCAGTCATGTCAAAAGAGGGATCAGAATATGATTTTTCAAGAATCTTGAGAAAAGTTTTTTTGTTTTTGTTTTTCTCTTTATGAATTGGCCTTCTTGTCCTTGTGACAACTGGGAACATGGGAAAGAAAGGTCAAGACGAGGCTGTGTACATGTTTACCTGAAGTTCTTTTAAATACTTCAGGGAAACTTGGTTCCATTGGGTTTGAGAATTGCTTCCACCTAGAAGCTACACAGTAGCTCAGTTGGTGAAGAATCTGCCTGCAATGCAGGAGACCCCTGTCCTATTCCTGGGTTGGGAAGATCCCCTGGAGAAGGGACAGGCTACCCACTCCAGTATTCTTGGGCTTCCCTGGTGTCTCAGATGGTTAAAGAATCTGCCTACAGTGTGGGTAGACCTAGGTTGTATCCCTGGGTTAGAAAGATCCCCTGGAGGAGGGCATGGCAACCCACTCCAGGATTCCTGCCTGGAGAATCCCCATAGAAAGAGGAGCCCTGGTGGACGGCAGTCCATGAGGTCACACATGACTGAGCGGCTAAGCATGCACATGCTCAGAAGCTACACAACTGGCCACATTCCACTAACCTTCTAGGATAGCACAATAGTGATTTCTCATATAGAATAAACTCTTGTTTTCAAATGTAAATCAAGAGAACTCTAAAGTTGTGGTAAAAACTGAAACCTACCTTGCAAAAGAGAAAAAAAAAAAGTAACAATTTAGACTAAGTAGCAAATGCAATCTAATTCAAAATAGAAAAGACAAATAAATGCATATAGTTTAAGAAGGACAGCACTGAGGTAATTTAAATGCTCCTCCAATTAATAATCAGACATTTTTAAGTATAATATCATATTTTTGCATATAATACAAAATACAGAGAAAAATTTGGATTTGTCATACTTAAAAATTTCTAGCATAGGATTTGTCACATTATCATGAAGAACTATATATTATTTCATTTTAGTCAAATTTTCCTTAATTTAAATTGGTTTCTTGAGTAAACCTCTTGTTATCTCATTCACTGCAGGGCATTGAGTACAGCCTCAAGAGTTCATTAATTATTTATATGACTAATTGCACAGTTCACTTTTTCTCTTTCCTCATATTATATTCTTAACATATCAATGATTCAGAATTTTTTTTTCATAAACTGTAGATGTGGAGTCAACAATTTTAAAGTGTGCTAATAGTTTTTTTTTTTTTCTTCTTCTATTTTAGTCTGTTCCCAGTATTCCAGAGGAGTATTTGCCATTTTTGGACTCTATGATAAGAGGTCAGTACATACCTTGACCTCATTCTGCAGCGCCTTGCATATCTCCCTCATCACACCAAGTTTTCCTACTGAGGGGGAGAGCCAGTTTGTGCTGCAGCTAAGGCCTTCCTTAAGAGGAGCCCTCTTGAGTCTGCTGGATCACTATGAATGGAACTGTTTTGTATTCCTGTATGACACAGACAGGGGTAAGTTGAAATTCCACATCTATGTAAGTAAAACTCTAATTTTCAGTTTAAATTGCTTTGTGTCACTTGTGTGATTTAGCAATATATTTTGATCCCTAATATGCCTTAAATGAGAAAATGGTCAATATGAATTCTTACTGTTTTTATCTTGACTCTGGGGAAAATTTTCTAATTAAATGTACTTCAAACTTACAAGGTCACTCAAGCAATGTCTGCTCTGTTACTTAGTTGAAATTGTAATATATATATATATATATATATATATATACATATATACACACATATATATATTTTAATTTCCATGATGATATTTCAGGTGCAGTCATAAAATAAGTGTTTTTTTTGTTTGTTTGTTTGTTTTTTACCTCAAATGCATATCCTTTAATATTTCAGAAGATTTTAAAACAGTATCAGGTTGAGTTAATTGTGTAATCGAAAGGTCATGACAATGAGAATAAAGATTTGGTGATAAAGCCTCTGCTTACTGGCAACCTTTCACTTTATCTTTTCCTATAAGTCTATATAGATTAATAAGTGATGAAATATGATCCTTGTATTGGATAAATAAGATAGATAACATCAAATGGGGAACACCCGTGGCAGATTCATGTTGATGTATGGCAAACTGGTACAATATTGTAAAGTAATTAGCCTCCAATTAAAATAAATAAATTTATATTAAAAAAATTATGGCAATACATACAATTTTGTACAATGTTGAAATATTTTGACTTTATATGGAGACATATCTTAAAGAATTCCAATTTTTGCTCAGTTTTGCTCTTTATTTGGTGACCAAAATCATAGCAATATAGTATGTTTCAAAACAAACGTCAGGGAAGCATGGACAAAACATAGAGTTTTGTCCAGTCCTTTTTCCTTAAAGAGTAAGATTTATAAGCAAAGAAGAAGTTATAGCAAAAGTTCAACCAGGCACCATTTTAGGAACATGCTTGAGTAAGTCTATCTGTAAAATGAATTTAAAATAAATGTAAAAATAATAAACAAGCAAAATAAGTCATTTTAATATATAATTATCTTCAAATTCCAAATATTCAGAATATTATATTCAGAGATGAAAATTCATTAAATGAATTCATTTCTCATTAAAATTTGCATGTTTAATGATATTTAATTTACACAACAATGATAGCCCTTTGCTTAAATTGGCATTCTTGGTAAATTTACCATTTGGAAACAAGCTCAGAAAATTTAATATCATCAGTGTATTTTCTTCAGAATTGTAGCATACACTAATTCTCACTTGAAAATTTGGGAGCACATCTATATTTCATGATGTCATTTTCCAATAGCTGGCAATTCAAAGCATCCTAGAGGATGAATTACAGACTAAAAAATTACCACTCTGTTCATTTCTAACTTTTAGAATTATCCTTAAGCAAAAGGACACTGAAAATGGAATCATAATGCAAATTAAAATGATTATGAGATGCTACTATATATCTATCAAAATGGCCAAAATTCAGATCACTGACAACATCAAAGGATGATTAGGACATGGAGAAACAGGAACTCCCCTTCATTGTTGGTGGGAACACAAAGTGGTATAGCTACTTTGAAAGACAATTTGACGATTCCTTACAAAATTAAGTTTATTCCTATTATACGATCCAGCAGCCATGATCCTTAATATTTTCATCCAAATCACAGAAAAATCTTCACAGAGATGTTTATAACAGTTTTATTCATATTACCCACAACTTAGAAGCAACCAAGATGCCCTTCAGTAGGGGAAGAGAAGATTTAACTGTGGTTGCTGTTCAGTCTTTAAGTCATGTCGGACTTTGAGACCCCATGGACTGCAGCATCCCAGGCTTCCCTGTCCTCCACTATCTCCCAGAGTGCTCAAATTCATGTGCATTGAGTCAGTGATGCCACCCAACCATCTGATCCTCTGTCACCCCCTCTCCTCCTGCCCTTAATCTTTCCCAGCATCAGAGTCTTTCCCAACGAGTCAGCTCTTTGCATCAGGTGGCCAAAGTACTAGAGCTTCAGCTTCAGTATCAGTTCTTCCAATGAATATTCAAGGTTGATTTCCTTTAGGATTGACTGGTTTGATCTCCTTGCTGTCCAAGGAATTCTCAAGAGTCTTCTCCAGCATCTCAGTTTGAAAGGATCAATTATTCAGCACTCAGTTGTCTTTATGGTCCAACTTCTCACATCTGTACATGTCTACTGGAAAAACCATAGCTTTGACTTATATGGACCTTTGTCAAAAAAGTGATGTATCTAATTTTTAATATGCTGTTTAGGTTTGACATAGCTTTTCCTCCAAAAAGCAAGTGTCTTTTAACTTTTTGGCTACATGTGACCATCCACAGTGATTTTGGAGTCCAAGAAACTAAAATCTGTCACTGTTTCCACCTTTTCCCCATTTATTTGCCGTGAAGTGATGGGACTGGATGCCTTGATCTTGCTTTTTGAATATTGAGCTTTAAGAAGGTTTTTTCACTCTGCTCTTTCACACTCATCAAGAGGCTCTTTAGTTCCTCTTCACTTTCTGCCATTGGAGTGGTGTCATCTGCATATCTCACGTTGCTGATATTTCTCCCAGCATTCTTGATTCCAGCTTGTCATTCATTCAGCCTGGCATTTCACATGATGTACTCTGCATATAAGTTAAGTAAGCAGGGTGACCCTATACAGCCTTGTCATACTCCTTTCCCAATTTTGAAACAGCTTGTTGCTCTATGTCTGGTTCTAACTCTTGCTCCTTGACCTGCAGACAGGTTTCTCAGGAGACAGTTAAGGTCGCCTGATATTCCCATCTCTTAAAGAATTGTCCACAGTTTGTTTTGATCCACACAGTCAAAGGCTTCTACACAGTCAATGAAGCAGATATTTTTCTAGAATTTCCTTGTTTCTTCTAAGATCTGACGGATGTTGGCAATTTGATTTTAGGTGTTTAAAAGCTGAATCATGATGTTAAGAAATATATACTAGAATATGGATGAAATGGCTCTATCTGTGGTGTGTTATGACACAGCTCAGTTTGCCACTATGGGCAGAGTTGCTCTGTGAAATACCATAAGGAACTGTCTTGCTTCTTTCTTTGCTTTGTGTCTTTGCTTTGTCTTGCTTCTTTGCCTTGCTCAAACTAGTCTCTGGCAAGTAGAGAGTTCTAGGCATTCATGCATCAACCTCCCCTCCCAATAAGGATTAAAATGGTACTGAAAGTGAAAGTGTTAGTGACTCAGTCCTGTCCAACTCTTTATGACCCCTTGAACTGTAGCACACCAGGCTTCTCTGCTGATGGAATTCTCCAAACAAGAATACTGGAGTGGGTAGCCATTCCTTTTTCCAGGGGATCTTCCCCATCCAGGGATGAAACTCACATCTCATACGTCTGATTTGTGTTGTTCTATTGTGGAAACCAACGTGACTTCTCACTCAGTCCTGTCTGACTCTTTGTGGCCCCATGGACTGTAGTGTACTAGGCTACATGGGATTCTCCTCAGCAGGATTGTTGGAATGGATTGCTATTTCTTTTTACAGGGGATCTTTCCAACCCAGGAATTGAACTTACATCTCCCGTGTCTCCTGCACTGGCCGGTGGATTCTTTACCACTGAGTCATCTGGGAACACAACATTGTAAATCAATTATCCTTCAGTTCAGTTCAGTTCAGTCACTCAGTCATGTCCAATTCTTTGCAACCCCATGAATCGCAGCACGCCAGGTCTCCCTGTCTATCACCATCTCCAGGAGTTCACTCAAACTCACATCCATCCAGTCGGTGATGCCATCCAGCCATCTCATCCTCTGTCATCCCCTTCTCCTCCTGCCCCCAATCCCTCCCAGCATCAGAGTCTTTCCAATGAGTCAACTCTTCACATGAGGTGTTCAAAGTACTGGAGTTTCCGCTTTAGCATCATTCCTTTCAAAAGTACACCTAGGACTGATCTCCTTTAAAATGGACTAGTTGGATCTCCTTGCAGTCCAAGGGACTCTCAAGAGTCTTCTCCAACACCACAGTTCAGAAGCATCAATTCTTTGGCGCTCAGCTTTCTTCACAGTCCAACTCTCACATCCATACATGACCACTGGTAAAACCATAGCCTTGACTAGACGGACCTTGATGGCAAAATAATGTCTCTGCTTTTGAATATGCTATCTAGGTTGGTCATAACTTTCCTTCCAAGGAGTAAGTGTCTTTTAATTTCATGGCTGCAGTCACCCTCTGCAGTGATTTTGGAGCCCCCAAAAAATAAAGTCTGACACTGTTTCCACTGTTTCCCCATCTATTTCCCATGAAGTGATGGGACCAGATGTTATGATCTTAGTTTTCTGAATGTTGAGCTTTTAGCCAAATTTTTCACTCTCTTCTTTCACTTTCATCAAGAGGCTTTTTAGTTACTCTTCACTTTCTGCCATAAGGGTGGTATCATCTGCATATCTAAGGTAATTGATATTTCTCCCAGCAATCTTGATTCCAGCTTCTGCTTCTTCCAGCCCAGCATTTCTCATGATGTACTCTGCATAGAAGTTAAATAAGCAGGATGACAATATACAGCCTTGACACACTCCTTTTCCTATTTGGAACCAGTCTGTTGTTCCATGTCCAGTTCTAACTGTTGCTTCCTGACCTGCATATAGGTTTCTCAAGAGGCAGGTCAGGTGGTCTTGTATTCCCATCTCTTTCAGAATTTTCCAGTTTATTTTGATCCACACAGTCAAAGGTTTTGGCATAGTCAATAATGCAGAAATAGATGGATTTTTTGGAACTCTCTTCTTTTTTGATGATCCAGCGGATGTTGGCAATTTGATCTCTAGTTCTTCTGCCTTTTCTAAAACCAGCTTGAACATCTGGAAGTTCACAGTTCATGTCCTTCAATTAGTAAATAAATAAATATAAAAAATTTTGCTTTGCTTTTTGCACCTGTTTATACTTTTTAGGATAGTCACTTCTGAATAACAATTCAGATCCTCCAATCTTAAACCACCTCCCATTTTTTTACCACAAGATCACTCTAATGTAAGCAGATAATACTTGGTTTTCCTGGTTAAATATCAGCCTTCAAAGGATTAAATTCATCATGGTACAAGCACTATTTCTTCTAATAAGCATCTTGAAATCATTTACCTACTTATTAGCTTGCTGAACAAAATGCCTCCTTTTTTTTTGTCATCACCCAGTAATTGAACTGGTTTACTTCTAGCCAACTGATGCAAGTCACTGTCTAGAATCTCTAGTTTCTCTCCGGTAACTTACTTTGGGATGAATAGCTAGTCATTTGAACTGAATTCCATTATAGTAACTGAGCACTTCCAAGGTGGTTCGAATGGTAAAGAGTCTGCCTGCCAGTGCAGAAGCTGCAGGAGACATGGGTTTGATCCTTGGGTCTGGAAGATCCCCTGAAAGAGGAAATAGCTTCACACTCCAGTATTCTTGCTTACATAACCCCATGAACAGAGGAGCCTGTCAGGGTACAGTCCATGGGATACAGAGCTGGACATGACTGAGTGACTGAGCACACACACACACACATAGTAATTCAACCTAACTTCCAAGTATATACCTTTGTTCCACGTGGTAATTACATGAATAAAATATAACATGTTTCTTATATTCAGTTGGTTCGCACTGCCATGATATTAACATTTTTATCAATATTCTAAGTCTTACTCAAGCACTTGCAAAGGACAAGAATAATTTTCTGCTCTTTGAAATTATTATACTCATTTTATGATTTTAGGATCACAAGCCCAATTTAACTCCTCTTAGATACAGTGTTTAAAATTATGCCTCATTATCACCAACTGAAGTATGAACCTCAGTTATGAAAGTGTGATTAACTTCTATCATAAACATAGTTGGCTAAGAGTCATCTATATTTTTACATCATTAAGAAAGGAACGTTCACACATCAACATTAGAGACCAGAATTGAAAAAAAAATAATAATAATAATAATGCACAAAACCAAATGTAAAGAAATAAGGTAGCATGGTATACTTTAGTACTTTTATCTAATCCTCTACTGTCATTATGAACTACTCATCAAAACATTTCATCTATTAAAAGTAACTGCCTTAATATGATCCTGAATTTCTCTATGAACTTGAGTGAAACGTAACTTTCTTTATTTTTTTTAATTTATTTATTTTAATTGGAGGCTAATTTACTTTACAACATTATAGTGGTTTTGCCATACATTGACATGAATCAGCCATGGGTGTACATGTGTTCCTCATCCTGGACCCCATTCCCACCTCCCTCCCCATCCCATAACTTTCTGATGCCTCATAAATTATTATTTTACAATAATTTATTTCATTGATCCACTGAGTTATTTCTTAAATTGTCATCACTTATTCTATTCTTTTCTTTGAAATGGTGGGGGAAAGAATTAAGATAATAGATGGTGTAAGTGATCTCTTTACCAGTTGATGACTACGTGCTTCTGTTCATTTGACTGACTCTCAAAGAAGGAAAACAAAAACAAGACAAAACTAACAAACAAAAAAACCTGTTCATTTATTTATGGGTTCAATGTATCTATTTATCCATTTAGCATTCAATAAACCTTTCTTGTTCAGATTTCATCAGGTAGTTTGATAAGTATTAACAATGCAACAATGAACAAGACACTGCTGAAAATACACTCTTGCTATGACTTCATTAGGAAATAGTGCACAGCATTCTACTTGACAACTAGAAACTTGCCTTAGATTCATAGCTTAGTGTTTTTACAATTTTAAAATGGAACACAATTACTTTCCATAAAAAATCATTGTCTTTTAAGGAAAAAACACTATGAAATATCATTTAAACACAAACTTTGGTAAGATTTTTGTGTTAATAAATATGACATTATTAAGTTCTTTAAATTATGGCTTATGTACCTACCTGAGAAACTGAATTTTTTTTTCTCTTTATTTTATTTACTTATTTTTTTTTTTTTTTTAATTTAGGGCTGGTGCACTGGAACGACCCAGAGGGATGGTATGGGGAGGGAGGAGGGAGGAGAGTTCAGGATGGGGAACACATGCATACCTGTGGCGGATTCATTTTGATATTTGTCAAAACTAATACAATTATGTAAAGTTTAAAAATAAAATAAAATTTAAAAATTAAAAAAAAAAAACTTTACATAATTGTATTAGTTTTGCCAAATATCAAAATGAATCTGCCACAGGTATACATGTGTTCCCCATCCTGAACCCTCCTCCCTCCTCCCTCCCCATTCCATCCCTCTGTATTGGTGTTTTTCTTTCTGGCTTACTTCACTCTGTATAATAGGCTCCAGTTTCAACCACCTCATTAGAACTGATTCAAATGTATTCTTTTTAGTGGCTGAGTAATACTCCATTGTGTATATGTACCACAGCTTTCTTATCGATTCATCTGCTGATGGACATCTAGGTTGCTTCCATGTCCTGGCTATTATAAACAGTGCTGTGATGAACATTGGGGTGCATGTGTCTCTTTCCTTCTGGTTTCCTCAGTGTGTATGTCCAGCAGTGGGATTGCTGGATCATAAGGCAGGTCTATTTCCAGTTTTTTAAGGAATCTCCACACTGTTCTCCATAGTGGCTGTACTAGTTTGCATTCCCACCAACAGTGTAAGAGGGTTCCCTTTTCTCCACACCCTCTCCAGCATTTATTACTTGTAGACTTTTGGATCACAGCCATTCTGACTGGTGTGAAATGGTACCTCATAGTGGTTTTGATTTGCATTTCTCTGATGATGAGTGATGTTGAGCATCTTTTCATGTGTTTGTTAGCCATCTGTATGTCTTCTTTGGAGAAATGTCTATTTAGTTCTTTGGCCCATTTTTTGATTGGGTCATTTATTTTTCTGGAGTTGAGCTGTAGGAGTTGCTTGTATATTCTCGAGATTAGTTGTTTGTCAGTTGTTTCATTTGCTATTATCTTCTCCCATTCTGAAGGCTGTCTTTTCACCTTGCTAATATTTTCCTTTGATGTGCAGAAGCTTTTAAGGTTAATTAGGTCCCATTTGTTTATTTTTGCTTTTATGTCCAATATTCTGGGAGGTGGGTCATAGAGGATCCTGCTGTGATGTATGTCGGAGAGTGTTTTGCCTATGTTATTCTCTAGGAGTTTTATAGTTTCTGGTCTTACGTTGAGATCTTTAATCCATTTTGAGTTTATTTTTGTGTATGGTGTTAGAAAGTGTTCTAGTTTCATTCTTTTACAAGTGGTTGACCAGATTTCCTAGCACCACTTCTTAAATAGATTGTCTTTAATCCATTGTATATTCTTGCCTCCTTTGTCAAAGATAAGGTGTCCATATGTGCGTGGATTTAAATTTTATCTTTAATTGATTAATTTAAATGGTTAATTTGCCTAAAAGCTACCATACTGGAAAACACAGCATATCTAACCAATGAGCTCATTTATAATAATTTATTTCACTTTGAGTGAAATTTCCAAATCTCTTTTTGATTCATATTTTACATTGTAAGAAAAGAACTTAGAGAACATCCTGTGCATAATCTTTGTATAGTAATTTTCACACTGCAATGTGTATACATTTACATATCTTTTCTTCCTTTAGAAATGAAAGTTCTCCAGTTGTTGTTAAATCTTTTTATATCTATACCTTTCATGTTTAGCATAGTAATCCCTGTTAGGCATACTATAAATATTGAATACATGAATTAATCAAGTGAAGTCATTGGCAATAAGTATCAAATACTTTTAGAACTCTAAAAACTAATTATGTAACTCATTTTTTATTAAAGGGTTTCCTATGTGGCTCAGCAGTAAAGAATCCACCTTCAAGGCAGGAGACCAAGGTTCAATCCCTGGGTCAGAAAGATCCCCTAGAGAAGGAAGTGGCAACCCACTCCAGTATTGTTGCCTAGAGAATCCCATGGACAAAGGAGTCCAGTGGGCCTCTGTTCATGGGATAGGGTACCATATTTTAATGGACCAGATAGTTCATAGAATAGTCAAAATGAAAAATTCTCTTGTAGGAATGGTACTTGAATTGAATGAAATTTTATTATCATGAAGAAACAGCAAGAAGGCTGAAAAATAATGTTCTTAATTTAGATATATTAAATATTTTTTTAAAAATATTGAATAATATTTTCAGTAATATAACATCTTGATTTTTTTCAGATTTCCTTTAGTGAAAAAGACCCATTAATTTAAATATTTACAAAATAAGTAATGGTTAATCTTCAATAAACCTTTTCAAAATAAATATTTTTACCTGTGTCTGTTGCCCAAAATTTTAAGTATTTATGATGTGTTTAAGGCTATTTCTAACACCACTGATAACGAGGTGAATTTATGATCAATGGAAAAAAGAAGAAACATAAACCTCACATTTTTTTTTTTAATTCCAATGAACACTGTCCATATTTTTCATAAGCGTTATGATGGCCAGCAACTTTGATCTCATGTCTAACCTAAGCAATGGCTGACACGGACCTTATTTTATGTAATCTTGGTTCACTTTAAAGTTTCGTGCTCAGTGTTTTACCTACATCAGTACTTTCCAGGCTATTGGTGTTGTTTCACAGGTTGCTAAACATGTTTTATCCAGTATCTTAATAAATATTATAGCTTTGGGTAAATTATGTCTAGGAGAGATATATGTGACAAAGCATGGAGGATAAAACTTTACTTTGTTAGTTTTGGCTTGTTTCCCTTTGTCTTTTTTTTTTTTTTTTCCCCAGGGGGTGAGCTTTTCTTTTGTTATAAAAATATGTTCTACACATTGCATAATCTATGTAATGAGAAGCTTAAAAAACAACACTGTGGATGGCATAATATGCACATGATGATTATCCTATGCTGAAGCCAGTGCAAGTGATGAGGGGATGGAAAAAAATATATATATGTTTGACTAGGAAGGGGAGGCATCTTGCTATTTTATTTCTGCTTTTTGGTTTTCACCACATACATACCATTTACTTTTAAACTGCCTTAAATCCATTTGCAGCAAAGTTGAGGTCTAAGTAATAGAAGAAGGAGTAAATGAAAAAGCATGAGATACCTTTCAGTATCCCTTTTACTCACACCAAATTAAACTTGCATAAATCACTCCAGAAAACTCTCCTGTCTTTCTTTTGGGTTCAGCTCCAATTTTTTTCTCTATTTTTTTTTTCATATTGTTTCATTTTATTGTTCTTTCCCTCTTTCTCTGACTTCCCTCAGAACCTACAGTGGATGAATGATTTCATCCACTAGGCAACATGAATGATTTCAATCACACTAAGAACCTTAATCTTTCTCTTATCCATTACCAATTATGGACTCCTACAATCCCCTTAAACTCAAATTTACAATAATGTAGAGGGTACTCTTGCCTGGAAAATCCCATGGACGGAGGAGACTGGTAGGCTCCAGTCCATGGGGTCACTAAGAGTCGGGCACGACTGAGTGACTTCACTTTCACTTTTCACTTTCATGCATTGGAGAAGGAAATGGCAACCCACTCCAGTATTCTTGCCTGGAGAGTCCCAGGGACAGAGGAGCCTAATGGCCTGCCATCTATGGGGTCACACAGGGTCGGACATGACCGAAGCGGCTTAGCAGCAGTAGCAAAGGGATGACAGAGCAGATAACTCTAAGGAATATAGTCTAATGACTTCAAGTTACACAAAAGTAATATTACTGATATCTACTCCTTCTTTGAAATCTTTTTCAAATAAGAGTGAGATGGGGAAAAATCAAGGGTAATTGTGCAGCTGTACAGCCTGTCAATTGGACTTGGAGTGCTTAGTGTCTACAGTACTGATTATAACCACCAATTTTTTTTTCCTCATCCCTCACCCATCTCCAGTTGTTAATTACCACACATACTGATACTCTGCTAACATACATCTACTATTAAGTGTGCCACTTAAAATGCTTCAGGACCGGTTTTCTTATTAAAAACAAAATTAAAAATACAATAGCAAGACAGAGTTAATTGACATACAAAGTTAGGAGAAGTAAGAATCTTACAAGTTATAATTGGATATTTTTATGACCCCATAGACTGTAGCCCACCAGGCTCCTCTGTCCATGGGATTATACAGCAAGAATACTGGAGTGGTTGCCATTTCCTCCTCCAGAGGCCTTCCTGACCCAGGGTTCAAACCCACATCTCCATCAGCTCCTGCACTGGTGGGTGAATTCTTTACCACTGAGCCACCTGGGAAGCCCTATTATCCAAGAAAGGATGAATAATTTATCTTTAATTCTTTACAGCATTAAGCCTTATTTTCTAGTCCTGAAAAAAAAAAAATAAATCTTTGTTTAAAGCACTTACCAGGATGAAAATTAATTCCGTTTTGTAAACCTCCCATGACAACTTTCAGGCAACTATCCTTTTATAGTAAATACATTAAGATTTATACTATATTATATAGCTCATCCAAACTTGCTTACTGACTTTTATTACATTTATGGTCAGACTAACATGCCAAATATTTAGTTGTTTCAAATTGCCAAGTGTGAGGAAAACCCATTCCGACAAGAGGGAAGCAACACAACTATATCTTTCAAAAATGTATTCCTGCCCCCCTGCTGGATCCAGGTCAGTGGAAGAGCAAAGGAAAATGTGGATGAACAATGGAGCTTCCTACGGAGATTCTAACTTGTAACTGATGGAGAAATAGCATAGTAGTCCCCTCTTATCCTTGGGGAATATGTTTCACCCCTAGTGGATGCTTGAAACCATAGATAGTGCTGAATGTTTCATATGTTGTTTTTCCAGTGATAAACTTTAATTTATAAATTAGGCACAGGAAAGACTAATAACAATAACTAAAGATAGAAAGTTATAAAAATGTACTGTAATAAAACTTATATGAATGCAGTCTCTCACTCTAAAAGTATCTTATTGTAAAAATGTAATGCCTTTTCTATCTTAACTGAACACTTATCACAGAATGTACCCATACATTTACAGTTTGTACAACAGAAAAACTAGTACACATTTTTATTTTCTTCTTCATACTTTCATGGATAGAACATTTGTTCCAACCATGAACCCTAGCAATTTCATCATACTTTTTTTTTCTTTTCTTATTAAAAATTTTCACTTTTATACTTTAAGGAAACACTTTATGGCTTCTCTTTTGTATATCCAGATTTGCCATAATCACTGATCGTATGCTTTGGGACCAAACTTAAGTAAAATAAGGGTGACTTGAACACAAGTACTGCAATGCCTTGACAGCTGATCTGATAACCAAGCCAGCTAATAAGTTAATAAGGTGCAGGATAGCTGGACAAAGGGAGGATTCACATCTCAGGTAGAATGAAGCAAGAACAGTAGGAGATTTCATCACACTTCTCAGAAGGGCACACAATTTAAAACTGATAAATTGCTTATTTCTACATATTTTCACTTAGTATTTTTGGGCCATGGTTTACTAAATGTTGCTGAAACCATGGAGAGTAAAGCCTAGGATAATATAAACTAGTGTGATCAGAAAGAAGCAAGGCATTCCTTGCTCCCTGTGTAGCCTCTCCTTTGGTTGTTACTGCAAAGTGTGTTGGGACTTCTCAGGTGGTGCTAGTGATAAAGAACCTGCCTGCCACTGCAGGAGACTTAAGAGATGAGGGTTTGATCCCTGGGTGAGGAAGATCCCCTGGAGGAGGGCATAGAAACCCACTCCAGTATTCCTGCCTGGAGAATTCCATGGACAGAGAAGCCTAGTGGGCTACAGTCCATGGGGTCACAAAGAATTGGACATGACTGAAGCGATTTAGCATACATGCATACAATGTTTATTCCCTGTCCCTGTTAACCCAGAGTCTATAGGCTGTTACCACTGTGGGCTAGGAAGGGAAGAAATGTACTCAGGGGTGCTGCTGCTGCTGCTAAGTTGCTTCAGTCTTGTCCAACTCTGTGCGACCTCATAGACAGCAGCCCACTAGGCTCCTCTGTCCCTGGGATTCTCCAGGCAAAAATACTGGAGTGGGTTGCCATTTCCTTCTCCAATGCATGAAAGTGAAAAGTGAAAGTGAAGTCGCTCAGTCATGTCCGACTCTTAGTGACCCCATGGACTGCAGCCTACCAGGCTACTTCTTCCATGATATTTTCCAGGCAAGAGTAGTCGAGTGTGTTGCCATTGCCTTCTCTGACTAAGGGGTGAGTGGATAGAATTAAGGAATATTGGTGGGTATTTTTATAAAGACGGTTTGTGTCCAATCCCTTTTCACTGTGAGAGAAGTCAAAAGAGCTGCACATCTATCTGTCATCTCCCACTTTCCCTGGCTATAGAATGAAAATTTGAGGACAAATACTGCTGCTGCTACTACTGCTAAGTCACTTCAGTCGTGTCCGACTCTGTGCGACCCCATAGTCGGCAGCCCACCAGGCTTCCCCGTCCCTGGGATTCTCCAGGCAAGAACACTGGAGTGGGTTGCCATTTCCTTCTCCAATGCATGAAAGTGAAAAGTGAAAGTGAAGTCGCTCAGTCGTGTCTGACTCTTAGCGACACCATGGACTGTAGCCCACAGGGCTCCTCCATCCATGGGATTTTCCAGGCAAGAGTACTGGAGTGGGGTGCCGTTGCCTTCTCCGACAGTCCTCATCAAAGTGAAAGTGAAAGTGTAGTCATGTGTGACTCTTTGCGACCCGTGGACTGTAGCCCACAAAGCTCCTCCATCCATGGGATTCTCTGGGCAAGAACACTGGAGTGGGTTGCCATTTTCTTCTCCAGCAGATCTTCCTGACCCAGGGATCGAACCCAGGTCTCCCACATTGCAGGCAGATGTTTTAACTTCTGCGCCACCAGGGAAGCCCTTAAATACAAGAATACAGTCTCTCAGAAAACCTCCTATAGAGACATAGAACCTCAGATCCAAGTAGTAACATCAAAGATTTCAAGGGAGGAAAGGAAACCAGGTTGAAATAAGAAGGGGGAGGAAGCGGGAGAGGGGGGCGAAAGGGGTGGTCTTACAGACGTCTCCTGCCACCTACAGATACCCAGGCATTATTGGACTTTTCCCTGGGCTTCCAGAGAAGGGAGGACTGGAACTCGGCCCTACCAGAAATCAGCAGACCAGACCAGAACCAGAATTTGAGTTCTCTGCCAAGAGGAGGTGATCAGTCTCCAATCCTCACCTCAGGCTGAGGGCCCTTCAACCAGATTCCTGCATCCAGGACTGGGGGACTAGAAAAACGGGGAAGGATAGGAAGGGTTAAGGAGAGGAAAGGGAGAAGGAAAGGGAGAGAGATCAATAAAGTCTCTTGTTCCTTACCCGGTTGGAACACTCTGGCCAGTTGTCCATGTCAGGAGGAGACCAAGGACAAAAGGGTCCCAGTTGTGGCCGCTGGGTCTGGTCGATTGGCAAGCAAATACTGGAAGTTAAATGCTGAAAGAATGCTGAAAGAGACACGTGTACTCCAATGTTCATCACAGCACTGTTTATAATAGCCAGGACATGGAAGCAACCTAGATGTCCATCAGTAGATGAATGGATAAGAAAGTTGTGGTACATATACACAATGGAGTATTACTCAGCCATTAAAAAGAATATATTTGAATCAGTTCTAATGAGGTGGATGAAACTGGAGCCTATTATACAGAGTGAAGTAAGCCAGAAAGAAAAACACCAGTACAGTATACTAATGCATATATATGGAATTTAGAAAGATGGTAACAATAACCCTGTATGAGAGACAGCAAAAGAGACACAGATGTATAGAACAGTCTTTTGTACTCTGTGGGAGAGGGAGAGGGTGGGATGATTTGGGAGAATGGTATTGAAATATGTATACTAACATATATGAAATGAATTGCCAGTCCAAGTTCAATGCATGATACTGGTTGCTTGGGGCTTGTGCACTGGGATGATGCAGAGGGATGGTACGGGGAGGGAGGAGGGAGCAGGGTTCAGGATGGGGAACACGTGTATACTTGTGGCAGATTCATGTTGATATATGGCAAAAACCAATACAATATTGTAACATAATTAGCCTACAATTAAAATAAATAAATTTATATTTAAAAAAAAAGAAGAATGCTGAAATCTGACAAAGAATGAATCAGAATAGGACTGCCAAACAAGGCAGAGATTAGCAAAGAACAATGATATGAAGCTAAAACGAGGGAAGTCAAAGAAGAAAGCAGAGCTAGGAGCAGCAAAATAAGTAATGGGTTTGCAGAATGAGGAAATTCTAGGGTGAAATATAGATGCCTACTGTTGCTTTTGTGGTGCCAAAAGCCTTTCGAACATTCATTTGAAAAGTTAAAGATACCTGAGTGGAAGGGCAAAGAAAATAGGTATGCACTTTTCATGAATGTTAGAGCTGAATTTGAATATTAAATTATTAATAAATTAACAATAATTTAGTTGTCACTTAGTAGGCACTAGACTCGCATTCCTGAGTGACTGACAGATCACCTGTCTGGACGTCCTTTTTTTGTCACTTATTCCCACTGTGTGCTCAGTCTCTAAATAAGAAAATAAGAACATAACTGGGTGGGGGAGAGACCATGGAGGCAGAGTTGAAGGACACAGAACTCGCCTCCCTCAAAGGACACATCAAAAATATACCCACCTATGGAACAGTTCTCACTGCAAACTCACTGCCAGTGAGGACCTGCAGAAAGAGTGTACAAACTGTGTGTGAGAAAGATCCACACAGAATCAGGTAGGAGTGGAAGAGAAGCAGTCAGGTTGGGACTGTACCCTCAAGAAGGGACACAGAAGAGGAGTCTGGCGGGCTGGTTGGAGGGCCAGTGGCAGTGAAAGAAGGCTTTGAGAAGCCTAGACTCCACTCCTGAGGAGCACACACACACACTCCTGAAGCAGTGCAGATTGAATCTGTATGGGGTCACTGGCCAGTTTCCCAGGACCACCCCTGCACAGACCCTACCCTAAACTGAGTGACTGCCTCAATCCCAGTTGCCTCAGTAGCTCAGCTGTGAGGGACAAAGGCAGCTCAGGATCTGAGCTGCATCTGAGCAGAGCAAGGGCAACTATTATGGTGCTTACACAGGCAGTGTATCAGAGCCACCTTGGGGTTCCAGCTATGGTGGGACTGCCACAGCCCATGCCCAGACCCATGTGGGCCTCCCACACCGGCCCTTCTAATCAAGCACTGCTCCCCTCAAGAGCGAGAGAACAGTGCTAGGGGGTGGCAGAGCACTCAAAAGGAATGCAGCCAGCTCGGATTTAACCATCAGAACTTATGCTCCAGCAACTTAGGACCCACCTCCAACCCAGATAGGGCAGTGAAGGCCACTGAGCATAGGAGACGCCCCAGCTACATCTGACTGTGGTCTAACCACTGCATGTCAAGGCCCACTTCCTTCCAAGGTGATATCTACCAGCATCTCCTGGGAAACGGCAAGTCTTTTGTGTTCACATCAGATCCAGCTCTACCAACAAAGTCATTGGTCACATGCAAACTATACACAGACACTCCCACACAAAGACATCCTCCTTTAAGACTGCAATAGGTAAACACTTCACTTAATTTCATAAAGTAAAAGAAAGTTAAACAGAATCAGAAGACAGGTTTCAATTGAAAGAGCAAAAAAAAAAAAAAAAAATAACAACTAATTAAACAAATAATTTGCAAGATAAAGAGCTCAAAGAATTAGAATAAGAATGCTAACTGAATTAAGGAAAAGAGTAGTAACAAAAATGTTAACTGAAGTAGGGAAGTTTGGTGAGAATTATAACAAGGAACTAGAAAATATTAAAAAAAAAAAATAGAAGCAGTCAGAATTGAATAATGCAATAACTGAAATGAAAAACACAGTAGAAGTAATTGTCAGCAGACTAGATGATAGAGAAGAACTCCTCACTGATCTTGAAGACAAACTAATGGAAATCACACAATTAAAACAGCAAAGAGAAAGGCAATTTTTTAATAATGAGAACAATTTAAGAGGGCTCTAAGACAACATGAATTGTACCAGCATTCACATTGCAGGCCCCAGAAGTAGAGAGAGGGAAGAGAGTCAGAAGTATACAGGAAGCAGAGAGGGCTCCAAACAAGATGAACAAAAACAGCTCATACCAAGATACAACATAATTAAAAAGGCATAATTTAAAGATAGAACTCTAAAGGCATCAAGAGGAAAAAGCCACATACAAGGCAACTTTCTTGGAGCTATTAGCTGACATTTTTGCAGAAAATTTGCAGGCCAGAAGGCAATGTCAGTATATATTCTACATCCTGAGAGGTAAAAACCTGCAACCTAGGATACTCTTGGGCTTCCCTGGTGACTCAGATGGTAAAGAATCCTCCCACAATGCAGGGGACCTGGGTTCCATTCCTTTACGGGGAAGATCCCCTGGAGAAGGGCATGGCAACTCACTCCAGTATTCTTGCCTGGAGAATCCCCATGGACAAAGGAGCCTGTTGTGCTACCATCCATGGGGTTACAGAGTCACACACAACTGAGTAAGCACAAACTGACAGGATACACTATCCAGCAAGACTATCATTTAGAACAGAAAGATTTTCTCTCAAATCAGGAAAAAGACAAGAAGGTCCATTCTCACTCCTTCAATCTAACTTAATATTGGAAGTCCTCACCACAATTCTGGTGGCTCTATGGTGGTCTGGTATGGTATGGAGATCTCTTCCAGGATGGCTTATGCCACACCCAGGTCTGGCACCCAGAGCCCCTTCCCCTCCAGGAGGTCAATGCTGACGTGTACCTCCACAGGAGACATTCAAACACTCAAAGGCAGGTCTGGCTCAGTCTCTGTGGGGTCTCCTGGTGCTCAATGTTTTGTGCCAAAACTTATACAGGACTGGGGAAAGAGACTCTTGGAGGGCACACACACAAAAAAAATCTTGTACACACCAGGAACCAGGAGAAAGGAGAAGTGACCCTACAAGAGACTGACACAGTCTCGCCTGTGAGTGTCCAGAGTCTCCGGCGTAGGTGTGGGTTGGCATGGCCTACTTCAGGGTCAGGGACATTGAGTGCTTCAGTACCTGCATGGGACCTTTTGAAGGAGGTCCCATTATCTTCATTACCTCCACCAAAGTTTGGTCTCAGGCCAAACAACAGGGAGGGGACACTGACCCACTCATCAAATGAAAATCTGATTAAACATTTTTTGAGCATGGCCCCACCCATCAGAACAAGACCCAGTTTCCCCCAAAGTCAGTCTCTCCCAGCAGGAAGCTTCCATAAGCCTCTTATCTTATACTTCAGAAGAAAGATAGAATGAAAACCACAATCACAAAATACTAGTCAAAGCGATCACAAGGACCATGGCCTTGTCTAACTCAATGAAACTATGAGCCACCCAAGACAGATGGGTCATAGTGGAGAGTTCTGAAAAAATGTGGTCCACTCAAGTGGGAATGGAAAACCACTTCAGTATTCTGGCCTTGAGTATCCCATGAGGAATATGAAAAGGCAAAAAGATATGACACTGAAAGATGAATTCCCCAGTTCCATAGCTGCCCAATATGCTACTAGAAAGAGTGGAGAAATAACTCCAGAATGAATGAAGAGATGGAGCCAAAGGAAAAACAAGGCCCAGTTGTGGATTTGACTGGTGATGGAAGTAAAGTCTGATGTTGAAAAGAAGAATTATGCATAGGAACCTGGAATGTCAGGTTGATGAATTAAGGCAAATTAGAAGTGGTCAAACAGGAGATGGCAAGAGTGAGCATCAACACTTTAGGAATCAGTGAACTAAAATGGACTGGAATGGGTGAATTTAATACAAATGACCATTATATCTATTACTGTGGGCAAGAATCCCTTAGAAGAAATGGAGTAGCCATCATAGACAACAAAAGAGTCCTAAATGTCATCCTTGGATGCAATCTCAAAATGACAGAATGATTTCTGTTCATTTCCAAGACAAACAATTCAATATCACAGTAATCCAAGTCTATGTCCCAACCAGTAATGCTGAAAAAGCTGAAGTTGAAAGGTTTTATGAAGACCTACAAGACTTTCTAGAACAAACACTCAAAAAAAGATTTTCTCTCCATTAAAGGGGACTGGAATGAAAAATGAGGAAATCAAAAGATACCTGGAGTAACAGGCAAATTTGGCCTCAGAGTACAAAATGAAGAAGGGGAAAAACGAACACAGTTTTACCAAGAGAACACACTAGTCATAGCAAACACCCTCTTCCAACAAGAGAGATGACTCTACACATGGACATCACCAGATTGTCAATATCAAAATCATATTGATTATATTCTTTGCAGCCAAAGATGGAGAAGCTCTATAGAGTCAGCAAAAACAAGACCAGAAATGGCTACGGCTCAGATCATGAACTCCTTATGGCAAAATTCGGACTAAAGAAAGTAGGGAAAATCACTAACCATTCAGGTATGACCTAAATCAAATCCCTTACAATTATACAGTGGATGTGACAAATAAATTCAAAAGATTAGATCTGATAGACAGAGTTACTTAAAAACTATGGATGGAAAAAACTATCCATTACTTTGGATAGGGGGCAGTGACCAAGACCATCCCCAAGAAAAGGAAGTGCAAAAAGGCAAAATGGTTGTCTGAGGAGGCATTACAAATAGCTGAGAAAAGAAGTGAAAGGCAAAGGAGAAAAGGAAAGATACATCCATTTGAATGCATAGTTCTAAAGAATAGCAAGGAGAGATGAGAAAGTCTTAGTGTTAAATGCAAATAAATAGAGGGAAGCAATAGAATGGGAAAGACTAGAGATTGCTTCAAGAAAGTGACAGATACCAAGGGAGCATCTCAAGCAAAGATGGGCACAATAAAGGACAAAAATGGTATGGACCAAACAGAAGCAGGAGATATTAAGAAGAGGTGGCAAGAATACACAGGAGAACTATACCAAAAAAAAAAAAAAAAAGATCTTCATGACCCAGATAACTACGATGATGTATTCACTCACCTAGAGCCAAACATTATGGACTGTGAAATAAAGTGGGCCTTAAGAATCGTCACTACAAGCAAAGCTAGTGGGGGTGATGGAATTCCAGTTGAGCTATTTCAAATCCTAAAATATGATGCTATGAAATGCTGCACTCAATATGCCAGCAAATTGGCAAAATTCAGCAGTGACCACAGGACAGCAAAAGGTCAGTTTTCATTCCAATCCCAAAGAAAGGCAATGCCACAGATGCTAAAACTATGGCACAATTGCACTCTTTGCACACGCTAGTAAAGTAATGCTCAAAATTCTCCAAGCCAGGCTTCTACAGTATATGAACTGTGAACTTCCTCAAGCTGGATTTAAAAAAGGCAAAGGAACCACAGATCAAATTGCCAACATCCGCTGGATCACTGAAAAAGTAAGAGAGTTCCAGAAAAACATCTATTTTGCTTTATTGGCTATCCCAAATTCTTTCACTGTGTGGATCACAAAAAAATGTAGAAAAGTCTTAAAGAGATGGGAATACCAGACCACCTTATCTGCTTCCTGGGAAATCTGTATGCAAGTCAAGAAGCAACAGTTAGAATTGGAAATGGAAAAACAGACTGGTTCCAAATCAGGTAAGGAGTATGTCAAGGCTGTATATTGTTACTCTGCTTATTTAACGTATATGCAGAGTACATTATGCAAAATGCCTGGCTGGACAAAGCACAGGCTGGAATCAAGATTGCCGGGAGAAATATCAATAACCTCAGATATGCAGATGAGACTACCCTTATGGGAGAAAACGAAGAAGAGCTAAAGAGCCTCTTGGTGAAAGTGAAAGTGAAGAGTGAAAAAGTTGGCTTAGAAGTCAACATTCAGAAAACTAAGATGGTGGCATCCGGTCACATCACTTCATGGCAAATAGATGGGGAAACAATGGAAACAGAGAGAGACTTCATTTGGGGTGGGGCAGGGGGCTCCAAAATCACTGCAGATGGTGGCTGCAACCATGAAATTAAAAGATGCTTGCTCCTTGGAAGAAAAGCTATGACCAACCTAGACAGCATATTAAAAAGAAGAGACATTACTTTGCTCACAAAGTTCTGTCTAATCAAAGCTATGATTTTTACAGTAGTCATGTATGGATGTGAGATTTGGACTTAAAGAAAGCTGAGTGCCAAAGAATTTATGCTTTTGAACTGTGGTGTTGGAGAAGATGCTTGAGAGTCCCTTGGACTGCAAGGAGATAGAACCAGTCCATCCTAAAGGAAATCAGTCATGAATATTCATTGGAAGGACTGATGCTGAAGCTAAAACTCCAATACTTTGGCCACCTGATGTGAAGAACTGATTCATTGTTAAAGACCCTGATCCTGGGAAAGACTGAAGGCAGGAGGAGAAGGGGATGACAGAGGATGACATTGTTGGATGGCATCACCAACTCGATGGACATGAGTTTTTGCAAGCTCTGGGAGTTGGTAATGGTCAGGGAAGCCTGGTATGCAGCAGTCCATGGAGTCACAAAGAGTCGGACATGACAGAGCAGCTGAACTGAACTGAGCTGAACTTACCACAATTCTCAGAAAAGAAAAGGAAATAGGAGTATTCAAACTGGAATGTAAGAAGTAAACTGTCACTCTTTGCAGATGACATCATTCTATAAAGAGAAAATCCTATGGTCTGTCTCAAAAAAAAAAAAAAATAGAACTAATAAATCAGTAAATTTACAAGATAATTATATAGTATAATATCCATTCCCTTTCCATACATGAATAATGAGATACCAGAAAGAAAATTTAGGGGGGAAATTCCATTTACAATCAAATAAAAAGTATAAAATGCCTAAGAATGAAGTTAACCTAAGGGATGAAAGACATACTTTGAAAAGTGAAAAACATTGATGAAGGAAATTAAAAACAATAGAAAGAAATGGAAAGATATAATGTGTTTTAGATTGGAAGAAATAATTTTGTCAAAATGCTCATACTATCCAGAGAAATCTTCATATTAACGCCATCCCTATAAAAATATCCATTATATTTTTCACAAACCTAGAACAAATAACCCTATAATTTATTTGCTGTTGTTCAGTCACTCAGTCGTGTCCGACTCTTTGCCACCCCATGGACTGCAGCATTCCAGGCTTCCCTGTCGTTCATCATCTCCCAGAGTTTGCTCCAGCTCATGTCCATTAAGTTGTTGATCCCATTTAACCATCTCGTGATACCATCCAACCATCTCCTATAATTTATGTGGAACCACAAAAGACCCCAAATTGCCAAAGCAATCTTGAAGAAAAAGAACAAAGCTGCAGGGATCATGCTCCTTGACTTCAGACTATATTACAAAGTTGCATTAATCAAAACAGTATTTTATTGGCACAGTAATAGATGCATAGATCAATGGAACATAGAGAACCCAGAAATAAAAGAACCCAGAAATAAGCTCACACTTATGATGTGATAATAATCTACAAAAAAGAGGCAAGAATATACAATATGAAGACTGTTTCATCAATAAGTGTAAATCAGACAGCTACATGTGAAAGAATGAAATTAGAACATTTTCTTACATCACATACAAAAATAAGCTCAAATTGGTTTAAACACCAGAATCCATAAAGGTCCTATAAGAATACATATGCAGAACCCTGTACATAAATCATTACTAAATTGTAACTATAATTCATAAATATAGTTATATAAAATATAATCATAAACATAGTTACATAAACTTTAACTACAATTTTTTTTTGGATCTGTCTCCTGAGGCAAAGAAAACAAAATGAAAATTAAAAATGAAACCTATTTAAACTTAAAAGCTTTAAGCTTTTGCGCAGCAAAGGAAATCATCAACAGCACAAAAAGACAACCTACTAAACATGAAAAAATGACAAGCAAATAATATGATTGGTACAGGGTTAATATCCAAAATATATAAACAGCTCATACAATTCACTATCAAAAAAAGTCTAATTAAAAATTCAACAGGAGACATGAATAGATATTTTTCCACAGAAGACATACAGAGATCCATACATGCATACAGATAGACATACAGGCACATTTTTCAAAAATGCTCCACATTGCTAATCATTAAAGAAATACAAATCAAAACCATAAGAAGGTATCACCTCACACCTTTCAGAATAGCTTTCATCAAAAATTCTGGGACGGCCCAGAGGTATGGGGAGGGAGGAGGGAGAAGGGTTCACGATGGGGAGCACGAATATACCTGTGGCGGATTCATTTCGATGTTTGGCAAAACTAATACAGTATTGAAAAGTTTAAAAATAAAATAAAATTAAAAAAAAATTCTACAAATACATGTTGGTGAGGATATGACAAAAGAGAAGCCTAGTACACTGTTGGTGAGAATGTAAAGTGGGGCATCATTATGGAAAATAGTAGGAAGGTTTCTTGAAAAACTAAAAATAAAGCTACCATATGATCTAACAATTCTACTGCTGCAAATATGTCTGAAGAAAACAAAAACAATCTGAAAAAATACAAGCACCCTACTATTTATAACAGAATTATTTACAATAACAAAAATGTAGAAACAAACTAGATCAGATCAGTCGCTCAGTCGTGTCCTACTCTTTGCGACCCCATGAATCGCAGCACGCCAGGCCTCCCTGTCCATCACCAACTCCCGGAGTTCACTGAGACTCATGTCCATCGAGTCAGTAATGCCATCCAGCCATCTCATCCTCTGTCATCCCCTTCTCCTCCTGCCCCCAATCCCTCCCAGCATCAGGGTCTTTTCCAATGAGTCAACTCTTCGCATGAGGTGGCCAAAGTACTGGAGTTTCAGCTTTAGCATCATTCCTTCCAAAGAAATCCCAGGGCTGATCTCCTTCAGAATGGACTGGTTGGATCTCCTTGCAGTCCAAGGGACTCTCAAGAGTCTTCTCCAACACCACAGTTCAAAAGCATCAATTCTTCGGTGCTCAGCCTTCTTCACAGTCCAACTCTCACATCCATACATGACCACAGGAAAAACCATAGCCTTGACTAGAGGAACCTTTGTTGGCAAAGTAATGTCTCTTCTTTTGAATATGCTATCTAGGTTGGTCATAACTTTCTTTCCAAGGAGTAAGTGTCTTAATTTCATGGCTGCAGTCACCATCTGCAGTGATTTTGGAGCCCCCCAAAAATAAAGTCTGACACTGTTTCCACTGTTTCCCCATCTATTTCCCATGAAGTGGTGGGACCGGATGCCATGATCTTCGTTTTCTGAATGTTGAGCTTTAAGCCAACTTTTTCACTCTCCACTTTCACTTTCATCAAGAGGCTTTTGAGTTCCTCTTCACTTTCTGCCATAAGGGTGGTGTCATCTGCATATCTGAGGTTATTGATATTTCTCCTGGCAATCTTGATTCCAGCTTGTGCTTCCTCCAGCCCAGCGTTTCTCATGATGTACTCTGCATATAAGTTAAATAAACAGGGTGACAATATACAGCCTTGATGAACTCCTTTTCCTATTTGGAACCAGTCTGTTGTTCCATGTGCAGTTCTAACTGTTGCTTCCTGACCTGCATACAAAGTTCTCAAGAGGCAGATCAGGTGATCTGGTATTCCCATCTCTTTCAGAATTTTCCACAGTTTATTGTGATCCACACAGTCAAAGGCTTTGGGGTAGTCAATAAAGCAGAAATAGATGTTTTTCTGGAACTCTCTTGCTTTTTCTATGATCCAGCAGATGTTGGCAATTTGATGTCTGGTTCCTCTGCCTTTTCTAAAACCAGCTTCAACATCAGGAAGTTCACGGTTCACATATTGCTGAAGCCTGGCTTGCAGAATTTTGAGCATTACTTTACTAGTGTGTGAGATGAGTGCAATTGTGCGGTAGTTTGAGCATTTTGGCATTGCCTTTCTTTGGGATTGGAATTAAAACTGACCTTTTCCAGTCCTGTGGCCACTGCTGAGTTTTCCAAATTTGCTGGCATATTGAATGCAGCACATTCACAGCATCATCTTTCAGGATTTGGAATAGCTCAACTGAAATTCCATCACCTCCACTAGCTTTGTTCATAGTGATGCTTTCTAAGGCCCACTTGACTAAGTGTCCATCAATAGAAGAATGGATAAAGAAAATATTACTCAGCCACCGAAAAAAAAAGAAAGCTAATTTGACATTTGCAACAACATTGATGGATCTAGAGGATATGCTTAGTGAAATAGTCAGATAAACACAATACTATATGTTATCATTTATATGTAGAGAATAAAAAGTGAAACAAACTAATGTATATGATGAAACATAGACAGACTCACAGATACAGAGAACACGGTAGTGGTCACCAGTGAGGAAAGAGTAAGGGTGAGGGCAAGATCGTGGTGTGCTGTTAAGAGGTACAAACTGTTATACACAAAATAAATAAGCAACAATGATTTATATTACAGCACAAAGAAATATAGCTATTATTACATAATAACTTTAAATGGAGTATAATCTAAAAAAAATACTGAATCACTATAATGTACCCCTGAAAATAATGTAATATTATAAATCAGATATACATCAATAAAGTATACACATAAATAAAGTATTAACAGAACAGATCTAGATAAGACATTTGGAGGTCCTAGTCACTGGAAAGGTGATTATGCCTTGCCAAATGGAAATTCAACAAACAAATTACGAAATACATGTATAGGAATCCAAAAGGTTCTAATTTTCTCTCACGGTGACCACTTTAATGATTTTTTTTAATATATTAAAAGCTTTTTAAAGCCTTTTCTGTGATAGAGCCCTGAACATATGCTAGACTTGATTGTTTCTCACACACCATTATATAGTCCACTTCTCCTGAAATACCAAGCCCCAGTGAAAAAGGCCTTTCTAAAGATTTTGAGTCCTAGGTTCTCTCACTGGCCTTGACAACTCTGCAAATGCCATTCCCTCATCTTCAGACATTTATTGCATATCTGTGGAATAACTCCTATTCATCATTCAGGTATGAACATAACTATAATAGCTTCAAGAAGTCTTTTTCTACATCTTCATCTACCCTCTAGTGAGTTAACCTCTCTTTCATGTACTCTGATAGTATTTTGCATTATCTCAATTGTGCTCAATTGCTAAGTTATATCTGACTCAGTGCAACCCCATGGACTATAGCCCGCCAAGTTCCTCTGTCCATGGAATTCTCCAGGCAAGAATTCTGGAGTGGGCTGCCATTCCCTTCTCCAGAGTATCTTCCCAACGCAGGGATTAAACTCACATTTGCTGCATTGCAGGCAGATTCATTACTATCTGAGCCACCAGAGAATCCCTTTATTATCTCTATCAAACCTGATATTTAACTCCCTGTTTAATTCTATGCCTTTGTCATTGAATTGTTTAAGGTCAATAATAGCAGGAATTCTGTCTTACTCACTGAGTTTCCCTAAGCAAGGACTGAACCAGTTATTTAGTCACATTCAATAAATACAAATCAATGAATCTTATGGTTTTGTCCTCACTTGTGTAACATGTTTACTTGGTAACTATTGAATTTTCCACTTGTATCTAAAAGCTCAGAATTGTAAGAATGAATCTACCACCATCCCCTTCAAACATGTTCCTCTTCATACATTCTCTATCATGGAAGGTGGTTCTCTGCCTTGCATGCTAGACTTGCTCCTCCCTTCTCCAAACCAATCATCAACCTTGCCAAATGTGTTTTACATAAAAAGATGCCAAATTCATCCTTTCTTCTATGTAAGTGCACAGAAGAAAGATTTGAGGAGGATAGTAGTGGAGACTTTGCTCAAGCCTTCTTCATTCCCCTGCATCAATCAATGTCTCTCCTTGGCTCCAACACTGTTCTTCTTAAATCCATCTTCCATTCACTTGGAAGGGTGAATTACTTGCAATAGAGACCACACATTGTCACTTTTGTGCTTTAAAATATTCAAAAGTATTTGGAAATTGTACATTGTACTTGCAAATACTTCCTATATATTTGGAAAGAATAATTCATGAGATACTTGTGTGAAGTGTGATATTTCTAAAGAAAGTGCCATGAAAAATTACTAGAAACTGTTTCCTATCTTGGGTAGTATACGAAATAGGAATAGTTTAGGATTTAAAAACAAACACATAATAATATTATATATCAATACACACATATTATACACACACACACACACACACACACACACACACACACACATATATATATATATATATATGAAATACATATACTATGGAACTATTAGGAGAAGGAAATGGCAACCCACTCCAGTATTCTTGCCTAGATAATCCTGTAGACAGAGGAGCCTGGTGAGCTGCTGTCCATAGGGTCACACAGAGTTAGACACAACTGAAGTGACTTAGCATGCATGCATACATTGGAGAAGGAAATGGCAACCCACTCCAGTATCCTTGCCTGGAGAACCCCAGGGACAGAGGAGCCCAGTGGGCTGCCATCTATGGGTTCACACACTAGAGTCGGACATGACTGAAGTGACTTAGCAGTAGCAGCAGCAGCAGCTTGGAGCTATTACATAACTGCTTTGGAAGTCCCATTATCTTTTAGCAATCAGACTTCTTTTATTGGTGCTACAACATCTTCAATATGTGGCTTCACTTAAAGGTCCATCGTGGCTACTTAAGCTCCAGTCAGGTGTCCTAACCGTTCAACAGTCAACAGGAAGGAGTGGTGGGGAATAAAACCACAGCACCCCCTTATGCGATCCCTGATTTGGGAAGATCTCCTGGAGAAGGGCATGGCAACCCACTCCAGCATTCTTCCCTGAAGAAAGCCATGGATAGAGGAGAGCCTGGTGGGCTACAGTCTATGGGGTTGCAAAGAGTCAGACACGACTGAGCAACTTTCACTCACTCACTCACCCCCTCATTTTACACATGTAGTTACACATGCAATTTTGAAGCAAGGTTATATTGACCTTCTAGACTATGTTGCAGAAGATTATTTATTTTTTTCTGTTTTCTGCATGTGTTTGTATGTTAAATCTAATTTTTCCTCAAAAGTTTGATAAAACATACCTTAAAATATTTAGGGATGAAGTCTAAAAAACCTTTTTAACTATGTTTCAACTTCTTTCATGAGTCAATAACCTCATTCCAATGTTTCACTTCTCCTTGTGTCACATTTGTTAAGATACATAAAATGCATTTGTGTGAAGTGCTTAATGAATTCTAGCAGAAAATGTGTTTTCTGTGATACTAATTTTTTAAACTTCTTAGAACTTTCTTCATGTTCCAATACATGTACAACTTTAATAATATTCCATACAGCCTAAGGATACTTTCTATTTTTAGCTGAAAATTTCTATATAATAACTATATATATTTTATTCAAGTTTCGATGTTTTTATTAAATTTTTGACTAACTTGAGGCGTGTACATAGAAACCTCCCACTGTGGTCATAGATTTCTCAATTTCTTACTGTATTCCTATTGATTTTTGCTTTATATGTGATCTATTTTAATATAAAATACTTTAGAATTTTTAACATCTTCCTAGGAAATTGAACCTTTTTTTATACTATGCAATGAAACCCTCTCTCTTCAATGATACTTTTTGTCTTAAGGCCCCTTTTTTTTCAATCTTTTAACATAGCTAATATGTTAATTTTCTTTTGGCTCATATTTGTCAAATGTATCTTATGCCATAATTTTATTTTTTCCCTGTATTCCTAAATTTTTTTTACTTTACATATCTTTTTCACTTTACAACTGTCATTCTGCACTAAGTTATTTACTATGTATGTTATATGTTTAACTCTCTCCAAACCCAAAAGATAAGTAGAATTATTATTCCTTTTTTTCTGAATAATTAAAACTCAGAGAGTTTAAATAATTTTCCAAAAGTCATATAACAGTCAATGAGAGACCAAAGCCTCAGTAGTCAACAAACTCCTGCCTTTAACTACTTTGTTATACTATGTGCCAAGAAAAGTTTATGTTATGTTCATTATTCCTTACTTAATGAGGGAGGGTGATGAGTGTCAAGGCTTAGCAAACTTTTACTATACAGAGCCAGATAGCAGACAGTTTAGTATTTGCAATGTGGTTTCTGTCACAAGTAGTCGACTCTGATGTTGTAGCAAAAAGAAGCCACTGATACATATAAATGAATGAATGAGCAATTCTGTGTTCTAATGAAACTGTATTATAGACACTGAAATTTTAATTTTATATAATATACATGTGCCAAAAAGTTTTATTTTTATTTTGTTTCACTCTCTCCCCTCTAGACATTTAAAATGTAAAAACCATTAATTCCTTATATGAAGTGAAGTGAAGTGAAAGTCTCTCAGTTGTGTCCGACTCTTTGCGACTCCAGGGGGATTTCTTCAAGCCAGAATACTGGAGTGGGTAGCTTTATCCCTTCTCCAGGGGATCTTCCCAACCCAGGGATTGAACCCAGGTCTCCTGCATTGCAGGTGGACTCTTTACTACCTGAGCCACAAGGGAAGTCCAAGAATACTGGAGTGGGTAGCCTATCCCTTCTCCAGCGAATCTTCCCAACCCAAGAGTCGGAATTGAACCAGGGTCTCCTGCATTGCAGGTGCACTTTTTTACCAATTGAGCTATCAGGGAAACCAAATTCCTTATAGTTTACACCAAGACAATTGGGGGCCTGGCCCATGAACTGTAGTTTGCAAAATGTATACAGATTGCCATTTTTAAAAACTCTTAACTTTTAAACATTGCGTTGTTGTTTAATAAGATTAACTATGCTAAATTAAAAGTTCACTAACATGTTAGAAATGGTTCTCCAATTATATAGCTAAACAGAGTGTTACAACACATGTATGAGCCTGCAAACCTTCCCAGAACATCTCTTACTCATACTACTTTGGAATGTGTTAATATAAACTTAGTAGGACATAAACAAAATACCCTTTGTTAAATTTTTGCTTAGAGTCCAAGTAATAACTTTCTGACAATTATTTTCTTGATGATTTTGTCTCTAATTGGTTAATTAGAATAAACTGATCTCTAACATTGAAATCCAAATCTCCAAGCTATGAATTATTAGTTTCTTTTTGTAAGTATGTATGTGCCGTAAATATTTTTGTTTGCTTGAGGAATTTTTACATCATAGTGCATTGTATACTACATGCTAACAGATCACAGAAAAAAAAAAAACTATTTGAGATCAATTTTCAGAAGCAACTGCTGACTCAGATTTAAGGACTATGTTTCAGTGTGTGGTATATGCATGGTCCTATCAAAGTAGAGGAATGGGTGAAATACAAAATAAAAAGAGGATATGGGAAAATATCATGTTCAAAGTAATAGGAGATTCTAATACCCTTTGCTGACTGACAAATGAACAGTCATTTCCAACTCTGCAATCCTGTAGCCCCCAAGGATCCTCTGTTCATGGGATTTTTCCAAGCAAGAATACTGCAGTGGGTTGCCATTTCCTTTTCCAGGGGATATTCCCAACCCAGGGATCGATAAAACACATGTCTCTTGCGTCTGCTGCATTGGCAAGCAGATTCTTTACCATTGGTGCCACCTTTAGGGGAGGACAAAAGAGTCTCATGATCAAGTGGGCTTTATCCCAAGGATGCAAGCATTCTTCACTATCCACAAATCAATCAATGTAATACACCACATTAACAAATTGAAAGATAAAAACCATATGATTATCTCAATAGATGCAGAGAAAGTCTTTGACAAAATTCAACAACCATTTATGATAAAAACCCTCCAGAAAGCAGGAATAGAAGGAACATATCTTAACATAATAAAAGCTATATATGACAAACCCACAGCAAACATTATCCTCAATGGTGAAAAATTGAAAGCATTTCCCCTAAAGTCAGGAACAAGACAAGGGTGCCCACTCTCACCACTACTATTCAACATAGTTTTGGAAGTTTTGGCCACAGCAATCAGAGAAGAAAAAGAAATAAAAGTAATCCAGATCGGAAAAGAAGAAGTAAAACTCTCACTGTTTGCAGATGACATGATCCTCTACATAGAAAACCCTAAAGACTCCACCAGAAAGTTACTAGAGCTAATCAATGAATATAGTAAAGTTGCAGGATATAAAATTAACATAAAGAAATCCCTTGCATTCCTATACACTAACAATGAGAAAACAAAGGGAAATTAAGGAAACATTTCCATTCACCATTGTAACGAAAAAAAAAAAACAAAATACTTAGGAATATATCTACCTAAAGAAACAAAATATCTATATATAGAAACCTATGAAACACTGGTGAAATAAATCAAAGAGGACACAAATAGAGGGCAAAATATACCGTGTACATGGATCGGAAGAATCAATATAGTGAAAATGAGTATAATACCCAAAGCAATCTATAGATTCAATGCAATCCCTATCAAGCTACCAATGATATTTTTCAGAAAACGAGAACAAATAATTTCACAATTTGTATGGAAATACAAAAAACTCAAATAGCCAAAGCAATCTTGAGAAAGAAGAATGGAACTACAGGAATCAACCTGCCTGACTTCAGTCTCTACTACAAAGTCACAGTCATCATGACAGTTTGGTACTGGCATAACGACAGAAATATAGATCAATGGAACAAAATAGAAAGCCCAGAGATAAATCTACTCACCTATGGACATCTTATCTTTGACAAAGGAGACAAGAATATACAATGGAGAAAAGACAATCTCTTTAACAAATGGTGCTGTATACCTGTGGCGGATTCATTTTGATATTTGGCAAAACTAATACAATTATGTAAAGTTTAAAAATAAAATAAAATTAAGAAAAAAAAAAAAAAGAATGAAACTAGAACACTTTCTAACACCATACACAAAAATAAACTCAAAATGGATTAAAGATCTAAATGTAAGACCAGAAACTATTAAACTCCTAGAGGAAAACATAGGCAAAACACTCTCCAACATAAACCACAGCAGGATCCTCTATGACCCACCTCCCAGAATATTGGAAATAAAAACAAAAATTAAAAAAAAATGGGACCTAATTAAAATTAAAAGCTTCTGCACAACAAAGGAAACTATAAGCAAGGTGAAAAGACAGCCTTCAGAATGGGAGAAAATAATAGCAAATGATACAATGGACAAAGAATTAATCTCAAAAATATACAAGCAACTCTTGCAGCTCAATTTCAAAAAATAAAAGACCCAATAAAAAAGTGGGCCAAAGAACTAAACAGACATTTCTTCAAAGAAGACATACAGATGGCTAACAAACACATTAAAAGATCCTCATCATCAATCATTATTAGAGAAATGCAAATCAAATCCACAATGAGGTACCATTTTACGCCAGTCAGAATGGCTGCTATCCAAAAGTCTACAAGCAATAAATGCTGGAGAGGGTGTGAAGAAAAGGTCACCCTCTTCCACTGTTGGTGGGAATGCAAACTAGTACAGCCACTATAGAGAACAGTGTGGATATTCCTAAAAAAAAAAAAAAAAAAAAAAACCTGAAAGTAGAACTGCCATATGACCCAGCAATCCCACTGCTGGGCATATACACTGAGAAAACCAGAATCGAAAGAGACACGTGTACCCCAGTGTTCATCACAGCACTGTTTATAATAGCCAGGACATGGAAGCAACCTAGATGTCCATCAGCAGATGAATGGATAAGAAAGCTGTGGGACATATACACAATGAAATATTACTCAGCCATTAAAAAGAATACATTTGAATCATTTCTAATGAGGTGGATAAAACTGGAGCCTATTATACAGAGTGAAGAAAGACAGAAAGAAAAACACCAATACAGTATACTAACACATATATATGGAATTTATAAAGAAGGTAATGATAGCCCTGTATACGAGACAGCAGAAGAGACACAGATGTATTGAACAGTCTTTTGGACTCTGTGGGAGAGGGCGAGGGTGGGGTGATATGGAAGAATGGCATTGAAACATGTAAATTATCATATGTGAAACGAATCGCCAGTCCAGGTTCGATGCATGATACAGGGTGCTCAGGTCTGGTGCACTGGGATGACCCAAAGGGATGGGATTGGGAGAGAGGTGGGAGGGGGGTTCAGGATGGGAACACATGTACACCCATGGCGGATTAAAGTTAATGTATGACAAAACCAATACAATATTGTAAAGTAAAATTAATTAATTAATTAATTTTTAAAAAGAGTCTGAAAGAATAAGATTTTTCTAGAAGAAAAGAGAGTGAAGAAAGAAGGCACTCTTGGTAGAGTAGGCAGAATAAATCAAAATGTGAAAGTGAAAAAGCTCACGAAGTGTTTTTCAGATGCTAAGAAACCTGGTTTGGTTAAATTTTTGGCATATGAGATTTACAGGGAGGTGCAAGTTGAGGCGAGTGATGTAGTCGTGGTGACTATGCTTCGCTAAGATTATGTGTTGGTCCTGTAACATTGTGTATTTACTAAAGTTTTTAAAACTCCTGAGAGAGTATGGAATGTAACTAGAATCATCAATTCATGGAAGCAGAGATAAGATCTCCTAAACAGATGGAATATACCAGAAGAGTAATCATTGCCATACAAAAGATTACATTCTAACTATTTTTCAAATTTTATTTTTGGGTTTTATTATGTTTTTATAGTTGCCAGATTAAGACCAATAACCAACAAGCATGTTTTGTCTACTAGAGGAAAATAGCATAAATGTTCTCCTTTATAACATCCTGCCATTTCAATTTGGAAAACAGAGAAAATAATTTTCAGGGATATTGTTCTCTGAAACATTTACATTTTTGCCTACTATACCCTGCCAGAAATGATTCCGTGTCATAGGATATTTTATGTGAGTGTGCATGTTACTTTGGTTCTCTCTTACTTCATTGGGAATTGTTTAGCTCTTTTCATATGAATTTTAGAAAATGATATGTGAAAGGGGCATTTCTATCAATTCTAATAAGAAAAGATTTGAGCTATAAGTCATTAAAAATTTTTATTTACTTATATCTTAAAATCCCCCAAGCATAACCTTAAAAGGTCAATTTAGGAAAAGATGACAAGTAGACTATAAAATTAAAACTAACATTTTGTCACTGATATATCCTGAAAAGAATATTTTTCTGCAGTTTTATATTAAATTTGATCATTTATGTTAATTCTTATTTACATTTTTACCTGAAATGTATGTCATTTGAAGTATTTCAGTTACTTCATTTAATGAGTTTTATGTTACTTATTTACATTATCTCATGGTAAAGAATCTGCCTACAATGCAAGAGATGCAGGTTTAATCCTTGGGTCAAGAAGATCCCCTGGAGAAGGAAGTGGCAACCCATTCCAGTACTCTTGTCTGGGATATCCAATGGACAGAGGAATCTGGTGGGCTATCATCAATAGGGTCTCAAAGAGTCACACATGACTTAGCAACTAACACTTCTCTCAGTTACTTAGAAAATAAATGGTATATAGAATCAAAGATTCCACATGCCTATTAAGTCTAAAAAATACCCTTTTAAGTTAATTTAAATGAAAAAGAGTTTCTCTATACCTCCATCCCAGCCCCAACACAATGAAGATCTACATTTTTTTTACACAGGAGCTATACATAGTTCAGTTAAGTTAAGGAGTTCAGTTAAGTTCAGTTCAGTCACTCAGCCATGTCCAACTCTTTGAGACCCAATGGACTGCTGCATGCCAGGCCTCCCTATCCATCACCAACTCCCTGAGCTTGCTCAAACTCATGTCCATTGAGTCAGTGATGCCATCCAGGCATTTCATCGTCTGTCATCCCCATCTCTTTCCACCTTCAATCTTTCCCAGCATCAGGATCTTTTCAAATGAGTCCGTTCTTCCCATAAGTTGGCCAAAGTATTGGAGTTTCAGCTTGAGCATCAGTGCTTCCAATGAATATTCAGGGCTGATTTCCTTTAGGATGGACTGATTGGATACCCTTACTGTCCAAGGGACTCTCAAGAGTCTTCTCCAACACCACAGTTCAAAAGCATCAATTCTTTGGTGCTCAGCTTTCTTCATAGTCCAACTCTCATATCCACACATGACTACTGGACAAACCATAGCTTTGACTAGATGGACCAGTGTTGGCAAAGCAATGTCTCTGCTTTTTAATATGCTGTCTAAGTTGGTAATTACTTTTCTTCAAAGGAGTAAGTATCTTTCAATTTCATGGCTGCAATCACCATCTGCAGTGATTTTGGAGCCCCCAAAAATAAAGCCCGTCACTGTTTCCACTCTTTCCCCATCTATTTATCATGAAGTGATGTCATGATCTTAATTTTCTGAATGTTGATTTTAAGCCAACTTTTTCACTCTCCTCTTTCACTTTCATCAGAAGTCTATTTAGTTCTTCTTTGCTTTCTGTCATAAGTGTGGTGTCATGTGCATACATGAGACTATTGATATTTCTCCCAGCAATCTTGATTCCAGCTTGTGCTTCATCCAGACCAGTATTTCTCATGATGTACTCTGCATAAGTTAAATAAGTAGGGTGACAATGTACAGCCTTGACTTGCTCCTTTCCTGATTTTGAACCAGTCTTTTGTTCCATGTCTAGTTCTAACTGTTGATTCTTGACCTGTATGTAGATTTCTCAAGAGGCAGGTCAGGTAGTCTGGTATTCCCATCTTTAATAATTTTCCACAGTTTTTTTTTTTTTTTTTTTTTTTTGTGATCCACACAGCCAAAGGCTTTGGCATAGTCAATAAAGCAGAAATAGATGTGTTTTTTTTTTTTTTTTTTCTGGAACTTTCTTGCTTTTTCAATGATCAAAGAGATGTTGACAATTGGATCTCTGGTTCCTCTGCCTTTTCTAAATCTAGCTTGAACATCTGAAAGTTCTAGTTTCATGTAATGTTGAAGCCTGGCTTGGAGAATTTTGAGCATTACTTTGCTATCATGTGAGATGAATCCAATTGTGCGGTAGTCTGAGCATTCTTTGACATTGCCTTTCTTTTGGATTGGAATGAATACACCTTTCCCAGTCCTGTGGCCACTGCAGAGTTTTCCAAATTTGCTGGCATATTGAGTGTAGCACTTTCGCAGCATCATCTTTTAGGATTTGAAATAGCTCAACTGGAATTCCATCACCTCCACTAGCTTTGTTCATAGTGATGCTTCCTAAGGCCCACTTGACTTCACATTCCAGGATGTCTGGCTCTAGGTGAGTGATCACACCATAGTGGTTATCTGGATTATTAAGATTTTTTTTTTTTTTGTATAGTTCTATGCATTCTTGCCACCTCTTCTTACTGTCTTCTGCTTCTGCTAGGTCCATACCATCTCTGTCCTCTACTGTGCCTATCTTGGCATGAAATTTACCCTCGATATCTCTAATTTTTTTGAAAAGATCTCTAGCCTTTCACATTCTATCATTTTCCCTATTTCTTTGCACTGATCACTGAAGAAGGCTTTCTTATCTCTCCTTTTTATTCTTTGGAATTATGCATTCAAATGGGTATATCTTTCCTTTTCTGCTTTGCCTTTCATGCCTCATCTTTTCATAGCTATTTGTAAGGCCTCCTCAAACAACCATTTCACATTTCTTTTTCTTGGGTATGGTCTTGATCACTGCCTCCTGTACAATGTCACAAACCTCCATTCATAGTTCTTCAGGCACTCTTTCTAACAAGTCTAATCCCTTGAATCTATGTGTCACTTCCATCGTATAATTGTAAGACATTTTATTTAGATCATACTTGAATAGCCTAGTGGGTTTTCCTACTTAATTCAGTTTATGTCTGAATTTGGCAATAAGGAGTTCATGATCTGAGCCACAGTCAGTTCCTTGTGTTGTTTTTGCTGACTGTATAGAACTTCCCCATCTTTGGCTGCAAAGAATATAATCAATTTAATTTTTGACCATCTTATGATGTCCATGTGTAGAGTTTTCTCTTGTGTTTTAGTAAGAGGGTGTTTTCTATGATGAGTGTGTTCTCTTGGCAAAACTCTATTAGTCTTTGCCCTGCTTCATTCTATACTCCAAGGCCAAATTTACCTGTTACTCTAGGTGTTTCTCAACTTCCTATTAAGGAGTTAGCAGATTTTAAAAGACAATGGCTGTTTGCTGAGAATGATAGACTTGAGAGTGAGTTGTCTTCTTAGATATCAAGTGTATGTTGGCTATGTACTATGGTAGTCAGGGAAAAGCAGTTTGTTTTTTAAAATAACAAGGGAAACACACACACACACACACACACACACACACAAAGAAAGGGGATTTTTTGTTTTCTTAAGAAATAGCCTTCATGGTAGCACCTGAGCTGAAATTTTTTTTTCCTCATTAAAAACATGGAACAAAAAGATCCTTACTAGATCAAAAGGTCTATTAAAGCCATAGAGCTCTCAGAATAAAGACAGAGCTACCCACTGGACAAGATGGTAGTAGACTCAAGCAGTATACAGCCCTGAGAAGTATGTGATCAATAGTGTTTTCAGCCTCATGGCTATACAGAATCTGAGACATGCCCTCAGAGGGGGAGGACCATTAAAGTAATATAACATTGAAAAGTAGATTCAAAGAGCATCCCAAGTTAGCTGAAGTCAATACAGATTAACACAAAGTGGAACAGATCATAAAATACTTAAGATTTTTCACAGAGAAATAATCCTGTTCAGCGCTATATTTCTGTGCAGAGATGTTTAAATTAAAACACATACACACACACACACACACACACACACACAGAGTAACATTTTTAAAAGTAGCAATATTAGAATTTCATCAAAAACAGCAAGAGTTAAGATACTGAAATTGCATGTGCATTAGATAAATTAGAATGAATTAAAGAAGTACTGGAACTAGCACATTGCTAATGAAATAACAGGTGAGAAAATGAACTGCTTAGTGGAAACAGTCATGAAATGGATAATGCTGAAGAGCATAGACAGGACCAAGTCTGAGTATTAGGCCTTTGGGCATCCATAATATTAGAATTTACCAGTTACCACAAATCTTAGATCTGAAACTTTTCACTCCTAACTTCTAGAATAGGACTGAGCAAACTAAATCTGGAGGATCCATTCTGGCCAGCAGATTTTTTTCCAAATAAAATTGTATTGGAGCACAGCCACATATTCATTTATGTATCATTTGTGGCCACTTTTTCACTACAATCCCTGGGTTGGGAAGATCTCCTGGAGAATGAAATGGCCACCCACTCCAGTATTCTTGCCTGGAAAATCCCATGGATGGAGAAACCTTGTAGGCTACAGTCAAAGGGGTCACAAAGAGTCAGACACATCTTAGAGACTTTATTCACTCACTCACTCACACTCTCTACAATGGCAGAGCTGAGTAGTTGCAATAGAAACCTTACAGCCTACAAAGCCTAAAATATATACTACCTGACCCTTTAGAGAAGCTTGCTAACCCATGATTTAGAATCTTCACTGAAAATGGATTCAGTTCAGTTCATTTCAGTCACTCTATTGTGTCTGATTCTTTGTGACCCCATGGACTGCAGCACACCAGATTTCCCCATCCATCACCAGTTCCTGAAGCTTGCTCAAAACCATGTCCATCTAGTAAGTAATCCCATCCAACCATCTCATCCTCTGTTATCCCCTTCTCCTGCCTTCAATCTTTCCCAGCATCAGAGTCTTTTCTAATGAGTCAGTTCTTTGCACCAGGTGCCCAAATTATTGGAGTTTAAACGTCAGCATTAGTCCTTCCAATGAATATTCAGGGCTAATTTCCTTTAGGATTGACTGTTTAGATCTCCTTGCAGTCCAAGGGACTCTCAAGAGTCTTCTCCAACACCACAGTTCAAAAGTATCAATTCTTTGGCACTCAGCTTTCTTTATAGTCCAAATCTCACATCTATACATGACCACTGGAAAAGTCATAGCTTCGACTAGATGGACTTTTGTCAACAAAGTGATGTCTCTGCTTTTTCATATGCTGTCTAGGTTGGTCATAGCTTTTCTTCTAAGGGGCAAGTGTCTTTTAATTTCAAGGCTGCAGTCACCAGCTGCAGTAATTTTGGAGCCCCCCAGCCAAATGAATTATCTCACTGTTTCCATTGTTTCCCCATTTATTTGTCATGATCTTAGTTTTTTGAGTGTTGAGTTTTAAACCAACTTTTTCACTCTCCTTTTTCACTCTCGTCACGAGGCTCTTTAGATATTCTTTGTTTTCTGTGATAAGGATGGTGTCATTTGTGTATCTGAGGTTAATGATGTTTCTACAGGCAAACCTTATTCCAGCTTATGGTTCATCAAGCCTGGCATTTCTCATGATGTACTCTGCATAAAAGTTAAGTAAGCAGGGGGATACAGATTTGACATACTCCTTTTCCAATTTGGAACTAGTGCATTGTTCCATGTCCAGTTCTAACTGTTGCTTCTTGAACTGCATACAGATTTCTCAGGAGGCAGCTCAGGTATTCCCATCTCTTTAAGACTTTGCTACAGCTTGTAGTGATCCACACAGTCAAAGGCTTTGGCATAGTCAATAAAGCAGACATAGATGTTTTTCTGGAACGCTTTTGTTTTTCCTACGGTCCAATGGATGTTGACAATTTGATCTCTGGTTCCTCTGCCTTTTCTAAATCCAGCTTGACATCTGAAAGTTCTAGTTTCATGTAATGTTGAAGCGTGGCTTGGAGGATTTTGCACATTACTTTGCTATCGTGTGAGATGAATCCAATTGTGTGGCAGTTTGAACATTCTTTGGCATTGACTTTCTTTTGGATTGGATGAAAACTGACCTTTCCAGGTGTGGCCACTGCTGAGTTTTCCAAATTTGCTGGCATATTGAGTGTAGCACTTTCACAGCATTATCTTTTAGGATTTGAAATAGCTCAACTGGAATTCCATCCCTCCACTAGCTTTGTTCATAGTGATGCTTCCTAAGGCCCACTTGACTTCACATTCCAGGATGCCTGGCTCTAGGTGAGTGATAACACCATCGTGGTTATCTGGATTATTAAGATCTTTTTTGTATAGTTCTTCTGTGCATTCTTGTCACCCCTTCTTACTATCTTCTGCTTCTGTTAGATCCATACCATTTCTGTCCTTTATTTGCCCATCTTTGCATGAAATATTTCCTTCATATCTCTAATATTTTTGCAGATATCTCTACTCTTTTCCATTCTATTGTTTTTCTCTATTACTTTGCATTAATCGTTGAGGAAGTCTTTATTTTTTTATTATGATTATAAAATTGATTATGTCAATAGAATCATCATTTGTGAAAAAGTTTGTTTCTTTTGTTCTGTATACGTTTACATTGCTAAATGAACCAAGTTTGCAGAATACAAAAATACATTTTAAAAATCATTCTTAAAAGTAACTAAGTATTTGACAAGCTGATTTAAGTATAAATGCTATTTTCTTGCTGCAAGTGTAAGTATGAGTAGTATGGAAATAACATTTAAGTATATTTATACCATGAATAGCAGTATTACACCTGATATAGTGCATTTCTGACCTAACAAGGTTTTAGTTTTCATATCTATCACAGTAATAATGAACTATTCCTACCAATTACTAGTCTTTCTTTTTAAAGAAAGATATTTTCTTTTTGTGTGTGTGTGTATTAATATTTATTATTTATTGATTACTAGATACTGTTGTAAACACTCTTCAAGGTAGACTACAATCACAAGACAAACCTGATCAAAAACTCTGTGATATATCCAACTAGGGATTTTTTTTTTTGTTTCCTTTTATGTACAAGATGCCTTTGAAAAATATTTCTCAAAGGCATCTAAGTGTGTAGAAGTGTTTTTTTTATGTATATATGTGTATATTAATAAAAAACATAAAATAATATTACTTATCTCAAATCATATGTAGGTTTTTTGTTTGTTTTATGCTGCCTTATATCATTTGTAAAGTAATATATATATATATTTGGAAATTAAACCAATTGTAACATAGCACCAGTGCTTTTAATGGATTTACACATATTTCCAAACTCTTAATTGGGTGTGTGTATATATATATATATATATATATATATATATATATACATATAGTATCTAAGTCATAAAAGAAAGCTAAGTTATCTTTTATGACTTAGATACTAATTCAAACAAAAAGTAAATCAAAGGCAGAGGCACCATCATATATGTGCTATGTTGCTACTATAGCTTCTTTTGTTGTTATCTGCCCTGCCTTTTTCTATTTTGGTATTCTTTATTATTATTTGGCATAATAATAACATTATTTGGCATTCTTTATTATTTTTTGGTATTCTTTATTATTTTTCCTTTGTTTAATTTTTATTTTATACTACAGCATAGTTGATTACCAAAGTTTTGTTGGTTTTAGGTGTACAGCAAAGTGATTCAGTTATACATATATATGTATCTATCCTTTTACAAATTATTTTCCCATTTAGATTATTACAGGGTATTGAGCAGTGTTCCCTATGCTATACAGTAGGTCCTGGTTGTAGATCACTACCATAGCTTCTTAAATGATTTCTCTGCTTTTGTCCTTATGCTTAACCTTGGTGAATTTAGAACAAAACATATGACTTGAGATAAGTACATTGTTCTAACTTCACCAGGGTTAGGCATAAGCTCAATGTGTTTTGGATGATTCATACATTTTTATAAACAAGAAACATATGCTACAAAATGAAAGTGGGAAAAAATATAAACACTGAAAAAGGTTAATTATAGATATTAGAGGACTGTTGCTTTCTAGTGGTGTCTGAGGTCTTTCAAAAATTAGAATCTAATAATAATTGCAAACACTCATATAGGGCATACAATATGCAGGCATGATTCTAAAAACTATATATGTAAACTCATTTCATAGTCATACCATTCTGAAGTGGCTGATATTATTTCTATTTGTAAAGATTATAAATCTGAGGCCTACAGAGGTTGAATAATTTGTCCAAGATAATACACCAAGTCAGTGGAAGATCCAGGCTTCAAATCTGGGTAGTTGGACTTCAAAATCTGTGCTCAGCATACTACACTATGCTACCAATGAACACCTCCACATTTAATTTGAATCAGAGATAAGGAATTCTCTGAAAGTCCAATGGTTAGGGCTTGGTACTTTCACTGCCAGGGCCCACGTTCCATCCCCAGTCAGGGAACTAAGATCCTGCAAGCCCAGTGGCAGGAAAAAAAAAAAAGAATCGGAGATAGCCAAAGGAGTAAGCAGACTCTGGACAGTTCGTATATTTCACTATGCCTCACTGGGAAATCCCAACAATTTCTGAATGGCTCAAAAAAGAACCAGTCACAGATCCAAATATTTCAGCTTTAGAAATTTATTTCAACATGGACATCTGAGTGCTGCAGCTGCTGTGTATGGTCTTTTGTGCGGTCACAGGTGTTGGCTGTATTACTAGAACACACAATGGAGAATGACAAGGCAAGCATAGTAGGGACTGCCAGCCCCAACAGATAATGTGCCAAGTTTAGTACTGAAAGTCAAAGACATTCCTGTGCCAGTTTTCTTCTAAATGCATTTTTATTGAAGAAAAACAAAGCTGTCTTCTAAAAACATCATCTGTGGATGGATAAAGGATGGCACTGCCTTAAAAAGAGTAGCATTAGCAGGCTTTGAAAATTAAAATTTTATTTTAATTAAAATTGAATATAATAGACTAATGAAATCAGTTACATAAAGGAATAACCACTTGAATATCAAGTAAACAATAAGAATCTATATATTTCTAGTTTAGGGAGTCGAACTGTTGCTTATGTTTTCATGGGGAAAAAAATTAAAAAGTGAAAAATAAACCATAACCAGTGCTTAAAAAACAAACAAACAAAAAAATCTGGAACTTTCTATAAATAGAGGCTTCAATGACTCTATTTAGTGATGCTTTGGTCAAAGGGGACTAGAGCTTTCCTTATACGAGTTGAGTCATCCAACTGACTTAAACAAATATCTGTGGATGATGGTTATTCATGTGTACTATTGCAAGATGAATATACACATAAACTATCGATCTTAATAGCAAAAAGAAAACAGAACACAAGTCACTGTAATAGAAATGCATTAAGAAAGTAACATAATAAAATTACAAAGAAATGTTAGGATTCAAAGGAAGAAGACTCCCTTATCAGATTTGAGACTAAGATGATACTAAGTAGGAAGTAGAATTTGAGTTGGTGCCTAAGAAGTTAAAGCATGTTTTCAACTAGAGAAAAAGGGAGGCATTCCAGGGAGGAGAGGAATTAAAAGAACAAAGGGGAAGAGATGGGGAGATAAAATTTCAACATGAATGGAGATCTGTTCACATTTTCTGGGGCAAAGTTTCAGTAACCTAGAAAAGGTTATGGTCGAGTAAAAGAACTGTGAACCAAAAGACAAGTACTAGGTCTTGTTCAAATTCCTCAGACCAGTGGTTGGATGTATAACAGGCATTTGAAATTTAGGTGAAATTAAATGACTTGTAAGTGAAATGTTAAATGAAACAATTTGTGTAATAATATCTATGCAGATAACCATTATGTAATTAATGTAAGAGTGTGTGTGTGCTCAGTATTGTCAAACAAACTCTTTGAGACCCCATAGACTGTAGCTAAGCTCCTCTATCCATGGAATTTTCCAGATAAGAATACTGGAGTGGGCTGCCATTTCCTACTCCAGGGGATCTTTCAGACCTAGGGATCAAACTGGCATCTCCCACATTAGAAAGCAGATTCTTTACCACTGCACCAGTGTAAACCATACAAGGCACATTAAAGCACATACAAGACTGCACACAGGAACAAAGAACACAGATTAATTTGCCTAGACACTCAGAGGAGACTTCAAAAAGGATAATATTTAAGCTAAGCAGATTTTAAAGAGTAACTAAGAGGTTTCCAGATGAAGTGAGTAAAGAATGGTATTTTTTAGAGACGACGGGATATACAGCAGCATGATATATTATACAAATGGTAACTTACTTAGTATGGTTCAATAAAAAAGGAAATAGGAGATGATTGGCAGGGAGAATGGGACTGACTGAGAATGTTCAGGACATATGAAAACAAATAAAGTTGTATTGTATATGCCCGCCTGAGAATATGGACTCTGCCCTAGGTAAGGGGGTGCCAATAGTTAGAGTCTTGATATGATAAAAGATTTTGCTTCAAAAATATGACAATCAATATGGAGAATGAAGTGAAAGTGGTAAGTTTCTGCAGACTAGAAAAAGCAACCATGAAAATTAGAATGTGACACATAAATAAGTAAAAACGAGCATAGGAAAACCTATATCCGTAAATGCTAAAGCATAAAAGTAAAGTGAAGTCGTTCAGTCATGTCCAACTCTTTGCCACCCCATGGACTGTAGCCTGCCAGGCACCTCCATCCATGGGATTTTCCAGGCAAGAATACTGGAGTGGGTTGACATTTCCTTCTCCAGGGGATCTTCCCAACCCAGGGATCGAACCCAAGTTTCCTGCACTACAGGCAGACTCTTTACTGTCTGAGCCACCAGGTAAGCTCACATAAATTCTAAGAAGGTGTTATGTTCATGAATCATCAGAGTAGCCTGGCTTTAGACAAAATTTATCATTTGGGGTTTGGATTCAGGTGTTAAATTTTTTAAAGTTCCCACATTTTAACTTTATGTTACTTTTAAGTAACAAAAAGCAAAGTAATACTTTAACTCATGGGTTCTGACATCAATTTTATATTTCAACATGTACTAAAGATGCTAGTAACATCAATATATACATTTTTCTTCATGTGATAATACATCAGTTATATTACTATTTGATGTATTTATATTACTATTTCGTGTAATAGTAATACACATATAGAATATGGAAGATAAACTGCTCTAGTTTGCTACAGCCTTATAATGTACATAGAATCCTGATGCAAGGAGAGTTTGACTGTGATGACCCGAATATTTAATATATTAAGTATTTGAGTGCATGACTTAGCAATACCCTCCAACATAACATAATTTTTTTAAATAAACCCAATCATTCAATCCTTCCCTATTTCTAAGCTGCCAATTAGTCCTGAGGAAAGGCATAAAATGGTATTGCTTTGTACCATTACAAACTGATCTAGGCTCTCACTTCTGCTAAGTGATTTCTGCTTATCCCTACTTAAAATCTTGTTGCTTTACCCAAAGTTCTTATTTAAAGTATTTTTCACAGATATCAAGCTGGATTTTTTTTCCCTCCCTTAATTCTCTGGAAATCAAGTTGTTTTTATTGAGGCCATTTAACATGAGGTACCTCAATATTTATCCACATTAGAATGATCTGGGTACTCCTCCTATGTTCTTTCTGCCTTCAAAAAATAGTGCTCGAGGATATTTCTCCAAATGTTCAAGGGTAGCTCTCCAAAAATTTTCTCTCATATTACCCTTTGGTCATCTACACAACCTCTTTGACCTTCAGTTTTCCCTCTTTGTCTATACATATGACCAAAATTTCCCCAACTGTAAGCAAACTTTCAGCACTCTTTATAACCTTAACTCTCCTGAGCCAGTATGCTAAGTCCCTTATCATCACATTCATTGCAACAGAGTCTACAAAATCTTTCCTACATTTTCACACCTTAACCCTGTGCAATTTGGGTTCTACTACCACCACTCTACCCTACAGATTTAACCTCTTCAAAAATTAACCTTCAGCTCTCCAAATCCAAAGCTGTTCCTGATATTTCATATGCTTAAATGCTTCTTATTCTGTATCTTCTGAAATTGCTTTTTAGTATCTGATATTATTTTGCACTAGTTTTTAAAACAGTATATTTCCATGATCATCTTCAGTACAGTCAGACCTCCATAGCCATAGCTTCCACATCTGAAAATTCAACAAACTGCAGATCAAAAATATTCAGAAAAAAATTCTATAAACTTCCCCAAATCAAAATTATTTACATAGTATTTATATTGTATTAGGTTTAATAAGTAATATCAAGATTATTTAAAGAATATTGGAGGATGTACAGAGTTTCATGCAAATACTACATTTCATATAAGGGACTTGAGCAACTGTGGATTTCTGAATCTGTAGCAGTCCTGAAACTGATACTCTGCAGATACTAAGGGACAACTGTGCTGTTTGTTCTCTGCCTTATGTTCCTCATCCTAAGCATTAATATTCTCCACATTCAGTCCTTACTGCTCAACTCTGGCTCTCTCAACATTCTCTCTGGAGCCAATGCTGCTTGTACCATTGCTTTTAATGGTAAAAGTGTTTTTAAATAATTTTGATCTGAATGATTCCTGAGTCGCTACCTCTATATGAGGTCACACTAAAGCTTCAGTCCCTTTTTTTTTTAAACAAATTCCTCTAAGAAGGTATAATTAACATTCTTAAGTAAACTAGGTATTGATTTACACAGCTAATATTTAAGAAATAAGCACTGAAATGATTAGGATTAAAGGATCATAATACATACATTTTGTGTCAGAAAAAAAGTATGTATAACCCATGGAATATATATATGTGCATGTATATATAGATAGACAGATATACATATTTGTGTGTAGAATTGATAACTCCAAGTAAATTTGTGTATATGGATTTGCCTGTATTATTTTTATACTTAAACTTTTCTATAAACTGAAATTATTTCCAAATGTAAATTATGAAAATATGTGCAATGTAATTGAAATTGTACTGAGAGGTAATTTCATACTTTTGAAGACATGTATCATAAAACAAGAAAATTAGATACAAATAAACTAATATTTCAACTCAAGATGCTTAAAAAACAAAAAGACACACTGTATATATCTAAGTTAAACATGAAGAAAAATTAAAGAATGTGGTCAAGGGCAAAAATTAATATATGTGAGTAATATATATGAGAATCCCTGTTTTGGGAAGATTCGCCTGGAGTAGGAAATGGCAATTCACTCCAGTATTCTTGTCTGGAAAATTGCATGGACAAAGGAACCAGACATGCTACAGTCTGTAAGGTCAGAAAAGAATTGGACAGACTTAGTGACAATCAACTAGAGAAGGCAATGGCACCCCACTCCAGTACTCCTGCCTGGAAAATCCCATGGACGGAGGAGCCTGGTAGGCTGCAGTCCATGGAATCGCTGAGGGTCGGACACGACTGAGCGACTTCACTTTCAGTTTTCACTTTCATGCACTTGAGAAGAAAATGGCAACCCACTCCAGTGTTCTTGCCTGGAGAATCCCAGGGACGGGAGAGCTGGTGGGCTGTCGCCTATGGGGTCACACAGAGTTGGACACGACTGAACTGATTTAGCAGCAGCAGCAGTGACAATCAACAGCAACAATAAAACTGCAGGAAATGTTCACCTATCAATTTATTGCTAAATAGGTCCTCATTCATTCCCCATGGAGATGAACCATTCTATTTAATATTCATATGTCTTTCCTTGCTGCTGCTACTGCTGCTAAGTCGCTTCAGTTGTGTCCGACTCTGTGTGACCCCATAGACAGCAGCCCACCAGCTCTCCCGTCCCTGGGATTCTCCAGGCAAGAACAATGGAGTGGGTTGCCATTTCCTTCTCCAATGCATGAAAGTGAAAACTGAAAGTGAAGTCGCTCAGTCGTGTCCGACTCTAGCGACCCCATGGACTGCAGCCTACCAGGCTCCTCCGTCCATGGGATTTTCTTGGCAAAAGTACTGGAGTGAGGTGCCATTGCCTTCTCCGATGTTTTTCCTTACATCTGTTAAAATAAGTCCTTACTCCTTTTAGTGCATAATCGTTGAGGAAAATCTTTACCATTGCTTCAATGGTGACCTAAATAACATGTTAATCAAATAACATCTTTTTTTTTTTTATAATTTCAAATACCATCAGGATGAAGTGTTCATAGTTCATGGAAATATGAAAACATACCTGGAAAAGTTCGCTTTCTAGAATCCAGTTTCCATATTAGAATGGCAGCCATTCATCCCAGTAACTTTTTATGAATAATTAAACTATAATAATAGTCTCAAAAAAAAGTTACTTCTTCCAACAGCTCACTTGAAAGTAACAGGAGTGTACTGTAACAGGAATGCAAATAAACAGGAATGTAAGTAACAGGAATGTAAATAAAATCTTTAAATAACTAAGTACAAAGGAGGATGTTTAAGACACCAATCAAGGAAAACATTATTAAAAGTCTCGTCAATGTTAGAGTACAGAGATCAGCGCATATATAAGTTATCTAAATATGACAAATATCCATATTTATATTCAATAGCTCACATTTATGGCCTTTGCTTCATTGGTGGTGTTTCCTGGTCCCAAAGTCAAGAATACAAAGAGGTCTCAGTAAGGGAAAAGGATCAAGAGCTGAAAAATCACCAGGCCAGGCAGGAGGATGCTCTTCTGGTTCGTGTTTTCACTTCATAGTTTTTATATTTCAAGAATGGGTCAGATACTGAAGAGAGCGGAAGGGGTGGGCTGGTGGAGGCGGGTCAAGATGGCAGCACCTTTGAGGATTCAGAGCGACTGGGCCCAGGCTCTCAGGAAGGATGAAGGGGAGGCCTGGCTGAGCTGTCACCCCCCAGGGAAACCAACTTTGTATGGCAGCCTAACTTGTCAAGGAATGGCCTTGATGGCATCCCAGAGGTTACAGCTTCTGAAGGATTTATTGTAAATGAAATAAGTAAGAAAAGCATTCATGTTTCATGTCCAAAGGAAAATGTATCTTCAAAGTTTCTGGCACCATATACTACTTTTTCCAGAATTCATACAAAGAGTAAAACATGGCTGGACATTTCCAGCAGAGGAGGCCTTGGTGTGTCTTCTAGCACTGATAGAAGCATGAAGATCTGGCAGGCTTCCAATGGAGAGCTCAGAAAAGTATCGGAAGGACATGTGTTTGATGTGAATTGTTGCAGGTTTTTCCCATCAGGCCTTGTGGTTCTGAGTTGGGGAATGGATGCCTAGCTGAAGATATGGTCAACTGAAGATGCTAGCTGTGTGGTGACCTTCAAAGGTCACAAAGGAGGTGAATGAGAGGTTGGAACAGAGTCGAAAATGCTGCTGTTGGCCCAAGAAGATAAGAAACTTCAGTGCTTGGAACTGCAGAGCAGGAAGCCGCTGTTCCTCTTTATTGGCTCAGATGCCTTCAACTGCTGTACTTTTCTCTCTGGATTCTTGCTATTGGCTGAGACACAGGATGAAAACATTTATCAGCTGGATGTAAGGAGTCCAAGGACTCCAGTACAAGTCATCCACAGATCAGGAGCACCAGTTATGTCTCTGCTGAGTTTCAGAAATGGATTCATTGCTAGCCAAGGTGATGGAAGCTGTTTCATTGTCCAGCAAGACTTAAACTATGTGACTGAAATCACTGGGGCTGACTGTGACCCTGTGTACAAGGTAGCCACATGGGAGAAGCAGATCTACACATGTTGTTGAGATGGTTTTGTGCGATGCTATCAGCTCTCAGACCTCTGACCCCTTAGGAAGAGGAATCCCAGTCAATGAAAAAGATTGACTCTGATCAACAGTGAGCAGGAACAGCATCAGGGACCATGGAAGGACCATAAGTGACCTTTGTTGTATTGGGTACCCTTTGGAAACAATAGAAAGTCAGCTGCTTTGGCCCATGTGGAGCTGTCATTCCATGACAAGACCCACTTTGAACTGAGTAACAAGCTCACATGTGCTCTGCTGCATTTGTCCCAACTTCTCCCTTAAACTCAGCCTGGCAACATAGGGCAAGGAAATGGATGCTTATAGTGTGATTCCACACCGGTTGTGTTCAGTGTTTACAAGGACTGGAGGACTAAAACCTGTTCTCAAGGAAATAAAGAGAATATGGAGGAGTTTGAATTTGAGAAACTTTGTTAAATATTCTTGCTCTAGCAAAAAGTCAGTCACGGTGATGGGATTCCTTTCTCAGTGACTTCCTATCAGCCTGGCTATAGGGAAGGGCTACTTCACAGTAGCAGTATCCCATGTGCAACCTGGGAAAGATTCTTACATAGGAAGGGTAGTAACCACCATCCCAGTTTTCCTCAGACTAAGGGGTTTTTTGCTCATGGGACTTTCTGTCCTGGGCAAACTGATATGATTGGCCAGCCTTTATACAGGTGATGAAGTTGAATCATATCATTGTAAAAGTGACAGCTGTCAAACTGTGGTTCTTAGAATAGCTGTATCAGATCACCCAAGAACTTGTTAGAATTTCTGGGAACTGCCTCCCCTTTTCAGAATTAAATCAGAAATCCTATAAATGAGGCCCACAATCAGTATTTTAATGATTTCCAGGTGATTCTAATTCCTGCTAAAATATGAGAGACAAAAAGAGATGGTGAAGGGCAATTTAGTCATAGATGGAACTCAGTGCTCATGGATGAGGCTGAAGAGGTTGACAGGGTCTAAACAGTGAAGGGGCTTACATTCCAGGTAAGGAGCTTGAGCTTCACTTGGTTGGCATTGGGGAACCACAGAACACTTTTTTAAGCAAGGGTACTACATGGTCACTTCTTGTTTTCCTTAAACATAAAAATGGAATCATAATTATATATATTCCATGCTTTATTTTCACTTAGTGTCTCTGAGTTCTTTCCATCTCAATACAGTTGAACTTTCCTCATTCTTTTTAATAAAAAGTGTACCTGTGGTGGATTCATTTTGATATTTGGCAAAACTAATACAATTATGTAAAGTTTAAAAATAAAATAAAAAAAGTGTAAATTAAAAAAAAAATGGGTCAGATACTGATTCATTCCACAGATATTGATTCATGAGTCTAAGCCAGACTGAACTGGATTGAGTCTTCTTAGTTTTTATTCCAAATTTCTGTTAAAGGGAATTATTGGTGAAGATTTGGCAAGGAGTTCCCCTTGAACTAAGGATAGTGGTCTCCTCATGTTTCCTAAAGTTTTCCTGATGCTTTTAAAAGCCTTTCAGCTTCTATTACTGAATGTTATTTTAGGGATTCCATCTTACAGATTATATGTTCAGAAAAGGAGATCATTAATGCCTTGTGGAAATCCCTAAATATATATTTTTTGCAAAGATGCACACACCTTTAAAAAAAAAATTACCTTCTTGTTTTACCAAGTGAATGCAAATAAAATCTTTAACTAAGTAGAAGGGAGGATGTTTAAGACACAAATCAAGGAAAACATTAAAAGTCCCATCAATGTTACAGAGTACAGAGCTCATACTCTATTTCTATGATCATAGTAAGTCATTCAAATAAGACAAATATCCACATTTATATTCAATAGCTAACATTTATGGACTTTGCATTTTAAATGGATAGCAGTTACTTGAAAACTATGGAATCTCTATTTTCAATGGGGCATTGATCGACTCAAGGAGTTGCCTAAAAGAATAAATGCATTAGGATAATGGAATTACAGAGCACTGATTAGTTCTCAAAAAGATAAATGTATCAAACCTACCCTACTGTCTGCTTACAGCAGTTTCATCATGTGTAGCCTTCCCTCACACTTTCAAAGCCTTCAGTGTGCTGGATTCCAACAAGGACATAGATTTGGATGTCCAGTTCTTCTATGTTTGATCATCCATACTCCATTTCTTTTTTTCTTCCACCATTCAGAGACTTTTTTTTTTAATCAAAGATAAAGTTTCCAGATATATAAATTGAATAACTTTTTTTTTCATTTTTGTTTCACAATTTCTGGGGTACACTTCATTTTATATTGGTGATTATCTCATACTTCATGTGAAATAAAACTTAAAGCTTCTATATAGAATTAGATCCTACAGAAAAGAAGCACTGTTTACTCATTGGTACTCTCAATTTATTGTTACTCAGTCACTGAGTTGTGCCCAACTCTCTGCACCTCCATGGACTACAGAACGCCAGCCTTCCCTGTCCATCACCATCGCCCAAGGTTTATTCAAGCTCATGCCCATCAAGTCGGTGATGCCAGCCAACCATCCCATCCTCTGTCATCCCCTTCTCCTCCTGCCCCCAATCCCTCCCAGTATCAGGGTCTTTTCCCATGAGTCAGCTCTTCACATCAGGTGGCCAAAGTATTGGAGCTGCAGCTTCAGCATCAATCTTTCCAATGAATATTCAGGGTTGATTTCCTTTAGGACTGACTGGCTTGATCTCCTTGCAGTCCAAGGGACTCTCAGGAGTCTTCTCCAGCACCACAGTTTGAAAGCATCAATTCTTTGGCACTCAGCTTTTTTTATCATCCAACTCTAACATCCATAAGTGACTACTGGAAAAACCATATCTTTGATTATAAGGACCTTTACAGGAAAAGTAATGTCTCTGCAATAAGTAGTCCATGAACTGAGCCACAGTCAGCTCCTGGTCTTGTTTCTGCTGACTGTATAGAGCTACTCCATCTTCAGCTAAAAAAGAATATAACCAGTCTGATTTTAGTATTGAGCACATGGTGATGTCCATGTGTAGAGTTGTCTCTTGTGTGGTTGGAAGAAGGGGATGCTATGACCAGTAAATTCCCTTGGCAAAAGTCTGGTAGTCTTTCTCCTCATTCATTTTGTACTCCAAGGTCAAACTTGTCTGATACTCTAGGTATATGTTGAGTTCCTACTACTGCATTTGGGTTCTCTATAATGAAAATGACATCTTTTTTTTGGTGTTAGTTCTAGACGATCTTGTAGGTTTTTATAGGACCATTCAATTGTAGCTTCTTCGGCATTAGTTGTTGGGGTATAGACTAGGATTACTGTGATGTTGAATGTTTTGCCTTGGAAACAAACCAAAATTATTCTATAATTTTTGAGACTGCCCACAAGTACTGCACTTTGGACTATTTGTTGACTATAAGGGCTGCTACACTTATTCTAAGGGATTCCTGCCAACAGTAGTAGATATAATGGTCATTTGAAATTAAATTTGCCCATTCCTGTCCATTTTTGTTCACTGATTCCTGAACTGTTGATGTTCGCTCTTGCCATATCCTGTTTGATCACGTCCAATTTAACTTGACTGATGGACCTAACATTCCAGGTTCCTATGCAATACTGTTCTTTGCAACAATATGCACTTTTCTTGGAAGAAAAGCAATGACAAACCTTGGCAGCATATTAAAAAGCAGAGAGATGACTTTGCCTTAGAAAGAAAAACACCAATACAGTATACTAACACATATATATGTAATTTAGAAAGATGGTAACAATAACCCTGTGTACGAGACAGCAAAAGAGATACTGATGTAGAGATCAGTCTTATGGACTCTGTGGGAGATGGTGGGGAGATTTGGGAGAATGGCATTGAAACATGTAAAATATCATGTATGAAACGAGTCGCCAGTCCAGGTTCGATGCATGATACTGGATGATTGGGGTTGGTGCACTGGGACGACCCAGAGGGAGGGTATGGGGAGGGAGGAGGGAGGAGGGAGGAGGTTTCAGGATGGGGAGCATGGGTATACCTGTAGCGGATTCATTTCGATGTTTGGCAAAACTAATACAATATTGTAAAGTTTAAAAATAAAATAAAATTAAAAAAAAAGATCCAAAGCTATGATTTTTATAGTAGTCATGTACAGATGTGAGAGCTGGACAATAAAAAAGGCTGAACACTGAAGAACTGATGCCTTTGAACTGTGGTGCTGAAGAAGACTCTTGAGGGTCTCTTGGACAGCAAAGAAATCAAACCAATCAATTGTAAAGGAAACAACACTGAATATTCACTGGAAGTACTGATGTTGAAGCTGAAGCTCCAATACTCTGACCACCTGTTGTGAAGAGCTGATTCATTGGAAGAGACCATCATGCTGAGAAAGATTGAAGGCAGGAGGAGAAAGGGAAAACAGAGGATGAGACGGTTGAATGGCATCACTGACTCAGTGGATATGAGTTTGAGCAAGCTCTGGGAGATGGTGAAGGACAGAGAAGCCTGGTGTGCTGCAGCCCATGGGTCTCAAACAGTTGTACATGCCTGACCAACGAAACTACAACAACTGCCTTCTAAAATGCTGTCTAGGTTTTTCATAGCTTTCATTTCCAAGGAGCAATTGTCTTTTAATTTCATTGCTTCAGTCATCATCCACAGTGATTTTCAGCCCAAGAAAATAAAGTTTCTATTTCCACTGTTTCCTCATTTATTTGACAAAAGTGATTGTACTGGATGCCATGATCTTAGGTTTTTGAAAGCTAAGTTTTAAGCCAGCCTGTTATCTCTCTTCTTTTACCTTTATCAAGAGGCTCTTCAATTCCTTTTCACTTTCTGCCATCTGGGTTGTGTCATTTGTGAAACGTTGTTGCTGAACCACGAAAGACGCCAGGATTCTTGGCCTCCAGAGGAGAAGAATTCAATCCAGGGCCAGAGATGAGGCTTGATCTCTCAGAGCTTTTGTGTAATAGAGTTTTATTAAAGTATAAAAGGGATAGAGAAAGCTTCTGGTATAGATATCAGAAGGGGGCAGAAAGAGTACCCTCTTGCTAGTGTTAGCAATGGAGTTATATATCTTTTAATTAGTTATTACAATGAATCCAAAGAATGTCTGGAAGTTGTAAAAATTTTACCAGACCCACTCCCACAATTTACATTCTAAGATACCAGGATTACTCATAAGGTATTCAGGAAGAAGAAACTGTCCTCAAGCAGGATACATTGTTGTTGTAGAATCCCTAGTACAGAGTTTAGACTGAGTTGTGTAATTGACTAAGACTAAGGAGTTGGACGCGACTGAGCAACTGAACTGAACTGAACTGAACTGAAGGAATGTAGACCAAAAAAAAAAAAAAAGTTTGTCCTTTCCTCCTTGAGAATTCCAGACCCCTCTCTCCTTGGGGACACCCGGACTTTTTATCAACCTGCCTAGGAATTGACTCTCATCTGCGTATCTGAAGTTATTGATATTTCTCCTGGAAATCTTGATTTCAGTTTGAGATTCATCTACCTTGACATTTTGCATGATGTATTATGCATATAAGTTAAATAAGAAGGGTTACAATATACCACCTTGACATACAGCTTTCCTAATTTGGAACCAGTCCGTTGTTCCATGTCCAATTCTAACTGTTGCTTCTTAACCTGCATACAGGTTTCTCAGGAGGCAGAAAAGGTGGCCTCATATTCCCATCTTTTAAAAAACTTTCCACAGTTTGTTGTGATGCACATAGTCAAAGGCTTTCCCATAGTCAATGAAGCAGAAGTAATTTTTTTCCTCAAATTCTCTTGCTTTTTGTTTATGATCCAGTTGATGTTGGCAACTTGATCTCTGGTTCCTTTGCTCTCTCTAAATCCATCTTGTACATCTGGAAGTCTTGGTTCAAGTACTGTTGAATCCTAGCTTGGAGAATTTTGAGCATTACCTTGCTAGCATGCGAAAGGAGTGAAATTGTTTGAACATTCTTTAGCATTGCCTTTCTTTAGGATTAGAATGAAAACTGACTTTTTCCAGTCCTGCGGCCACTGCTGAGTTTTCTAAATTCGTTGGCATATTGAGTGCAGCACTTTAACAGAATAATCTTTTAGGATTTGAAATATCTCAACTAGAATTCCATTATCTCTACTAGCTTTGTCCATATGGTTGCTTCCTAAGGTCCACGTGATTTCACACTCCAGGATGTCTGGCTCTAGGTGAGTGATCACAACATTGTGTTATCCTAGTCTTTAAGATCTTTCTTGTATAGCTCTTCTGTGTATTTTTGCCACTTCTTATTATCTCTGCTTCTGTTCAGTCCATGCCATTTCTGTCCTTTACTGTGCCGATCCTTTCATGAAATGTTCCCTTGGTATGTTTAATTTACTTGAAGAGATCTCTAGTCTTTCCCATTCTATTATTTTCCTCTATTTCTTTGCATTGCTCACTTAGGAGGGCTTCCTTATCTTTCCTTGTTTGTCTTTGGAACTCTACATTCAGATGGGTATATCTTTTCTTTTCTCCTTTGCCTTTTGCTTCTCTTCTATTCTCAGCTATTTGTAAGGCCTCCTCAGACAGCCATTTTTCCTTTTTTGCATTTCTTTTTCTTGTGGATGGTTTTGATCACTGCCTCCTGTACAAACCTCCATCTATGGTTCTTCAGGTAGTCTATCAGATCTAATCCTTTGAATATATTTATTACTTCCACTGTATAATTATCAGGGATTTGATTTAGGTCATACCTGAATGGCCTAGTGGTTTTCCCTACTTTTTTTCATTTTAAGTCTGAATTTTGCAATAAGGAGATCATCATATTCTGAGCTACAGTCAGCTTACAGTGTTGTTTTTGCTGATTCTCCATCTTTGGCTGCAAAGAATATAATCAGTCTGATTTCAGTATTGACCATCTGGTGACGTCCATGTGTGGAGTCATTTCTTGTGTGGTTGGAAGAGGGTTTTTGCTATGACCAGTGAACTCTTTTGGCAAAACTCTGTTAGTCTTTGCTCTGCTTCATTTTTTACTCTTAGGCTAACTTGCCTATTACTCCAGATATCTCTTGCCTTCCTACATTTGCATTCCCCTCCCCATGATGAAAAGTACATCTTTTTTCATGTGTGAGTGTGTGTGTGTGTGTGTGTGTGTGTGTGTGTGTGTGTGTGTTAGTTCTAGAAGGACTTGTAGGTCTTCACAGAACCATTCAACTTCAGCTTCTTCGGCATTAGTGGTTGGGACATTGATTTGGATTACTTTGATGTTGAATGGTGTGCCTTGAAAACAAACTGAGATCATGCTGTCATTTTTCAGACTGCACCCAAGGACTGTATTTTGGACTCTTTTGTTGGCTTTGAGGGCCACTTAATTTCTTCTAAAGGATTCTAGACTAAAGTAGTAGATGAAATATAATTTCATCTGAATTATATTTGCCTCTTCCCGTCCATTTCATTTTACTGATTCTTAAAATGTCGATGTTCACTCTTGCCATCTCCTGTTTGGCCACTTCCAATTTACCTTGATTCATGGACCTAACATTCTAGATTCCTTTGCAGTATTTTTCCTTACAGTATCAGACTATTTTCACCACCAGACACACCAACTACTAGGTATTGTTTCAGCTTTGACTCAGCCTCTTCATTTCTTCTGAAGCTATTTCTCTGCTCTTCTCCAGTAGCATATTGGTACCTACTGAACTATGAATTTATCTTTCAGTGTCATACCTTTTCGTTTTTTCATACTGTTTATGTAGTTCTCAAGACAAGTATGCTGAATCCCTTCTCCTGTGAACCATGTTTTGTCAGAATGCTCCATCATGACCAGTCCATCTTGGTTGGCCCTGCACAGCATGGCTCATAGTTTCATTGAGCTATCCATGTGGTCAGTTTGACTAGTTATCTGTGGTTGTGGCTTTCATTCTGTCTGCCCTCTGATGCATGAAGATAAGAGATTTGTGAAATCTTCCTGATATGAAGGACTGGCTGTGGAGGAAACTGGTCTTGCTCTGGCCATACTCAGTAAATCTTTAATCCAATTTTATGCTGATGTGTGGGTCTGTATTCCCTCCCTGTAGTTTGCCTTAAGCTCAAACTATTGTAGGGTTAATGACAACCTCCTCCAAAAGGATTTAAGATAGCATATCATGATTCCCAGTGTCGCAGGAAGGGGGACCCCTTTCAGGGCCTGAAAGCGGGCTCTTGTCTAACCCTCAGTAATGGATTGTTTGAGGAGACACATGTGCTGACAAAGCAAGAGATTATTGGAAATGTGGACAGAGAACAGTAAGGTAAGGGAATCCAGGATAAATGCTCTACCACATGGCTCACTTTTATGGTGATGGGATTAGTTTCTGTGTTGTCTTTGGCCAATCATTCTGACTCAGAGTCTTTCCTGGTGGCACACACATTGCTTATCCACAATGGATGCTAGTGAGAAGGATTCTTGGAAGTGGTTGGACAAATGATGTCTCCTTTTGACCTTTCCTGAACTCTTCCAGTTGGCGGTGGTTTATTAGTTTTGTGTTCCTTACCAGGACCTCGTATCATAAAACAATGCAAAATGTTACAATGGTGCCTTCCTGGCCAGGGCGAGTGGTTTCAGTCAGCATGCTTCCACTAACACCAGAACTGCTATAGTCAGTGTCCCTGGCCCTGCAACAGGCCACTGTTGACCCACGCCTCCACCAGAGACTCCAGAACACTCACAGGCAAGTCTAGATCAGTCTCTAGTGGGGTCACTGCTCCTTTCTCCTGGGCCCTGATGCACACAAGGTTTTGTTTGTGCCCTCCAAGAGTGTATTTCCCCAGTCCTGTGGAAGTTCTGTAATTAAAACCCACTGGCCTTCAAAGTCAAATTCCTTGGGGGGTTCTCAGTCCCTTTGCTGGATCCCCAGGTTGGATAATTTGTTGTGGGTACTGGAACTTTCACAACAGTGTAGAACTTCTTTGTTGCAATTGCTCTCCTGTTTGTGGGTCGCCTGCTCGGTGGCTCTGTAGTGGGGCTAATGGTGACCTCCTCCAAGAGGACTTATGCCACACACTGAGCCTCTCAGGACTGTTGCTGCCAGATCCTTGTCCCTGTGGCAGGACACTGCTGACCTGTGCCTCTGCAGGAGACCCTCAAACACTCACAGGCAGGTCTGGCTGTTTGTGAGGATCACTGTTCCTTTCCTTGGTTCTAGTGCACACAAGATTTTGTTTGTTCCCTCCAAGCATCTCTGGCAGTATAAGATTTTATTTTAAATGTAATTGCACCCCTCCTACCATGTTGTTGTGTCTTTCCCTTTACCCTTAGACAGGGAGTATCATTTCTGGTGGGATCCAACACTCTCCCATTGATGGTTGTTCAGCAGCTAGTTGCAATTTTGGTGCAATCACAGGAGAAGATTAGCAAAAGTCTATCTACTCTGCCATCTTGAGTGTTCACTCTTTCTATTTATAGGTAGGATCAATTCAACTCAGAGTTCTTTTAGAAACCACTTATAATCTCCCATCACCTAGGCAATAATACTGGAATATTCACCTAGGCAATAATGGAATGCAACTCCCATTCACTTTTTTTAAGGTTGAATACTTTTTATTATATTATGTGAATTTCTTTTCTGGGGAACTCTCTTTAACTTTTATTTTTAATACACATGCATTTTAAAGTGTATATTGCTCATTTGTATGACTATGGTGTGATCACTCACTGAGAGTCAGACATCCTGGAACGCAAAATCAAGTGGGCCTTAGGAAGCATCACTATGAACAAAGCTAGTGGAGGCGATGGAATTCCAGTTGAGCTATTTCAAATCCTGAAAGAGGATGCTGTGAAAGTGCTGCACTCAATATGCCAGCAAATTTGGAAAACTCAGCAATGGCCACAGGACTGGAAAATGTCAGTTTTAATTCCAATCCCAAAGAAGGGCAATGCCAAAGATTGTTCAAACTACAGCACAATTGCACATATCTCACACACTAGCAAAGTGATGCTCAAAATTCTCCAAGTCAGACTTCGACTATGTGAACTGAGAACTTACTGATGTTCAAGATGGATTTCAAAAAGGCAGAGGAACCAAAGATCAGATTGTCAATATCTGGTGGATCATATACAAGGCAAGAGAATTCCAGAAAAACATCTGTCTAACTGATTATGCCAAAATCTTTGATTGTGCAGATTACAACAAACTGTGGGAAATTATTCAAGAGATGGGAATATCAGATCACCTCCTCTGCCTCCTGAGAAATATGTATGCAGGTCAAGAATCAACAGAACCGGACATGGAACAAAAGACTGGTTCTAAATTGAGAAAGGAACACGTCAAGGCTGTATATTGCCACCCTGCTTATTTAACTTATATGCAGCATACATCATGCGAAATTCCAGGCTGGATGTAACACAAACTAGAATCAAGATTGCCAGGAGAAATATCAAGAACTTCAGGTATGCAGATGTCCAGAGAAGACACTGGCGACCCACTCCAGTACCCTTGCCTGGAGAATCCCAGGGACAGAGGAGCCCGGTGGGCTGCCGTCTATGGGGTCGCACAGAGTCAGACACGACTGACGCAACTTAGAAGCTGCAGCAGAATGCAGACGTCACCACCCTTATGGAAGAAAGTGAAAAGGAACTAAAGAGCCTCTTGATGAAAGTGAAAGAGGAGAGTGAAAAAGCTGGCTTAAAACTCAACATTCAAAAAACAAAGATCGTGGCATCTGGTCCCATCACTTCATGACAAATAGATGGGGAAACAATGAAAACAGTGACAGACTTTATTTTGGGGGGCTCCAAAATCACTGCAGATTGTGACTGCATCCATGAAATGAAAATATGCTTCCTCCTTGGAAGAAAAGCTGACAACCTAGACAGCATATTAGAAAGCCGAGACATTACTTTACAGACAAAGGTCCATCTAGTCAAAGCTATGGTTTTCCCAGTAGTCATGTATGGATATGAGAGTAGGACTATAAAGAAAGTTGAGCGCCAAATAATTGATGCTTTTGAACTCATGTTGGATAAGACTCTTGAGAGTTCCTTGGATGGCAAGGATAACAAACCAGTCAATCCTAAAGGAAATCAGTCCTGAATATTCATTGGAAGTACTGATGTGGAAGCTGAAACCCCAATACTTTGGCCACTTGGTGCAAAGAGTCAACTCACTGGAAAAGACCCTTATTCTGGGAAAGATTGAAGGCAGGAGGAGAAGGGGAAGACAGAGGATGAGATAGTTGAATGGCATCACTGACTCAATGGGCATGAGTTTGAGCAAGCTCCAGGAATTGGTGATGGACAGGGAAGCCTGGTGTGCTGCAGTCCATAAGGTTGTAAAGAGTCAGACACAACTGAACGGCTGAACTGAACTAAGCCAGGAAGAAATAGAAAATATGAACAGACTGATTATAAATACTAACTGAATTTGTAATTTAAAAACTCCCCAAAATCAAAAGTATAGGACCAGGTGGTTCCACAGGCAAATTCTAACAAACATTTAGAGAAGAGTTAACACATATTCTTTTGAAACTATTCAAAAAAAAAAAAATGCAGAGGATGGAACAATTTTGAACTCATTCAATGAAGTCAACATCACCCTGATAACAAAACCAGATCCAGATACTATAAAGGAAGAAAATTACAGCCAATATCACAGATAAACACAGATTCAAAAACCATTAATAAAATACCAGCAATCTGTGTCCAAAAAGACATTAAAAGATCATATACCATGATCAAGTGAGATTTAATCCCAGGGATGCAAGGATGTCTCATTATCTGCAAACCAATCAGTGTGATACACCACATTACCAAATTGAAGAATAAAAAACATTTCAATACATGCAGAAAAAACTTTTGATAAAATTCAGAAATAATTTGTGACTCTCCAGAAATAGCTTTCTTTCTGAAATAACTCTCCAGAAAGTGGGAACAGAGGGAACATATGACATACCCACGGCTAACATCATACTCAATGGTGAAAAGATGAAAGCATTTCCTCTGAGATCAGGAACAAGACAAGGATGTCCATTCTCTCCACTTTTATTCAGCATAGTTTTGGAAGTCCTAGCCACAGCAATTAGAAAAGTAAAAGAAATAAAAGGAATCAAAACTGGGGAAATAGAAGTAAAACTGTCACTATTTGCAAATGACATGATATTATTATACATGTGAAAGTGTTAGTCATTCAGTCGTGTACAACTCTGAAACCCCATGGACTGTAGGCAACCAGGCTCTTCTGTCCATGTAATTCTCCAGGAAAGAATACTGGAGTGGGTAGTCATTCCCTTTTCCAGGGGGTCTTCTCAACCCTGGGATCAAACCTGGGTCTCCTGCATTGCAGGCAGATTTTTTTACCACCTCAGCCACCAGGGAAGCCTGATACTATACATAGAAAATCCTAAAGATGCTTACTTTTGAAGTTTCAGTGAACCCAAGAGTAAATTATACACAATAACCTAGAAAAAAATAGTTGGAAAAAGAATGTCTTCCTACCTCCCAAAAGAGAAGCATTTATTTCTACACTGCAGATTTATTTTGCAATCAGCAAAAGGTATTAAGGTTTTTGAGTAATGTTTGCATAAAGATTCAGAGGAGAGGGTAGACTTTTGTTAATTGTAAAATAAGCAAATCTGAAGCAGAAGCAGGAGATGATGCCTAAGAAAAACTCAATATGTTTTCTAAAGCATAAAGATAAGCTTGCAAACTATTCCCCTCACTGAATTTAGCACCACTTATAATCAGGTCACACATAGTGTATCTGGCCTGGGACTAAGTTCTCTATCAGTTATAGTATCAATAACCATTGACATATGCAGTTTAGACCTTTTCCCACCAGGAAACTTATCTGAATTTTGCCTCATTCCCTCAGGATATTTCTAGATATTTACTAATTAATCTCACAAATTCATCAGCATTAACTTTTTAATGAATGATTCTGAGTAAAAATGCATTCTACCAAGATATGTGTTTGATGTTAACATAGTTTCTTAGAAACAAAATCTCACAACCCAAAGTTTTCATACTAAGATATTTTCAAGTTTTGAGACTCTTTAAGCATATGCTTTTGTTTTAGTGATAATAACCACAGAAGGGTTATTGAATATCCTTTATAACTAAGGGGTGTGTGATTTCAGTTTTTCTATAAATGTGTGAATTTTTACTCTCTATCTTTCCAAACTGGAGATGGAAGCCAGGTCTCCTACATTGCAGGTGCATTCTTTACCATCTGAGTCACCAGCGAAGCCTAAGAATACTGGAGTGGGTAGCCTATCCCTTCTCCAGAGGATCTTGCCCACCCAGAAATCCAACTGGGTCTTCTGCATTGCAGGCCAATTCTTTACCAGTTGAGCTACCAGGGAAGCCCCCATTACATGGAATCAAACAATAAAGCAAAGATACAGGGCTTAGTTTTTAAGATGATGTTTTTCACATTAGCATGCACAGACCCTGAGATGTCTGAAGATAGTCTTTCGGGTCTGTGATTTCCCAAGTTTGAGAAACACTACCTTAAATTCAAGACTGAATTAAATGGATAAGCGGCAGGATGAAGATTAGGCACTGTTTTGAGTAGATCTTTGTGTCTGTCTCAGATCACACCAAGGAACTGCCCACTTCTCATCAACAAAAGCCCAACATGACTTCATAAAGGAAGAGAAATATTCGTGTGCTATGGAAAGGTCAAGGGCTTTGGATTCAAACAGAACTGGCTCGGGTTTAGATTCTGGCTTCAGCATTTTCTGGCTGCTTATCAGACTTTCCAATCCTCTGATAGGGCTGAAGATAGAGTGAAATAATAAATGCAAAATTGTATTGGTACTCAAATAATACCAGGCCCATAATAGCTGTTTAATAAATGTTGCTCCCACTTAACTCAGAATTTAGCATGAAAATGAGATATTCTGACACTATTTTCAGTGGTTTTACCTTTTTAATGCCAAAGTAAAAGTATTACATTGCTCAGTCATGTCCAACTCTTTGTGACTCCATACTCTGTCCATGGAACTCTCCAGGCAAAAACACTGGAGTGGGTTACCGTTCCCTTCTCCACGGGATCTTCCCAACCCAGGGATCAAACCCAGGTTTCCTGCATTGCAAGCAGATTCTTTACTGTCTGAGTCACCAGGGAAGCTCTTATAATACCAGGTTGTCCTTGAAAAAAAAAAGTAAAATAATTCAAGGATAAATGTTTTTTACTGTGATTCTTTATTGTTTCCAGTGAAGAACAGAAAATATATGTATTAATTGTATCATTACCATGGATTAAAGGCATTTTGAACTAATCTAATCTGAAACAATTTACTGTGTGTAGTTCTCAAACATTTGGGAAAGTTTAAAACCAAAATTAAGAGAACACAAAGCCCCACAATCTTCTCGTTTCTAGAGTCACTTTCAGTCTTAGCCTCACACAGCTGTTATACTGGGAATTATCCAACTGCACAGAGATAGATCTTTTTCCACTCATTTGCATAATTCTGAATTCCTTTCAGAGGATGCATAATACCAGTGCAGAAATATAAAGACTCAATAACAGTCATCTAAGGAAGAATTCAATCAACTAGAACAGCTGTTCATCAGAAATGTTGCAAAGCTTCCTTTATCAACCATATGTTTCTTCCTGACAGTTGCAATTCCAAAATTATATTGGTTACCTTTTATTCTGGCATAGTATTAAAATATTTCTCAATTGTGCCATTCAAAACATGAAAAGCTTTGAAATAAGAAAACATAAAATAGCTTCTTGGTTTGTGTATGTGTGTATAAAAGAGAAAAAAAAACCTTATACACCAGTATTTACCTTCACCTTACTCAGTTTTGTGAAGTTGCATTGTAATACATTAATCATTTACATATTGATTTAGATGTAGCAAAATTATTAGAGCATAATCATCTTCAATGCCAGCCTACCTGGGTCTACATCCTGATTTTTCCTCCTATATTATGCGACTTTGGGTTGCTTATCTCTCTGTTCCTCACCTCAACATGTCAAATGAAGACAATAATGCTACCTTCCCTATATAGTTGTTTTGAAAGACTGAGTGCATCTATGAAAAAGCTTAGAACAATGTTTGAATCATCATAAATATTACATAAGTTATAGTTTTCATAATTAGTATTATTTAACATTATCCCATAAATTTATCCCTATGTTGGTTTAGCAAATTAATTGCAGTATAATTTAGTTACTTTGTAATTGGGCTTCCTTGGTGGCTCAAATGGCAAAGAATCTGCTTGCAAGAAAGAGATCCATGTTCAATCCCTGGGTTGGGCAGATTCCCTGGAGAAGGGAGTGACAACCGACTCCAGTATTCTTGCCTAGAGGACTTCATCGATGGAGGAGCCTGGCAGGCTACAGTCCATTGGGGCATAAAGAGTCAGATATGACTGAATGACTAATCAGATTTAATTTGTAAGACATTTACTTTGGAAGACAAAAGAAGCATTTTCTGTAGTCTGTTAGACATCACATTTTCACAATTTGCATACAGACTAGACAGATAGCTATTAAAAATTTAGTTCTGCTATTAAAATAATTATTTCAATATTAATTATTGAATATGAGCTTTTCATAGTTTAAATGGTATGAGTACAGGAGTCTGCTCCCACTTGTTCATCTTTGTAACCCTGATTATTAGCACAGTACTGGACATGTATTTGCACTCAATCAGTATGTGCTGAGATATATTCAGTAAATGAGATCTATTTAGTAAATAGTGGATATTGGCTTAGACGTCTTGAAATTTTGTGATTTTTCTTACAAATCATCTTTTCCATTGTATCACAAAAAAGAACCAATTTTCCATTTTTAAGTCATGCAAACTTTAAACTTTATAAGTATTTCTTCCAATCAAAGATTTAGCCATACTCCTTTTGCTGGCATAAATCAGATTTGTGTTGTTAAAAAGAAAGTGAAAGTGAAAATCGCTCAGTGGTGTCTGACTGTTTGCAATCCTATAGACTAAACAGTCCTTGGAATTCTCCTGGCCAGAATACTGGAGTGGGTAGTGTTTCCCTTCTCCAGGGAATCTTCCCACACCCAGGGATCAAACCCAGGTCTCCTTCATTTCAGGCGGATTCTTTACCAACTGAAGTATCGGAATCCCATTAAAAAGAAAAGAGCTCTTAAAATGTAACTACTTTTGCAAGGGAAAAATAATTTAAAAAACTTAAGCATCACTTAATTGGATAGCCTATAGTTGTGGTTCTCAATAGAGATTCTGATTCAGTGGATATGGGATGTATTTCAGAATCTGTAGAAATCCACCAATACATATTGAAAGTCATTTGCACATATATGCAAAATGTGCATATCTTAATTATTGCTATTATATTGATCAATTATATCAGTCTGAAAGGCAATAAATGTTTCCAATATAAAATGGAGAATAAGTAAGATATTACAGGGAGGATAGAATGAAAAAAAGATATTATAAGTAAATAAAACACTAATTAGGGGTGATTTAATTTATTTTTATAAGGTACCACAGAGACATAAATTGTTTCTTGGGAAGTTGCAACTAACCATCACCTTCAGACATTTCTAATAAAGTATGAGCTAAGCATGTACTAATATAGCTTAGACCTTTGATATTTTTTTCAAATGATAGTCCTTTCATAGGAAATTTACAATATATATAATCAAGTTATGCCCACATCTTTACAGTTATGTCAAAAAGTCACGTGTTCCATACTTAACTAATATCTGGCTAATCTCTCAACTTCTGTATTCTGTCTTTTAATCTAGTACTAAAATCAAATAATTGAAACATGAAAATATTGGAGAACTCTTGCCAATGGTAACAATTGCCTAGGGGTGCATATATCTTTTTGAATGACTGTTTTCATTTTCTTCAGATAAATACTAGAGTGGAGTTATAGTAATTGTGTTTTTAACTTTTTGAGGAATCTCCAAAATGTTTTCCATAGTGGCCACACCAATTTACGTTCCCATCAACCATGCACAATAGTTCTCTTTTTGCTACATTATTGCCAATACATTATTTGTTGTCCTTTTGCCATTCTGACAAGTGTGAGGTAACATTTAATCATGGTTTTAACTTTTAAATTTCCCTGTTTATTAGTTATGTTGAATATTTTTTCAAGTCCGTGTTGTCCCTCTCTCTGTCTTCTTTGGAAAAATGTCTATGTAGATCCTCTGCCCCTTTCTTCATCAGATTATTTATTCTTTTTATTTTGAATTATATGAGTTCTTTATATGTTTTGCATAGTAACCTCTAATGACATGTGTCATTTGTAAATATCTTTTCCTATTAGTAGGTGACCTTTTCTTTTTTCTTTCTTTCTTTCTTTCTTTCTTTCTTTTCTTTTCTTTTTTTTTTTTTTTTTTTTTTTGATAGTTTCCCTCACTGTGCAAAAGCTTTTTAGTTTGATGTGATCTCATTGCTTATCTTTGAGGATACATAGCCATAAAATCATTGCTAAGACCAATGGCAAAGCGAATACTGCCTATTTTATTCCAGAAGGTTTAGTTTAATGTCTTACATTTTAGCCTTTAATGTATTTTGAGTTTATTTTTGTATAAGGTGTGAGAAAGCAGCCGTTTGATTACTTTGCATGTAGCCATACTAAACAACATTTATTTAAGAGTCTGTTTTCCTCATTGTATACTCTTGGCTCCTTTGTCATAGATTAATTGAGCATAAAACTGTGGACTCATCTGGTAACATGGTAAGTACATTGATTGACTTAGGGATGTTGAACTATCCTTGTATCCCTGAAATTAATCCAATTTGATTATTTTGTATGATTTTTTAATGATCATTGAATTGGGTTTGCTAACATTTTATAGAGAAGTTTTACATCTACATTTATCAGAGATACTAGCCTAGAATTTTCTTTTTTGTGATATCTTTGGTTTGACATCAGGATGATGTTCACATGTTACAATGAGTTTGTAAGTATTCCTCCTTTTGCAGTTTTGTTGGCTAATTTAAGAAGGATGGGTAGTAATGCTCCTCTAAATATTTGGTAGAATTTACCTGTGATGTCAATAAACACCTGTGATCTTTGTTGGGATTTTTTTTTAATTAATGATCCAATTTTATTGGTAATTGGTCTCTTCATATTTTCTTACTGATTTAATCTTGGGATATGGAACATTTATAGGAATTTGTCCATTTCTTCTAGGTTGTCAATCTTATTAGCACATGATTGTTTATAATAATCTTTTATGATCCTTTGTATTTCTGTGATATCAGTTGTAATGTCTCCTTTTTAATTTCTAACTTTATTAATTTTGAACTTCTCCTTTTCTTTTCTTTGTTTCTTTTCCTTGATGACTCTGTCTATAGGTTTTTCCATCTTGCTTCTTTTTTCAAATAACCAGCTCTTGGTTTCCATTCATTTTTTTTTTTTTTTAGTTTTTATGTCTTTTATTTCTACTATGATATTTATGAATGTTTTTCCTTCTACTGGGTTTGTCCTTTACAGCATTGGACTCTACTTCCATCACCAGTCACACCCAAAACAGTGAATCGTTTTCACACTGGCTCCATCTCTTCAGTCCGATGCTGTAAAGAACAGTATTGTGTAGGAATCTGGAATGCTTGGTCCATAAATCAAGCTAAGTTGGAAGTGGTCAAACAGGAGGTGGCAAGAGTGAGCATCGACATTTTAAGAATCAGTTAACTAAAATGGACTGAAATAGGTGAATTTAATTCAGGTGACCATTTATATGTACTACTGTGGGCAAGAATCACTTAGAAAAAATGGAGTAGCCCTCATAGTCAACAAAAGACTCCAAAAGCAGTACTTCAGTGCAATCTTAAAAATGACAGAATGATCTCTATACTTTTCCAAGGCAGACCATACAATACCACAGTAATCTAAGTCTATGCCTCAACCACTAATGCTGAAGAAGTTGAAGCTGAATGGTTCTAAGAAGACCTACAAGATCTTCTAGAACTAACACCAAAAACAGGTGTCCTTTTTCATCACAGGGGACTGGAATGCAAAAGTAGGAAGTCAAGAGGTACCTAGAGTAACAGGCAAGTTTGGCCTTGGAATAAAAAATGAAGCAGGGAAAGGCTAACAGAATTTGCCAAGAGAATGCACTGGTCATAGCAAACACCCTCTTCCAACAACACAAGAGACGACTATACACATGGACATGACCAGATGGTCAATACAGTAATCAGATTGATTATATATTTTTTTGCAGACAAAGATGGGTAAGCCCTATACAGTCAGCAAAAACAAGACCAGGAGCTGACTGTAGCTCAGATCATGAACTCCTTATTACAAAACTCAAACTTAAATTGTAGAAAGTAAGGAAAACCACTAGACCATTCAGGTATGACCTAAACTCAAATACTTTACAATTACTCAGTGAAAGTGACAAATACATTCGAGGAATTAGATCTGATAGGCAGAACTATGGGTGAAGTTTCATGACATTGTACAGGAGGCAGTGATTCAGACCATCCCCAAGAAAAATAAATGCATAAAGGAAAAAAAGTTGTCTGAGGAGGCCTTACAAATAGCTGAGAAAAAAGAGAAGCTAAAGGCAAAGGTGAAAAGGAAAGATATATCCATCGAATGAAGAGTTCCAAAGAATAGCAAGGAGAGATAAAGAAACCTTCCTCAGTGATCAATGCAAAGAAATAGAGGAAAGCTATATAATGGGAAAGACTAGAGATCTCTTCATGAAAACTAGAGATACCAAGGGAAAACTTCATGCAAAGATGGGTAAAATAAAGGACTGAAATTGTATGGACCTAACAAAAGAAAAAGATATTAAGAAGAGGTGGCAAGAATACACAGAATACCTATACAAAAAAGATCTTAATGACCCACATAACCACTGGTTAACCCAGATGGTATGATCACTCACCTAGAGCCAGACATCCTGAAATGTGAAGTCAAGTGGGCATTAGGAAGCATCACTACGAACAAAGCTAGTGGAGGTGATGGAATTTCAGTTGAGCCATTTCAAATACTAAAAGATGTTGTTGTGAAAGTGTTGCATTAAATATGCCAGCAAATTTGGAAATCTCAACAGAGAGACCACAAGACTGGAAAATGTCCATTTTCATTCCAATCCCAAAGAAGGGTAATGCCAAAGAATTTTTGAACTACTGCATGCTTGCACTCATCTCACATGCTTGCAAAGTAATGCTGAAAATTCTCCAAGCCAGCCTTCAACAGTACATGAACTGAGAACTTCCAGATGTTCAAGCTAGATTTAGAAAAGACAGAGGAACCAGAGATCAAATTGCCAACACATGTCGGATCATTCAAAAAGTGAGAGAGTACCAAAAAATATATATTTCTGTGATATTGGCTATGCCAAAGTCTTTGACTGTGTGGATCACAGCAAACTGTGGAAAATTCTTAGAGATTGAAATACCAGACAACCCTACCTGCCTCCTGAGGAATCTGTGTGCAGGTCAAGAAGCAACAGAAGTGGACACGGAACAATGGACTAGTTACAAATTGGGAAAGGAGTGTCTCAAGGCTGTATAATGTCACCCTACATATTTAACTTACATGCAGAGTACATCATGCAAAATGCTGTACTGGGTGAACCACAAGCTGGAATCAAGATTGCAGGAGAAATATCAATAACCTCAGATACACAGATGACTCCTTATGCCAGAAAGCAAAGAACTAAAGAGTTTCTTGATGAAAGTGAAAAAGGAGAGTGAAAAAGTTGACTTAAAACTAGACATTCAAAAAATTAAGGTTATGGCATCCAGTCCTAGCACTGCATGGAAAATAGATAAGGAAACAATGGAAACAGTGACAGGCTTTGGGTCTCTTGGGCTCCAAAATCATTGCAGTTGGTGACTGCAGCCATGAAATTAAAAGATGCTACAGCCATACGCCCGATACTGCCATACAGCCTGAATGAGCCCGATCTTGTCTGATCTCCGAAGCTAAGCAGGGTCGGGCCTAACCAGTACTTGGATGGGAGGCCGCCTGGGAATACCAGGTACTGTAGGCTTTTCTTTTGGGGCTTTCCTGGTGGCTCAGACAGTAAAGTGTCTGCCTACAATGCAGGAGACCAGGGTTCAATCCCTGGATCGGGAAGACCCCCTGGAGAAGGAAATGGCAACCCACCCCAGTACTCTTGCCTGAAAAATGCCATGGACTGAGGAGCCTAGTAGGCTACAGTCCATAGGGTCACAAAGAGTTGGACACGACTTAGCGATTTCACTTTCTTTTCCTTCTTTCTTTGCTCCTTGGAAGAAAGGCTATGACTAACCTAGATAGCATATTAAAAAGCAGAGACTTTAGTTTGCCAACAAAAGTCTGTCTAGTCAAAGTTACGTTTTTTCCAGTAGTCATGTATGGATGTGAGGGTTGGACTATAAATAAGACTAAGCACCAAAGATTTGATGCTTTTGAACTGTGGTGTTGGAGAAGACTCTTGAGTATCCTTTGGACTGCAAGGAGATCCAACCAATCAATCCTAAAGAAAATAAGTTCTGAATATTCATTGGAAGGACTGATGCTGAAGCTGAAACTCCAGTACTGTGGCTACCTGATTCACAGAACTGACTCATTGGAAAAGATTCTGGGAAAGATTGAAGGCAGGAGGAGAAGGGGACAACAGAAAATTAAATGGTTGGATGGCATCACAGACTCGATGGCCATGGGTTTGAGCAAGCTCTGGGAGTTGGTGATTAACAGGGAAGCCTGATGTGTTGCACTCTGTGGGGTTGCAAAGCTTCAGACATGACTGAGAGACTGAACTGAACTGAACTGAACTACTGGGTTTTGTCTGGGTTTTGCTTGTTCTACTTTTTCTACTTTAATGAAGTATGCAATTAGGTCATTTACTTGAAATTTTTCTTGTTTCCTGAGGTAGACTTCTAACACCATAAACTTCTCACTTACAACTAATTTGTTGCAACCCATAGATTTGGGGTCATTGTGTTTTTATTTTTCTCCAGCTATTTTTTGGTTTCCTCTTTGATTTCTTCAATGGTCCACTAGTTGTTTTTAGCATGTTGTTCAGCCTCCATATATTTGTGATTTTTGCATTTTTAATGCAAACTATTAATAAAATAGTTGATTTCTAGCCTCATAGCAATGTGATCAGAAAAGATGCTTCACATGAATTCAATTTTCTTCTATTTATTGATTAATATTTTATGGCCTAGCACCTGATCTTTCCTAGAGAATGTTCCATGTGCACTTGAAGAGAGTATGTATACTGCTGCTTTGGATGGAATGCTTTGTTATCATTTAAGTCCATTGGCTCTATGTGTCATTTAAGATCAGTGTTTCCTTATTGATTTGGATGATTTGGCCATTGATGTAAGTGAGGGGATAAAGTCCACTATTATTATTGTGTTACTATAGATATCTCACTTTTTGTCTGTTAATGTTTGCTTTATGTATTTAGGTGCTTCTATGTAGGGACAATATATATTTACAATGTTATATCTTTTTCTTAGATTGATCCTTTGATCATCCTGTTACAGTCTTTGTTTTAATGTCTGTTTTGTCTTATATAAGTATTGATACTCCAGCTTTCTTCACTTTCATGGAATATCTTTTCTCATCTCACATGCAGTTTGTGTGTGTTTATATCTGAAGTAAGTCTCTTGGAGGCAGCTTCTGTATGGGTCTTATTTATGTATACATTCAACCACTCTATGTCTTTTCTTTGGACCATTTAGTCTATTTACATTTAAGGTAATTATTAATAGTTTTGTATTCATTGCTATTTTGTTAATTGATTTTGGATTATTGTTGAGTTGTTTTTTGGTCCTTTTTTTCTTTTGATATACTCACTTGTGATTTGATGACTATCTTTAGAGATATATTCAAATGTCTTTCTCTATTCCATAGGTATATTTATGACGGATTTTTGGTTTGTGGTTACCAGTGTTGTTATTGTTCAGTCGCTAAGTCATGTCCAGCTCTTAGTATCCCATGAACTTCAGCACAGCAGGCTTCCCTGACCTTCACCATCTCCCAGAGTTCCTCAAACTCATGTCAGTTGAGCCAGCAATGCCACCTAACCATCTCATCCTCTGTCACCTGCTTCTCCTCCTGTCCTCAATCTTTTCCAGCATCATGATCTTTTCCAATGAATCAGCTCTTCACATCAGGTGGCCAAAGTATTGGAGTGGTTACCATGAGGTTTATATACACCATCCTATGTATACATGATTATTTTAAGTTGCTGTTCTAAGTTCAAATGCATTTTAACAACCCACTCCCATTTACGGTTATGACATCATGTTTTACATTTTCTTGCTTGTGTATCTCTTAATTATGTACTGTGCATATAGATGATATTCCTACTTTGATCTTTTAAGCTTCCTACTAGCTGCATATGTGGTCGATTTATTAACTTTACTGTATATTTGCCTTTACCAACAAATCTTTCCTCTCATCTATTTGATATTTCTAGTTGTGGCTTTTTCTTTTCTACTTAGAGAAGGCCCAACATTTCTTGTAAAACCTTTGCTGGCTTGCGGAACTCCTTCAAATTAGAATGAAATCCTTGCCAGATAGCCTTCTTAAATGAAAGCCTTTTTGGTTATGCACGTTTCCCCTTTGTCACTTGTAAATATATCATGCTATTCCCTTATGGGGTCTTCCCTGGAGCCTCAAACAGTAAAGAATCTGCCCATAATGTGGGAGACCCTGGTTTGATCCCTGGGTCAAGAAGATCCCCTGGAGAAGGAAACGGCAATCCACTCCAGTATTCTTGCCTGGAGAATTCCATGGACAGAGGAGCCTGGCAGGCTAGAGTCCATGGGATTGCAAAAAGTTGGACACAACTGAACACTAACACATTCCCTTATGACTAACAGAATTTCTGCTAAAAAGTGTGCTGGTAGACTTTGGGGAGTTCCTTTATGCTTAACTTGCTGCTTTTCCTTTGCTGATTTTAATACTCTTTCTTAATTTAATTTTTACCATTTTGAATCTGATATGCATTGGTGTGTATCTCCAATTTGATCCTGTTTGAGACTCTCTGTGATTCCTGGACCTGGATGTCTGTTTCTTTCCCAGGTTAAGGAAGTATCTAGCTATTTTGTCTTCTGCCCCTTCTCTATCATCTCTTTCCAGGATTCCTAAAATATCAAAGTAAATATGCTTGATATGTTCCACAGTTCTCCTAGATCAGATCAGATCAAATCAGTTACTCAGTCGTGTCTGACTCTTTGTGACCCCATGAATCACAGCACGCCAGGCCTCCTTGTCCATCACCAACTTCTGGAGTTCACTGAGACTCACGTCCATCGAGTCAGTGATGCCATCCAGTCATCTCATCCTCTGTCGTCCCTTTCTCCTCTTGCCCCCAATCCCTCCCAGCATCAGAGTCTTTTCCAATGAGTCAACACTTTGCATCAGGTGGCCACAGTACTGGAGTTTCAGCTTTAGCATCATTCCTTCCAAAGAAATTCCAGGGCTTATCTCCTTCAGAATGGACTGGTTGGATCTCCTTGCAGACCAAGAGACTCTCAAGAGTCTTCTCCAACACCACAGTTCAAAAGCATCAATTCTTTGGCGCTCAGCCTTCTTCACAGTCCAACTCTCACATCCATACATGACCACTGGAAAAACCATAGCCTTGACTAGACAGACCTTTGTTGGCAAAGTAATGTCTCTGCTTTTGAATATGCTATCTAGGTTGGTCATAATTTTCCTTCCAAGGAGTAAGCGTCTTTTAATTTCATGGATGCAGTCACCATCAGCAGTGATTTTGGAGCCCAGAAAAATAAAGTCTGACACTGTTTCCACTGTTTCCCCATCTATTTCCCATGAAGTGGTGGGACCAGATGCCATGATCTTCGTTTTCTGAATGTTGAGCTTTAAGCCAACTTTTTCACTCTCCACTTTCACTTTCATCAAGAGGCTTTTGAGTTCCTCTTCACTTTCTGCCATAAGGGTGGTGTCATCTGCATATCTGAGGTTATTGATATTTCTCCCAGCAATCTTGATTCCAGCTTGTGTTTCTTCCAGCCCAGCATTTCTCATGATGTACTCTGCATATAACTTAAATAAACAGGGTGACAATATACAGCCTTGACGTTCTCCTTTTCCTATTTAGAACCAGTCTGTTGTTCCATGTCCAGTTCTAACTGTTGCTTCCTGACCTGCATACAAATTTCTCAAGAGGCAGATCAGGTGGTCTGGTATTCCCATCGCTTTCAGAATTTTCCACAGTTTATTGTGATCCACACAGTCAAAAGCATTGGCATAGTCAATAAAGCAGAAATAGATGTTTTTCTGGAACTCTCTTGCTTTTTCCATGATCCAGGGGATGTTGGCAATTTGATCTCTGGTTCCCTGCCTTTTCTAAAACTAGCTTGAACATCTGGAAGTTCACAGTTCACATATTGCTGAAGCCTGGCTTGGAGAATTTTGAGCATTACTTTACTAGCGTGTGAGATGAGTGCAATTGTGCGGTAGTTTGAGCATTCTTTGGCATTGCCTTTCTTTGGGATTGGAATGAAAACTGACCTTTTCCAGTCCTGTGGCCACTACTGAGTTTTCCAAATTTGCTGGCATATTGAGTGCAGCACTTTTGCAGCATCATCTTTCAGGATTTGGAATAACTCAACTGGAATTCCATCACGTCCACTAGCTTTGTTCATAGTGATGCTTTCTAAGGCCCACTTGACTTCACATTCCAGGATTTCTGGCTCTAGGTCAGTGATCACACCATTGTGATTATCTGGGTCATGAAGATCTTTTTTGTACAGTTCTTCTGTGTATTCTTGCCATCTCTTCTTAATATCTTCTGCTTCTGTTAGGTCCATACCATTTCTGTCCTTTATCGAGCTCATCTTTGCATGAAATGTTCCTTTGGTGTCTCTGATTTTCTTGAAGAGATCCCTAGTCTTTCCCATTCTGTTGTTTTCCTCTATTTCTTTGCATTGATCGCTGAAGAAGGCTTTCTTATCTCTTCTTGCTATTCTTTGGGACTCTGCATTCAGATGCTTATATCTTTCCTTTTCTCCTTTGCTTTTTGCTTCTCTTCTTTTCACAGCTATTTGTAAGGCCTCCCCAGACAGCCATTTTGCTTTTTTGCATTTCTTTTCCATGGGGATGGTCTTGATCCCTGTCTCCTGTAAAATGTCATGAACCTCATTCCATAGTTCATCAGGCACTCTATCTATCAGATCTAGGCCCTTAAATCTATTTCTCACTTCCACTGTATAATCATAAGGGATTTGATTTAGGTCATACCTGAATGGTCTAGTGGTTTTCCCAACTTTCTTCAATTAAAGTCTGAATTTGGCAATAAGGAGTTCATGATCTGAGCCACAGTCAGCTCCTGGTCTTGTTTTTGCTGACTGTATAGAGCTTCTCCATCTTTGGCTGCAAATATAATCAATCTGATTTCGGTGTTGATCATCTGGTGATGTCCATGTGTAGAGTCTTCTCTTGTGTTGTTGGAAGAGGGTGTTTGCTATGACCAGTGCATTTTCTTAGCAAAACTCTATTAATCTTTGCCCTGCTTCATTCCATATTCCAAGGCCAAATTTGCCTGTTACTTCAGGTGTTTCTTCACTTCCTACTTTTGCATTCCAGTCCCCTATAATGAAAAGGACATCTTTTGTGGGTGTTAGTTCTAAAAGGTCTTGTAGGTCTTCATAGAACCGTTCAACTTCAGCTTCTTCAGCGTTACTCGTTGGGGCATGGACTTGGATTACTGTGATATTGAGTGGTTTGCCTTGGAAACGAACAGAGATCAGTCTGTCATTTTTGAGATTGCATCCAAGTACTGGATTACGGACTCTTTTGTTGACCATCATGGCTACTCCTTTTCTTCTGAGGGATTCCTGCCTGCAGTAGTAGATATAATGGTCATCTGAGTTAAATTCACAGTTCTCCTAACTGTCCTCATAATTTTACTGTTTTTTTTTTCTTTCTTCTTTTCAGCTTCCACTTTTCTTCCAGTTTACAAATCTGTTTCTTCATATCATCTAATCTACTGCTAATTCCTTCTAGTATATATTTTATTTCGGTTATAGTATTCTTCAGCTCTATTTGAATCTTTTTTATATTTTCCAATTCCTTGTTAAAGTTCTCATTGCGTTTGTCCATTCTTATCTCAAGTACTTTGAGCATCTTTATTTATGATCATTATCTTGAACTCTTCATTGGATAGATTGCTTATCTCCACTTAGTTCTTCTTCTAGGGATTTATTTTGTTTCTTCATTTGGAACATATTCTTTGTTCTTCTCATTTTGCCCAGTTTGCTGTTTTAGTTTTTGTATTTGTTATGTTGGCTAAATTTGCTGATTCTTGGAGAATTGTTGTTTTTTTTTTTTTTTTTTTTTTTTTTCTATGGATGTCTCATGCATGGGAGGAATCCACTCCTCTAGTCACCAGGGCTATATGCTCTAGGGGAGCCCCTTACATGAGCTGCATGGGCCTTTCTATTGTGAAAGGCTGACTACTGTAGGTAGTCTTGTAAGTGTGGCTTTCCTATAGTTCCACTGGTTTCCAGACCCTGACTTGTGCAGCAAAAGTTGGTCAGTGTGGCCAAGTCTTAATATGGCAGGCTGTGTAGTCAGGCTATTGCTGGCCCAGAAGTGAGAGGAGTTGAGTCCCAGAGTGACTAGTGCTGGCCAGGGGATCCCAGATTTAGTGTTGGCTTGTTGATGGTGGGGTCAGTTCCTAACACAGTTGGCTACAAGTTCCAGAGGGTCCCAAAAGTGGTGCTGCCCTGCTGGTGAGTAGTATCAGATCCTAAGGTGAGTGGATTAGGAGCCAAATGAGTCTTGGGCTGGGTGTAACATGCTGGTGAGAAGCATTGGGGCCCAGTGGGGTGCTAAGGCTGGTGTCAGCTGGACAAGGGCCCATGGTATCACAGGACTAGTACTGTCTCACTGGTGGGTGAAGCCATTTCCTGGGGCTATTTCCAACCCAGTGGTAAGTGGTATTGGATTCTTGAATCTGTTGCTATAGGGAGCAAATATCTTTTTTTTTTTTTTTTTTTTTTAGTTTGGTTTATTTTTCTTTATTTCTTTTTTTTTAAATTGTATTTTTTTTCTTTTTTTTAAATTTTATTTTATTTTTAAATTTTACATAATTGTATTAGTTTTGCCAAATATCTAAATGAGTCTGCCACAGGTATACAGGGTTCAGGATGGGGGGAGCAAATATCTTAGAGCTGATATCAGTCCATTGGTGGGTGGGACAGTAGCCTAGGGAGTCCAGAGACTAGTTCCAGCCCACTTGGGTATGGAGCTGGGACCTTGCAATAGGAGACTCAGGGGTCCCTGAGCTGGTGCTATACTTCTGGTGAGAAGGGCTGGGTCCTGGCCCCTCTAATGAGCAGGGCTGGGTCTCAGAGCAGCTGGGGACTCAGGGGTGTTGTGAAGCAACTTCCCTGGTGGCACATGGAGCTGTGGTCTCACCCAGATAGCCGCTTGGCCTGAGACATCTCAGTACTAGTGCCATGGTTGGGTTTGGGATGGTTGGGTTTTCATGCTAATCAGCTTGAGGGAGGATTCTGAATTGGTGCTCACCAGTACCAGTGTCCTCACGACAGAATGAGCTTCTGAAAATGTCTGCTTCCAGTGTCTGTGTTCCCAGGTTGAGCTCCATTTGCCTTCTGCCTCTCTGAGTCTCAGCAAGTACATCTAATCCAGTCTCCTTTCAAACCCTGCTTATTCTGGCTCCTTGAGCATGTGAAATTTTCTGTGTGCCATTTAAGAGTACAGTCTATTTCCTATATGTCTCTGGCTCCTCTGAAAGTAAGCCTCATTTGACCTCCAAAATCAAACATCATCAATTCTTTGGTCCATGATCCCCAGTCTGGGGTGCCTGCTGTGGGGCTTGGATCCACTGATCCTTGGGCAGAAACTTTGTAATTGTCCTGTTTATGGGTCATTGACCCATAGGTATGGATCTTGAATATACCTTATTTATACCCCTTCTAACCATATCATTGTGGTCTATTCTTTACATCTTTCGTTATAGAAAACCTTTTTTTTTTTTTTTTGCTGGTTTCAGATCTCTCTCATCAATACTTGTTCTGTTAAGTTCAGTTCAATCACTCATTCATGTCAGATTCTTTGCAACTCCATGCACTGCAGCACATCAGGCTTCCCTGTCCATCACCAACTCCCAGAGCTTACTCAAACTCATGTCCATCGAGTCTGCAATGCCATCCAACCATCTTATCCTCTGTTGTCCCCTTCACCTCCTGCCTTCAATTTTTTCCATCAAGGTATTTTTCAATGAGTCAGTTCTGTGCATCAGGAGGCCAAAATGTTGGAGTTTCAGCTTCAGCATCAGTCCTTTCAATGAATATTCAGGACTGATTTACTTCAGGATGGACTTGTTTGATCTCCTTGCAGTCCACTTGTAATTTTGTTGTGCTCATGTAATTTTGTTAAGCTCAGGGTCTCCCTACACCACCAACTTCCTAAATTGATATTTAAAGTCTTAATCAGGGATATGGTCAACTCTATGCCAGTTTACCAACTGGTTAAGAAACCTATATGCAGGTCAGGAAGCAACAGTTAGAAGTGGACATGGAATAACAGACTGGTTCCAAATAGGAAAAGGAGTATGTCAAGGCTGTATATTGTCACCCTGCTTATTTAACTTCTATGCAGAATACATCACGAGAAATGCTGGGCTGGAAGAAGCACAAGCTGGAATCAAGATTGCCAGGAGAAACATCAATAACCTCAGATATGCAGATGACACCACCCTTATGGCAAAAAGTGAAGAGGAACTAAAAAGCCTCTTGATGAAAGTGAAAGTGGAGAGTGAAAAAGTTGGCTTAAAGCTCAACATTCAGAAAACGAGGATCATGGCATCCGGTCCCATCACTTCATGGGAAATAGATGGGGAAACAGTGGAAACAGTGGCAGACTTTATTTTTTGGGGCTCCAAAATCACTCCAGATGCTATTGCAGCCATGAAATTAAAAGACACTTACTCCTTGGAAGGAAAGTTATGACCAACCTGGATAGCATATTCAAAAGCAGAGACATTACTTTGCCAACAAAGGTCTGTCTAGTCAAGGCTATGGTTTTTCCAGTGGTCATGTATGGATGTGAGAGTTGGACTGTGAAGAAAGCTGAGCACTGAAGTAATGATTCTTTTGAACTGTGGTGTTGGAGGAAACTCTTGAGAGTCCCATGGACTGCAAGAAGATCCAACCAGTCCAGTCTAAAGAAGATCAGTCCTTTGGAAGGAATGATTCTAAAGCTGAAACTCAAGTATTTTGGCTACCTCATGCAAAAAGTTGACTCATTGGAAAAGACTCTGATCCTGGGAGGGATTGGGGACAGGAGGAAAAGGGGATGACAGAGGATGAGATGGCTGTATGGCATCACTGACTCGATGGACGTGAGTTTGAGTGAACTCCAGAATTTGGTTATGGACAGGGAGGCCTGGCGTGCTGCAATTCATGGTGTTGCAAAAAGTTGGACATGATTGAGTGACTCAACTGAACTGAACTGATCCATAATACACAAATAGGCTACATATTTCTCTACTCATAGATTAAATTATTGAGATTTTTAAATAATGCATCCAAATCATGTTAGGTTTTCACAGATTCCCTTTATTCTCTTATTTAAGGAAAAGTATGCATTACCAACAGGAAAACAATTTCTGTGGCAGCAGTCTAAAAACATCATAATTTCATTAAAATCACTTTGGTTCAGTTTAGGAATCATTTCTAGCTAGCTACCATACGCTGAACACTGTGCCAACTCCTGGAGATACAAATAAAAGTAAGACTGGGCTAGTACTCCATGGGATTTTAGGTTAGAGAAAGTAGATTTAAGTGAGGACCAGCAAGTCTCTTGAAAACATACCTGAAGCCAATGTCATTTCCTATACCTTTAAAGATGTAGACAGTAATAAGGACACTACACATACACGAGTACATAAGGATGTCCCTCTCCTACGTCCTCCTCATGAATAAATTGAGGATGAGGGATAATGCCGGTCAGGTATTAGATCACAATATCTTGACACAATCCCTTTGGAGTTTTGGGAACCCCAAAATACATGCATTCTGCTACCTCTCCTAAAATTGATCTTTAAAGATTCTCAGTAAAGCAAGAATGAATGTTCTCAGATTTGAAGGGTTTTCTTTCCCACAGGGAGTTCAGAAGCAGTGTTTCAGTAGAGAGAGTGAGGTGTCAGCTTTACTGAAGTCCCATAATTTAGAGTAAGGAAAACAAAGATATGCAATAACATGGAGATAATTTAATTCCTGTCTGTCAGCTGTTCATAAATATAGATATACCCAAAGTGCTACTTGAACACCAAGGAAGGATTCCAAACCAGGCTGGTGAAGCTATGTGGAGAGGAATGTAGAATATGGCAAAACCAATACAATATTGTAAAGTAATTAGCCTTCAATTAAAATAAATAAATTTAAATTAAAAAAAAAAAAAAAAAAAGAAATATCTTCCCAGAGTAAGTGATATCTCAGTCTTGAAAAGTTAGTAGTAACCAAAAAGAATGGGATCTCAAGGAAGGGATAATTGGATAAACAAGAATATGAAGATGTATAAATTATGGTTCTATATCAAGAAGCCCTAAATAAGCAGACTGTTATGAACATGTATGTTTTAAATGGTAATAACAATTTCTTTCCACTTTAAATGTTCTCTTTATTATTGGCGAATTAATTTAGAACTTCAATACTTGACTAAAACCTTCTATGGTTGATTCATGTTCAGGCTTGACAGAAAACAACAAAATCCTGTAAAGTAATTATCCTTCAATTAAAAATTAAAAAAAAATTGCTATAGTAGGTGTTTCTAGACACATTGATCTTAGAAGAGGTCAAAGCAAAAGAGAAATATTATATTCCATGAACAATATGAGTGTCTTTGATGTGCTTCCCTCTCCCATGAGAATGAAAATTCCATGGAACATACTGCTTTTGTCTTATTATTCACATCTCTATTTCCAACACATAAAGCAGAAGTTGTTATATATGTAGTTATGTTATAGTTGTATAATTATATAGTCAAAAATTGAGGATTCAATTACAGGCAGGAAAAATCTAGTGCCTCTTCTTACTGAGTTGACATGTTAGTAGACAGGCTTTAGCCTAGGATAACTAGAGGGCATTGTAAACTTGTATGAAAAATAAAACAAAAAAATGACATCTTTAGTTTTCCTTACCTATAACTGAAAATTAGCATTAAATTTAATTATTAATATAGGCCAGAAATCACACAGGTATTAGTAGTAAATGTGACTCTGTTGCCATTAAAAACCACAGATACTATCTTTCACTGTTGCAGATATCTGAAAGTATCATTTTTACTCCTCATATTTTTTAATTAATTTATTTTTATTGAAGGAAAATTGCTTTACAGAATTTTGCTGTTTTCTGTCAAACCTCAACATGAATCAGCCATAGGTATACATATATCGCCTTCCTTTTGAACCTCCCTCCCATTTCCCTCCCCACCCCACCCCTCCAGGTTTATCCAGAGCACCTGTTTGAGTTTCCTGAGCCATACAGCAAATTTCAGTTAGCTATCTATTTTACATATGGTAATGTAAGTTTTCATGTTACTCTTTCCATACATCTCACCCTCTCCTCCTGTCTCCCTATGTCCATAAGTCTATCATCTATGCCTGTTTCTCCATAGTTGCCCTGTAAATAAATTCTTCAGTACCATTTTTCTAGATTCTGTATATATGCATTAGTATACAGTATGTATCTTTCTCTTTCTGACTCACTTCACTCCGTATAATAGTTTCTAAGTTCATCCACCTCATTAGAACTGGCTCAAATGTGTTCCTTTTTATGGCTGAGTAATATTCCATTATGTAAATGTACCACAACATCTTTATCCATTCATCTGTCGGTGGACTTCTAGTTTACTTTCATTTTCTAGCTATTATAAATAGTGCTTCAATGAACAAAGGGATAAAAAGACAATCCTCAGAATGGGAGAAAATAATGCAAATAAAACAATTGACAAATGATTTATTTCCAAAATATACAAGTAGCTCATACAACTCAATGCCAGAAAAATACTCCTCATGATTTTTAAGTTGTTTTCTATTGACTTACCACTAGGTTTTATTACTTAATGTAATAATTAATAATCAGGAATATTAGTATGTCATCAGTTTAGTTATTAATGTCTCAAATATATATTTCAATATAACAGGTTTCTCTTTGTTATCCTAAGTAATCTATCTTGTGCCATTAAAAGCATTGTTCTGAGAAGGGAACTAATAGACCTCATCAGAATACTAAATAGGTTCATGATACCAAAATTTGTTAAGAACTTTAAGTCTAGGGGTATAAAAGAAATTAACTAAAAATTAATTATTGTTCAATGATAAGGCAAGTGTACTGATAGGGGAAGAATAGAATGCTGTCACATATATAAGGTAGATGGGTGTTTTGCAAAAATTTTCATACCCTGCTTCATCTGAAAAATTAGTAGGAGAGTATATGTGTACAGACACTGAAGGAAGTTAATTGTGAAAGGAACCAGATGTGATTGTATGAGTAGAGGAGGTGAGTGTTTAGAGGATAAGAGATACACTTAGGCTAAGTGAGACAAGACTCAAAAGAGTTTGCACGTTATTCAAATGATAATATGAAGCTATTAATGAGTTTTAAAAATCGAGTAAAAGATTAATCTGGAGTGAATTTATATGGGGAGGGGCAAGCATTAAGCAGGGAGACCAATTAAAATAGTTACACTAATTCAGGATCATTGTCTGAATCCTGCATTGTCATTAGAAAAATACAGATTAAGAAAATTAACATGGTGCTAGAACATCAATGTTTATTACGTTTTCATATTCAACTTCACTAATGTGGGACACCTGAGTTCAATCACTCGGTTGGGAAGATCTCATGGAGAAAGGAAATGCTACCCACTCCAGTATTCCAGCCTGAAGAACTCCATGGACTCCAAAGAGTTGGACACGACTGAACAACATTCCCTTTCACTTTCACTTTCAAGATGATTTTGTTATTAGTAGCATAAACTTTCAAACTACCACATAATTGCACTCATCTCACACGCTAGCAAGGTAATGTTCAAAATTCTCCAAGCTAAGCTTCAGCAGTACATGAACCAAGAACTTCCAGATGTTCAAGCTGTATTTAGAAAAGGCAAAAGAACCAGAGATCAAATTGCTAACATCCACTGTATCCTAGAAAAAGCAAGAGAGCTCCAGAAAAACATCTATTTCTGCTTCATTGACTATGCTAAAGCCTTTGACTGTGTGGATTACAACAAACTGTGGAAAATTCTTAAAGACATTGAAATACTAGACCACCTTACCTGCCTCCTGAGAAATCTGTATGCAGGTCAAGAAGCAATAGTTAGAACAGGACATGGACAAAGGACTGGTTCTAAATTGAGAAAGGAGTATGTCAAGCCTGTATATCGTCACCCTGCTTATTTACCTTATATGAGGAGAAATTAACCTTATATGCAGTGAAATTCTGGATTGGGTGCTGGACAAGCTGAAATGAAGATTGCAGGAGAAACATCAACAACCTCATATATGCAAATGATACCACCCTTATATCAGAAAGTGAAGAGGAATTAAATAACCTCTTGATGAAATTGAAAGGAGAGTTAAAAAAAACTTGCTTAAAACTCAACATTCAAAAAATGAAGATCATGGCATCCAATCCCATCACTTCATGACAAATAGATGGAACAACAATGGAAACAGTGAGAGACTTCATTTTCTTGGGCTCCAAAATCACAGCAGATGGTGACTGAAGCCATGAAATTAAAAGACACTTTCTCCTTTGAAGAAAAGCTATGACAAACCTAGACAGTGTATTTAAAAGCAGAGACATTACTTTCCCGACAAATGTCCATATAGTCAAACCTATGGTTTTTCCAGTAGTTATATATGGATGTAAGAGTTGGACTATAAAGACAGCTGAACACTGAAAAATTTATGTTTTTGAATTGTGGTGTTGGGAAGACTCTTGAGAGTCCTTTAGACTGCAAAATCAAACCAGTCATTCTTTAAGGAAATCAGTCATGAATATACATCGAAAGGACTAATGCTGAAGCTGAAACTCCAATACTTTGGTCACCTTATGTGAAGAACTGACTCATTTGAAAAGACCTTGATGCTGGGAAAGATTGAAGATAGGAGGAGAAAGGGATGACAGAGGATGAGATGGTTGGAAGGCATCACTGACTCAATGGATGAGTTTGAGCAAGCTCTGGGAGTTGGTGATGGACAGGTAAGCCTTGTGTGCTGCAGTCCATGAGGTTGCAGAGTCAGACAGGACTGAGAGACTGAACTGATCTAAACTGAGCATAAACTTTATTGCTTTTGCCTAATACAACTATTTCCATTTCATTTGGTGGTTAAAGGAAGTAATGTTCAGCAAATGACAAATGCCAATCCAGCGGTAAGTCCATGCAAGAAAGACTACCAGCTAACTGCCTTTAGTAAAGCCTATTTTAATCATCATCCTAAGCCTTCATTTGGATATAGTGATTTCTTGATGAGCTCTATCATTTTAAAAGACACATATCAGTTGCTTCAATTTTAATTTTATCTTTAGCCAAATTCTCTCTTTCCTGTGCTGCTTGTTCCCCAGGATAAAATTCAATATTTTCACTGATTCCATCCAACTAATTTATTAATCTAAAGTCAAATGCCCTATGTTGTTCAGCAAGATTATTCAAAATTTTGCTCTTTTTAGCATGCATTCACATATTTGGATGTTTTCTGCTGATTAAATGCTAAACCTGTTGTTTTCTTTCTAAATCCATTGAAGCATGATACAACTTTTATTTTGTTTATATACAATCAGTTTACATATGATTTTATATAAAATGTATATATGATTTTTTAAGTTGCATATGTTGGAAACAATTAGTGAACTCTCGAAACAATGAACTTGGCTATTAAAGCCTTTAGTTTCTACTCTAATTAGTCTCATGAATATGTGTTCATTGTAGCCAAAAATTTCAAATATTTGATAAATATTGTGTCATTACTGTATTTACTTTCAACCAACCTCCTGTACAAGCTGATTTCCATCAATGTTCTTGTTCTTCCATCATCCTGTGAGGTACAAGAGAAGGCAAATAGGTAGTTGTTTAGAATGTAAACACATGGGAAAATAAGAAAGAAAATGTATCTTCTTTATAAAATTAAGAGACTCTAAATAAATAAAATATAATTTATTTTCCTATAAACATTTTTTAGATAGTTGTACCAAACTTACCACTAAGCAATATATTAATACATTGATAAATACTAATGATTTTTCTTATAAAGAGCTCATAGAAGATTTTCTCATTTGTCTTTCTTTTCCATACAATGTAAACTGTAATATCTTATTTTGTTAATGAGAAGAAAGAAGCCCAAATAAATCAGACTATCCATAAGACACTACATTAGAAGCAATGACATATTACAAATACTAAAGATTTTGTGTTTAGATGACAAAAGAGACATATATAAAACTCATTGTCAAACGCAGTTATAGAATGAAGGCTTAATGGGTTGTATGCACCTTTTAGAAGATAATTATGGTATACATGTGCACAAAGTTGCTTCGGTCCAATTTTTTGCAACCCTATGGACTGTAGCCCTCCAGGCTCCTCTGTCCATAGGATTCTCCAGGCAAGAATACTGGAGTGGGTTGCCATGCCCTCCTCCAGGGGATCTTCCCAACCCAAGGATCATAGCCATGTGTCATGTCTCCTGCATTGGCAGGTGGGTTCTTTCCCATCAGCACCATCTGTAAAGCCAATCATGGTATATACATAACAAGGAAAATTTAAACTGTTTTGGTTCTAGAAATATGAATAATTAGTAAGCTTGATTATATAGTGAGCTTGGGGGTCTATGATTGCACTCTAACTCTCAATTTAACACTGCCTGCTTATGTATTTTGCTTGGAATACCATCACCAAATTAAAATTCATACCCTTAAATCATCCTAATTAGTCAGTTCTCCCACATCCTTCCAATCTAACTCATGGTTTATCCTTGTTTTCTAGGTAAATATTACCCACTGCTTAAATCAGCTTAATTATACTTTTGGAAACCATAGTGGATTCCTGTATATTGTATTCATCTCCCCTTCTTGGGATTTGTAATCAGTACCACACCACTTGCAAATAATTATAGGCCAATTTCTGCTACTTATTGTTTACTTCACTGCTTTCCAACAAGAATGTAAACTCTCTATCAGCACGTCTTCTAGTACACAGCATAGAGCTCAATGTATTTGTTGAGCTGACTACAATTTAAATGGGCTTCCCTGGTGGCTCAGATGGCAAAAATCTGTGTATAATGCAGGAGACCCAGGTTCGATCCTTGGGTCAGAAAGTTCCCCTGGAGAAGGAAATGAAAACTTATTCCAGTATTCTTGCCTGGAGAACTCCATGGACTTAGGAGTCTGCTGGGTTACAATCCATGAAGTTGCAAAGAGTAGGACACAAGTGAACGACTAACACTTTCACTTTCACAATTTAAATAATAGAAATTACATGAATTTTTAGATGAAATGTCCTATAAATATCAATTAGATCCATGCAGTCCAATGTACGGAGAAGGCAATGGCACCCCACTCCAGTACTCTTGCCTGGAAAATCCCATGGTTGGAGGAGCCTGGTAGGCTGCAGTCCATGGGGTCGCTAAGAGTGGAGCACGACTGAGCGACTTCACTTTCACTTTTCACTTTAATGCATTGGAGAAGGAAATGGCAACCCACTCCAGTATTCTTGCCTGGAGAATCCCAGAGACGGGGGAGCCTGGTGGGCTGCCGTCTATGGGGTCGCACAGAGTCGGACACGACTGAAGTGACTTAGCAGCAGCAGCAGTCCAATGTATCATTCAAAGCTTGTATTTCCTTACTAATTTTCTGTCTGGATGATGTGTCCATTGGTGTGAATCCGGTGTTAAAATCTCCCCTTGTGTTATTGTCAATTTCCCCTTTTATAGTTGTTGTTGCTGCTGCTGCTAAGTCGCTTCAGTTGTGTTCGACTCTGTGCAACCTCATAGACGGCAGCCCACCAGGCCCCGCCGTCCCTGGGATTCTCCAGGCAAGAACACTGGAGTGGGTTGCCATTTCCTCCTCCAATGCATTAAAGTGAAAAGTGAAAGTGAAGTCGCTCAGTTGTGTCCGACTCTTAGCGACCCCATGGACTGCAGCCTACCAGGCTCCTCCGTCCATGGGATTTTCCAGGCAAGAGTACTGGAGTGGGGTGCCATTGCCTTTATAGTTGTTAACATTTGCCTTATGTATTGAGGCTTCCATGATGGCTCAGATGGTAAAGAATCTGCCTGCAATGTAAGAAACCCAAGTTCGATCCCTGGGTCAGCAAGATCCCCTGGAGAAGAGAATGGCAATGCACTCCAGTATACTTGTCTGGAAAATTCCATGGACAGAGGAGCTTGGCAGGCTACAGTCCATGCGGCCACAAAGAGTCAGATATGACTGAGTGACTAACACTATGTATTGAGGTCCTTCTATGTTGGGTGTATATATATATATATATATATATATATATATATATATATCTTCTTAGATTGATCATTTGATCATTATATGATGTCCTTTTTCTCTTGTAATGGTCTTTATTTTAAAATATATTTTATCTGATATGAGTATGGCTACTTATGCTTTCTTTTGATTTACATTTGCATGGAATAACTTTTTCCATCCCCTCACTTTCTGTCTATTCTGTAGACAGAATATATAGGGATCTTGTTTTTGTATCCATTCAGCCAGTCTGTGTCTTTTAGTTGGAACATTTAGTCCATTTACATGTAAGGTAATTATTGATTTTTATGATCCCTTTACCATTTGCTTTATTATTTGGCTTTATTATTGTAGGTCTTTTCTGTCTCTTGTGTTTTCTGTCTAGAGAAGTTCCTTTACATTTGTGTAAAGTTGGTTTTGTAGTGCTGAGTTCTCTTAACTTCTGCCTATCTGTAAAGATTTTCATTTCTCTGTCGAATCTGAATGATATCCTTGCTGGGTAATCTTGGTTGTAGGTTTTTTCATTTCATCACTTTATGTATATCCTGCCACTCCTTTCTGGCCTGAAGAGTTTCTTTTGAAAAATCAGCCATTTGCCTTATGGGGATCCCCTTATATATTATATGTTGCTTTTCTCTTGTTGCTTTTAATATTTTTTCTTTGTGTTTAATCTTATTACTTTGATTAATATGTGTCTTGGTGTGTTTTTCTTTGGGTTTATCCTGTATGGGACTCTCTGGGCTTCCTGTAATTGGGTGGCTATTTCCTTTCCCATAATTGGGAAAGTTTTCAGCCATAGTCTCCTCAAAATTTTTATTTTATCCTGTCTTTTCTCTTCTTCTTCTGGGATCCCTGTAATTCAAATATTGGTGTGCTTAAAGACCCAGAGGTCTCTAAGGCTGTCCTCATTCTTTTCATTCCATTTTTCTCTATTTGGCTCTGCTTTAGTTATTTCCACTATTCTATCTTCCAGCTCACTTATCCATTCCTCTACCTCAGTTATTCTGCTATTGGTTCTCTCTAATGTGTTTTTTTCTTAGTTATTGTTTTTCTCACTGCTGATTGTCTATTCTTTATTTCTTCTAGATCCTTGTTAAACATTTTTTGTATCTTCTCAATCTGTTCCTTCATTCCATTTATTGGTACCTTCGTTTTATTTCCATGATTTTGCGTCACGTTTACTATCATTTCTCTGAATTATTCTTAGGTAGATTTAGATTGCCTATTTCCTCTTCATTTTTATGAGTTTTTGGGTTTCTACCGTGTTCCTTCATCTACTGCATGTTTCTCTGTCTTTTCATTTCGTTTGATTTACTGTGTTTGTGGTCTCCTTTCTGCAGGTTGCAAGGTTGTAGTCCCTCCTGTTTGTGGAGCCTGCCCTCAATAGGTCAGAATGGACTAGTGCCTTTTGAGGGTTTCCTGGTTGGGGAGACTGGTGCCTGTGTTCTGATGGGTGGAACTGGACCATGTCTCTCTGAAGGACAGTGACATGTTCAGTGATGTGTTGGGGTTGTTTTGGAGCTGGGAATGGCTTGGGCAGCCTATCTGCTAATAGGTATGGTTGTGTTCCTATTTCAGTGATGGTTTGGCATGAGGTTCCTGGCACTGGAGCTTGCTGGCCTTTGGGTGGGTTCTGGTCTTAGTGTTGAGATGGAGGCTTTGGGGAGAGCTCTCTCCAGTTAATGTTCCATGGGGTCCAGAGTTCTCTGGCAGTCTAACATTTTAAACTTGGGACCCCCCCACCTCAGAATTTTACCAGGACTCCACAAGCTATATAGCACAGAACAGAAAGAGAAAGAGATAAGGTGGTGGGGGCTGGGGGGAGAAAGTCAAAGAAGCATACAAATAAGAAAAGAATGGACAGACAAGACCCCAAGACAAGTGGTTAAAGCAACACTTAATAGACAAGAACACCCAAAGAGACTCACACTCCCAAACAGAAAGAAGAGAGAAAAAGAGGAATAAAACCAGAGATCAGGAAAGAAGAGATTAATCTAGCCAATAAACAAACCTATATATAAAAATTAGACTAGAAAAATACAAAATAGAAAACATGGGGGAAATTCAATATAACTAAAGAGAAATGTAAAAATAGGAAAAATTTAATAAAATGAATTTATTTAAAATAAAAAGTGTTTTAAAAAGGAAAAAGTAAGTTAAAAATAAAAATTAAAGAAATAATAAAGAAGGACAACAAAAGAAAAGTACAATAAAGAAAAAAAAAATATATATATATAGTGACTGCAGCCATGAAATTAAAAGATGCTTGCTCCTTGGAAGAAAAGCTATGACAAACCTAGACAGCATATTAAAAAGCAGAGACATTACCTTGCCAACAAAGTCCGTATAGTCAAAGCTATGGTTTTTTCAGTAGTCATGCATGGATGTGAGGGTTGGATCATAAAGAAGGCTAATGAGCAACTGAATGACAACTATATACATATATATGTATACACTTATATATTGAGAGAGACAGAGAGAGAATGTCAGTAAGAAGAATGTCCTCCATAGTCCTCCATAATCCTCACCACACAGTGAGCTAATCTTCCTACTCATGAAGTCATCCAATATCTTTAGGAGGTCTCTGGACCTGCTGTGGGCACTGTGGGGTCAGTTCAGACTCAGATCTGGCCTTACTCTAGCTTGTACTTTCTTTCAAAGTCCATAATTTCCCCCAAAGTCCACAATGTCAGGATAATTTCAGGGATTTAATCCACTGAACCTGCCATTTCAGGAGCAAATTCCCTTCTTCTTCCTTGGGCACACAGCCCCTGGAGCTCAGCTTTGGTTTTGGCACTACTTCTGTCTGTAGGCTGCCCTCTGGTGTCTATTACCCATTCAGACAAGAAGGGATAAAAGTAGAAGCTTATTAGGGCTCACTTGCTCAGTCAGGCTTGGAGAAGGAAATGGCAACCCACTCCAGTGTCTTGCCTGGAGAATCCCAAGGACGGGGAAGCCTGATGGGCTGCCGTCTATGGGGTCGCACAGAGTCAGACACGACTGAAGTGACTTAGCAGCAGCAGCAGCAGCTCAGTCAGGCTGAGGAGAGGAAGGGGTAGGGCAGCCACAGTCAGAGTGTGTGTGGAGTGCCTGCTGTGGCCAAGGCCTTTTGGAAGTTGCTACAGTCTGAGGCGGTTCATGCACTCCCCCAAGGTAGTCAGACTAGGGTTGTGGATCCCTCAGCAGAGCCAACCTGCACAGGCTTTCAGGAGATTGTGGGAAGAGACCAGCACCTGCTCACAGCTTGGTGGTAGCTTCAGCCCCCGGAGTCAGGACCATGGCAGCCTCCTGTTCTCTACCTCTGGCACCCACACTGCCTTGGCAGTGACCAAGTAGCTATCATTTCCCTCTCTGAGATTGCAAACTTCAGTTGCAGGTAGCCCTGCCTCTGGCATTGTCACTGGCTTTGGTGTATCTACCTCTGGGGTCACAGTCCATAGCAGTGGCTCATCGCACCTATGACACTAATGAAGACCGGGTCTTCAAGCACACAGTGTTAGTTCCCAGCAGCAATGATCTCTTAACTCTTTTGCAGGCCCAGGCTTTTCCTTGGACTCCCTCAGCTATGTGCATACTAGCTTCCTCAGAGTATCTTCATGGCAGTCAACCCCAGTCCTCTCCCTGTGGTCTGAGCCTTAAGCCTGAGCCTCAGCTCCCAGCCCCCACTCACCACAGAGGCAATGCAAACAGTTTCTTGGCTGGGAAGTGTTTGTCAGCAATGATCTCTGTAGTGAATTCTCTCCAGTTTTGCCTTGCAAGCACTTGTTTCTCCATTCCTCTCTGAGGTTCTGAAGCTCTCTCCTGTCCTCGCTCGTGAGGGGTTTTCCGAGTCTATGGAAACTTTTCCACCTTCACGAATCTCTTCCTGAGGCATCAGTCTCCATCCCAAGTCCTTTGTCTCTTTATTTTCCCGTATATTTTGCCCTACCTCATTCAGTGGAGATTAGCTTGCTGTTTTGGCAGTCTGAGGTCTTCTGCCAGCATTCAGAATGTGTTCTGTAGGAGTTGTTCCACATATAGATGTACTTTTGATGTATTTGTGGGGAGAAGGTGATCTTTCCATCTTACTCCTACACCATATTGAAAGTTCCTCTATTAATTTTTAGAATAATATAAACCTAGTTTGAATTCTTCTTCCTCTATGTATTCATTTATTTAGCAAATATTTATAGAAACCACTGTGTGCCAGGAAATATCCTAGATTTAGCAATATAAGCAAGACAAATGAAATCAGAATACACATATACACAAAACCACACACACACAACAATACAGCCTATAGCCATGGAGCTTATGCTCAAATAGAAGAGGCAGACAATAAAAAGATGTTAGATAACAAGTTAACAACAACAAAAATAGAGCTAGGAAGAGGAATATGAGGTGTTAGTAGGAGGTTGGATTCACCAGTCAGGTAACTTTGAGTAAGATCTGAAGGAAGTGAGGGTTTAGCCTTGAGAATATCAGTGGGAGAGTTTTCAGGCAGAATAAACAGTTGCAAAAACCTGAGCAAGAAAGCAACTTCCTTATAGTGCTTGAGGAATAGTGATGAAGTGAAGAGGCTGGAAAGATAGGATGAGGAGGAGAATAAGGGAAAGTTGGCTTAGAGAGGTGATGGATGTTATCATACATGGGACCCTGCAGGATCTAGTTTTGAATGAAAAGAGAAATGGCATAATATGACTTACATTTTAGCAAGATCTCTGTTTACTGATTGACAATTGCAATGGGCAGAAACATGGGACCATTTAGGACTTCCCTGGTGGCTCGGCAGGTAAACCGTCTGTCTACAATGCAAGAGACCTGGGTTCTATCCCTGGGTTGGGAAGATTCCATGGAGAAGGAAATGACAACCCAATCCAGTACTCTTGCCTTGAAATTCCCATGGACGGAGGAGCTTGGTGCAGGCTACTGTCCATGGGGTCGCAAAGAGTCGGGAACGACTGAGCAACTTCACTTTTCACAATAATCCAAGAAATGCATGGATTGGCACCAGGGTATGGTCACAAATGGTTAAATACAGGATATGTTTTGAAGGTAGAGTCAATAGGACTTGTGCTATGATGGAGTATGAGGAAAATGGAAGGAACAGCAATGACATCAAGCTTTCAGTCTCTAGCAGCCAGAAAATGGGATTATTACTGAGATGAGGACAGGCAGGAAAACATTGGTGGGGAGTGAAGGAGAATTCAGTTTTTAATATGTTAATTATGAGGTGTTTATTGTTAAATCTCCAAGTGGAAGTTTTAAGTAGATATGTTGGTCTAGAATTAAGAGAGGATCAAAATTAAGATATAGATTTTGGAGTTATCAGTATTAAGATGATATTGAAAGTCATCACCATCACTAGAGAATGGTAACACCTGGACAGTGAGGATAAAAAAATAAAAGAAATCCAAGTAGTGAACTATGCCCTGGGTGTACTGTGATTTGTTGAGGTAGATGAGATAAAAATGAATCAACAGAGACTGAGTAATGAATGACCAGAAGGAAGGGCCTTCCCCGGTGGCTCAGATAGTGAAAAGTCTGCCTGAAATGCAGGAAACCTAGGTTTAAACCCTGGATCAGGAGGATCCTCTGGAGAAGGAATTGGAACGCACTTCAGTATTCTTGCCTGGAAAAATCCCAAAAAGAAGGAATATGAGGTAAGTTTGGTAGTTCTAGATGCCAAGTATCAACTGGTTTCAAGGAAGAGTGGTCATCTGAGTAAAATGCTTTTTATTAATATAAATTGAGTATGATTAGGTCTGAAAAATTCCCATTGGATTTAACAACTTCTCCTCACAAGAAAAGTCTCACCAAAGGAGGTGAAAACTTAATTTGTGTTCAAGAAAGAATAGAAGGTGAGAAATTGAAGACAACAAGAATAAATAATACTTTCAAGGAGTTTTGCTGTAAAGAAAAGGACAAAAATGAGGCAGTAGCTGAGGGGAAAATAAGATCAAGATATAGAAGAAATAACAGCATGCCTACAAAGCTGATCCACTCCATCCAGAGTGGAAAAAGTGGTGATTCTGGAGAGAAAGATGTCCTTGAATAGGTAAAGGAAGATGTAATCTAAAAGGCACACATAGAGGACTTTGTCTTAGCTAGGAACACAGGTAATGAACTCACAGTAACAGGAGAAAAAGTCAAATACTTGCACACAGAGTCAGCTGCATTTGTAGATACAGTGACAGTAGCTTGTGAAAGCTCTTTTTTGAAAACCTAGGGTTATAAATAGTGGGCTTCCCTGATAGCTCGGTTGGTTAAGAATCCATCTGCAATGCAGGAGACTCCTGTTCAATTCCTGGGTTGGGAAGTTTCCCTGGAGAAAGGGTAGGCTACCCACTCCAGTATTCTTGGGCTTCCCTTGTGGCTTAGCTGATAAAGAATCCATCTGCAATGCAGGAGACTCCTGTTCCATCCCTGGGTTGGGAAGATCCCCTGGGGAAGGGAAAGGCTACCCACTCCAGTATTCTGGCCTAGAGAATTTCATGGACTGTATAGTCCATGGGGTCGCAAAGAGTCGGATATGACTGAGTGACTTTCACGTTCAAGTTTTTAAATAAAATAGGGGTTAAGGTCATCTGCTTAAACTGAGCATGTGAAAAAATTTGAGAAAAGAAAATATTTTAAAATCACCTGAGATAGTAGGAAAGAGAATAAATTAGGGAAATAGTGTATGGTTTCCAGGAACAATTAAAGGGACACTAATTTGTATGACTGAGTTTTTATCCAAGCACATTCAAGTACATGCATGTAGGCTCTACATGATGAAGAACTGAATTTAATCTGGGTTAGATTTTTTCATATAAATACAATAAACTGAATAGAGTTAAAGGAATTGAGAGGGTCTGCAAGTGTAAAATCCATGAATTTTAGGCTAGTTTAAGAGACAAGAAAACACACAAAGACAATGAGGGCTAGAGCAAAAACAGTAGGACCAATTGACAAAGGATTCTAATGGGGTCAAAGAATTGTTGGAATATGGGTCTCGGTGGAATTAGTTGGAGGAACAGGAAATGAAGTTTAGAGGGTAACTGATTATATAGGGATTGCAGTTTTTGACAATGTCACAGCTGTACCTATGGATATGAGAGGCTACAGTGTGTTGGGTGAAATTAAGATAGCTTGAAAATAAGAAACAACAAAATTGAAAAAACAAAACAAAACAAAAAAGCCTAGGACCACAATCTACTAACTATAACTTTTGGGAAGTTACTTAACAATTTCTGAACTGTGGATTTTTGCTTCCACTCTTATTCTCCATGGGGAGAAAAATATTTTAATTGAAAACTTTGAGCTATAAATAATAATAAACACTATATTTATTGTCTTCAGTGCACAAGCTCAATGCCCTTTTTAAGACCAACAATGGATAAAACTACAGAGAGATTGAATTTGACTCAAAATAAGAAAGAACTTTCCAACAAAGAGTATAATTAAAATGGAATTGAGTTCCTTCTGATCACAGAGATGTGTAAGAAAATATTTTATATCTAGTAGTCTATAATGCTAATGGTGTGATACCTAGGTATGAGTCACAAAGAAAAGATATGAAGCAGGTCAGTATTATAGACAACATTAAAGATAACTGGCATCTGGTATGCCAATTCTAGCAGAATGAGGCAGCAAAATTAGTGGAAATTGAAGAAAAAGAATAACTTAACAAAGACAACCTGCTTAGGTCCAGATAGACAGATGCTTCCACTTCAAGGAGATTCATCAGTTTGATCAATGACCCGAAACAAGCTTACAGACCCAGAACAGCTGAGTTCCATGGACTGGCAGTGGGAAAATAGAGCATAAGAACAGAAAAGCAAAATGGAAGCTGAAGTTCAAGAGCAAAAATCCTTCTGCTAGTGGAACAACAAAAGTAAAGCCAGAATGGCAGTGCTAGACAAGATGTTGAAATATAGCTTCTATGCATTCATATTTAAGAGCTGAGTCAATCACTTTTAGATTTAGAACAATCTGAGATAAATAGATACTTGCAGTATGAAGATGAGTAGACATACATTAAGAGCAAATAAAATCCAAAGATTTAGTTAACTTCATCAGTGACTCAGGCTGTCAAAATGTAGGAAGTGTTAGCTAATTGAACTGTAGGCACAAAATGAGGAAAATGGTTTGATATACAAACAAGCCTATCAATAAAGGTAATTATTAATATTTCTGAGCCTGTTATAATAGGTGAGATATTCTTTCTTCTCAACAATCAGTAAAGCTTTATAAGGTTTTCTAGATATTGCTTATTTAAATCAATCCAAAATTCTTATGAATGCTGCTGCTGCTAAGTCGCTTCAGTCCTATCGGACTCTGTGCGACCCAATAGACGGCAGCCCACCAGGCTCTCCCGTCTCTGGGATTCTCCAGGCAAGAACACTGGAGTGGGTTGCCATTTCCTTCTAATGCATGAAAGTGAAAGCTGAAAGTGAAGTCGCTCTGTCGTGTACGACTCTTAGCTACCTCATGGACTGCAACCTACCAGGCTCCTCCGTCCATGGGATTTTCCAGGCAAGAGTTCTAGAGTGGGGTGCCATTGCCTTCTCCGATTCTTATGAATGAATACTGATAATTTTTTTAATGTTTACCAAGAATTGTTTTTATTTACAAGCATATTGAATATAATTTTTCTTACTAAAATTCATCACATAAGTTAATTTCAAAGTATATGTCCTTGAAATGTCAACATTTATTTGTACTTCTTTCAAAGATTATTTATAGCTATATTCTATTAATTTATATTAGGTTGACATATTAAGAATAGAAATATTATAGGCATTATATACCTGCATAGACACACTGCATATACATATACAAACAGACGCACAAGCACACATACTAGAACCTCATAATAATAGTATTCACTATATAGTGATAATTTAATTTTTTTGAGAAAGCATAACAAAAGAGCTGGGCTTTGCATCTCAGATAGAAAAATAGAAATTGATTCTAGCACTATTTATCAGCTGTACAACTTTTGAAAACTTTCTTACCTTCAGTAAAACTCAGTTTGTTTATCTATTGAATAGATTAATCACTCCTTTTTCATCGGGTTGTTGTCAGGTTTGGTAGTTAATGCATCATGTACCAAACATGTGTCAATAAATTTTAGGCATTTTCGCCCCTCTGGAAATCCTTCTTGAGGGCTCAAGATTTGAATATATATCACTTTCTGGTCTAGAAGCTTTTTTATTTTTTTCTGAATTGTTCTGTTTCTTATCTAAGTATATGCAAACATGTTCAAATGAACTGTCCTCCTCTAGTTCTAGTTATTGCTATTCTTTCTACCATTTGATCCCCTCCATCCATTTCTCCCACCCATCCTTCCAGCACAAACCACCAATCTGTTCTCTGTATAAATAAACTTGTTTGTTTGTTTGTTTTTAGATTCCATATTTGAGAAAGATCATACCATATGTTCTTCTCTGTGACATCTCACTTAGCATAAAACCTTCTAAATCCATCCATGTTGTCACAAATGGCAAGATTCATTCTTTTTTATGTCTGAAAAAATATTCCAGTTTGTGTTTTCATGTGTGTGTATCATAACTTCTATATTCATTTTTCCATTGATGGATGTCCATTGATTGATCAACTCATTCATTGGGATGCTTTTATATCTTAGCTATTGTGAATAAATGCCGCAACACACATTGGAGTGCATGTATTTTTTAAAATTAGTATTTTTGTTTCTTCAGGTAAATACCCAGAGATAAATTTACTGGATTGTATGGTAGCTCTATTTTTAATATTTTTAGGATGTCTATATTATTTCCCATTCCCATAAACAGTGCACAATGGCTCCCTTTTCTCCAGATCCTTACCAGCATTATTATGTGTTGTCTTTGAAAATAGCTATTCTGACAGGTGTGAAATGATATTTCATTGTTGTTTTAATTTACATTTCCCTGATGACTAGCAATGTTGAGCATCTTTCCATTTGCCTATTGATCATCCATAGGTCTTCATTAGGGAAAATGTCTATTTAGATTTGCTGCCCATATTATCATCAGGATGTGTATTTATTTATTTTTGATGTTGAATCCTATGAGTTCTTCATATGTTTTGGATGTTAACCCCTTATAGCTTTTATCATTTGTAAACACCTTCTCCCTTCAGTAGGCAGCTTTTACATTTTGTTGATAGCTTCCCTCACGGTTAAAACTTTCATTTGATGTAATCTCATTTGTTTATTTTTGCTTTTGTTTCTCTTGTCTGAGGAGACATATCCAAAAGAATATTGTTAAGATTGATGTCAAAGAGTGTACTTAGTATATTTTCTCCTAGGAATTTTAAGATTTCAAGTATTACATTATTTGTTTTAGTTCTGTGAAAAATGTCATTGGTATTTGGATGGGGATTGCATTAAATCTGTAGATTTGCTTTGGAAGTATGGTCATTTTAACAATTACAATTTTTCCAATCAATGAGCATAGTATATACTCTCATTGGCTTTGTTATCTTCAATTTCTTTCATTAATATAGTTAAAGGAGTACAAATCTTTCCCCTCCTTGGTTAGATTTTTTCCTAAGTATGTTACACTTTTAGATGAGATTATTTTTAATTTTTATTTCTGATAGCTTGTTGTTAGTGTATAGAAATGCAACAGATTTCTGCATGCTAATTTTTGTCTTTCAACTTTATATATTGAATCTATGAATTGAATAAAAGTACTTCATATATTGCTTGTAATCATTTTTTTGGTGGCATCTTTAGGATTTTCTATATGTAATAGCATATCACCTTCAAGGAGTGACAGTTTTACTTCTTCCTTTCCAATTTATATTCTTTTTTTATAAATTTATTTATTTTAATTGGAAGCTAATTACAATATTGTAGTGGTTTTGCCATACATTGACATGAACCCGCCATGGGTGTACATGTGTTTCCATCCTGAACCCCCCCCCCCACCTCCCTCCCCATCCCATCCTCCTTTTTGTTTCTTTTTATTATCTGATTGTTGTGACCAGGACTTCCAATACTCTGTTAATATTTCTTTCTTTCTTTTTTTTTTTTTTTTTTTGGCCATTAATATGTTGAGGTATGTTCCCTTTTTACCTACTTCATTGAGAATTTTTATCATAAATGAAAGTTAAATTTCCTCAAAAGAGTTTTCTATATCTATTGACCTGATGATATGATTTTTATTTTTCATTGTTTCTGTAGCATATCACACTGATACGTTCACAGACTGAATTATCCTTGCATCCATGGGACGATTCCCACTTGATCATGGTTTTATGATCCTTTTAATGAATGAATTTGGTTTAACATTAGTTCCATAATATAAAGAAGACTGAGGGTTTAATATTTGAAGTTATTGACACTTTGAAGTCTAGATTTTTTTCTAGCTAATAATACATTTAGGTCAATGTGTAAAAAAAAATAAACACATCTTTGTATACATAAATAGATGTATACATGAATTCAGATTATAGTATGACAGCTTTATGTATGATATTATGTTTCATAAAGTATAACAAAAGTTATTTATTCATGTTAATGTGAAAGCTAATTTACACTGACAAGTTAATTATTTGTTTTAACTGTTTTAAGGCATAATTGAGGTAATTAAACCCATAGACTTTTCTGAAAAATATTTTTAAAATATTCATTTATAGCTAAATAAATTGAACTGCTATTTTTTCTCATAATTTTAATTAGTTAAGCAATATACATTGTAAATCTTTAAGTTAAAGAACACTTTATGAGCTCTTAATGAACTTTGTTTTAGGCTTCAAAATTATAGATGTGGTGCCAGTCTCAAAGTATGTTTATAATGTAGTTGGTAAATTGAATAGATAAGTGATGCTAATTGGTGCTATAACAAAAAAATTAAATATCAAGATACTGATAACTTGAAATTTGCAATTAAGAAGAGGTCTCTCTTGTGTGTTTCTTATTTCCTAGATTTGAAAAAGCCAAAGGTAAATTTGAGATAAGAAGAATGAGGTATTTGAACATAGAAAATTGTAAAACATGTTTATTTGTTATCTTTAGAAACTTTGTTATAGAATGCATTGTTAATTATTTGTTTTTGATGTTACTAGTATTTAAAGTGTAGATTAGTAATCTAGTGAATCACTCTTATATTACACACTTATGAAATGTTAACTAAGCATTCTAATTAATAAATATGAATGATACTGTTACCAATCATCAATGAGTCAGTGACCACACAATGGGTCTTTTGCCCACTGCAGTCACAAATACTGATCAAATGAAGCTAGGTTCAATATAAGCAAATCAGGAATTTTATTCACTGATCAAGAAGTGAAGAAAGAGAGAGCTCATACTCTAAAAACACCTTCTCCTCAAAGAAAAGGCAGTAGGGAATTTTAAGGGGTAAAAGGAAGAAATGTCATCAGGGCTCTAGAGATTTCCAGGGGAAGAAAGGCAGCTGGGCACAGACTTCCACATTATTCTAAACCTAGTAAAGTACAAATAACCTTTGTGCAGAAATGTTAATGAAGCAAAATTAACTTGGACCCTTCATGTCTCATCTGCACGGGCATGTTCCTGTGGTCAAATCAGAACCACTTAAGGGCTGTGACCAACATGTATCGCTTAAAGTGCAGATAGAAAACATCTCTGTCAAGTGCCAGGAGCTGTTGAAATAAACACAGAGATAAATCAAGGCTGGATCATTTAGGTTTCAGGGGAAGGTATGGGTGACAAAATAACCTCTAAAAATAATTTCACTTAGACTTTGAAAAATGTAAATCTGAGCAAGGGATAGATCAGAAGATTGTGATTGACATGTACACACTACTATGTATAAAAGAGACAACTAATAAGGACCTAATGTATAGCACAGGGAATTCTACTAAATACTCTGAAGTGATCTACATGGGAAAAGAATCTTAAAAAGAGTGGACATGTATATATGTATAATTGATACACTTTACTTTACAGCAGAAATTAACACAATATTGTAAATCAAGAATGTTCAAAAAAATTTGAAGAAAATAAATACATAAACTTGAATATTAGTCATATTATGTCATATTAGTCATTATTAGCCATATTTTGATTGAATACAAACTTTAGTTTCTCCTGGGCTTCCCTGAATTTGGTCCCAAATCGGGAAAGAAATACGTCAGGGCTATATATCGTTACCCTGCTTATTTAACTTATATGTAGAGTACATCATGAGAAATGCTGGGTTGGATGAAGCACAAGCTAGAATTAAGATTGCCAGGAGAAATATCAATAACTTCAGATATGCAGATGACACCACCGTTATGACAGAAAGTGAAGAAGAACTAAAGAGCCTCGATGAAAGTGAAAAAGGAGAGTGAAAAATTTGGCTTAAAACTCACCATTTACAAAACGAAGATTATGGCATCTGGTCCCATTACTTCATGGCAAACACATGGGGAAACAATGGAAACAGTGAGAGACTTTTTTTTTTGGGGGGGGGGGCTCCAAAATCACTGCAGAGGGTAATTGCAGCCATGAAATTAAAAGACACTTGCTCTATACATCAGTGTCTTTTTTGCTGTCTCATATACAGGGTTGCTGTTACCATCTTTCTAAATATCATATATGAAATGAGTTGCCAGTCCAGGTTCGATGCACGATACTGGATGCTTGGGACTGGTGCACTGGGATGACCCAGAAGGATGGTACGGGGAGGGAGGAGGGAGGAGGGTTCAGGATGGGGAACACGTGTATACTTGTGGTGGACTCATGTTGATATATGGCACAACCAATACAATACTGTAAAGTTAAAAATAAATAAATAAACTAAAAATAAAAAATAAAATTAAAGACACTTGCTTATTAGAAGAAAAGTTATGACCAACCTAGACAGCATATTTAAAAGCAGAGACAGTACTTTGCCAATAAAGGTCCATCTAGTTAAAGCTATGGTTTTTCCAGTAGTCATGTATGGATGTGAGAGTTGGACTATAAAGAAAGCTGAGCCCTAAAGAATTAATGCTTTTGACTGTGGTGTTGGAGAAGACTCTTGAGACTCCCTTGGACTGCAAGGAGATCCAACCAGATCATCCTAAAGGAAATTAGTTCTGAATATTCATTGGAAGGACTGAAGCTGAAGTTGAAACTCTAATATTTTGACCACCTGATGCGAAGAACTGACTCATCTGAAAAGACCCTGATGCTGGGAAAGATTGAAGGTGGGAGGAGAAGGGAACAATAGAGGATGAGATGGTTGGATGGCATCACTGACTCAATGAACATGAGTTTGAATAGGCTCCAGAAGTTGGTGATGGATAGAGAAGCCTGGCGTGCTGCAGTCTATGGGCTCACAAAGAGTCAGACAGGACTGAGCGACTCAACTGAGCTGAACTGGGCTTCCCTGATAGCCCAGATTGTAAAGAATCTGCCTGCAATGTAGGAAACCCAGGTTTGATCCCTGGGTTGGGAAGGTCCCCTGGAAAAGGGCATGGCTACACACTCCAGTATTCTGCCTAGGGGATTCCATGGGCAGAGGATCCTGGCAGGCATTAGTTCATGGGGTTGCAAAGAGTTGGACATGACTCAGCAACTAAAACTTTCACTTTTCACTTAGTTTCCCCTCCCCTTCATGGATCACAGCCTTGTCCTGGTGAAGGGGTTTGTATAAATCAATGAAACTATGAGCCACGCCATTCAGGGCCACCCAAGAGGGTCATAGTGAAGAATTCTGACAAAATGAGGTTCACAGGAGAAGGATATGGAAATTCACTCCAATATCATTGCCTGAAGAACCCACAGACAGTAATGAAAAGACAAAAAGACATGAAACCAGATGAGCCTCTCAGGTTGAAAAGTGTCCAATAAGCTATTGGGGAAGAGTGGAGGACAATTAATAATAGATCCAGAAAGAATGAAGGGTTTGGGCCAAGCAGAAATGATGCTTAGTTGTGGATGTGTCAGGTGGTGAAAGTAAAGCCCAATGCTGTAAGAACAGTATTGAACAGGAACCTGGAATGTTAGACCCATGAATCAAGGTAAATCGGACATGGTGAAGCAGGATATGGCAAGATTGAACATCAACATTTTAGGAATCAGTGAACTAAAATGGATGGGAATGAGATAATTTAATTAAAATGGTCATTATATCTGCTATTGTGAGCAAGAATCCCTTTGAAGAAATGGGGTAGCCCTTATTGTAAACAAAAGAGTCTGAAATGCATTATCTTCACCTCTAGGATAGAGACAGTTTTTATTTAGCTTTGCTTCACAGCTTTCATCCATTCAGTCTGGAGTTTAGCTTGCAACTTCCATTTTTTTAAGAACATTTCATCTTTTTTGCATTCAAACAATTAGTATCTGTATGTTTTATTTTCCACCTGAAATGATAACCATGTATATTGTAGGATGGAGTTAGATTCCTTTAAAAAAGCTACATAATAATATGAAGCCCTATATGATTGTCACTAACACATTTCTTTTAAAAAATTAAAAATATTTCAAGAGATACATGTTTGTTTTATACAAAGGAAAAAAGTCTATTTGTTCCTACACTGTTGGCTAATAAATTAAGTCATATCACAGCAGCCTTGTTCAGTGACAGTTTCAGTCAAGTAACATAGTTTTCTCCTTTGCCTTTATCTTCTCTTCTTTTCTTACCTATTTACAAGGCAAAGGAGAAAAGTAAAGATATTCACATTTGAATGCAGAGTTCCAAAGAATAACAAGGAGAGATAAGAAAGGCTTCCTCAGTGATCAATGCAAAGAAATAGAGGAAAACAATAGAATGGGAAAGACTAGAGATCTCTTCAAGAAAATTAGAGATACCAAGGGAACATTTCATGCAAAGATGGGCACAATAAAGGACAGAAATGGTGTGGACCTAATAGAAGCAAAAGATATTAAGAAGAGGTGGAAAGAATACACAGAAGAACTATACAAGAAAGGTCTCAGATATGATGGTGTGATCACTCACCTAGAGCCAGACATCATCAGGCGTGAAGTCAAGTGGGTCTGAGGAAGCATAACTATGAACAAAGCTAGTGGAAGTGATGGGATCCCAGTTGAGCTATTTCAAATCCTAAAAGATGATGCTGTGAAAGTGCTGCACTCACTATGTCTGCAAATTTGGAAAACTCAGCAGTGGCCACAGGACTGGAAAAGGTCAGTTTTCATTCCAATTGCAAAGAAAGGCAATGCCAAAGAATGTTCAAACTACCACACAATCGTGCTCATCTTACACACTAGCAAAGTAATGTTCAAAATTCTCCAAACCAGGCTCCAACAGTACCTGAACCAAGAAATTCCAGATGTTCAAGCTGGATTTAGAGAAGGCAGAGGAACCAGAGATCAAATTGCCAACATCTGTTGGATCACTAAAAAAGCAACAGTTCCAGAAAAACATCTATGTCTGCTTTATTGACTGCACTAAAGCCTTTGACTGTGTGCATCACAGCAAACTGTGGAAAATTCATAAAGAGTTCAGAATATCAGACCACTTTACCTGCCTCCTGAGAAATCTATATGATGATCAATAAGTAACAGTTTAAACTGGACATGGAACAACAACTGATTCCAAATTGGAAAAGGAGTGTGTCAAGGCTATATGTTGTCACCATGCTTATTTAACTTAAATACAGTGTACATCATCTGAAATGCTGGACTGGATGAAGCACAAGCTAGAATCAAGATTGCTGGGAGAAATATCAGTAATGTTGCATATGCAGATGACACCACACTTATGGCAGAAAGTGAAGAACTAAAGAGCCCCTTGGTGAAAGTAAAAGCTGAGAGTGAAAACATTGGCTTAAAACTCAGTATTCAGAAAACAAAGATCACGGCATCTGGTTCCATCACTTCATGGCAAGTAGATGGGGAAACAGTGAGAGACCTTATTTTCTTGGGCTCCAAAATCACTGCAGATGGTGACTGTAGCCATGAAATTAAAAGATGTTTGCTCCTTGGAAGAAAAGCTATGACCAACCTAGACAGCATATTAAACAGCAGAAACATTACTTTGCCAACAAAAGAGCATCTAGTCAAAGCTATGGTTTTTCCAGTAGTCATATATGGATGAGACAGTTGGACCATAAAGAAAACTGAGTGCCGAAGAATTGATGCTTTTGAACTGTGGAGTTGGAGAAGACTCTTGAGAGTCCCTTGGACTGCAAGGAAATCAACCCAGTCAATCCTAAGGGAACTCAGTCCTGAATATTCATTGGAAGGACTGATGCTGAGGTTGAAACTCCAATACTTTGGCAACCTGACGTGAAGACCTGACTCCTTGGAAAAGACCCCTGTGCTGGGAAACATTAAAGGCAGGAGGAGAAGGAGACGACAGAGGATGAGATGGCTGGATGGCATCACCAACTCGATGTACATGAGTTTGAGCAAACTCTGGGAGTTGGTGATGGACAGGGAAGCCTGGCATGCTGCAGTCCATGGGGTTGCAAAAAGTCAGACACAACTGAGCGAATGAACTGAACTGAACTTAGTTTTAGCTCTGGAAGAGAGCTTGCCAATGTTAACCTCTTTCTTTCTTCTTAAGGAAAGGGTAACAGTAGGGGATCTAGACCTCCACTTGACTGAAAGCCAGAGTCTGCAGTACTCACTAGCCACCTGGCTACCTCCTACAGGTGATTTAAAGGACTCCAGGCAACGGCACTTGCCAAGCAATTCAGCTAAGTGAAACTGTCACAGTAAAAGCCCATTTTTAAATAGTTTATTCCATTAGGTCCTAGAGGGATTAGTCTTCAAGGGGGTTAAAAATGGGGACCACCCCTGTAAATCTTAATATAACTAAACAGCATTTCTTGACTATTGGTGGCCAACGTGAGGAAGAAAATAATTCCCTGAGGAACTTTTCCAGAATATACCTGTCTTCAACCTTCTCCCTGAGACCTAACTGACTCTCTAAAGAGGTTATAGGTAAATATTAAAGCTTGCTTGGATATTCAGGTAAACTTCCCTTACTATCTCCCTAGTGTCTTTGAGAATTTCACCTGATACCTGAAAATAGGAATAAGCATACTTTTTGCATAAGCTACAATAAGGGAAAAGGCAAATGTTTGCTGACTTCTTTTTTCAGAATTATTTTTATAAGAAATTGCAATATTTGCAACTGTGTTTAAGCATTTTTTTAAATGTTGATTACTGTTTCCTTTTTTTAAAGCCTGCTATTTCTGAAGCTGTTTAGCCTGCACTGCAATACTGATTGCAATGCTACAACTTTTAGCAAATTATATGCCAGATTAGATTCTGTATACTTGAGAAGAGGTAAGAGAGGGATGATTTATTTAGAAGCGATGAGTTGAATTTTTATTAGAATGCCATCACCCTTCCTCCCAGTTATAAAATTACCCATGCAGGGAGTCTTAAGTGGTAAGAGAAGAAAGGAAGTCACAAGTGTGAACCGTGGTTGAGATAGAGCTTACAAGGACTGCAGAGAGTGCATGGTGAGGGAATTGTACTAAACATGCTGTGACAAGGAAGTCACAAGTGTGAACCGTGGTGGAGAAAGAGCTGCAAGAACTGCAGAGAGTGCACGGTGAGGGAATTGTACTAAACTTGTTGTGACTTTCAGACTTACTTCAAGAGTCTTAGACTGTAAAAGAGAAATGAAAATTCTTACTTTAATCTATCTGGGAACCAGAGGCAGGGAGACCTTTAATCTATCTCTTCAATTCCTTTTTCTCTCACTCTATCTCTTACATTCCTTTGGTTTGTCAAGTCCCAAATGTCAAGACCCCAAAGGCAGCTTTTGGTGTCAGCAACTTCCAAACCCCAACCTGTCAGTACACAAAGGGTTGGCCAGAATTGCTCAGTCTCAAGAGGAATTTTTTTTTTTTAAATGATCACTTACTAATGAAACAGTGATATTATTGGTATGTCTATCATTTTTAAAAAATGAAACTCAGAATGGACTGTCAGACAAAACACAGGACACCAAGCTAAATTTGAATTTCAGATAAACAATGAATAAATTTTTTGAAAGGTATATTCCAAACACTGCATGGCATACACTAAAATTATTTGATGCTCATCAGAAATTGAAATTTAACTGAGCACCTTATATTTTTACTTACCATATCTGACAATCTTAGATCACATCACAAAGCTAGGCCATGATAAAACATCACTTGATGGTAAATAGAAAGGGAAAAGGTAGAAGCAGTGACAGATTTTATTTTCTTGGGCTCTAGAATTACTGTAGACTGTGACTGCAGCCATGAAATTAAAAGATGGTTGATTCTTGGAAGGAAAGCTATGACAAATATAGATTGCATATTAAAAAGCAGAGACATAACTTTTCCAACAAAGGTTAGTATAGTTAAAACTGATTTGCCAGTAGTCATGGCCAGATGTGAGAGTTGGGCCATAAAGAAAGCTGAACACCAAAGAATTGATGCTTTTGAGTTGTGGTGTTGGAGAAGACTCTTGAGTCTCTAATCCTAAAGGAAATCAATGCTCAATATTCATTGGAGGAACTGATGCTGAAGCTAAAGCTCCAATACTTTGGCTGCCTGATGCAAAGAGCAGATTCATTGGAAAAGACCCTGATGCTGAGAAAGATTGAAGACAAAAGAAGGGAGTGGCAGAGGATGAAATGGTTATATAGCATCACTGGTTCAGTAGACATGAATTTGAACAAACTCCAGGAGACAGTGAATGACAGGGGAGCTTGGCGTGCTGCAGCCCATGGGGTCACAAAGAGTTGGACAAGACTTAGTGATTGAAAAACACCACAACACTGTCCTTAGGAAGTGTTTCTGCTGGGTTAGAATTCACAGATTAGTATCCTTGTGGCACTCATCTGTTCCCTTCTATTCCTATCATCCTTTGCTTTACCCTTCCCTCCCTTGCTTTTCAGAAAGGGAACCTATGGACTCTGATTTTAGAGTAAGATGGTTCCATTAGTATACCCAGAATGAACACCTGGACAGGTGGGAGAGTGTTGAGGAGAAAGGAAAATACCTGAAGTAACCATGAATATCTCAATTTTGCTGAGGATTATCTCTGTTATCTTAGAATTGATTCATTCAACTACAATGCGTTTGGGTTTGTACTGTTCTCTGTCCTTTCTCATGTATTGGATTAGCCAAACAGTTGATTTGGGTTTATCTGAATGAAATTTTTGGCCAACTCAATAGCATAAAGGGAATCTTTCACATTTATTTGTTAAGTATTTAAGGACAAGTGAGTGAAAGTCTGTTAGTAATGTCCGACTCTTTGCGACAGCATGGATTATAGAGTCCATGGAATGAATTTTAATATTTGATACATACTTACTGTTCAATGAATGTTACCTATTAATATTTTATTGTTGTTGTGTTGGTGTTCAGTTGCTAAGTCATGTCTGACCCTTTAAAACTTCATGGACTGCAGCACGCCAGGCTTTCCTGTCCTTCAATATCTCCCAGAGTGTGCTCAAATTCATGTCCAATGAGTCCGTGATGCCATCCAACCATCTCATTCTCTGTCGCCCCCTTCTCCTCTTCCCTTCAATCTTTCCCAACATCTTTTCCAATGAGCGAGTTCTTTGTGTTAGGAGGCCAAAGTATGGGAGCTTCAGCTTCAACATTAGTCCTTCTAATGAATATTCAGGGTTGGTTTTCTTTAGGATTGACTGGTTTATCTCCTTGCAGTCTAAGAGTCTTCTCAAGCACCACATTTCAAAAGCAGCAATTCTTTGGTGCTCAGCTTTCTTTATAGTCCAACTCTCACATTCATACAAGACTACTGGAAAAACCATAGCCTTGAAGAAAGACCTTTGTTGACAAAGTGATGTCTCTGCCTTTTAATATGCTGTCTATGTTTGTCATAGCTTTTCTTCCAAAGAGCATGTGCATCTTTTAATTTCATGGCTGTAGTCACCATCTGCAGTGATTTTGGAAATAAAATAAAATCTGCCACTGTTTCTATTTTCCACCCACCCCCCTCCTCTTTGACATGAAGTGATGGAACTGGGTGCCATGATCTTAGTTCTTTGGTTGTTGAATTTTAAGCCAGGTTTTCATCAAGAGACTATTTAGTTCCTCTTCATTTTTTCCCCATTTTGGTGGTATCATCTGCGTATCTGAGGTTGTTGATATTTTTCCTGACAATCTTGATTCCAGCTTGTGACTCATCCACCTGGCATTTTGCATAATGTACTCTGCATATAAATTAAAAAAGCAGGGTTACTTTTTAAATAAAATCTGCTAGTTATTATTGTTAATATTACTCTAACTGTATAAGCAGATTATTAGTGACCTTGTCATGTGCTTGGTAACCATTAAAGAAGTTAAAATGATATGGTCTCTATCATTAGGTTGGATAAGTTATTTTATACATATTTTGGTTTCTGTGTAACCTTAAGCAAATTATCTCACTGAAAATTCAGTGTTTTGGTTTCTAAAATGGTAACAATGGTAAGGTGTTGGGATTCATATGAAAACATAAAATGCCTAGTAGAGAGGCAAATAATAGGAGAATAACAAATGCTACTCATTATTATCATTTTAAGTGTATACACAAAGGGGAAAACAAAATTGGATATATCTTCAGCCTTATATACATGAGAAAATATGCAATATATACAGAAATAAATGTAGAGAAATTCATGTAAACATCTACTGTCATAATATTCCTGGCAGACCTTCCTCTTATTCCTTCTGCTACAGGGTATCCCAACCAATTCATGAAGAGTCCCTTCCAAGGATGGAGTAGATTCTATTCATCATTAACCTCCTGAATTTGCATATACACTGACACTTCAGTCATGTCTGACTTTGCAACCTTATGGACTGTAGCCACCAAGCTCCTCTGTCTGTGGGGATTCTCCAGGGAAGAATACTGGAGTGGGTTGTCATACCCTTCTCAAGGGGATCTTCCCAACCCAGGGATGGAATCTGCATGTCCTGGGGCTCCTGCATTGCAGGCAGATTCTTTACCTCTGAGCTATAAGGGGAAGCCCCCCCATTAACGCATAACAACATAACTCATGATTGACCAAACTATAACATCACCCCGCAATCCAGAGTGATAGATTCAAAATGGACATGTGATCCAAGCTTTGCCAGTCAGGGACTTCTCCATCACAGCAATTAAAAAAAAAAAAAAAAAAAAAAAAACTTTTGTTGGAGTGAATACATAGATAAGTTTTATTTGGGACTATAAGCAAAAAGGCTCAATTTTGCTCATTGAGAAATAGACCCCTAATGACAGTGTACATGTCTCTAAATCAACTAACACACAAAGCCAGCCTTTCCACTGGACATCTCCAGTTACATGAATCAATAAACCCCCACTTTTTGCATAAACCAGTGTCATGAATCAGAACCTTATCTAATAGATCCGGTGATATATTCAACTATTTTGGGCACAAGTTTAATGTTCTCCAAGGCAAATATTTCACTCTGTCTTGAAAAAAGGGATTTAGAAATATAACCAGCTAAGACAAGAAATGTGGCTAAGATTCTTTCACCTCTCAGAAAGTAAGTGGAAATGTCCTTACCTTCCCAGAGTCTTGTTGTTCCTACCACTCTTTATCTGTTCTCTTGCCTGACTTCTGACTTCCCTCATCTACCAGGTCATCCTCAATTCTGAAATCTCTCTGTGTCCTTTTTGTTCCCTAACCTAATGATGTTGCTCCAGCTAATATTGCTGAAGAATGAGTAAGAAGCTTTTAGATAGACTGACAGGTATTTATTTAAAGAGTTTATATAAATGAAAAAGAGCTTCCCTGGTGGCTTAGATGGTAAAGAATCCATCTACAATGTTGGAGACCTGGGCTTGATCCCTGGGTTGGGAAGATTCCCTGGAGGAGGGCATGGCAACCCACGCCAGTATAATTGCCTGCAAAATCTTCATAGACAGAGGAGCTGGTGGACCACAGTCTATGGTGTTGCAAAAGAGTTGGACATGACTGAGGGACTAAGCACATAAAAATGACAAAACAAAGCAAAACTTGTATAAAACAAAACTTGGATTTATTCTTTATTTCCAAAGCATTAGCAAAGTTGTTAGATTTTGGAAATAATTTCTGCTACATCTAATTTTTTTAATTAATTTTTTATTAAAGGATAATTGCTTTACAGAACTTTAATAAAAATTTTAGGAAGTAAGATCGCTTCAGGGAGCATATGATTTTAATAGGAAAAGGTCATAATTTCTTATGAAATTTCTCAGTCACTTTAAGGTTGATTGAATTTATTAATGAGCCAAGGTTCATTCATTTTTCTACATGTTTCCAGGAAATAATTAAGATACACCTCCTTATTGCCCAGTAGCCCACCTGATACCATTCCTACCATTCTGGGTGTATGTGATATAACATGAGATAGCATAGCATAATGAAGAAAGCACAGGCTTTAGATTTCCTATGCCTGGGGTCTCTGCTCACTCATCCTAGGTCTGTAACATTGGGCAAAACCAGTTCTCTGAGCATTAGATTCCTATTCAGTAAAATAATACCTACAATGTAAGGTAGCTTCTCTGGTGGCTCAGTGGTAAAAAAAAATAAAAAATAAAAATTCTGCCTGCTATTCAGGAGATGCAGAGAGGTAGGTTTGATCCTTGTGTCAGGAAGATCTCCTGCAGGAGGAAATGGCAACCTACTCTAGTAATATTGTGGGGGAAATTCCTACAGTTCATGAGGTTGCAAAAGAGTCAGACCCAACTTAGCAGCCAAACAACAACAAAATAGGTTATTTTATGTTTAGAAATAGTACATGTATGATTCCTAATAGGGTATTGCATATTGTGATAAACACTTTAAGTATTATGTGACTATTTAATTTTTTGCCCAGTTCCAGTTATTTTGCACAAAGAAGGCGATGGCACCCCACTCTAGTACTCTTGCCTGGAAAATCCCATGGATGGTGGAGCTTGGTAGGCTGCAGCTCATGGGGTCGCAAAGAGTCAGACACGACTGAACGACTTCACTTTCACTTTTCACTTCATGCATTGGAGAAGGAAATGGCAACCCACTCCAGTGTTCTTGCCTGGAGAATCCCAGGGACAGGGGAGCCTGGTGGGCTGCTGTCTATGGGGTCGCACAGAGTTGAACACAACAGAAGTGACTTAGCAGCAGTTATTTTGCAAACAAGCCAAATGCCAGTCAACTAATGAATGGATAAACAAAATATGGTCTGTTTATATAATGGAGTATTATTCAGCAATAAAGAAGTATTAATACATCATCAATAAACCTAGAAAACATTGTGCTAAGTAAAAGAAGCCAGAGACGAAAGGCTGCAAACTGGATGACTCCATTTACAGTAAATGTTCAGAATAGGTAAATCTGTAAGGACAAAAAGTTGATTCGTTGCCGAGAGTTGTGAAGAAGTTGCCAGGAGATGACCACTGAAGTGTCCAAGGTTTGCTTTTGAAGCTATTAAAATCTTCTGAAATTAGATAGTGGTGATAGTTTTACAACATTGTGAATATACCAAAAAATGTTGTACACTTTAAAAGAGTAAACTTTATGGTATGTGAATTACATTTCTTTTTTTTCTTAAGATAGCATATCTAACAACAACACAACTCTGAAGTTTGGATAACCAAAATCTTGTGGAATATCTATAGAGTTTACTTTAAAAACATTTATCACATTCAAATCATAATCACAAATCATAAATATGGTAAAATAAAGCTAGCTACTTCACCTCTTGGAGTTTTCCACAATAAACAAGAAAATTAGAAACAATCCTAAAGGCCATCATTGGTGAAACTAGAAAACAACAGAAATCTAAAAAAAAAAAAAAAAAAATCATTTATTTATTTATTTATGAAAAATTTGCTTGATACCAAAGCAGTATCAAGTAGGGTTGTGGTGGAAGGCAATATAGAAATGACATTGAGACAGATTTCAGAAGAACTGGAAACTTGCATCTTAAAGTAAGAGGCACTATCTGAGGTATAAAACTTAAATCTCACATCAGTGACAGTAATAGATCATATTGGTAGGAGCTTCCCTGGACTGTTTTGTTTCAAGAAGTAGAGGAGCTATAGCTAAGGAAGGACTAACAAAAACAATCTGTACTTGCAAGAAGATAAATCCCAGTATCTGGTAGAGAGGAGAGTGTTTACATTGCCAACAATCTCATATCTGTCTTTCCCCACTGGATGGGGAGCAATAAAAGTGGAACACACTTCTCAGCAAAACCCAAGTTCTGAATAGAAATTTGTTTCCATAGAAAAGAGCTACACCCATCCCTCTTTAATATATATCACTTATTAATAGATACTTCAGGAATAACTCGACCTCCTTCAAAAGTTAATAATAAAAAAAGTGTGGGCCAGAAGAGGTAGGAAGAATGTAAATAAATGGATAAAACAAGCAACTAAAAAACATATACTAGCAAACTGAATCCAGTGAAACTTGTGGTAAACCTCTTTTTGGGAACATTTATTTTAAATTTTATTTTCTTAGTTTTACTGAAATATAACTGACATAAAGCATTGTTGTTTTAGGTATGCAACATCATGATCTGACTTACATACATCATGAAATAATTATAGCAATAAGTTTAGCTTAACAAGTTTAGTTTAGAACATCCATCATCCCATAGAGATACAAAATAAAAGAAAAAATGTGTATAATGAGAGCCCCGAGGAATATTTATCTTAACTTTCATATATAACATAAAACAGTGTTAATTATATTTATCGTGTTTTGCATTATATCTCTAGTACTTATTTATCTTATAACTTTAAATTTGCAGTACCTTTTGACTGCCTTTGTCCAGTGTCCCTTTTCCACACCCACTGCCTCTGATAACCACAAATTTGGTCTCTTTTTCTATGAGTTAGTTTGTTTGTTTGGCAAACATTTTAATTTAATGATGCAAGCACTTAAATGAAGAAAGAATACAAGCAGAGATACAAATGCTCAAGAAAATAAACAGATAAAAAAGAAATAAAGATAAAATTAGAAGGACAGGAGAGAATTAACATTACTAAAAGTACAGTATGATTCATCAAAAATCATCCAAATAAAGAGATTAGCTAAAGACTTTGAGGGGCTTCCTTGCTGGCTCAGTGATAAAGAATCTGCCTGCAAAGGAGGAGACCCAGATTCGATCCCTGGGTCAGGGAAGTCCCCTAGAGGAGGCCATGGCAACCCATTCTAGTACTCTTGCCTAGAGAATCCCATAGACAGAGGAGCCTGGTGGGCTGCAGTCCATAGGGGCACAGAGAGTTGGACATGACTGAAGTGACTAAATAGCAGCACCAGCAGTAAAGACTTGAAGAGATTATATAGCAAATTACACTTATGGAAGACAGGTCCAAGAAATCCTCTCAATGCAGAATTATAGTCCCTAGAGTTAGTAGGAAAAGATGATGTTTAGTTTAGTACCTAATGACTTAAAGTGCCATGCCACCTTCACATGGAGATGTCCCATAGAAAGTTGGAAGACTGGGTCTGTTATTCAGGAGAGAGATGGATGAAACTTCAGAACACTGCTTCACATTAAGAGTCTGGGTAATCTACTGCACTCCAAAAACTTGGATATATGACTGGTGATAGTTCCAACCATTATAACCAGTGATACTTACAAAGAGCTAATCTCCATCCTCCTTTCCTTGTTATGTTATATGCTCCAAATATTCAGTTAATAATAACAGTGACAGAGATTATCAAGATGAATGACATTCTTAGAATGGCACAAACTTCGTCTGAGTGAAACTTTCATCACCTTAGAGCACAAAATGCATGCTGAGAATAATTTTGTGACAGATGCAACTTTTACAGATTTTTCTCTTCCTTTCAGTGCATAGAGGAGAGCATAATCAGACCCAAGTGACTGAAGGGCAAGCAGCAGGATAGAGAATGCAGCCACAAAGGGCTTCTGTTAATAGCCAAACATAAGTGACATTTACCACATGATGCCGACATAACCCTGAAAATAGTCACAAGTTTGATATGGGATTTTAGAAGTCATATGTTTAAACCTAAACATTTCTTCTGTTTTTAATCAACTTTTATGATTGTATAAGAAAATCAAGATATATAATTTGCTAGATTTCAGACCATCCATTTTAGATAAGGAAATTAGGACAATGGAAGAAAAATTTCCCTTCATTTTTCTGAGGCACATGGATTAAGGACCTAAAAAGCAGACTTTCAAGTTTGAGCACTATCAGTTTTTTTATATATAAGTCTTCCCTTGAGTCACTGTAAAACATTTTATGGTTTCAGGAAGAACTAGGGCATCCAAGGATAGAAAATTGGAAATGTATCTTTATTTATCTGCATGCCATTATTGAAAGACATACCAGCAGAATTCAAGAACCTGTGGTCTAACCATTATATCTGATTTTGGTTCCTGGCTTCCCCTCTTACTATTTACGTGACCTTCTGCAACGCTGTTAACATCTTGTACCTTGCTTTTCCCATCTGTTAAAATGAGGATGGTAATGAATCTATTAGGGTGACAGCTATTTCATATAATTTCACAATAGTGATCAGCACATAACATGCACTCAATTAATTTTATATTTTATAACAAGCTTACATTGTTATATCTTATCATATGTAAGCCTCTCAACAGTGCAATGAAATATGCAGACATTACAGTGCCTCTAATTGGTTGAATTGTGTCCCCTTAAAAAAAGAGAAAGAACATTGAAATCCCAACATCCAGTAACTCAGAACATGACCTTACTCGCATATAGGATCACTGAAGATATATTTAGTTAAGATAAAATCATACTTAAAAGATAAAGTCACACTGGGGCTTCCCAGATGGCTCAGACAGTATAGAATCTGCCTGCAATGCAGGAGACCTGGGTTCAATCCCTGGGTCAGGAAGATGCCCTGGAGAAGGGCACAGCAAACCACTCCAGTATTCTTGCCTAGAGAATTCTATGGACAGAGGAGCTTGGCAGGCTACAGTCCATGGGATTGCACAGAGTTGGACATGACATAACACTTTCACTTTCTTTTCAAAGTCATACTGGAGTAGGGTGCTGTTAATCAAATATGACTAGAGAATCCTGATAAGATAACATGTGAAGCCAGAGACACAAAGGGAGAATGCCATGTGACAACTAAAACAGACAATGAAGGTATGTAGCTCCAAACCAAGCACAGCAAAGATTGTAAGCAAACCATGAGAAGCTAGGAAAATGCAAAGAAAGATTTCCATACAGATTTCAGAGGGAGTATACTCCTGCCTTGATTTTAGATTTGTAACCTGAAGAAGTGTAAAGATAATGTACTTTAGTTGTTTTAAGTCACCAAGTTTATGGTTTTTGTTACAACAGCTCTAGGAAACTAATACAATTCTGATTTCATAAATAAGGAAATTCAGGCCCAGACAGTAAAAGATCACATAATTATCCATGATCACATAATTAGTAAGTAAAGGAAGTGATATGTTTTGGATTTAAGACCCAACTCCCTGTCTCTTTCCAGCATTCCTCCATAAACCTTCCACTCCAGGCAGCCATGATTCTCAACTAGTCCTTCCCCACTGCCAGGCATGTATACCATGCATTTGGTCATAGAAAGAAGAATGTGTTCATGACTAGTTCCTCCACACCAGACATCACACTGACAGTTTGCATATATAATGTTCTCTCAGCCTGAAATATTTTCCTTCATTTTTCCTTCACAAAAATCCTCACCTTCAAATTCTAAGTCAGACACCCCCAAGTCCTTGTTTTTCATCTACCTTGTCAGAATTACTCCTTTTTTCCTGTTTATATCCACGTTCTATCATTATTTATTATCCATTTTTTCATTTATCTCTCATTTCATTCAGTTGTATTTGCAGGTGATTAGTAACTTGAATGAAGACATTAGTAACCTCATGAATTTTAAGTTCCTTAGGGACAGGATCAATAAACTAAGGCATTCATGCCTTTTAAATGCATCACTTGCTACATCTGTTTATGTCATATGTAATCTTTGTCTTAGTCTCCAACCCAGAAATTAATCAACAGGCTGTTAGGGACAGAGAGAAGACTTCCATGACAGTGTATGAATCTTGGGTTTCCAGTAGTTTGTCACTGTTGTTGTGTATTGACTATCTCTCCATTTATACCACTATTCATACCTCTTCCTTGGAGAAGGAAATTGCAACCCACTCCAGCATTCTTGCCGGGAAAATCCCATGGATGGAGAAGACTGGCAGGCTACAGTCCATGGGGTCGCAAAGAATCGGACACGACTGAATGACTTCACTAGCACTATACCTCTTCCTCAATTGTATGTCTTCTGTTACAGTTTAAATTTCATTGAATCTTTAGAATACCCTAAACTAAGAGCTCACTTCATCTCAATATTCAAGAAAATAGTGAGACTGAAAACTTAGAGTCAAAAGCTGCATTTTAGAAATTGTTTTCATAAAATAATATGTTAAAAAAGGCAAAAGTCAGAATCTGAATTAATTAAAATTGTATTTAAGCAATTTAATTTTGGCAATATCACTCCTTCTGAAGAAATTTTCAAAAGATCTTGCTAGTTTGAATTCTGTAATTTTTATTTCTTGTCCATAATTTCCCACCAAAAATTAAGTTAAAAAAAAAAAAAAAAAAAACTACACACACATCTGCACACACATAGGGACAGTACATTAGACCAAAAGCCAAAACAAACTACCACTTATCGTATTAAGCAGAGTCAGACTGATTTCACTGCTACTCTGAATTATCCACATAATGCAGCAGAACTATTACACAGTGCAGATGAGCTAGTCTAAGCTTTGCTAGCTATAAAGGTTCCCAGAAATGGGAAAATCCTGGTACTGTAGAAGAATTTGCATTACAAAGAGATGGTAATACCAAAAACTTAAGTGGAACAGAAAATACTAGTGTTAAGCCAAGTCATCCCTTTGTATATATGTTATTTCAACTCCTGTAGCACCCTTCATTCTTCAAAGTAATAAGGCACTTGACAAATGATATAAATATGTTTTTTTTCCACTGGTATGTGATAATAACCAAGATAAAGTGTAAATGTCAGCAGAAGACTTTGCTTGGAGTGCTGCCTGAAGCCTATCCCAAAGGAAAGCAAAAATGTCTTTGAGAAAAAAAATCTGAGGTTTACTGACCTTTCCATTTGATTTTAGTTGATTTTAGAGAATGATTTGTTAAGTTTGGGAATGTTAGATACTTACTTAAGTGTTTATGTTTATGCAGACTGATGTCAGCAAAGTAGATTTTAACCTCTTGGGAAAGAAATATGTTTTAACCATTTTTGCATGTATATAACATTTAGCATAATGTTGGCAAATAGTAGGGTATGCAAGAAATGCAGTTTTTTTCTACCAATTTTCCTTTTACTATATTTGTTCACATTCTTATTCTATTTCCTTGTAAGCTTACTTAAATTTTGTTGTCTTTTGGAAGTAGAGTAATTAATTAAAGTGTGATGAACTGAGACGTAATTAGCCTTGTGCACTGAAAAAAAAAAAAAAGAGCACAACATAAAAGTTGAGAGCTATGTTTTATTCAGCAGGCTTCTTAGGATCTCAAGCCTAGAAGACAGCATCTCAAATGAATATGAGAGACTGCTCCCAGAAGGCAAGTAGGGAACCAGGATTGATAGGAGTTTTTGCAACAATGGGCAGGTAGTCAGAACATCAAAAGGTTATTAAAGAAAGCCAGGTATCTTAAGTTAAGAAATTTAGGGCTTTTCTATGTATGGGTCATGTAGTACCTTGATGACTGCAACATCCTTTGTTTACCTACATGGCCGGCAGCATTCTTAGTTTACAGCCTTAATTAAATAGCTTAAGATACTAATATAGTATAATGGCAGGGAAAAGAGCAAAACTATCTGAAAGAAGAAGGTGGCGTCAATATGGCACAAAATTATATAACCAAAATGGATTTTTAATAGGATTATATAATATTTGGGCATTAGTTTGCCAGGTCTGAATACAATATATATTGTATTTATTGGCCAATTCCTTTCTGCTACCTTTAATACAGTTGATGCTTCTGAACGTACCTAATGTCATAATGTTTTAACTACTCAGTTTTTTTTTTTTTTCAGTATTTTTAGGCTATTCCAAATGTTTTCAATTCTTTTAAAATGAAAGTGGCATTAAGCAATATGTTAACTCTCAGTCCAATCTCATTTCACACATCCCCATTAATTTTGTTCAGTATTTCTGTCAGGATCTTCTCAAATGTATTGTGATAAAACAGAATTTTTATCACTGCTTACAAAAATTCATTTGGAATCACAATGTTTGTTTGCAGATATCTCCCAAAGGATTTGCCAAGGTTGGTTTGGATTTATTATATTATAGAGTTTGAATTACAGAATTACAGACCATAGCGTTGACTTTGTTTTTCCTTCTCTTGCCATAATCATTCAATTTCTCCAAAGAACAGGAAGAACTTTGTGGTTAAGTTCTTGTGGTGGCAAGGGCAAAGGGTACTAAGCTAAAAAAGAGAGAAAGAGAGAGAGAGAAGAGGTCAAAAATGGAAGAAAGAGACTAAAAAAGAGAAACACACATCAAAAAAGTCCTGGGTGAACTCAAAATAGCAGGTGGTAGAAAGGGTGTTTTGTAAGATTAAATGGGACCAACTGACAAAACAGTAAGGTGGCATTTCTCCAAAATATTGTGGTTACTTCTATCTTGCTTCAGTTCAGTTCAGTTCAGTTCAATTTCTCAGTCATGCCCGACGCTGTGGGACCCCATGAACCGTAGCACGTCAGGCCTCCCTGTCCATCACCAGCTTCTGGAGTCCACCCAGACCCTTATCCATCAAATGGGTAATGCCATCCAACCATCTCATCCTCTGTCGTCCCCTTCTCCTCCTGTCCTCAATCTTTCCCAAGATCAGGGTCTTTTCAAATGAGTCAGCTCTTCTCATCAGGTGGCCAAAGTATTGGAGTTTCAGCTTAAGCATCAGTCCTTCCAATGAACACACAGGACTCCTTTAGAATGGACTTGTTGGATCTCCTTGCTGTCCAAGGGACTCTCAAGAGTCTTCTCCAAGATCTTCTCCAAGATCTCCTTTAGAATGGACTTGTTGGATCTCCTTGCTGTCCAAGGGACTCTCAAGAGTCTTCTCCAACACCACAGTTCAAAAGCATCAATTCTTCAGCGCTCAGCCTTCTTCACAGTCCAATTCTCACATCCATCCATACATGACTACTGGAAAAACCATAGCCTTGACTAGATGGACCTTTGTTGATAAAGTAATGCCTCTGCTTTTTAATATGCTGCCTAGGTAGTAAGCGTCTTTTAATTTCATGGCTGCAATCACAATCTGCAGTGATTTTGGAGCCCCAAAAAATAAAGTTGACACTATTTCCACCGATTCCCCATCTATTTGCCATGAAGTGATGGGACCAGACGCCATGATCTTCATTTTCTGAATGTTGAGCTTTAAGCCAACTTTTTCACTCTCCTCTCACTTTCATCAAGAGGCTCTTTTTCACTCTCTGCCATAAGTGTGGTGTCATCTGCATATCTGAGTTTATTGATATTTCTCCTGGCAATCTTGATTCCAGCTTGTGCTTCATCCAGCCCAGAGTTTCTCATGATATATTCTGCATAGAAGTTAAATAAGCAGGTTGACAATGTGTAACCTTGATGTACTCCTTTTCCTATTTGGAACAAGTCTGTTGTTCCATGTCCAGTTCTAACTGTTGTTTCCTGACCTGCATACAGGGTTCTCAAGAGGCAGGTCAGGTGGTCTGATATTCCCACCTCTTGAAGAATCTTCCACAGTTTACTGTGATCCACACAGACAAAGGCTTTGGCATAGTCAATAAAGCAGAAGTAGATGTTTTTTTTGGAACTCTCTTGCTTTTTCAATGATCCAGTGGATGTTGGCAATTTGATCTCTGGTTCCTCTGCCTTTTCTAAAGCCAGCTTGAACATCTGGAAGTTCACGGTTCACATATGGCTGAAGCCTGGCTTGGAGAATTTTGAGCATTACTTTACTAGCGTGTGAGATGACTGCAATTGTGTGGTAGTTTAAGCATTGTTTGGCATTACCTTTCTTTGGGATTGGAATGAAAATCGACCTTTTCCAGTCCTGTGCCCACTGCTGAGTTTTCCAAATTTGCTGACATATTGAGTGCAGCACTTTCACAGCATCATCTTTTAGGACTTGAAATAGCTCAACTGGAATTCCATCACCTCCACTAGCTTTGTTCATAGTGATGCTTCCTAAGGCCCACTTGAGTTCACATTCCAGGATGTCTGTTTGACATCCTGCTTGAAACATGTAAATAGATCTAAAATAAAATGTTACTTTTCAAGTTCTGTCATATTGAACAAAGCATTAATATAATAATATTGCAGCTAACACTGAAGTTTGAAAACAGAAATAACTATAAAGTCCTATAAGGTTTAAATTTGAAGGATGTTTTTAAGATATGATTTTTTTATTATTTTCTCCCATTCTGAAGGCTGTTTTTTCACCTTGCTTATAGTTTCTTTTGTTGTGCAGAAGCTTTTCATTTTAATTAGATCCCATTTGTTTATTTTTGCTTTTATTTCCAATATTCTAGGAGGTGGGTCATAGAGGATCCTGCTGTGATTTATGTCAGAGAGTGTTTTACCTATGTTCTCCTCTAAGAGTTTTATAGTTTCTGGTCTTATGTTTAGATCTTTAATCCATTTTGAGTTTATTTTTGTGTATGGTGTTAGAAAGCATTCCAGTTTCATTCTTTTACAAGTGGTTGACCAGTTTTCCCAGCACCACTTGTCAAAGGGATTGTCTTTTCTTTATTGTATATTCTTGCCTTCTTTGTCAAAGATAAGGTGTCCATAGGTGAGTGGATTTATCTCTGGGCTTTCTATTTTGTTCCACTGATGTATATTTCTGTCTTTGTGCCAGTACCATACTGTCTTGATGACTGTGGCTTTGTAGTAGAGCCTGAAGTCAGGCAGGTTGACTCCTCCAGTTCCATTCTTCTTTCTCAACATTGCTTTGGCTATTCGAGGTTTTTTGTATTTCCATACAAATTGTGAAATTATTTGTTCTAGCTCTGTGAAAAATGCCATTGGTACCTTGATAGGGATTGCATTGAATCTATAGATTGCTTTGGGTAGTATACTCATTTTCACTATATTGATTCTTCCAATTCATGAACATGGTATATTTCTCCATCTATTAGTGTCCTCTTTGATTTCTTTCACCAGTGTTTTATAGTTTTCTATATATAAGTCATTTCAGTCATGTCTGACTCTGTGCGACCCCATAGACGGCAGCCCACCAGGCTCCCCCATCCCTGGGATTCTCCAGGCAAGAACACTGGAGTGGTTTGCCATTTCCATATATAGATCTTTAGTTTCTTTAGGTATATATATTCCTAAGTATTTTATTCTTTTCATTGCAATGGTGAATGGGATTGTTTCCTTAATTTCTCTTTCTATTTTCTCATTATTAGTGTATAGGAATGCAAGGGATTTATGTGTGTTGATTTTACATCCTGCAACTTTACTATAATAGCAAATGAAGCAACTGGCAAACAACTAATCTCAAAAATATACAAGCAACTCCTACAGCTCAACTCCAGAAAAATAAACGATCCAATCAAAAAATGGGCCAAAGAACTAAATAGACATTTCTCCAAAGAAGACATACAGATGACTAACAAACACATGAAAAGATGCTCAACATCACTCATTATCAGAGAAATGCAAATCAAAACCACAATGAGGTACCATTTCACGCCAGTCAGAATGGCTGTGATCCAAAAGTCTACAAGCAATAAATGCTGGAGAGGGTGTGGAGAAAAGGGAACCCTCTTACACTGTTGGTGGGAATGCAAACTAGTACAGCCACTATGGAGAACAGTGTGGCAATTCCTTAAAAAACTGGAAATAGAACTGCCATACGACCCAGCAATCCCACTGCTGGGCATACACACCAAGGAAACCAGAATTGAAAGAGACATGTGTCCCCCAATGTTCATCACAGCACTGTTTATAATAGCCAGGACATGGAAGCAACCTAGATTTCCATTAGCAGATGAATGGATAAGAATGCTGTGGTACATCTACACAATGGAGTATTACTCAGCCATTAAAAAGAATGCATTTGAATCAGTTCTAATGAGGTGGATGAAACTGGAGCTGATTTACAGAGTGAAGTAAGCCAGAAAGAAAAACACCAATACAGTATGCCACTGCAGCTAAGCCACTTCAGTCGTGTCCAACTCTGTGCGACCCCATAAACAGCAGCCCATCAGGCTCCATCCCTGTGATTCTCCAGGCAAGAACACTGGAGTAGGTTGCCATTTCCTTCTTCAATGTGTGAAAGTGAAAAGCAAAAGAGAAGTCGCTCAGTCGTGTCTGAGTCTTAGCGACCCCATGAACTGCAGCCTACTAGACTCCTCCATCCATGGGATTTTCCAGGCAAGAGTACTGGAGTGGTTGTCATTGCCTTCTCCCCAAAACAGTATACTAACACATATATATGGAATTTAGAAAGATGGTAACGATAACCCTGTATGCGAGATAGCAAAAGAGACACAGATGTATAGAACAGTCATTTGGATTCTGTGGAGGAGGGAGAGAGGGGGATGATTTGGGAGAATGACATTGAAACATGTATAATATTATATAAGAAATGAATTGCCAGTCCAGGTTTGATGCAGGATACAGGATGCTTGGGGATGGTGCACTGGGATGACCCAAAGAAATGGTATGGGGAGGGAAGTGGGAGGGGGGTTCAGGATTGGGAACACGTGTACACCCGTGGCAGATTCATGTTGATGTATGGCAAAACCAATACATTATTGTAAAGTAATTAGCCTCTAATTAAAATAAATAAATTTAAATTAAAAAAGATATGATTTTTTAAATTAATTCATGTGTAAATTATGTGCTGAATTGCATTGCCACCAAATTCAACTGTTGAAGCCCTACCTCCCAGAACCTCAGTGTAACTATATTTGGAGATAGGGCCAGGAGACCTGTATGGTTGGCCCTAATCCAATTTGACTAGTATCCTTATAAGAAGAGCAAATTTGGACAGAGAGACACGAGGGATGCACAAGGAAAAGAGTATATGAAAACACAAAGGGAAGGCAGCAGTCTGCTAGCCAAAGAAGGAGGCCTCTATTGACTAAAAATTATTCACAACCAAAAAGTTGAGTTATATTTTATTCTGTGGTACTTTTTAGGACTTCAAATCCTAGAGACATTATCTCTGGTAAACCTGAGATAATTGCTCCAAGGAGGCAAAGAGGGGCAGTCGGGATATTTAAGAATTTTACATCAAAGGACAGGTTTTATAAATGTAAACTATATATATATATATATATTCTTAATTAAAGAAAACCAGATATGTCAGGTTAAAGAATTTAGCCCTTTTCTACGTGTGGGAAGATGCAAGACACTGGGCTCCCTGAAATCACTCCCTATCAAGATAAGGAAACTTTGCTATCTTAAGATAGCAAGCATCTCAGCTATCTGGAGCCAGTATCCTGTGCTTTTACCTCCTGAGTTTCCTCAAGATTCACCATTAGGGAGTGGCTATAGTCTGATGGCTGCTAGATGGTAGGTATTCTTTTCCTTCTAGAGTTCTCTCAGGGCTCACCAGCTCACCACCTAGTGGTGGCTGCCTATGACATCATTTGTTTACTGATATGGCAGGCAATATTCCATTTCTCTATATGACAAAGGTTCATATAGTCAAATCTATGGTTTTTCCAGCAGTCATGTACAGATGTTAGAGTTTGACCATAAAGAATGCTGAACCCTTAAGAATTGATGCTTTTGAGTTGTGGTGCTGGTGAATACTCTTGAGATCCCTTGAACTGCAGGGAAATCAAGTAAGTCAATCCTAAAATAAATCAACCCTGAATATCATTGGAAAGACTGATGCTGAAGATGAAGCTCTAATACTTTGGCCACCTGATGCGAAGAGCCAACTCATTGGAAAACAATGAGTTGATGCTGATGCTGGGAAAGCAGCTTAATGAGGTGGCTAGATAGCATCACTGACTCAATGGACATGAATTAGAACAAACTCTGGGAGATAGTGGAAGACAGAGAAATCTGATGCACTGAAGTCAATGGGCTGGCAAAGAGCCAGACATGACTTATTGACTAAACTACAACAACAATTCAATTTCTCACCTAAAAGAAACTAAAGTCATCCACATCTTGATCTTGGACTTCCAGCCTCTAGAAATACAAGAAATTAATTTCTGTTGCTTAAGCCTGTTGGACAGTATTTTGTTATGGCATCCCTAGCAAACTAATACAACATGCATATGGTTTTACAAGTCAAACAGTTTAGTTAGGCTTTAAAACACCTCATCATCTCCTGCTCCACAGTCTGCTATTCCCAATTCCTACATCTCAATTTCCACTACAACAAAGACAATTTCTACCAGGTCTTTTAGTTTTTCTTTCTGGTGTTATATATTTTACTGTTGTTCAGTCACTCAGTTGCATCCAACTCTGCTACCCCATGGCCTGCAGCATGCCAGGCTTCCCTGTCTTTTACCATCTTCCAGAGTTTGCTCAAACTCGTGCCCACTGAGTTGGTGATGCCATACAATCATCTCGTCCTGTCATCCCCTTCCCCTCCTGCCTTCAATCTTTCCCAGCATCAGGGTCTTTTCAAATGAGATGGCACTTTGCATCAGGTGGTCGAAATATTAGAGTTTCAGCTTCAGCACCAGTCCTTCCACTGAATATTCAGGACTGATTTCCTTTAGGATTAACTGGCTTGATCTTCTTGCTGTCCAAGGGACTCTTAAGAGTCTTCTCCAACACCATAATTTGAAGCCATCATCAGTTCTTTGGTGCTCATTCTTTTTTACTGTCCAGCTTTCACATCCATACATGACTACTGGAAAAACCATAACTTTGACTATTCAGACTTTTGTAGGCAAAGTAATGTCTTTGCTTTTTAATAGCCTGTCTAGGTTTGTCTAGGTGTTATACATTTAACTATTTAAATATAATTTTGTGTTATTTCTTTAAGTTTTTTGTTAAGTGAAAGTGAAAGTGAAGTCGTTCAGTCGTGTCCTGCTCTTTGTGACCTCATGGACTGCAGCCTACGAGGTTTCTCCATCCATGGAATTTTCCAGGCAAAAGTACTGGAGTGGGTTGCCATTTCCTTCTCCAGAGGATCTTCCCGACCCAGGGATTGAACCTGGGTGTCCTGCATTGCAAACAGGTGCTTTTACCATCTGAGAAACAATGTTTAATTATTCCCACTAAGAAAGATGGAGATTTTGCTCTTAAGGACCTTATTCCACTAACACAAAACCACATCTTATACACATTTCACGTCTCTCATCTTTACAATATAAATTCATCATTCTATTTGGTGCTTTCATTTCTATGATTACTGAAATATTAATCACAATTAAGCCACATAGAGCACCATGAGTATAATTGGACAATATTCATTTTCCCTGGAGTTAATAATTTCCTTACAGATTGTATACAAATAACAAGTCAGTTATCTTTTCAGAAAGATCTCCCAATAAACCAAGGGTCTCCTCATTTTTTTTAATTTATTTTTTAATTGAAGAATACTTGCTTTGTAGAATTGTGTTGTTTTCTGTCAAACCTCAACATGAATCAGCCATATGTATACATATGTCCCTTCCCTCATGAACCTCCCTCCCATCTCCTCCCCCATCCCACCCCCATAGATTGGTACAGAGCCCCTGTTTGAGGTCCCTGAGACAAACAGCAAGTTCCTGTTGACTATCTATTTGATATGGCAATGTAAGTTTCCATGTTACTCTTTCCATGCATCACACCCTCCCCTCCTTTCCCCTCCCCATGTCCATAAGTCTGTTCTCTATGTCTGTTCTTCCATTTCTCTAGACTCCATAAATATGCATTAGTATATGATATTCATCTTTCCCTTTCTGACTTTCTTCACTCTGCATAATAGGCTCTAGGTTCACCCACCTCATTAGAACTGACTCAAATGGGTTTCTTTTTACGACTGAGTAATATTCTATTGTGTATATTTAGCACAACATCTTTATCCATTCATCTGTCAATGGATATCTAGGTTGCTTCCATGTTCTAGCTATTGTAAATAGTGTGGCAATGAACATTGGAGTACATGCATCTTTTTCAATTTTGGTCACTGCAGGGTATATGATAGGAGTGAGATAGCTGAGTCATATGGTGATTTTACTCCTAGTTTTTTAAGGAATCTCCATACCGTCTTCCATAGTGGCTGTATCAATTTACATTCTCACCAACAGTGCAGAAGCGTTCCCTTTTCTCCAATCCTTTCCAGCATTTATTGTTTGCAAACATTTTGATGATGGCCATTCTGACTGGTATGAGCTGATATCTTATCGTAGTTTTGTTTTGCATTTCTCTAATAATGAGAGATGTTAAGCATCTTTTCATGTGTTTGTTAGCCATCTGTATGTCTTCTTTGGAGAAATGTCTGTTTAGGTATTTTTCCCACTTTTTGATTGGATTGTTTTGGTTTTCTGGTATTGAGTTGAATGAACTGCTTGTATATTCTGGAAATGTATCCTTTGTCAGTTGTTTCATTTGCTATTATTTTCTCCCATTCTGAGGGTTGTCTTGTTTACAGTTGTTTATGGTTTCCTTAACTGTACAAAAGCTTTTAAGTTTAATCAGGTCCCACTCATTTACTTTTGTTTTTATTTCCATTCTTCTAGGAGGTGAGTCATAGAGGATCTTACTTTGATTTATGTCATCGAGTGTTCTGCCTATGTTTTCTTCTAAGAATTTTATAGCTTCTGGTCTTACAGTTAGGTTTTTAATCCATTTTTAGTGTGTCTTTGTGTATGATCTTAGGAAGTGTTCTAATTTAATAATTTGGTGTGTAGCTGTCCAGTTTTCCCAGTGCCAGTTATTGAAGATGCTATCTTTGCCCCATTGTATATTCTTGCCTCCTTTGTCAAAAATAAGGTACCCATAGGTTCATGGGTTTATTTCTGGGCTTTCTATCTTGTTCCATTGGTCTATATTTCTGTTTTTGTGCCAGTACCATACTGTCTTGATTACTGTAGCTTTGTAGTATAATCTGAAGTCAAGAAGGTTGATTCCTCCAGCTTCGTTCTTCTTACTCAAGACTGCTTTGCCTATTCAGGGTCTTTTGTGTTTCTAGTTCTGTGAAAATTCCATTGGTAAGTTGATAGGGATCACATTGAATCTGCAGACTGCATTTGCCAGCATGGTCTTTTTCACAATACTGACTCTTCTTACCCAGGATCATGGAATATCTCTTCATCTGTTTATGTCATCTTTGATTTCTTTCAACAGTGTCTGATAATTCTCTGTATACAGTTCTTTTGCCTCCTTAGGTAGGCTTCTTCCTAGATATTTTATTTGTTGTTTTTGTTGTTGTTGTTGTTGCAACGGTGAATGGGATTGATTCCTTAATTTTTTTTTCTTTCTGATTTTTCATTGTTGGTATATAGGAAGGAATGCAAGTGATTTCTGTGTATTGATTTTGTATCCTGTGACTTTGCTAAATACACTAATTAACTCTAGTAATTTTCTGATACCGTCTTTAGGGTTTTCTATGTATAGTACCATGTCATCTGCAAACAGTGAGAGCTTTGATTCTTCTTTTCTGATCTGGATTATTTTTTATTTCTTTTTCTTTTCTGATGGCTGTAGCTAGGACTTCCAAAACTACGTTGAATAATAGTGGTGAGAGTGGACACTCTTGTCTTGTTCCTCACCTAAGGGGGAATGCTTGCAGTTTTTCACCATTGAGAATAATGTTTGCTGTGGACTTATCATATATGGCCTTTACTATGTTGAGGTAGGTTCCTTCTGTGCCCATTTTTGGAATGCTGCTGCTGCTGCTAAGTCACTTCAGTCGTGTCCGACTCTGTGCGACCCCATGGACTGCAGCCATTTTATCAAAAATGTGTGCTTAATTTTGTCAAAGGTTTTTTCTTCATCTATTGAGATTATTGAGTGGCTTTTATCTTTTAATTTCTTAAAACGGTGTATTACATTGATTACTTTTCATATATTGAAGGCTCCTTGCATCACTGGAATAAACCCAACTTGGTCATGGTGTATGAGTTTTGTAATGTGTTGTTGAATTCTGTAAACTAGAATTTTGTTGAGGATTTTTGTACCTATGTTCATCAGTGATATTGGCCTGTAGTTTTCTTTTTTTCTGTTCTTTACGTCTGGTTTTAGTATCAGGGTGATGGTGGCCTCATAGAATGAGTTTGAAAGCATTTCTTCCTCTGAAATTTTTGAAAGTGTTTTAGAAGGAGAGGCATAAGCTCTCCTCCATATATTTGATAGAATTAGCCTCTGAAGCCATCTGGTCCTGGGCTTTTGTTTTTCAAAAAATTTTGATCACAGTTTCGATTTCAGTTCATACTTTCTATTTCTTCCTGGTTCAATCTTGGAAAATTGAATATTTCTAACAATCTGTCCATTTCTTCCAGGTTGTCCATTTTATTGCCATATAGTTGTTCAAAATAGCCTCAAAATCCTTTGTATTTCTGTATTTTCTGTTGTAACCTCTTCTTTTTCATTTTTAACTTTGTTGATTTCATTTTTCTCTTTTTTTCTTGATGAGTCTGGCTAAAGGTTTGTCAATTTTGTTTGTCTTCTCAGAGAACCAGGTTTTCGTTTATTAACCTTTACTATTATTTCTTTTTTTTTATTTTTTTTAATTTTATTTTATTTTTAAACTTTACAATATTGTGTTAGTTTTGCCAAATATTGAAATGAATCCACCACAGGTATACTATTATTTCTTTCATTTCATTTTTATTTATTTCTGCTCTGGTCTTATGATTTCTCTCCTTCTGCTACTGTTGAGTTTTTTTTTTGTTGTTGTTGTTTTTTGTTTTGTTTTTGTTTTTGCTTTTTTTCTTCTTTTTCCAGTTGTTTTTGGTGTAAAGTTAGGTTGTCTCTTCTATGGTTTTCTTGTTTCTATAAATAGGATAGTATTGCTATAAACGTCCCTCTTAAAACCCTTTTTGCTGCATCCCATAGATTCTAAGTTGTTGTGTGTTTTTTGTTTTTGTGGGTTTTTTTTTTTTTTTTTTTGGTAATTTTTTGTCATTGTCATTTGTTTCTAGGAATTTTTTTTTCCCCTTTTGATTTCTTCAGTAACCTGTTCATTATTTAGAAATGTATTGTTTAATCTCCATGTGTTTGAGGGTTTTTTTTTTTTTTTACAGTTTTTTTCTTGGAATTAATATTTAGTCTCATAACATTGTGGTCAGAAAATATGCTTGATACAATTTCAGTTTTCTTGAATTTACTGAGATTTGATTTGTGACCCAGGATGTGGTCTATCCTGGAGAATGTTCCATGTGCACTTAAAAAGAAGCTGTATTCTGCATTTGGATGGGATGTCCTGAAGATATCTATGAGATCCATCTAGTCTAATGTATCATTTAAGACTTCTGTTTCTTTATAAATTGTCTGCTTTGATGATTTGTCCTTTGATGTAAGTGGGATGTTAAAGTCTCCTACTAATATTTTTACTGTCAATTTTCTCCTTTTATGCCTGTTAGTGTTTGTCTTATGCATTGAGGTTCTCCTATGTTCAATGCATAGATATTTACAATTGCTATGTCTTCTACTTGTATTGATCCTTTGATCACTATTCAGGGTCCTTTCTTATATCTTGTAATGTTCTGCATTTTAAGGTCTATTTTGTCTGATATGAGGATTGCTACTCCATCTTTTGATTTCCATTTGCATGGAATATATTTTTCCATCCTCTCACTTTCAGTCTATATGTATCTGTAGGCCTGAAATGAGTTTCTTGTAGACAGCATATATCTTGTGCTTGTATCCATTCAGCCAGTCTGTGTCTTTTGGTTGGAGCATTTATTCCATTTACATTTAAAGTAATTATTGATATATATGTTCCTATTGCCATTTTCTTAATTGTTTCAGGTTTGCTTTTGCAGATCTTTTACTTCTCTTCTACTTCCTGACTATATAAGTCCCTTTAACATTTGTTGTCGAGCTGGTTTGGTGGTACTGAATTCTCTTAATATTTCAGGTCTGTTCAGTTCTGTTCAGTCACTCAGTTGTGTCCAACTCTTAATGTTTACTTATCTGTAAAGGTTTTGATTTCTCCATCAATTTTGAATGAGATACTTACTGGGTCGAGTAATCTTGGTTGTTGCTTTTTCCCTTGAAGTACTTTAAATATATCCTGCCATTCCCTTTTGGCCTGCACAGTTTCTGCTGAAAGATAAGCTGTTGAGAACATGGGTTTTCTCTTGTATGTTGCTTTTTGCTTCTCCCTTGCTGCTTTTAATATTCTTTTTTGTGTGTGTTTAGTCTTTGTTAGTTTGATTAGTATGTCTTGCATGTTTCTCCTTGGGTTTATCCTGTATGGGACTCTTTCTGCCTCTTGGACTTGATAGACTGTTTCCATGTTGGGGAAATTTTCAATTATAATCTCTTCAAAAAATTTCTCACACCCCTTCTTTTTCTCTTCTTCTTCTAAGACTCCTATAATTTGAATGTTAGTGCAGTTAATATTGTCTCAAAGGTCTCTGAGACTATCCTTAGTTCTTTTCATTCTTTTTACTTTATTCTGTTCTTCAGCAGTTATTTCCAACATTATATCTTCCAGCTCATTGATCCATTCTTCTGCTTCAGACATTCTGCTATTGATTCTTTCCAAAGTATTTTTAATTTCAGTAATTGTGTTGTTGGTCTCTATATGCTTATTCCTTAACTCTTCTAGGTCTTTGTTAATTGATTCTTCTATTTTCTCCATTTTTTTTCAAAGTTTTTGATCACCTTTTCTATCATTATTCTGAACCCCTTTTCAGGTAGTTTGCCTATTTCCTCTTCATTTATTTGGACTTCTGTGTTTCCAGTTTGTTCCTTCACTTGTGTAGTATTTCTTTGCCTTTCATTATTTTTTTAACTTGTTATATTTGAAGTCTCCTTTTTCCAGGCTTCAAGGTTGAATTCTTTCCTCCTTTTGGTTTCTGCCCTCCTAATGTTGGTCCATTGGTTTCTGTAAGCTTTGTATAGAGTGAAATTTGTGCTGCTTTTTTCTTTTTTTTTTTTTTTTTTTCCTCTGATGGGTAAGGCTGAGTGAGGTGGTAATCTTGTCTGTTTAAGATTGGGCTTCTATTTTTGTCTTGTTTGTTGTTTGGATGAGGCATCCCGAACAGGGTGCTACTGGCAGTAAGGGTGATGCCAGGTCTTGCATACAAGTGGTTGCCTTTGGGGGAATTTTCACTATTTGATATTCCCAAGGTTAGGAGTTCTCTGGTTGTCTAGGGTCTTGGAGTCAATGCTCCCATTCTAAAGGCTCAAAGCTTGATCTCTGGTCCAGAACAAAGACTCCACAGGTGGTTTGTTATGACATTTAATGGGATTAACACAAATACCCAAAAAGGAGAAACCAAAGATGAACCTCAGACAAATGGCAGTTACAAAATCAAGCAAATCATAATTAAAATAATGGAATATACACACAGACATATAATCCATAAACAAATCAAAACAGTCCAACCAAAATAAAGTACAATAGATTGACCAGGCAAACAAAGGAAACTAAAAATGAGTTAAGAACATAACTAACTAAAGCACAAACTGGAATACAAAACTAAAGTGAGGTGCCAACTGGGGAGTAAAGCAATGAAGACAAAACTAATGAATATGGCGAGGAAAAGAAATGAAAAGAAAAAAGAAGAAATATAAATGCAAAGTTAAATAGAGGTATATAAAGAAGACATATATATTAAAGATTAACTGCAAGGAGAAAAGAACAGTGGGAAAAGCAAACAAAGCAATAAATGTAGAATAATAATAATGGGTTTTAAAAGTTAAAAATTAAAATTAAAAAAGAGGGAAAAAAAGAAAAAGGAAAACTTCACAGAACTGAAAAAGGCCAATATAGAGGCAGACGTTTATAACAGCAGTAAAAAGTGTAATTAAAAAACAAACAAACAAAATCAAAAGCTTAATTAGATTTCATAGTGCTAATAAAATTGACAACTAAAACAGAGGTAAAGGAAATGGTGGGGAGAAATAAAAGAAATTGAAAAAAACTGCAAAACAAGTTAAAATAATAATAATAAATGGTTTTCTGGAGTCACTGTTGTCAGTGTCCTTTCCCTTGCAAGTAGTCACAGTCCACCTCGCCACCCTAAGATGCCCTCCAAAACTGCACTGGTCTCTGGACCTTCTGTGGGGGCAGCTCAAACTCTAATCTGGTCCTACTCGTGTGCGTTCTTGCCTCCAATGTCCACACCTATCAGAACTGGTGCGTTTTCTTTTGTGGGAGCTCTCAGTGTCCTTTAATATGTTCCGTAGACATGGAGTCTGCCTAGTTGATCTTGTGGATTTAACCTGCAGTTTGTACAGCTAATGGAAAGGTTTTGGGTCTTCTTCCTTAGCCACACTGTCCCTGGATTTCAACTGTGGTTTTATTTCAACCTCTGGATGTGGGTTGTCCACTGAGGTTTGCGTCTGAGACTTCCCTGGAGGACTTGGGTCTGCCCCAGTGAGGGCCAAGTGTGGAAGTGGTGCAGCTGCTTGGGTTGCACAGCATCTGGCAGCACCAGTTACTCAAGGGAGTTGGTGGATAAGGCAGTTGGAAATATAGTGCTCTAGAAGGGTATGGCAACCCACTCTAGTATTCTTGCCTGGAAAACCCCACTGACAGAGAAGCCTGGCAGGCCACAATCCACAGGGTTGCAAAGAGTTGGACATTATTGAAGCAACCCCCCATGTGGCTGCTGTGCCCCAATGAGAGTTGAGCAGGAAGGTGGCACAGCTGCTTGGGTCATAGGCACCTTGACAGTGCCAAGTGTGTAGGGACACAGACTGCCTTAGCCGCAGAAGTTATGCCCCTATCAGAATCTTTTTTTAAGCCTCTGTTAACTGGCAATCAGAAGGCCTCTTTGGCTAGTCTTTCTCTGTAGCTCTGCCTGTTCAAGCACTTAGAGGGCTCCCTTGCCTGGGATTCTTCTCTGTTGTTCAGCATGTCAGGCCCATAGAGGGGCTTCCCTGACTAGGGTCCTACTTTGTTGTTCAGCACATCAGGCACTTTAAAGAGGAACCCTGGGTTGGGTCCTACTCTGTTGTTCCCTGAGCTTGATGGGCCAGCTGCTGATGCTGGCATGTGGGGAGATAGAGGCTACGGTGATGACAAGCACTTCCCACCACAATCTCCTCCCTCACGTCCTCTCAGTCCATCTCTCTGCAGTCAACAGCTGCCCTCATTCTTGGATTGCTCCACAATCCCTATGCTCCAGCTCCCACCTGCTGCACCTTCTAGGGGACCTGGGTCCCTATCCAGGGTATGTATGTCTGCGGCAAGAACTGTCTGTTCTCATTCCATTTAGGCTGCCACAGATCAGCTGCTTCACTCTTAGCTTTAAATGTTTCTCCTCTGACCCAGACAATTGCCCTAATGTGGGATCAGACCCCTGCTTAAGGTGCCCCACATGCTGAGGCCAGGTCCAGTCCTACTAACATCCCTGTTTTTTTCCCCTAGTTCCTTCATCCTACTGAGTTTTGCATGGGTCTATGTATTCTTTTCCGGTGGTTAGGTACTCCTTTCTGCTCTCAGCTGATGTTCTGCAAGCACTTCTGTGTCTGAAGTATACCATTAAGGTATACATCATGGTATTCTATGAAGGTATACACAATATAGTATACCATATCATAAAGGTATACATCCATTCCTGATGTATCTATGGACAGAGATGTACTCCATGTCCCCCTACTCCTCCACCAACTTGTTCTTCCTGTCTCCTCATTTTGAACAGGTTGCCACGTCATCTGAAGACAAGCATTTTCTTTAACACTGGGGCTTTTTATTTTAAGCCCAGTTGATGATGGCTGTTTTGTCATGACTAGTATGATGATGCATCCAGGGAGCAATGGTGGCAATCTGAATATTGTAGTCTCAATCAGCCCTTGCTTCCAGTCTTATTCCAGAGAATGGGCCCATTCCCATTGTTAGTCACTGAAAAAAGTAAATGACTCAGTTTAATCAGCAACCACAATTTTTTCTCACAATTTGTGATCTCAAAGAGAGTATCACTAATCTGCCAATTTATAGGTCTCCAATTTTCAGGTCAAAAAGCTAAGGCCATTGGCAATCACCTATGAGTCAGTAAAAATATAATGAGGTTCATGAAGGAGAGCATTAACCAGAGGTATGGAAACAAACTTGAGTTATGCTCACTAAACAAAATGACCACATCCATTTTCAACTGTGTGGTTGCTAAAAACTGCAGCATTTCAGCGGACCTCACTAGACTTCAGCCTAGTTGAAACGTCAGTGACCATCAGTAAACTAGGTCCAGGCATTCAGAAGAATTGCTGTAAACTAGAGATATCACTGTGCCAGAGACTTTGTTCAGACAGTGCAATTTCTTTACCTAAAATTGATATGCTGCTGTGTCTATGCCAGTGACATTCTTTGAGTTGAGGCTTGCTGGCCCTTTGACCTTGTTATACATTGAGTCCAAGTTGACTTACCCCAAGATGGGAATGTCAGGTCAGAGTCTAAAAGCTACTATGCTTCAGACACTTGATTTCAACAAGAACCTAGAAACAAAAACTCCTTTACAAAAGCATGCACCTGGTAGATGTGTCAGGGACACAAAAGATTCATGTCGATGTATGACAAAAACCCAGCACAATATTGTAAAGTAATTATCCTCCAATAAATTAATTTAAAAAAGAGTCCCAAACCACAAGGGTATCTCTCAATAGAAATTGCCTTCTTTTGCCAGAAGTGTCAATTGGCAAAATCATCAGTCACAGAGACAATTATCACAAAGGATTGAGGAGCCCCCAAGATACTATCACTTCTCCAACTATGGCTCTTCCCATTTGGGAACATCCCTCTGTGGTATTTGTGAGCATTCATAGTATAGGTATACAATACCAATGATGTGTTCTACAGTAGAAACCACAATAACACAGTGAATTCACTGCAAAAAAGGCCTGACTCAAGGTCATTTCAGCTTCTCTCCTCACTGAGAACTCTGTTTAAATCTTATCAGTTAAATGTGGGTGTTCCCTCTTCTGAGCAGGAAAGAGTAGGATAATGGGCACCTATATACAACAGAGGTGTAAAACTTAATGCCCTTCCTTTCCTGACACACTCAGATATGTGTATATAACCTTCATTTCCCCTTAAGGAGACCCAAACCCACTATTTAACATCTTTGTCCTTAAAGCATCTGACACTGGAGTCACTGGGAAGGAGATGTGGAGAAAGGAGAAGACTTGAAGGAAGAAAGCAGCTCTGTAGCAGCTAGGTGCTGCTTTCATTTTCCATCTCAATTTGTGGTCAGTTTCTCATTCTTCAGTGTGTCAACTGCATTAACAGGGTACTGAGAGCCCCCAAACTAGTCAATGCTTCATCTATAGTTTCTGATTAAAGTTTATCTAATTCAAGGAAATGTACCCAAAAGGGCAAAAGCTCCCATTTAGCCACCAACATCCACTACAAAACAGAAACAAAACTCTGAGATCTGTTATCTTCTTTGAATGGATTAGAGTTTGTCAGGATAGACTGTAAGAGAGGCTAAGCTTGACAACGGCCTTGCTGTTGACATACTTCCTTAAAAACATTATATAACCTACCTCCATTTTGCAAACATATTCTTAGTGAGAGTGCACAATCCTGAAACTATTATCTGAAATGTAGGAACACCTTCTTACCCCACAAAATGAGCAGTACATGCCTACATACTAAGTCGCTTCAGTCGTGTCCAACTCTTTGCAACCCTATAGTCTGTAACCCTATGGACAGTCTCCCCTGTCCATAGGATTTTCCAGGCAAGAATACTGAAATGAAAGTGAATGAGGTGAAGTCACTCAGCCGTGTCCAACTCTTAGTGACCCCATGGACTGCAGCCTACCAGGCTCCTCCATCCATAGGATTTTCCAGGCAAGAGTACTGGAGTGGGGTGCCCTTGCCTTCTTCAAGGGGATCTTTCTGACCAAGGAATCTAACTTACGTCTTCTGTGACTCTGCATTGGCAGGTGGGCTCTTTACCACTGAGCCACATGGGAAGCCCAGAATGAACAGTAGTAATTCAATACAATAGGGTAGACCTGAGACTCCATATCACACTGTCAAGGAAGTCCCCTGTATGGAATAGAGTTAACGATGTCTAGGGCAAGACTGGGCTTCCCTGGTGGGTTCAGATGATAAAGAATCTGCCTACTATGCAGGAGACATGGGTTCAATCCCTATGAGTTCAATATCTGGATCAGGAAGATCTTCTGGAGAAGGAAATAGCTACCCACTCCAGTACAACTGAATGACTAACATACACACAGGGCACTGTTTGGGCAACTGTCTTTGAACCCACATCTTGTTACTCAGTCAGCAACCATGTCTTCAATTCCTCCTCACTAATAGGCATGGGATAATTTACTGCCTTGCATGATGATATAGTTTAGTCAACAATTTTGCTACTGATTGGATTTCCTTTAAAGCTTGAAAACCAGCCTTTGGTTGAAAGACCCTTCTGCTCTTAGAATGCCATTACCTCTCCATATCTCATCCTCACTGTCAAAATTGTCAAGAGTTGTAATCGATCTGAGATTGCACGCTGTCTGTAAGCTAACTAGTTATCCTGATATTGTTTTATGAATGCTGGAAGAAGACAAAATTCTCCTGAATCAAAGACGAAAGACAGTTTATTACTCATAGCAATCACAGCAGCTAGAGTATCATCATTTTTATGTCCATTTCCCAAGCTCCAATTTACAGAAGATGAAACAAAAAGTGTCAGGTGACACCTGTATACACAGTATGTTGCATCTAAGGAAAGGAACCCTGGGCTGAGGGATTCTGAATCTTTTTCATGGGCAGTAGGCATGCCTAACCTTGTGCACCAGAGGAGACACTCTTTTACTTTCAGAGCTTTAAACAAACCTACTCTTTGCCGCAGAAGTGAATTCTATTTTTTAAGGTGATTTGCTATACAACAATCTATGAAAAAATAGCCTGGAACAAAGGTAGTTCTCTAAAACATGCACAAATATGAAAGGTCATGAAGAATTGTCTTCTGACGATAGGTGTGAGATAAACATTTGTTCTTAAACTACTTGTTTAGAGTAAATTGTTTCAAAATTCTTGCCTTTCATTTCTGAGAAAGTTTCTTATTGTATCTTTAGCAATTTCTTCTTCTCTATGTTCTGGCTTTCCTTTATAAAAGTCTCATTACTTAATAAAAAGATTTTTTAGATTTATCATCTAATTTTTCTTATGTTTCCTCTCATTTCTATTTATGTAATTTAATAGATTTTTCTTAACTTTTTCTTCTAACTTGGTTATTAAATTTTTAATTTCTGCTGTCATTTTTTTCCCCAAATTTAAATTCTAGGTTTCTTCTTTTAAATTTCTGAATGTTTCTTTTCAAAAGCTTACTCTTTTTTGCTTCATGAGTACAGTACTTTGTCTTACCTCTGAGTCTTCTGTTCCAAGAATTTCTGTGTTCCCTTTAAGTTATTTTTTGTTTTGATCTCCATCTTCAGTTTTACAGACTTTTTTGAATGTGTGATATTCCTTGTCTATTTGTCCTTATTTAAAGTTGAGATAATAACAACAACCAAAAAACAAAAACAAAAAACCTGCCTAGAAGCTCTGTAACAATGGCTGAAGCTTGTCAAGTGATTTGCATCATTACAGAATGATTAGGGAAGAATCTACTGTTTCAACTGCTTAGGTCTTGGACTAAGGGCTAAATCTTTAAGTTCTTGGAATACTCAATATCCCCAGGAAGAATCATCAGTTTCTTGTCTATTGTATGTAACTGTAATGGCCACAATTCTTGGAAATTAGTTTGTAAAGGGGACTGAGATTCTTCACCTTTTAATATATAGACTTTCACCTTATTCCTTCTGTTTAATACAGTGCCCTAAACCTCAGCTCTGCTGTTATCCTCCACAGGCAGTAAACTCTTTCCTGGCAGGATTAAAGAGAAAATCTGGAAAACTAACCCACTCTATTTCTGTTATTTCATCCTACTTATTGTCCATCCTTCAGACGTAACTGACACCTCCAAATCCTGAGACATTGATGTTGTGCAGCATTATTTGTCTTGATTCTTGTTTCCTCCATTTCAAACACACAGCTTTCATCTGCCTCTACTTGTCTAAATAAGTCACTATATTTTCAGTTTCCAATATGTTATTGATATCTCAAGTGTGCTCTCATATCTTATCCAATTTTCTGTACTTCTGTGGGTTTTTCCCTTAGTGTAATGCCATTTTAGTTGAATTTCAGGAGGAAGCAAAAATAATCATCTGTATTCTGTCTGCCATGTTTAACCAGAACAATGATAGATTTTTAAGGAAGGGAAGGTCTATGGAGATCCAAAATAGGAAAAGACTCTCACTTTCTATAGATGAAATGGAGGTTTCTTCGTATGTTAATTGAGCAACATTGTTTGCAAAGCTCCAAAGATTCCAAAATAGAAGTGTTTAAGCTCAGCAATTGCTTTCAAATGACCTAACAGAATATCTAGGCTGCACTTGAAAATATTGAATAAAGTGGTTTTCAAGCTTGGGAAATTCTAAAATATCTACTTGAAACCTGAACAGATTCCAAAAATATACATTAAACAAAGAATTCATAAAATATTGCAATAACAAAATAATATTTTGTTATACACAAGTGTTTAAGATGATTAAGGAAGAAAATTTACAAATAAACTTTATCTACCATTTCCTGAAGTGAGCAGTCTTTGTTCCCAACTTCCAGAGAACTGCAAAATGAAGCAGAAGGCAGAAACCTTTTATAGGATGAAAGATAAGAAATAAGAAAGAGAAAAAATAGAAAATGAATAAAGAACACAGAAATAAGTATAAATCCCAGAGTCGGCTTGATGTTTGAAGAATGACTAGATGTTTCAAGAATGTTTTTCAAACTCAATGTTTGAAGAATGACTAGCTTTCTGGTTAAATAGAGCATTTACAGGGACAAAAGAGTGTTGATTGGGAAAAAAAAGAAAAAAAAAAAAAAACACAAACTAAACACTGAGGATTATGTTTATGAACTTGCTAAGGACTTAAGCCCTGGATGCAACCTCTCAAAGAGCTTTGAGGGACTACCCCAAAGAGGTAAGGGATGAGCCAGGATATACAGATATTTTTGCAACAAAAGCCAAGTAGTCAGAACATCAAAAGATTATTGTTAATTAAATAAAACAAGGCATCTCAAGTTAACGAATTTAGGGCTTTTCAATATGTGAAACGATGCAAGAGTCTGCTGCTAAGTCGCTTCAGTCACGTCCGACTCTGTGCGACCCCATAAATGGCAGCTCACCAGGCTCCCCTGTCCTTGGGATTCTCCAGGCAAGAACACTGGAGTGGGTTGCCACTTCCTTCTTCAATGCATGAAAGTGAAAAGTGAGAGTGAAGTCGCTCAGTCGTGTCCGACTCCTAGCGACCCCATGGACTGCAGCCTACCAGGCTCCTCCGTCCATGGGATTTGCCAGGCAAGAGTACTGGAGTGGGGTGCCATTGCTGAAATCATCTGATAGACACCTTGACTGTCTCATGGCTTCCTTGGTGGCTCAGAGGTTAAAGCGTCTGCCTGGAATACGGGAGACCGGGGTTCCATCCCTGGATCCCCGGGAGAAGGAAATGGCAATCCACTCCAGTATTCTTGCCTGGAGAATCCCATGGAGGGAGGAGCCTGGTAGGCTACAGTCCATGGGGTCGCAAAGAGCCGGACATGACTGAGCGACTTCACTTTCACTTTCACTTGACTGTCTAGGGCCACTATCCTGTTTTCCTCCATCCTGAATACCTTCAGGGTACACAACAGGGGTGGCTACAGTGGCTGACGACTTGATGGCCAAAACATCCTTTGTTTACTAATATAACAAGTGACACTTTTTAATCCACAAAAGTTATCTAAATTTCAGTCTGCTGACATGCCCCCACCCCCACCTCTCAGCAGGAGTGGCTCCATCCTGGGCCTAGTAATTTAATTCAATATAAGATAACAATGTCAGTGACATAGTATTTGCTAAATTGCATTGCTAACTGATTACAATGAAGCAAATCATAAAATATATAGAAGAAAAAACAGCAAACTGGAGAAAAAGCCTAGAGTTAAATTTCTATTTTGGAAAAATTGCTCATGTATATGGCAAAACCAATATAATATTGTAAAGTTAAAAATAAAATAAAATAAAATAAATAAAAAGAAATAAATAAATTCAGGTCATTCATCTTAAAAAAAAAAGCAACTTATCTTAAAATCAATCCTTTTCATTTCTTAGATTTACTAAAATATTGTAATTTTATTTAATAATCAGAGGATGAATAAAGAATGTCATAGCTATTCTGGTATAACCATCTTTCAAAAAGTAAAAGAAAATGAAAGCTAAAAAATAAAAAGAATATTTTTTTAATTATCTTCTTTCATCAGTGTTACAAAGCTTGAGAGTAAGTAGAGCTATATGATATTGCTGCTGATTATTTTATAATCTTCATCATCAGAAGAACAGAGGGAAAACTAACGGTGATAGTCAAAAGCAAAAATATTCACTTATTAAGTCTCCTTTCATTCTAGTATACTGCATAAATATTTTAAAATTAATAATTTATATTTAAATCAATGTTTATTAACTGAATTTGCTTTCTTATATATACAACAATTCAATGAGTCTCAGATTCTGTCAAACTACTTAATATGTTTCTGGTATAAAGAATTTTAGTGCACATAATAAAAAAAACCATGCAGTAAACACTTCTAATATGTTGTGCCTTTTTAAGATATCGTCAGTGAAACAGGTCTGCTTTTTCAGTTAGAATTTTATTGTAACACTATTTTTAGCCATTAAAACAGGTCCACAAGATTTTATTTCTACCTGACAATTGACATAACAAATATGAATTAAATAGGATTAGTCATTTTAAAATACAGGTGAAGGGTAACAGCTATGGATATTTCAAATATATTATTGTTACTCCTCCACAAAATTTACTTTATTTTTCAACTGATCAAGTGCTTCTGGGTGTTGTTGAGGGAAAAATAAAATCTTCCAAGTTGTTTTGGTATATTTAAGACACAGTATTCATGCTGAGTCCAGACGGACTTTTAAATGTGGACAAATGACGTAGCCAATCTTACATCTTTTATGCATGAGAAACTGGTTGGCACAATAGCCACCTCCAACTCTGTATGTGGTATGTACCCAGATGATTCCATATGTTGGAAATGCGGCTAAGCACTGTTACTAGTGCTTAGCAGCACTGAGGCTGCCAGCACAGGGTAGAGAGGCTACTAAAATAGATGAAAATCATATTTAAGGAAGCTTGTGCCTCCTGATCACAATTCAAAATAAGGAGAGATTTAAACATGACATTTTGCCAGTCAACAGATTTTCTAGAAGATGAAAGACTGGTGAGACAAATCTGTGTTTTCAATAAAAGTGTTAGGCTTTCAGATTTTCAATTTTTGTGTGCCCCATGATCTGATTTTTCATACATGATGTAACAAAACTTTTAAAAATCTGTAGTACAATTCTTGAGAAATGGTTTATCCAAAAACATTATAGCCTCATGTCTTAAGGGATTACCTCCTGTTCTATGCAGAATCGCAAGATGTGATTTTTGACATGAGATTGCTTATATTCAGCCTCTTAAATGTATAGAGACAATTTTCAAATTTATCTCAGAGAATGGCTTTAATATTACAAACTGAAAATTTCTCCTTAATGGGAAGGAGGACGTAGAGTTCCCAGTATTCTCAGACAGACTTACAATAGGGAAAAGAGTCATAGAATCACATAAAAATAATAGTTCTATTTATTGGATACTATGTCAGTGATGTTCACATATACACACTTATACAGACTTATAATCTCTAATTCTCTATGGCATAAAAAGTATAATGGTATAAAGGAGATACCATTATAACTCTTTTACAGATGAGAAGAGTAAAACTCACTTAGGTTTAGTAACTTATGGAAAACCATTCAATTTGCAAGTAACAGAGAGATTTTAACTGAGGACATGTCTAAAATTAGAAATTGAAAAATCAAGTCCATTTGAAGTTAATGTCCTGATTTCTGACAATGCAAGAACAATAACTGATTCTTTAGCAGGAGCGACATGGAGTCAAGAAATGTCTCCTAATATGTAATCTTCTTACTCAGTGAATCTGTTAAGAATCGAGAAGACTTCAGAGGATGTATATAGAATGATTTTAATTTACAAACCTCATCTGCCAGTGACAAAAGTAGCAATGACTGCTGGAATCTGGAAATAAATCCTGAAGTTGTCTTTGTGGAAAACAAAGGGACTGTGCCAGGTAGTTTAAACTGAAACATGATCAACTACCCACATTTAGTCCTCATACCAGCACATGCACATGCTCAGACACTCAGTTGTGTCCAACTCTTTGCAACTCTATGGACTGTAACCCTCCAGGCTCCTCTGTCCCTGGGATTTTCTTAGCAAGAATACTGGAGTGGGTGCCATTTCTTCACCCAGGGAATTTTCCCAATTGAGAAATCGAAACTACATCTATTTTGTCTCCTGCATTGGGTGGTGTGCTCTTCACCACTAGCACAACCTGGGAAGACCTTGCTACAGAGACTCTTAAAATGGTCCAGTTATAAAATATATTCCCTATTTCATGTCAACATATATTAACAGAGGTCCTGATATTTGTTTCAGGAAATGTTCAAAGAAAAGGGAAATATTTTCTGATCTACTGTGATTGTTTCCACTTTCTTTCACTTCAGTTCAGTTCAGTCACTAAATCGTGTCCAACTCTTTGCGACCCCATGAACTGCAGCACTCCAGGCCTCCCTGTCCATTACCAACTCCCAGAGTCCACCCAAACTCATGTCCATTGTGTCAGTGATGCCGTCCAACCATCTCATCCTCTGTTGTCCCCTTCTCCTCCTGCCCTCAATCTTGCCCAACATCAGGGTCTTTTCAAATGAGTCATCTCTTCACATCAGATGGCCAAAATATTGGAATTTCAGCTTCAACATCAGTCTTTCCAGTGAACACCCAGGAGTGATCTCCTTTAGGATGGACTAGTTAAATCTCCTTGTAGTCCAAGAGACTCTCAAGAGTCTTCTCCAACACCATAGTTCAAAAGCATCGATTCTTCAGTGCTCAGCTTTCTTTATAGTCCAACTCTCATATCCATACATGACTACCGGAAAAACCATAGCTTTGACTAGACGGAACTTTGTTGACAAAGCAATGTCTCTGCTTTTTAATATGCTGCCTATGTTGGTCATAACTTTCCTTCCAAGGAGTAAGCATCTTTTAATTTCATGGCTGCAATCACCATCTGCAGTGATTTTGGAGCCCTCAAAAAATAAAGTCTGGCAGTGTTTCCCCATCTATTTGCCATGAAGTGATGGGACCAGATGCCATGATCTTAGTTTTCTGAATGTTGAGCTTTAAGTCAGCTTTTTCACTCTCCTCTTTCACTTTCATCAAGAGGCTCTTCTTCACTTTCCGCCATAAGGGTAGTGTCATCTGCATATCTGAGTTTATTGATATTTCTCCCGGCAATCTTGATTCCAGCTTGTGCTTCATCAAGTCCGGCGTTTCTCATGATGTCCTCTGCATAGAAGTTAAATAAGCAGGGTGACAATATACAGCCTTGATGTACTCCTTTTCCTATTTGGAACCAGTCTGTTGTTCCATGTCCAGTTCTAACTGTTGCTTCCTGACCTGCATACAGGCTTCTCAAAAGGCAGGTCAGGTGGTCTGGTATTCCCATCTCTTTCAGAATTTTCCAGTTTATTGTGATCCACACAGTCAAAAGCTTTGGCAACGTCAATAAAGCAGAAGTAGATGTTTTTCTGGAACACTCTTGTTTTTTCGATGATCCAGCGGATGTTGGCAATTTGATCTCTGGTTCCTCTGCCTTTTCTAAAGCCAGCTTGAACATCTGGAAGTTCACAGTTCACATATTGTTGAAGCCTGGCTTGGAGAATTTTGAGCATTACTTTAGTAGCGTATGAGATGAGTGCAATTGTGTGGTAGTTTAAGCATTCTTTGACATTGCCTTTCTTTGGGATTGGAATGAAAACTGACCTTTTCCAATCCTGTGGCCACTGCTGAGTTTTCCGAATTTGCTTGCATACTGAGTGCAGCACTTTCACAGCATCATATTTCAGGATTTGAAATAGCTCAACTGGAATTCCATCACCTCCACTAGCTTTGTTCATAGTGATGCTTCCCAAGGCCCACCTGACTTCACATTCCAGGATATTTGGCTCTAAGTGAGTGATCACACCATCATGATTATCTAGGTCATGAAGATCTTTTTTGTACTGTTCTTCTGTGTATTCTTGCCACCTCTTCTTAATATCTTCTGCTTCTGTTAGGTCCATACCATTTCTGTCTTTTATTGAGCCCATCTTTGCATGAAATGTTCCCTTGGTATCTCTAATTTTCTTGAAGAGATCTCTAGTCTCTCCCATCGTATTATTTTCCTTTATTTCTTTGCATTGATCACTGAAGAAGGCTTTCTTATCTCTCCTTGCTATTCTTTGGAACTCTGCATTCAAAATGATATATCTTTCCTTTCCTCCTTTGCTTTTTGCTTCTCTTCTTTTCACAGCTATTTGTGAGACCTCCTCAGACAGCCATTTTGCTGTTTTGCATTTCTTTTTTTTCGGGGATGGTCTTGATCCCTGTCTCCTGTAGTGTCATGAACCTCTGTCTGTAGTTCATCAGGCACTCTGTCTGTCAGATCTAGTCCCTTAAACCTATTTGTCACTTTCACTGCATAACTGTAAGGGATTTGATTTAGGTCATACCTGCATGGTCTCGTGGTTTTCCCTACTTTCTTCACTTAAGTCTGAATTTGGCAATAAGGAGTTCATGATCTGAGCCACAGTCAGTTCCTGGTCTTGTTTTTGCTGACTGTATAGAGCTTGTTCATCTTTGGCTGCAAAGAATATAATCAATCTGATTTCAGTGTTGGCCATATGGTGATGTCCATATGTAGAGTCTTCTCTTGTGTTGTTGCAAGAGGGTGATTGCTATGACCAGTACATTCTCTTGGCAAAAGTCTATTAGCCTTTGCCCTTCCTCATTCTGTGTTCCAAGGCCAAATTTGCCTGTCTCCTAGTGTTTCTTGATTTCCTACTTTTGCATTCCAGTCCCCTATAATAAAAAGGACATCCTTTTTGAGTGCTATTTCTAAAAGGTCTTGTAGGTCCATTTTCTTTAGATGACATAGATTGGGAGTAGAGAAGCAGAAAGTTTTTTTTATCTATATATAAATATAAATTTAAAGTTGTAGACTCAAACAGAGATAAGTAAAGTGGCTGTGGGGGACTGAGTTAGGGAAACATGGGACTATGAAAGTAAATTGGAGCATGAAACATATGCAGATTAAAGTGAAAAATGACATAAAATAGACCCACAAAAAATAGTTGCTATGACCTAAAACTAGGAGCTTTATTAAAATCAAGAGAAAGTAATTGATCTGATACTGGAAGACATTTTCAAAACACCACTTTAATTATTTTACTCCCTCCTGAAAAATCATTATACTTATTCCATATTAAATAAAACCCAAACTCCTTAGCCTGATATCTAAGATCTCTCATCTCTGTTGCTCTTAACAATTACTCCATTCTGTGTGTTGAGAAATTCAATGGCACATTTTCTTATTGGGCAGTAAAGTGACTGATTTGTGTTTTAAAAGATCACTGACACCAGATGGCGTGTTAGTGGAAGGAAATAGAAGCTTGGTGGTGCTAGTGGTAAAGACTTCACCTGCAAATGCAGGAGACATGGGTTCAATCCTTGTATCAGAAAGATCCCATGGAGTAGGAAATGGCCATCCACTCCAGTATAATTGCTTGGAAAAATTCCATGGACAGAGGAACCTAGCAGGCTACCGTCCATGTATCAAAGAGTTGGACATGGCTGAACCCACACCCACAAGCACACACACACACAGAAACTATAGACAAGGTAACGATTTAGGAAACTAATGTAGTGGTTTAGCCTTAAAGATGAAAAAACTATAAAATAGTGTAAGTGGAATGGGAATTGCATTGGACTTGAATTTCAAAATGCTAAGATTTATCTAAGTTTCCTCAATGTCGTCTCAAGGCCATTTACAAAAAATCCAAAAGATACATGAGATAAGAAGTGGGAAGAGAAAAGCACTTCTCCCTGCTGGTTCCTAGTTCCCATGGAGTTGATGATGGTTCCAGACATGTATATGACAAAGCTACATCTCAGCAGGTTTTCAAATCTTATAGACAAGTCAGCAGATTGTAGAGATGCCATTTGTGGAATTTAAAGGTAGAAGAAATGTTGAGAACTTTTCAGTCTTCACTTGCTTCACCTTCATTCACTTACTTGAAGTTTTATCAACTTAGTTAGGCATAGATATGACATATAAAGGGCTTGCCAGGTGGCACTAGTGGTATACAATCTGCCTGAAATGCAGGAAACATAAGAGATGCAGATTCAATCCCTGGGTCAGGAAGATCCCTTGGAGGAGGGCATGGCGACCCAGTCCAGTATTCTTGCCTAGAGGATCCCATGGACAGAGGAACCTGGTGGGCTTCCTGTAGTAAGGAAGACAATAAATTCCATTTTGGTCATTCTGGGTTTGAGGTGACTTGTTGTTCAGTCACTAAGTCGTGTCCTACTCTACAGCCCCATGGACTGTAGCATGGCAAGCTCCTCTGTCCTCCACTATATCCCGGACTTTGTTCAAATTCATGTCCATTGAGTCAGTGATGCTATCCAACCATCTTATCCTTTGCCACTCTCTTCTTCTTTTGCCCTCAATCTTTCCCAGCACCAAGGCCTTTTTCAATGAGTCAGCTCTTCACATCAGGTGGCCAAAGTATTGGAGCTTCAGCTTCAGCATCAGTCCTTCCAATGAATATTCAGAGTTGATTTCCTTTAGGATTGACTGGTTTGATCTCCTTGCAGTCCAAAGGACTTTCAAGAGTCTTCTTCAGCACCTCAATTTGAAAGCATGAATTCTTTGGCACTCATCCTTTTTTATGGTCCAACTCTCACATCTGGACATGATTACTGAAAAAAAAACATAGCTTTGACTATATGGAGCCTTGACAGCAAAGACTGTTGGCAAAGTGAGGTCTTTGATTTTTACTATGCTGTCGAGGTTTGTCATAGCTTTTCTCCCAAGGAGCAAGTGTCTTTTAATTTCATGGCTGCAGTCATCATCCACATTGATTTTTGAGCCCAAGAAAACTCAAGTGTCTACAAGGCTGAACTATTACCATAAATACCTGAAATGGCATAGTAGTAGTAATAAAAAGTGGTTTGGCTTGCAGTTTAATAAGAAGTGCACATTACACAATAAAACATTCATATTCAATTGAAAAAAAATTGGGGACAAATAAAGCTTATATTCTTTGAATTTATGGGTTCAAGTTGGTGATACTTGCTATTGATGTACTGCAACTCATAACCCCTGTCACCTTAGCTCAGAAAATGGCAACTCAGATAAATGTATCCTCATATTATATACAAATTGGATAGTATAAAAGATAATTTAAAGTAGCTTTTGTAGTTTTATCTGGTTTTAACTTGGGATCTGGTGGATTGGTGAGTTCTGTTTCTTTATCTGTTCTTTCAGGGAATTTCTCTTGCACTTCCAATTGAGAGTAGTTTCTCTGTCTTTTCATTTTACTTAACTTTTGCTGTCTCTGTGCATTTTGAAGAAAGAGTTATATACTATGATCTTGAAGGGGTCTCTTTCTGTGGGAGCATCCCTGCTTCGACTGTCTTTGTTAGCAGTTCTGGTTTTAATATGTATGCCAGCCACATCTGTCCTCAGTGTGTGCTGGTTGTTATCCCCTTAAAGGGTGTGTGGTTTGTGTTGGGGAGTTTAAAACTTGTGCAGGATGTGAGGTGAGACTTCCTCCCTGCTCCATAGCTATTGCTGCACTGTCAGGGAAGGGGTCAAATGAAACAAGTCAGGCTCATGCAATCACAGAGGACTGCCTATCGAAAGGTCTTTGTTCTACCCAGAACCAGCTCAAAGTCTTGTCTCTCTCTCTGTTGTGTGTATCCCCAGTCTAGTGCATGACTGTAGCGTGGAGTTGATGGACCATTGTGCCTACCGCATTCAGACTGGGGACCGGGATGAGCTGGCAGCCACCAGTGCAAGGCGCTCTCTGCCTTGATGGTTGGCAAAGCGGCTTGCAGGTGCTCCTCACAAATAGAGTCTAGTTCTCTCTAGCTCTTGTCTCCATCCCAGTGGTTCTCCCAGCAGACAACATACTTGCAGGGCCTCAAGACTGTGATGCCCAGATTGTGGCTTGACCTGCTCACTCCTAAGGGCTAGGGTCTGCCCATACAGACAGTTTCTTTGTTACATATCCCTCCCAGGTCCCGATCTGATACCTTTTTTCCCATCCTACTTGGTTATGTGGAGATATTTCTTGAAGCTTTGATTATATAGAATGTCTTCTGCCAGTTTTTAGTTAGTTCTCTGTGAGAATTGTTCTACATGTAGATTTATTTTTTATGTGTTTTGGAGGAAGATGAGTTCCATTTCCTCCTACTCTACCATCTTGCTCCCCCTGTATGTTTTATTTTTTTTTTAATGCTGATTAGCTTTGTGCTTTATAAAATATGGAATATAGTGCCCTTATATTGTTTCCTACCTATGTTCAACCATCTTTCAGTTGTATTTGTTTGTTATGTTACTATTTTTACATGGTCAATATTTATTAAATTTATTTAGTGTTTTTTAAACATAATCCATGGCTATTGTCTCAATTATTTATTTTAAGGAAAGCAACATTTCATCAACAATCACTTTACCATGTCTTTCTATTTCAAAACAATTTATTTTTATTCATATGTTGATTAGTTGTTTCAAAACAGTCAATGTAAAGGATGATTATAATAAACTATTGTTAATTGTCCTGACTTTGGAAAAAAAAAGGAACATCTGAGCATATCATAGTTAGAAAACATTAGCAGAGGGAAAGAAAAGCTGACACAGTTCTAGAGGTTGCTGTCGTTATACTTATACACATACACACGCACATAAATATTCCATCTTCCATATCTCAATTCTTCAATATTTTCATAATATCTAGTAACTATTAACATGGTAAATTAATCTGTGCAAATATAATAGATCAGTGAGAAAATATTTAAGGACAAATTATGTCTCAGGCCCCAAATTATCCCATATATGCTGCTTATACACTGGCACTATCCATTACAAAGCTCTGACCATTCTGTGTTAAAATCAGCAGACTTAAATATAGCGTCACTAAACAGAGAATGACATGGTAGCATGCTACTACACTTTGGCCACACTAGTGAAATGTGTTTGGGAAGAGCAATATTGTCTATGGGAAACAGTAGCATTTTACAGACAAGAAGATATAAAAGATCTTAAGTGAATCAAAGAGCTATGGAAAATATGCTTTTTACCTAGAAATATGCAGCAAAACTTAAAAATATTGAAAGAAATTTGCAGGTGTAAGTATTATTGTCCTGCTACAAAAAGACCTATTTTATCTTCCACACTGACCGGCCTTAAGGGATAAGTTCAGTTTCCTGTGTATTCAAGCAGATATCCCAGCCTTAAGCATGCCAGCAGCAAGTTGATGTACTAACAAAGAGAAAATGTATCCAGGCTGATTGTTTAAATGTCAGCTTGCTGCAAATAATCTTCAATAAATTTTAATATCATCCTAATAAATACAACTAATTAGTATAGTGCATTTGATTCAAGGGTTTCTGATCAATATATGTATGAGATTAAGGGATAATTAAGACAATTATTCATTTTTTGTCATAAAATACAAAGTAATCCTTTCTATTTCTAGAAATGTTAACATTAAATTGAAAATCTAAGAAACTGAAGCATGCTATTCTCTATTCCATGTATACTATAATATATTTTATTTTTTTTACTATTTTTAATTTCATTATTAAACATTGTACATAATTTTGTAAGATTTGAGCAAAACAAATCAAAAAAGTTTGTTTATCTTGACAAATTTTAAGTAGAGAATTTTCTTCATCAGTTAAAATATTCTATGATCAGATATAGAAAACTTGATTTACACATGAGGGATGCATCCATTACATGACATGTTTTTTACTAATATACACTAATAAATATTTAACTTGCAAATGTTTACAAATTTGTATATAGTATATGAAAGTGAAAGTTAAGTTGCTCAGTTGTGTCTGACTCTTTGCAACCCATGGACTGTAGCCTAGCACGCTCCTCCATCCATGGGATTTTCCAGGCAAGAGTTCTGGCTGCTGCTGCTGCTAAGTTGCTTCAGTCGCATCTGACTCTCTGCAACCCCATAGACGGCAGCCCACCAGACTACCCTGTCCCTGGGATTCTGCAAGCAAGAACACTGGAGTGGGTTGTCATTTCCTTCTCCAATGCCAAAAAGTGGAAAGTGAAAGTGAAGTCGCTCAGTCGTGTCAGACTCTTAGCAACCCCATAGACTGCAGCCTACCAGGCTCCTCTGTCCATGGGATTTTCCAGGCAAGAGTAGTGGAGTGGGGTGCTATTTCCTTCTCCAGTATATGGTATATAAATAACAGAAAAAATGTATTATACACTGTATAGTGATGTATGGAGAAGGCAATGGCACCCCACTCCAGTACTCTTGCCTGGAAAATCCCATGGACAGAGGAGCCTGGTAGGTTGCAGTCCATGGGGTCGCTAGGAGTCGGACATGACTGAGCGACTTCACTTTCACTTTCCACTTTCATGCAATGGAGAAGGAAATGGTAACCCACTACAGTGTTCTTGCCTGGAGAATCCCAGGGACGGGGAGCCTGATGGGCTGCTGTTTATGGGGTTGCACAGAGTTGGACACGACTGAAGTGACTTAGCATAGCATAGTAATGTAAGTCACCTAATCATGTCCTACTCTTTGCAACCCCATGGACTGTAGCTCACCAGGCTCCTTTGTCCATGGGATTCTCCCGGCAAGAAGACTGGAGTAGGTTGCCATTCCCTTCTCCAGGGGATCTTCTCGACCCAGGGATCAAACCCACATCTCTTGCATTACAAGCAGATATTTAACCATCTGAGCCATCAGGGAAGCCCTCTTACACACTGTGAAGGAAATGTTAGTCCTTCAGTCCTGTCCAACTCTTTGTGAACCCATGGACTGTAGCCTGTCAGGTTCTTCTGTCCTTGGGATTCTCCTTGTAAGAAAACTGGAGTGAGTTGCCATGCCTTCCACCAGGTGATCTTCCCAACCCAGGGATCAAACCCAGGTCTCCCACATTGCAGGCAGTTTCTTTACACTCTGAGCCATCAGGGAAGCCCAATTTAGAGAACTACTGCACTAAATAAACACTGTCTCTGTCTTGGTGTCAGGGTAATGACTAATGACAGACAAAGGCCTGAAATGTGACCATTCCCTGAAATTGACTTTCAAGCTCCTACTAGCACAGCTTTCTTCTTTGAGAACTTTTCTAGTTCTTGATACTCAATAGAATTTCATCTACTTCTTCAGTGTCTCCCATGTCCCCATACAAATTTTGAGAGACAAGGCTCTTGTCCTACCCCATCTATATGCAGACTTCCTCTAGCCTGCCATCTACTGCTGTGGCTTTGTCTCCTTCCTTTCTGATGCTATGGAGACATACCTATGGCAGATTTTACCCACTCTAGTAAAAGAAGCTATTGCTATTGAACTTTCACAGTAGTGTATCTTGAGCTCTTGAGTTATATCTGCTAATTTCAACCTTGTAGGAAAGTTACTTATGTTCATGTCCTCTTTCCTACTGTGGAGGAAGATTCCTGCCTCTCCTGACAGTGTGAGTTGTTCATGGGTACGAATTAGCCTCATTTCTCTTTATTTCTCAAGTCTAAATTACTATATCTAAATATAGAAAGGTGCTCAATAAATATTTATTGAATGAATACCAAGCAAACAAGATTCTCTCCATTTTTGTTTCTATTCTTATAATGGTTTTCTTTCATTAAGCTTTTTTTTTGGGGGGGGGTCATTTAGTCTCTTTCTCATTTTATTTGGCTATAAAATAGTAAAGATGTTCTTCCTTGAAAATGTATTATGTTTGTACGGGATGCTGTCTTAAAATCTTATATAAGTGCAATCAATAATATCTAGGAATTAATGGACTAAAGATTCAAAATAAGGATCACAAATTACACATTTAGTCTTATTTACAGTTTGTTAATAATGGTTGGTACTTAATTCCTATAATCAGCTTCTCTATTTGTCAAATGAAGATAATCCTAACTCTCTCCAATCTCTGGTGGCTCAGGCGGTAAAAAAATATGCGTGCAATGCAGACCTGGGTTTAATCCCTGGCTCAAGAAGACACCCTGGAGGAGGGAACAGCTACCCACTCCAATATTTTTGCCTGGAGAATTCCCATGGACAGAGGAGCCTGACAGGCTCCTGCATCTGTGAAGTCGCAAAGAGTCAGATACAACTGAGTGACTAACGCTTTCACTTTTCACTTTTATATTGTACACAATTCAATATATATAGAAATATATAATGGTAAACATTTCTACATAAGACAAGAATTATACTATATTTAACTAACATAATTTCCATAATTATCTTACAAAGAAATTTACATAAAGTATATTTTAACCATAATCAACTTTAATTTGTTTTTTTTTTTACAAAATTTCATTGATAACTAAAGAAAATGTAAATTTGAGCCTACCTTATCTAAGCTTTTATAAGTTTAGATGAATTAATTAAAGCTATAGAAGTATTTTCAGATTGCTTTATTATTACTGCCAAAACAAATTTTTATGTTTTAAAATAATTTGACTCTTATTTCACAAGTTATTATAGTTAGATAATATTACAACATTTCAAAAAATTCTTATTTACTTTGAATAGTAGATTAAAATCCCTGAAAGCTTTTATTCATTTTTTTCTTGTTTCATTGAAGTATAGTTGATTTACAATATTGTCTTAGTTTGGGATATACAACAAAGTGATTCAGTTATATAATTTTCAGATTATTTTCCATTATTGATTACTATAAGATGTTGAATATAAATAAGACTCTATACTCTATAATAAATCCTATTTTATGTATAGTAATTTTTATCTGTTAATCCCATACTCTTCATTTAGTCCTCTTTTTTTCAGTTTCCATTTTGGTAACTGTAAGTTTATTTTCTGTTTCTATTTTGTATATGGATATATTTACATTACATTTTACATTCCACATATAAGGGATAACATATAATCTTTGTCTGTCTTACATATGCCATTTAGTATGATATTCTCTAGGTCAATCCGATCTGCTGCAAATAGCAATATTTAATTCTTTGTTGGACTGAGAGATATTTCATTATATATCACATCCTCTTAAACTACTCATCTGTTGATGGGCACTCGGGTTGTTTTCATATCTTTCAGTTCAGTTCAGTCGTTCAGTCATGTCCAACTCATTGCTGCCCCATGAACTGCAGCATGCCAGGCCTCCCTGTCCATCACCAACATCCAGAGTTCACCCAAACCCACATCCATTGAGTTGGTGATGCCATCTGGCCATCTCATCCTCTGTCGTCCCCTTTTCCTCCTGCCCCCAATCCCTCCCAGCATCAGAGTCTTTTCCAATGAGTCAACTCTTCGCATGAGGTGGCCAAAGTACTGGAGTTTCAGCTTTAGCATCAGTCCTTCCAAAGAACACCCAGGACTGATCTCCTCTAGAATGGACTGGTTGGATCTCCTTGCAGTCCAAGGGACTCTCAAGAGTCTTCTCCAATGCCACAGTTCAAAAGCATCAATTCTTCAGTGCTCAGCTTTCTTCACAGCCCAACTCTCACATCCATACATGACTACTGGAAAAACCATAGCCTTGATATCTTTACTATTGTAAATAATGTTGCTATGAAAATTGGGGTGCATTTATTTTGTTGAATTACACAAGTCAGATGGTTATCATCAAAAAGTCTACAAATAATAAATATTGGAGAGGGTGGAGAAAAAGGAGCCCCTCCTACACTGTTGGTGGAAATATACAATGGCGCAGTCTATATAGAAAATAGTATGGAATTTCTTTAAAAACTAAAAATAGAGCTATCATATGTTCCAACAATCTCCACTCTTGGGAATATATCCATAAGAGATGAAAACTCTATTCATTTTTAAGTCAATAAATTCTTCTTTTCATAAATTAAAGTTTTCTCCCATTATAAACTGATGAACACAAGCCTTTTCTCATAGATCTTGTTTAAAAATCTTTAATTATCAAATTACTACACATGTCAAACTGTAACACCCTGTTATTGGCACTAAAACATATGTATTCTTCTACAGTGTATAAACCACTAGTAGGTAGTCCAGAAGTACATTATTCTGTTTCAAATTCCAATACTGTCCCTCAAAATTCACAACATAACTCATAGGGGAGCTTGATAAACATAATGTGACAGGTGAATGTGAAAAGATTTGTCTTGATAGAAATTTCCATACATACCTGCAGCATGCACCCACAGCATTTAGAATGCCTTATTAATACAGCATAATGGATGTTGATGTGCTATGTTCACATATATGCAGAAGGTTTGAAAGATGTAGTTTCTTATATTATAACATACCCCAAAATTGCTTTATGGAAGCTCTCAATTTCAGTCTATTTTGTGTAAGTTTAACTTTTGGCATCAAAAAGGAGAAACATCTCACAGATTCAAAATGTGCTGAAAAATGTGCATCAGTTAGAAAGCTAGTCTCATAAAGAAATTGGAATCTAAACTTCTCCTCATTTTATTATGCCTGTGGTTTCATAAATTGCTCATTATCATATACTATTAACCAAGAGGTTTCACCATTTTTTACCTTTTAGACCTTTTCATAATCAACCATCTTAAAACCTCAAAAATTATACTGTTACCCCCCACCCTCCACCCCGACCAAGCTCTAAAAGCAAGCAAGGGGTCAGCTTCTGTAGAAATGACTTTATTAAGAAGCCCTAAAAATTTTGAATCTTGTTTTGGGCTTCTCAAGCTTCCAGTCTGTTCCATGGCAAAATTCAAATGATTAACATTCCTCCTTGAGGTTTTAATAGTTTCTCTTTAACTCTCATTTCTTAATGATACAATTTCTGCTTGGTAAAATCAGTCAACATTCAGATGCTTGAACTTAAAAAGGAATGTAGGATGGGCATTTAAGTCTTAAATTGTCACGCTTGTTTCTGTATACAACATCTTAACCCCCACATTTTTTATTAAACACTTAGTTTTGTCTTTTGATGATAAAGTGAAGAAACAAGCACCATTCTGTCTGCCACCTTGTGGGAGGGAGTTTGCTCTCTCTGCAGATGACTGTGACACAGTCACAGCAGAAGTGAAAGTCTAGAGTACAAAGTTCGTGTTTCTTATGGACCCACCTTCCAGAGTAAACAAAGAGAGAAAATCAAGACAGTGTAGAGGGTTTCTGTGAAGCTATTTTTTTTTTTAATTTGGAGAAATGTTCCTTATTCTAAAACTATATCTTTCCTACTCTTTTAGAATTAAAATGTTTTCTTCTATAAAATTATGCAGATATAGATGGTAATAATCAGATTTTTTTTTCTTAATCATCCTGACTTTTTAAAATAAAAACAAAGTGAATACTTCCATTTTTGTTGTTGCTGTCATTCCAGAGACTGTAGAGTCTTGAGTCCAAGGCCATATGGAGATTTCACTCCAGTTCTGGATTTGCACCTCTCAGATCTACATATGTTATTTTATGCTACCCAAGACAAAGTAAAAACAAGAAGAGATCTATGTCACAGCTAATGGGGCACAAGTCATAGCCCTTCATTCATTGAATTAATATTTATTGAGTCCCTTCTACATAATAACCATGGGAGATACAGGTTTGACTTTGTAAATTTTTTAACTTTAATTTTTAAAAGTGCTCTTGGAAGGCCTCATGGAGAAGGTACTATTTGAGTGAAACTTGAAAGAAATGAGAAATCTTGTGTCTTTCTGAAGAGAAGCATGGAAGCTGGAGGGAACAGCATGCACAAAGCCTTGAAGAGAGAGTATACCTTGTATAATTAAGGAATATCAATGAGGTCAGTTTACTAGAACAAGGTAAGCAAACAGCTGAGGAAAGGAAAAGAAGTTCAAGAAGTACAAGAGTAGGCTAAAAATACCATTGTAAAGCTTAATTTTAAAAAATACTTAATTTAAATATGTATTAATGTATGTATGTCTGTATTGCCCTAGTGTGTTAGTCACTCAGTCGTGTTCAACTTTTTGGGACCCCATGGACTGTAGCCCACCAGGCTCCTCTGTCCATGTAATTCTCCAGGAAAGAATACTGAGATGGATTACCATTCTCTTCTCCAGGGGATCTTCCTGACCCAGGGATTGAAATCAGGTCTCCTACATTGCAGGCAGACACTACCATCTGAGCCCCCAGTATTGCCCTAAATGATATGGAAAGCTTTCAGACGGTTTTGAGCAACAGGTTTCCCAGGTAGCACTAGTGGAAAAGAAAAGAAAAGAAAAGAAAAACCCACCTGCTAATGCAGGTGATAAGACCTACTCCAATATTCTTGCCTGGAGAAGCCCCATGAACAGAGGAGCCTGGGGGTCTACAATCTATGGGGTTGCACAGAGTTGGACATGCTTGTCAACTTAGCTTAAATGCATTCATGTAGGATCAGAACAGGATCAGTCTGACTACTGTGAGAAGAACAGACTGAAAGAACTCTGGAGCCAAAACAGGATAACTTAGGTGAGAGATTATGGTGATTTAGACCAGAACAATAGTAGTTAAGATGTTGAGAAATGTCCACATATATTTTGAAGGCAGAACCAAGAAAATTTAAATAATGCAAAATCTAAAAATAGTAGATCATACTTCCTTTAAATGTATGGGTAAGTGACCTTCTAGAGCATTCTACCAACAAATATGCTAACTGTAATTTTGCTTAAGTAGACCATGAAATAATCACATGATAATTTTCAACCCATACTTTCTTGATCTCTTCTGAAAGCAGCTACTCCTTTTAAAGAAGAAATGAAAGGGTGAAAGCACTGAGATACAAAGAAAAGTGGAATTTCAGGTCCACAGAGTCTGGAAGTAACCAATCATTGAATGATTCTTAAATTGTTGATGCAAATCTTTTCCTAGAAAATTATGAAGCTGAGGAGAAAGAAAATCAAACTGGGGATAAATATTAAGAATAGTCTTAATTCTTTATTTCAATAGGAGCTCAAAAGTCACATACTTATTTTTCCTCTTTTGTTTTATTCTGCCCAAAGCTAATGGAAGTCCAAATCCTTTCAAGAACTGCTGACATTCTTAGCTTTGCCCCATCCAAATTTCCCCAAGGACAAGGACAATATTCTCAGAGACACAAGAACTTATTTTTTTAGATCATTCTCTGCCACCAACCAACTTCCCATAACTAGCCTTTTGCCCTGGGCAAGTCATGTAAGCACTCTGGCTTAGCTTTTTGTGTTCACATCAAAATTTGATTAAACTGCACTGTAATTCCTCCAAGCTATAAAATGCTTTGATTTAACACAGATTAAAATTGGAAGTGAGATCTGCTTGCCTCATAAGTTCACTTGATCTTCAAATTTGCTAGCCTATATTGGTTTGTTTAAAATAAATATCATTACGTTTATTTGTTAACACTTCTAAATTGGTTTGAAAAGTATTGACATAAATATAATATATAATAAGCAAAAACTTAAGTAAATAAAGTACTAGGCTTATGCTTGAATTCTCTCATATGTCTAAAAGTTAACTTAGCTTTTCAGGAATAGAATCCATTCTGTTAACCCAAATGTATCACCCTTTTAATATTTTTCCAAACTGAGAAACTTGAATTGCTTTACTTTGGAAGTCTTGTCTGGGAAATTTCATGGACAGAAGACCCTGGCAAGTTATAGTTCATGGGGTTACAAAGAGTATGGCATGGCTAAGCCACTCCAGTATTCTTGCCTGGAGACTCCCATGGACAGAAGAGCCTGGTAGGCTACAGCCCACGGGGTCTCAAAGAGTCAGACACGACTAAGCGACTTCACTTTTCATTTTCAAGCAACTGAGCACACATACATGTATATGTACCTTCCCTTTAAAAAAAAAAAAAAAAGTGTTGATAGGTTCACATGCAAGTCCTCAGAGACATGGATTAGTTAACCTTTGGCCAAATAAAAACAAGAGAACTGAAAGGAGATTCAGAGATTACCTAGACAATTAAGATCTCTTCACAGATAATACCTCTGGACTTTCTTTTTTTTTTTTTTAACTTTAATTTATTTTAATTGAAGGCTAATTATTTATACATATTGTGGTGGATTTTGCCATACATTGACATGAATCAGCCACGGGTATACATGTGTCCCCATATCCTGAATCCCGCTCCCACCTCCCTCCCCACCCATTCCTCGGGGTTGTCCCAGGCTTTGAGTGCCCTACTTTAGGAATCAAACTTGCACATATATTATATATATGGTAGTATGTATGTTTCAATGCTATTCTCTCAAATCATCCCACACCCACCTTCTCCCACATGGCCCAAAAGTCTGTTCTTTACATCTGTTTCTCTTTTACTGTCTTGCATAGAAGATCATCATTATTGTCTTTCTAAATTCCATATATATGTGATAATATACTGTATTGGTGTTTCTCTTTCTGACTTACTTCACTCTGTATAATAGCCTCCAGTTTCATCCACCTCATTAGAACTGAATCAAATGCATTCTTTATTATAGCTGAGTGATATTCCATTGTGTATATGTACCACAACTTCCTTATCCATTCATCTGCTGATGGACATCCAGGTTGCTTCCATGTCCTAGCTCTTGTAAACAATGCTGCAATGAACATTGGGGTACATGTATCTCTTTCAATTCTGGTTTCCTCAGTGTTTGTGCCCAGTGTGGGATTGCTGGGTTGTATGACAGTTCTCTTTCCAGTTTTTTTAAGGAATCTCCACACTGCACTCCATAGTGGCTGTACTAGTTTGCATTCCCACCAACAGTGTAAGAGGGTTCTTTTTCTCCATGCCCTCTCCAGCATTTAATTGTAGATGTTTGATGGCAGCCATTCTGACAGGCATGAAATGGCACCTCATTGTGGTTTTGATTGCATTTCTCTAATAATGTTGAACAACTTTTCATGTGTTTATTAGCCATCTTTGGAGAAATGTCTGTTTAGTTATTTGGCCCAATTTTTGATTTGGGTCATTTATTTTTCTGGTATTGAGATGAATGAGCTGCTTGTATATTTTGGAGATTAATTCTTTGTCATTTGTTTTGTTTGCTTTGTTTTCTCCCATTCTGAAGTCTGTCTTTTTACCTTGCTTATAGTTTCCTTCATTGTGCAAAAGCTTTCAAGTTTAATTGGGTCCGATTTGTTTATTTTTGTTTTCATTTCCATTACTCTGGGAGGTGGGTCATAGAGGACCTTGATTTGATTTATGTTAGAGAGTTTTCTGCCTATGTTTTCTTCCAAGAATTTTATAGTTTCTGGTCTTGTATTTAGATATTTAATCCATTTTGGAGTTTATTTTGTGTGTGGTGTTAGGAATTGTTCTAGTTTCATTCTTTTACAGATGGTTGACAAGTTACCCAAGCACCACTTGTTAAAGAATTTGCCTTTTCTCCATTGTATATTTCTGCCTCCTCTGTCAAAGATAAGGTGTCCATAGGTACATAGATTTCTCTCTGGGGTTCCTATACTGTTCCATTTATCTATATTTTTGTATTTATGACAGTACCATACTGTCTTGATGACTGTAGCTTTCTAGGATAGTCTGAAGTCAGGAAGGTTGATTCCTCCAATTCCATTTCTCTTTCACAAGTTTGCTTTGGCTATTCGAGGTTTTTTTGTATTTCCATACAAATTGTGAAATTATTTGTTCTAGTTCTCTGTAATATACCATTGGTAGCTTGATACGGATTGCATTGAATCTATAGATTGCTTTGAGTAGCATACTCATTTCCACTATATTGATTCTTCCAATCTAAGAACATGGTATATTTCTCCATCCATTTGTGTAATATTTTTTTTCTTTCCTCAGTGTTGTAACAGTATTCTATATATACATTTTTTATTTCTTTAGGTAAATTTAATCCCAAGTATTTTATTCTTTTCGTTGCAATCATGAATGGGATTGTTTCTTTAATTTCTCTTTCCATTTTATTCAAGAGATTTCTGTGTATTAATTTTATACCCTGCAACTTTATTATATTCATTGATTAGCTCTAGTAATATTCTGTGGTGTACTTAGGGTTTTCTTTGCCATGTCATCTACAAACAGTGAGAATTTTGCTTTTTCTTTTCCAATATGGAAACCTTTTATTTTTTGTTTTCTTTTCTGATTGCTGTGGTGAAGAATTCCAAAACTATGTTGAATATTATTATGTTAACATATGTTCCTTCTATGCCTGCTTTCTGGAAAGTTTTCATCATAAATGGGTGTTGAATTTTGCCAAAGGCCTTTTCTTCATCTATTGAGATAATCCTATGGTATTTATGTTTCTATGTTTTTTTTTTTTTTTTGGGGGGGGGTATTGCAATACACATTTTATTTTATTTTTAATATAAATTTATTTATTTTAATTGGAGGCTAATTACTTTACAATAGTGTAGTGGTTTTACCATACATTGACATGCATCTACCACGGGTGTACATGTGTTCCCCATCCTAAACCACCTTCTCACCTCGCTCCCCATACCATACCTCTGGGTCATCCCAGTGCACCAGCCCCAAGCATCCTGTATCATGCATCGAAACTGGACTGGCAATTCATTTCACATATGATAATATACATGTTTCAATGACATTCTCCAAATCATCCCACCCTTGCCCTCTCCCACAGAGTCCAAAAGACTGTTCTAGACATCTGTATCTCTTTTGCTGTCTCGCATACAGGGTTATCATTACCATCTTTATAAATTCCATATATATGTGTTAGTATACTGTATTGGTGTTTTTCTTTCTGGCATGCTTCACTCTGTATAATAGGCTCCAGTTTCATTCACCTCATTAGAACTGATTCAAATGTATTCTTTTTAATGGCTGAGAAATACTCTGCCTGACCTGATTCTTGAGAAATCTGTACGCAGGTCAGGAAACAACAGTTAGAACTGGACATGGAAAAATAGACTGGTTCCAAATAGGCAAAGGAGTACGTCAAGGCTGTATATTATCACCCTGCTTATTTAACTTCTATGCAGAGGACATCATGAGAAACGCCGGACTTTATGAAGCACAAGCTGGAATCAAGATTGCCGGGAGAAATATCAATAATCTCAGATATGCAGATGACACTACCCTTATGGAAGAAAGTGAAGAGGAGGTAAAAAGCCTCTTGATGAAAGTGAAAGTGGAAAGTGAAAAAGTTGGCTTAAAGTTCAACATTCAGAAAACAAAGATCATGGCATCCGGTCCCATCACTTCATGGGAAATAGACGGGGAAACAGTGGAAACAGGGGCAGACTTTATTTTGGGGGGCTCCAAAATCACTGCAGATGGTGATTTCAGTCATGAAATTAAAAGACGCTTACTCCTTGGAAGAAAAGTTATGACCAACCTAGATAGCATATTCAAAAGCAGAGACATTACTTTGCCAACAAAGGTCCGTCTAGTCAAGGTTATGGTTTTTCCTGTGGTCATGTATGGATGTGAGTTGGACTGTGAAGAAGGCTGAGCACAGAAGAATTGATGCTTTTGAACTGTGGTGCTGGAGAAGACTCTTGAGAGTCCCTTGGACTGCAAGGAGATCCAACCAGTCCATTCTGAAGGAGATCAGCCCTGGATTTCTTTGGAGGGAATGATACTGAAGCTGAAACTCCAGTGCTTTGGCCACCTCATGCAAAGAGTTGACTCATTGGAAAAGACTCTGATGTTGGGAGGCAGTGGGGGCAGGAGGAGAAGGGGACGACAGAGGATGAGATGGCTGGATGGTATCACTGACTCGATGGACGTGAGTCTGAGTGAACTCCGGGATTTGGTGATGGACAGGGAGGCCTGGCTTGCTGCAAATCATGGGGTCTCGAAGAATCAGACATGACTGAGCGACTGAACTGAACTGAAATGAATACTCCATTGTGTCTATGTACCACAGCTTTCTTATCCATTCGTCTGCTGATGGACATCTAGGTTGCTTCCATGTCCTGGCTTTTATAAACAATGTTTTGATGAACATTGGGATACACGTGTCTCTTTCAATTCTGGTTTCCTTGGTGTGAATGCCCAGCAGTGAGATTGCTGGGTCATAAGGCAGTTCTATTTCCAGTATTTTAAGGAATCTCCACACTGTTCTCCATAGTGGCTGTACTAGTTTGCATTCCCACCAACAGTGTCATAGGGTTCCCTGTTCTCCACACCCTCTCTAGTATTTATTGCTTGTAGATTTTTGGACAGCAGCCATTCTGACTGGCGTGAAATGGTACCTCATTGTGGTTTTGATTTGCATTTCTCAAATAATGAGTGATGTTGAGCAACTTTTCATGTGTTTGTTAGCCATCTGTATGTCTTCTTTGGAGAAATGTCTATTTAGTTCTTTGGCCCATTTTTTGATTGGGTCTTTTTTTTTTTTTCTGCAATTGAGCTGCAGGAGTTGCTTGTATATTTTTGAGATTAATTCTTTTTCCATTGTATCATTTGCTATTATTTTCTCCCATTCTAAAGGCTGTCTTTTCACTTTGCTTATAGTTTCCTTTGTTGTGCAGAAGCTTTTAAGTTTAATTAGGTCCCATTTGTTTATTTTTGCTTTTATTTCCAATATTCTGGGAGGTGGGTCATAGAGGATCCTGCTGTGATTTATGTCAGAGAGTGTTTTGCTGATGTTCTCCTCTAGGAGTTTTATAGTTTCTGCTCTTACATTTAGATCTTTAATCCATTTTTAGTTTATTTTTGTGTATCGTGTTAGAAAGTATTCTAGTTTCATTCTTTTACAAGTGGTTGACCAGTTTTCCCAGCACCACTTGTCAAAGAGATTGTCTTTTCTTTATTGTATATTCTTGCCTTCTTTGTCAAAGATAAGGTGTCCATAGGTGAGTGGATTTATCTCTGGGCTTTCAATTTTGTTCTATTGATCTATATTTCTGTCTTTGTGCCAGTACCATACTGTCTTGATGACTGTGGCTTTGTAGTAGAGCCTGAAGTCAGGCAGGTTGACTACTCCAGTTCCATTCTTCGTTCTCAAGATCACTTTGGCTGTTCAAGGTTTTTTGTATTTCCATACAAATTGTAAAATTATTTGTTCTAGCTCTGTGAAAAATACCGTTGATAGCTTGATAGGGATTGCATTGAATCTATAGATTGCTTTGGGTAGTATACTCATTTTCACTATATTGATTCTTCCAATCCATGAACACGGTATATTTCTCCCTCTATTAGTGTCCTCTTTGATTTCTTTCACCAGTGTTTTATACTTTTCTATATATAGGTCTTTTGTTTCTTTAGGTAGATATGTTCCTAAGTATTTTATTATTTTCATTGCAATATGAATGGAATTATTTCCTTAATTTCTCTTTCTATTTTCTCATTATTAGTGTAGAGGAATGAAAGGGATTTCTGTGTGTTGGTTTTATATCCTGCAGCTTTTCTATATTCATTGATTAGCTCTAGTAAAATTCTGGTGGAGTCTTTAGGGTTTTCTATGTAGAGGATCATGTCATCTGCAAACAGTGAGAGTTTTACTTCTTCTTTTCCAATTTGGATTCCCTTTATTTCTTTTTCTGCTCTGATTGCTGTGGCCAAGACTTCCAAAACTATGTTGAATAGTAGTGGTGAGAATGGGCACCCTTTTCTTGTTGGTTTTTATGTTTCAACTTGTTAATATGGTGTATCACATTGATTGATTTGCGAATATTGAAGAATCCCTGCATCCCTGGGATAAAGCCCACTTGGTCATGATGTATAATCTTTTTAATATGTTGTTGGATCCTTTTGCTAGAATTGGTCATGATGGCTGGATGGCATCCCGACTCAATGTACGTGAGTTTGAGTGAACTCCGGGAGTTGGCAATGGACAGGGAGGCCTGGCGTGCTGCAATTCATGGGGTCGCAAAGAGTCAGACACGACTGAGTGACTAAACTGAACTGAACTGAACTGAACTGGTTCAGTGTTGAAAGGTTATGCTTTTCTAAGAATTTGTGCATTTCTTCCAAGTTGTCCATTTTATTGGCATATAATTGCTCATAGTAGTCTCTTATGATCTTTATGTATTGTCTCTTGTGATTTCTCCTTTTTCATTTCTAATTTTATTGATTTGATTCTTCTCCCTTTTTTTCTTGATGAGGCTGGCTAACAGTTTGTGTATTCTATTTATCTTCTCAAAGAACCAACGTTTAGTTTTCTTGATTTTTACCATAGTCTCCTTTGTGTCTTTTTCATTTGTTTCTGCTCTGATTTTTATGATTTCTTTATTTTACTAATTTTGGGATTCTTCTTTTCTTTTTCTAGTTGCTTTAGGTGTAAAGCTAGGGTGTTTATTTGATGTTTCTATTGTTTCTTGAGGTAAGCTTTTATTGCTATGAATCTCCCTCCTAGTCCTGCTTTTACTGAGTCCCATAGGTTTTAGGTTGTCATGTTTTCATTTTCCTTTGTTTATATGCATATTTTGATTTCCTTTTTGATTTCTTCTGTGATTTGTTAGTTATTCAGAAGCATGTTGTTTAGCCTCCATATGTTTGCATTTTTAATAATATTTTTTTTCTGTAGTTGACATCTAATCTTACTGAATTGTGATTAGAAAAGATTCTTGAAATGATTTCAGTGTTTTTTAATTTACCAAGGCTAGATTTATGGCCCAGGATGTGATCTGTCCTGGATGGAGAATGTTCCACATGCACTTGAGAAAAAGATGAAATTCATTGTTTTGGAGTGAAATGCCCTATAGATATCGGTTAGCTTTAACTGGTCCATTGCATCATTTAAAGTTTGTGTTTCCTTCCTAATTCCCTTTTTGCTTGATCTATCCATAGGTGTGAGTCAGGTATTAAAGTACCCCACTATTATTGTATTACTGTTAATTTCCCCTTTCATACTTGTTAGCATTTGCCTCATGTATTGAGGGGCTCCTATGTTAGGTGCATATATAACTGTTATATCTTCTTTTTGGGTTGATCCTTATGAGGTGTCCTTCTTTGACTCTTATTGTGGTCTTTATTTCAAAGTCTATTTTATCTGATATGAGTGTTGCTACTCTTGCTTTCTTTTGGTCTCCATTTGAATGTAATATCTTTTTCCATCCCTTAACTTTGAGTCTGTATGTGTCCCTAGGTTTGGGCTGGGTCTCTGGCAGACAACATATTTAGGGGTCTTGTTTTGTATCCATTTGGCTAGTCTTTGCCATTTGTTGAAGCATTTAACCCATTTATATTTAAGGTAATTATTGATAAATATGACCCTGTTACCATTTACTCTGTTGCTTTGGGTTCATTTTTACAAACCTTTTCTGTGTTTCTTGTCTAGAGAAGATCCTTTAGCATTTGTTGAAGAGCTGGTTTGGTGGTGCTGAAGTCTCTCAGCTTTTGCTTGTCTGTAAAGCTTTTGACTTCTCCTTCACATCTGAATGAGATCCTTGCTGGGTAGAGTAATCTTGGTTGTAGGTTTTTCTCTTTCATCACTTTAAACATGTCATGCCATTCCCTTATGGCCTGAAAAGTTTATATTTAAAGATCAGCTCTTATCCTTATGTGGATCCCCTTGTGTGTTTTTTGTTGCTTTTCCCTTGCTGCCTTTCATATTTGCTCTTTATGTTTGATCTTCATTAATTTCATTAATATGTGTCTTTGGGTGTTTTGGCCTTGGGTTTATCTTGTTTGGGACTCTCTGGGTTTCTTGGACCTGGGTGGCTATTTCCTTCTCCATTTTAGGAAAGTTTTTGACTATTATATACTCAACTATTTTCTCATGCCCTTTCTTTTTGTAGTCTTCTTCTGGGACACCTATGATTTGAATGTTGGGGCATTTAACATTGTTTTTCTTTTCTCCTCTCTGCTTTATTTATTTCCACAATTCTATCTACCACTTCACTTATCCTCTCTTTTGCCTCAGTTATTCTACAGTTGATTCCCTCCAGAGTGCTTTTAATGTCAGTTATTGCTTTGTTAATTATTTATTGACTTTTCTATATTTCTTTTGGTCCTTGTTAAACAATTCTTGCATCTTCTCAATACTCATCTCTAGTCTATTTATCTGTAACTCCATTTTATTTTCAAGATTTTGGATCATCTTTACTATCATTAGCCTAAATTATTTTCCAGGTAAACTCCCTATCTCCTCCTCTTCTGTTCAGTTTGTGAGGTTCTATCATCTTCTTTCACCTGCTGAATATTTCTCTGCCTTTTCATTAGTTTAGATTGCTGTGTTTGAGGTGCCCTTTCTGAAGGCTTGAATTTCATAGTTCCTCTTAATTGTGGAGTCTCCTCCACGTGGGTGGGGTTAGACCAGTGACTTGTCAAGGTTTCCTGGTTGGGGGAGCTTGTGTCTGTATTCTGGTGGATGGAGCTGGATCTCCTCTCTGGAGTGCAATGAAGTGTCCAGTAGTGAGTTTTGGGGCATCTATTTGTTTGGCATGTCTTTAGGCAGCCCATCTTTTAATGTTCAGGGTTGTGTTCCTGTTTTGCTAGACAATTAGTGTGCTGTGTCTTTCACTGGAACTTTCTGGCTCTTGGGTGGAGCTTGGTTTCAGGGTAGGAATGAGACTTTTGGTGAGCTCTTGTCTATTAATATTCCCTGGATGCAAGAGTTCTCTGATGCTCTAAAGTTTTGAAGTTAATCCTCCTACCTCTGGCTTTTTGTCCTTCTCTTACAGTAGCCTCAGGACTTCTTCCATACAGCACAGAAGGTAAAACCTCTAAGTTAGTGGTGAAAGAGTTCTCCACAGCCAGGAACACCCAGAGAGATTCATAGAGCTATATAGATAAGAGAAGAGGGAAAAGGGAGAGAGTGGTGACCAGGAGGAGAAAAGGGGGAGTCAAAAGGGAAGAGAGCAATTTAGCCATTAATCAAATCCCTAAGTGCTCTCCACAGCCCAGAACACCCAGAGAGATTCACAGAGTTGGGTAGAGAAGAGAAGAGGGAGGACGGAGATAGAGGTGACCTGGAGGTGAAAAGGGAGAGTCAAAAGGGGAGAGAGCAATCAAGCCAGTGATCAAATCCCCAAGTGAAAATGCATACTGAAGACTAGATTCTTAAAGGTACAAAATTGATAGCAAATATCAAAAAGCAAAGACTCTGGGAAAAAAAAAAAAAGCTAGAATAGAGGTTAAACTCTCAAAAATACAATATAAAAAATACAAAACAAAATCAAGCACAGAAGTTTAAAATATATATATATATATATGGAATCTGTTTTTTTAATAGGGTTTTTTTTTTGAAAGGTAATAGTAGGCTGTAAAAATGTAAGTTAAAGGAGTAATAAAAAACTAGTTTTTTTAAAAAAAATTAAAAGTGATAATATTAATAATATGTCTAGGAATTTCTCTGGAGCTGTTGTGGCCAGGGTGGTGTGAGTTCATTGTTGGATAGTCCATTGTTCCAGCTGGTGCTTTTTCTCAAGGTCTACAGATGCCCGTCAAATGCACAGTCTCAGTATTAATTGCAGAGTTTTAATCTGATAGTACCTGTCACTTCCAGAGTGGTTTCCCCTTCTTTTGTTATCTTGGCTTCCTCTGTTTGCAAGTCTCTTCAGTGTCTAATTTCCACCCTGACACAATAAGGCGAAGGTGGCCACTTATTTAGGCTTACTTGTTCAGTTGTGCTGTGAGGAGGGAGGGACGCTGCCAAAAAAAAAAAAAAAAATACTGCTGGCATGTGTGGGGAGTGCTCACAGTGGATGGACCACACTGGGTTTGCCACAGCCCAAAGCAGCATGTACTTCCCAGGTCCACACTACTCAGGCTTCAGGGTGCTCTGCAAGGGCACTGTCCCAGGTGAGCCCTGTGTTTCATGCAGCTCCAAGGTCTAAGCCACTCAGGTTCTCAGGTGCTCCTCAGGGACACAGACCCAGATGTTCTGTTTGTTTTTTGCCCTTCCTAGGTCCAAGCAGCTTAGCAATTGGGTCCAAAACCCATACAACTGGACCTAGGAGAGCACAGTGTCCCAGGTGGGCCATGTGTCTTATTCACCTCTTCAGTCCTGGCCATTTTGTTTCCTGGGTGTGCTGCAAGAGCACAGTCCCAGGAGTGTTGTGTGTCTCCTCTGGGGAACTGATTTCAAGTTGTGACACTCCTGGCAGATGTCAACTGTCCAGGATCCCAGGAAGACATGGTTAGCAACTGGGAGCCTGCTCACAGTTTGGAGGAAGATGCAGTCTCTGGGGCCAAGATTGCAGAAACCCCTTCCTTTCCAGCTCTGGCTGTCGCATTCCTGCCTCTCTGCCTCCAGGGAGGGCAGGCCCTATATGGCAGCTGGCTTGCTCTCCTTTGGTATTCATTCAGCCCTTTCTTTTGTGAGCATGCCAAGGATTACTGTGTGATGTAGGAGACTTTTGTGGGAAAGGTCTTTGTGTGTCTCTCTCTGGTGATCCCATGGTTTGTATTGCTATCTTACATCTGCTCCCTCAGGTTGTCCTCAGGGCATTCAGGCCCAGTCCTTATCCTAAGGACCAATGATGCAGCCCACATCTCCCTGCCCAGCCCCCACTCACTGGTGGTGAATGAGGACGTCTGTGTCACTTCTCCATCTCCACGTGTAGTTGTGGTTAAGCATGTATTCTGTATTTTGTTTGTTTGTTTTTCCTCTCAGTTATGTTGCCCTCTAAAATTTCAAAACTCCCCACAGACACACCTGTGAGAGGGTTTCCTACTGTGTGGAAACTTCTGCTTCACTACTCCCTCCTCAGGGTGGGTCTCCATCCCAAAATATTATATATATATATATATATATATATATATATATATTTTTTTTTTTGTCTTTTATATTTTGTCCTACCTCCTTTTGAAGAAATTGAGTTTCCCTTCTGGCTGCCAGGTGTCCTCCACCAGTGTTCAGAAGTTGTTTTGTGGAAGTTGTTCAACTTTCAAATGATTTTTTGATGAATTTGTGGAGGAGAAAGTGATCTCCCTGTCCTATTCCTCCACCATCTTGTGACTGCCTCCTCTACCTTTGGACTTTCGCATGACCTCTCCCATTGGTCATTTTTTTCTGCCAATGCTTTTAATCAATTCTCAATTACAGCATGGGAGAAATTTGAAAATTATGAGCTGCCTGTGGGCAATGGCTTCTTTATCTCTGTGTCCCCAGAACCTAGATTGATAGCTAGCTTTTCATTTAGGTTTGCCTGCAAGGTTCTGGTTTATACCTAACACTCCAGTGTAATATATACAGTGCCACCTTTTACTTTTTAAATATCTCAGTTTGCATGATAAATTTAACAGTCATTCTACTTATTAATATAATGAGCAAAGTTAAATATTTTGGGGCTAAGAAATGATCAATCCATTCTGAATAAATTTGAGATGCAGATCACCTTCATCCTTGCTTCAAAAAAACTTCAGATTATTCAGTGAATGAATAGTTTATTACTGGTAATCAAGAGGACAAACTAAGAAGATCATGAGATTAATCACTTCTGAAGGACAAACAAACTCAAAAGCCTCTTGATGAAAGTGAAAGTGGAGAGTGAAAAAGTTGGCTTAAAGCTCAACATTCAGAAAACGAAGATCATGGCATCTGGTCCCATCACTTCATGGAAAATAAATGGGGAAACAGTGGAAGCAGTGTCAGACTTTATTTTGGGGGGCTCCAAAATCACTGAAGATGGTGATTTCAGCCATGAAATTAAAAGACGCTTACTCCTTGGAAGAAAAGTTATGACCAACCTAGATAGCATATTGAAAAGAAGAGACATTACTTTGCCAACAAAGGTCCATCTAGTCAAGGCTATGGTTTTTCCTGTGGTCATGTATGGATGTGAGAGTTGGACTGTAAAGAAAGCTGAGCACCAAAGAATTAATGCTTTTGAACTGTGGTATTGGAGAAGACTCTTGAGAGTCCCTTGGACTGCAAGGAGATCCAACCAGTCCATTCTGAAGGAGATCAGCCCTGGATTTCTTTGAAGGGAAAGATGCTGAAGCTAAAACTCCTGTACTTTGGCCACCTCATGCGAAGAGTTGACTCATTGGAAAAGACTCTGATGCTGGGAGGGATTGGGGGCAGGAGGAGAAGGGGACGACAGAGGATGAGATGGCTGGATGGCATCACTGACTCAATGGACATGAGTCTGAGTGAACTCTGGGAGTTGGTCATGGACAAGGAGGCCTGGCGTGCTGCGATTAATGGGGTTGCAAAGAGTCGGACACTACTGAGTGACTGAACTGAACTGAACTGTGGGACTAAAGAACTATGGGCAGAGGTCCATAATACTGTGTAGAAGGCAGTAAACAAAGCTATCCCAAAGATAAAGACAAGCAAGAAGGTTAAAAAAAAAAAAAAAGGCAAGAAGGCAAATTGGTTATCTGAGGAGGCTTTACAAACAGCTGAAGAAAGAAAAGAAGGGGAAAGGAAGAGAGAAAGAGAAAGATACATCCAACTAAACACAGAGTTCCAGAAAATAACATGGAGAGACAAGAAGGCCTTCTAGAAGGGGAAATAGAGATCTCTTCAGGAAAACTGGAAATATCAAGGGAACATTTTACCCCAAAATGGGTACAATAAAGGACAGAAGCAGTAGAGACCTAGTAGTTGCTGATGAGATCAAGAAGAGATGGAAAGAATATATGGAAGAACTCTACAAAAAAAAAGATCCTAATGAACCAGATTACTGCGATGGTGTGGTCAGTCCTCCAGAGCCAGATATTCTGGAGTATGAAGTCAAGTGGGCCTTAGAAAACATTGCTGTTAATAAAGGCAGTGGATGCAATGGAATTCCAGTTACAGCTATTCAAAATCCTAAAAAATGATGCCATCAAGGTGTTGCATTCAATATATCAGCAAATTTGGAAGACCCAACAGTGGCCACAGGATTGGAAAACCCATCCTAATTCTCAAGAAGGGTAATGCTAAAGAATGTATTAACCACTGGACAATTACATTCATCTCACATGCTAGTAAGGTCATGCTTAAAATCTCACATACTAGGCCTAAGCATTATGTGAACCAAGAATTCTATATGGCCAAGCTGGGTTTAGAAAAAGAAGAGGAACAAGAGATCAAATTGCCAACATTTGCTGGATCATATAGAAAGCAAGGGAATTCCAGGAAAAAAAAAATCTACCTCTGTTTCATCAACTACAACAAAGCCCTTGACTGTGTGAATCATAATAAACTGTGGAAAGCTCTTAGAAAGACGGGAATACCAGACCATTTTACCTGTCTCCTGAGAAACCTGCATGTTCTCAAGAAGCAGCAGTTAGATCTTGTATGAAACAAATGATAGGTTCAAGATTGAGAAAGGAGTACCACAGGACTGTCTGTTGTTACCTTATTTATTTAACCTATAAGCTAAGCATTCACGAGAAATGTCAGGCTGAATAAATTATAAGCTCACAAGAGAAACATCAGTAACCTCAGATATGCAGATGATGCCATTCTAATGGCAGAAAGCAAAGAGGAGCTAAAGATCCACTTGATGAGGTTGAAGGAGGAGAGTGAAAGAGCTGTCTTAAAGCTCAATATTAAAAAAAAAAAAAAATAAGATCATGGCATCTGGCCTCACTACTTCATGGCAAATAGAAAGGGAAAAAGGGAAATTAGTGACAGATTTCCTCTTCTTAGCCTCTAAAATCACCGTGGTGGGTGACCACATTCATGAAATCAGAAGATGATTGCTTCTGGGCAGGAAAGCTACAACAAACCTAGACAGTGTGTTGAAAATCAGAGACATTACTCTGCCAACAAAGATCCATGTATCTTCCCAGTGGTCATGTACTTTTGTGAGAGCTGGACCATAAAGAAGACAGAATGCCAAAGAACTCATGCCTTCAACTGTGGTGCTGGAGAAGACTCCTGAGGGTCCCTTGGACAGAAAGGATATCAAACCAATCAATCTTAAAGGAAATAAACCCTGAATACTCCTTGGAAGGAGTGATGCTGAAGCTAAAGCTCCAGTATTTTGGTCATCTAATGTGAACAGCCAACTCATTGGAAAAGCCCCAGAAGCTGGGAAAGATTGAGGGCAGAAAGAGAAGAGGGCATCAGAGGATAAAATGGTTGGATGGCATCACTGATGCAATAGGCATGAAATTGAGCAAACTCCGGGAGGTGGTGAGGGACAGGGAGGCCTGGCTTGCTGCAGTTCATGGGGTCACATAGAGTCTGTCACGACTGTGCTACTGAACAACAACAACAACACACACATACATATGTGTATCATTTTAAAAGAAATAATAAACAAAGACATGAAAAAGAAGGAAAAAACAACTATGAAAGTGCAGGCAGGGCTAATTCAGTTATAATAGCTGAACATAGCATTTGTCCTGAACTGCTTGGTAATAAGTGGAGGAAAAAAGGAAAATTATTGATGGAATAATTCCTGTTACCATAAAATACCAAGTTAACCAGTTCTCCAAAAAGGGTCATCTTGATGATTAAGTCAAAAAAAAATACACTAACTGTGAGACCTTATTTGGAGAGAACTAGGTTAAAAATGTTTTCTTTAGAGATAGTTTACAATAAATGCAGAAAATGTCTAAATAGTGTTATTCAATAAAAGTTGAATATATAACATTACAGGATATTTGTGAACCCAATTCTGCAGATGAGGCTAAGCAGGTGTCATCCAATAACCTATTTTGACATAGTTTGTGGTATAAAGTGTGTAAGCAACTAAAGAGTAAAACTAACCAACTTCCTTTTCTCTATCAGCACTTGATGAAAGGATAGCAGATTATTCAAGCTTATATTTAAAGAGGTCCTAAAACAATGATTTTTTTTAAACTACTGGCTGAGTCAGTATCCATATGTTTTGAGAATCAGATAATCAGCTACAGGATAATATATTTTATTTTGAATACTGAAAAATTACAGAAAATATGTTGCTATCTCCATATAGAAAATTATTTGTAGACAAAGCTAGAATATTTTCCACAAAGCATCTTTGTATCTAAGTCAAACATGTGTATACTTGATTGTGACCCCAAAGTTCCAAATCATAAGGGAGAAATATTTAGATTTTAAAAACTTTAATAAGAGGTATTAAAACTGATCCACTTGAGTCACTGAAAATGCCCTATTAAGGTCCCGATCAACTATCTGGTTATGGACACTTAACCATCTGCCAGCCTGCCAGTCTGGGTGAACTGAAAAGCTCGCTCTATGTAATTTGATGAAAATACTTGCTGGATGAAGTTCTGTAGAGTTAAATGATTTAATTTTGGGTGAAGTGAAGTGAAATAAACTCGCTCAGTCGTGTCCGACTCTTTGCGACCCTGTGGACTGTAGCCGGCCAGGCTCCTCTGTCCATGGGATTCTCCAGGCAAAAATACTGGAGTGGGTTGCCATTTCCTTCTCGGGGGGATCTTCCCAAACCAGGGACTGAACCCTGGTCTCCCGCATGGCAGGCAGATGCTTTATCCGCTGAGCCACTGGGGAATTCTTGACAGTTTCTTTGGTCAAATAAGCCAATCTCTATGGTAGCGATTGGATGACAAAATCTTTGTCTTTTCAAACCATATCTGGTTCACAAAAATGATGTATCACTAGAATAATGGAGAACATCTGCTTATTATTTATTATAAAACAGCCTTAGTCTAAAATATAAAAGAATATAAGATCATTAAAGTACAACCCCCAAGTAAAGAGGGCTGAAATACAACTGAATGTATTGAGTCTTATATTCAGGTTTTTAATCTATTTTTAACTTATTTTTGTGTATGGTTTTAATGACTGTTTTAATTCTCTTCCTTTACATATGTCTGTCCAGTTTTCCTACCACCATTTATTGAAGAGACCATCTTCTCCATTGAATATTCTTGCCTCTTTTGCAATAGATGAGGTAACCATAGTGCTTGGGTTTACCTCTTGGCTTTCTATCCTGTTCCATTGATCTATATTTCAGTTTTAATGCTAGTATCATACTGTTTTAATGACTGTAGCCTAGCAATATAATCTGAAGTCAGGGAGCCTGATTCCTCCAGCTCCATTTTCCTTTCTCAAGATTGCTTTGGCTAGTCAGGGTCTTTCATATTTCCATACAAATTGTAAAAATCTTTGGTCTAGTTCTGTGACAAATGCCATTGGCAGTTTGATAGGGATTACACTGAACCTGTAAAATCTGTAGATTGCTTTGGGTAGTATAGTCATTTTGACAATATTGATTCTTCCAATCCAAGAACATGGTATATCTCTCCTTATGTTTGTTTCATCTTTTATTTCTTTCAACAGTATCTTATACTTTTCAAAGTACAGGTCTTTTTCCTCTTTAGGTATTTTATTCTTTTTGATGCAAGAATATATGGGATTGTTTCCTTAATTTTTCTTTCTGATTTTTACTATTAGTATATAGAAGTGCAAGAGATTTCGTGAATTGATTTTGTATCCTGCAACTTTGCCAAGTTTATTGATAAGCTCTGGTAGTTTTCTGGTAGCGTCTTTAGGGTTTTACATGTACAATATCATGTCTGTAAACACTGAAAACTTTACTTCTTTTTCTAATTTGGATTCATTTTACTTCTCTCATTGTTTTTGTGGCTAGGACTTCCAAAATATGTTGAATAAAAGTGGTTAGAGTGGAAATCTTTGTCTTGTTCCTGATCTTAGAAGAAATACTTTCATGTTTTAACCATTGAAATTGTAGTTTGCTATGGGTTTGTCATATATGGCTTTTATTATGTTGAGGTAGGTTCCATCTAATAGACATTTTCTAGAGAATTTTTTATCATAGATGGGTGTAGAATTCTGTCAAAAACTTTTTATTCATCTATTGAGATGATCATATGATTTTTACTCTTCAATTTGTTAACATGATGTATCACATTGATGGATTTATAAGAATTCTTGTTTTCCTGGGAAAAATCCCATTTGATCACAGTCTATGAATTTTAATGTGTTGTTGGATTCAGTTTGCTAGTATTTTGTTGAGAATCTTTGCATCTATGTTCATCAGTGATATTGGCCTCTAATTTTGTTTTCTTGTATGTTATATCTTTATCTGATTTTGGCATTTTTAGAAGTTTCAGAAAGGTAGCTTTTAACTTTTCTCTGAATGTTTAACCTGTGAAGTCATCTTGTCCTGGACTTTTTTTCGTTGGAAGATTTTTACTCACAGTTTCAACTTCAGTACATGTGAGTAATCCATCCATATAATCTATTTCACCTAAGTTCAGTTTTAGAAGGTTGAACCTTTCTAAGAATTTGTCCATTTCTTTTAAGCTGTCCAATTTATGGGTATATAGTTGCTTGTAGTAGTCTCTTATGATCACTTTTATTTTTATGGTGTCAGTTGTAACTTCTCCTTTTTTACCTCTAATTTTATTGATTCGAGTCCTCTCCCTTTTTTTATGGCTCTGGTTAAAGGTTTATCATTATATTTATCATCTCAGAGAACAAGCTTTTAAATTTATTGATCATTGCTATTGTTTTATTTGTCTCTATTTCACTTATTTCTGCTCTTACTTTTATGATTTCTTTCCATCTATTAACTTTGGGTGTTGTTGTTCTTACTGTAGTTGCTTTAGGTGTAAGATCAGGTAGTTTGAGACTTTTCTTGCTTCTTGAGGTAAGATTGTCAATGTCCTTCTTAGAACTGATTTTGCTTTGTTCTATAGGTTTTGGCTCATCATGTTTTCCTTGTAATTTGTCTCTAGGTGTTTTTTTTTTTTTAATTTCCCCTTTGATTTCTTCAGTGATTTAGTGATTATTTAATAACATTGTTTAGCTTCCATGTGTTTGCTTTTTACAGCTTTTTTTTTTTTTTCTGTAATTGATTTCTAACCTCATGGCACTGGGTAATGAAAGATGCTTGATATTATTTCAATTTTCTTGAATTTATCAAGGCTTGATATGTGACCCAGAATGTGATCTATCCTGGAGAAATTTCCATGTGTTATTGAGAAGAAAGTGTATTCTGCTGCTTTCAGATGGATTGTCTTAAAAATATCAATTAATTCTATCTGGTCAAGCCTTAAGTGTTACTTAAGGGTTCTGTTTTCTTATTAATTTTCTGTGTAGATGATCTGTCCATTGGTGTAAATGGGTGTTCAAGTCCCCCACTATTACTATATTACTTTTGATTTCCTCTTTTATGGCTTTTAGCATTTGCCTTATAAATTGAGGTGCTCCTATGTTGCATGTTTATTTATTTACAATTGTCATATCTTCTTGTGGGATTGATCCCTTAATCATTATGTAGTGCCCTTCCTAGTCTCTTGTAACAGTCTTTATTTTAAAGTCTATTTTGTCTAATATGAGCACTACTACCTCAGCCTTCTTTTGATTTCAATTTGCATGAAATATTTTTTCCATCCCCTCATTTTCTGTCTGTATGTATCCCTACATCTGAATTGGGTCTCTTGTAGATAGCATATATATGGGTCTTGATTTTTTATCCATTCAGCCAGGCTATATGTTTTGGTTGGAGTATTTAATCTATTTACATTTAAGATAATTATTGATATGCAGCATTGCCTTTTTCTTAATTGTTTGGGATTTGAGTTTTCTTTTAGTTTGATGACAATCATTATTGTTGTGTTTCAGTAGCTTGTGTGTGTGTTGTATTGTATTTTGGGGGAGGTTGCATTTTGCATAGGTTTTGATAAAGAAGTTTATAAAGCAGTATAAAAAATTGTTGTCAGTTGATGGCCTCAATTTCAAATGCTATTCCCATTTCCTGCATTCACACTGTTTTCTTTCTCGTGGTTGCTGCTTTTGATGTCATATTTGTGTATGAATGATTTCTTACTTTTATTGTGTTTACCTTTACCAGTGAGCTTTCCCATTTGTGATTTTCTTGTTTCTAGTTGTGTCTTTTTTTTTTTTTTTTTCCCTGCCTAGGGAAGTTCTTTTAGCATTTGTTACAAAGCTGGTCTGGTGGTGCTAAATAAAGGCTCCTAGTTTTTGCTCTTAAAGCTGTTATATTCTTTGCCTAATCTGAATGAGATCTTTGTTGGCTAGAGTAGTTTTTGTTGTAAGGTTTTCCTTTTCATCACTTTAAATATATCCTGCCACTTCCTTTTAGCCTACGGAGTTTTTGCTAAAAAATAACGTGATAACCTTATGGGGATACTCTTGTATGTTATTTGTTGTTTTTCTCTTGTTTCTTTTAGTATTTTTTCATTGTATTTAATGTTTGCTAATTCAATTAATATATATCTTGGTATGTTCCTCCTTGGGTTTATCCTGTATTGGACTCTGTGCTTTCTTGACTTGGGTGATAGTTTCCTTCCCCATGTTAGGGAGATTTTCAAATATGAAGTGAAGTGAAGTGAAAGTCACTCAGTACCTTGGGGTCACTCTGTGACCCCATGGATATACAGTCCATGGAATTCTCCAGGCCAGAATACTAGAGGGGGTAGCCTTTCCCCTCTCCAGGGGATCTTCCCAACCCAGGGATCAAACCCAGATCTTCAACATTGCAGGCAGATTCTTTACCAGCTGAGCCACAAGGAAAGCCCATGAATACTGGAGTGAGTAGCCTATCCCTTTTCCAGCAAATCTTCCCGACCCAGGAATCGAACCAGGGTTTCCTGCATTGTAGGCAGGTTCTTTCCCAACTGAGCTATCAGGTGAGCCCTTTTCAACTATAATCCCTTCAAATATTTTTTTCAGGCTCTTTATCTTCTGGAATACCTATAATGCTTATGTTGGTATGTTTGATGTTGTCCCAGAGGTTTCTGAAACTGTTCTCATTTCTTTTTATTCTTTTCTCTTTATTCTGCGTCATGGCAGTAACTTTCACTACTCTGTCTTCGAGCTGTTTACTTGTTCTTATGCTTAAGTTATTTTACCATTGATTCTGTCTAGTGTATTTTTCATTTCAGTATTGTGCTTTCATCTGTTTGTTTCTTCTTTAATTCTTCTAGGCGTCTGTTAATCATTTCTTAAAACTTCTTAATTCATGCCTTCATCCTTTTTCTGTAATCTTGGATCATCTTTACTATCATTATTCTGAGTTATTTTAATAGTAGATTGACTATCTTCTCTTCATTTACTTATTCTTGGAAGTTTTTAATCTTCCTCCTTCATCAGCAACGTATATCTTTGCTGCCTCACTTTGTCTAACTTACTGTGTTTGTGGTCTCCTTTCTGCAGACTGCAGGTCCACAGTTCCTTTCACTTCTGGTGTCTTCCTCCTGGTGGGTGGGCTGATCCAGAGGCTTATGCCAGTATCTCTTAGATAAGGAGTTCAACTGGTATTTTGGGGACAAGAGCCTCCCTTGGCTATTGATGGGGCCTCCTCTTTGATCTGTGGGTTTTAATGCCCTGGGAAGGATGGCATCTGCTCCTTTGCTGTTGAAGTATACAGCCCTCCACCCCCTATCTGTTTCTTAACTGCATTTCTGACCAATGGTGCAAGATAGGCAGGATTGGAGCACTCTCACTGGAAGAGAAGTCACTGAGTATTTCCTTCTCTGGATCTGTTCACCTGTGAAAGTGCTCTGTTGTGTTCCTTTCACCTGTTGTGTGGGCTTACAGAGTATAATTTCTGGCACTGCTCTCGGTCCCGCCTTAATTATGGGCATGCTGACAGTTGACCTAGGTGACTCTCAGGCATTATTTACATCAGGTCACCAGCACAAATCCACTGAAGTCAGGTCCCACACAGCACTAGTCATTCACGTGAACCCACTTGGGAAATATGGAGGCAGGTTAGACTATAGCCTGGTCCAACTCCCATATTACATGCCCACAAAGCCCACAGCTGCTAAAGCCAGAGCAGTATCAACTGCAGGAGCACTTGTTGTCTATTTGGCTGTTCCAAAGTTGCTGAATTCAGGAAGCTGTCAGTGGAAGTGTAACTCTGAGGTTCGTGCAGTTGCAAGGAGATTTCAGCTCTTCTTTGGCAACATGAACCCTGAGCTTAGTTGTGGTTTCAGATCTAACTCTTCATGTGTTCTTTCCACTGGAATCTGTTCCACAGGCTGTCAGAGCACAGGAACTTGTCAGGCAGAAAGGAGCCAAGGTGGTGATAAGGATGAGCAGGCCACCCAGGCAGGAGGGTTCTGGGGTAGCAGTTGGAACATGAGAGCCCATCAAGCAGGAGGAAGCCAAGAGGGACATTGGGGTAAGCAAGTCATGGGTGAGGGTTCTTTGGGGAGGTGATGGTGGGAACACAGGAGCCAGCTGCAGTTGGAGCCCTTCCTAGTGCCCATGGAGGGAGGGGGTCAGTGAATGAGGCAGAGAGGCTGCAATGGTGGTTTCTCTTCTTGCATGTCACTCAACAGTGAAAGTGAAGGCACTTCACTTTCACTTCTATGGCTGTCCCTGTGGTGGATTTCCTCACTCTCATGAGGAAAGCTGTCTCCTCAAAGCCAACAGCAATCCCCTTCCCTGATTTTCACTCCAAACTCCTTGTCCCAGCACCGAGTCCCTGTACACATTGGTGGACACCTGTCTCAGGCTGGGGTGCATAGGACTGTGGTACAGACCACCTGAACACGTCTCACTCTGCCCTGCCTGCCACGTAACAGTTGCTGTGCTCTCCTCTGAGCCCCTAAAGCTCCCCTCCTACCTCAGCTAATATCCCTACCAGTGAGGGTGCTTTCCCAGATCTGGGAACCTCTCCCCACCTTCCGTTTCCCACCTGGGGTGCAGGTCTCACCCCCACTTCCTCTCCTCTTTCTTTTCCTTCTTTTTATTTCATCCTACCCAGTTACATGGGGATATTTCTTATCCATTTAAGAGTTTGAAGCCCTCTGCTAAGGCTCAGCAGTTGCTCTGTGGGTATTGTTCCATTTTTAGATGTATTCTTGTTGCATTTGTGAGAGATGAACTACACATCCTCCCACTCCTCCACAATGTTGAACATCTATATGGTTGACTTTTAAGTTGTTTTATTTGAATGCATATCTTTCATTATCTCTGCCTCTCTCTCATTAGATAGATAGGTAGGTAGGTAGGTAGGTAGATATAGATTTGGATGAATTACTTTTAGAAATAGAAAAAAGTTAAATAGCTCAAGATTTTTAAAATCCATGAAAACTAAAATTTTCTTCAGGTATCAGAACTTTGCAAAAGTGTGCCTACTTGAGCACAGTTTTGTTTTATTTTGTTTTGTTTTTCTAAATTTTGTGCTGATTTGCAATCTGAGACATTTTTGAGTAATAAGACAAATGTTTTAATCACCTGATCAACATTTATAGTCAAGAAAGACCTGAAACAGATATTGTCATGGAAGAAAAGTTAACTCACATCACACTTTACCTGCTCTCAGCTCTGTGTGGTAACTCTATAAGGTTAGTGATTTTTCAGACACAAGAAAAACAAATAGGCAACAAACACATTTATTTATATGGTTACATCTTTAAAGTGGCACATTTGGTTTATCTTTGAATTTAAGATATTCTTTGTTCATTTACATTCCCAGATACTACATTATTTGTGTGTGTGAGTCACTCAGTCATGTCCATCTTCTTGCGATCCCATAGACTAGCTCTCCAGGCTCTTCCCATGGGTTTCTCCAGGCAAGAATACTGGGTTGCCAATTCGTTCCCCAATTATTTAGGAGCCTTTAATATTTTTAGACCAATTCTTGAATTTAAAGACCTAAGCAAATGCATGCATGCATGCACAAACACAATAAAGAAAAGAGAAAGCAGTTTTATATGCAGTTTTTTTGGGAGGGAGTCTCTCCCTGCCCTTCATGTATAGGGCAGGTTTCAGATTACACAAGGGAGCTCTTGAGGACATCGAAAGCAAATTTCTTTACAAAACGGAAGCACAGAGGACACCTAGGAATCCTCTAGCATTCTTTGTTTTTCCTCTGTTTTTTTTTTTTGTTGTTGTTGTTGTTGTTTTTATTTAACCTTTTTAAATACATTTTTAAATTAGAGGATAATTGCTTTCCAGTACTGTGATGGTTTTTGCCACACATCAACATGAATAGGTATTAGGTATACATACATCCCCTCCCTATTTAACCCCCCTCTCAAGGGCGTAGAAGAATTATATGCAGCTTTAAATGTACATGAAAGGCATGTTGACAAATAGAGAACACTTCAGTGCTATTGCAGTTTAATAATTGCATGCAATTTATTGAAAACAAAAATGATTTGAAATATTTTAGCCTGTTTTTTATTCTTCATAAAGCTATCAATGAACTGGGTTTGATCTGAATTACATTAAGTGAACGATGGTAAGTGTAAATAATATTAAAAGTAGTAGTAATAGTAGTGTCAGTCACTCAGTCGTGTCTGTTTGCAGCCCCATGGACTGTAGTCCCCCAGCCTCCTCTGTCCATAGGATTCTCCAGGGAGGAATTCTGGAGTAGGCTGCCATGCCCTTCTCCAGGGGGTTTTCCTGACTAGGCGATCAAACCCAGGTCTCCTGCATTGCAGACAGATTCTTTACCATTAAAGCTACAGGGAAAATCTTAAACAATGTTAAGGGTAGTAAGATAAAATGAGAGATAAAGAAGAGAATATGGGATAGATGAATGGGAAGAAAAAGAAAAAAAAATAGAGGCAAAGAGAATGAGAGGAAGTGGAGAGAGAAAGAGAGAGAGACTTCTGTATCTTCATTTTATGTGTAATATTTCATAGCCTGAATTCCACAGCTACCACTGTGTGCTTCTGATTCTATAGAGTTGTCTATTGTTTCTTCAACCAAAGACTCAGTGCCTTATCTATAAAGGGTTGAGATTTTCTATCTATAAAATTTCATAATTGCTAATATGAATGGCACTCAACCACATTCAATAAACTACTCAGTGATATTCAATAATTTTAAATTATTTTCTTTAGGTCTTCTACATTTACAAACACACCTTCCCATTCTCTACCCTGTGCCACTTGTGACAATTAACATATTTTGTTGTGCACTCGCTAAGTCATGTCTGACCCTTTTCGATTCCATCGATTGCAGTACCTCTGGTTCCTCTATCCTCCACTGTCTCCCAGAGTTTGCTTAAATTCATGTCCGTGGACTCAGTAATACTATCTAAACATATCATCCTCTAACTTCCCCTTCTCCTTTTGCTTTCAATCTTTCTTAGCTTGAGGGTCCTTTCCAATGAATCACCTCTTTGCATCATGTGGACAAAGTACTGGAGCTTCATCTTCAGCATCAGTCCTTCCAGTGAATATTCAGGGTTGATTCCCTTTAGGACTGATTGGTTTGTTCCCCTTGCTGTCCATGGAACTTTCAAGAGTCTTCTCCAACACCACAGTTCAAAAGCATCAATTAGTCAGTGTTCAACTTTCTTTATGGTCCAACTCACATCTGTACATCACTACTAGAAAAACCATAGCTTTGAGTATATGGACATTCGTCAGCAAAGTGATGTCTCGACTTTTTAATATGCTGTCTAGGTTTGGCATAGCTTTCCTTCCAAGGAGTAAGCATCTTTTAATTTCATGGCTGCAGTCACTGTCTGCAGTGATTTTGAAACCCGAGAAAATAAAAATCTGTCACTGCTTCCACTTTTTCTGCTTCTATTTGCCATGAAGTGATGGGACCAGATATCATGATTTTAGTTTTTTGAATGTTGAGTTTTAAATCAGCTTTTTCACTCTCTTTTCATCTTCATCAAGAGGCTGTTTAGTTTCTCCTCACTTTCTGCCATTAGAGTGATATTATCTGCACATCTGAAATTGTTGATATTTCTACAGGCAGTCTTGAATCCAGTTTGTGACTCATCCAACTCAGCATTACATATGATGTATTTTGCATATATGCTAAATAATCAGGGTGACAATCTACAGCATTGTTATACACCTTTCCCAATTTTGAACACATCAGTTCTTCCATGTCTGGTTCTGTTGTTTCTGAACCGCATACAGGCTTCTCAGGAGACAAGTAAGGTGGTCTATATTCCCATCCCTTTAAGAATTTCCCAGTTTGCTGTGATCCACACAGCTAAATGTTTTTACATACTCAAAGAACCAGAAATAGATGATTTTCTCAAATTCCCTTGCTTTCTCTGTGATCCAATAAATGTTGGCAATTTGATCTCTGGTTCCTATGCCTTTTCTAAACCCAGCTTGTACATCTGGAGGTTCTCAACTCACAATTGCTGAAGCCTATATTAAAGGATTTTGAGCATTACCTTACTAGCATGTGAAATGAGCATAATTGTACATATTTTGAAGATTGTTTGGCACTGCCTTTCTTTGGGATTGTAATGAAAACTGAATTTTTACAGTCCTGTGCCCACTGTTAAGTGTTCCAATTTTGCTGAAATATTGATCATAGCATTTTAACAGCATCATGTTTTAGGATTTGAAATAGCTCAACTGGATTTCCATCATCTCCACTAGCTTTGTCCATAATAAAGTTTCCTAAGGAAACATTGAGTTCACACTCCCAGACGTTTGGCTCTAGGTAAATGACCACACCATCATGGTTATCTGGGTCATTAAGGCATTTTTGTATAATTCTTTTGTGTATTCTTACCTTACTCTTAATCCCCTCTGGTTTTGTTAGGTCCTTATAAAGTCTGTTGTTTTTCAAGCCCAGCCTTGCATAAAATATTCCTTTGATCTCTTTCTTGAAGAGATCTGGAATCTTTCCCATTCTATTGTTTTCCTCTATTTCTTTGTATTGTTCATTGAAAAAGGCCTTCATATCTCTCCTTGCTATTCCCAGAAATTCTGCATTCAATTGGGTATATCTTTCTTTTTCTCCTTTGCCTTTTGCGTCTTCTCTTTCCTCAGCTCTTTTTAAGCCCTCCTCAGACAACCATTTTGCCTTCTTGCATTTCTTTTTCTATAGGATGGTCTTGATCACCACCTCCAGTACAGTGTTAATGAACTTCTGTTCGTAGTTCTTCAGGCACTCTACCATATCTAATTCCTTGAATCTATTTGTCATCTCCACTCTATAATAAAAAGGGATTGACTTTAGGTAAAGCCTGAATAGCCAGTGGTTTTCCCTACTTTCTTCAATTTAAGCCTGAATTTTACAATAAGGAGCTTATAATCTGAGCCACAATAAGTTCCTGGTCTTGTTTTTGCTGACTGTATTGAGCTTTTCCATATTAAGCTGCAAATATTATTGTCAATTTGATTTCGGTATTGACCATCTGGTGATGTCCATGTATAGAGTCATCTCTTGTGTTGTTGGAAGAGGGTGGTTGCTATGGCCAATATATTCTCTTTACAAAATCCTGTTAACCTTTGCTCTGCTTCATTTTGTACTCCAAGGCCAAACATGCCTTCCAGGTGTCTGTTGACTTCCTACTTTTGCATTCTAATCCCCTATGATGAAAAGGACATCTTTTCTTTTTTTTCTTTTTTTTTTGGGGGGAGGGGGGTGGCGGGGTGGTGGGTATTAGTTTCAGAAAGTCTTGTAGGTCTTCATAGAACTGGACAACTTCAGCATCTTCAGTATTAGCAGATAGGCCATAGACTTGAGTTACTCTGATGTTGAATAGTTTGCCTTGGAGATGAACCAAGATCTTTTTGAGGTTGCACCCAAGTACTACATTTTGGGCTCTCATTGGCTATGAAGGCCACTCCAATCCTTGTAAGGGATTCTTGCCCAGAGTAGTAGATATAATGATAATCTGAATTAAATTTGTCTGTCCCCATCCATTTTAGTTCACTGATTCCTAAAATATCTATGTTCACTTTTGCTATCTCCTGCCTCACTACATGGAATTTACCTTGATTCGTGGACCTCACATTCCATGTTCCTATGCAATATTGTTCTTTACAGCATTGGACTTTATTTTCACCACCAGATACATCCACAATTGAGCATTGTGCCCACTTCATTCTATGTGAAGCTATTGGTAATTTCCCTCTGCTTTTTCCCAGTAGCCTATTGGACACCTTCTAAGCTAGGGATTCATCTTCTAGTGTCATATCTTTTTGCTTATTCATAGTGTTCATGGGGTTCTTGTGCAAGAATACTGGAGTGGTTTGCCATTCCCTCCTCCAATGGACCACATTTTGTCAGAACACTTCACTACAACCAGCCCATCTTAGGTGGCCCTGCAAGACATGGCTTATAGCTTCATTTCATTACACAAGCCTGTTCACCACAACAAGGCTATAAACCATGAAGGAGAACTTACACTTGGTAACAAGTAATAGTTGCTTTTCATTTAAGATAATAATATATGAAAAATGGGATCATTATACAGTAGAAGAATACTCATCAGAGAAAGATACACCATACTTTTAGCCTTTATTTTTATCTTTCTTGGATCCAAAGCAAAACAGGAGATATAATTGATTAGATTTTTATTCGTATTGTTTTTCAAAAGGATCTAGATTAGGAGGATCTAGATTAGAATCGTGATTTAGATAAATAAACTCTTTCCTCCTTTGAATAAAAGGAATTTATCAAGGTTTTTTCTTATACAAGGGCCATTAAGAATTTTTATAACCTTGCAAAATATCTGATGCTGAGGTCCAAATTAATAAGTGCAATATAAATATTCATATCTGATAATTAAATCTTTGGTAAATAGCATATTCTTTAGATGACTTTCCTCAAGTAGTAATTGCTAAAAATAGCTGGAAATTTATAGCAGGAATCTGAGACAGTGATATACAGGTACGTATACTATTTAAAGTCAGGAGCCCTCTGTTTTAGCCCCTGCCATACCTAGCACTTAGATCTTGGGAAGTCGTTTTTTGAGAATAGCATTCGTTCTTGCAAGAATTTGTACTACATTATCCCTAAAATATCTTTGGGTTGTAAATAGTCAATGAGATCTAAGATTTGCTAGGGGAGAAGGATTGCATTCCCAATTGCAGAGAGAATATATATACCTTATGTAAAAGATATACAGATGGCAAAGACAACATTCTGTTACAAAATACAGAAATCCAATTTATACTCTCTTCTGGACACAAAACCACCCCACCCTACAAAGAGACGAGTTCCAGGGAAAAAGAAAACTTTTTTTGAACTCTAGAGATTTTGAATTTGATTAAAACACTACCAACAAAAAGAAATCTTTTCTTTCCAGATTGTTCTGAAATGGTGCAATCTAAAAAAATTGCTAGAATTAATGAAAAAAATATAAAAAGCAACTGAGGGCCTTCCCTGTTGGTCCAGTGCTTAAGAATCCACCTGCCAATGCAGGCGACATGAGTTCAATCCCTAGCCCAGGAAGATCCCACATGCCACGGAGCAACTAAGCCCATGCACCACAGGTACTGAAGCCCACACATCTAAAGCCAATGCTTTTCAACAAGAGAAGTCACCACAATGAGAAGCCCAGGTACCACAACGAGAGTAGATCCCATGTGCCTCAACTGGAGAAGACCCAAGTACAGCAACAAGGAGCTGGGGGAGCCAAAAATAAATACATGAATAAATGAATAAAAATTTTAAGAAAGCAAACCATGTTTAAAGAAGTTAGCATTATTCAAGGAATTATTGCACATAGACTCTCATTTACCTCTAACTATCTATCTACAAATGGGTATAATTTCACGTATTGTTGTTGTTCAGGCACTCAGTCCTGTCTGACTCTGGGATTCCATGGACTGCAGCATGCCAAGTTTCCTTGTCCTTCACTGTGTCCAGAGTTTGTTCAAACTCATGTCCATTGAGTCAATGAGGCCATCCAACCATCTATCTTCTGTTGCCCCCTTCTTCTCATGCCCTCAGTCTTTCCCAGGAACAAGGTATTTCCCAATGAGTCAGCTCTTCACATCAGATGGCCAAAGTATTGGAGCTTGAGCTTCACCATCAGTCCTTCAAATGAGTATTCAGGGTTTATTTCCTTTAGGATTGACTGGTTTGATCTCCCTGATGTCCAAGGAAATTTCAAGAGTCTTCTCCAGCACCACAGTTCTAAAACATCAGTTCTTTGGTGCTCAGCCTTCTTTATGGTCTGACTCACATCTGTACATTCAGTTCAGTTCAGTTCAGTCATTCAGTAGTGTCCGACTCTTTGCGACCCCATGAATTGCAGCATGCCAGGCCTCCCTGTCCATCACCAACTCTCGGAGTTCACTCAGACTCAATCCATCGAGTCAGTGATGCCATCCAGCCATCTCATCCTCTTTCATCCCCTTCTCCTCCTGCCCCCAATCCCTCCCAGCATCAGAGTCTTTTTTTTTTTTTTAAATTTTATTTTATTTTTAAACTTTACATAACTGTATTAGATTTGCCAAATATCAAAATGAATCCGCCACAGGTTTACATGTGTTCCCCATCCTGAACCCTCCTCCCTCCTCCCTCCCCATTCCATCCCTCTGGGTCGTCCCAGTGCACCAGCCCCAAGCATCTAGTATCGTGCATCGAACCTGGACTGGCAACTCATTTCATACATGATATTTTACATGTTTCAATGCCATTCTCCCAAATCTTCCCACCCTCTCCCTCTCCCACAGAGTCTTTTTCAATGAGTCAACTCTTCGCATGAGGTGGCCAAAGTACTGGAGTTTCAACTTCAGCATCATTCCCTCCAAAGAAATCTTAGGGCTGAACTCCTTCAGAATGGACTGGTTGGATTTCCTTGCAGCCCAAGGGACTCTCAAGAGTCTTCTCCAACACCACAGTTCAAAAGTATCAATTCTTCAGCGCTCAGCTTTTTTCACAGTCCAACTCTCACATCCATACATGACCAGTGGAAAAACCATAGCCTTGACTAGACGGACCTTTGTTGGCAAAGTAATGCTCTGCTTTTCACCATATCTTTGAGTATACAGACTTTTGTTGGTGAAGTAATGTCTCTGCTTTTTAATATGCTCTCTAGTTTTGTCATAGCTTTTCTTCCAAGGAGAAAGTGTATTTTAATTTCATGGCTGCAGTCACTTTCTGCAGTGATTTTGGAGCGCAAAAAATAAAATCTGTCACTATTCTTTCCCCATCTATTTGCCATGAAGTGATGAGACCAGATGCCATAATTTTAGTTTTTTTGAATGTTGAGTTTTAAACCAGTTTTTTCACTCTCCTTTCACCTTCATTAGGAGGCTCTTTAGTTCCTCTTCATTTTCTGCCACTAGGGAAGTGTCATCTCTTTATCTGAGTTTATAGATATTTCTGTGAGCAATCTTGATTCCAGTTTGTGATTCATCCAGTCCAGCATTCCACATGATGTTGTTGTTATTGCTGTTGTTCAGTCACTCAGTCATGTCCAACTATTTGAGACCCCATGGACTGCAGCACACCAGGCTTCCCTTTTCCTTGCTATCTTCCAGAGTTTGTTCAAACTCATGCCCACTGAGGCAATGATGCCATCCAACCATCTCATCCTCTGTCTCGTGATGCACTTTGAATATGTTAAATAAGCAGAGTGACAATATACAGCTTTGACATAATCCATTCCCAATTTGGAGCCAGTCCATTGTTCCATGTCTAGTTCTAACTGTTGTTTCTTGACCTGCATACAGGTTTCTTAGGAGGCAGATAAGGTATTCTGGTATTCCCATCTCCTGAAGAATGGCAAATTTTCTAGTTTGATGTGATCCACACAGTCAAAGGTTTTATCATATTCAATGAAGCAGAAGTAGATGAGTTTCTGGAATTCTCTTACTTTTGCTATCACCCCATGGTTGTTGGCCATTTGATCTCTGGTTCCTCTGCTTTTTCTAAATCCAGCTTGTACATCTGGAAATTTTTGGTTTCACATATGGACTATACTATATTTTCAATAAAAGCACCAAAAGCTTCTTCGAAAAAGACAGTAGTTGATTTCAAGCATTATAAATATCAATATGTTAACAACATATTTGGAATATTTAGTGTTTAACATATAATATAATATATTGCAAACTTTATGTTTTAAAAGCATGTAATGAAGAAATATGTACTATCTTTATGAAGTAATTCATTGGACGCTTTATAATAACTAAACTAATAAAAACAAAATTCACAAATACAATTAATTTGGCAGGGACTTATTGGCTTCTTCAAAATGAACCTTGAAAACCTTGAGTTTCAGTCAAGATGTCAATGGTACACAGACTATCTATAGATTATTGATTTATAAACCAAAGTATTTACATTGATTTACTCACTTATTGCCATATTGCAAATAGTTGATTGAAAAAATGAATAGAATGATCTTACTTTTCATCCTGATTATACAGACTTGGTTCAAATTTGTTACAATAATGAAATAGTATACAATTGTTTCCAAATCCACAATAATTTTAAAGCAAACTTAATCTAATTAAAAATGCAAGTACTATTTGGTTTTATTGTCTTAGTATCTATTCCAATAAATCACATACATTAACCCCTTCATTAGCATGTATAACTTATGAAATAGTCCTATAGGCTTTTGTGACTCCTTCTGGAAGGAAAGAATTTGGACAAGCATATAGATAGATATAAATAGAAATTCAAAAACTTTTTCACCCGAGTGACCTAATTCTATAATTTACTATTTCATGTCCTTACAGAGAGAAAATAGTTGATAGTATGTCCTGAGCAATGCCAAGAATGACATCATTAATCAAACTTTATCACAGGGCAGCATTCACACACTATCATCAAAGAAGACATTTTGTTCATTATTGTAATCTTTTCAGTGAAGGGAAGGTACTTCACTTCTCTGTGAACCTGGAATTAAAGCAGCAAGCATTCCCTAACTTGAATAGAAGGCACAGTGCTCTGTGGATATGTCAATGGTATCTAGGAATGCTTCACAGTCAGGGATACTTCTGTGGCAAAAATTAATTCTTGATAACGGGGTAAAACTAATCCAAACAATAGAATTAAATGTTCACTGTACTATAGACAATATCATAGAGGAGAATAGAATGCGTCCTTTAATATAGGACAGAAGGAAGCTCTACCGATTAATAGCTAAGTAGTTTTGGCCAAGAACTTAACTTCTCCATCTACAGTTTTCTTTATACAAAGTGAAAACAATAAAACTAACACCATGTGCACAAAGCAATTAATATTCCAGTTGAGCTATTTCAAATCCTGAAAGATGATGTTGTGAAAGTGCTGCACTCAGTATGCCAGCAAATTCGGAAAACTCAGCAGTGGCCACAGCACTGGAAAAGGTCAGATTTCATTCAAATCCCAAAGAAAGGCAATGCCAAAGAATGCTCAAACTACTGCATAATTGCACTCATCTCACATGCTAGTAAAGTAATGCTCAAAATTCTCCAAGCCAGGCTTCAGAAATATGTTAACCGTGAACTTCCAGATGTTCAAGCTGGTTTTAGAAGAAGCAGAGGAACCAGAGACCAAATTGCCAACATCTTCGGGATCATCAAAAAAGCAAGAGAATTCCAGAAAAACATCTATTTCTGCTTTATTGACTATGCCAAAGCCTTTGACTTTGTGGATCACGATAAACTGTGGGAAACTCTGAAAGATATGGGAATACCAGACCACCTGACCTGCCTCTTGAGAAATTTGTATGCAAGTCAGAAAGCAACAGTTAGAACTGGACATGGAACCACAGACTGGTTCCAAATAGGAAAAGGAGTATGTCAAGGCTGTCTAGCGTCACCCTGCTTATTTAACTTCTATGCAGAGTACATCATGAGAAACGCTGGGCTGGAAGAAGCACAAGCTGGAATCAAGATTGCCAGAAGAAATATCAATAACCTCAGATATGCAGATGACACCACCCTTATGGCAGAAAGGGAAGAGGAACTAAAAAGCCTCTTGATGAAGGTGAAACAGGAGAGTGAAAAAGTTGGCTTAAAACTCAACATGCAGAAAGTGAAGATCATGGCATCTGGTCCCATCACTTCATGGGAAATAGATGGGGAAACAGTGGAAACAGTGTCAGACTTTATTTTTGGGGGCTCCAAAATCACTGCAGATGGTGACTGCAGCCATGAAATTAAAAGATGCTTACTCCTTGGAATAAAAGTTATGACCAGCCTAGATAGCATATTGAAAAGCAGAGACATTACTTTGCCAACAAAGGTCTGTCTAGTCAAGGCTATGGTTTTTCCAGTGGTCATGTATGGATGTGAGAGTTGGACTGTGAAGAAAGCTGAGCGCTGAAGAATTGATGCTTCTGAACTGTGGTGTTGGGGAAGACTCTTGAGAATCCCTTGGACTGCAAAGAGATCCAACCAGTCCATTCTGAAGGAGATCAGCCCTGGGATTTCTTTGGAAGGAATGATGCTAAAGCTGAAACTCCAGTACTTTGGCCACCTCATGCGAAGAGTTGACTCATTGGAAAAGACTCTGATGCTGGGAGGGATTGGGGGCAGGAGGAGAAGGGGACGACAGAGGATGAGATGTTTGGATGGCATCACTGACTCGATGGACTGAGTCTGAGTGAACTCTGGGAGTTGGTGATGGACAGGGAGGCCTGGCGTGCTGCAATTCATGGTGTTGCAAAGAGTCGGACATGACTGTGCGACTGAACTGATCTATAGATTTGGCAGACCATCAGTGATCATCAGTTATTTTATTATTATCTTTCTATTATTTGCCTTGATCAAGTAAGGGAGAGGTTATATAAAAAGGTAGAATTTTTACCCTTCCATTCAGTTCAATCTAACTCATACTGATCTTATTCTTTCCTGAGTGTGGGGGAAAAAAAAAAAAAAAAAAAAAAAAAAAAAACCTAGAGAAACAAAAATGAATAGTAATTCATGCTCAAAGAAAACTAGATAGGTAAGCTAGATATTGCAATTATTGTAATTCAACATCCTTGAAATCAATAACTGTGACTCGCTGCATACTTAGTACTTTCAAAAGTAGCATATAGTCCTTTCTTGATTAAAAAAATATATATTTCAGTGAGACATGAGGTATAATTATTATACAGAAAAGTTTGGAAAGCAAAAGCACAATTCAATATAATAATGTTAAAGATGTCTTCTCAAATGATCTAAAGCTAAAGCTTAAAGTAGGATTATAAATTGCAACTGAGGATAAAGAATACAGATTTCTTAGCATGAGGCACTGCCATTGCAATGCATTAAGACAAGAGGGAACCTGGTTTATTCAGCACACTATCAGTCTGTAGTATGACTTGAGTGGTGCATACCTAAAAAAAGAGTGGTTTGGAAAGATAAGCACCCTTCTCACACTTCTGACTTCATCCTCAGTCACTTCTGTCCTGTTTTTCCTTCATTTTTCCTCATATCACTTACCACTTCCTGTCATTATACTATAAATGTATTTGTTTATTGTCTGGTTCAGCCACTGGAGGGTAAACTTCGTGAAGGTAGGCACATTTTACTATTTTTCTTATTTGTATATCTGCAGTCCCTAGAGCAATTGCCTGACATATAGTAGACACTCAATAAATATTCTTTGAATGGAAAATGAAAGCATAATAGGGACTTGCTTATGAAAGACCTTAAATATATTATTTAGAAAGAAATATCAGGATTGACTTGATATACGTGTAGAGAACAGTTGACAAGTCTGAGACTATTACCTAAGTTTCTGACTAAAGTGAGTGAGTAAATGGCTAATAACTCATTAGTTAAAGAATAAGAGTTAAGGTTTTGTTTTCTTTCATTTTTGAGATGGACTATGGTGTTGTCATATATTATGATTCTCCCAGAGTTGTAGAGAAGAATCCCCTCACCTATCAAAAATTTACAAAGTATTTCCCTCAGATGTACAACAGCATTCTAAATTCACTCTACCATAAGTAATGAAGCTGGCAATAGCACCCCACTCCAGTACTCTTGCCTGGAAAATCCCCTGGACAGAGGAGCCTGGTACGCTGCAGTCCATGGGGTTGCTAAGAGTCGGAAATGACTGAGGGACTTCACTTTCACTTTTCACTTTCATGCATTGGAGAAGGAGATGGCAACCCAATCCGGTATTCTTGCCTGGAGAATCCCAGGGATGGGGGAGCCTGGTGGGCTGCCACCCATGGGGTCGCACAAAGTCAGACACGACTGAAGTGACTTAGCAGGAGTAGCAGCAGCATAGAGCAAACTACTATAACTAATAAAATCTTACATTTTGAGCTTCATCACATAGAAGTCAAAGTGGACAATTAAGGAATTCAAATAACCTGCCACAGAACTGTATATTTGAAATGGGAAACACAATTTTTGCAGTTGAAATTAACTGAGTCTATCCCTGAACCTGGCATGCTGTGCAAGAAATCACTCTTTATTTAGATGATAAACTCAGCATAATTTCCCTACTTAATAAATTTAATAGTGAGTAATCAAATGTACTCATTCTCATTGTCACTGACATGAGTTTACAATTACTTCTTGGAGTTGAGCTTGCCTCAGTGGGATATAAAAATTAGAGTAATCATATGGTGAATACTTAATTCATCTTGTGTGTCTCTACTAAAGACAGAAATTGTCTCACTAACTATATTCAAATCCTTTCCCCAGAAACACCGCAGAAAATTATGTATTGCTATGCTGATGGACAGGGAGGCCTGGCGTGCTGCGATTCATGGGGTCGCAAAGAGTCAGACACGACTGAGCGACTGATCTGATCTGATCTGATTCCTTTTCTCAAGAAATGACAAAAGCAAAATTTTCAAATCAACAAAAATGAATTGTTTTGGCTTTGTGCCTAAAATATAGATCAAATCAATATTGTTTACAGTACACAGTTTGAAATTTGAATACAGTTAACTGATATTTAATATGTTGTGAAACACTTCTGTGTGTTTCATTGCTAATGATGTTTTCATGACTAGTTAATGAGATATATATATCAAACTTCAACTTAGGATATAAGAAATTAATTGATCTTTTAAGAACCAGAATTCTATGTAGAGGATTGGCTATGTTGCATCCTCAACCAAAAAATGACCTTTCAGAGTTAGCTGAGGATTTTCTTTTTTATAAACCAAAAGTATGCCTGTTTCTATCATTTACAGTATAGTTTTCTAAAATGAATTTCACACTTCCTTTAACTCTAAGCTTTTTGAGACTTATTTTAGCTTTTATTAATGATTCAAGAAAGCTGCCATGAAGACTGATCATGAAAACTCGAGCAATTTCCAGGGATAACCTAAGGACTTTCTGAGGTGTAAAGAGCTCTTAGTTCAGACAGCTTGTGACCTCCCTCTGCCCCAGATTGGGAGTTTTTGCACTGTCACATTTTTAGGGCCTCACTAATTTATATATTAAGTCATTTTCATGTCACTATAATTCCACTGAAAATTATTTACTATAGATTCAGAAATTATCTCTAGATTGAACCATAAGACATTTGCTGAAATTTGGTTACTTTAGACTAACAGTAATGTCAGTTTCATTTGACGCCACCTGATATAATGAAAAATATCCTGGATCTTACATAGTTAAGTACAAAATGACAGAAAACGTATTGGACTTAGGGGCTTCCCAGGTGGAACTAGTGGTAAAGAACCTGCCTGCCAATGCACGAGATATAAGAGATGTTGGTTCAATCCCTTGGATTGGAGAGAGCATACCAAGGCAAAAGACTGAGATAGAGTACCACCCATCAGGTTACTGCAACTGCAAAGAGGCAAGTTTATTAGTGATATCTGAGAGTGAGGGTTGATGAGGTCAGAGATGTGGCAGAGTACCATATAAAGAGTCAATTGGAAGCTTTAGAACTGTGAGTAACATGATCTGACTTGCTTGCTATGAAGAGTTGGAAGAAGGCAAAGGCAGAGCATGGGAACTTGTAAGGACATAACTGTAATAATCCAAATGAGAGGAGATACTTTTTTGACAGTGGATACAGAAAGAAATGGTCAGATTCTTGACATATTTTAAAGATAGCACTGACAGAATATGTTACATCATGAAATGTGTTTGTGAAAGAGAAGAGTTGATGATGACTTGTTTAAAGGCCTTCACAACACAGCTTCAACCTTCCTTTCTAATTTTATCACCTGCTCTCCTATTCACTAAAAGTGCAGTGAAAAATTCCCTAGATGGAAAATAGAAGGCTTAAGTTCAAACTGTATCTCTGCCACTTTATTAGTGTAATGATTTGATATAAATCAAATAATTATCTTTATTGCTGTTTCTTCACTTACAAGGCAGAGATAATAATACTAACTGGTCAATATCAAAATCAGATTGATTATATTCTTTGTAGCCAAAGATGGGGAAGTTGTATACAGTCAGCAAAAACAAGACCTGGGGCTGCCTTGGGCTCAGACCATCATCAGTGCCTCATAGCAAAATTCAGGCTTAAACTAAGAAAGCAGGGAAAGTCACTAGGCCCATCAGGTATGACTTAAATCAAATCCCCTGTGAATACAGTGGAGGTGACAAATAGATTCAAGGGATTAGATCTAGTAAACAAAGTACCTGAAGAACTATGGACAGAGGTACATAATATTGTATAGGAGGCAGTGACCAAAACCATCCCAAAGAAAAAGAAAGGCAAAAAGGCAAAGTAGTTGTTTAAGGAAGCTTTTCAAAAAGCTGAAGAAAGAAAAGAAGTGAAAAGCAAGTACACCCAACTAAATTAAGGAGACAAGAAGGCCTTCTTCAATGAACAGTGCAAAGAAATAGAGGATAACAACAGAAAGAGTAAGACTAGAGATCTCTTCAACAATATTGGAAATATTGAAGGAACATTTCATCCAAAGATGGGCACAGTAAAGGACAGAAACAGTAAAGACCTAATAGAAGCATAAGAAATCAAGAAGATATTTTAAAAATACACAGAAGAACTGTATGAAAAAGACCTTAATCTCAATGACCCAGATAACCACGGTTGTGTTGTCTCTCACCCAGAGCCAGACATTCTGCAATATGAAGTCAAGTAAGGCTTAGGAAGCACTGCTGCCAATAAAGCTAGTGGAGGTAATGGAATCCCCACAGAGTTATTTAAAATCCTAAAAGATATGCTATTAAAGTGCTGCATTCATTATGTCAGCAAATTTGTAAAACTCTGCAGTGGCCACAGAATTGGAAAAAATCAATCCTCATCCCAATTCCCAAGAAGGACAGTACTAAAAAAATATGCAAACCACTGGACAATTGCACTTATCTCCTATGCTAGTAAGGTTATGCTCAAAATCCTCCAAGCTAGGCTTCAGCATTACATGAATGAAGAATTACTAGATGTTCAAGCTGAGTTTAGAAAAGGAAGAGGAACCAGAGGTCAAATTTCCAACATTCACTAGATCATAGAGAAAACAAGGGAATTCCACAAACACATCTACCTCTCTTCCACTGGGTCTTCCCTGGTGGCTCAGAGGGTAAAGCATCTGCCTGCAATGCAGGAGACCCGGGTTCAACCCCTGGGTTGGGAAGATCCCCTAAAGTAGGAAATGGCAACTCACTCTGGTACTCTTACTGGAAAAATCCCATGAATGAAGAAGCCTGGTAGGCTACAGACAATGGGGTCGCAAAGAGTCCGACAGGACTGAGTGACTTCACTTTCACTTTCTCTTTCATTGACTATGCTGTATGGACCATAACCACGGTGTAAAACTCTTAAAGAGATGGGACTACCAGACCATCTTACCTGTCTCCTGAGAAATCTGTATGCATGTCAAGAAGCAACAATTAGAACCCTGTATGGAACAACTGATTGGTTGAGGATTGAGAAAGGCATAAGAAAAGACTGTCTATTATCACCCTGTTTATTTAACTTATACACAGGACACATTATCTGAAATGCCAGGTTGAATGAATTAAAAGCTGGAATCAAGATGGTCAGGAGAAATATCAACAACCTCAGATATGTGGAGGATACCACCCTAATGGTAGAATATGAAGAGGAACTAAAGAGCCTCTTGATGAGGGTGAAGGAGAAAAGTGAAAAAGCTGGCTTAAAACTTAATATTAAAAAAAAACTAAGATCATGGCATCCAGTTCCATCACTTCATGCTAAATAGAAGGGGGAAAGGTGGAAATAGTGACAGATTTCCTCTTATTGGGCTCTAAAATCACTGTGGATGTAGCCATGAATTAGAAGATGATTGCTCCTTGGCAGGAAAGTCTGTATAGTCAAGGCTTTGATCTTTCCAGTAGTCATGTATGGATGGATATGAGAGCTGGACAATAAAGATGGCACAGCACCAAATAATTGATGCTTTTGAACTGTGATGCTGAAGAAGACTCCTGAGAGTCCCTTGGAAAGCAAGAAGAGCAAACCAGTCAATCCTAAAGGAAATCAACCATGAATATTCTTTGGAAGGACAGGTGCTGAAGCTGAAACTCCAATACTTTGGCCAACTGATTCTGGAAAAGATTGAAGGCAGAAGAATAGGGTGACAGAGGATGAGGTGATTGGATGTCATCACTGATTCAATGGACATCAACTTGATAAAGCTTCAGGAGATGGGGAGCGACAGGGAAGCCTGGTGTGCTGCAGTCCATGGACTTGTGAAGAGTTAGACATAACTTGGAGACTGAACAACAACAATAAAACCTACTTCACAGGGCTTTTATGGGATCCAATTGTATTGTAAAATGATAATAAAACAGAAAACTAGTCTATTGAATATTGATAATTTATTAAACATTCTTTAAGTTTCTTGCCTCTCTGTCTTTGCCTTATGCTGTAGTAGTTCATTTTTCTTCACCATCTCCACCCATTAAATCCTGTCCTCCAAGAATCAAACCATAGTACAGGTCATTCTCTTTGCAGTGAAGTCCTCTCTGAGGGGCTTTATTACTCCTTTCAATTCAACACTCTGCTTTCCGAAAGTGTTAGTGTATAACTTTAACATGCAAGATTAAGTCTTAAGTAGTTTAAATGCTTAATATGAGAAAAACATTATTCAGGTAACTTTTAATTCATAAATTTATATTATAATCTCATTATGAAGACAATCATTGCATTTTATGCAAATTTGAATTGCAAACTTTATATATTGTGATATTAAAAATAGGTAAAATCAGAATTTTGAATTTTTATAGTATGCTGTAAATATAGATAAAATCTCAACTTAGCAAATTATGCTAGATATTTATTTTTTAGAAAGTTAATCTGTAGTTAGATTTTTAAATTATGCAATTTGCAAGAATGTTTTTCTAGCATAAAGAGAGATTTCATTATATTATAAAAAGATACTGATAAATATCCCTAGTGCTGAGGAAGTAAAAATGATAGAGATAAACCTTAACAACTACCCAATTATTCTTAGGGAATATTCAAAATCTACAGAGATTGTGTCTAGAAAAATTGATGTTAATAGTAAGAGAGAAAAATGGGTTGCTTAAATCTTTGGCTGATTAAGGATGTGACTGTAAACACCATATCATTAGAAGTTATTTGACATCTGAAATCAATTAGAAAAATACTTGCATCTTCAGAAGATTAAAAAGACCTAGGAGTTTCTTCCAAAAACAAATAAAATTACTACCAGTAGAACAGATTTTCATTATGCTCAAATATCCCTTCTCATTATTTCTTATGTTACACAATAACCAAGTTGATTTACTCTTCCACTTTAATCTGAACCTACTCGTCTTATTACCTCTTAGCTGAATTACTTCATTTTGGACCCCAGACTGGTTTTCCCATTTTTGTGTTACCTCCATTGTATTCTTCACACCTTAGTTAAACGATCCCTCTAAAATACATTCAATTTTGTTCATCTCTCTTTTTTCAGGAATTTATTTATTTATTTATTTATTTTCACTACACTGGGTCTTTGTTGCTGCATGTGGGCTACATGCTAGTTGCAGTGTGTGGCTTTTCTTTTTTTTTAATTTTCAAAATTTTAGTATTGGAGTATAATTTCTTTACAATGTTGTGTTTCTGTTAGTTAAAGCTCCTCCCATGTTCTGTTCTATTATTTTCTTTTTTTAATTAATTTATTTTTTATTGAAAGATAATTGCTTTACAGAATTTTACTGTTTTCTGTCAAACCTCCACATGAATCAGCCATAGGTATACATATACCCCCTTCCTTTTGAACCTCCCTCCCATCTCCCTCCCCATTCCACCTCTCTAAGTTGACACAGAGTCCCTGCTTCAGTTTCCTGAGCCATATAGCAAATTCCCATTGGTTATCTATTTTACATATGGTAATATAAGTTTCCATGTTACTCTTTCCAAACATCTCACCCTCTTCTCCCCTCTCCCTATGTCCATAAGTCTATTCTCTATGTCTGTTTCTCCATTGTTGCCCTGTAAATAAATTCTTCAGTAAAATTCTTCTAGATTTTGTATATATGTGCTAGAATACAATATTTATTTTTCTCTTTTTGACTCATTTCACTCTGTATAAATGGTTCTAGGTTCATCAACCTCATTAGAACTGACTCAAATGTGTTCCTTTTTATGGCTGAGTAATATTTTATTGTGTATATACGCCACAGCTTCTTTATTCATTCATCTGTCAATGGACATCTAGGTTGCTTCCATGTTCTAGCTATTGTAAATAGTGCTGCAATGAAAACTGGGATACATGTGTCTCTTTCGATTTTAGTGTCCTCAGGGTATATGCCTAGGAGTGAGAATGCTGGGTCATATGGTGGTTTTATAATTAGTTTTTAAGGAATCTCCATACTGTTTTTCATAGTTGCTGTACCAATTTACATTCCCACCAACAGTGAAAGACTGTTCCCTTTTCTCCACACTCTTTCCAGCATTTATTGTTCGTAGACATTTTGGTGAGGGCCATTCTGACCAGTGTGAGATGATATCTCATTGTAGCTTTGATTTGCGCTTCTATAATAATGAGCAGGGGACAGGAATCAACACCATCCCCAAGAAAGAAATGCAAAAGAGCAAAGTGTCTAAGGAGGCCTTACAAATAACTGTGAAAAGAAGAGAAGTGAAAAGCAAAGAAGAAAAGGAAAGATATACCCATTTGAATTCAGAGTTTCAAAGAATAGCAAGGAGAGATAAGAAAGCCTTCCTCAGTGATCAATGCAAAGAAATAGAGGAAAACAATAGAATGAGAAAGACTAGAGATCTCTTCAAGAAAATTAGAGAAACCAAGGGACTATTTCATGCAAAATGGGCTCAATAAAGGAAAGAAATGGTATAGTCTTAACAGAAGCAGAAGATATTAAGAAGAGGTGGCAAGAATACACAGAAGAACTATACCAAAAAGATCTTCATGACCCAGATAATCATGATGGTGTGATTACTCACAATCACCTAGAGTTAGACATCCTGGAATGTGAAGTCAAATGGGCCTTAGAAAGCATCACTACGAACAAAGCTAGTGGAGATGATGGAATTCCAGTTGAGCTATTTCAAATCCTAAAAGATGACGCTGTGAAAGGGCTGCATTCAATATGTCAGCAAATTTGGAAAATGCAGCAGTGGCCACAGGACTGGAAAAGGTCAGTTTTCATTACAACACCAAAGAAAGGCAATGCCATAAACTGCTTAAACTACCACACAATTGCACTCATCTCACAAGCTAGCAAAGTAATGCTCAAAATTCTCCAAGCCAGGCTTCAGCAATACGTGAGCCGTGAACTTCAAAATGTTTAAGCTGGTTTTAGAAAAGGCAGAGGAACCAGAGATCAAATTGCCAACATCTGCTGGATCATTGAAAAAGCAAGAGAGTTCCAGAAAAACATCTATTTCTGCTTTATTGACTATGCCAAAGCCTTTGACTGTGTGGATCACAATAAACTGTGGAAAATTCTGAAAGAGATGGGAATACCAGATCACTTGATCTGCCTCTTGAGAAACCTATATGCAGGTCAGGAAGCAAGAGTTAGAACTGGACATGGAACCACAGACTGGTTCCAAATAGGGAAAGGAGTACATCAAGGCTGTCTATTGTCACCCTGCTTATTTAACTTCTATGCAGAGTACATCATGAGAAACGCTGGGCTGGATGAAGCACAAGCTGGAATCAAGATTGCTGGGAGAAATCTCAATAACCTCAGATATGCAGATGACACCACACTTATGGCAGAAAGTGAAAAATAACCAAAGAACCTCTTGATGAAGGTGAAACAGGAGAGTGAAAAAGTTGGCTTAAACCTCAACATTCAGAAAACTAAGATCATGGCATCCCATCATATCATGGCAAATAAATGGGAAAACAGTGGCTGACTTTATTTTGGGGGACTCCAAAATCCTTGCAGATGATGATTGCAGCCATGAAATTAAAGGACACTTACTCCTTGGAAGGAATGTTATGACCAACCTAGACAGCATATTAAAAAGCAGAGACATTACTTTGCCAACAAAGTTCCATCTAGTTGAGGCTATGGTTTTTCCAGTGGTCATGTATGGATGTGAGAGTTGGACTATAAAGAAAACTGAAAGCTGAAGAATTGATATTTTTGAACTGTGGTGCTGGAGAAGGCTCTTGAGAGTCCCTTGGGCTGCAAGGAGATCCAACCAGTCCATCCTAAAGGATATCAGTCCTGAGTGTTCATTGGAAGGACTGATGCTGAAGCTGAAACTCCAATACTTTGGCCACTTCATGCGAAAAGCTGACTCATTTGAAAAGATCCTGATGCTGTGAAAGATTGAGGGCAGGAGGAGAAGGGGATGACAGAGGATGAGATGGTTGGATGACATCACTGACTCAATGCACATGGGTTTGGGTGGACTCCGGGAGTTTGTGATGGACAGGGAGGCCTGGCGTGCTGCAGTTCATGGGATCATAAAGAGTCGGACACCACTGAGCAACTGAACTGAACTGAAGAATGAGTGATGCTGAGCATCTTTTTATGTGGTTGTTAGCCATCTGTATATCTGCTTTGGCAAAATGTCTGTTTAGGTGTTTTTCTCACTTTTTAATTGGCTTTTTTTTTTTTTTTTCTGGTATTGAGTTGTATGAGCTGCTTGTATATTTTGGAAATTAATCCTTTATCAGTTGTTTTAGTTGTTATTATTTTCTTCCATTATGTGGGTTTTCTTTTCACCTTGCTTATAGTTTCCTTTGCTGTGTGAAAGCCTTTAAGTTTAATCAGGTCCCACTTGCTTACTTTCATTTTTATTTCCATTACTCTAGGAGTTGGGTCATAGAAGATCTTGCTTTGATTTATGTCATCGAGTGTTCTGCCTTGTTTTCCTCTAAGAGTTTTATAGTTTCTGGTCTTCCAATTTGGTCTTTAATCCATTTTGAGTTTATCTTTGTGTATGGTGTTAGGAAGTGTTCTAATTTCATTCTTTTGCATGTAGCTGTCCAGTTTTCCCCAGAGAAGGCAATGGCAACCCACTCCAGTACTCTTGCCTGGATAATCCCCTGGACGGAGGAGCCTGGTACCTCGTACGCTGCAGTCCATGGGGTTTCTAGGAGGCAGACACAACTTAGCGACTACACTTTGACTTTTCACTTTCATGCATTGGAGAAGGAAATGGCAACCCACTCCAGTGTTCTTGCCTGGAGAATCCCAGGGATGGGTGAGCCTGGTGGGCTGCCGTCTATGGGGTCGCACAGAGTCGGACACGACTGAAGAAGCGACTTAGCAGCAGCAGTCCAGTTTCCCAGCACCATTTATTGAAAAGGCTGTTTTCACCCCTTTGTATATTCTTGCCTCCTTTGTCACAAATACGGTACCCATAGGAGCATGGGTTGATCTCTGGGCTTTCTATCTTGTTCCATTTGTCTATATTTCTGTTTTTGTGCCAGTATCATACTGTCTTGATGAATGTAGCTTTGTAGTATAACCTGAAGTTAGAAAGCTTGATTCCTCCAGCTCCATTCCTCTTTCTCAAGACTGTGTTGGTTATTCAGGGTCTATCTATATGGCCTTTACTATGTTGAGGTAGATTCCTTCTATGCCCATTTTTGGAAGAGTTTTAATCATAGATAGGTTCTGAATTTTGCCAAAGGCTTTTTCTGCATCTGTTGAAATGATCATATGGTTTTTATCTTTCAGTTTGTTAATCTGGTCTATCATATTGTTTGATTTCCATATATTGAAGAATCCTTGCATCTCTAGAATAAATCCAACTTGATCATGGTGTATGAGCTTTTTGATGTGTTGCTGAATTCTGTTTGCTAAAATTTTTTTTAGGATTTTTGCATCTATGTTCAACAGTGATATTAGCATGTAGTTTTCATTTTTTGTGTTGTCTTTCTCTGGTTTTGGTATCAGGATGATGGTGGCCTCATAGAATGAATTTGGAAATGTTCCTTCCTCTGCAACTTTTTGAAAGAGTTTTAGAAGGATAGGCACAAGCTCTTTTCTAAATGTTTGATAGAATTCTCCTGTGAAGCCATCTGGTCCTGGGCTTTTGTTTTTAGGGAGATTTTTTTATCACAATTCTTTTATCACAATTTCAATGCTCATAATTGGGTTGTTTATAGTTTCTATTTCTTCCTGGTTCAGTCTTGAAAGATTGAACTTTTCTAAGAATCTGTCCATATCTTCCAGGTTATCTATTTTATTGCCATATACATCTGAAATCAATTACATGTGTTCCCCACCCTGAACCCTCCTCCCTCCTCCCTCCCTATACCATCCCTCTGGGTCGTCCCAGTGCACTAGCCCCAAGCATCCAGTATCGTGCATCGAACCTGGACTGGCAACTCGCTTCATACATGATATTTTACATGTTTCAATGCCATTCTCCCAAATCTTCCCACCCTCTCCCTCTCCCACAGAGTCCATAAGACTGTTCTATACATCAGTGTCTCTTTTGCTGTCTTGTACACAGGGTTATTGTTACCATCTAATTTTGCTTATTTGATTCTTCTTTCTTTTATTCTTGATGAGTCTGGCTAAGGGTTTATCAATTTTGTTTATCTTATCAAAGAACCAGCTTTTAGTTTTATTAATCTTTACTATTGTTTCTTTCATTTTTCATTTATTTCTGTTCAGATCTTTATGATTTCTTTTCTTCTACTAATTTTGGTTCTTCTCCTCCTCCTCCTCCTCCTCCTCCTCCTCCTTCTTCTTCCAGTTGCTTTGGGTGTAAAGTTAGGTTTTCTAGTCGATGTTTTTCTTGTTTCTTTAGGTAGGATTGTATTGCTATAAACTTCCCTCTTAGAACTGCTTTTGCTGCATCCCATAGGTTTTGAGTTGTTGTGTTCTCAATGTCATTTGTTTCTAGAGATGTTTTATTTCTTCAGTAACCTGTTGGTTATTTAGAAATGTGTGTTTGTCTTTCTTACAGTTTTATTCTTGTAATTGATATCTAGTCTCATAGTGTTGTGGTCAGAGAAGATGCTTGATATTTCAATTTTCTTAAATTTACTAATTTGTAACTCAAGATGTGGTCTATCCTGGAGAATGTTCCATGTGCACTTGAAAAGATGTATTCTTCTGCATTTGAATGGAATGTCCTGAAGATATCAATGAGATCCAGCTCATCCAATGTATCATTTAATACTTGTGTTTCCTTATTAATTTTCTGTTTTGTTGATCTGTGCATTGATGTGAGTGGGGTGTTAAAATCTCCTACTATTATTGTGCTTTTGTCAATTTCTCCTTTTATGTCTTTTAGTGTTTTTCTTATGTATTGTGGTGTTCCTATGTTGGATGCATAGATATTTACAATTTTTATGGCTTCCTCTTGGATTGATCCCCTGATCATTATGTAGTGTCCTTCCTTATCTCTTGTAATCTTCTTTATTTTAAGGTTTATTTTGTCTGATATGAGGATTGGTACTCCAGCTTTCTTTTGGTTCCCATTTGCATGAAATATATTTTTCCATCCTCTCACTTTCAGTCTATATGTGTCTTGAAGTCTGAAGTGGGTTTCTTGTAGACAGCATATATATGGGTCTTGTTTTTTGTATCCATTCAGCCAGTCTGTGTCTTTTGGTTGGAGCATTTATTTCATTTACATTTAAGGTAATTATTGATATATATGTTCCTATTGCCATTTTCTAATTGTTTGGGGTTGATTTTGTAGATCTTTTATCCTCTGTTGTATTTCTTGACTATAGAAGTCCACTTAACATTTGTTGTAAAGCTGGTTTCATGGCACTGAATTCCTTTTGCTTGTCTGAAAAGCTGTTTATTTCTCCATCAATTTTGAATGAGATCCTTGCCTGGTACAGTAATCTTGGTTGTATATTTTTTCCTTTCAGTTCTTTAAATATATCCTGCCATTCCCATCTGGCCTGCAGAGTTTCTGCTGAAAGATCAGCTGTTAAGCTTATGGGGTTTTCCTTGTTTGTTACTTTTTCCTCCCCCTGTTGCTTTTCATATTCTTTCTTGGTGTTTAGTCTTTGTTAGTTTGATTAGTATGTGTCTTGGAGTGTTTCTCCTTGGGTTTATCCTATATGGTACTCTTTATGCCTCTTGGACTTGATTGGCTATCTCTTTTTCTATGTTGGAGAAATTTTCAAATATAATCTCTTCAAAAATTTTCTCATACCCTTTCTTTCTTCTGGGACCCCTATAATTCTAAGGTTGGTGCAGTTTGATATGGTCCTGGAGGTCTCTGAGACTGTCTTCAGCTCTTTTGATTCTTTTTAATTTATTCTGCTCTTCAGTAGTTATTTCCACCATTTTATCTTCCAGTTCCTTGAATCGTTCTTCTGCTTCAGATATTCTACTGTTGATTCCTTCTAGAGTATTTTTAATTTCAGTAATTGTGTTATTTGTCTCTGTATGCTTATTCTTTAATTCTCTAGGTCTTTGTTGATTTTTGGATTTTCTCCATTTAGTTTTCATGGTTTTTTATGATCTTTGCTATCATTATTCTAAATTCTTTCTCAGGTAATATTCCTATTTACTCTTAATTTATTTGGACTTCTGGTGTTTCTAGTTTGTTCCTTCATTTGTGCAGTATTTCCTTGCCTTTTCTTTTCTTTTCTTTAAAGTTATTGTGCTTGAGGTCTCCTTTTCTCAGGCTTCAAGGAAAGTTGAGTCCTTTTCTTGAAGAAGGTTGAATTCTTTCTTTCTTTTGGTTTTTGCCCTCCTAAGGTTGGTCCAGTGGTTTGTGTGAGCTTCATATAGGGTGAAATTTGTGCTGAGTTTTTGTTTGTTTGTTTGTTTTTCCCCTGAAGGGCAAGACTGAGTGAGGTGGTACTCCTGTCTGATGATGATTGGGTTTGTATTTTTGCTTTGTTTGCTGTTTAGATGAGGTATCCTGCGTGGGGTGCTACTGGTGGTTGGGTGGTGCCAGGTCTTGTATTCAAATGGTTTCGTTTTTTGTGAGTTCTCGCTATCTAATACTCCCTAGGGTTAGTTCTCTGGTAGTCTAGGGTCTTGGAGTCAGTGCTCCAACTCCAAAGGTTCAGGGTTTGATCTCTGGTCAGGAATGAAGATTCCACAAGTGGTTTGTTATGGCATTAAGGGAGAATAAAACAAATACCCAAAAATGAGAAACCAAAGTTGAACCCCAGACCAATGGAAGTTACAAAATCATGAAAATAATAATTAAAATAGTGGAATATACACATATACATATACACCCATGAGCAAAGTGAGAACAGTCGAACAAAAATAAAGTACAGTAGATTGATCTGCTGAACAAAGGAAATCAAAAGTTATATTTACCAGTTAAGGATAAAACTAACTTAAGCACAAACTGGAAAACAGAACTAAAGCAAGGTGCCAAGTGGGGAATACAGCAATGAAAACAAAACTAACAAATATGTTGAGAGGAAAGGAAAGAAAGAAAGAATAGATATGCAAAGTTAAATGGAGCTAGATAAAGAAGATTTATAAACATTAAAGATTAATTGCAAGAAGAAAAGAACAGTAAGAAAGGCAACCAAGGAATAAATGTAGAAAAAAAAATATAATAGGTTTAAAAAAATTAAAATTGTAAAAAAGAGAAAAAAAAATGGAAGAAGAAAGAAAAAAGTGGGGGAGGGGGAGGAAAACTCTACAGAACAGTAAAAGCCCAATGTAGAGGCAGAGGTTTATAACAACAATAGAAAATGTGACTAAATATACACATATACATATACACCCATAAGCAAAATCAACACAGTCCAACAAAAATTAAGTAGAATAGATTGACCCAGAAAACAAAACTAAAAATTATATTGATCAGAACAAAACTAATTAAAGCACAAACTGGGAAACAAAACTAAATCAAGGTACTAATTGGAGAAAAAAAACAATGAAAATAACACTAACAAATATTTTGAAAGGAAAGTAGAGAAAGAAAAGAAAGAAAGAATATAAATGCAAAGTTAAATAAAGGTTGATAAAGAAGATTTAAAATCACTGCAGATGGTGACTGCAGCCATGAAATTAAAAGACTCTTACTCCTAGGAAGGAACGTTATGACCAACCTAGACAGCATATAAAAAGCAGAGACATTACTTTGCCAACAAAGATCCATCTAGTTGAGGCTATGGTTTTTCCAGTAGTCATATATGGATGTGAGAGTTGGACTATAAAGAAAACTGAGCACCAAAGAATTGATGCTTTTGAACTGTGGTGTTGAAGAAGACTCTTGAGAGTCCCTTGGACTGCAAGGAGATCCAACCAGTCCATCCTAAAGGAGATCAGTCCTGAGTGTTCATTGGAAGGACTGATGTTGAAGTTGAAACTCCAATACTTTGGCCACCTGATGTGAAGAGCTGACTCATTTGAAAAGACTCTGATGCCGGGAAAGATTGAGGGCAGGAGGAGAAGAGGACGACAGAGGATGAGATGGTTGGATGGCATCACTGACTCAATGGAGATGAATTTCAGTAAACTCTGGGAGTTAATGATGGGTGAGAGGCCTGGCTTGGTGTGGTCCATGGGGTCCTAAAGAGTTGGACACGACTAAGCGACTGAACTGAACTGATATACATTAAAGGGGAAAAGAATAGTAGGAAAAGGAAACAAAGGAATAAATGTAGAAATAACAACAATAGGTTTAATAAATTAAAAAAGAAAAAAAGAGGAAAACTCCACAAAACTGCAAAAACCCAATATAGAGGCAGAGATTTATGACAACAATAAAAAATGTAACTGAGGAAAACAAGAAGGCTCAAAAGCTTAATTGTATTTCTTAGTTCCAATAAAATTAACTACAATAGAGGAGGAAAACAAGAAGGAAAAAAAAATCCAAAGAATCTACAGAAGAATTCAAAAAATAAGAATAATGAATGTTTTTCTTGAGTCACTGTTGTGACTCAAGAAAGTGACTCCTAGTCCCTTTCCAGCGCTAGGAATCACAGTTCACCTTAGTCCCTAGGATGCCCTCCAATGCTGTGCTGTGGGGGCAGCTCAGACTCTAATCTGTTCCTACTCCTGTGTGTTCTTTCCTCTAATGTCCACAGTTATCAAAGCTAGTGCGTTTTCATTTATGGGAGCTCTTGATTGCCTTTTATATATTCCATAGACAGAGTCTGCCTAGTAGATTGTGTCCATTTAATCTGCAGCTTGTACCACTAGTCGGAAGGTTTAGGGTATTCTTCCTTAGCCACACCACTCCTGGGTTTCAATTGTGGTTTTATTTCTACCTCTGCATGTGGGTCATCCACTGGGGTTTAGCTCTTCAGGCTGCCCTGAAGGGTTTGTGTTTGCTCCTGTGAGGGCCAGGTGTGGAGGTGGTGCAGCTGCTTGGGTCGCAGGGGTTCTGGCAGCACAGGTATTCAGGGGGATTGGCAGCTAGGGTAGTAGGAAATATAGTGCTCTAGAAGGATATGGCAACCAGTATTGGTCAATACACTCCAGTATTCTTGCCTGGAGAACCCCCCCCCCTCCCCCGACAGAGAAGCCTGGCAGGCCACAGTCTACAGGGTTGCAAAGAGTCAGATATTACTGAAGTAATCCTGTGTGCATAAACACAAGACTTTTCTTTCTTTCTTTCTTTCTTTCTTTTTTTTTTTTTTTTTTTTTTTTTTTTTTTTTTTGGTCTGTAGCAGCTCTGCTCCAGTAAGAGTACTCAACTCTTACTGGAAGGTGAAGGTGGTGCAGCTGCTTGGCTTGCAGGGACCCTGGTGGCACCAAGTGTGCTGGGACACAGACACAGACTGCCTCCGTGGCAGGAGTTATGGCCCTATCAGAGTCTTTTTTCAAGCCTCTTGTAACTGGTGATCGGGAAAGGCAATGGACCCCACTCCAGTACTCTTGCCTGGAAAATCCCATGGACAGAGGAGCCTGGTAGGCTGCAGTCCATGGGGTCGCTAAGAGTCAGACACGACTGATGAATTTCACTTTCACTTTTCTCTTTCATGCATTGGAAAAGGGAATGGCAACCCACTCCAGTATTCTTGCATGGAGAATCCTAAAGATGGGGGAGCCTGGTGGGCTGCCATCTATGGGGTCGCACAGAATCAGACACGACTGAAGCGACTTAGCAGCAGTAGCAGCAACTGGTGATCAGAAGGACTCTTAGGCCAGTTGCTCACCATAGCTCTGCCTGTTCAGGCCTTTCCTTTTTATTTTTTATTTTTTTTAATGGAGGATAATCACTCTACAATGTTGTGTTGGTTTTTACCATATAGCAACCTAAAGGTGTGTGGGCTTCTCTTTGTGGTGGCTTCTGTTGTTGCAGAGCATGGGCTCTACACACTTGAACATCATTGGTTGCAACACATGGGATTAGCAGTTGCATCACATGGGTCCTAGAATGTGCAAGCTTCAGTAGTTGTGGCACAGGGACCAGCTGCTTTGTGGCATGTGAGATCCTCTCATACCAAAAGATTGTTGTTGAGCCATGAACTACGCCAGGATTATTGGCCCCCAGAGGAGAGGAATTCAATCTGGGACCAGTGACAAGGCTTGATCACTCAGAGCTTTTGTGTAATAAAGTTTTATTAAAGTATAAAAGAGATAGAGAAGGCTTCTGACATAGACATCAGAAGGCGGCAGAAAGAATGCCCCCCTGCTAGTCTTAAGCAGGAAGTTACATACCTACTAGCAGGCTGCTAATTAGAGAAAGGAAATGTCTCAGAACTCAGACAGTGGCACGAGGCCCCTCACCCACATCATGTATTTTCAGATAACGTTGACACAAGATGAGTCATCCCGGGGCCATAAAACGATTGACATGAATCTTGCAAAAAGGCAGGTTTCCAAGCAAATACATAGCCTCATTGATATAGATTAGGAGAACAATTGTATGAGTAAAATGTACTGGTTTGTTGAGCCATTATTGGTTCTGAGTCTTAGGTGGAACCAACTTGAAGAAAGACAGAGTTCAGGGAAAATATATAGTTCATTAATATAGCTTATGAAAAACATTTCCGTATGAAAAATGCATTAGTTAGCTCAAGGTTTGAGAAACGTTAAGTTTAGGTGGAACCAGGTTTCGTCGTGGCAACACAGAATTGCAAAGGGAAAAAATTTGACACTTGTAGTTTGTTTCCTTCTGCCACTTAAGAGAGAGATAAAAAACGTCTGACATTTGCAGCCTATTTCTTCTGTTTGGGGGCCTCTAATTTTCCTGCCTGTTACCCTTTCAAAACCAGGGACCCAATCTGCATCCCCCACACCTGCAGGCAAACCCTCAACACTGGACCTCCAGGGAAGTCCTGTCAAACTCTTCTTAAAGTCCATGAGAAATAAAGGCCAAATTTTACAATATGATAAAGAATGTCCTTGTGTGATGTCCCTTGCTTGATTATCTCTCCAGTCTTTGAAGTTCTTCCCACCAATTTTCCACACATCTTCCTTGCTTTCCCAAACACACAAGATAATCTGAAGTATTTGAAGTTCCTAAATGTGACCTGCCATGCTCCTTCTGAGCCTTCTGACATCCTGATTCCCTTCTATGAATTTCCCATTAATTTATTTCTGCATTCAGACAACTCTTTGCTGAATATCTACTGAGAACCAATAGACTATGTACAGAGCAAAGAAATATTACTTTCATGGAGCCTACAAGATGGGCGGGGGGGAGAGGGAAGACTAATCAGATTATCATTCAAATATATGTTTAGACTGGTTAAAAAATCTCTGAAAGAAATGTACGGAAAGCTATAAGAGGTTATATGAGGGGGAAGTGACCTAGTTAGAATATAAGTGATATCTGAGATGAGATCTGAAAGATGAAGAGAAGACAAAAGTGGAAGGAAGGAAGTCTTTTAAAGGGAGCACTAACTACTATGTGCAAAGGCACTGAAATACATACGACTTTTTATAACATCTGAGGGAGGCAATGTTGCTAGAGGGTAGAAAGCAAGGAAAGTAGTGGTACAAAATGAAACTACAAAGAGAGGGAGGAGTCACGTATGACCAGATTTTGGTTTGCTTCATGAAAGAATAGGAAAACATTGAAAGATTCATTCAAAGAAGTACCATAGATTTTGCAGTTAAAAATGAAGTAGACAAACATCAGTCTAGTTGCCATGTAAACAAGTGAAATAAAATACTCCAGTGATCTAGTTCTAGAAAAGCCCAAGAGAAATAAGAAAAAATACATGTCTGAGAGAAGTTCAGTGCCTGGACCTGTGACAAATAGTTGAAAATATTTGCTATATACCTATATAAAAAATAGATTTATGTTACAATAAACAGAAATTTTTAAAGATTTGACATATCAAATTCTCCTATATCACTAAAGTAAATATGAAGTAAATATGTAAGGATCAAGAAACAATAAACACTACCGTCAGAAAATACAAGAGGACTTAGGGAAAATCTAAGACCCCAAACACCCAAATTAACCATCTTTGAAGAATTTTTTATTTTTACTCTTGATTCTTTGTCAAAAAAGAAAAACTTGAAATATTCCACCTTACTTCCAGGTTTACATGTGTGGCTTCAAACAGTGTAAGTTGAAAGATCTTTGCTTATTCTCACTATGCCTTTCTTGAATTAGGACATAAATAAATGCTATAGTCACAGCAGCAGATAATTTTAACCAAGCTACAATGTCCAACTTTTTCTGTGTTCAAAGATCTTAGAGTCCATACTGTAACTTTTGAACATGTTATTTCAGTACCTAAGCTGTTTTGGAAAGGGTCCAAACTAAATGGTTACTAAATTGGCTCTTTAGTTCTAACATGATGGCATTAAATGCTGTGAAGATTACAGAATCGTACTCCTTTCTATGACTAAGGTTTAAACACATAAAGTAGTCCTTCAGACATACACATCTTTCTCTTGGAATATGCTAGCTTTGGATACCAGTAATTGTGTAAGATCAGAGAAATCTGGTGGTAGGTGATACCTGCATAGCAATTTATAGGATTAATAAAAGAGCCTCTAATTTGAGTAAGTATTGAATACAAGCTGCTGCTAAATCCCTTTCTCACTTCTTTTAAAGCTCAACAGTGTACCATGGTACAGACCAGTCCTCTCCTTAGCAAACCAGTTCCCAGGGCCTCACTGTTTGTCTCATATTTATCATAATGGCATATCCCTTATTGCATTTAATTAATTATTCTGATGATATTCCTTCATAATTTCTACATTTTCACTTCTCATTTTCTCTTTAATTCCTTACTTCTCTGCAATGTGACTCCAATATTCAGCATTCCATTGATGCTACTCCTGTTGTGTGTACCAGTGACCTTCTAATTAAAAAGCAGTTTCTGTTCTTATCTCAGTTGAGGTTTTTTTTTTATAGCATACAAATACTTCTCTCTTTTTTGAAACCATATCCACTCTGACATACACTTATCATGACTCTCCTCTTTCCCTTCTGTGTGCAGATAGTTGAATCAAATAAATCTTGCAAAAGAGAACATCAAACAAATAAGCCCAGCTTGTGTTGCTAGCAGCCGTATATCTGGAATGAACTACTCATCCAAAATAGGTCATTATTCATAGGTTATATAAAAAAGTGTTGATGTATAAAGATACAGTAGCTCAAAACTGCTTAAATTGTCGTGAGTTTTTTTAGGATAATTAGCAATATCATTATATAATTTAACATTTTTAAATAGTTATATGTATAATTGATTGTGTTCTCTAATAACCATGAAAAAGCCTTTAATTACTCATTATAATCCAACAATGTGATCCTGTCCATCATACATTTTCATTACCATTCTAATAAAATTATCTTGGTGCTTTTGAATTATTTATACAATACTATGCAATTTGCATAATAGTTAGTTTACCTAAATATCAGTTTTGCTAGTTAAATCCTTTTCAAGAATCATAACTCTGCTTCTACTGGCATATCTTAAAGAATGTGGGACATCTTTATTTTTAATAAATTAAATTACATTGTTAGCTTTATTTTTTTTTTTTTACATTTTTATTTTATTTTATTTTTTAACCCTACAATATTGTATTGGTTTTGCCATATATCATAATGAATCCGCCACAGGTATAGATGTGTTCCCCATCCTGAACCCTCCTCCCTCCCCATAGCATCCCTCTGGGTCGTCCCAGTGCACCACCCCAAGCATCCAGTATCATGCATCAAACCTGAACTGGTGACTCATTTCGTATATGATATTATACATGTTTCAATGCCATTCTCCCAAATCATCCCACCCTCTCCCTCTCCTAAAGAGTCCAAAATACTGTTCTATACATCAGTGTCTCTTTTGCTGTCTCTTTCTAAATTCCATATATATGCGATAAAAGAAAGATTTTTTAAAAATTTGCAGTAGTGAACTCCCCATTAGTCTTGTGATATTTAAGAGTAGCATTCATGTTCAGACCAACAATATTTCACTACAAATTTTCTAATAACTAGGTGATACTAATCATAGCCAGACATAGAATTAAATGACTTGACTTATGATTTTCTAGTTTCTATAACAGATAAGTTACACAATCACAGATTCAACGGCAGTATTTTCTCTGAGTTACAATATATTCCCAGTGATCTTGGCAAATAAATAAGACAAGCACATCTGAGTTGCTGTGAATAAGAGAGGATATTAAAATCAAACACAACTTAGAAAAGAACTCAAATTTTCAACTGAGCTCTGAAACTATAATTGTGTGTCCTCTGCACTGTATAGAAAAGATGCCACTTATTTCTGACTGTGATTAATGATTCTTTTTAGGCAGACAACTTTATTTTCCATTTAACAAAGATTGTGTCCTAGGGTTTTGTTTTATTTCAATTCTATAGTCACTTCTAAATCTGAAAAATCGGATAACAAAATTGAATTTGAATTATGTTTTATTAATGTGAATCTTTCAATATCTGTCATGCAACTGGAAGCATATATAAATTTAATCAGAAAGTATATAGGTCTATATTCTGTAAAATTCCTGTAGGCAGAAAATTAACAGCCTAGCACTGACAAGAAGCAATGATAGCAAACAAAAGTAATGTCTAAAAAACTGTGCCAAGCTATGGTCATAAGAGGATGTGGGTGGAAATTAGATATTACCTTTACAACAAATAAGAAAATCAAACAAAAGGTTTTTTTTTAATTACTTTGGTATAACAATAAATAAAATGAGAAAAAGGAAAAGACGTTAACTGACATTTTTTAAAAGAACATGTTGAAGAGAAGTGAAGTCGTGTCCTACTCTTTGCGACCCCATGGACTGTAGCCTACCAGGCTCCATCCATGAGATTTTCCAGGCAAGAATACTGGAGTGGGTTGCCATTTCCTTCTGCAGAGGATCTTCACGACCCAGGGATCGAACTGGGTCTCCCACATTGCAGGCAGATGCTTTACCGTCTGAGCCATGTCAAAAATGAATGAAAGAATTGAAAGAGACACGTGTACCCCAATGTTCATCACAGCACTGTTTATAATAGCCAGGACATGGAAGCAACCTAGATGTCCATCAGCAGATGAATGGATAAGAAAGCTGTGGTACATATACACAATGGAGTATTACTCAGCCATTAAAAAGAATACATTTGAATCAGTTCTAATGAGGTGGATGAAACTGGAGCCTATTATACAGAGTGAAGTAAGCCAGAAAGAAAAACACCAATACAGTATTCAGTTCAGTTCAGTCACTCAGTCGTGTCCGACTCTTTGCGACTCCATGAATCACAGCACGCCACCCTCCCTGTCCATCACCAACTCCCGGAGTTCAACCAGACTCACGTCCATCGAGTCAGTAATGCCATCCAGCCATTTCATCCTCTGTCGTCTCCTTCTCCTCCTGCCCCCAATCCCTCCCAGCATCAGAGTCTTTTCCAATGAGTCAACTCTTCACATGAGGTGGCCAAAGTACTGGAGTTTCAGTTTTAGCATCATTCCTTCCAAAGAAATCCCAGGGCTGATCTCCTTCAGAATGGACTGGTTGGATCTCCTTGCAGTCCAAGGGGCTCTCAAGAGTCTTCTCCAACACCACAGTTCAAAGGCATCAATTCTTCGGCTCTCAGCCTTCTTCACAGTCCAACTCTCACATCCGTACATGACCACAGGAAAAACCATAGCCTTGACTAGACGAACCTTTGTTGGCAAAGTAATGTCTCTGCTTTTCAATATGCTATCTAGGTTGGTCATAACTTTCCTTCCAAGGAGTAAGCGTCTTTTAATTTCATTGCTGCAGTCACCATCTGTAGTGATTTTGGAGCCCAAAAAAATAAAGTGTGATGCATATATATGGAATTTAGAAAGATGGTAATGATAACCTTGTGTGCGAGACAGCAAAAGAGACACAGATGTATAGAACAGTCTTTTGGACTCTGTGGGAGATGGAGTGGGGGGATGATTTGGGAAAATGACATTAAAACATGTATAATATCATATATGAAACGAGTAGCCAGTCCAGGTTCGAAGCAAGATACAGGAAGCTTGGGGCTGGTGCACTGTAATGACCCAGAGGGATGGAATAGGGAGGGAGGTGGGAGGGGGGTTCAGGATTGGGAACACGTGTACACCCGTGGCAGATTCATGTTGATGTATGGCAAACCAATACAACATTTAAAGTATAAAAAAATAAATTTAAAAAAAGACTGAAATAACATTGAATCACTGCTGCTGCTGCTGCTGAGTCATTTCAGTCATGTCCAAATCTTTGCCACCCTATGGACTGTAAGCAGCTAGGCTCTGTCCATGAGGATTCTCCAGGTAAGAATAACAGACTGAGTTGCCATGCCTCCTTGAGGGGATCTTCCTGACCCAGGGATCAAACCTGCATCTCTTACATCTCCTATATTGGCAGGAGTGTTCTTTACCAGTAGTGCCACCTGGGAAGCCCTTCAGTTCAGTTCAGTTCAGTTCAGTAGCTCAATCGTGTCCGACTTTTTGCCATCCACAGACTGCAGCCTGCCAGGCCTCCTTGCCTATCACCAGCTCCTGGAGTTTACTCAAACTCGTGTCCATTAAGTCGGACATAAGTGATGCCATCCAACCATCTCATCCTCTGTCATACCCTTTGCCTCCCACCTTCAATCTTTTCGGCATCATGGTCTTTTCAAATGATTTAGTTCTTCATATCATGTGGTCAAAGTATTGGAGTTTCAGCCTCAGCATCAGTCTTTCCAGTGAATATTCAGGACTTATTTCATTTAGGATGGACTGGTTTGATCTTCTTGAAGTCTGAGGGATTCTCAAGAGTCTTCTCCAACACCACAGTTCAAAAACACCGAATCTTTGGTGCTCAGCTTTCTTTATAGTCCAACTCTCACATCCATACATGATTACTGGATAAACTATAGCTTTGATTAGACAGATCTTTGTAGGCAATATAATGTCCCTGCTTTTTAATATGCTTTCTAGGTTGGAATTAACTTTTCTTCCAAGGAACAAGAGTGTTTTAATTTCATGGATGCAGTCACCATCTGCAGTGATTTTGGAGCCCAAAAAAGTAATGTCTGTCACTGTTTCCACTGTTTATCTATCTATTTGCCATGAAGTAATGGGACCAGATGCCATGATCTTAGATTATTGAATGCTGATTTTAAGCCAACTTTTTTACTCTTCTCTTTCACTTTCATCAAGAGGCTCTTTAGTTCTTCTTCGCTTTCTGCCATAAGGGTGGTGTCATCTGCATATCTAAGGTTATTGATATTTCTCCCAGCAATCTTGATTCCAGCTTGTGCTTCATCCAGCCCAGCGTTTCTCATGATGTACTCTGCATAGAAATTAAATAAGCAGGGTGACAATAGACAACCTTGATGTACTTCTTTCCCAATTTGGAACCAGTCTGTTGTTCCATGTCCATCCAGTTCTAACTGTTGCTTCCTGACCTGGATAAAGATTTTTCAAGAGGCAGGTCAGCTGACCTGATCATCTCTTTAAGAATTTTCCACAGTTTGTTGTCATCCACACAGTCAAAGGTTTTGGCATAGTCAGTAAAATAAGTAAATATATTTCTGAAACTCTCTTGCTTTTGTGATGATCCATCGGATGTTGGCAATTTGATCTCTGGTTCCTCGGCCTTTCTAAATCCAGCTTGAACATCTGGAAGTTCACAGTTCACATATTATTGATTCCTGGCTTGGAGAATTTTGAGCATTACTTTGCTAGCATGTGAGATGAGTGTAACTGTGCAGTAGATTGAACCTTCTTTCTCATTGCCTTTCTGTGGGATTAGAATGAAAACTGACCTTTTCCAGTCCTGTGGCCACTGCTGAGTTTTCCAAATTTGCTGGCATATTGAGTGCAGCACTTTCACAGCATCATCTTTGAGGATTTGAAATACCTCAACTGGAACTCCATCACTTTCATGAGCTTTGTTCATGGCAATGCTTCCTAAGGCCCACTTCACATTCCAGGATGTCTAGCTCTTTGTGAGTGATCATACCATCATGATTTCCTGGGTCATGAAGATCTTTTTTGTACAGTTCTTCTGTGTATTCTTGCCACCTCTTCTTAATATCTCTGCTTCTGTTAGGTCCATACTATTTCTGTCCTTTATTGTATGCATCTTTGCATGAAATATTCCTTTGGTATGTCTAATTTGCTTGAAGAAATCTGTGGTTTTTCCGATTCTGTTGTTTTCCTCTATTTCTTTGCATTGATCACTGAGGAAGGCTTTCTTATCTCTCCTTACTATTCTTTGGAACTCTACATTCAAATGGGTATATCTTTCCTTTTCTCCTTTGCCTTTCACTTCTCTTCTTATCTCAGCTATTAGTAAGGCCTCCTCAGACAACCATTTTGTCTTTTTACATTTCTTTTTCTTGGGGATGGTCTTGATCCCTGCCTTCTGTACAGTGCAACAGACCTCTGTCCATAGTTCTTCAGGAACTCTATTGTATAGTCCCTTTAATGGGCCAGAACCTGGTGCTCTGGAGTCCACGATAATAAAATAAAGGAGAGAAAGAGGCTGATATTACTTGGTTTACACAGAAAGCCAATAAAGCCCCTGGCACGGGGCTTGCTCTGTTCACGGAGGCCTCAGGCGCCCTCTCGATGGGGTGAAGGCACACAGCGCCTTCTCGAGAGGTTCTTAGAAGCCCGGGCAGGAAAGTGAACTCAGAGAGCCTCTGGACTCCAAATAAATAGCCTGAGAGAAAGAAAGAAAGAGAAAGAAAGACATGGGGACCAGAGCTCTGATGGAGCAAAGGTGTTTTAATCAACATGGTGTGGGCATATATACTGTCTTCAGTCAGTTCAGTCACTCAGTCCTGTCTAACTCTTTGCAACCCCATGAATCGCAGCACGCCAGGCCTCCCTGTCCATCACCAACTCCCAGAGTTGACTCAGACTCATGTCCATCGAGTCAGTAATGCCATCCAGCCATCTCATCCTCTCTTATCTCCTTCTTCTCCTGCCGCCAATCCTTCCCAGCATCAGAGTCTTTTCCAATAAGTCAACTCTTCGCATGAGGTGACCAAAGTACTGGAGTTTCAGTTTTAGCATCATTCCTTCCAAAGAAATCCCAGGGCTGATCTCCTTCAGAATGGACTGGTTGGATCTCCTTGCAGTCCAAGGGACTGTCAAGAGTCTTCTCCAACACCACAGTTCAAAAGCATCAATTCTTCGGTGCTCAGCTTTCTTCACAGTCCAACTCTTACATCCATACATGACCACTGGAAAAACCATAACCTTGACTAGATGGACCTTTGTTGGCAAAGTAATGTCTCTGCTTTTCAATATGCTATCTAGGTTGGTCATAACTTTTCTTCCAAGGAGTAAGTGTCTTTTAATTTCATGGCTGCAGTCACCATCTGCTGTGATTTTGGAGCCCCAAAAAATAAAGTCTGACACTGTTTCCACTGTTTCCCCATCTATTTCCCATGAAGTGATGGGACCAGATGCCATGAACTTCTTTTTCTGAATGTTGAGTTTTAAGCCAACTTATACTGTCTTACTAGGTAGTTATTCTCAGCAAAGGTAAAGATTAAAATTCCAGACTTACAAAACATAGGCGATCCATATTAGAGAGAGAGAGTTGTAAACAATCACTTTTACCGTATGATTCACAAGAATGAAGAGGGTACTTATCACCATATAGAAACACTAATGAAGAAAATGTCTGGATTCCTCAGTCCCAGGAGAGCCTTGCCTCTCCTCTTAATTCCTGAGTATTCAGGAATTAATAAGGAACAGAGAATTCCTTATAGATCCAAAACAGCACACAGGAAGCCACCTGTTAAATTCTTCCTGACACTGTATCAGATCTAATCTATTGAAATCATTTGTCACTTCCACTGTATAATCGTAAGGGATTTGATTTAGGTCCTACCTGAATGATCTAGTGGTTTTCCCTACTTTCTTCAATTTAAGTCTGGATTTTGCAATAGGTATTTCATGATCTGAGCCACAGTAAGTTCAGATTGGTAGGCGCTGGAGTGGTGGCTACCCCACGTCCAGGGGCAAAGTAGAAGCCCTAGCAAGACTGTAGGAGGGGCGAAATCACATTTAGAATCAAGTGCCATAGGCGCCAGAGATGCTCAGAGAGCTCAAACAAACCTTGTGCACACCAGGACACAAAGACCCTACAGAGACTGAAACAAAACTGTGTTTGAGTGTCTCCTGTGGAGGTACAGGTCAGAAGTGACCTGCCACAGAGATAGGGGCTTTGGGTTCAACAGACTTGTGTATGACATAAGCCCTCTTGGAGCAGGTCCCATTAACCCCACAATAGAGCTGTCAGAAGTTACACAGGACTGGAGAAATAGACTCTTGGAGGTCACAAACAGAACCTTGTGCACACAAGGACTCACGAGAAAGGAGCAATGACCGCACAAGAGACCGACCTAGGCTTGCCCATGAGTGTCCAGGAGTCTCCAGCAGAGGCATAGATCGGTGGCCTGCTGCAGGGTTGGGGGCACTGAGTGTAGCAGTGCATGCACGGGACCTTTTGAAGGAGGTCGCCATTATCTTCATTACCTCCACCATAGTTTGGCCTCAGGTAAATAACAGGGAGGGAACACAGTCCCATCTTTCAACAGAAAATTGGATTTAAGTTTTACTGAGCATGGCCATGCCCATCAGAACAAGACCCAGTTTTCCCCTCAGTCAGTCTCTTCCATAAGAAAGTTTACATAAACCTCTTATCCTTCTCCATCAGAGAGCAGACAAACTGAAAACCACAATCACAGAAAACTAACCAATCTAATCACATGGACCACAGCATTGTCTAACTCAATGAAACTATGAGCCATGCCATGTAAGGCCACCCAAGACAGACGGGTCATGGTGGAGAGTTCTGACAAAACACGGTCCACTGGAGAAGGGAATGGCAAGCCAATTCAGTATTCTTGCCTTAAGAACCCTATGAACAGCATGAAAAGGAAAAAAGATAGAACACTGAAAGATGAACTCCCCAGGTCCATAGGTGCCCAATATGCTACTGGAGATCAGTGGAGAAATAACTCCAGAAGGAATGAAGAGACAAAGCCAAAGCAAAAACAACACCCAGTTGTGGATGTGAATGGTGATGGAAGTAAAGTCCGATACTGTAAAGAACAATGCTGCATAGAAACCAGGAATATTAGGTCCATGAATCAAGGCAAATTGGAAGTGGTCAAATAGGAGATGGCAAGATGGAACATCGACATTTTAGAAATCAGCGAACTATAATGGACTGAATGGGTGAATTTAACTCAGATGACCATTATATCTACTACTGTGGGCAAGAATCCCTTAGAATAAATGAAGTAGCCATCATAATAAACAAGAGTCTGAAATTCAGTACTTGGATGCAAGCTCAAAAACAGCAGAATGATCTCTGTTTGTTTCCAAGGCAAACCATTTAATATCACAGTGATCCAAGTTTATGCCTTGACGAGTAAGGCTGAAGAAGCTGAAGTTGAGTGGTTCTATGAAGACCTACAAGACCTTCTAGAACTAACACCCAAAAAAAATGTCCTTTTCATTATAGGGGACTGGAATGCAAAGGTAGGAAGTCAAGAAATACCTGGAGTAACAGGCAATTTTGGCCTTGGAGTACAGAATGAAGCAGGGCAAAGTCTAATAGAGTTCTGCCAAGAAAACACACTGGTCATAGTAAACACCCTCTTCAATAACACAAGACAAGATTCTACACATGGACATCACCAGGTGGTCAATCCCAAAATCAGGTTGATTATATTCTTCGCAGCCAAAGATGGGAAGCCATATCAGAGAGGAAATCCCAGTAACAGAATAAATGAGGAATGAAGATGTACACTAATGTCTAAACCAAGTTTGTGTGCTAGATGCATACTGAGGCCAAACAAAAAGAAAAATCAGAGCTTTCAGCAGAGAAAAGCTTATTGATCTGGGGCACTGCCCTCCAGAGAAGATAGAAGATGGTTGTTCTCAGATCCATCATGCTGGCTGGCCAGGGTTCAAGGTTTTTAAAAGCAAGAAGGGTAAAGGGGAGGAAAGGGGGCTTTGTAATTTTAGCTTCCCACAGATATCAGTTGCAGACTTACTGCCACTGTCTTGTGACTCAGTGTGATTTTGATGATTGTTCCTGCAGAGCAAATTAGTAAGTCTTCAACTCTTATTCTACAGAGAGCAAAAACAATAGTTGAGACATTTTATTACTTACTTAGAGCATTATGTGTTGGTCAAGAATGTGAGTTTGCAATGGCTCCTGATTTTTTTTTTTTTTCTTTTAAGACCTTTTGAGATTTCTGTTTCCTGCAAAACCATTTGGGTTTGCTTCACTTGTGTTCCCTCACTTTACTAATTGTACTAATTGTAAATGAGTCCACTCTTTGGAACTCAGGGAAGGCCTAGAAGACTTAAAACTTTTCTCTAAAAATAAGAAATGGGGGACTCTGAGGGACTTTTGAACCCAGGAAGATCCCTCAAGTCCTGTTTGATTTCATTAAGGCAGGACACAAATCTTCATGTTACATATGCATAAGGTAGGAAACAAGGGAAAGAGTATTTGATTAGGGGCAGGGAAGGAGGGAATCTAGGTAAGATTTGAAAAGATAATTACAGGCATACATTACAAAAAGAAAGACTAAATGGAGCAATAGATATACTAGAATAATTATATAGTAATCAACATGCCCTCTAACTTCCTCTTTGGGATTTTTTTTTTCATTTAGATAAAAATAAATCCTCACTGCCACAGTATTTAATTTGGCAGGATATCAGGTAATTCATATTTCAAATATGATCTCATCATCAATTCCATGTGTTGACATTAATTGAACATCTGTAATATTTGAAGCTCTGGCTTGTAGAAAATATACCTAAAAATCAAAATCCTTAAATCTGAGAGACTCATATAAAAATTAAAAAACTGAGAAAAGGTGTTCTTAACAAAAAAATGCTTTGTACTCATTTTAAGTCTTCACTTTTATTCCACCCAGCTCTTCAATCTAACTACAGGGAGCAAGTTCAGTTCAGTCACTCAGTAGTGTCCGACTCTTTTTTAATTCATGAACTGCAGCACACGAGGCTTCCCTGTCCATCACCAACACACAGAGCCCCCTTCAAGCTCATGTTCATCGAGTCGGTGATGCCATCCAACCATCTCATCCTCTGTTGCCCCTACTCCTGCCTTCAGTCTTTCTCAGCCACAGGGTCTTTTCCAATGAGTCCGTTCTTCTGGGGACCATCTGTTGGCCAAAGTATTGGGCCTTCAGCTTCAGCATCAGTCCTTCCAATGAATATTCAGGACTGATTTCCTTTAAGATTTACTGGCTTGATTTCCTTGCAGAAGACTCTCAAGAGTCTTCTCCAATAGCACAATTTAAAAGCATCAATTCTATCTATGATCCAACTCTCACATACATATCACTACTAGAAAACCTATAGCTTTTACTATATGGACTTTATCTCTTCTTATTCATATGCTATCTAGGTTTGTCGTAGCTTTTCTTCTAGGGGACAAGCATCGTTTAACTTCACAGCTACAGCCACCATCTGCAATGATTTGGGGCCAAAATAAAGTCTGTCACTGTTTCCATTGGTTCCCCATCGATTTGCCATGAAATGATGGGACTAGATGCCACTATTTTGAATGTTGATTTTTAAGCCATCTTTATCACTCTCCTCTTTCACCTTGATCAAAAGGCTCTTTAGTTCCTCTTCACATTCTGCCATCAGGGTGGTGTCATCTGCATATCTGAGATTATTGATTTTTCTTCCTGCAATCTTCATTCTAGCTTGTACCTCATCAAGCATGGCATTTCACATAATGTATTTATGTATAAATGTACTTGCATATAAGTTAAATAAGCAAGGTGACAATATACACCTTTGGAACCAGTCTATTGTCCCACATCCAGTTCCAACTGTTGCTTCTTGACCTACGTATAGGTTTCTCAGGAGGCAGGTAAGGTGGTCTGGTATTCCCATCTCTTTAAGAATCCTTCTTTTGTGTGATCCACACAGTCAAAGACTTTAGCATAGTCAATGAAGCAGATGTAGATGCTTTTTTGGAATTCTCTTGCTTTTTATATGATCAAATGAATTTTGGTAATTTGATTTCTGGTTCCTCTGCCTTTTCTAAATCCATCTTGAACATCTGGAAGTTCTCGGTTCACACACTGTTGAAGCCTCTCTTGGAGAACTTTGAGCATTACTTTGCTAGTGTGTGAGATGAGTGCAATTGTTTGGTAGTCTGAACATTCTTTGGCATTGCCTTTCTTTGGGATTGAAATGAAAACTGATATTTTCCAATCCTGTGGCCACTGATGAGTTTTCCAAGTTTGCTAGCATATTGAGTGTGGCACTTTCACAGCATCATCTTTTAGGATTTGAAATAGCTCAGCTGGAATTCCATCACCTTCATTAGCTTTTTCATAGTGATGTTTTTTAAGGAGCAAGGAAGGAAGAAATTATATGAAACTATATCTGGCATAGAATGAGCTCAAATAAGAATTATACCTTTTTAAAGGCTTATGCTTACCTTTAAGAAGCATAGGTGCCACCTTACCTGCCTCCTGAAAAACCAGTATGCAGGTCAATAAGCAACAGTTAGAACCAGACATGGAAGAAAGGACTGGTTCCAAATTGGGAAAGGAGTATGTAAAGGCTGTATATTGTCACCTTGCTTATTTAACTTATATGCAGAGGATATCATGTGAAATGGTGGGATGGTAGAAGCACAAGGTGGAATCACGTTTGCTCGGAGAAATACCAGTAACCTCAGATATGCAGATGACACCACCCTTATGGTAGAAAGTGAAGAGGAACTAAAGAGTTTCTTGATGAAAGTGGAAGAGGAGAGTGGAAAAGATGACTTAAAACTCAACACTCAAAAAGTGAAGAACATGGCATCTGGTTCCATCACTTCATGGCAAATTCATGGAGAAACAATGGAAACAATGGCAGACTTTTTTTGGGGGGGGTTCCAAAATCATTGCAGATGGTGGCTGCAGCCATGAAATTAAAAGATGCTTGCTCCTTAGAAGAAAAGGTATGACACACCTAGAAGCATATTAAAAAGCAGAGACATTACTTTGCCAACAAAGATCTGTACCGTCAAAGCTATGATTTTTCCAGTAGTCCTGAACTGATTTGAGAGTTGCACCATAAAGAAGGCTGAGCATTGAATATTTGATGCTTTTGAACTGTGGTGTTGGAGAAGACTCTTGAGAGTCCCTTGGACTGCAAGGAGATAAAACCAGTCCATTCTAAAGGAAATCAGTCCTGAATATCATTGGAAGGACTGATGCTGAAGCTGAAGCTCCAATACCCTGGCCACCTATGTGAAGACCTGACTCATTGGAAAAGACCCTGATGCTGGGAAAGATTAAGGCCAGAGGAGAATGGGACAACAGAGGATGAGATGGGTAGATGACATTATTGACTCGATGAACATGAATTTGAGCAAGGTCCTGGAGTTTCTTATGGACAGGGAAGCCTGGTGTGCTGCAGTCCATGTGGTCCCAAAGACTCAGACAACACTGAGTGACTGAACACCAACAAAAAGGCTTATGCCAAATGCTGCACATAGATTCAAAGTTTCTTTTCCTTTTTTTTTTTTTTCCCCCCCACATTCCACTTCAAAACTGAGAGCTGGAAAAGGCGAGATTCCAAGGCAACATTAACATGAAGAAATATTCTAAAGGCTGGTTTCATGAGTCTTCCCCTTCTTCCTTTACTAAGATATTAAGATCCATACTTCTCCTCTATATGGAGAGAGATCTGGATCAAGAATAGACTAAAGACCATTCCACCCCCTGGAAGGCTGTCTCCTACTAATAAACACTCTTTCCTCAGCAACCTTAGAGGTACCTTCTCACCTTCAAGACCCAATTCAAATTGTTTCTTCTCAGGGTACTTTCCCTTGTTTCATCAAGGCAGATTTAACCAAACTTTCCCTTGGGCCAAAACTTTCCCTTGCGTGCAGCAATCATTACAGTTTTAAACTAAGTTGCATTTTTTTAATTGAATTTCTTTTCCTCTACTAGATTATGAGCTTGAGAGGTCATTCCTTCACCTGTTATCATGCAATTCCCCTTCAATCCACTTAATTCCCCTGCCAAGACAGGAAGAGTTAAATAATGCTTTCTCCACTTATAATAATGGGTCTTCAATAAATACTGTTGTAATGTTTATTTCATAACTTATCTTCCACAGTTGAACCCCAAAATGTTATTACTTGTTTAAGAGGAGAGTCAATACAGATGTTCAAAATTAATTCTGTTGAGTGAGTAAAATTAGCAAAGATTTTGGAAATTGTTCTTGACTACAGAGGGTACTAGATTTTGTTTTAGGTTTATCTCATCAAAAATGTCTCCAAAGCAATGTCTTTGGTAGAAGAATTTTGAGAACCTTTTCAAGGTATGATTTGATACTTCATTCAAGAAATATTTTTAAGGAATTTATTCAGTAGAGAAATTCTGAGAGTGCTTACTCAAGGTATGATGTTGTTACTTCATTTCAGGCAATATTTTTAAGGCATGATTTTGTCTTGAGTAAAGAAATTAAATAGACTTCCTTGGCAGCTCAGAGATAAAAGACTCTGCCTGCAATGCAGGAGCCACAGGAGATGAGGGTTCTGTTCATGGGTCAGAAAGATGCCCTGGAGAAGGGCATGGCAACCCACTCTAGTATTCTTGCCTGGAGAATCCCATGTATAGAAGAGCCTTGTGGGCTACAGTACATAGGGTTGCAAAGAGTTGAACGTGACTGAAGCAACTTAACATACACACATGCAAAGTAAGGAAAATTGAATGATTCAGAAATAGCCATTCATATTTTTAAATTTCTAAGAATTCATTTTTAATATAAAAATATTGATGTAGTATCCGTGCCTACATAAGTTATTTAAGGACATGTTTTTAGTAACCACTGAATTTTTTCCCCACTAGGATACTCGATACTTCAAGCTATTATGGAAAAAGCAGGACAAAATGGTTGGCACGTCAGCGCTATATGTGTGGAAAATTTTAGTGATGTCAACTACAGGCAACTTTTAGAAGAACTTGATAGAAGACAAGAGAAGAAATTTGTAATAGACTGTGAAATAGAGAGGCTTCAAAACATATTAGAACAGGTAAGTGCTGGATTTTATGTTGCTATTATTAACCTAGATCTTCTACAAATATGGTTGACCTTTATCGATGGATAAATATGTTCTCTCACCCATTTAGTCAAAGTGTGGAGTCTGGGAGTTTTTGCTCCATGATCTATTTATTTCTAATATTAAGTCATGGGGCTTCCCAGGTAGCTCAGTGGTAAAGAACACACCTGTCAACGCAAGAGACACAAGAGATGTGGAATCAATCCCTGGTGGGTGGGGGCGGAGGTGGGGGGATAAGATCTCCTGGAGGACGAAATGGCAACCCACTCCAGTATTCTTGCCAAAAGAATTCCACGGACAGAGGAGCCTGGCTGGCTACAGTCCATGGGGTCACAAAGAGTTGGACACAACTTAGCGACTGAGCACACACACAAGCAAGACTAAATCATAATTTTTTAACACCAAAGACCATTTTTGTTCTCAATGTACTTAGAAGCACTATTTCTCATACATTTTTAAGCTGTACAATAGAAAGGACTTTTTGTGACTCAAGAGCTGTTGACCTCCTATTTTCATAAACACTAATTCTAAAGTTTAATGCCTTCTAGGATATTACAAAATGTGACTCTGTACTTTTTATAACCTTTAGAGAACTAGCTATGTGAGAAATATCCAAATGAATTAATAAAGCAATGAAATAAAACAAAATTAAGTGACATACTGTGCATACACTACAGTGAAGATGGTTTTCAAATCTTCTCCCAAGGAAGAATCCTTTAATGAAGATTTTCAGTGCTTGTTGACTTGATTTAAAGCATACAGGAAAAGGTAAAATTGAACTCTGTCATTGCATTAAACGATAGAAAAATATCATCAAATAAGGGATAATACTTGCTCCTAATCCTGCATATCATGATAAAACTTTAAAGGCTGTATTTGGCCAAAATTGCAGTGAATGAATGCCATCTAGTGGTTTTATAAATGTTTGCTCATATTTACCTACAATATCTTAGGCTTGCTGAACAATATTGTAGCATGTTTCATTTGTTAGTTACATACAGTTCATTTGCATAACCTGATTTGATTTGATTACTATGATTTGATACATAGTAATAACTTACCAATTTGAAAGTTTATTTATAAGAACAACTTAAGTACTCAACTCTACAAATCAAAACCAAGACATATTTCAGAGATTTCTCCTTAATATCCAGGAACACTAAACTAGATGCCATAAGTTTCTTTATTCAACAATAATTAGCATTTGTAAAAGTCAAAAGCAAAAAAGCATGTAGAATGTCTTCTAAAGTTCTTTGAAGCCAGACTATACTGTAAGAAAAAAAAATGACAGTATTCTCCACCCGTTGCCCTTTTATAGAAGAAAGTGAAAGTGATGTCGCTCAGTTGTGTCCGACTCTTTGTGCCCCCATGGACTGTAGCCTACTACGCTCCTCCATCCATGGGATTTTCCAGACAAGAGTACTGGAGTGGGTTGCCATTTCCTTCTCCAGGGAATCTTCCAGACCCAGGGATCGAACCTGGGTCTCCCGCACTGTAGGCAGACGCTTTACCATCTGAGCTACCAGGGAAGTCCTTTATAGAAGAAGGGGGGAAAAAACAACAGTTGATTGATGAATTGCTATTATTCTATTAGAAAATGTTAATTTTAACCTGTATATCACTCAGGTTTATTTCTCAGGGAGTCCAAGAAATCATTAAGGTTGTAATTACATAAAGTATATGAAAATTTTAGTATGCATTTATGGAATCCAAGAAAGAAGGTTACCTTCTCTCTTGAGCAAGACATAGTCACTTCAGCTCAAACTCCCATTTCTTCCTTCTCCCACTCCACTCCTATGCTGAGAGTTTGAGTTGTTTGACATGAATAACTGAAACTTTGTAAATAACTCTTCACAAATCCTACAGGACAGTCAATTGTAAGAACTTCAGGGATTACCAAGTTCCTGTCAGTTGGTGAGTAAGGCTCAGACCCTCTAGCTGCTAAAAGACTTGTGCTATGAAAGACCATCTATGGAGAAGGCAAGTGAGTGCCTAGAACACGCTGACTCATTTCAGAGGTTTAGCAGGTTTCTAAGAAGAAAATCAGCACACCCAGGGGCTATGGATAATTGTTGAATAAATAAAGTTAAATAAACTCTTGCTAAGGAAACCAGGCATCTTATTTTTGTCACAGTTTCAAAGAAATTAATTTTTTCCAGGTTTATTGAGATATGATTAACATACAAGAGAAATACATTATATTTAGATATACAAGTATATTGTGAAATGGTTGCCACAGTAGGGTTAGCTAGCACCTCCATCGTGTGCTGTAACCTGTTGCTCAGTCATGTCTGACTCTGTGACTCCGTGGACTGCAGCCCACCAGGCTCCTCTGTCCATGGGATTTTCCAGGCAAGAATACTAGAGTGGATTGCCATTTCCTCCTCCAGCACTTCACATAATGACTTTTTCTTCTTGCATACCTTTGATGACTACACAAACTGTACTTTTTCTTCTTCTTCTGAGTGGGAACATTTAAGATCTATTTTCTTAGCAACTTCTGAGTATATGATACAGTGTTGTTAACTATAATCACCAAGCTGTACATCAGATACCCAAAATTTAGAAAAGCTGAGTGTTTACCATTATCAACTCTATTTTAATTATTCCAGAATTCTGAGGTTTGTTTTTTTTTTTTTACCATGAATGCACAGTAATAATGAGACTATTAACAAATCTTTGTCTCTAAAATATCACTCAAATATAAATCTCATAATTTGTAACAAAGTCCACTCTAGTGTAAGAATACATTATATGTTCTTAACTGTCCTATAAGATTCCTCCTCAAGAAAAGCTCTTCCTACCCTGAACATTTTTTCACTGTCTATATTTTAATTCCTTTAGCTCTAAGCAAAATCACTTTTAATGTTTCTTGGTTTCATTTCTTTTTTTTTTTTATTTCATTTCTGATTCATCTAAAAACAAAAGCTAAACCAAACTTTGTCAGGAATTTGTACATGCACTTCAATAACTCTGTTTCAACATCTTATTTAATAAAATAATAGAAAAAAGTTTCAGAGAATAAAGCATTTTTTTACAAAGTAAAATGCTAAATAATCTTGATCAAAAAAGTCTCTGTTTTTTCTATTAAAATATAAATGATTTTCAAGTATACAACATAAAGTCAATATTTTCATAGATTATATTCAATTTAGAGTTATTATAAAATATCAGCTATATACCCTGCACTGTACAACATATCTTTGAATCTTACTTACTCTATGCATAGTAAATTGTACCATTTAATCCCCTACTCCTATCTTGTCGCTCACCTATTCCCTCTTCCTGTTGGTAACCATTAGTTATTTCTCTATGTTTGTGAGTCTGTTTCTGCTTTATTATGTCAATTTCTTTAATTCATTTCTTAAATTCAACATATAAGTGATTATAAACAGTATTTGTCTTTCTTTGTCTGATTTATTTCACTAAGTAAAATACCGTCCAGTTCTATCTATGGCAATTTTCTGTTTCTTTATGATTGAGTAATATTTCATGATATACCACATCTTCTTTATCCATTATCCATTTTCCATTATCCATTTTTATCCATTTATCCACTTAGATTACTTCTTTACCTTGGGTATTGTAAATAATGCAACTATGAACTTTGAGGTATATATATCTTTTAAATTAGTTTTTATTTTCTTTGAATGTATACCCAGGAGTGGGATTCCTAAGCAATATAGTAGTTCTATCTTTTTATTTTTTAAAGGAACTTTCATATTTGTTTCCATAGTGGCAGCACCAATTAACATCCCCTCTAACAATGTAGTAGTGTTCCCTTTTCTTCATATCCTTACCTACATTTGTTATTTGTGGGCTTTTGACAACAATGGTCATTCTGACAGTTGTGAGGTACTATGTTATTATAGTTTTTGATTTGCATTTCGCTAACATAGTGGTGTTGAGCATCTTTTCATGTGACTGTTGGCCATCTCCATCAAAAAAGAAACAATGTTAATTCAGGCCTTCTGCCAATGTTTTAATCAGTTTTTTTAATCTTAAATTCTATGTGCTGTTTAATATTTGGAATATTAATCCTTTATCACTCATATCATTTGTTAGTAATTTTTCTCATTAAGTTGCCTTTCTATCTTGTCAATGGTTTCCTTTATTATGAAAAAGCTTTTTAAGTTTGATAAAGTACCATTTGTTTACTTTTGTTTGTTTCCTTTGTCTGAAAAGAATGGTCCAAACTATATTGCTATGATTTATGTCAAAGATGGTGTTCTGCACATTTTCTTCTTCTTCTTTTTTTTTTTTTTTTAGCTGCACTTCACAGCATGTGGGATCTTAGTTCCCAGACCAGGGATCAAACCCTCACTCTCTGAAGTCAAAGTGCAGAGTCTTAACCACTGGACCACCAGGGAAGTCCCCACATTTTCTTCTAAAAGTTTTATGGTTTCCAGCCTTTAATACTTTCCAGTCTTTAACACTTTCTTTGTGTATATGGTCTGACAAAATGTTCTAATTTCATTCTTTTATATATAACTGTCCAATTTTCCCAGCACGACTTGGAAAAAAGACTGTCCTTTCTCCATTATATATTCTTGTCTCTTTATTGTAGCTTAATTGACCATAGGTACGTGGGTTTGTTTCTGGGGTCTTTAGTCTGTTCCATTGATCTATTTGTCTTTTTGGTGCCAGTACCATACTGTTTTGATGACTGTAGCTTTTTAGTATAATAATGTCATGGAGTGTGATTACCTCCTGTTTTATTCTTTTTTCTCGAGGTTGTTTCAGCTATTTAGGATCTTTTTTGGTTCCATATACATTTTGGGATTATTTGCTCTAGTTTTGCAAAAAATATCACTGTATTTTGGTAGGAATTGCATTAAATCTGTATTAAAGCTCTAGGATGGTCATAAAAAAACTAGCCAGAATCCCAGAGAGTTTTCAATCTGTTTCCTTCCCATTTTCCCAAAAACAAGTGGATGTGTGTGCAGTCTTCAAAAGTAAAATCTCAGTTTCTTACAGCCCCGTCTTAAGTCCAGCTAGTTTTCAAACCAGCTAAAGTGATGTGTCTTCTCAATGTAAGACCCCAGGAATGAGGTGTTCAATATGTAGTTCAAACCCTGATTCCTTTGCCTCCTTTCTTACCTATCTCTGTGTGGGTCTTTCTTATAGTCTTGCTTGTGGAAGAGCTGTCTGCCAGTTTCCAATTTCTTTACAGCTAGAGTTGCTCCACATGCAGATATATTTTTGATGTGTTTGTGGGAGTAAGTGAGCTCAAAGTCCTCCTTCTCTACCATCTTTTTTTCCCTTCAAAAAAAAAAAAAAAAGCCTTGACAAGTTAGCCCTTTCTAGGATGGAGAAATTAATACAATGAGGATAAGAGAATGTGTTATTAAATGAGGATAAGAGAATGTGTTACTTAATTTCTAGAAAGGCACACTTCATATTTTGGTGGCAGCCCTCAATAATTACTTCTGTGACATTTTAATTTTTACCAACTTTCAAATACATGATGGAAACACAATTTATTTTCAAAATACATTAATAAACAACTGTTTTGAGAAGCATTTTATCTTCTGTATATGTTTTCCAAATTATTTTTATGCTATGAAATAATTAGTTCTCATAAGTGTCTGATAGTTAAAATAGCACTTAGCCATATATTCATTCAAATATCTCAAAACATGAATTTCAAAACAAATATTTGAAAATGAGTTTTAAATATATATTGATTTTTCCACTCTTAAATACACAATAGGGGGAAAAATGAATAAGTATCACTTATTGAATAAGTAAAATGAATAAGTATACTGAATAAGTATCACTCACTGGGCTGTAAGAAATATAAAATAGAGAGATTTTATATATTTTATATATAAATATATAAAAATATTAAAAATATATTAAAAATTCTATAAAAATAGAAATATATTTTAATAAAAACTACCAAGTTAGGTTTATTGTATTGTTTGTATCATAGTCCAATAAAAAATTTCATTATTATCTCTCTCAATCCCACAGAAATTTGGTTTACTCATTGGCAAAAAAAAAAATTATGAAAAGAAGCATAAAGCTAAAAATAGTTTTGGGCTATTTGTTGAATTTGTGATTAATTAATGATAGTTTCAATTTTTACTTATAATAGTATACAATTTTAGACACTAACACTACTCATTATTCATCTTACCTAGTTTCTTTATCAATTGTTTAATGGCATAGCTTAATATGATTATATTATATAGTCATTATATTATATAATATAGGCGCTTACTATAACTCCTTTTTGCCAAATTCACACTTAAATTGAAGAAAGTAGGGGAAACTATTAGGCCCTTCTGGTATACAGTGCAAGTGACAAGTAGATTCAAGGGATTAGATCTGATAGAGTGCCTGAAAAACTACGGACAGAGGTAAACAACATTGTACAGGAGGTGGTGATCAAAAACATCCGCAAGAAAAAGAAATGCAAAAAGGCAAAATGGCTGTCTGAGGAAGCCCTACAAACAGCTGCAGAAACAAGAGAAGTGAAAGGCAAAGGAGAAAAGGAAAGATATACCCATCTGAATGCAGAGTTCCAAAGACTAACAAGGAGAGATAAGAAAGTCTTCCTAAGAGAATGGTGCAGAGAAATAGAGGAAAACAATAGAATGGAAAAGACTAGAGATCTCTTCAAGAAAATTAGAGATACCAAGGGAACATTTCATGCAAAGATGGGCACAATATGGGACAGAAATAGTATGGACCTAACAGAAGCAGAAGATATTAAGAAGAGGTGGCAAGACTACACCAAAGAACTATACAAAAAAATGACCTTAATGACCCAGATAACCACGATGATGTGTTCACTCATGAAGAGCCAGACATCGTGGAGTGTGAAGTCAGGTGGGCTTTAGGAAGCATCACTATGAACAAAGCTAGTGGAGGGGATGGAATTCCAGCTGAGCTATTTCAAATCCTAAAAGATGATGCTGTGAAAGTGCTGCACTCAATATGCCAGCAAATTTGGAAAACTCAGCAGTGACCACAGAACTGGAATAGGTGGTTTTCATTACAGTCCCAAAGAAAGGCAATGCCAAAGAATGTTCAAACTACAGCACAATTGCACTGATTTCACATGCTAGCAAAGAAATGCTCAAAATTATCTGAGCCAGGCTTCAACAGTACATGAACCAAGAAATTCCAAATGTTCAAGCTAGATTTAGATTTAGAAAAGGCAGAGGAGCCAGAGATCAAATTGCTAACATCTGTTGGATCATAGGAAAAGCAAAAAATTCCAGAAAAACATCTACTCCTGCTTTACTGACTACACCAAAGCCTTTGACTGTGTGGATCACAACAAACTGTGGGAAATTCTTAAAGAGATAGGAATACCAGACCACCTTACCTGCCTCCTGAGAAACCTGTATGTAGGTCAAGCAGCAACAGTTAGAAACAGAAATGGAACAGCAGGTTTATTCCAAATTGGGAAAGGACTACATCAAGGCTATATATTATCACCCTGTTTATTTAACTTATATGCAGAGTACGTCATGTGAAATGCCAGGCTGGATGAAGCACAAGCTGGAATCAAGGTAGCTTAGAGAAATATAAATAACCTCAGATATGCAGATGACACCACCCTTATGGCAGGAAGAGGAATTAAAGATCCTCTTGATGAAAGTGAAATAGGAGAGTGAAAAAGCTAACTTAAAACTCAGCATTCAAAAAATGAAGATCATGGCACCCAGTCCCATCACTTCATGGCAAATAGATGGGGAAACAATGGAAACAGTGACGGACTTTCTTTTCTTGGGCTCCAAAATCACTGCAGATGATGATGGCAGCCATGAAATTAAAATACACTTGCTCCTTGGAAAAAAAGCTATGACAAACCTAGAGAGTGTATTTAAAAACAGAGACATTACTTTTACAACAAAGGTCCATATAGTCAAAGCTTTTTTTTTTTTTTTTTTTTTCAGTAATCATGTATGTATGTGAGAACTGGGCCATAAAGAACGCTAAACACTGAAGAATTGATGCTTTTGAATTATGAACTTCAAGCATATCAAACCTAAAGGAGTCAATCCAAAAGGAAATCAGTCCTGAATATTCATTAGAAGGACTGATACTGAAACTGAAGCTCCAATACTTCGGCCATCTGTTCAAAAAGCATGTTTCCAACTCATTAGAAAAGACACTAATGCTGGGAAATATTAAAGGCAGGAGGAGAAGGGGATGACAGAGGACAAGATTGTTGGATGGCATCACGTACTCAACGAGCTTGAGTTTGAGCAAGCTCCAGGAGATGGGGAAGGACAGGGAAGCCTAGAGTGCAGCAGTCCATGGGGTCAACAGAGTCGAACATGACTGAACAACTGAACAACAGCAATGTAACTTGAAATAAGTGAATTATTTTTATATCAAAAGAAGTGCCCACTATAAATAGGAAACCTTTTCAAATATTATTTGATTTCTACACATATCTGTTGATTTTGAATTTTGAACTTAATTACTTGCAAAAATCCCTAATAATTTATCTCATGCCTTATCAATCTTCTACCTTTTCCTTTGGTCTATTTACTTATATCCATGAAATTAGGATGTTTACAAAAATGGTGAATGCTTTCACTTTCTGAGAGATGGGTAATAAATCCCCAATCATAAATTTTTAATTAATTTATTTATTTTAATTGGAGGTTAATTACTTTACAGCATTGTAGTGGTTTTTGCCATACATTGACATGAATCAGCCATGTGTGTACTTGTATTCCTCATCCTGAAGCCCCTCCCACATCCCTGCCCTCCCCACCCCTCAGGGTCATCACAGTGCACCAGCCCCGAGTTCCCTGTCTCATGCATTAAACCTGGACTGGCGATCTATTTCACATATGATAATATACATGTTTCAATGCTAATCTCTCAAATCAGCCCAACTCGCCTTCTGCCAGAGTTCAAAAGTCTGTTCTTTACGTCTGTGTCTCTTTTACTGTCTCGTGTATAGGGTCATCATTACCATCTTTCTAAATACCATATATGTGCATTAATATACTGTATTGGTGTTTTTCTTTCTGACTTACTTCACTCTATATGATAGGCTCCAGTTTCACCCACCGCATTAGAACTGATTGAAATGCATTCTTTTTAATAGCTGAGTGATATTCCGTTCTGTATATGTACCAGAGTTGTCTTATCCATTCATCTGCTGATGGACATCTAGGTTGCTTCCATGTCCTGGCTATTGTAAACAGTGCTGTGATGAACATTGGGGTACATGTGCCTCTTTCAATTCTGATTTCCTCAGTGTGTATGCCCAGCAGTGGGATTTCTGGGTCATGTCAGTTTTATTTCCAGATTTATAAGGAATCTCCTCTCTGTTCTCCATTGGAGAAGGAAATGGCAACCCACTCCAGTATTCTTGCCTAGAGAATCCTGTGGACAGAGGAGCCTGGTGGGCTGCTGTCCATAGGGTCGCATAGAGTCAGACACGACTGAAGCGACTTAGCATGCATGCATGTGTTGGAGAAGGAAATGGCAACCCACTCCGTATTCTTGCCTGGAGAATCCCAGAGACGGAGGAGCCTGGTGAGCTGCTGTCTATGGGGTTGCACAGAGTCGGACACGACTGAAGCAACACAGCAGCAGCAGCTCTCTGTTCTCCATAGTGGCTATACTAGTTTGCATTCCCACCAACAGTGTAAGAGGGTTCCTATTTCTCCACATCCTCTCCAGCATTTATTGTGTATAGACTTTTTTATAACAGCCATTCTAACCGGCATGAGATGGTATCTCATTGTGGTTTTGATTTGCATTTCTCTGATAATGAGTGGTGTTGAGCATCTTTTCATTCATTTGTTTTTGTTAGCCATCTGTATGTCTTCTTTGGAGAAATGTCTGTTTAGTTCTTTGACCCATTTTTTGATTGGGTCATTTATTTTTCTGGTATTGAGCTGCAGGAGCTGCTTGTATACTTTTGAGATTAATTGTTTATCCGTTGCTTTATTTGCTATTATTTTCTCTCATTCTGAAGGCTGTCTTTTCACCTTGCTTATAGTTTCCTTCTTTGTACAAAACCTTTTAAGTTTAAGTGGGTGCCATTTGTTTATTTTTGCTTTTATTTCCACTACTCTGAGAGGTAGGTCATAGAGGATCTTGCTGTGATTTATGTCGGAGAGTGTTTTGCCTATGTTCTCTTCTAGGAGTTTTATGGTTTCTGGTCTTGCATTTAGATCTTTAATCCATTTTGAGTTTATTTTTGTGTATGGTCTAAGAAAGTGTTCTAGTTTCATTCTTTTACAAGTGGTTGACCAGTTTTCCCAGCACCACTTGTTAAAGAGATTGTCTTTTCTCTATTGTATATTCTTGCCTCCTTTGTCAAAGATAAGGTGTCCATAGGTGCATAGATTTATCTCTGGGCTTTCTATTTCATTCCATTGATCTATATTTCTGTCTTTGTGCCAGTACCATATTATCTTGATAACTGTAGCTTTGTAGTATAGTCTGAAGTCAGGCAGGTTGATTCCTCCAGTTCCATTCTTCTTTCAAATGATTGCTTTGGCTATTCGAGGATTTTGGACTTCCATACAAATTGTGAAATTATTTGTTCCAGTTCTCTAAAAAAAAAAAAAAAAAAATAGTGTTGTTAGCTTGACAGGGATTGCATTGAAATTATAGATTGCCTTGGGCAGTATACTCATTTTCACTATATTGATTCTTCCTATCCATGAACATGGTATATTTCTCAATCTATTACTGTCATTTTTTAATTTTTTTATCAATGTTTTACAGATTTCTATATATAGGTTTTTTGTTTCTTCGGGTAGATATATTCCTAAGTATTTTATTCTTTTCGTTGCAATGGTGAATGGAGTTGTTTCTTTAATTTATCTTTCTATTTTCTCATTGTTAGTGTATAGGAATGCAAAGGATTTCTCTGTGTTAATTTTATATCCTTCAGCTTTACTGTATTTATTTATTAGCTCTAGTAATTTTCTGGTGGAGTCTTTAGGGTTTTCTATGTAGAGGATCTTGTCATCTGCAAACAGTGAGAGCTTTACTTCTTCTTTTCCAATCTGGATTCCTTTTATTTCTTTGTCTGCTCTGATTGCTGTGGCCAAAACTTCCAAAATTATTTTGAATAATAGTGGTGAAAGTGGGCACCCTTGTCATGTTCCTGACTTTAGGGGAAATGCTTTCAATTTTTCACCATTGAGGATATGGGTTTATCATACATGGCTTTTATTATGTTGAGGTATGTTCCTTCTATCCCTGCTTTCTGGAGGTTTTTTATCATAAATGGATGTTGAATTTTGTCAAAGGCTTTCTCTGCTTATATTGAGATAATCATATGGTTTTTATCTTTCAATTTGTTAATGTGGGGTATCACATTGATTGATTTGTGGATATTAAAGAATCCTTGCATCCCTGGGATAAAGCCCACTTGGTCATGGTGTATGATCTTTTTAATATGTTGTTGGATTCTGTTTGCTAGGATTTTGTTAAGGATTTTTGCATATGTGTTCATCAGTGATATTGGCCTGTACTTTTCTTTTTTGTGGCATCTTTGTCTGGTTTTGGTATTAGGGTGATGGTGGCCTCAAAGAATGAGTTTAGAAGCTTACATTCCTCTGCAAATTTCTGGAAGAGCTTTGGTAGGATAGGTGTTAGCTCCTCTCTAAATTTTTGGTAGAATTCAGCTGTGAAGACGTCTGGTCCTGGACTGTTGTTTGTTGGAAGATTTCTGATTACAATTTTGATTTCTGTGATTGTGATGGGTCTGTTAAAATCTTCTATTTCTTCTTGGTTCAGCTTTGGAAAGTTATACTTTTCTAGGAATCCATCCATTTCTTCCAAATTGTCCATTTTATTTGCATATAGTTGCTCAGATCAGATCAGATCAGTCGCTCAGTCGTGTCCAACTCTTTGCGACCCCATCAATTGCAGCACGCCAGGCCTTCCTGTCCATCACAAACTCCCGGAGTTCACTCACCCTCACGTCCATCGAGTCAGTGATGCCATCCAGCCATCTCATCCTCTGTCGTCCCCTTCTCCTCCTGCCCCCAATCCCTCCCAGCATCAGAGTCTTTTCCAATGAGTCAACTCTTCGCATGAGATGGCCAAAGTACTGGAGTTTCAGCTTTAGCATCATTCCTTCCAAAGAAATCCCAGGGCTGATCTCCTTCAGAATGGACTGGTTGGATCTCCTTGCAGTCCAAGGGACTTTCAAGAGTCTTCTCCAACACCACAGTTCAAAACCTCAATTGTTTGGTGTTAAGCTTTCTTCACAGTCCAACTCTCACATCCATATATGACCACTGGAAAAATTATAGCCTTGACTAGATGGACCTTTGTTGGCAAAGTAATGTCTCTGACTTGTAATATGCTGTCTAGGTTGGTCATAACTTTCCTTCCAAGGTGTAAGTGTCTTTTAATTTCATTGCTGCAATCACCATCTTGGGGTTATTTTGTTTTCATTTTCATTCGTTTCTATGCATATTTTGACTTCTTTTTCTATTTCTTCTGTGACTTGTCAGTTATTCAGAAATGTGCTGTTTAGCCTCTATATGTTTGGGTTTTTAATAGTTTTTTTTTTCCTGTTCAGTTCAGTTCAGTTCAGTCACTCAGTAGTGTCCTATTCTTTGTGACCCCATGAATCTCAGCATGCCAGGCCTCCCTGTCCATCACCAACTCCCGGAGTTCACTCAAACTCACGTCCATCGAGTCACTGATGCCATCCAGCCATCTCATCCTCTGTCGTCTCCTTCTCCTCCTGCCCCCAATCCCTCCCAGCATCAGAGTCTTTTCCAGTGAGTCAACTCTTCGCATGAGGTGGCCAAAGTACTGATGTTTCAGCTTTAACATCATTCCTTCCAAAGAACACCCAGGGCTGATCTCCTTTAGGATGGACTGGTTGGATCTCCTTGCAGTCCAAGGGACTCTCAAGAGTCTTCTCCAGCACCACAGTTCAAAAGCATCAATTCTTCAGCACTCAGCTTTCTTCACAGTCCAACTCTCACATCCATACATGACCACAGGAAAAACCATAGCCTTGACTAGACGGACCTTTGTTGGCAAAGTAATGTCTCTGCTTTTGAATACGCTATTGAAGTTGGTCATAACTTTTCTTCCAAGGAGTAAGCGTCTTTTAATTTCATGGCTGCAGTCACCATCTGCAGTGATTTTGGAGCCCAAAAAACAAAGTCTGACACTGTTTCCATTGTTTCCCCATCTATTTCCCATGAAGTTGACATCTAATCTTACCGCATAGTGATCAGAAAAGATGCTTGAGATGATTTAATTTTTTTGAATTTACCAAGGCTAGATTTATGGCCCAGGATGTAATCTGTCCTGGAGAAGGTTCCATGTGCACTTCAGAAAAAGTTGAAATTCATTGTTTTGGGTTGAAATGTCCTATAGATATCAATTAGGTCTAACTGGTTTATTGAATCACTTAAAGTTGTGTTTCCTTGCTTATTTTCTGTTTAGCTGATCTATCCATAGGTGTGAGTGGGGTGTTAAAATATCCCACTATTATTGTGTTACTGTTAATTTCCCCTTTCATACCTGTTAGCATTTGCCTTACATATTGCGGTGCTCCTATGTTGGGTGCATATATATTTATAATTGTTATATTTTCTTCTTGGGTTGATCCTTTGATCAGTGTGCAGTGTCCTTCTTTGTCTCTTTTCATGACCTTTATTTAAAAGTCTATTTTATCTGATATGAGTATTACTACTTCTGCTTTCTTTGGTCTCCATTTGCATGAAATATCTTTTTTCAGACCTTCACTTTCAGAGTGTATGTGTCCCTAGGTTTGAGGTGGGCCTCTTGTAGACACCATATATAGGGGTCTTGTCTTTGTATCCATTCAGCCAGTCTTTGTCTTTTGATTGGAGCATTCAACACATTTACATTTAAGGTAATTATTGATAAGCATGATCCCATTGCCATTTATTTTGTTGTTTTGAGTTCGAGTTTATACACCCTTTCTGTGTTTCCCGTCTAGAGAAGATCCTTTAGCATTTGTTGAAGAGCTGGTTTGGTGGTGCTGAATTCTCTCAGCTTTTGCTTGTAAAGCTTTTGATTTCTCCTTCATATTTGAATGAGATCCTTGCTGGGTACAGTAATCTGGGTTGTACGTTTTTCTCTTTCATCACGTTAAGTATGTTCTGCCATTCCTTCTGGTATAAAAAGTTTCTATTGCAAGATCAGCTGTTATCCTTCTGGGAACCCCCTTGTGTGTTATTTGTTGTTTTTCCCTTGCTACTTTTAATGTTTGTTCCTTGTGTTTGATCTTTGTTAAGTTGATTAATATGTGTCTTGGTGTGTTTTGCCTTGGGTTTATCCTGTTTGGGACTCTCTGGGTTTCTTGGACTTAGGTGACTCTTTCCTTCCTCATTTTAGGGAAGTTTTCAATTATTATCTCCTCAAGTATTTTTTCATTGCCTTTCTTTTTGTCTTCTTCTTCTGGGACGGCTATGATTCGAATGTTGAGGCATTTGGCATTGCTCCAGATGTCTCTGAGGTTGTTCTCATTTCTTTTAATTCCCTTTTCCTCTCTGCTTCATTTATTTTTACCATTCTATCTTCCACCTCATTTATCCTAACTTCTGCGTCTCTTATTTTATTGTTGGTTTCCTTCAGAGTGCTTTTGCTCTCAGTTATTGCATTATTCATAATTGATTGACTCTCTTTTATTCCTTCTAATTCCTTGTTAAACATTTCTTGCATCTTCTCAATCCTTGTCTCCTGACTATTTATCTGCAACTCTATTTTGTGTTCAAGATTTTGGATCACTTTTACTATCATTATTCTGAATTCTTTTTTAGGTAGACTCCCTATCTCCTTCTCTTTTGTTTGGTTTGGTGGGCATTTATCATGTTCCTTTACCTGCTGAATATTTCTCTGCCTTTTCATCTGTTTAGATTGCTGTGTTTGGAGTGGCCTTTCTGTATGCTGAAATTTTGTGATTCCTCTTTATTGTGAAGATTCTTCCCTGTGGGTGGAGTTGGACGAGTGGCTTGTCAAGGTTTCCTGGTTAGGAAGGCTTGCATCTGTGTTCTGGTGGGTGGAGCTGTTGCTCTTCTCTTTGGAGTGCAATGAAGTGTCCAGTAGTGAGTTTTGAGGTGTCTGTGGGTTTGGTGTGACTTTTGGCTGCCTGTATTTTAATGCTCAAGGTTATGCTCCTGTGTTGTTGGAGAATTAGCTTGGTATGTCTTTCTCTGAAACTTGTTGGCTCTTGGGTGGAGCTTGGTTTCAGTGTAGGTATGGAGGCTTTTGATGAGCTCTTGTCTATTAATGTTCCCTGCATTCAGAAGTTTTCTGGTGTTCTCGAGTTTGGGATTTAAGCTTCCTGCCTCTGGATTTCAGTCTTATTATTACAGTAGCCTCAAGACTTCTTCATCCATACAGCACCAATGATAAAACATCTAGGTTAATGGTGAAAAGATTCTCCACAGTGAGGGACACCCAGAGAGGTTCACAGAGTTACATGGAGAAGAGAAGAGGGAAGAGGGAGATAGAGGTGACCAGGAGGAGAAGAGGAGTAATCAAAAGGGGAGAGAGCAATCTAGCCAGTAATCAATTCTCTATGTGCTCCACACAGTCTGGAACACTTGGAGAGGTTCACAGAGTTACATACAGAAGAGAAGAGGGAGGGACGAGATAGAGGTGACCAGGAAGAGAAGAGGGGGAGTCAAAAGAAGAGAGACAGATCTAGTCAGTAATCAGTTCCCTACGTGTTCTCCACAGCCTGGAACACCCAAAGAGATTCACAGAGTTGGGTAGAGAAGAGAAAGATGAAGGAGGAAATAGAGGTGACCTGGGGGGAGAAGAAGGAGAGTTAAAAGGGGGAGAGAGCAATCAAGTCAGTAATCACACTCCTAAGTAATAATGGGTACTGAAGATTGGATTCTTAAAGATATAAAATTGACAATACCAAAAAACAAAGATTAAAAATCTAGAGTAGAGGTTATGCTCTCAAAAATACAATATTTAAAAAAAATTTTCAGAAAAATTATAAATATATATATTTGAAATTTGCTTTAGAAATAGGGTCTCTTTTTTACAAGATAATAGTAAGTTATAAAAATAAAAATTAAAGGAACAATAAAGAACTTAAAAATTTAGAAAAACTTTTAAAAAATGATAATAGTAAAATATATCTAGGAATTTTTCTGGAGCTGTTGAGGGCAGTGTGGTGTCAGTTCGGTTTCAGATAGTTCCTTGTTCTAGCTTATACTTCTTCTCAAGGTCTATAAGCCCCTTCCAATGTAGTCAGTGCTAACTACAAGGCTTTAATTTGTTGCACCTATCACTTCCAAAGTGGTTTCTTCTTTATTTTGGCTTCCTCTGTTTGCAAGTCTCTTCGGTGTCTATTTTCCACCCTGATGCAAGGAGGTGAAAGTGGTCACTTATCTAGGCTCACTTGTTCAATTGTGCTCTGGGGAGAAAGAAACACTGCAAACAAATATCACTGGCATATGTGGGTAGTGCTCGCAGTGTCTGGGCCACACTGTGTTTGCCCCCACTCACAGCGTGTATGCCTTCTGTGTCTACACTGCTCAGGCTCCAGGTTGCTCTGCAGGGGAACTGTCGAAAGCTGGCCCTGGGTTGCGTGCACTTCCCAGGTCTAAGCCACTCTGATTCAGGTTCTTGGGTACTCCACAAAGGCACAGACTCAGTTGGGACTGCATTTTGTGCCCTTCCTAGGTCTGGGCAGCTCAGGCAACCAGGTGCTTGGTGAGCACACTCTCCTAGCTGGGTGATGTGTCTTATCACCGCCCCTGTCCCAGCCGCTCTGTTTCCTGGGTGTGCAGCGGTAGTGTTGTCTCAGGTGTGCTGTGTGCTGTGAGATTTACTCAGTCTCCTCTGAGGAGCTGATCTCTGGCTGTGACTTTCTTGGCAGATGTCAACCTCCCAGAATCCCAGAAAGACTTGGTTAGCAATGGGGAACCTGCTCACAGTTTGGTGGAAGACGCCATCTCTGGGGCCGAGTTTGCCCCTTGCATTCTGGCTTTGACTGTCAGCCACCTACCTCTCTGCCTCCCGCGGTGGGTGGGCCAGTCTAGCTCTCCTCTGGTATTCACTCAGTCCTTTGTTCTGTGAGCAGGCTGGCAGTGCCTTAGGTTAGAGCTTTTCATAGGAAAGTTCTCTCTCTCTCTTTTTTTCTCTCTCTCTGGCTATCCCACAGTTTGGGTTGCTATGTCACATTAGCTCCCTCAGATTCCCCCCAGGGCATTCAGGCCCAGTGGTTACCCTAAGCATGCAGCCCACACCTCCCTGTTCAGCTCCCACTCACTGCTGGCAGATGAGAGTATCTGGGCTACTTCTCCGCAGGGAGTTGCAGTTAGGCGCATAGTTGTGGGTTTTTGTTTTTTTTTTTTTTTTTTTCCCTCCCAGTTATGTTGCCCTCAGAGATTCCAAAGCTCCTCACTGGTGAGAGGGTTTCCTGCTGTTTGGAAACTTCTCCTCCTTCACGACTCCCTCCTAGGATGGGTCTCTGTCCCTAACTCTCTTGTCTCTCTTTTTATCTTTTATATTTTGTCCTACCTCCTTTTGAAGAGAATGGGCTGCCTTTCTGGGTGCCTGGTGTCCTCCACCAGGGTTCATAAGTTGTTTTGTGGAATTTACTCAGCATGCAAATTATCTTTCAATGAATTTGTGGAGGAGAAAGTGGTCTCCCCATCCTATTCCTCCACCATCTTAAGACAGCCCCTCTCCAATTGTTAATGTTTAAAAAGTAAGTGGAATAACTTGGCACCAATGACTCTTATTTGCCTCACTTTACATAAGGAGCATTGGGCTGAGATGATCTTGAAATACTCTGCTCACTCTCAAAGTCAATAATGCCATTTCCAATGAAGATTTCTTAATAATTGTCATTGATCCTGAAGCAATATATAATTTTACAAGTAAGCTATACCTTGAAATTTGGAGAAGGAAATGGCAACCCACTCCAGTATTCTTGCCTAGAGAATCCTATGGACAGAGGAGCCTGGCAAGCCATGGTCCATGTTGTCACAGAGAGTCAGGCACAACTGAAGCGACTAAGCATGCAGCATGCCTTGAAAAGAAGCATGAAATAAAATATCAATCAAGTGGCCTTTTCTGTATATTCATTCATTTTACAGATATTTATTGAGTTTCAACTTTATTTAGGTCAGACACTATGCTCTGCTGAAGGTAAACTGATGAGCAAAACTACTACAGTTAGTAACTCTTATTGGTGAACTAAGGCTCAAATCAAAAGCATTTGCTAAAATCCTACTAAAATTTATTACTTCTTTTAGAAGTACAATACATAAAAGATGATCAAGCATCTCAGGAATTTGGCTATGAGTGCCAGTTCTTATTCAATAGATGATGTTAGAAAAAGCACTTGATAGAGAAATGGAGCTATATTGGCCTTAGGACAATTTATTTATTTGGCCATAGGATGTATTTAAGGGGTCTAAACAAGTATTTTTGGCTCACAAGTATCTCAAACTGCCTCTTTATTGCATACCTCAAGCTAGTTGGTAAAAATACTTTCAACAGTATTCTCACTTTCACAACATAAAAGGGAAATTCAGTGTCCCATTAGATACTCAGATAATTGGCAAACCCCATGACATTTTCATAAGCTTGCAAATTAAAAAAAAAAAAGCCTAAAAACAATGACTGACCTCTCAGAGGTTGGTTACATCACCAAAAGAAGCCAATAATTCTATTTCAATTAGAAAAAAGAAAATTCCTCACAAATAGAAATTTGGCTGTTTGCACACAAGTAATGAAATGTTACTAAGTGCAAATGCTAGCCCCAACTTAACTTATTCTAAATCCAAGGCTACCTACTTATCTAGCACGACCTAAGTGAGGTGTCACACCCCAGATAGGATTTTTAGCAAATTACTCAATGTCTGACAACAGATAAAATCTGATTATTTGGAGTCTGCATTTACAAATTTTCAGAATTCTCTAACATAAAGAATTGTACTATATGTAGAACTCTACCCAATACATCTCAGCTTTCAAAAAACCTCTGATCTCTGAATAAAACATAAAAAAATGCTTATGTAGCCTGCTTTCTTATGCCATAATTGGCTACATCAATATCTAGAAGGAAATAAGCATTTTAGTTACCAGCTAATTGCCATAAGGTCATTTTTTCACACTAAAATTTTAATAGAAAACATCAAAAACAAAAAAGTAAGGGACAGACGAGACAAAAAAGCACAAAGAGAATAGAAAATCTAGTTTCAGTTATAAGAAGTAGTCGCTTAAGAAGAAATCTGATAATTGGAGATAATAGCTTCGATTATTTGAATCATCTATAGAATTAAACCGCACACATTATAACAGTAGGAATGAATCAACAGCAGTAGAGTAGACAATTCTTCACGAGATTCCTATCATATTAATTCATCATTTATGTGCCAGACATCACTATTGGCACTGCAGTGCTCTATGTACAAAGAACCAAAGCAAGGTCCCTACACTGAGAATGCTTACACTGAAGCTGGAAACTCAGAAACATGAATAAATAATTACAAGACAATTTCATGGGTTCAGAAACAGAGGTATTACAAAATATATCAGGAACCCAGAAGATAAAACTGAATATAATCAAAGCAGTCAGATATACTTCACAGAGAAAACAGATATTAAGTTGAAAAGGCATTGCATTTTCCCAGGAATAGAAAAAAAAGTAGTGCTCAGTAGGAAAGAATCCACCTGCCAGTGCAGGAGATTCCATCACTCAATTAGGAAGATCCCCTGGAGAAGGAAATGGCAACCCACTCCAGTACTCTTGCTTGGGAAATCCCATGGACAGAACCTGGTGGGCTACAGTCCATAGAGTCACAAGAGTCAGACATGACAGTGACTAAACAACAAATAGTATTCCAGATAGAAACAAGTGCAAAAAGAAGGAGATCCAAAAATCTCAGAAGACAAATACTAGTTCTATCAGATAAGTATCGAGCAGGAAGCAAATGTAGAATTATAGTGGCACAGTAGTTTATGATGAAGTGGTAAAGATTGGAGACAGCGGGAAAATGGATTCTTTGTATTGCATTATTTCAGTTGTCTTTGCTTTTGAAATATCTCCATTAGAACATGGTCAATGGTTACTATTTACCAATATATTCCCAGTAATATGAAAAAGGATCAAAAGATTATTGTCAAATAAATGAGAGTCTGAATGAGTTTTTATGTGTTCAAGGGAAGAGCATACAGTAGGACCTGGAGTTTCTGAAGGTAAGCTCTCAGTTACCTGAGAAACTTTGTTATCCAGAATATTTCCTCCACTAAATATGATGGGAAATCTGGTAGTTCTATGGTTTGTTGTATAAACTGAAAAAGACATAAGAGTTTCATTTGTATATATTAAAGTAACAATGCATAAGATTAAATGGAACAAATCAGACACTCAAATTATTACAGCATTTAATTATATACTATAGCATATAAATTGCCAACATCAGTTGGATAAACAAAAAAGCAAGAGAGTTCCAGAAAAACATCTACTTCTGCTTTATTGACTATGCCAAAGCCTTTGACTGTGTGGATCACAACAAACTCTGGAAAATTCTTAAAGAGATGGAAATACCAAACCACCTGACCTGCCTCTTGAGAAATCTGTATGCAGCTCAGGAAGCAACAGTTAGAATTGGACATGGAACAACAAACTGGTTCCAAATCAGGAAAGGAGTACATCAAGGCTATAAATTGTCACCCTGCTTCTATAGCTTATACACAGAGTACATCATGAGAAACACTGGGCTGAATGAAGCACAAGCTGGAATCAAGATTGCAGGCAGAAATGTCAATAATCTCAGATATGCAGATGACACCACCCTATGGCAGAAAGCAAAGAACTAAAGTGAAAGAGGAGAGTGAAAAAGTTAGCTTAATCTCAGCATTCAGTAAACTAAGATCATGGCATCTGACCCATCACTTCAAATCAAATAAATGGGGAAACAGTGGAAGCAGTGATGGACTTTATTTTGGTTGGGGGCGGGTGGGGGGGGGGGGGGCTCCAAAATCACAGAAGACGGTGACTTCAGCCTTGAAATTAAAAGAGGCTTGCTCCTTGGAAGAAAGGTTATGACCAACCTAAAGAGCATATTAAAAAGCAGAGACATTACTTTGCCAACAAAGTTCTGTCTAGTCAAATCTATGGTTTTTACAGTAGTCATGTATGGATGTGAGAGTTGGACTATAAAGAAAGCTGAGTGTCAAAGAATTGATACTTTTGAACTGTGGTGTTGGAGAAGACTCTTGAGAGTCCCTTGGACTGCAAGGAGATCCAATCAGTCCATTCTAAAAGAGATCAGCCCTGGGTGTTCATTTAAGGACTGATATTGAAACTGAAACTCCAATAGTTTGGCCACTTGATGCAAAGAGCTGACTCATTTGAAAAGATCCTGATGCTGGGAAATATTGAAGGCAGGAGGAGAAGGGGATGACAGAGGATGAGATGGTTGGATGGCATCACCGACTCAATGGACATGAGTTTGAGAAAATTCCGGGAGTTGATGATGGACAGGGAGGCCTGGTGTGCTGCAGTAAATGGGGTCACAAAGAATCCGACACGACTGAGTGACTGGACTGAACTGATAAATTATATCAGCAATTTCTAACACTGCAGTACTGGCAGAGTTTGCCACTTTTGCTTCATTATAAAGCTCCTTTTGCAGCTTTACATAGTCAGAAGATTTGCTGTCAGACGCTACAAAAAAGTAAGAGAAATTTAAAGGACATTAGGTTACATCCAAAAAAGGGAGAATTTTACTTAATCTTACTTTTAATAAATTGATTTGAATGTACAAGTCCCATTACAATGCATGGGTTTTGTTGTTTTCATAAAAAATGAAGATGCTTTTACCGATCTCAGTCAAACTAATATAAGCATAATTTTGGGTGTTAGAAAGGAGTTTCTAATTGTCTTTTATCCACTGCTGCCATGGTAGTAGCCATTTCTAATTTTCTTATAAATTTTTAAAAGATAAATTGAAAAATAAAGAAAACAAAGAATACGTTTTTTAAAAAAGAAAAATGTACTTTTTGGCTTAAAATAATTGCAAATTCTAGAATTACACTGTGATCAGTTAAATTTGTTTTAGTTGATGCTGTAGGAACATTTATTCGAATAGTTTCTTTTATTGTCAGAAATATTCAAAACCTCAGTTTAAAAGTAGATTAAAATATCTACTTTATAATTTCAGAAATATAAAATAATTTCGTTTTACTAGCCTGAAATGGAAAACAGCTGCTTAGAAGTATCACTATGGTTTAGGGAAAAGCAAATAATATGTGTCTTTAAATGATAAGGGGAAGATAACTTTATAGATTAGTTCAGTGGAATTTTACATCTATTGTTCAAATGTTTAAAAGGCAGTGCAATTAACAAAAAATAAGCAAAACATTCACAATGCCTTTGAGGATACTTTTTCGAATCTTGTAAATCTTGTAAATACATATAAATATCCTTTATAAATTCTAGAGTATATTAAATAGTTCAGTGATAAAGTGTACTAGTGAACCAGTGAAGTTGCTCAGTCATGTCTGATTCTTTGCCATCCCATGGACTGTAGCCTACCAGGCTTTATCATCCATGGAATTTTCCAGACAAGAGTACTGGAATGGGCTGCCATTTCCTTCTCCAGGGGATCTTCCCAGCCCAGGGATCGAACCCAGGTCTCCTGCGTTGCAGGCAGATGCTTTACCGTCTGAGCCACCAGGGAAGCCCAAACTACCTGCCAGTAAATAAAGTGATAGATTTGTTTTTTATCACTTTGATTCAGTCAGAAAGGTAAAGGAACAAATTCACTTCTAATTCTCCCCTTAATATTAACTATGTAATCATTCAATACTCCCTTCCTGATTTTCTGGGTTTCCTCTGAGTTTATATACAAGCAATACCAAGTTTAAGATCAGATCGTGGCAGGAAATTAAAGTGATCTTATTCTTGAAAAAAAAAAAAAGAGAGAGAGAGAGAGAGAAAGAAAGAAAAGTAATATAGATTCACATAATCCCTGGCAAATGGAAGAAAAATCAGGATAAGACACAGGGAATTTATTTTTCTGTTTTTCAAGGTTTTTTCAAGGTCACATACCAAATTATTGTTACATACTTCCAAAGTCTGGGCTTAAATTGTATTTGTACTTGCCCTAAGACGTTCCCTTTAAAATCATAGGACGTATACTAGGAATATATATTATTCCATTTTTAATGGTTGAGTAATATTCCATTGTATAAATATTCCACATCTTCTTTATCCATTCCTCCATCTATGAACATTTAGGTTTCTTCCATGTCTTGGCTATTGCGAACAGTGCTGCAATGAATGTTGGACTACCTGAATCCTTTTTGATCTTATTTTTCTCCCTTTTTTCTTTCTTATACATGTATACGACATTCATCCATTTGTTCATTTATTCAACAAGCATCTATCCAGTACCTACTAATTTCCAAGCACTGTTTAGAAATTTAAATCGATTTCTATTCAGGGATGAGGACAAGGTGGCAGAATAAGAAGAGCCTTGACACATCTCTTTCCACAAACACATCAAAATTACAACTACATATAGAGAAACTATCTCTGAGACCAATCTGAAGCCTAACAGAAAGACTTTCACAACTAAAGAGAAAAAGCCGCATTGAGATGGATAGGAGGGACAGAGACGTGGTCTGGTCAGAATCCACACTCCATCACTACAACTCATAGCTGGGAGGAGTATCATATGCTTGGCAGTCCTCCTTGAGGAATAAGGTGTGGAAACACCACACTGGACTCTCTACCCTGGGAACCTGCTTTGGGAAGATGAGCCCCCATAATCTTTGATTTTGAAAACCGGAAGACTTATTCCCAGGAGAGCCAGAAGGCTATAGGAAACTGAGAATCTGCTCTTATAGGGTGCACACTTAAAAACTTACTCTCTCTCCCCATTCCCAGCACAGAGATAATAGTTTGAAAAACATGTCAGTCATGAAGGAGATTAGTTGACTAATTTTAGGGCATATGTCTGCAGGGCAGGGATCTTTTGGAACTTTCTCTGAATACAAAGGAACTTGTGGATACCATTTTGGGGCACAAAGGTTGAGGAGAGGTTTTCCTCACCCTTTACCTTGCTGGCCCAGCACTGTCAGATGCCATTTCTGATTATCCCCATAAAATCAAATACCATTCACTTCACCTTGAGCTCACGTACAAACCAGATCCAACCAGCAATCCTCCAAAGCAGATCCAGTGGGCTCCCTCAGCAGGCACTGGAGCCCCTCCAAAGTGGCTCCCCACTCCACCAGTCCATTCAGGCACCCATGGATGGCACCAATGCCCTCAAAGTGGCTCCACAGAAGGGGTCAAACTTGCATATGAGCACTTTCATAATAGTTACAGCTGGGCCTTAGAGCCAGACTCACCAAAGGCAGCTCCACAAACTAACTCTCACAGACTAAGCCACAACAGAAGGGAAAACAGAGCCAACACACAGGATACTCCTGGAGGACCTGGATCTAGTGACTAGGGAGACCATTCTGAACTCCAAAGGCTATCTTCTATGTAAGGCTACTCTTTCAAAACAGGGAGATGTAGCCAAATGCATAAAAACAGAGTTAGGTAAAATGACAAAACAAAAGAATATGTTCCAAATAAAGGAACAGGACAGAACTTCAAAAAAATAACTAAGAAAAATGTAGATAAGCAATTTCCAGTTAAGAATTCAAAGTAATTATAAAGATGCTCACTGGACTTAGAGGAAGAACGAAGAAACACAATGAGGACTGTTTTTACATAGAGAACTATGTACAAAGCAATTATTGATGAGAAAGACCCAAAGACTATCAGAAAAGATCATTTACAATTAAAGATATAAAGAAGAAATCACAACAAGACTGGTAAAAGGGGCGGAGACACAATATAATCAAGTCCCATATCCTCAGTGTGTGATCCACAAACAAGAGGATAGTTACACTTTTGGCAGCAATTTTGGGAAGCTCTGTCTCCCACATGAACACTGATGCTGGCAAGTGCCATTTTTGAATTCTCCTTCTAGCTTATTTGTTCCAGGACCTGGCCTTGCCCACCAGTCCATTGACAGCAATACTGGGATACCTCAGCCAAACCAGCTATCCAGGCAGGGACATAGGCCAACATATTAGCAGGTTGGCTGGGTCCTCTGAGCCTCCAGCTACCCTAGGTTAGGAACCTGCCCACCAGAAATCCCAGGACCCAGACCCATTCACCAGTGTGCTGGCACTAGCCCCAGCATTCCTGGAGCCCTGGAGCCCACGACCCCAGGACTTAACTCAACCCACTAGTGGGCGAACATTAACTCTAGTACCTGCCTAACCCACTGCTGGGCAGGCATCAGCCCCAAGGCCTCTGGGTCCTGGCTCTGACCACAAGCAGGCTTAAATCAACTCCAGGACATCCAAAGCCCTACACTCAGAGACTCTGGGACTCCATAAGACTGCTCTGCCTGCCAGCAATCACCTCTAGCCCCAGAACTACCTGGGCAACACAAGTCTGGGACCACTGGAGCCTGAGTCAGAGACATAAGGACTCAGCTATCAACAGATCAACATCAGTTTAGGGACACCATGCACACCACAGCCAGTTGTGTCAGGAGTTGCCCATGCCTACCAGTGGGCAGATACCTGTCCAAGATCCTCAGGGCCTTGTAACCAGAGACTCAGGCACAAAGCTCCATCCATAAGCAGGCCAGCACTATCCCTAAAACCATCTGGCTCCAGCCCTGGCATTCAGTAGGCCAATAGCAGTTTTAAGACAACTTGGGCTCCTCAACCACTCACCATAGGACCCAGCCCCACTCACCCTTGAACCAATGCCAACTTTGAGACGTCCCAGATCCAATATTCACTCATTACAGGAGCTGACCTTTCCCACAAAGAGGCCAAAATTAGATGAGGGACACTTGACCCCACAACCACTTACCCCAGGCCTTGAATCCACCCACCAGTGTGCCAGCACTAGCCCTGACAGTCTCCCCCAAACAGCCAGCAAATTCATGACCAGGCCCCACTCACCAGTATCTGGAAGCTTCTAAACAAGTCAGGTCCTGACAACCAACTGGAATAGGTACCAGCCATGCTTACCAGATCACCCACATTAGTTACCCCACAACAGAAGAGCCCATGCAACCCACGGAAGGGAGTGTACTGCTGGGATGCATAGGACATCTCTCACAAAAGATCACTTCCCAAAGACCTAGAAATGCAACCAACCTACCAAATACATAGAAATAGAAACATAATTAAGCAAAATGAGGTGACAAAGGGATGCATTTCTAAAGAATGAACAAGATAAAACCTGAGAAGAACCTAGTGTAATATAGATAAGCAATGTACCCAATAAAGATTTTAGGTAATAATTATAAGAATGCTCAAATAATTCAGGGTAAGAATGGTTGAACACAGTGAAAATTTGAAAAAAAGAATTATAAAATAAATAAATGAAACCAGAGTGAAGAATATAATAACTGAAACAAAAATATATCAAAAATAATCAACAGTTAATTAGATCATGAGAAGAATGAGTCAGAAAGACAGAGTAGTGGTTATCACTGAAACTGAACAGAATTTTTAAGAGACTCTGGGGCAACTCTGGGGCTTACTAATACTCGCATTATAGGAGTCCCAGAAGAAGAGAGAAAGGGACAGGGAATACATTTGAAGACACAAGAGCTGGAAACTTCCCTAACCTAAGAAAGGAAACAAACATCCACATACAGAAAGTACAGAGGGTCCCAGATACGATCAGCACAAAGAGGACTACATTAAGACACACTGAAATTAAAGTGGCAAAAAATTAATAATAAAGAATATTACAAGCAGCAAGTGAAAAGTTACAAATTATGAATAAGGAGTTTCCATAAGGCTATCAGCTGACTTTTAAATAGAAATTCTGCAGGCCAAAAGAGAGTGGTGCAATATATTTAAAATGATGAAAGAGTAAAACATGCGACCAAAAATACTCTACTCAGTAAGGCTTTCATTCAAGTTTGAAGTAGATATCAATAGTTTTACATCACAATTTTGGATCACATGTTAGGGCACAAAATAAGCTTCATAAATTTAAGAAGTCACTGACTCGATGGACGTGAGTCTGAGTGAACTCCGGAAGTTGGTGATGGACAGAGAGGCCTGGCATGCTGCGATTCATGGGGTCCCAAAGAGTCAAACCCAACTGAGCGACTGAACTGAACTGAAAGTATACTAAACATATTTTCTAACACAATGCTATGAGACTAGAATTCAATTACAAGAAAAAACTGCAAAACACACACACACTAACTTGTGGAAGCTAAAAATATGCTACTAAACAACAAATGCATCACTGAGTCAATGAAAGAAGAAATAAAACACATCCAGAGGCCAAAAAAAAAAAAAAGAAGAAGAAGAAGAATGAAAACACAATGATCCAAAACCTAAGGAGCAAAAGTAATGCTAAGAGGGAAACTTATAGTAATAAAAGCCTATCACAAAGAAAAATCTCAAATAAACTACCTAATCTTACACCTAAGGAAACTAGAAAAAAAGGAACAACTAAATACAAAGATAGTAAAAAAGAAGAAATCACATATAAAGATCAGAATAGATATAAAGGAGAAACAAACAAACAAAAAGTACAATAGCAAAGATCAATGAAAATAGAAGGTGGTTCTTTGAAGAGATAAACAAGCTGATAAAACTTTAGTGAGATTCATCAAGGAAAAAGATAGTGGGTCAAAAATCAATAAAATCACACATGGAAAAGAGGAACTTACATTGAACACCACAGAAATACAAAGGATCATAAGAGATTACCACAAGCAAATATACATCAATAAAATGCACAACCTAGAAGAAATGCACAAATTCCTAAAAATGTACAATCTCCCAAGACTGAATCAGGGAAAAATAGAAAATATAAGAACACCAATTACCAGTAATTAAATTAAATCAATAATTTTTCAAAAATTGCCAACAACCAAAAGTCCAGGAGCAGATGACGCCTCCAAACATTTAGAGAAGAGGTAATACTTCTCCTTCTCAAACTTTCCTAAAAAATTGCAGAGTAAGAAATGCTTCTGAACTCACTCAGCAAAGTCAGCATCACCCTGATACTAACCAGACAAAGATATCACATGAAAAAGGGAATTACAATATTCCTGATGAATATAGATGCAAAACTTCTCAAAGACAAATGATGCAATGATACATTAAAAGTATTATACACTATGACGATGTAGGACTTTTCCCAAGGATTCAAAGATGTCTCAACATCCACAATTCAATCAATTTAATACACCTATTAACAAAACAAAGGATAAAAATCATATGTTAAGCTCAATAGATGCAGAAAAAGCTTGTGACATTTATGATAAAAACTCTCAATAAAGTTAGTATAGAGGGAATATACCTCTACTTAATAAGACCATAGCTGTCAAGCCATTAGCTAATTTCATACTCAAGGGTGAAAAGCTCAAAGCTCTTCCTCTAAAATCAGGAATGAGTCAAGGATGCACACTCTCACCATTTTTATTTAACATAGTATAAGAAGTTCTACCACAATAATCAGACAAGAATAATAAAACAAATCAAAATAAGAAAGGAAGAGTAAAATTGTCACTCTTTGCCAATGGCATGATTATAAATAGAAAATCTAAAATACACAACCAAAAAACTCCTAGAACTCATCAAAGAATTGAGTAAAGTTGCAGGATATGAAGTTAATATATGGAAATCTGTTACATTTCTATATACTAACAATGAACTATCAGAAAGAGAAATTAAGAAAACAACTCAAGTTACAGGACAATGAATAAAATACCTAGAAACAAATCTAATAAGGTGATAAAGACCCATACTCTGACAACTTTAAAACACTGATGAAACAAATTGAAGACGGCACAAATAAACTGAAAGATATATGGTGTTCATGGATTGGAAGATTTAATGTTGTTAAAATGTTCATACTACTCAAAGCAATCTACGGATTTAAAGTAATCTCTGTGGAACTGTTAATATTTAATGGGAGCAACACAAGCAGTGAAATCTGTTCACTAAAACCTGTTTGTAAGGCCTTCCTCATAAACTGCAGAACATGAGCATTTTTTACTCACTGGATTTTGCTGCTTCACACAACTCAAATAGGTCCAACCACACTCTTTAATAAAAATATGTCAAGGGTGTACTTGGGGTTCAGAAAATGGGGTGTCTCATTTGCCCACTAGAATGTACAGTTCATGGGATGGGAACCTGCCTGGCCCATCACACAATATTCCCTCAATAAATACAGGAGTAGCCTTTTCCACCAAAAAGAAAAAAAAAGTAATACCTATAAAAATGCCTAGTACACACAGAACTAGAACAAACAATGCTAAAAGTTGTATGGAACTACAAAAGATCCTGAATAGCCAAAGCAATCTTAAGAAAAAATAACAAAGCTGAAAGGATCATGCTCCCACACTTCCAACTATTACACAAAGATATGGTTAATTAAACTATATGATAGTGACACAAACAGACAAAGAGATACATGGAACAGAATAGAGAGCCTAGAAATAAACCTACACAATACAATCAGCTAATATATGACAAAGAAACAAGAACACACAATGAGAAAAACTGCTACTTCATTAAATTGTGTTGGGAAAACTAGATAGCTACATGCAAAAGAGGAAAATTACATCATTTTCTCACACTGTATACAAAACTCAACTCAAAAAGGATTAAATACTTAAATATAAGATCCCAAACTATAAAACTTCTAAAAGAAATCAGAGACACTATGTTCTTTAAAAATGGTCTTAGCAACATTTTTTGAATTTGTATCCTTAAGCAAGGGCAACAAAAACAAAAATGAACAAACAGGACTGCATAAAACTAAAAATCTTGTAGAGTGATGGAAGCTATCAATAAAATGAAAAGGCAACTACTGAATGGGAGAACATATTTGCAAAGCACAAATTTATTAAAGGATTAATATGCAAAGAATATAAAGAAATCATACAACTCAATTCATTCAGTTCAGTACCTCAGTTGTGTCTGACTCTCTGCGGCCTTATGGACTCCAGCACACCACTCTTACCTGTCCATCATCAACTACCAGAGCCTACTCAAACATATGTCCATCGCGTCGGTAATACCATCCAATCATCTCATCCTCTGTCATCCCCTTCTGCTCCCACCTTCAATCTTTCCCAGAATCAGGGTCTTTTCAAATGAGTCACTTCTCATCAGGTGGCCAAAGTATTGCAGTTTCAGCTTCAGCATCAGTCCTTCCAATGAACACTCAGGAATGATTTCCCTTAGGATGGACTGGTTGGATCTCCATGCTGTCCAAGGGACCTCAAAAGTCTTTCCCAACACCACAGTTCAAAAGTATCAATTCTTCAGCGCTCAATTTTCTTTATAGTCCTACTCTCATATCCATACATGACTACTGGAAAAACCATAGCTTTGACTAGACAGACCTTGTCTCTGCTTTTTAATATACTGTCTAGGTTGGTCATAGTTTTTCTCCCAAGGAGCAAGCATCTTTTCATTTCATGGCTGAAGTCACCATCTGCAGTGATTTTGGAGCCCCCCAAAAATAAAGTCTGTCACTGTTTCCACTGTTTCCCCATCTATTTACCATGAAGTGACAGGACCAGATACCATGATCTTAGTTTTCTGAATGTTGAGCTTTAAGCCAACTTTTTCACTCTCCTCTTTCACTTTCATCAAGAGGCTCTTTAGAACTTCACTTTCTGCACTAAGGGTGGTGTCATCTGCATATCTGAGGATATATATACTTCTCCCTGAAATCTTAGTTTCAGCCTGTGCTTCATTCAGTCCAGCATTTCTCATGATGTACTCTGCATATAAGTTAAATAAGCAGAGTGAAATATACAGCTTTGACGTACTCCTTTCCCAATTTGGAACCAACCTGTTGCTTGATGTCCAGTTCTACTGTTGCTTCTTGACTTGCATACAGATTTCTCAAGAGGCAGGCCAGGTGGTCTGGTGTCCCCGTCTCTTGAAAAATTTTCCATAGTTTGTTGTGATCCACACAATCAAAGGATTTGGCATAGTCAATAAAGCAGAAGTAGATTTTTTTCTGGAATTCTTTTGCTTATTTGATGATCCAGTTGATGTTGGAAATTTGATCTCTGGTTCCTCTCCCTTTTCTAAATCCAGCATGAACATTTGGCAATAAGGAGTTTATGATCTGAGCCACAGTCAGCTCCCAGTCTTGTTTTTGCTGACTATATAAAGCTTCTCCATCTTTGTCTGCAAAGAGTGTAGTCAACCTGATTTTGGTATTGACCATCTGGTGATGTCCATGTGTAGAGTCTCCTCTTGTGTTGTTGGAAGAGGGTGTGTGCTATGACCAGTGTGTTTTCTTGGCAAAACTCTGTTAGCCTTTGACCTGCTTCGCTTTGTACTGCAAGGCTAAATTTGCCTGCTACTCCAGGTATCTCTCTTGACTTCCTACTTTTGCATTTCAGTCTCCTATTGTGAAAAGGACATATTTCTGGGTGTTAGTTCTAGAAGGTCTTGTAGGTCTTCATAGAACGATTCAACTTCAGCTTCTTCAGCATTACTGGCCAGGGCATAGACTTGGATTACTGTGATATTGAATGGTTTGCCTTGCAAACGAACAGAAATCATTCTGTCATTTTTGAGATTGTGCCCAAGTCTTAATGTGCCCAAGCATTTCAGACTCTTTTGTTGACTATGATGGCTACTCTATTTCTTCTAAGTGATTCTTGTCACAATAGTAGACATAATGGTCATATGAGTTAAATTCACCCATTCCAATCATTTTAGTTTGCTGATTCCTAAGATGTTGATGTTCACTCTTGCCATCTCCTGTTTGACCACTTCCAATTTGCCTTGATTCATAGACCTAATATTCCAGATTTCTGTGAAATATTGCTCTTTACAGCACCGAATTTTACTTCCATCACTGGTCTAATCCACAACTGGGTGTTGTTTTTGCTTTGGCTCTGTCTCTTCATTCTTGCTGGAGTTATTTCTCCACTGATCTCCAGTAGCATATTGGACACCTACCAACTTGGGGAATTCATCTTTCAGTGTCTTATATTTTTTCCTTTTCATACTGTTCATGGGGTTCTCAAGCAAGATTACTAAAGTGGTTTACAATTCCCTTCTCCAGTAGACCACATTTTGTCAGAACTCTCCACCATGACCCATCCGTCTTGGGTGGCCCTACATGCCATGGCTCCTAGTTTCATTGAATCATATAATGCTGTGGTCCATATGATGAGATTGATTAGTTTTCTGTGATTGTGTGTTTCATTCTGTCTGCCCTCTGATGGAGAAGGATAAGAGGTTTATGGAAACTTCCTGATGCGAGAGACTGACTGAGGGGAAAACTGGATCTTATTCTGATGGGCAGGGCCATGCTTAGTAAATCTTTAATCCAATTTTCTGTTGATTGGTGGGGCTGTGTTCCCTCCCTGTTGTTTGACCTGAGGCCAAGTTATGGTGGAGGTAATGAAGATAATGGCGACCTCCTCGAAAGGTCCCATGCAGGCACTGCTGCACTCAGGGCCCACCTGCACTCAGGTGGCCCCTGCAGCAGGCCACCACCAACCCATGCCTCTGCTGCAGACTCCTGGACACTCCAGAGCAAGTCTGGATCAGTCTCTTGTGGGGTCACTGTTCCTTTCTCCTGGGTCCTGGTACATACAATCTTTTGTTTGTGTTCTCCAGGAGTCTGTTTTCTCAGTCCTGTGTGAGTTCTGGCAGTTCTATGGTGGAGTTAATGGGGACCTACTCCAAGAGGGCTTATGCCATACCCAGGTCAACTTCACCCAGAGCCCAAGCCCCTGCAGCAGTCTACTGCTGACCCGTACCTCTGTAGAAGATACTCAAACACAGTTCTGGCTCAATCTCTGTGTGGTCTCTGGGTCCTGGTGTGCACAAGGTTTGTTTGAGCCCTCTGAGCATCTCTGGTGGGCATAGAGCTTGATTCTAAATGTGATTTCACCCCACCTACCATCTTGCTGGGTCTTCTCCTTTGCCTTTGAGGTATCTTTTTTGGTGGGATCCAACATTCTTCTGTTGATGACTGTTCATCTGCGAGGTGTAATTTTGGAGTTCTCACAGGAGAAGATAAGCAAACGTCATTCTACTCCACCATGGAGCTGTAGATGTAATTACCAAGTCCACAACATGAAGCAATTTCTGTGTGACTGCTCCAACATCATTTGGATAACTTCACATTCAAGGTTTCTACATCTTAAAACAATCTCCAGTGGATTCTCTCCCAGGACTGTCCTCAGGACACAGGGCCAGGATAACCTCCTTCTCTGAAGGGGCTCTGGCTCGGTCACAGCTTTCTGGAGCACAGCCCAGATTCGGACCCACGTCCTCACAACTCTGCACACAGCTCGGAGATGTGCTGGGACTCTGGCTCACATCCTGCGCCCTGATCCGGCTCACCTCAATACAACTCAATATCAAAAACCTAGCAATGTGACTTTTAAAATGGGCAGAGAACATGTATAAACATTCGTACAAAGAAGATATACAAATGGTCAACATATACACAAAAAGATATTTAGCACCATTAAGTATGAGAGAAATTAAGATTACTTAATTTCTTAAATTACTTAAGAATTACTTAAATTACTTAAGAAATTAAGTATTGGAGAAGGCAATGGCACCCCACTCCAGTACTCTTGCCTGGAAAATTCCATGGACGGAGGAGCCTTGTAGACTGCAGCCCATGGGGTCGCTAGAGTCCGACACGACTGAGCAACTTCATTTTGACTTTTCACTTTCATGCATTGGAGAAGGAAACGGCAACACACTCCAGTATTCTTGCCTAGAGAATCCCAGGGATGGGGGAGCCTGGTAGGCTGCCGTCTGTGGGGTTGCACAGAGTCGGACACGGCTGAAGTGACTTAGCAGCAGCAGCTTAGCAGCAAGTATGAGAGAAATGCAAATTAAACCCCAATAAGATATCATCTGACATCTGTCAGAATGGCTATTATCAAAAGTGTTTGTGAGAATTTGGAAAAAGGGGAACACTCATGCACTATTGGTGGTCTGTAAATTGGTACAGCTAGAATGGAAATGTGTTTAAAGTAATGCTATTTCTCAGTATTTTTCCAAAGAAAACATAAACACTAATTCAGATAGACATAAGCACTCCTATATTCATTAGAGTTTTGTTTACAATAAACAAGATACAGAAGTAATTTATTAATAAATGCCAACCAATAGAAAAATGGAAGAAGAAAATCTGGTATGTGTATATTCTGAATGTTCAGTTCAGTTCAGTTGCTCAGTCGTGTCCGACTCTTTGTGACCCCATGAACCGCAGCACACCAGGCCTCCTTGTCCATCACCAGAGTTCACTCAAACTCACATGCATCCAGTTGGTGATGTCATTCACCCATCTCATCCTCTGTCGTCCCCTTTTCCTCCTGCCCCCAATCCCTCCCAGCATCAGAGTCTTTTCCAATGAGTTAATTCTTGGCATGAGATGGCCAAAGTACTGGAGTTTCAGCTTTAGCATCATTCCTTCCAAAGAAATCCCAGAGTTGATCTCCTTTAGAATGGACTGGTTGGACCTCCTTGCAGTTCAAGGGACTCTCAAGAGTCTTCTCCAACACCACAGTTCAAAAGCATCAATTCTTTGGCACTCAACTTTCTTTACAGTCCAACTCTCACATCTATACATGACCGCTGGAAAAACCATAGCCTTGACTAGATGGAACTTTGTTGGCAAAGTAATGTCTCTGCTTTTGAATATGCTATCTAGTTTGGTCATAACTTTTCTTCCAAGGAATAAGCGTCTTTTAATTTCACGGCTGCAGTCACCATCTGTAGTGATTTTGGAGCCCCAAAAATAAAGTCTGACACTGTTTCCACTGTTTCCCCATCTATTTCCCATGAAGTGATGGGACCAGATGCCATGATCTTCGTTTTCTGAATGCTGAGCTTTAAGCCAACTTTTTCACTCTCCTCTTTCACTTTCATCAAGAGGCTTTTTAATTCTTCTTCACTTTCTGCCATAAGAGTGGTGTCATCTGCATATCTGAGGTTATTGAGATTTCTCCCAGCAATCTTGATTCTAGCTTGTGCTTCTTCCAGTCCAGCGTTTCTCATGATGCACTCTGCATATAAGTTAAATAAACAGGTGACAATATACAGCCTTGACATACTCCTTTTCCTATTTGGAACCAGTCTGTTGTTCCATGTCCAGTTCTAACTGTTGCTTCCTGACCTGCATACAGGTTTCTCAAGAGGCTGGTCAGGTGGTCTGGTATTCCCATCTCTTTCAGATTTTTCCACAATTTATTGTGATCCACACAAAGGCTTTGGCATAGTCAATAAAGCAGAAATAGATGTTTTTCTGGAATTCCCTTGTTTTTTCTATGATCCAGCAGATGTTGGCAATTTGATCTCTGGTTCCTCTGCCTTTTCTAAAACCAGCTTGAACATCAGGAAGTTCATGGTTCACATATTGCTGAAGCCTGGCTTGGAGAATTTTGAGCATCACTTTACTAGCATGCGAGATGAGTGCACTTGTGCAGTAGTTTGAGCATTCTTTGGCATTGCCTTTCTTTGGGATTGGAATGAAAACTGACATTTTCCAGTCCTGTGGCCACTGCTGAGTTTTCCAAATTTTCTGGCATACTGAGTGCAGCACTTTCACAGCATCATCTTTCAGGATTTGGAATAGCTCAACTGGAATTCCATCACCTCCACTAGCTTTGTTCGTAGTGATGCTTTCTAAGGCCCACTTGACTTCACATTCCAGGATGTCTGGCTCTAGGTGAGTGATCATACCATCGTGATTATCTTGGTTGTGAAGATCTTTTTTGTACAGTTCTTCTGTGTATTCTTGCCACCTCTTCTTAATATCTTCTGCTTCTGTTAGGTCCATCCAGACGTAAAAAAAGAATGAAAACTTAAATGGTTTTATGAAACTCAAATGGTCCTGTACATTTTATGCTAATTGAAATTAAGTCAGACAAAGAAAGACAAATAATGTATGATCACACATGTAGAATCAAACAACAGCAAACAAACAAAACAACAGAAGCAGACTTTAGATACAAAGAGAAAATAGGTAGTTTCTAGAGGGCTGGGGTTGAGAGATGAAGGATGGCTGTGAGATTTAACCATGATGTTCAGTTGCTCAGTCATGTCCAACTCCTTGCAAGCCCATGGACTGCAGCATGCCAGGCTTCCCTGGCCTTTGCTATCTCCTAGAGTTTGCTCAAACTCATCTCCACTGAGTCAGTGATGCCATCCAACAATCGTATCCTCTGCTGCCCTCTACTCCTCCTGCACTCAATCTTTCCCACCATCAAGGTCTTTTCCAATGAGTTGGCTCTTCACATCATGTGGCCAAAGTATTGGAGCTTAAGCATGAGTCCTTCCAATGAATATTGAGGGTTGATGTCCTTTCAGATTGACTGATTTGATCTCCTTTAAGTCCGAGGGACTCTCAAGAGTCCATTTCAGCACCACAGTTTGAAAGCATCAATTCTCCAGTGCTCAGACTTCTTTATGGTCCAACTCTCACATTCATACATGACTACTGAAAAAAACATAGCTTTGACTAGATGGACCTTTGTTGGCAAAGTCATGTCTCTGCTTTCTACTACTCTGTCTACATTTATCATAGCTTTCCTTTCAAGGAAGAAGCATCTTTTAATTTCGTAGCTGCAGTCAGTGTCTGCAGTGATTTTGGAGCCTAAGAAAATAAAGTCTGTCACTGTTTCCACTTTTTCCCCATCTATTAGCCATGAAGATATGGGACCAGATGCTATGATCATTTTTTGAATGCTATTTTAAGCCAGTTTTTCACTCTCCTCTTTCACCTTCATCAAGAGGCTCTTTAGTTCCTCTTCACTTTCTGTCATTAAGGTGGTGTCATCTGCATATTTGAGGTTATTGATATTTCTCCCAGCAATCTTGATTCCAGCTTGAGATTCATCCAGCCTGATATTTCACATGATGTAATCGGCATATAAGTTAAGTAAGCAGGGTGATAATATACAGCCTTGACATACTCCTTTCCCAATTTTGAAGCAGTTCATTGTTCCATGTCTGGTTCATTTTTAATGAATTTTACTGTCAATTCACTAAGTTGTACACCTGTCAGTCAGTTCAGTCTCTCAGTCGTTTCTGATTATTTGCAACCCCATGGACTGCAGCACGCCAGGCCTCCCTATCCAACACAATTCCCAGAGCCTACTCAAACTCATGTCCGTTGAGTTGGTGATGCCATCCAGCCATCTCATCCTCTGTCATCCCCTTCTTCTCACACCTTCAATCTTTCCCCGCATCAGGGTCTTTTTCCAGGGAGTTGGTTCTTCACATCAGGTGACCAGAGTATTAGAGTTTCAGCTTCAGCATCAGTCCTTCCAATGAATATTCAGAACTGATTTCCTTTAGGATTGATTGGGTGGATCTGCTTGCTGTCCAAGGGACTCAAGAGTCTTATCCAACACCACAATTCAAAAGCATCAGTTCTTCGACACTCAGCTTTCTTTTACACCTGAAATCAATGTAATACTGTACATACATTATACTTCAATTTCAAAGAAAAAAATTTTAATCTACCCCTTGAAGAAATTCCCATGGAAAAAAAAACTAAAGAACCCAAGCAAATACTACAGCAGAATATGGAAAAATATAGTAAAGATGAAAGCAAATTGCTAAAAAATGAGTCATAATGCACTGGGAAGAAAAACTGGGAAATGACATTCAAGGCACATGAAATATGCCAAAGCAGAGCACAGGGAAGGAACTGCATGTATAGGGAAGCAAATGAGTGTGTTTGGAGCATAAGGGAAATGAGAAGATGATCAAGGCAAATTGGATACAGATTACAAAGGACCTCATAGGGTTTGCTAAGTAGATTTTTTAAAAACTTTTTGCATTTATTTATATATTTTTGATAAAATATTAGGGCTTCCCTGGTGTCCCAGATGGTAAAGAATCTGCCTGCAATGCAGGAGACCCAGGTCCAGTCCCCATGTCAGGAAGATCCCCTGGAGAAGGAAATGGCTACCCAATCCTGCATGTACAAAAGTTGGATGATTATTTGATAATACATACACAGTGCAAAGATTACTGAAGTCAAGCTAACTAACATATTATCATCTTACATGGATACAGTTTTGGGGGTGTGATAGTTACTTTCAGTATATCCCTTCTGTTCAGTACAATGTTGTTAAGTGTAGTCATTGTGCCTAGATGTGAAATCCCTACATAGCTTCAATTTTGTGTCCTTTGACTCACATCTCACCATCTTCTCTGTCCATCTCCTGGTGACCACCATTCCATCCTCTGCTTCTAAGAGTTTGATTTTATTTTAGATTATACATATAAATGATACCATGCAGTATGTGTCTTTCTCTGTCCGACTTATTTCACTATGTATAATATCGTCCATATTGATACATAATCTCATAGAAAGCAAGATTGATATATTCATCATGGAATACAGTATGAAATTTCTCAAAAAAATTAAAAATAGAACTGCTATATGATTCAGCAATCCCACTGTTTGGAAAGAAAGTCATATTAGGGTCTCAGAGAGATATCTTCAACCTCGTGCTCATTACAGCATTATTCACAAGAATCAATATATGGAAATAATTATCAATTTATGGGTAAAAAATGAAGAATATGTTACTTAAATAATCACTATACTATTCAGCTATGAGAACCTGTGTATGTGTTCAGTCGCTAAGTCATGTCTGACTTCACGACCCCATGGACTACAGCACTCCAGGTTTTTCTGACCTTCACCATCTCCTGGAGTTTGCCTAAATTCATGTCCATTGCTTTGGTGATGCCACCCAGCCATCTCATCTTCTTTTGCCCTCTGCTCTTTCTGCATTCAATCTTTCCCAGAATCAGGTCTTTTCCAAGGAGTCAGCTCTTGTCATCAGGTGGCCACAGTATTGGAGCTTCAGCTTTGGCATCAGTGTTTCCAATGAGTATTCCAATTGCAATGGGTTGATTTCCTGGAAAATTGACTGCTTTGATCTACTTTCAGTCCAGGGGAATCTCAAGAGTCGTCCCCAGAACTACAGTTTGAAAACATCAATTCTTCAGTACTCTGCCTTCTTTATGGTCCAGCTCTCACAACCATGAGAGCCAACTAGTTTTAAATTCATCATAGCTTTTAGATACCAATGGATCTTTTTAATCTAATGAACTTTATATTTTAAAATTATCACTGTTATGACAACTTAAAAAATGGACTCGAAAGGTGGATGGACTGGTGACTAAGTAGAATAACAAATGAGTTAGTGTTCCTAATCTTTATTTTTTACGTTTCTTGTTTACCAGCATATGATTTCATTTATCTGACATCTACGTAACAAATACTACTTTTTTGTTGTCTTGTATGTTCTAAGCTCAGTAAAAGTCCCTGTACCATGAAGCTTATACTTTAGTGGGAAAACAACACACACACACACACACACACACACAAAACAAAAACAAAAACAAGTAAATATGCAATGTGATACTGAGAAGTTGTTTATCAAATGTACTTATACTTTGACAAGAAACATGATATGAACTTAAGTTAGAAATTCATAGTCTTCTCTTTTTTTAAGATTTTGAGACGTTTAACTGATTCACTGCAGTTTAATTTTTCTTTCCTTTTGGAAATTTTCACAGTACTGTCAGCTAATAGAATAGCAGTCTTTAAATTTTGACTGTCCTATGTAAAATATGGACAAATACCAATCCAGTGAGCTTGCTATTTCATGTCAACCCCAAAGAGGGGAATCTAACTGCATCAGGAAAGGCATATTTATCCTGTCTTTTCTCTTATTTAAGACACTTCATTTTTTCCATTCTTAAAAATAATTTTAAAGTTAATCATTTGAACAAATGTAAAGGGTTTACTCATTAAAAAAAAATCCTTATTTATGAAGATAGAGTGTCTGCTTAGATCTATGTTATCTCTCTGAATCTACTTGGTAGAAATCTGGTACTCTGATACCAAACTATTTGAAGCATGAAAAAAACAAATAAGGTCAAATTCAAGGGAAATACTCTGTTGAAAGAAAAGTAAAGAAAATAATTCTTTATGTAAATCAGTTCAGTTCAATTCAGTTGCTCAGTCGTGTCTGACTCTTTGCAAATCCATGGACTGCAGCACGCCAGGCCTCCCTGTCCATCACCAACTCCTGGAACTTACTCAAACTCCATCTAGTCCATCGAGTCTGTGATGCTATTCCACCATCTCATCCTCTGTTGTCCCCTTTGGCAAAGTAATGTCTCTGCTTTATAATATGCTGTCTAGGTTGGTCAAAACTTTTATTCCAAGAAGCAAGACTCTTTTAATTTCATGGCTGAAGTCACCATCTGCAGCGATTTTGGAGCCCCCAAAAATAAAGTCTGCCACTGTTTCCACCCTTTCCCCATCTATTTGTCATGAAATGATGGGACCAGATGCCGTGATCATAGTTTTCGGAGTGTTGAGTTTTAAGCCAACGTTTTCACTCTCCTCTTTCACTTTAATCAAGAGGCTCTTTAGTTCTTCTATTCTTTCCTTAAAGGTGGTGTCATCTGCATATCTGAGGTTATTGATATTTCTCCTGGCAATCTTGATTCCAGCTTGTGTTTCATCCAGCCCAGCATTCCGCATGATGTACTCTGCATGTAAGTTAAATAAACAGGGTGACAATATACAGCCTTGACATACTCCTTTCCCTATTTGGAACCAGTCTGTTGTTGTTATTTATGTAAATAAGTTTACATATTTAGTTAATTACAATTTTAATCTGTAGGATATAATTACTAACATACAAATTTTAAAACGCATGATCAAAAATACTGCTCGCTGAAGTTATTAGATAGTGAAATGCAATCACAAAAATGATGGCCATAATTCTCTTAAATATGCCTTAAGTAGTTTCAGTTCATTTCAGTTCAGTCATTCAGTCCTGTCTGACTGTTTGCGATCCCATGGACTGCAGCATGCCAGGACTCCCCGTCCATCACCAACTCCTGGAGTTTACTCAAACTCATGGCCATTGAGTCAATGATGCCATCCAACCATCTCATCCTCTGTCATCCCCTTCTCCTCCCACCTTCAACCTTTCCCAGCATCAGGGTCTTTTCAAATGAGTTGGTACTTTGCATCAGGTGGCCAAAGTGTTGACGTTCAGCCTCAGCATCAGTCCTTCCGATGAATATTCAGGACTGATTTCCTTTAGAATGGACTGGTTGGATCTCTGTGCTGTCCAAGGGAATATCAAGAGTATTCTCCAACATCACAGTTCAAAGGCATCAATTCTTTGGCACTGAGCTTTATTTATTTATTAACTCTCACATCCATAATGGAGAAGACAATGGCAAACCACTCCAGTGTTCTTTCTTAGAGAATCCCAGGGACGGTGGAGCCTGGTGGGCTGCCGTCTATGGGGTCGCACAGAGTCGGACACGACTGAAGCAACTTAGCAGCAGCAGCAGCAGCATATCCATACATGACTACTGGAAAAAGGATAGATTTGACTACAAGGACCTTTGTTGGCAAAGTAATGTCTCTGCCTTTTAATATTCTGTCTAGGTAGGTCATAGCTTTTCTTCCAAGGAGCAAGGGTCTTTTAATTTCATGGGTGCAATCACCATCTGCACCAATTTTGAAACCCAAAAATATAGTCTCTCACTGTTTTCATTGTTTCTCCATCTAACTGGCATGAAGTGTTGGGACCAGATCCAATGATCTTAATTTTCTGAGTGTTGAGTTTTAGGCCGACTTTTTCACTCTCCTCTCACTTTCATCAAGAGGCTCTTTGGTTCTTCTTTGCTTTCTGCCATAAGGGTGGTGTCATCTGCATATCCGAGGTCATTGATATTTCTCCCGGCAATCTTGATTCCACCTTGTGCTTCATCCAGCCCAGTGTTTCTCATGGTGTGCTCTGCACATAAGTTAAATAAGCAGGTGACAATATACATCCTTGACTTACACCTTTCCCAATTTGGGACCAGTCTGTTGTTCCATGTCCAGTTCTAACCGTCGCTTATGGACCTGCATACAGATTTCTCAGGAGGCAGGTAAGGGGGTCCGGTATTCCCATCTCTTTCAGAATTTCCCACAGTTTGTTGTGATCTACATAGTCAAAGGCTTTGGCATAGTCAATAAAGCAGAAGTAGATGTATTTGGGGAACTCTCTTGCCTTTTTGATGATCCAACAGGTGTTGGTAATTTGAGCTCTGGTTCCTTTCCTTTCTAAATCCAGTTTGAACATCTGAAAGTTCACGGTTCACATACTGTTGATGCCAAGCTTGGAGAATTTGGACCATCACTTTGCTAGGATGTGAGATGAGTGCAATTGTCTGGTACTTTGAGCATTCTTTGGCAATGCCTTTCTTTATGATTGGAATGAAAACTGACACTTTCCAGTCCTGTGTCCACTGCTGAGTTTTCCAAATTCGCTGGCATATTGAGTGCAGCACTTTTACACCATCATCTTTTAGGATTTAAAACAGCTCAACTGGAATTCCATCACCTCCACTAGCTTTGTTCATAGTGACTTTTCCTAAGGACCACTTGAGTTTGCATTCCAGGATGTCTGGCTCTAGGTGAATGATCACACCATTGTGATTATCTGGGTCTTGAAGATCTTTTTCGTACAGTTCTTGTGTGTATTCGTGCCACCTCTTCTTAATATCTTCTGCCTTTGTTAGGCCCATAACATTTCTGTCCTTTATTGTTCCTATCCTTGCATGAAATTGCCCCTTGGTATCTCTGATTTTCTTGAAGAGATCTCTTGTTTTCCCCATTCTATTGTTTTCCTCTATTTCTTTGCATTGATCACTGAGGAAGGCTTTATTTTCTCTCCTTGATATTATTCAGAACTCTGCATTCAAAGAGGTGTATCTTTCTTTTTCTCCTTTGCCTTTCGCATCTCTTCTCTTCTCAGCTATGAGTAAGGCCTCCTCATACAACCATTTTGCCTTTTTGCATTTCTTTTTCTTGGGTATAGTCTTCATCTCTGTCTCCTGTACAATGTTTCAAACCTCCATCCATAGTTCTTCATGCACTCTGTTTATCAGATCTAATTCCTTGAATCTATTTCTCACTTCCACTGTACTATCATAAGGGATTTGATTTAGGTCATATCTGAATGGTCTAGTGGTTTTCCCTACTTTCTTCAACTTAAGTCTGAATTTGGTAATAAGGAGTTCATGATCTGAGCCACAGTCAGCTCTCAGTCTTGTTTTTGTTGACTGTATAGAGCTTCTCCATCTTTGTCTGCAAAGAACATAATCAATTTGATTTCTATATTGACCATCTGGTGATGTCCATGCGTAGCATTTTCTCTTGTATTGTTGGAAGAGGGTGTTTGCTATGACCAGTTTTCTTGGCAAAACTCTATTAGCCTTTGACCTGCTTCATTTTGTACTCCAAAGCCAAATTTGCCTGTTAGTCCAGGTAACCCTTGACTTCTACTTTTGCATTCCAGTCCCTCATAATGAAAAGGATGCCTTTTTGTGGTGCTAGCTCTAGAAGGCCTTGTAGATCTTCATAGAACCATTTGGCTTCAGCTTCTTCAGCATTACTGTTCAGGGCATAGATTTGGATTACTGGGATATTGAATGCTTTGCCTTGGAAAGGAGCCGAGATCTTTCTGTCATTGTTGAAATTTCTTCCAAGTACTACATTTCAGACTCTTTTGTTGACTATGATCAGATCAGATCAGATCAGTCGCTCAGTCGTGTCCAACTCTTTGCGACCCCATCAATCGCAGCACGCCAGGCCTCCCTGTCCATCACCAACTCCTGGAATCCACTCAGACTCACGTCCATTGAGTCAGTGATGCAATCCAGACATCTCATCCTCTGTCGTCCCCTTCTCCTCTGCCCCCAATCCCTCCCAGCATCAGAGTCTTTTCCAATGAGTCAACTCTTCGCATGAGGTGGCCAAAGTACTGGAGTTTCAGCTTTAGCATCATTCCTTCCAAAGAAATCCCAGGGCTGATCTCCTTTAGAATGGACTGGTTGGTTCTCCTTGCAGTCCAAGGGACTCTAAAGAGTCTTCTCCAACACCACAGTCCAAAATCATCAATTCTTTGGCGCTCAACCTTCTTCACAGTCCAACTCTCACATCCATACATGACCACTGGAAAAACCATAGCCTTGACTAGACGAACCTTTGTTAGCAAAGTAATGTCTCTGCTTTTCAATATGCTATCTAGGTTGGCCATAACTTTCCTTCCAAGGAGTAAGCGTCTTTTAATTTCATGGCTGCAGTCACCATCTGCAGTGATTTTGGAGCGCAGAAAAATAAAGTCTGACACTGTTTCCACTGTTTCCCCATCTATTTCCCATGAAGTGACGGGACCGGATGCCATGATCTTCGTTTTCTGAATGTTGAGCTTTAAGCCAACTTTTTCACTCTCCACTTTCACTTTCATCAAGAGGCTCTTTGGTTCTTCTTTGCTTTCTGCCATAAGGGTGGTGTTATCTGCATATCCGAGGTCATTGATATTTCTCCCGGCAATCTTGATTCCAGCTTGTGTTTCTTCCAATCCAGCGTTTCTCATGATGTGCTCTGCATATAGGTTAAATAAGCAGGGTGACAACATACAGCCTTGACATACTCCTTTTCCTATTTGGAACCAGTCTGTTGTTCCATGTCCAGTTCTAACTGTTGCTTCCTGACCTGCATACAAATTTCTCAAGAGGCAGATCAGGTGGTCTGGTACTCCCATCTCTTTCAGAATTTTCCACAGTTTATTGTGATCCACACAGTCAAAGGCTTTGGCATAGTCAATAAAGCAGAAATAGATGTTTTTCTGGAACTCCCTTGCTTTTTCCATGATCCAGTGGATGTTGGCAATTTGATCTTTGGTTCCTCTGCCTTTTCTAAAACCAGCTTGAACATCAGGAAGTTCATGGTTCACATATTGCTGAAGCCTGGCTTGGAGAATTTTAAGCATTACTTTACTAGCGTGTGAGATGAGTGCAATTGTGCAGTAGTTTGAGCATTCTTTGGCATTGCCTTCCTTTGGGATTGGAATGAAAACTGACCTTTTTCAGTCCTGTGGCCACTGCTGAGCTTTACAAATTTTCTGGCATATTGAGTGCTGCACTTTCACAGTATCATCTTTCAGGATTTGGAATAGCTCAACTGGAATTCCATCACCTCCACTAGCTTTGTTCATAGTGATGCTTTCTAAGGCCCACTTGACTTCACATTCCAGGATGTCTGGCTCTAGGTGACTGATCACACCATCGTGATTATCTGGGTCATGAAGATCTTTTTTCTACAGTTCTTCTGTGTATTCTCACCATCTCTTCTTCATATCTTCTGCTTCTGTTAGGTCCATACCATTTCTGTCCTTTATCGAGCCCATCTTTGCATGAAATGTTCCTTTGGTATCTCTGATTTTCTGATTTTCTTGAAGAGATCTCTAGTCTTTCCCATTCTGTTGTTTTCCTCTATTTCTTTTTTTTTGTTGTTGTTACTCTTCTAAATTTGTTTATTTTTTTCCCCAGACAATATCTTGAATAAGTATATGTCTGTTTTTCATACCTGTATTGCATATACCAAGTAAAAAGCCTATGCTGTATAATATAAAGTATATACAGGAAAAAAAGAATATGATTGGAAGTCTTCCTTTTATTCTTATATCAAGGAGATTCCTCTGAAGGTTGATATTGACAATGAAAGTAATTATTCTTTGTCAAAGGCAATGGAAAACTGAGATTTCTTTGCATTGATCGCTGAAGAAGGCTTTCTTATTTCTTCCTGCTATTCTTTGGAACTCAGCATTCAGATGTTTATATCTTTCCTTTTCTCCTTTGCTTTTCATTTGTCTTCTTTTTACAGCTATTTTTAAGGCCTACCCAAACAGCCATTTTGTTTTTTTTGCATTTCTTTTCCATGGGGATGGTCTTGATCCCTGTCTCCTGTACAATGTCACAAACCTCATTTCATAGCTCATCAGGCACTCTATCTATCAGATCTAGGCCCTTAAATCTATTTCTCACTTCCACTGTATAATCATAAGGGATTTGATTTAGGTCATACCTGAATGGTCTAGTGGTTTTCCCTACTTTCTTCAATTTAAGTTTGAATTTGGCAATAAGGAGTTCATGGTCTGAGCTACAGTCAGCTCCTGGTCTTGTTTTTGCTGACTGTATAGAGCTTCTCCATCTTTGGCTGCAAAGAATATAATCAATCTGATTTCGGTGTTGACCATCTGGTGATGTCCATGTATAGAGTCTTCTCTTGTGTTGTTGGAAGAGGGTGTTTGTTATGACCAGTGCGTTTTCTTGGCAAAATTCTATTAGTCTTTGCCCTGCTTCATTCTGTATTCCAAGGCCAAATTTGCCTGTTACTCCAGGTGTTTCTTGACTTTGTACTTTTGCATTCCAGTCCCCTATAATGAAAAGGACATCTTTTTTGGGTGTTAGTTCTAAAAGGTCTTGTAGGTCTTCATAGAACCATTCAACTTCAGCTTCTTCAGCATTACTGGTTGGGGCATAGACTTGGATTACTGTGATATTGAATGGTTTGCCTTGAAAACGAACAGGGATCATTCTTTCATTTTTAAGATTGCATCCAAGTACTGCATTTCAGACTCTTTTGTTGACTATGATGGCTACTCCATTTCTTTTGAGGGATCCTGCCCGCAGTAGTAGATATAATGGTCATCTGAGTTAAATTCACCCATTCCAGTCCATTTCAGTTCGCTGATTCCTAGAATGTCGACATTCACTCTTGCCATCTCTTGTTTGACCACTTCCAATTTGCCTTGATTCATGGACCTGACATTCCAGGTTCCTATGCAATATTGCTCTTTACAGCATTGGACCTTGCTTCTATCACTAGTCACATCCACTATGATAGGTACTCCATTTCTTCTAAGGGATTCTTGCCCACAGTCATCTGCATTAAGTTCACCCATTCCAATACATTTTAGTTCGCTGATTCCTAAAATGTTGATGTTCATTCTTGCCATCTCCTGTTTTACCATTTCCAATTTGCCTTGATTCATGGACCTAACATTCCAGGTTCCTATGCAATATTGCTCTTTACAGCATTGGACTTTACTTCTATCACCAGTCATCTCCATAACTGGGTGTTGTTTTTGCTTTGGCTCTGTCTCTTCATTCTTTTTGGAGTTATTTCTTCACTGATCTTCAGTAGCATATTGAGTATGTACTGACCTGGGGAGTTCTTGTTTCAGTAGTTTAGTTATTATCACGCATAAAATGATTAACACTGAAGGGAAATAAGAAAAGTGCCAATGAAACAGCTGAAGTCTTTAATGTATGTAGAAGTTAAAGAGATGAATGAAGAGTGATGCTATAGGAAGGATATCCTTAAACAACTTATAAAACTCTACAGAACTTCATACTATATTTTGCTCTTGGGATTTCACATGCTTGTGTGCTCAGTCACTCAATCATGTCTGACTCTTTGCAACCCCATGGCCTGTATCCCACCAGTCTCCTCTGTCCATGGAATTTTGGGGGCAAGAATACAAGAGTGAGTTGCCATTTCCTCTTCTGGGTTATCTTCCTGACCCAGGGATGGAACCCACGTCTCTTGTGTCTCTCTCCTTGGCAGGCAGATTCTTCACCACTGGGTCACGTGGGAAACCAATTCAATGGAGGTTAGCATAAAGTCTCTAAAAATTCCTACAACAAAGAAACCTCTTAAGTCCTATTTACCTTAGTCTTTCCAGCAAAAGTGGCCACGGAATTTTTTTCAAACACTTCTTTACATTTCACTTCACAAAAAAATAAGGGAAAATAAAATATGTCCTAAAGCATAAGGCAAGTTTTGAATTAAGAAAAATAAAAGAGGAAAAATGTTCAGATGATAATATTTCAAATGAACATGATAAAAGAAATATAGCACATGAATATGTTACACAAGTATCTCTTGATTAGTGGTTCACAAAATCTCAACACTACAGAGTCACAGAATCAGACCTTCAGGTTGGTTGGATTTAAAGGCAATGCATTCCATGAAAACGATGTTCTCATGTTGCTTCCTACTAAGCAGAACATCTCATTTTTTGAGATCTCCTTAACTGACATATCACCAATGAATAAATATATAACTTGAGGAAGCAGTGGGGATGGGAATAAAATTTATATTCAAACTCACATATTTTCACATATGTATTAACAGGGATATATGAAGGAATATGAAGGAACCTATATGCAGATCAAGAAGCAACAGTTAGAACTAGGCACTGAACAATGCGAAGGAACATTTGATGAATTGCATGTCAAATATGTTCAAGATGAAACCAAGCTGTTCAAACACTGCCTGCATAAGCAACACGGGTTTGATCCCAGGGTTGGGAAGATCCCCTGGAGGAGGGCATGGAAACCCACACCAGTATTCTTGACTGAGAAATCCCATTGACAGAGGTGCCTGGCAGGCTACAGTCCATAGGGTCACAAAGAGTTGGACAGGACTGAAGGCACTTAGCATGAGTTAGATTTGCATTAACTAACATTCACAGTCAGGTCTGGCTCAGTCTCTTGGGAGGTCTCTGGGTCCTGGCACACACAAGGTTTTGTTTGAGCCTTCCAAGCAACTCTGAAAGGTATGGGGTTTTATTCTATACACGATTTCATCCCTTCTACCATCTTGTTGCACTTTCTCCTTTGCCCTTGGACCTGGGGTAACTTTTTTTATTGGGATCCAGCATTCTCCTGTTGATGGTTATTCAATAGTGAGTTGCAATTTTGGAGTTCTCCCAGAAGAAGATGAGTATATGTCTTTTTACTCTGTCATCTTTTAATTGAGCCAGATCTGCCTTTGAGTGTTTGAGTGTCTTCTGTGGAGGCACAGGTCAGCAGTGGCCTGCTGCAAGGACAGGGACTCTAGCTGCAGCAGACCTGGGAGGCTTGGCATGTGGCATAAGTCCTCTTGGAGGAGGTTGTCATTAGCCCCACCATAGAGCCACCGAGCAGATGGTACACAAAATAGAGAACAATTATATCAAAGAAGTTCTTGCACTGTTGCAAAAGTTCTAGAGCCTACAACAGATTCCCCAAACTGGGGATCTGACAAAGGGAATGAGAACCTCCAGAGTTCTCTGAAGGCCAGTGGGATTTGATTACAGAACTTCCACAGGACGGGAGAAACATACCCTTGGAGGCAGAATCAAAACCTTGTGTGACCAGGACCCAGGAGAAAGGAGCAGTGATCCCCCCAAGCGACTGAGCCAAATTTGCCTGTGAGTGTCCAGGAATCTCTAGCTTGACTTGGGTATACAGTGGCCTGCCACAGGATCAGGGGCATTGAATACAACAATCCTGGGAGCCGTGGGACATGATGACATAAGTCCTTTTGAAGGAGGTCACCATTATCATAACTGCCCCTACCATAGTTTGGCCTCAGCCAAATTGAACTGGGTTCAATTCCTGGGTTGGGAAGATACCATGGAGGAGAGCATGGCAACTCACTCTAGGATTCTTGCCTGGAGAAAACCCATGGACAGAGTAGCCTGGTGGGTTACAGTCCCTGAGGTCACAAAGAGTCGGACATGACTGAGCTACTAAGCACAGCACAGTACATAAGCATTTTATTCTTGTAAAGATGGACTTCTTTGAAAGAATATGATTAATATGACTTGTATATGCTTCAGAACACAGACTCAAACAGTTAATTATTATGTATTTGCTTCCTCTATGTCTTTTAAGATGAAAAGAATGGAAATGAAGATCCTCTTACTCACATTTTTCTGTCCCTATGAAAGTCCATCATAAATCATTGCAACCAAGTCCTTACCCTAGGCATTGTTTTCTCTTAACAACTTGGCCAAGCACACTTGTATGAAGGTAGTGCCAGTTTATATTGATATCGTTCACCTCAAGCTGTTTATTTTTCCTTGTTATAAAAGAATAACATCAGAAATGCAGAGACACGATATTTAGTTTGCATCCAATATCAAATCACTCAGATTTGTTTTTGTTTTAAAAGATAGTCTTCACTTTGGCTGTGATGATGAAATTCATGAAAAAACATACCCATAATATTGTCGGTTGTACAGAATCATAAAAAAAAAAAAAAAAAACTTTAGACAAATGACCCTCTATGTGTAGAACACTTTACTATGGAGTATAACTTTGGTTATTTTCCACAAAGATATTTCCCTCTAGTTCTAGAGAACCAAAATCTGACCTCATGCTATGGGTACACAAGCTTAGGGTGGTGAGTGTTCAAAGGCAATGAGGCCTTTGCAACAGTTTATCTAGAACATTTGTTTGCTTGTTTGTTTGTTGGTTTTCAGTCAGGATCTGGTTCAGCAAAAATAATACTCTCTCTAGCATCATCAGCCAGGTAAATAAATCTTAAGATTTCTGCTCCTTGAGCTCTCAGCTTCCAGATTATTGGGGTGCGTCAAGCTTTACAAGGTCTTTTCTGCCAGGATTTATGTCACTTTCAGTTCTTTGTGGTTTTGTTAAGTCCTCACCTCTTAAAAATATATTACAAAAGTTTTATTTATTATAGATCTTTGTTAGGCAATCTAGAACTGACAGTGATTTTTTTCATGAAGACACCTAGTGCAGAATTTCCACTGGTCTCATACCTTTCTAACATTTATAAGCGCTTTTACTTTAAAATAAATTTAATAGAAATTAGAGGTTATTGAATAAAGCCACACAGAGATTGCAAGCTGAGAAACAAGAGGCAGGATGATATGTGGACCTAAAGAGATCGTGTAAAATGCTTAAATAGCCACACCAGAGAAAAGTTATAGTGAATTAGCAAGAAATAAATAACAGATTGCTCAGTTCAGTTCAGTTCAGTTCAGTCGCTCAGTCGTATCCAACTCTTTGCAAACCCATGAATCGCAGCATGCCAGGCCTCCCTGTCCATCATCAACACAAACCATGCTGAGATTAAATAGCAGGAATCTCTAGTAAGAGTCAGTAATAGATTTCCCAAATAGTTTCCCAAATGAGTACCAACCATCCTTAATAATTATCTTTGTACAAGCTGTACCTGAAATTGCCAGAGAATAAGAGCTCTCCAGTCTGCTCAACCCATGCTAAATCACTCAGGTTCACATTACCCAATAACATGAGTAATTAAACTACTTATTTACTGACCTTTTTTATGCTCCAGTATATCTGTTTCTTGACCTCATCTTTATGGTGATACTGTCAAGGGAAGTTCAGTTTTAGATAAACTATGGACTACATAAATTTGGTAATATAAAACATACAGAAATGCTAAATAAAATATTATAAATGCATAGCTGAATTTCCAGGAAAGTAAAGAAAATCTTTAGGAACCAAGAATGAAAGATGACTGTGTTGAAGGAAGTTTTCAGATTGGGTAGCTTGACTGAGGATTTAATGCTCACCCAAGAACAGGAACTTTGTGATCAGTCAAGGTAATAAGTTAGATCTTAAGTCCTTTACAGAGCCAGACTATTGAAGGGCAACACCTTAATAAAGAGAAAGAATAGGAAACAGTCTACTATTTAAGTATTTTCTGTCTTGGCCTGGGCTTAATGTAGGGAGGGAAAGATCTTCGTGAGAATTTGTCTTCACAGCTTTCTTTAGGCAGAGTACAGTTTGAATTTATAGGACATACTGTGATCTGGGAATCTGGAAACTGAGATATTATCATAAAAGTGGTCCTAAACCTACTGATATCAACATTGCAATATCAGTTAGAAACAAAAATAAATTTGAATGGATAGTGTATGGGATATTGGCTGAGAATTTCCCAGAATTGTTGAAATACAATCCTCAAAATTAGGAAACACAAAAATGCTGAACAAATTAAACAAAAATTAAAAAGTAAAAATTCAAGCTCATTGTAATGAAACTATAGAATCCTTAATACAAAGAAAAAGGTCTTAGATGTAATCAAAAAGAAAAGGGATGAGCAGAGACTCCATTTCACCAATAACCATGTATGAAAAACTCTGTTTTCCAACACAGTTTATATATTCTGGATTTAAAATAAAAGGGTTGAGAAGTCATAATAGTGGAGAAGTAGGAGGATGTTGTTTTTCTTTCCCCACAAATGCATCAAGAATACATCTACACATGGAACAATTCTCACAGAGCACCTGATAAACACTAGTAGAGGAGCTCAGACACCAAAAAGGAAAGAAAGCTCCCCATATAAACATATAATATGGAAGAAAGAAGAAAGGACAAAGAAGAGGAGAGGAAGTGAGATAGCGCCCACACTCTTGAGGAGGTAGAAGGAAAGGAGTGGGTCCCCCATATGGGCAAGCCCCCTCAGCAGAGAAAGATGAGCTAGGACAGAAGGGAAGATTCAAGAGCTTGGAGGTGAGCACAGCAACCAGTCTTTTGTAGGCAGGGTAGAATAAGACCTACATAGAGGGTGCAAACACAGCCCTGCATATCCCAGCCAGAGCCATTTGTACCCAAGGCGGTCAGGGCCTGGGTGCTAAAAAATGGGGTTTAGAGAGCAGACCTAAAGGAAGGACTACTGTTCGCTGGGAGAAGACAGACTTAGGGAATGGGAAAGAAGAGCTCTGCAACTGAGAATGATGGGTGCTGACAAACAAAGCAAAGGGGAAGTTCTGCTCAACATTCAGGGCAGGCTCCAATCACCATAACATCAGTCAAATAACCCTATCAAGTTAATAATGGCCAGCTTATGCTGAGGAGAGGTGGTGGATATCCATACTATAAGCAGCTCTCACACACACACACAAACACAAAGTTAAACCCAAGCAGACTTCACAGGAATGTTCCCACATGAAAATAACCCTTAAAGACTGCCTGCAGGTCTGGAATTACAAGAAGGAACCCCTGAAGCATTTAGCTTTGAAGACCAGCAGGATTCGAGGGCAAGAGACCAATAGGGCTGGGGAAAACAGATACTCAATTCTCGGAGGGCACATAGAACTTATCACAGACACTGGTACTCAGCACAAAAAGAAAATACCTCCAGATGAACTGGTGTTAGGTTAATTTATGTGAATTGGAAAGTCTCCTGGAGAGGCAGAAGTCGGCTGTAGTTCACCAGGGAGATGAGGACATTAGTAGCAGAGGCTCCAGAAAATTACTTAGGATGAGATCTCCAGGAGGTCCCCATTTTGATGCCAACACCCGACCCTGCCCAACAGCCTACAGGCTTCAGTGCTGGAATGCCTTACACCAAACAACTAACAAGACAAGAAAACGTTGTGCCCATCATTAGATAGGCTGCCTAAAGTCTTACTAAGCTCACAAGCACACCAAAATGCACCTCTTGATATTTCCCTGCCTATCCATGGGACAAGACTCAACTCCACCTACAAAAGGGAAAGCACCAGCACCCTCTCACATCAGGAAGCCAACAAAAGCCCCTGGGCCGACATCACCTACCAGGGGTCAGTCACCAGAAGCAACAGGAACTACAACCATTCAGCCCGTGGAAAGGAGACCACAAACAGTTAAGGTGATAACAAAATGAAATGACAGAGAAATGCATTGCTGATGAAGCAGCAAGATAAAAACCTACAAGAAACATGAAATTAAAAGGATATAGGCAATATACCAAGGAAAGAATTCAGAGTAATTACAGTAAAGAAGATCCAAGATCTCAAAAAAGAATGGAAGTACAGATCAAAGAGATAAATGATTTACAAAGAAATAAAAGATTTAAAGGAGAGACAAAAAGATGAATGACACAATAATAGAAATTTTTAAATGCATTATAAGGAATCAATAGTAGAATAACTGAGGCAGAAGAATAAATAAATGAGTTAGAGGACAGAGTAGTGAAAGTAACTTCCGTGGAATAGAATAAAGAAAAAAGAATGAAAAGAAATGAGAATTATCTCAGAGGCCTCTGGGACAACATTAAATGCAACCTTCATATTATAGGGTGCCCAGAAAAAAAGGATAAAGGGCCACAAAAATATCTGAAGAGACTATTGTCAAAAACTTCCCTAACATGTGAAGGGAAATAGTCACCCAAGTGCAGGAGGTGCAGAGAGTCCTATAAAAGATAAACTCAAGGATGAACATGCCAAGATTCATATTAATCAAACTATCAAAATTAAACACAAAGAAAAATATTAGAAGTAACAACAGAAAAGCAACAAATAATATAAAAGGGAACACCTTTAAGGTTATTAGTTTATTTTTAAGCAAAAACTCTGTAGGTCATAAGCAAGCGGTACAATATGTTTCAAATGATGAAAGGGAAAAACCTACAACCAAAAATATTCTGCCCAGCAAGTCTTTCATTCAGATACTACAGAGAAATCAACAGCTTTCAATATAACCCAAAGTATCAATAGAATAGCATTAAAACAAATCCTAAAGGAACTTCAGTAGGAAGGGAAAAAAAGAAGCCACAATGAGAAACAAGAAAATTACAAATGGGAAAACTCACTGCTAAAGGAAAAATTATATAATAAAAGTAGGAAATCACAGATACACAAATATGCTATCAAAACAAGCAATCATAAGTAAAGCAGAGTATAAATGCATGGAATGGGAATTGCACTTGAAATTAAGAAATCAGCAACTTAAAACAACCTTATTTCTATATAGACTGCTAAATCAAAACCACATGGGAAATGCAAATCCCACCCCCCCCAAAAAAAAAAAAAACTACAATAAGTACACATGAAGAAAAACAACCCAAACAAAGCACTTAAAATGGTCATCAAACCACAAAAGAAGAGAACAAAACAGAAATGGAAGGAAAAACACCTACATAAAGAAACCAAAAGCAGTTAAGGAAAGTGACAGCCGGAACATTCTTATTGACAATTACCTTAAATGTGAATGGATTAAAGGTTTCAACCAAAAGACTGAATGGATACAAAAAATAGGCTCATATATATGCTGCCTACAAAAGACCTGGAGACACATATAGACTGAAAGTCAGAGGGTGGGAAAGTATTCCATGCAAATGGAACTTGAAAAAAAGCTGGAGTAGCAATACTCATAGCAGAGAGAATAGACTTACAAACTGTTGCAAGACACAAGAAAGGACACTGTATAATGATCAATGGACCAATCTAGGAAGAAGATATAACAATTGTAAATATATATGTGCCCAACCAAGGAGCACTTCAATAAAAAGGGCAAAACCTAACATCCATAAAAAGATAAATTGACAGTAATACAATAACAGTGGGGACTTTAGCATCCCATTTACACCAATGGATAGATCATCCACAGAGAAAATTTAACAAGGAAACACAAGCCTTAAATGATACATTAGACCAGATAGACTTTGATATTTATAGGACATTCCATCAGAAAGCAACACTATACATTTTCTTCTCAAGTGCACATGAGACATTTTCCAGGATAGATCACATCTTGGGTCACAAATCAAGTTTAATGATCCAGCAATCACACTGCTGGGCATACACACTGAGGAAACCAGAATTGAAAGAGATACATGTGCCCCAATGTTCATCACAGCACTGTTTATAATAGCCAGGACATGGAAGCAACCTAGATGTCCATCAGCAGATGAATGGATAAGAAAGCTGTGGTACATATACACAATGGAGTATTACTCAGCCATTAAAAAGAATACATTTGAATCAGTTTTAATGAGGTGGATGAAACTGGAGCCTATTATACAGAGTGAAGTAAGCCAAAAAGAAAAACACCAATACAGTATAGTAATGCATATATATGGAATTTAGAAAGATGGTAACAACAACCCTGTATGTGAGACAGCAAAAGAGACACAGATGTATAAAACAGTCTTTTGTACTCTGTGGGAGAGGGAGAGGGTGGGATGATTTGGGAGAATGGCATTGAAACATGTATAATATCATATATGAAACGAGTCGCCAGTCTAGGTTTGATGCACGATACTGGATGCTCAGGGCTGGTGCGCTGGGAGGACCCAGAGGGATGGTACAGGCAGGGAAGAGGGAGGAGGGTTCAGGATGGGGAAAACATGTATACCTGTGGTGGATTCATTTTAATATATGTCAAAACCAATACAATATTGTAAAGTTAAAAAATAAAATTAAATTAAAAATAAGAAAATTGAAATCATAGCAAACATTTTTCTGACCACAACACTATAAAAACAGAAAACAAGTACAGGAAAAAGTATATATATATATATATATATATATATATATATATATATATAAAACATAGAGGCTAAATGATATGTTACTAAACAACCAATGGATCACTGAAGAAATCAACGAGGAAATTTTTTAAAATACCCGCAAATAAATGGCAAAACCTATGGGACACAGCAACAGTAGTTCTACAATGGAAGTTTATAGCTATAGAATATTACCTCAGGAAACAAGAAAAATCTCAAATAAACAACCTACCTTATACCTAAAGCAACTAGATAAAAAAGAAGATCAAAAACAACAAAAACCGAAGTTACTATTAAGGTTGATGCAAAAGTAATTGTGATTTTTGACCTCGAATTTTAAATCATCAAAACTAGGCTCAAATATATCTTTATTAATCAAAATAGGAACCATTACAATCAACAATTTTTTTGCTAATGAGAAATAAGCTTGTTTCTTCCTGGAGCATATAAGTCCATGCTTTAAGAATCAACAAACTCTTGGAAAGAATTTTCTGTATCTAGCTGGTTGTAGAAGCTTTCTCCCTGGGGAAAAAAAAAAAAAAAAAAAGATGTCCAGATGCTTGAAGAAGTGGTAGAAGGTTGGCAAAAAGCTAGGTCAATATGTCGGATGAGGCAAAAACTTGTAGCCCAATTTGTTCAACTTTTGAAGCACTGGTTGTGTGATGTGTGGTTGGGCATTGTAATGGAGAAGAATTGCACCCATTCTGTTGATCAATGCCAGCTGTAGGCATTGGAGTTTTCAGTGTATCTCGTCTATTTGTTGAGCATGCTTCTCAGATGTAGTAGTTTCCCTGGGATTCAGAAAGTTGTAGTAGATTGGACTAGCAGCAGACCACCTGTGACCATGACCATTTTAGGGGGGCATGGTTAGCTTTGGGAAGTGCTTTGGAGTTTTTTCTTGGTCCAACCACTGAGTTGGTTGTTGTCAATTGTCATAAAATCCATTTTTTGTCACACATCACAATTTGATTGAAAAATGGTTCGTTGTTGTTATGTAGAATAAGAGAAGACAACACCTTAAAGCAATTTTTGTTTGTTTGTTTCTGGTCAGCTCATGAGGCACCCACTTATTGCACTTCTTCACCTTTCCAATTTGCTTCAAATGCTGAATGGCCATTAAATAGTCAGCATTGAGTTCTCCAGGAACTTTTTATGTAGTAGAAAGAGGATCAGCTTTGATGATGAAGACTTGCAGTTGGTCATTGTCAACTTCCAATGGCTGGCTACTATGCTCCTCATCTTCAAGGTTCTTGTCTCCTTTGCAAAACTTCTTGAACAATCACTGCACTGTTAAGTTCGTTAGCAGTTCTTGAGCCAAATGTGTTGTTGATATTGCCACACACAAGAAAAAAAGGAGAGAAATAAAATTAGCAAAATATAAATGAAAAAGAAGTTAGAACTGACACTGCAGAAATGAAAGATAATAAGAGAATACTACAAGAAACCATATACCAATGAAATGGACCATCTGGAAGAAATGGACGAACTCTTAGAAAAGTACAACCTTCCAAGAGTGAATCAGAAAGAAATAGAAAATATGAACAGACAAACCACAAGCACTGGCATTGAAACTATAATTAAAACCTTCCAACAAACAAAAGTCCAGGACCAGATGGCATCACAGGCTAATTCTATCAAGTACTAAGAGAGGAGCTAATGCTTATCCCTCTCAAACTCTTCCAAAAAATTGCAGACAAAGAAACACTCTGAAGCATATTCAAGGAGGCCACCATCATCCTGATACCAAAAGTAGACTAAGATATCATACAAAAAAAAAAAGAAAATTATAGGCCACTATCACTTATGAACATATATACAAAAATCCTCAACAAAATACTAGCTAACCAAATCCAAAAACACATAAAAAGAATCATACATCATGATCAGGTGGGATTTATCCCAAGGATGTGAGGATTCTTCACTACACACAAATCAATCAAAGTGATATGTCATATTAAATTAAAAAATGAAAGTCATATGATTATTTCAATAGATGAAGAAAAAGCTTTCAACAAAATTCAACACCCATTTATGATTAAAAAAAAAAAAAAAAAAAAAAAAAACCTCTCCAGAAAGTGGGCATCAAGAAAGCATACCTAACATAATAAAGGTTGTATATGATAAAAACCCGGAGAAGGCAATGGCACCCCACTCCAGTACTCTTGCCTGGAGAATCCCATGGATGGAGGAGCCTGGGGGGCTATAGTCCATGGGGTCGCTAAGAGTCGGACATGACTGAGCGACTTCACTTTCACTTTTCACTTTCATGAATTGGAGAAGGAAATGGCAACCCACTCCAGTGTTCTTGCCTGGAGAATCCCAGGGACAGGGGAGCAGCTGGTGGGCTGCCGTCTATGGGGTCGCACAGAGTCGGACACGACTGGAGCGACTTAGCAGCAGCAGCAGCATGATAAAAACCACAGCAAACATCATTTTCAATAGTGAATACCTGAAAGCATTCCCTCTAGGATTAGGAACAAGACAAGGATATACACTTTCACTGCTTTTATTCAACATAGTTTTGGAAGTCCTAGACATGGGAATCAGAGAGGAATAAGAAATAAAAGAAGTCTAAGTTGGAAAAGAAGTAAAAATGTCAGTTTTTGCAAATGACATGATACTATACATAGAAAAATCCTAAAGATACTACCAAAAATTACTAAATCTAATCAACGAATTTGGGGAGGTTGTAGGATGCAAAATTAATACACAGAAATGTATTGCATTTCTATACACTAACAATAAAAGATCAAAAGGAGAAATTACAATCCCATTTGTTCTTGTATTAAAAAATAAAATTAGGAACAACCTTACCAAATGAGGCAAAAGAACTATACTCAAAAAAACTGCAATATATTGATGAAATAAATAAAAAATGACACTAATAAGTGTAGAGATTACCATGTTCCTGGATTTGAAGAATCAATATTGCTAAAATGACTATAGTACCCAAGGCAATATACAGATTCAATGCAATCCCTATTCAATTACCAATGGCAATTTTCATAGACTTGGAGCAAAATATTCTACAATTTTTTACTGAAACACCAAAGACCCTAAATAGCCAAAGTAATCTTGAGAAAGAATGACAGCTGGAGAAATTAGTCTCCCTGACTTCAGACTATACTCCATGAAAACAGTATGTACAGAAAGATAGAAATACAGATCAATGGGACAGGACAGAACGTTCAGAGATAAACCCATGCACCTATGGTCACCTAATCTATGACAAAGGAGGCAAAAATATATAATGGAGAAAAGACATCCTCTTCTATACATGGTGCTGGAAAAACTGGACAGATACATGTAAAAAAATGAAATTTAAACACTCCCTAACACCACACACAAAAATAAATTCAAAATGGGTTAAAGATCTAAATGAAATGCCAGACACTATAAAACTCTAAGAGGAAAACATAGGCACAACACTCTCTGACTTAAAAATGCAAGATTTTTTTTTCCATCCACCTCTTAGAGCAATGGAGCAAATCTAGTGGAGGTGATGGAATTTCAGTTGAGTTATTTGAAATCCTAAAAGATGGTGCTGTGAAAGTGCTTCACTCAATATGTCAGCAAATTTGGGAAACTCAGCAGTGGCCACAGGACTGGAAAAGGTCAGTTTTCATTCCAATCCCAAAGAAAAGCAATACCAAAGAATGCTCAAACTACTACACAATTGCACTCATCTCACACGCTAATAAAATAATGCTCAAAATTCTCCAAGCCAGGCTTCAGCAATACATGAACTGTGAACTTCCACATATTCAAGCTGGTTATAGAAAAGGCAGAGGAACCAGAGATCAAATTGCCAGCATCTGCTACATCATCGAAAAAGCAAGATAGTTCAAGAAAAACATCTATTTCTGCTTTATTAACTATGCCAAAGCCTTTGACTGTGTGGATCACAATAAACTGTGGAAAATTCTGAAAGAGATGGGAATACCAGACCACCTGATCTGCCTCTTGAGAAACTGTATGCAGGTCAGGAAGCAACAGTTAGAACTGGACATGGAACAACAGACTGGTTCCAAATAGGAAAAGGAGTACAGGAAGGCTGTATATTGTCACCCTGCTTATTTAACTTATATGCAGAGTACATCATGAGAAACGCTGGGCTGGAAGAAGCACAAGCGGGAATCATGATTGCTGGGAGAAATATCAATCACATCAGATATACAGATGACACCACCCTTATGCCAGAAAGTGAAGAAGAACTAAAGAGCCTCTTGATTAAAGTGAAAGAGGACAGTGAAAAAACTAAGAAAACTAAGATCATGGCATCTGGTCCCATCACTTCATGGCAAATAGATGGGGAAACAGTGGCTGACTTTATTTGGGGGGGCTCCAAAATCACTGCAGATGATGATTGCAACCATGAAATTAAAAGACACTTAACTCCTTGGAAGGAAAGTTATGACCAACCTAGACAACATATTAAAAAGCAGAGACATTACTTTGCCAACAAAAGTCTGTCTAGTCAAGGCTATGATTTTTACAGTAGTCATGTATGGATGTGAGAGTTGGACTACAAAGAAAGCTGAGTACCAAAGAACTGATGCTTTTGAACTGTGGTGTTGGAGAAGACTCTTGAGCATCCCTTGGACTGCGAGGAGATTCAACCAGTCCATCCTAAAGGAGATCAGCCCTGGGTGTTCATGGAAGGACTAATATTGAAGCTGAAACTCCAGTACTTTGCCCTTATGTGAAGAGCTGACTCATTTGAAAAGACCCTGATGCTGGGAAAGATTGAGGGCAAGAGGAGAAGAGGACGACAGATGATGAGATGGTTGGATGGCATCACCGACTTGACGGGCACGAGTTTGGGTAAACTCCAAGAGTTGGTGATGGACAGGGAGACCTGTGGTGCTGTGGTTCATGGGGTCGTAAAGAGTCGGACACGACTGAGCAACTTAACTGAACTGAACTTAGAGTAATGGAAATAAAAATAAACAAATGAGACCTAATTAAATTTAAAAGGTTTTCACAGCAAAGGAAGACATAAACAAAACGAAAAGACAACCCTCAAAGTTGGAGAAAACATTTGAAACATTTGGAATAAATGACAAAGGATTAATCCTCAAAATATACAAAGAGCTTGCAGAGTTGAATATCAAAAGAGAAACAGCCCAATCAAAATATGGGTAGAAGATCTAAATAGAAATCTCTTCAAAGAAGACATACAGGTGGCCAAAATCATATTAAAAAATTGCTCAACATCACTAATTATTAGAGAAATGTAAATCAAAACTACAATGAGGTATCATTTCACAATGGTCTGAATGGCCATCACCAAAAAATCCACAGACAATAAATGCTGCAGAGCATATGGAGAAAAGGTAATGCTCCTACACTGTTGAAATGAAAATTGGTGCATCCACTGTGGAAAACAGTAAAGAGGCTTCTCAAAAAATTAAAACTAGAGCTACCATATAATCCAACAATCCCACTCCTGGACATATGCTCAGAGATAAACTACAATTCAAAAAGATATGTGTACTCCAGTTTTAATTGCAGGATTATTTACAATAGCCAGGACATGGAAACAATCTAAATGTCCATCAACAGAGGAATGAATAAATAAGATGTGGCACATATACAATGGAATACTACTCAGCCAAGAAAAAAATAATTCTATTTGCAGTAACATGGATGGACCTAGAGATTGTAATACTGAGTAAAGTAAATCAGACAGAGGAGGGTAAATATCATATGATATTGCTTATATGTGGAATCTAAAACAAAAAAAATAGTACAAATGAGCATTTTTACAAAACAGAAATAAAGTGTAGAAAATAAATTTATGGTTACCTAGGCTTCCACCCAAGCAAGGGAGAGACAAATTGGGAGATTGGAATTGACATACACACACTACCATATACAAATAGTAAAGACCTACTGTGTAGCACAGGGAACTCTTCTCAATACTCTGTATTGATCTATGTGGGAAAAGAATCTAGAGTGGATAAATATATATATGTATAACTAATTCCCTTTGCTGTACAGCAAAAGCTAACACATTTTAAATCAACTATACTCTCTCTCTCTCTCTCTATATATATATATATATATATATATTTTTTTTTTTTAATGGATTAGACTTTGCAGAAAGAGCAGGTGAGAGTTTAAAACAGAGGGGACTTATATGAGGTCAACTTGGCTCTGGTTAAAAGCCAACCAAGGATTGAAGTAGAATGTAAAGTCTCATTTAGTGTATCTTTAGCTTCCAGATGCTTTCTTTCTCAACCCTTAAATATGATAAGTTGTTTCTGGTGCTGGCCAGTTTGCAATGTGTCAATCCTGCACAAATTAACCCCAATCTCTCAGAAATAAGCTTTACACCTGCATGAAAGTGTGGTTATGTGGAATGAATAAGAATGAAAATGAGAACCATATCATAGCTCCCTAGTTCACAAATACTATATAGAATAAGCTGGTACTTACTAACAATAATTTTCACAAAGACTGTCTGATTGAAGTTTTGCTCAAACATTTCAGGGATTATCTAAACATTTCATAAAATTGAATATTTTTAGTAATTAAACTTGTAAAACTCATATGGAAATTTTTGAAATACTGGATATAACCAACGCTTTATTCTGTAAAGCTGTGAAAGCAAAAGTAGCCTTATTCTGCTATCTTGAAAACTATAACAAATAAAATAAAATAGCTTTCTTGTGTTTCATATACATCACTAGTTAATAAAAAATTATTTTAGAAGATATTAAACTACCAAAAAATTGGTTTTTTAATGATAAAAGTATATGAAAATATATTTTATTGCTACCTTTGAAGATACCAATGAGTGTACAAAGCAGCTCATTAGTAACTGCCATTAGATTTTTCTCTAAAAAGGAATTTCAGCATTGCAAAATAAGAATTTTAATTTCTTTTTTAAATATAAATTTATTTATTTTAATTGGAGGTTAATTACTTTACAATCCTGTATTGGTTTCTAATATAGAAATAAAGTTATACTTTTTTTAAAAAATTGAATTGCTTTTTCCTAAAATTCTTTATTCCTAATTTTCTAAACATTTCTAAAAACATTCATTGAAAAAATAAATATAGCATAAATAAAGGTCTTTTGATGTTGTTTTATCTTTATTCTTTTTATTATAGTAAACTATTGCTACATACAGGTGAGTGGGAATTAACTAAGTATTCACAGTATCTAAAGAGAGATACTGAGCTTTAGAAAAATCTTTACTTGCTTTTCAGGACAACAATCCAATCTACTCATAGAAAATCGTTCTCACCAGTTGAAAATATCTAACAGTCTATCATGAATTCTTGTAAATTATCGGTAAAATAAGTACATCTAAATTATTTAAACCAAAATAATCTTTCTTATGTTGAACTATTCTTTTTTAGAAATATATGCAAACTATTGGTTTGTTTCATAGCATTGTCATTCTCACTGAGGGAATTACAGCATAGTAGTTTTCTGAATAATATATAATGAAATTTTTGCATTTATACAGTATGATTGAATTTTTTTTTTACTTAAACCACTTAATTTCTAAAGTGGCTTATGAATTTCTTTGTATTAGAATAAATCACTTTTACAAGAAAAATTATTAATATATTATTTTCTTATGTTTCCATGTGAAATTATGGTGCAATAGTTAAAATTCTTCTTTTTTTAAAATATAATCATTCAGTAGAGTTAAATTTATTGCCTTGTATTTTCTTATATCTTCACAGATTGTGAGTGTTGGAAAGCACGTTAAAGGCTACCATTATATCATTGCAAACTTGGTAAGAACTCTTTATTTTCTATGTTTCATAAGAATTGTTCAGACAGTCAAGATCATGTTAACTGCACCTTAAAATAATACTGTAATAAATTGTTAAACTACATTACCTATTAAGGTTTTTTACAACACATAGGATGATACTTTTATGTGTTCTCAAAAAAAAAAAGGCATTAAGAAATGGAGAGTTTTATTTAAGACTGTCTGAAGGATAATAACCTAGCAGATAGTATTTCAGAAATCTTTGAAGGACTGTTCTTCCTATTAGAGTTCAAAGCAACAAGATTTTCTCCACAACTAAGAGGTAAAATTGTAAGTTTTTGAGTTAAAGAGTTATGCATCCAACTAACATATTGACATGAGCTTCCCTAGTGGCTTAGTTGTTAAGTATCTGCCTGCCAATGCAGGAGATGGGGGTTCAATCACTGAGCCGGGAAGATCCCTTGGAGAAGGAAATGGCAACCCACTCCAGTATCCAACGGACAGAGTTGCCTGGTGGGCTACAGTCCATGGGGTGGTAAGGAGTCATACACATTGGCAGTTTGTTTGTGTTGTTTTTGTTTTTGTTGTTTGTTTGTTTTTGTTTTAATATAAATTTATTTATTTTAATTGGAGGCTAATTACTTTACAATATTGTAGTGGTTTTGCCATTGGAGAAGGCAATGGCACCCCACTCCAGTACTCTTGCCTGGAAAATCCCATGGACGGAGGAGCCTGGTAGGCTGCAGTCCATGGGGTCGCGAAGAGTAGGATAGACTGAGCTACTTCACTTTCACTTTTCACTTTCATGCATTGGAGAAGGAAATGGCAACCCACTCCAGTGTTCTTGCCTGGAGAATCCCAGGGACGGGGGAGCCTGGTGGGCTGCCATCTATGGGATCGCAAGAGTCGGACACGACTGAAGTGACTTAGCAGCAGCAGCAGTGGTTTTCCCATACATTGACACAGATCCACCACAGGTGTACATGTGTTTCCCATCCTGAACCCCCCTCCCACCTCCCTCCCCATCCCATCCCTCTGGGTCATCCCACTGAACCAGTCCCGAGCACCCTGTATCATGCATCGAACCTGGACTGGCGATCTTTTTCACATATGATAATATACATGTTTCAATACCATTCTCCCAAATCATCCCACCTTCGCCCTCTCCCTCTCCCACAGAGTCCAAAAGACTGTTCTATACATCTGTGTCTCTTTTGCTGTCTCACATGTGAGGTTATCATTATCACCTTTCTAAATTCCATATATATGCATTACTATACTGTATTGGTGTTTTTCCTTCTGACTTACTTCACTCTGTGTAATAGGCTCCAGTTTCATCCACCTCATTAGAAATGATTCAAATATACTCTTTTTAATGTCTGAGTAATATTCCATTGCGTATATGTACCACAGCTTTCTTATCCATTCATCTGCTGATGGGCATCTAGGTTGCTTCCATGTCCTGGCTATTATAAACAGTGCTGCGATGAACATTGGGGGACACGTGTCTCTTTCAATTCTGGTTTCTTCAGTGTGTATGCCCAGCAGTGGGACTGCGGGTCATATGGTAGTTCTATTTCCAGTTTTCTATGGAAACTCCACACTGTTCTCCATAGTTGCTGTACTAGTTTGCATTCCTACCAACAGTGTCCAAGGGTTCCCTTTTCCCCACACCCTCCCCAGCATTTATTGTTTGTAGACTTTTGGATAGCAGCCATTCTGACTGGTGTGAAATGGTACCTCATTGTGGTTTTGATTTGCATTTCTCTGATAATGAGTGATGTCTAGCATCTTTTCATGTGTTTGTTAGCCTTATGTAAGACTTCTTTGGAGAAATGTCTGTTTAGTTCTTGGCCCATTTTTTTATTGGGTTGTTTATTTTTCTGGAATTCAGCTGCAGTAGTTGCTTGTATATTTTTGAGATTAAGTCTTTGTCCATTGCTTCATTTGCTATTATTTTCTCTCATTCTGAAGGCTATCTTTTCACCTTGCTTATAGTTTCCTTTGTTGTGCAAAAGCTTTTAAGTTTAATTAGGTAACATTTGTTTATTTTTGCTTTTATTTCCATTTATATCTTTAATCCATTTTGAGTTTATTTTTGTGTATGGTGTTAGAAAGTGTTCTAGTTTCATTCTTTTACAAGTGGTTGACCAGTTTTCCCAGCATCAATTGTTAAAGAGATTGTCTTTTCTCCATTGTATATTCTTGCCTCCTTTGTCAAAGATAAGGTGTCCATAGGTGCGTGGATTTATCTCTGGGCTTTCTATTTTGTTCCATTGATCTATATTTCTGTCTTTGTGCTAGTACCATACTATCTTGATCACTGTAGGTTTGTAGTATAGTCTGAAGTCAGGCAGGTTGATTTCTCCAGTTCCGTTCTTTTTTCTCAAAATTGCTTTGGTTAATTGAGGTTTTTTTTAACTCCCATACAAACTGTGAAATTATTTGTTCTAGTCCTGTGAAAAATACCATTGGTAGCTTGATAGGGATTGCACTGAATCTGTAGATTGCTTTGGGTAGTATACTCATTTTCACTATATTGATTCATCCGATCCATGAACATGGTATATTTTCCCATCTATCTGTGTCCTCTGATTTCTTTCATCAGTGTTTTATAATTTTCTATATATAGGTCTTTTGTTTCTTTAGGTAGATATATTCCTAAGTATTTTATTCTTTTCGTTGCAATGGTGAATGGAGTTGTTTCCTTAATTTCTCTTTCTGTTTTCTCATTGTTGGTGTATAGGAATGCAAGGGATTTCTGTGTGTCAATTTTAAATCCTGGAACTTTACTATATTCATTGATTAGCTCTAGCAATTTTCTGGTGGAGTCTTTAGGGTTTTCTATGTAGAGGATCATGTTATCTGCAAACAGTGAGAGTTTTACTTCTTCTCTTCCAATCTGGATTTCTTTTATTTATTTTTATACTCTGATTGAAGTGGCCAAAACATCCAATACTATGTTGAAGAGTAGTGGTGAGAGTGGGAACCCTTGTCTTGTTCCTGACTTTAGGGGAAATGCTTTCAATTTTTCGCCATTGAGGATAATGTTTGCTGAAGCATCATATATGAAGTTTGTCATATATAACTTTTATTATATTGTGGTATGTTCCTTCTATGCTTGATTTCTGGAGGGTTTTTATCATAAATGGATGTTGAATTTTGTCAAAGGCTTTCTTTGCATCTATTGAGATAATTATATAGTTTTTTTTATCTTTCAATTTGTTAATGTGGTGTATTATGTTTATTGATTTGCAGATATTGAAGAATACTTGCATCAATGGGATAAAGCCCACTTGGTCATTGTGTATGATCTTTTAATTATGTTGCTGGATTCTCTTTGCTAGAATTTTATTAAGGATTTTTGCATCTATGTTCATCAGTAATATTGGCCTGTAGTTTTCTTTTTTTTTTTTTTTTTTTGTGGCATCTTTGTCTGGTTTTGGTATTAGGGTGATGGTGGCCTCATAGAATGAGTTTGGAAATTTACCTTCCTCTGCAATTTTCTGGAAGAGTTTGAGTAGAATAGGTATTAGCTCTTCTCTAAATTTTTGGTAGAATTCAACTGTGAAGCCGTTTGGTCCTGGGCTTTTGTTTGCTGGAAGATTTCTGATTACAGTTTCTATTTTAGTACTTGTGATGGGTCTGTTAAGATTTTCTATTTCTTCCCGGTTAAGCTTTGGAAATTTGTACTTTTCTAAGAATTTTTCCATTTCTTCCAAATTGTCCATTTTATTGGCATATAATTGCTGATAGTAGTCTCTTATGATCCTTTGTATTTCTGTATTATCTGTTGTGATCTCTCCATTTTCATTTCTAATTTTGTTGATTTGATTCATCTCCCTTTGTTTCTTGATGAGTCTGGCTAATGGTTGTCAATTTTATTTATCTTCTCAAAGAACTAACTTTTAGCTTTGTTGATTTTTGCTATGGTAACTTTTGTTTCTTTAATGTTTATTTCTGCCCTAATTTTTAAGATTTATTTCCTTCTCCTAACCCTGGGGTTCTTTTTTCTTCCTTTTCTAGTTTCTTTAAGTGTAGAGTTACTTAAGTTATTTATTTGACTTTTTTCTTGTTTCTTAAGGTAAGCCTGTAATGCTGTGAACATTCCCCTTCAGTTCAGTTCAGTTATGTCACTCAGTAGTGTCCAACTCTTTGCGACTCCATGAACTGTAGCACACCAGGCCTCCCTGGCCATCACCAACTCCCAGAGCTTACTCAAACTCATGTCCATTGAGTCAGTGACACCATACAACCATCTCATCCTCTGTCGTCCCCTTCTCCTCCTGCCCTCAATCTTTCCCAGGATAAGGGTCTTTTCAATGAGTCAGCTCTTCACATCAGGTGGCCAAAGTACTGGAGTTTCAGCTTCAACATCAGTCCTTCCAATGAACACCCAGGACTGATCTCCTTTAGGATGGACTGATTAGATCTCCTTGCAGTCCAAGGGACTCTCAAGAGTCTTCTCCAACACCACAGTTCAAAAGCATCAATTCTTCGGTCTCAGCTTTCTTTATAGTCCAACTCTCACATCCATACATGACCACTGGAAAAACCATAGCCTTGACTAGACGGACCATTGTTGGCAAAGTAATGTCTCTGCCTTTTAATATGTTGTCTAAGCTGGTCATAACTTTTCTTCCAAATGAGTGAGTGAGTGAACTCGCTCAGTCGTGTCTGACTCTTTGCGACCCCATAGACTATAGCCTTCCAGGATGCTCCATCCACGGGATTTTCCAGGCAAGAGTACTGGAGTGGGTTGCCATTTCCTTCTTCCAAGTAGTAAGCGTCTTTTAATTTCATGGCTGCAATCGCCATCTGCTGTGATTTTAGAGCCCAGAAAAATAAAGTCAGCCACTGTTCCCCCGTCTATTTGCCATGAAGTGATGGGGCCAGATGCCATGATCTTAGTTTTCTGAATGCTGAGCTTTGAGCCAACTTTTTCACTCTCCTCTTTCACTTTCATCAAGAGGCTCTTTAGTTGTTCTTCACTTTCTTCCATAAGGGTGGTGTCATCTGCATATCTGAGGTTATTGATATTGCACCTGGCAATCTTGATTCCAGCTTGTGCTTCCTCCAGCCCAGCGTTTCTCATGATGTACTCTACATATAAGTTAAATAAGCAGGGTACAATATACAGCCTTCATGTACTCCTTTTCCTATTTGGAACCAGTCTGTTGCTTCATGTCCAGTTCTAACTGTTGCTTCCTGACCTGCATACAGGTTTCTCAAGAGGCAGGTCAGGTGGTCCTGTATGCCCATCTCTTTCAGAATTTTCCACCATTTATTGTCATCTACACAGTCAAAGGCTTTGGCATAGTCAATAAAGCAGAAATAGATGTTTTTCTGGAATTCTCTTGCTTTTTTGATGATCCATCGGATGTTGGCAATTTGATCTCTGGTTCCTCTGCCTCTTCTAAAACCAGCTTGAACATCTGGAAGTTCACAGTTCACATATTGCTGAAACCTGACTTGGAGAATTTTAAGCATTACTTTACTAGCATTTGAGATGAGCAAAAAGGTGAAATTTATTGTTTGGGGTTGCAATGTCCTATAGATATCAATTAGGTAACTGGTCTAGTGTATCATTTAAAGTTTGTTTTTCCTTGTTAATTTTCTGTTTAGCTGATCTATCCATAGGTGTGAGTGGGGTATTAAAGTCTCTCACTATTATTGTGTTATTGTTAATTTCCCATTTCATACTTGTTAGCATTTGCCTTACATATTGTGGTGCTCCTATGTTTCGTGCATATATATTTCCAATTCTTATATCTTCTTCTTGGATTGATCCTTTGATCATTATGGAGTGTCTTTCTTTGTCTCTTTTCATGGCCTTTATTTCAGTCTATTTTATCTGATATGAGTATTGCTACTCCTGCTTTCTTTTGGTCTTTATTTGCATAGAATATCTTTTTCCAGCCCTTCACTTTTAGTCTATATGTGTCCCTTGTTTTGAGGTGGGTGTCTTGTAGACAACATATGTAGGGGTCTTGTTTCTGTATCCTTTCAGCCAGTCTTTGTTTTTTGGTTGGGGCATTCAACCCATTTACATTTAAGGTAATTATTGATAAGTATGATCCTGTTACCATTTACTTTGTTGTTTTGGGTTTGAGTTTATACACTCTTTCTGTTTCCTGTCTAGAGAAGATCCTTTAGCACTTGTTGGAGAGCTGGTTTGGTGGTGCTGAATTCTCTCAGCTTTTGCTTGTCTGTAAAGCTTTTGATTTTTCCTTCATATTTGAATGAGATCCTTGCTGGGTACAGTAATCTGGGCTGTAGGTTATTTTCTTTATCACTTTAAGTATGTCCTGCCATTCCCTCCTGGCCTGAAGAGTTTCTATTGGAATATCAGCTGTTATCCTTATGGGAATCCCATTGTGTATTTGTTGTTTTTCCCTTGCCTCTTTTAATATTTGTTCTTTGTGTTTGATCTTTGTTAATTTGATTAATATGTGTCTTGGGGTATTTGGCCTTGGCTTTATCCTATTTGGGACTCTCTGGGTTTCTTGGACTTGGATGACTATTTCCTTCCCCATTTTAGGGAAGTTTTCAACTCTCATCTTCTCAAGTATTTTCTCATGGCCTTTCTTTTTGTCTTATTATTCTGCGATTCCTATGGTTCAAATATTTGGGCATTTACCATTGCCCCAGAGGTCTCTGAGGTTGTCCTCATTTCTTTTACTTATTTTTTCCTCTCTGCCTCATTTATTTCTACCATTCTATCTTCTACCTCATTTGTCCTAACTTCTGCCTCTGTTATTTTACTGTTGGTTACCTCCAGAATGTTTTTATCTCATTTATTGCATTATTCATTATATATCGACTATTTTTTATTTCTTCAAGGTCCGTGTTAAACATTTCTTGCATCTTCTCAATCCTTGCCTCCAGGCTATTTATCTGTAACTCCATTTTGTTTTCAAGATTTTGGATCATTTTTCACTATTTTTATTTGGAATTCTTTATCAGGTAGATTCCTTAGCTCTTCCTCTTTTGTTTGGTTTGGTGGGCATTTATCCTGTTCCTTTACCTGTTGAGTATTTCTCTGCCTTTTCATCTTGTTTAAATTGCTGTGTTTGGGGTGGCCTTTCTGTATTCCGGCAGCTTGTGGGTCTTCTTTATTGTGGAGGTTCCTCACTGTGGGTGGGGTTGTGTGAGTGGCTTGTCAAGGTTTCCTGGTTAGGGAAGCTTGTGTCAATGTTCTGTTGGGTGGAACTGTATTTCTTCTCTCCGGAGTGTAATGAAGTCTCCAGTAGTGAGTTTTGAGATGTCAGTGGGTTTGGTGTGACTTTGGGCATCCTGTATATTGAAGCTCAGGGCTATGTTCCGTGTTGCTGGAGAATTTGTGTGGTATGTCTTGCTCTGGAACTTGTTGGCTCTTGGGTGGTGCTTGGTTTCAGTGTAGGTATGGAGGCTTTTGATGAGCTCTTATCGATTAATGTTCCCTGGAGTCAGGAGTTCTCTGGTGTTCTCAGGTTTTGGACTTAAGCCTCCTGCTTCTGGTTTTCAGTCTTATTATTACAGTAGCCTCAAGACTTCTCCATCTATACAGCACTGATGATAAAACAAATAGGTTGAAAAGTTTCTCCACAGTGAGGGACACCCAGAGAGGTTCACAGAGTTACATGGAGAGGAGAAGAGGGAGGAAGGAGATAGAGGTGACCAGGAGTAGAAGAGGGGGAATCAAAAGGGAAGAGAGCAATATAGCCAGTAATCACTTCCCTATGTGTTCTCCAGTCTGGACCCCTCAGAGATGTTCATGGAGTTACATAGAGAAGAGAAGAGGGAGGAAGGAGACAGAGGTGGCCAAGAGGATAAAACGGGGAATCAAAAGGAGTGAGACAGATCCAGCCAGTAATCAGTTCCTTACGTGTTCTCCACAGCCCAGAAAGAGATTCCCACAGTTGGGTAGAGAAGAGAGGGGAGGCAGGAGATAGAGGTGACCTGGTGGAGAAAAAGGAGAGTCAAAAAGGGGGAGAGAGCAATCAAGCCAGTAATCTCACTCCCAAGTAAAAATGGGTACTGAAGATTGGGTTCTTAACGGTACAAAATTGATAACATATACCAAAAAGCAAAGATTAAATATCTAGAGTAGAAGTTAGATTCTCAAAAATACAATATTAAAAAAAAAAAACAAAGTCACAAAAATTATATATATATAATAGTTTATATATATATAATAGTATATATATATATATAGTATATATAACTATAATAGTTTATATATAATAGTTTATATATATATGATTATATATCATATATATATTATAAATATATATACATATAATAAATAAATACATATAATAAATTTGCTTTAAAAATAGGGGGTTTTTTGCAGGGTAATAGTAGGTTATAAAAATGAAAATTAAAGGAGTAGTAGAGGACTTAAATTTAAAAAAAATTAAAAATGACAATAGTAAAAATATATCTAGGAATTTCTCTGGAGCTGTTGAGGACAGTGTGAGGTCAGATCATTTTCAGATAGTTCCTTGATCTGGCTTATACTTCTTCTCAAGATTTATAGGCCCCTTCCAATGTAGTCAGTGCTAACTACAGGGTTTTAATCTGTTGCACCTGTCACTTCCAAAGCAGTTCCCTCTCTTTATTTTAGCTTCTTCTGCTTGCTGGTCTCGTCAGTGTCTTATTTCGCCCTGACACAAGGGGGCAGTGGTGGTCACTTTTTTAGGCTCACTTGTTCAGTCATGCTGTGGGGAGGGAGGATCACTGCAAACAAATATCACTGGCGTGTGGGGGGAGTTCTCGCACTGACTCAGCCACACTGGGTTTGCTCCCACTCATGGCATGTGTGCTTTCATGGTCTACACTTCTCACACTCTAGGTTGCTCTGCTGGGAACTGTCTGAGGTGGGCCCTGGATTGCATGCACTTCCCAGGTCTAAGTCGCTCAGGTTCAGGTTCTCGGGCATTCCACAAAGGTGCAGACTTGGTTGGGCCTGCGTTTTGTGCCCTTCCCAGGTCCAAGCAGCTCAGGTGACCAGGTGCTTGGTAAGCGCAGTCACCCCCAGGTAGGGGTGCATCTTATCGCTTCCCCCATCCCAGCTGCTCGGTTTTCTGGGTGTACAATGGGAGTGCCTTCTCAGGTGTGCCGTGTGTATCTTCTGGGGGCTGATCTCTGGCTATGACCCTCCCAGCGGATGTCAACGATCCAGAATCCCAAGAAGTCTTGGTTAGCAACAAAGCCTGCTTGCAGTTTGGTAAAGGGTGCCTCTCTGGGGCCACGATTGCCCCTTTCTGGCTCTGGCTGCCCCCACCTGCCTGTCCTCCCAGGGGATGGGCCGATCTGCAGCCAGCTAGCTCTGCTCAGTCCTTTGTTATGTGAGCTGGCCTGGCAGTGTCTTAAGTTAGGGCTTTTCACGCAATAGTTCTCTCTCTCTCTCTCTCTATTTTTTTTTTTTATTTTTTTCCTCTCTCTGGCTATCCCACAGTCTGGGTTGCTATCTCAAGTTAGTTCCCTAGATTGCCCTCAGGGCATTCATGCCCAGTCCTTACTCTAAGCAATGCAGCCAGCGCCTCCCTGTCCAGCCCCCAATTGCTAGTGGTGGATGCGAGCATCTGGGCTGCTTCTCTGCTGGGAGTTGCTGTTAGGCACGTAATCTGTGGGGTTTAATTATTTATTTATTTATTTTTCCTCCCAGTTATGTTGCCCTTTGAGATTCCAAGACTTGCCACAGACCACCTGGTGAGATTGCTTCCTGGTGTTTGGAAACTTCTCTCTTTTTAAGACCCCCTTCTGGAGACGGATCTCCATCCCTACCTCTTTTGTCTCTCTTTTTATCTTTTATATTTTGTCCTACCACCTTTCAAAGACTGCCTTTCTGGCTCCCTGATGTCCTCTGCCAGCATTCAGTAGTTGTTTTGTGGAATTTGCTCAGCGTTCAAATGTTCTTTTGATGAATTTGTGGGGGAGAAAGTGGTCTCTCCATCCTATTCCTCCACCATCTTAGGACCACCCACATTGGCAGTTTGTTATTGCTCAGTCACTAAGCCATGTTCCGACTCTGCTACCCCATTTACTGCAGCACACCAAGCTCCTCCGTCCTTTACTATCTCCCAGAGTTTGCTCAAATTCATGTTCATTGTGTCCATCTCATAGTCCAATAAAGCAATGAGTCATTATGATCTTTCACAGAATTGAGAAAGGAATGTTATCTCCTAATCTCCTAAGTAGTTATCTTGCTGGTTGCCAGGAAGAAATTGCTTTTTTCCTTTTTTTCTTGGTGAGTGGGCATTCCTGTGTATTCTAAGGGAATCTAGTTAATGTATTAATGTACAATGCAGATGCACACTGCACACTAAATTGGAGGAGGTAGTACTCAAATAGCAAAGAAAATTTTATGTTAAATTTTTCTTGTCCTGCCTTTAAAAAATGTATTTCACTAATTGAAGTGATCATTTTATTTCTAATTCAATGTTTTTTGATGAAGGTTAGCTTTGTATCTGCCAAAGTGACCTTCAAAACTAATTATAATGCTTGTTTTACTATGATATTACTTGGCAAATTAAATAATGGCCTTTTCTCTGTGTAAATGATTAATGTGCTACTCTATGGATAAAGGTTGCCAGTACTTTGGGGTATTATAAGAATGATTAAAACTGATGACCCATGTTTTTGTTTTTGTTTTTTAATTTTATTAAAAAAAAAAAAAACAAGTTTGAAATGGCTATTTAAGGAACTCTTTTGTTGAAAGGAATCCAAATTATTTTACTTATGTCAACTTTTCATGTATATATAGATGTTTACTGAACAAGATACAGGTACTAGTATAAAATTCTTAAAGATGTAAGGCAAGTTCTTTTAGATTTCTTGACAAAGCTCAAGTATTTCTTGCTAACTTTGGAAGTGTGGGGGGAAACTGACCATGCAGAGGGTCAGTTTCCTTGAATTATTTAGTATCATCTACCCCTAATGGCTTAATCTCAAAAGTGGTTTATCCTAGAGAAGTTAAGAATGTGTTTTCTCTTTTTCTACTGTATATTTCCTTGATGAGGATCTTGTGCTTAAAGCAGGAAAAGAACTGAAGACTACAAAAGGGATACATATTCATCTACTCTTTTCATGTAGCAAGGAATCCATCACACTTTGAGACAGGAATTTTAAGTCTTTAATGAACTAGGTTTCACTATGGATTTGAGCCATTAAATGAAGCCATAAACTGTAAAGTCTTATTGTATTGTGTTTCTTAAATAAAGTATAATTTTGTTACTTAATATTATCATGAAAATACTGGGGAAATTTGACTTTTTTCATTGTTTTTAGTAGGCCCATAGTCAGGATGCTTTAATATATTTTATAAAAATGTAAATCTTAAAGCAAATATATCTTAATATTAATCACTATATGAGAAAAAGAGAGACATTTATTTACGTGACGTATAATGTCACAAAGACAATATACAAGGAGATTCTAGCAAATAGAGGGTTTTAATAACATCTGTTCTTTCCAAACAGTGGAATTCAGAAGGGAAAATAGACGACAATATGCTATAGATTATCATGCCAGAAAGACATTCCTGACATTGACAAACCAACGAAAAATTAAAAGAATTAATAGTTCTCCTAATGGGTATAACAGCCTATACTAAACAACCCTAGTAGATGACATCATATTCAAGTTATTATATAATAGCTTCCCCTAATAACTCAGTTGTAAAGAATCCACCTGCAATGCAGGAGACACCAGTTCAATTTCCGGGTTGGGAAGATCTCCTGGAGAAGGGATAGACTACTCATTCCAGTATTCTTGGGCTTCCCTGGTGACTCAGACAGTAAAGACTCTGTCTGAAATGCAGGAGACATGGGTTCAATTCCTTGGTTGGGAAAATCCCCTGGAGGAGAGCATGACAACCCACACCAGTATTCTTGCCTGGAGAATCCCCACAGACAAAGGATCCTGGCAGGCTACAATCCATGGCGTTGCAAATAGTCTGACACAGCTGAGGGACTAAGCACAAAGAGATCAGGCAAACTCCTACCTCCCAGTTTTCCCTGGAAGGGGATTTACTTTACAGCCTGCTGCCTAAGAGTTTTTCCTCAAATGATCTGGCTGCAAGCATCTGGGGTTTGACTGTGATCATCCACAGAGCTCAGTGGAGTCAATGGACATTTATGTCACTTATCCCTCCTTGTTCCAAGTGTAAAACCATGTTGTCAACACGTCTCTATAAGGAGGTTGTACAGATGCCTGTTACTCCACCTTTTGCTGCTCCCATCAACAGGACTACTCAATATGACAGCCAACAGACCTTGCATTCACAAGTTCTACAGGACTTCAGCAGTCAATAAAAAAGGTCTCAACACGTGTACATGAGAGTACTCACTGGGCTACCCTTCAGGACTCAACATAGAGGGTATAGGAAAAATACTCATTTCCCAGTCTTTTCCCTAAAATGAATTTGACAGCATACTTATAAGGTACTGCCTAAATGTCAGAATTAAAATTAGACTGCATGTAGGTGCTGACTATGACATTCTTCTTTAAGACACTGGCAAGTATTGTCAAATCCTCAACTACTTGGGACCACTAAGAAAAAAGAAGGCGGTTCATCTCCTACACAAGATGAATTTTTCTAGACTAGGAGAGGTGACTGTTTTATCTAGTGAGCAGAAACCAACAGAGAGGGTCAAGAAAAAATAAATAAATAAAAGTAATATTTTCCAAACAAAAGAACAATATAAATCTCTAGAAGAAAATTTTAATGAAATGAAGATAAGTGATTTACTGAATAGAGAGTTCAAAATAACAATTATAAAGATGATCACTGAGGTCACAGGAATAATTAATGAACAAAATGAGAATTTCAATGAGGAGACAGAAAATACTTAAAAGTACCAAAGAGAAGTCACAGAGATGAGGAAATACAATAAATGAAAAAATTCACTTTAGGAGTTAAACTGCAAATTTGATTAAGTGGAAGAAAATGTCAGCTAACTGAAATACACGGTAGTGCAATTCACTCAATTAGAAAAAGCAAAAAGCATGAGGATAGCTTAAGGGACTTACAATACATCATCAAATGAACAAATATTTATATTATCAGTTCAGTTCAGTTGCTCAGTCGTGTCCGACTTTTTGCGACCCCATGGACTGCATGCAGCACGTCAGGCCATCAATCACCAGCTACCGGAGTTCATTCAAACTCACGCTCATTGAGTCGGTGATGCCACCCAACAACCTCGTCCTATGTCGTCCCTTTTTCCTCCTACCTTCAATCTTTCCCAGCATCAGGGTCTTTTCAAACGAGTCAGTTTTTCGCATCACGTGGCCAAAGTATTGGAGTTTCAGCTTCAGCATCAGTCCTTCCAATGAATATTCAGGGCTGATTTCCTTTAGGATGGACTGGTTGGATCTCCTTGCAGTCCAAGGGACGCTCAAGAGTCTTCTCCAATACCACAGTTCAAAACCATCAATTCTTTGGTGCTCAGCTTTCTTTATAGTCCAACTCTCACATCCATACATGACTACGGGAAAAACCATAGCCTTGACTAGACAGACCTTTGTTGGCAAAATAATGTCTCTGCTTTTTAATATGCTGTTTAGGTTGATCATAACTTTCCTTCCAAGGAGTGAGCGTCTTTAATTTCATGGCTGCAATCACCATCTGCAGTTACTTTGGAGCCCAAAAAAATAAAGTTTCTCACTGTTTCCAATGTTTCCCCATCTATTTGACATGAAGCGGTAGGACCAAATGCCATGATCTTAGTTTTCTGAATGTTGAACTTTAAGCCAACTTTTTCTCTCTCCTCTTTCACTTTTTTTAAATATAAATTTATTTATTTTAATTGGAGGTTAATTACTTTACAATATTGTATTGGTTTTGCCATACATCAACATGAATCCGCCACAGGTATACACGTGTTCCCCATCCTGAACTCTCCTCCCTCCTCCCTCCCCGTACCATCCCTCTGGGTTGTCCCAGTGCACTAGCCCAGTATCATGCATCGAACCTGGACTGGCGATTCATTTCATATATGATATTATACATGTTTCAGCGCCATTCTCCCAAATCATCCCACCCTCTACCTCTCCCTCTCCCACAGAATCCAAAAGACTGTTTTATACATCTGTGTCTCTTTTGCCATCTCACATGTGGGGTTATCGTTACCACCTTTCTAAATTCCATATATATGCGTTAGTATATTGTATTGGTGATTTTCTTTCTGGCTTACTTCACTCTGTATAATAGGCTCCAGTTTCAACCACCTCATTAGAACTGATTCAAATGTATTCTTTTTAATGGCTGAGTAATACTCCTTTGTGTATATGTACCACAGCTTTCTTATCCATTCATCTGCTGATGGACATTTAGGTTGCTTCCATGTCCTGGCTATTATAAACAGTGCTGCAATGAACACTGGGGGACACGTGTCTCTTCAATTCTGGTTTCCTCGGTGTGTATGCCCAGCAGTGGGATTGCTGGATCATAAGGCAGTTCTATTTCCAGTTTTTTAAGGAATCGCCACACTTTTCTCCATAGTGACTGTACTAGTTTGCATTCCCACCAACAGTGTGAGAGGGTTCCCTTTTCTCCATACCCTCTCCAGCATTTATTGTTTGTAGACTTTTGGATCGCAGCCATTCTGACTGGTGTGAAATGGTACCTCATTGTGGTTTTGTTTTGCATTTCTCTGATAATGAGTGATGTTGAGCATCTTTTCATGTGTTTGTTAGCCATCTGTATGTCTTCTTTGGAGAAATGTTTATTTAGTTATTTGGCCCATTTTTTGATTGGGTCGTTTATTTTTCTGGAACTAAGCTGCAGGAGTTGCTTGTATATTTTTGAGATCAGTTGTTTGTCAGTTGCTTCATTTGCTATTATTTTCTCCCATTCTGAAGGCTATCTTTTCACCTTGCTTATAGTTTCCTTTGTTGTGCAGAAGCTTTTAAGTTTAAATAGGTCCCATTTGTTTATTTTTGCTTTTATTTCCAATATTCTTGGAGGTGGGTCATAGGGGATCCTGCTGTGATTTATTACCCCACGTCCAAGGTCAGGGGCATCAGCCGAGAGTGCCAGGCTGCGATGGCACAGGAATGGCCGAGAAGAGCTACCCAAGTCCGAGGTCAGGGACAGTGCCCAGGAGGAGCTACCCTGCGTCCGAGGTCAGGGGTGGTGGCTGAGAAGAGCTACCCAATGCCCAAGGCCAGGGGCAGCAGCCAGAAGGACCAACCCCAAGCCCGAGGCCAGGGGCAGTGGACGGGTGGACCAACCCCATGTCCAAGGAGTGGTGGCTGTGTGGGCACAGGAGGGCCTAGAGAAGCTATCCCACACTGAAGGTCAGGAAGGGCGGTGGTGAGGAGATACGCCATGCCCAAGGTAAAAGAAACCCAAGTAAGATGGTAGGTGTTGCAAGAGAGCATCAGAGGGCAAACACACTGAAACCATACTCACAGAAAACTAGTCAACCTAATCACACTAGGACCACAGCCTTGTCTAACTCAATGAAACTAAGCCATGCCCCTGGGGCAACCCAAGACAGGCAGGTCATGGTGGAGAGATCTGACAGAATATGGTCCACTGGAGAAGGGAATGGCAAACCACTTCAGTATTCTTGCCTTGATAACCCCATGAACGTATGAAAGGCAAAATGATAGGATACTGAAAGAGGAACTCCCCAGGTCAGTAGGTGCCCAATATGTTACTGGAGATCAGTGGAGAAATAACTCCAGAAAGAATGAAAGAGTGGAGCCAAAGCAAAAACAATACCCAGCTGTGGATGTGACTGGTGATAGAAGCAAGGTCCAATGCTGTAAAGAGCAATATTGCATAGGAACCTTGAATGTCAGGTCCATGAATCAAGGCAAATTGGAAGTGGTCAAACAAGAAATGGCAAGAGTGAATGTCGACATTCTAGGAATCAGTGAACTGAAATGGACTGGAATGGGTGAATTTAACTCAGATGACCATTATATCTACTACTGCAGGCAGGAATCCCTCAGAAGAAATGGAGTAGCCATCGTGGTAAACAAAAGATTTCCAAATGCAGTACTTGGATGCAGTCTCAAAAACGACAGAATGATCACTGTTCGTTTCCATGGCAAAACATTCAATGCCACTGTAATCCAAGTCTATGTCACAACCAGTAATGCTGAAGAAGCTGAAGTTGAACGGTTCTATGAAGACCTACAAGACCTTTTAGAACTAACACCCAAAAAAGATGTCCTTTTCATTATAGGGGACTGGAATGCAAAAGTAGGAAGTCAAGAAACACCTGGAGTAACAGGCAAATTTGGCATTGGAATACAGAATCAAGCAGGGCAAAGACTAATAGAGTTTTACCAAGGCAATGCACTGGTCATAGCAAACACCCTCTTCCAACAACACAAGAGAAGACTCTACACATGGACATCACCAGATGGTCAACACCAAAGTCAGATTGATTATATTCTTTGCAGCCAAAGATGGAGAAGCTCTATACAGTCCACAAAAACAAGACCAGGAGCTGACTATGGCTCAGATCATGAACTCCTTATCGCCAAATTCAGACTTAAATTAAAGGAAGTAGGGAAAACCACTAGACTATTCAGGTATGACCTAAATCAAATCCCTTATGATTATACAGTGGAAGTGAGAAATAGATTTAAGGGCCTAGATCTGATAGATAGAATGCCTGATGAACTATGGGAGGAGGTTCGTGACACTGTACAGGAGACAGGGATCAAGACCATCCCCATGGAAAAGAAATGCAAAAAAAGCAAAATGGCTGTCTGGAGAGGCCTTACAAATAGCTGTGAAAAGAAGAGAAGACAAAAGCAAAGGAGAAAAGGAAAGATACAAGCATCTGAATGCAAAGTTTCAAAGACTAGCAAGAAGAGATAAGAAAGCCTTCCTCAGCAATCAATGCAAAGAAATAGAGGAAAACAACAGAATGGGAAAGACTAGAGATCTCTTCAAGAAAATTAAAGATACCAAGGGAACATTTCATGCAAAGATGGGCTCAATAAAGGACAGAAATGGTAGGGACCTAACAAAAGCAGAAGATATTAAGAGGAGGTGGCAAGAATACACAGAAGAACTGTACAAAAAAGATCTTCATGACCCAGATAATCACAATGGTGTGATCACTCATCTAGAGCCAGACATCCTGGAATGTGAAGTCAAGTGGGCCTTAGAAAGCATCACTATGAACAAAGCTAGTGGAGGTGATGGAATTCCAGTTGAGCTATTTCAAATCCTGAAAGATGATGCTGTAAAAGTGCTGCAGTCAATATGCCAGCAAATTTGGAAAACTCAGCAGTGGCCACAGGACTGGAAAAGGTCAGTTTTCTTTCCAATCCCAAAGAAAGGCAATGCTAAAGAATGCTCAAACTACCTCACAATTGCACTCCTCTCACATGCTAGTAAAGTAATGCTCAAAATTCTCCAAGCCCAGCTTCAACAATACGTGAACCATGAATTTCCAGATGTTCAAGCTGGTTTTAGAAAAAGCAGAGGAACCAGAGATCAAGTTACCAACATCCGCTGGCTCATGGAAGAAGCAAGAGAGTTCCAGAAAAAGATCTATTTCTGCTTTATTGACTATGCCAAAGCCTCTGACTGTGTGGATCACAATAAACTGTGGAAAATTCTGAAAGAGATGGGAATACCAGACCACCTGACCTGCCTCTTAAGAAATTTGTTTGCAGGTCAGGAAGCAACAGTTAGAACTGGACATGGAACAACAGACTGGTTACAAATAGGAAAAGGAGTATGTCAAGGGTGTATATTATCACCCTGCTTATTTAATTTATATGCAGAGTACGTCATGAGAAACACTGGAGTGGAAGAAACACAAGCTGGAATCAAGATTGCCGGGAGAAATATCAATAACCTCAGATATGCAGATGACACCACCCTTACGGCAGAAAGGGAAGAGGAACTAAAAAGCCTCTTGATGAAGGTGAAAGTGGAGAGTGAAAAAGTTGGCTTAAAGCTCAACATTGAGAAAACGAAGATCATGGTATCCGGTCCTATCACTTCATAGGAAATAGATGGGGAAACAGTGGAAACAGTGTCAGACTTTATTTTGGGGGGGCCGCAGAATCACTGCAGATGATGACTGCAGCCATGAAATTAAAAGACGCTTACTCATTGGAAGGAAAGTTATGACCAACCTGGATAGCATATTCAAAAGCAGAGACATTACTTTGCCAACAAAGGTCCGTCTAGTCAAGGCTATGGTTTTTCCTGTGGTCATGTATGGATGTGAGAGTTGGACTGTGAAGAAGGCCGAGTGCTGAATAATTGATGCTTTTGAACTGTGGTGTTGGAGAAGACTCTTGAGAGTTCCTTGGACTGCAAGGAGATCCAACCAGTCCATTCTGAAGGAGATCAGCCCTGGGATTTCTTTGGAGTGAATGATGCTAAAGCTGAAACTCCAGTACTTTGGCCACCTCATGCAAAGAGTTGACTCATTGGAAAAGACTCTGATGCTGGGAGGGATTGGGGGCACGAGGAGAAGGGGACGACAGAGGATGAGATGGCTGGATGGCATCACTGACTCAATGGACGTGAGTTTGAGCAAGCTCCGCAAGTTGATGATGGACAGGGAAGCCTGCCATGCTGCAGTTCATGGGGTCGCTCATGACTGAGAGACTGAACTGAATTGAGAAAACTCTGAGGGTCCTTTAGACAGTAAGGAGATCAAATCATTCAATCTTAAAGAAAATTAACCCTGAATATTCATTGGAAGGAGTGATACTGAAGCTGAAGCTCCAATATTTTGACCAGCCAACTCACTCTAAAAGACTATAATTCTGGGAAAGATTAATGGTAGGAGAAGGGGGCAGCAGAGGATAAGATGGTTAGTTAACATCACCAACTCAATGGATATGAATTTAGCAAACTCTGGAAGATAAATAAGGTCAGAGTAACCTAGTGTGCTACCTTCCATGAGGTTGAAAAGTGTCAGACATGACTTAGCAACTGAAGAGCAACAACAATATACAACTCAATATCAAAAAAACAATCCAATCAAAAAATGGGCAGAAGACATAAATGTACATCTCTCCATAGAAGGCATACAGATGGCCCACAAACATTTGAAAAAGATGTTCAGCATCTTTAATTATTAGAGAAATGCAAATCAAAATTACAATGAAGTATCACCTCACATCAATCAGAATGGCCATCATCAAAAAATCTCTACCAGGCTCCTCTGTCCATGGGATTCTCCAGACAAGAACACTGGAGTGGGTTGCAATTCCCTTCTCCAGGGTATCTCCTTGACTCGGGGAACAAACCCAGGTCTCCTGCATTACAGGCAGATTCTTTACCATCTGAGCCACCAAGGAAACCCTCAAATAATCTACAAACAATAAACACTGGGGAAAGTGTGCAGAAAAGGGACTCTCTTGCATTGTTGGTGAGAAGCTAAATTGATACAACCACTGAGGAGAACAGAATGAAGTTTCCTTAAAATTGAAACATAAAACTACCACGTGACCTAGCTATCATACTGTTCAGCATATATCCTGAGAAATCCATAATTCAAAAGGACTCATGTATCTAAGTGTTCATTGCAACACTGTGTACAATAGTCAAGATATGGAAACAATCTAAATGTCCAATGACAGATGAATGGATAAAGAAGGTGTTGTACATATACACAATGGAATATTACTCAGCCACTAAAAGGAAAAATAGGCCTTTTATAGAGACATAGATGTACCTAGCGTCTGTCATACAGAGTGAAGTATCAAAAAGAGAAAAACAAGCATTGTACATTAAGGCATATGTGGAATCTAGAAAAATGGTACAGGGTAGGAATAGAGACACAGACATAGAAAACAGATATATGGACACAGGAGGGGAGGAAAGGGTTGGAGGGACAAATTGGGAGATTGGGATTTACATATATACACTTGTTATTGTGTAGGCACTAAGTTGTGTCCAACTCTTTGCAACTCCCTGGTCTGTAGCCCACCAGGTTCGCCTGTCCATGGGATTTCCCAGGAAGAATACTAGAGTGGAGTGTCATTTCTTTCTCAAGGGGATCTTTCTGACCCAGGAATCAAACCCACACTTCCTGCATTGTAGGTGGACTGTTTACAACTGAGCCACCGCAGAACCCATATATATATGCTAACTTCTATAAGTTAGATGGCGACTGGGAAGCTGCTATAAGGCACAGAAAGCTGAGCTCAGTGTCTGTGAAAGACTTAGATGGGTGATATGGCTAATTCACTTCATTGTACAGCAGAAACTAACACACATTGTAAAGCAATTATATTCCAATAAAAATGTAAGGAAACTAATATGCAGAGAGGAAAGTGACTTATACACATTTAGGTATCTGGTTAGCAAGAATAAAGACTAAAATTCAATTTTCAAAACTTTAAGTCTAGCTTGTTGATGCTCAAGTGAAATGACCCCAGTTAGAGTCCATGAATTTGAAGACATTATTTTTTTTTCTTTGTGCTTCCCATATTTTTCAACTTCTTTGCATTAAGTACATCTGACTCCACCATTTGTCTATTATTTGATCATCAAAACTTCATACTTTAAGCCAATTTTTAATTTATGTATTTTAACTGGAGGTTAGTTACTTTGCAATATTGTAGTGGTTTTTGCCATACATTCACATAAATCAGCCATGGGTGTACATGTGTCCCCCATCTCGAACCCCACTCCAACCTCCCTCCATATCCCATCCCTCAGCGTTGTCCCAGTGCACCATCCCTGAGAGCCCTGTTTCATGCATCAAGCTTGGACTGGTGATCTATTTCACATATGGTAATACACATGTTTCAATGCCATCCTCTCAAATAATCCCACCCTCACCTGTGGGTGACCACAGAGTCAAAATTTGGTTCTTTGTATCTGTGTCTCTTTTGTGGCCTTGCATATAAGGTCATCGTTACCATCTTTCTAAATTCCATAAATATGCGTTAATATACTGTATTGGTGTTTTTCTTTCTGACTTACTTCACTCTGGATGATAGGCTCCAGTTTCATTCACCTCATTAGAACTGATTCAAATGCATTTTTTTAAATAGCTAGTAATATTCCATTGTGTGTATGTACCACAATTTTCTTATCAATTCGTCTGCCGATGTACATCTAGGTTGCTTCCATGTCCTAGCTATTGTAAACGGTACTGCGATGAACATTGGGGTACACATGTCTCTTTCAATTCTGGTTTCTTCAGTGTATATACCCAGCAGTGGGATTTCTGCGTTGTATGGAAGCTCTATTTCCAGTTTTTTTGAAGAATCTCCACACTGTTCTCCATAGTGGCTGTACTAGTTTACATTCCCACCAACAGTGTAAGAGGGTTCCCTTTTCTCCTCACCCTCTCCAGAATTTATTATTTGTAGATGTTTGGTGGCAGCCATTCTGACTAGTGTGAGATGGTACCTCATTGTGGTTTTTATGGCCACTCTTATGGCAGAAAGTGAAGAAGAACTAAAGAGCCTCTTGTTGAAAGTGGAAGAGGAGAGTGAAAAAGTTGGCTTAAAGCTCAAAACTCAGAAAACAAAGATCATGGCATCCAGTCCCATCACTTCATGGAAAATAATGGAGAAACAGTGGAAACAGTGGCAGACTTTATTTGGGGGGCTCCAAAATCACTGCAGATGGTGACTGCAGCCATGAAATTAAAAGACGCTTACTCCTTGGGAGAAAAGTTATGACCAAAGTAGAAAGCATATTATAAAACAGAGATGTTACTTTGCCAACAAATGTCCATCTAATCAAGGCTATGTTTTTTCCAGTAGTCACCTGTGGATGAGAGAGTTGGACTATAAAGAAAGTTGAGCACTGAAAAATTGATGCTTTTGAACTATGATGTTGGAGAAGACTCCTGAGAGTTCCTTGGACTGCAAGGAGATCCAACCAGTCCATCCTAAAGGAAATCAGTCCTGGATATTCATTGTTAGGACTGATGTTGAAGCTGAAACTTCAATATTTGGCCACCTGATTCAAAGAGCTGAGTCATTTGAAAAGACCCTGATGCTGGGAAAGATTGAAGGTGGGAGGAGAAGGGGATGACAGAGGATGAGATGGTTGGATGGCATCACTGACTCAATAGACATGAGTTTGAGTAAACTCCGGGAGTTGGTGATGAACAGGGAAGCCTGGCATGCTGCAGTCCATGGGGTAGCAAAGATTCGGACATGACTGAGCAACTGAACTGAACTGATAATGTGTGATGTTGAGCATCTTTTCATGTGTTTGTTAATCATCAGTATGTCTTCTTTGGATAAATGTCTGTTTAGTTATTTGGCACATTTTTTGATTGGGTCATTTGTTTTCTGATATTGAGCTGCTTGTATATTTTTGAGATTAATTCTTTATCAGTTGTTTCTTTTGCTATAATTTTCTCCAATTCTGAAGGCTGTCTTTTCACCTTGCTTATAGTTTCCTTCGTTGTGCAAAAGCTTTTAAGTTTTTTTAAGTTTATTTAGGTCCCAATTGTTAATTTTTGCTTTTATTTCCATTACCCTGAGTTATGTCAAAGAGTGTTTTGCCTATGTTTTCCTCTAGGAGTTTTATAGTTTCTGGTCTTATGTTTAGATCTTTAATCCATTTTATTTTTGTGTATGGTGTTAGAAAGTGTTCTAGTTTCATTCTTTTATAGGTGGTTGACCAGTTTTCCCAACATCACTTGTTAAAGAGACTGTCTTTTCCCATTGTATAGTCTTGCCTCCTTTGTCAAAGATAAGGTGTGCATAGGTGTGTGGGTTTATCTCTGGGCTTTCTATTTTGTTGCATTGATCTATATTTCTGTCTTTATGCCAGTACCATAGTGTCTTGATGACATTGTAGTATAGTCTGAAGTCAGGAAGGTTGATTCCTCCAGTTTCATTCTTCTTTCTCAAGTTTGCTTTGGCTATTTGAGATTTTTTCTATTTCCATATAAATTGTGAAAATATTTCTTCTAGCTCTCTGAAAGAGACTGTTGGTAGCTTGACAGGGATTGCATTGAATCTGTAGATTGCTTTGGGTATTATATTTTCACTATATTGATTCTTCCGATCCATGAATATGGTATATTTCTCCATCTATTTGTGCCCTCTTTGATTTCTTTCATCAGTATTTTACAGTTTTCTATGTATAGGTCTTTTGTTTCTTTAGGTAGATTTATTCCTAAGTATTTTATTCTTTTCATCACAGTGGTGAATGGAATTGTTTCCTTAATTTCTTCATTTCTAAATTTGTTGATTTGATTCTTCTCCCTTTTTTTTCTTGATGAATCTGGCTAATGGTTTGTCTATTTTATTTATCTTCTCTAAGAACCAGCTTTTAGTTTGTTGATTTTTGATAGAGTGTCCTCTGTTTCTTTTTCATTTATTGCTGCCCTAACTTTTATGATTTCTTTCCTTCTACTAACCCTCAGGTTCTTCATTTCTTCTTTTTCTAGTTGCTTTAGGTGTAAAGTTAGGTTATTTATTTGATTTTGCTCTTGTTTCTTGAGGTAAGCTTGTATTGCTATGAACCTTCCCTTTAGTACTGCTTTTACTGAAACCCATAGATTTTGGGTAGTCATGTTTTCATTTTCATTTGTGGCATATTTTGATCTCTCTTTTAATTTTTTCTGTGATTTGTTGGTTATTCAGAAGCGGGTTGTTTAGCCTCCATATGTTTATATTTTAATAGTTTTCTTCCTGTAATTGACATCTAATCTTACCACACTGTGATCAGAAAAAAATGCTTGCTTTACATTTTACATTTAAAGTCGTTCAGTTATGTCCGACTCTTTGCGTTCCCATGGACTATACAGTCCATGGAATTCTCCAGGACAGAGTACTGGGGTGGGTAGCCTTTCCCTTCTCCAGGGGGGTCTTCCCAACCCAGAAATCGAACTGGGGTCTCCCTCATTGCAGGAGATGCTTGAAATGATTTCAAGTTTTTTGAATTTACCAAGACTAGATTAATGGCACAGGATGTGATTTATCCTGAAGAATGTTCCATGTGCACTTGAGAAAAAGGTGAAATTCATTGTTTTGTGTTGAAATATTCTATAGATATCAATTAGGGCTAACTGGTCCATTGCATCATTTAAAGTTTGTGTTTCCTTGCTAATTTTCTGTTTGTTTGATCTATCCATAGCTGTGAGTGGGGTATTAAAGTGTCCCACTATTATTGTGTTGCTATTAATTTCCCCTTTCATACCTGTTAGCATTTGCCTTATGCAATGAGATGCTCCTATGTTGGGTGCATATATGTTTATAATTGTTATGTCTTCTTGGATTGACCCTTTGATCATTATATAGTGTCCTTCTTTGTCTCTTATCACTATCTTTATTTCAAAGATTATTCTATCTGATATAAGTATTGTTACTTCTGCTTTCTTTTGGTCTCCATTTGCATGAAATATCTTTTCCAGCCCTTCACTTTCAGTCTGTATGTGTCCCTTGATTTAAGGTGGGTCTCTTGTAGACAGCATATATAGAGGTCTTGTTTTTGTATCCATTCAGCCAGTCTTTGTTTTTTGGTTGGGGTATTCAACCCACTTACATTTAAGGTAATTATTCATAAGTATGATCCCATTGCCATTTACTTTGTTGTTTTGGGTTCGAGTTTAAAAACTTTTTCTGTGTTTCCTGTCTAGAGCAGGTCCGTTAGCATTTGTTGAAGAGCTGGTTTGGTGGTGCTGAATTCTCTCAGCTTTTGCTTGTCTGTAAAGCTTTTGCTTTCCTCTTCATACTTGAATGAAATCCTTGCTGGGTACAGTAATCTGGGTTGTAGGTTTTTCTCTTTCATCATTTTAAGTATGTCCTGCCATTCCCCTCTGGCCTGAAGAGTTTCTACTGAAAGAACTGCTGTTATCCTTATGGGGATCCCATGTGTTTAATTTGTTGCTTTTCCCTTGCTGCTTTTAATATTTGTTCTTTGTGTTTGATCTTCATTAATTTGATTAATTTGTGTCTTGGGGTGCTTTGCCTTAGGTTTATCCTATTTGGGACTCTCTGGGTTTCTTGGACTTAAGTGGCTATTTCCTTCCCCATTTTAGGGAAGTTTTCAACTATTATCTCCTCAAGTATTTTCTCATGCCCTTTCTTTTTTTCTTCTTCTTCTGGGGCTCCTATGATTCGAATGTTGGGGCATTTAACATTGTGCCAGACATCTCTGAAGTTGTCCTCATTTCTTTTATTTCTTTTTTCCTCTTGCTTCATTTATTTCCACCATTCTATCTTCCACCTCACCTATCCTATCTTCTGCCTCAGTTATTCTACTGTTGGTTCCCTCCAGAGTGCTTTTGACCTCAGTTACTGCATTATTCGTTATTGATTGACTCTTTTTTATTTCTTCTAGGTCCTTGTTAAACATTTCTTGCATCTTCTCAATCCTTGTCTCTGGTCTATTTATTTTGTTTTCAAGATTTTGGAGCATCTTTACTATCATTATTCTGAATTATTTTTCAGACAGACTCCCTATCTCCTCCTTTTTTGTTTGGTTTGGTGGGTATTTATCATGTTCCTTTACCTGCTGAATATTTCCTGCCTTTTCATTTTGTTTAGATTGCTGTTTTAGGGGTGGCCTTTCTGTGTGCTGGAAGTTTGTGGTTCCTCTTTATTGTGGAGCCTGCTCCCTGGGGGTGGGGTTGGACTAGTGGCTTGTTTCCTGCTTAGGGGAGTTTGCGTCTGTATTCTGGTGGGTGGAGCTGGATCTCTTCTCTCTGGAGTGCAATGAACTGTCCAGTAGTGAGTTTTGGGGAGTATGTGGTTTTGGCATGTCTTTGAGCAGCCTGTATTTTAATGCTCAGGGCTGTTTTCCTGCATTGTTGAAGAATAAGCAGGTAAATCTTGCTCTGGAAATCGTTGGCTCTTGGGTGGTGCTTGATTTCAGTGTAGGTACACAGGCTTTTATGAGCTTTTGTCTATTAATGTTCCCTGGAATCGGGAGTTCTCTGGTGTTCTCAAGTTTTGGATTTAAGCCTCCTGCTCTGGCTTTCAGTCTTATTCTTACAGTAGCATCAAGTCTTCTCCATCCATACAGCACAGGTGATAAAACATATAGGTTAATGGTGAAAAGACTCTCCAGACTCTGGCGCACCCAGAGAAATTCACAGAGTTACAGGGAGAAGAGAAGAGGGAGGAGGGAGATAGACATGACCAGGAGGAGAAGAGGGGTAGTCAAAATGGGAGAGACCAATCTAGGTAATCAGTTCCTTAAGTGTTCTCCACAGCCAGGAATGCCCAGGGAGTTTCAAAGAGTTAAATAGAGACGAGAAGGGGGAGGGAGGAGATAAAGGTGACCTGGGGGATAAAAGGGAGAGTCAAAAGGGGAGAAAGCAATCAAGCCAGTAATCACAACCCTAAGTAAACATGAAAGAGGAGAGTGAAAAAGTTGGCTTAAAGCTCAGCATTCAGAAAACTAAGATCATGGCATCCGGTCCCATCACTTCATGGCAAATAGATGGGGAAATGGTGGCTGACTTTATTTTTGGGTGGCTCCAAAATCACTGTAGATGGTGATTGCAGCCATGAAATTAAAAGATGCTTATTCCTTCTAGTCAAGGCTATGGTTTTTCCCATGGTCATGTATGAATGTGGGAGTTGGACTGTAAAGAAAGCTGAGCACTGAAGAATTGATGCTTTTGAACTGTGGTGCTGGAGAAGACTCTTGTGAGTCCCTTGGGCTGCAAGGAGATCCAACCTGTCCATCCTAAAGGAGGTCAGTCCTGGGTGTTCTTTGGAAGGACTGATGCTAAGGCTGAAACTCCAATACTTTGGCCACCTGATGCAAAGAGCTGACTCATTTGAGAAGACCCTGATGCTGGGGAAGATTGAGGGCAGGAGAAGGGGGTGACAGGATGAGATGGTTGGATGGCATTACCAACTCAATGGACATGGGTTTGGGTAGACTCCAGCAGTTGGTGGTGGATAGGGAGGCCTGGAGTGCTGCAGTTCATGGGGTCGCAAAGAGTCAGACACGACTGAGCAACTGAACTGAACTGAACTGAAGTAAACATGAATACTGAAGATTAGATTCTTAAAGGTACAAAATTGGTAACAAATACCAAAAAACAAAGATTAAAAATCTAGAGTAGAAGTTAGACTCTCAAACATACAATATTAAAAATTCAAAACAAAATCAATTAGAAACATTATAAAAAAATATACATATAAAATTTGCTTTAAAAATAGGGTCTTTTTTTGGCAAGGTAATGGTAGGCTGTAAAACAAAATTAAAGGAATAATAAAGAATTTAAAAAATTAAAAAGTGATAATAGTAAAATATATCTAGGAATTTCTCTGGAGCTTTCAAGGGCAGTGTAGGGTCATTTCAGTTTCAGATAGTTCCTTGTTCCAGCTTGTACTTCTTCTCAAGGTCTATAGGCCCCCTCCAATGCTTAGTCAATGCTAACTGCAGGGTTTTAATCTGTTGTACCTGTCACTTCCAGAGTGGTTTGCCCTTCTTTGTTTATTTTGGCTTCCTCTGTTTGAAAGTCTCTTCCATGTCTAATTTCTGCGCTGACACAAGGGGGCAAAGGTGGTCATTTATTTACGCTCACTTGTTCAGTTGTGTTTTGGGGCTGGAGGAACCCTGCAAACAAATATCACTGGTGTGTGTCAGGAGTGCTTGCAGTGTATGGACCACACTGGGTTTGCCCAATCTCACGGCATGTGCTTTCTGGTTCTACACTGCTTAGGCTGCAGGGTGCTCTGCGGGGCACTGTCCAAAGCGGGCCCTGGGGTTTCATGCACTTCTCAGGTCCGAGCCACTTGGGTTCAGGTTCTCAGGTACTCCACAAGGGCACAAACTCTGTTGGGCATGCGTTTTGTGCCCTTCCCAGGTCTGAGCAGCTCAGGCGATCAGGTGCTAGAGGAGCACACTGTCCCAGTTGGGCCATGCATCTTAATCACCTCTCTGGTCTCGGGTGTGCCATTTGTCTCCTCTGGGAAGCTGATCTCAAGCTATGACACTCCTGGCAGATGTCAACCATCCAGGATCCCAGGAAGATGTGGTTAGCAACTGGGGGCCTGCTCAAAGTTTGGTGGAGGATGCTGGTCTCTGAGGCCGAGATTGGAGTAGCTCCTTGCCTTCTGGCTCTGGCTGTCGCCTGCCTGCCTCTCTGCCTCTGGTGGGGAGGGGATTGTATGCAACTGGATAGCTCTCCTTTGGTGATCACTCAATCCTTTGCTCTGTGAGTGGGCCAGGCTGTGCATTAAGTTAGAGCATTTCACAGGAAAGTTCTCTCTCTCTCTCTCTGGCTATCCCATGGTTTGGGCTGCTGTCTCACGTTAGCTCCCTCAGATTCTCCTCAGGGCATTCAGGCCTGGTCCTTACCCTAAGCATGCAGCCTTTGCTCCCTGTCCAGCCTCCAATGGCTGATGCGAGCATCTGGGCTACTTCTCTGCTGGGAGTTGTGGTTAGGCACCTATTTTGTGGGTTTTTTTCTTTTTCCACCCAGTTATGTTGCTCCTTGAGATTCCAAAACTCCCCACAGATCTGCCAGTGAGAGGGTTTCCTGCTGTTTGGAAACTCCTCCTTCATGACTCCCTCCCCAGGATGGGTCTCCATCCCTAACTCTTTTGTCACTCTTTTTGCCTTTTCTATTTTGTTCTACCTCCTTTTGAAGCGAATGGGCTGCCTTTCTGGGCAGACGTTGTTTTCTGGAAGTTGCTCAGCATCCAAATAATCTTTTGATGAATTTGTGGGGGACAGTGGTCTCCCTGTCCTATTCCTCCACCATATTGGGACCACCCTCCCAAGTCAATTTTTAACCTAACATTTAAAATGTGTTAAAAGGGAATTTCTCCCATTATATTTGACACTCTTTCTTTTAAGTGTACCTGAGCTGTCTCAGTATGATTTAGTCAACCTGTGAACCTGAAATACAAAACAGCAGAAATTCTTTCTTAACTAGAAAAATATAAAAAAAGTATTTATTAAACACATATGATATGATGAACCTGTAGATTTACATCAGTAATCATTAGGATATCTGAAGTTCTCTAATTTATTAATTTCACTTTCTCTCTTCTTCCCAGAGTATGTATCAACTCTAAATGAAAATTAAAAGGAAAGCCAAGTTGGAAATTAATATTTTCTTAGGATGCCATTAACTATTGTGAAATGCAGACATTGTTGAGTAGCCCATTTCAATAAGCAGAAACTCTCTCACTGGTCTCCCCTTTGCCCTCTGGGGCATTATTTACTTAGTTATTTAACCACTGACCACCTCTCCCTTCACTGCTCTAGGACTGTAGAGATGATTTTATTACAATGTTTTCCACACTTTCAGTTCCACAGTCAGTTCAGTTTGGTTCAGTAGCTCAGTCATGTCCTACTCTTTCTGAACCCATGGACTGCAGCACACCAGGCTTCCCTGTCCATCACCAATACCCGGAGCTTGCTCAAACTCATGTCTATCAAGTTCGTTATGCCATCAAACCATCTTATCCTCTGTCGTCTCCTTCTCCTCCCGCCTTCAATTTTTCCCAGCATCAGGGTCTTTTCAAATAAGTCAGTTCTTCACATCAGGTGGCCAAAGTATTGGAGATTCAGTATCAATCCTTCCAAAGAATATTCAGGATTGATTTCCTTTAGGATTGACTGGTTGGATTTCCTTGCAGTCAAAGGAATTCTCAAGAGTCTTCTCCAACACCACAGTTCAAAAGCATCAGTTCTTCAGAGTTCAGCTTTCTTTATACTCCAACTCTCACATCCATACACAACTACTGAAAAACCGTAGCTTTGACTACATGGGCCTCTGTTGGCAAAGTAATGTCTCTACTTTTAACATGCTGTCTAGGTTGGTCATAGCTTTTCTTTCAAGGAGCAAGCATCTTTTCATTTCATCACTGGCTGCAGTCACCATCTGCAGTTGATTTTGGAGTCACCCAAAATAAATTCTCTCAGTTTCTATTGTTTCTCCATCTTTTTGCCATGAAGTGATGGATCGGATGCCATGATCTTTGTTTTTTGAATATTGAGTTTAAAGCCAGATTTTCACTCTCCTCTTTCACATTCATCAAGAGGCTCTTTAGTTCTTCTTCACTTTCTGCCATAAGGGTGGTGTCATTTGCATATCTGAGGTTATAGATATTTCTCCCAGCAATCTTGATTCCAACTTGTCCTTCATCCAGTCCAGCATTTCTCATTATGTACTCTGTATATAAGTTAAATAAGCAGGGTGACAATATACAGCCTTGATGTACTCCTTTCCCAATTTTGAACCCGCCTGTTGTTCCATGTCCAGTTCTAACTGCTGCTTCTTGACCTGCATACAAATTTCTCAAGAAGCAGGTAAGGTGGTCTGGTATTCCAATCTATTGAAGAATTTTCCACAGTTTGTTCTGGAAACTGTTTGTTCCACAGTTCCACAATTTCTGTGCTTAAAAACTAAAACCTACTTAGTCATCAAAGTAACCTTCCATGAAAACTGCTTTCCAGTCTATAGCCTATTGATCTTCTATATGAAATTAGTTTAAAATATAAAAGAAAAAATATTGCCTATACTCAAATAGACACAGCTAAAGTTAACTGAGTCACCTACTATTCTTTAGATTATATCTAAAAGAAGCTTATAATCAAATGTGGTCATCTTTTTTCCTTTACCTTCAGCATAACAACAGAATGGAATCAGAGAAATGTAAACTATTATTTATCAGTCAGGCTTTACATCACATGATTCTTCTGAAGGCTGCAGCTTCGCCTGTATGTATTGTACCTGTGGGAAAACTCTATCAAAAAAAAAAAAAAAAAACTTGGCAGGTACTCTATTTCACGAACCCCTCAAATAAAATAATAATGTTACCAGTTAGCAATTAATGCAATAGTTGAATCACTGTAGCTTTTGGAAAATTGAAATTATTTGCCTATCTCTGGGTCTGCCCTATCATCTTCTTTATGAACAAATGTTCAACTGACATTTAACTAGCTAGAGATTGATAGTGTTTTTCCAGTTTCAAAATCATATATTTGATTTCTGGTGTCTAATTTTCTTCCCAGTAAATTGAGAATATTACTGATGAACTGTCAAATCAGCTAGCATATAATTGACATGAAATAAATATTTATTGACTTAATTAATTAACAATAGCCATTATTTACTAAATTCAAACCAGATGTGCTAGCTGTATTAGCATTATCATTCTCATTTTGCATGTGGAAAACCTAAGGCTAGAAAGTTGCAGAAATGGGAGTCAGAGCCTGGATTGCTTTCTACAGTATCTCCCTGCCTCTCCTAGGAATATTATGATAAATATCAAAATTGAAAACACATGAAAAGTGAAAGTGAAAGTCACTCAGTCGTGCCCAACTCTTTGCAACCCCCTGGACTGTATAGTTCACGGAATTCTCCAGGTCAGAATACTGGAATGGGTAGCCATTCCCTTCTCCAGGAGATCTTCCCAACCCAGGGATCGAACCCAGGTCTCCCACACTGCAGGCGGATTCTTTACCAGCTGAGCCACAAGGGAAGCCCTATATCTTCAAGGGAAAACACATATTTGTGTAAAAATATGTGTATACCTGTGGCGGATTCATGTTGATATATGGCAAAACCAATACAATATTTTAAAGTTAAAAAAATAAAATAAAGGAAAAAATTTTTAAAAGAACTTAAAAATGAAAAAAAAATACACAAGAGCATAATTTTTAAAAGGCAAAGTTGAGAGTCTTTTGGTTCTAATATGTATTTGCTGGGAGATCTTGAATAGTTTTGCTTTAACCCACTGACATGTGGCTTCCTTATTTGTAAGATAGGATATATCTCATAAGTTTATTGTGAGAATTAGATTGATAATCAGTGGAATGCGCTTACCACAATGCCTGATACATAATCAGCCCAGCATTAATATTAACTATGAATACACACTCTGGGTCTTTCATTGTCCCTTAGTTGCCAGTAGCCAGACAGTAACATGTATATATTGGCTAGTAAGAAATTCCTCTTTGTTAGTAAAATAAAAAAACAGAGAAGTTTCCAAAATCATGGCTGAGACACATGCAACAGGATAGGTAACACTAGGTCTTCCTCTTCTACTTGATTCCTACTATAACTGTAGGGTCACTGCTGTATAATTTATGTTGACCAAAAAAAGGAAAAAGATAAACTTTTTCTCAAGATTACTGAATCAAATTCACATTTAAAAAAAGATTTCCTAAATACCTAAAGGGGACAAACAGGAAAGCAAGTGCAGATGCTTCAAACTCTGTGGGTGTGTGGTTTACTTTTGCCTGAGTTAATATCTTTGGTTATAATAATTCACTTTTGTAATATACTTTTTGTATTTTTCCTATAATTGTGTGTCTACAAAATTGGGTGTGTGTTGTTGTAAGTTACCTCAAATTTCTAATGGAAAAATAGAGCCAGGTATGGAATACATATATAAAAGAGAGAGAGAGAGAGAGAGAAATGAGTGATAAACAGATAGATGATAGAAAGATATAGCTAGAAAATAAATAACTTTTTTCCAGAATTTGTTTAACTTAGTTAACTTCCTCTGAACCAAATGAGGCGACACCTTCCTGTCCACCTTCCTCACTCCACCTGCTGGGACTTGTATTTTTCCCTACCACACATAAATGGCTTATTGCTCTCATATCCACTGCCATTTCCCAGAACTATGAGGACTGTAGTGACTGATATAATCAAAGCTTTCACCCTCTTTGTCTCAAAACACTATCTCTATCTTCTTTTAAACCATTTTGTAACTAAGCTGAACCTCCGTGAAGTGTTACACATCACAGACTCAGAGTACCATAAAATCTTAATATAAGACACATTTTCACATAAGACACGTATCTGCTTAGGTGTCTTATATTTGATGCATTTCATTCATCTCCTGAATCCTCCTCCATGCTTCATAAAAGGCACTCAGAGGCATTTCAGAAATACTGATACCTGTTAAATTCAGTTGAACTAAACTAGAAACATTTATATCCTTTCCTCATGTGTTATATTTTTTAATTGAAATATACTTGATTTGTAATGCGCTAGTTTCAGATGTAGAGAAAAGTTATTCAGTTATACACATACTCGTGTGTGTGTATATATGTATTTTATATATATATATATTCTTTTTCAGATTATTTTCCATTATAGATTTTTAAAAAATATTGAATGTAGTTCCCTATTATATATGTTCAGTTCAGTTCAGTTCAGTCGCTCAGTCGTGTCCGACTCTTTGCAACCCCATGAATTGCAGCACACCAGGCTTCCCTGTCCATCACCAACTCCCGGAGTTCACTCAGACTCACGTCCATCAAGTCAATGATGCCATCCAGCCATCTCATCCTCTGTCGTCTCCTTCTCCTCCTGCCCCCAATCCCTCCCAGCATCAGAGTCTTTTCCAATGAGTCAACTCTTCGCATGAGGTGGCCAAAGTACGGAGTTTCAGCTTCAGCATCATTCCTTCCAAAGAAATCCCAGGGCTGATCTCCTTCATAATGGACTGGTTGGATCTCCTTGCAGTCCAAGGGACTCTCAAGCGTCTTCTCCAACACCACAGTTCAAAAGCTTCAATTCTTCGGCGCTGCCGGGAGAAATATCAAAAACCTCAGATATGCGGATGACACCACCCTTATGGCAGAAAATGAAGAGGAACTAAAAAGCCTCTTGATGAAAGTGAAAGTGGGGAGTGAAAAAGTTGGCTTAAAGCTCAACATTCAGAAAACGAAGATCATGGCATCTGGTCCCATCACTTCATGGGAAATAGATGGGGAAACAGTGGAAACAGTGAATGACTTTATTTTGGGGGGCTCCAAAATCACTGCAGATGGTGACTGCAGCCATGAAATTAAAAGATGCTTACTCCTTGGAAGGAAAGTTATGTCCAACCTAGATAGCATATTGAAAAGCAGAGACATTACTTTGCCAACAAAGGTCCATCTAGTCAAGGCTATGGTTTTTCCAGTGGTCATGTATGGATGTGAGAGTTGGACTGTGAAGAAGGCTGAGTGCCAAAGAATTGATGCTTTTGAACTGTATTGTTGGAGAAGACTCTTGAGAGTCCCTTGGACTGCAAGGAGATCCAACCAGTCCATTCTGAAGAAGATCAGCCCTGGGATTCCTTTGCATATTGTTTATCTATTTTGTATGTAGTAGTATTTGTTAATCCCAAATCCTTAATTTATCCTTCCCACCTCTCCTCCTTTAGTAAACAGAAATTTGCTTCCTGTGTCTGTTAAGTCTGTTTTGTAAATGAATTAATTTGTATTATTTTATTCTAATTCCACATACAAGTGATATCATATGATATTTGTCCTTCTCTGTCTGACAATTCATTTAGTATCATAATCTCTAGGCCCATCCATGTTGCTTCATGCATTCATTATATTATGGTTGAGCAATATTTCATAATGTGTATATGCCATATCTTCTTTATTCACTCATTTGTTGATGAACATTTAGGTTGTTTCCATGTCTTGGCTATTGTAAATAGTGCTACTATGAACACTGGTGTGCAGATGTCTTTTCAAATTAGAATTTTCTCCAGATACATGCCCAAGAGTAGAACTGCTGAATCATATGGCAACTCTATTTTTAGTTTTTTAAGGAACTGCCATACTGTTCTCGGTAGTGGTTATATCAATTTACATTCCCATCAAACAGTGTCAGAGGGCTCCCTTTCCTCCACATCCTTACCAGCATTTATTATTTGTAGACTTTTTGAAGATGTCTATTTTGACTTGTGTGAGGTGATCCCTCATTGTGATTTTGATTTGCATTTCTCTAATGATAAGCAATGTTGAGCATTTTTCATGTGCTTTTTGACCATCTGAATATCTTCTTTGGAAAAATGTCACTATAATTCTTCTGCCCATTTTTTTTTTTGATTGGGTTGTTTGTCTTTATGATATTAAGCTGTATGAGCACTTGTATTAAGTCCTTCTCAGTCACATCATTTGCAAATATTTTCTTCCACCCTGTAGGTTGCCTTTTAATTTTGTTCATGATTTCCTTTGCTGCTCAAAAGTTTTTAAATTTGATTAGTTCCAATTTGTTTATTTTTGCTTTTATTTTTTTGGCTTTGGGAGGTTGACCAAGGGAATAGTGCTCAATTTATATCAGAGATGGTTTTGCCTATATTTTCTTCTGGGAGTTATATGGCATCAGGTCTTGTATTTAAATCTTTAAGCCATTCTGAGTTTATATTTATGTATGGTGTGAGGGCGTGTTCTTATATCATTGATTTATATGCAGCTGTCCAGCTTTCCCAAACCACTTGCTGAAGAGATTGACTTCCTTTTCTCCATTATGTAGTCTTGCCTCCCTCATTGAAGATTAACTGACTGTAGGTTGTGTTGGGTTTTTCCTGGGTTCTGTATTCTGTTCCATTAACCCATATATCTGTTTTTGTGCCAAGATCATGCTGTTTTGATTACTGTAGCTTTATATTACTGTCTGAAGTATGAGACAGTTAGGCCTCCACCATTGTTCTTTTTCTTCAAGATTGCTTTTTAATTCTGGGTCTTTTATGGCTCCATATAAATTTTAGGATTATTCATTCTAGTTCTGTGAAAAATGTCATAGTTATTTGATAAGGATCTCATTAAATCTGTATATTACTTTAAGTAGTTGGCCATTTTAATAATATTAACTCTTCCAATCTAAGAGCATGGGTTATTTTTCTATTTCTTTGAATCCTCTTCAGTTTCCTTTATCATTGTTTTATACAATGTTTTATACAATTATATATCAATGTTTAGCATTTAAGTCTTTCACCTCTGTGGTGAAGTTTATGCCTAGGTAGTTTAAGTTTTTTTGATGTATCTAATAATTGTTTTACATTCACTTTCTGATATGTATTATTAGTGTTAAAAATGCAGATTTCTGTATGTTAATCTTGTATCCTATTACCATGCTAAATTTTTTTTTATCAGTTCTAGTAGTTTTTCTGTGGAATCTTTAGAGTTTTCTATATATAATATCATGTCATCTGCAGATAATGACAACTTTACATTTTCCCTATCAATTTGAATAAAATTTTGTTTCTTTTTCTTGTCTAATTGCTGTGGCTAGGACTTTCAATAGTATGTTGAATAGAAGAGGTGACAGTGGGCATCTTTGTTTTATTCCAAATTTTAGCAAGAAGGCTTTCAGCTTTTCACCATTGAATATTATGTTGACTGTGGGTTTGTCACAAATAGCTTTTATTATGTTGATATATGTTTCCATTATATCCACTTTGATGGGAATATTTATCATGAGTGGATGGTGAATTTTGTCAAATGTTTTTTTTTTCTATATCTGTTGAGATGATCACGTGATTTTTGTCTTTTTTGGTGTTGATGTGGTGTCATGCATTAGATTTTGAATGACAGAGTTTAACAGCTAAATTGACGTAATTGTTTTTATTTCAACATTGACATAATCTTCCAGTTGTTTAAAGCCACCACTTTTAAATAATATTGGTTATCAATTCATGTTAACATTGAGGAGCCAAAATGTTAGCTATTAACTCCAATAATTAACTAAGCTTAATAAACTGTCATACTGATTTTTATAGGGATTCAAGGATATTTCTCTTGAGAGATTTATACACGGTGGAGCCAATGTTACAGGATTCCAGTTGGTAGATTTTAACACACCTATGGTGACCAAATTAATGGATCGCTGGAAGAAACTAGATCAGAGAGAATATCCAGGATCTGAGACACCTCCAAAGGTATTTGTTTGTTTTTATCTTATGTATTTTTAGTACTTTATAAAATTTAAGGTAGAAAGTTCATTATACAGTTCTCCTAGTAATATTTTGTCAGGCACAGTGTGGCATGGGGCAGAAATATTTTGTCACTATTTGTCACACAAATCAATATTTTCTAAATGTTTATATTTTATGGAGGAGATGTTAGCCATTTGCTCAACTAGTTTATTATTATTATTAATTTGCAATATGAATGTCCCTGAATAAATTATATACTTTTAAAATTATTTCAAATGTGAATAACCACTAGTAACTATTCCACTCAGAAAACAACTATATTTGCAAAATTATTGACAGTAAGTAAGGAAAGTGGTTAAAAAAAATGTAAAATATATAGCTTCTGCAAAATTCCTCTTTCAAATTAACAGTAAAATGTCAGATTGTTTAATTTTATCTGACAGACATTGCAGAAGTATGTTATTGATATTTGCAAAGGGAGTTGGTAAATTTCTGATCATAAGCACATTTTTTTCTCTCCTGAAAAGCTAAATTCCTTCAATATCATGTAGGTAATGGCATAATGTTTCTTAAACTCTAACTTAGTGGTTTTGAACTTCTCCATAATAATATATTTAGTCGGTAATGCCATCTGACTCAATCAATGGGCATGAGTTTGAGTAAACTCCAGGAGTTGGTGATGGACAGGGAGGCCTGGTGTGCTGCAGTCCATGGGATTGTAAAGAGTCGGACATGACTGAGCGACTGAACTGAACTGAACTGATAATAAGACATCATCATTTAAACAACTTTTACTAATCTCTCATTGACAGTGTATGCAGGTAAAAAGTTTCAAACATAATTTGAAAATTCAAGCCTAGAAAACTATAATCTACGGTAGAGAATCTCAGTTCTTGCAGCTTTGTCAATTTCCTCTGTGTAGTATAGCACTTTAGCTAGTCATACCATTTTCATTACTTTCAAAAGAAAGCATTTAATGAGTATCCACTGTGTGTCAAGCACTATAGTCCAACCTCTGATTTTACAAATTTCTAAATGCAAGATATTAAATGGTATGTTAACTGATTGTCCTTGAGTCAAGGACCAGATTTGAGAAATGTTTGCCCAGGAACAAGTTGTGAACTCCTTGAGCTTCAGACAAGTGCATTGTCCACTATATTGCACCACTTTGCAAGCTTCAGTTCAGTTCAGTTACTCAGTCGTATCCGACTCTTTGCGACCCCATGAATCGCAGCACGCCAGGCCTCCCTGTCCATCACCAACTCCCGGAGTTCACTCAGACTCACGTGCATTGAGTCAGTGATGTCATCCAGCCATCTCATCCTCTGTCCTCCCCTTCTCCTCCTGCCCCCAATCCCTCCCAGGATCAGAGTCTTTTCCAGTGAGTCAACTCTTCGCATGAGGTGGCCAAAGTACTGGAGTTTCAGCTTCAGCATCATTCCTTCCAAAGAAATCCCAGGGCTGATCTCCTTCATAATGGACTGGTTGGATCTCCTTGCAGTCCAAGGGACTCTCAAGAGTCTTCTCCAACACCACAGTTCAAAAGGATCAATTCTTCGGTGCTCAGCCTTCTTCACAGTCCAACTCTCACATCCATACATGACCACAGGAAAAACCATAGCATTGACTAGACGGACCTTTGTTGGCAAAGTAATGTCTCTGCTTTTCAATATGCTATCTAGGTTGGTCATAACTTTCCTTCCAAGGAGTAAGCGTCTTTTAATTTCATGGCTGCAGTCATCATCTGCAGTGATTCTGCGGCCCCCCCCAAAATAAAGTCATTCACTGTTTCCACTGTTTCCCCATCTATTTCCCATGAAGTAATGGGACCAGATGCCATGATCTTCATTTTCTGAATGTTGAGCTTTAAGCCAACTTCTTCACTCTCCACTTTCACTTTCATCAAGAGGCTTTTTAGTTCCTCTTCATTTTCTGCCATAAGGGTGATGTCATCTGCATATGCAAGGTTATTGATATTTCTCCCGGCAATCTTGATTGCAGCTTGTGTTTCTTCCAGTCCAGCATTTCTCATGATGCACTCTGCATATAAGTTAAATAAGCAGGGTGACAATATACAGCCTTGACGTACTCCTTTTCATATTTGGAACCAGTCTATGGAAGCATATTAAAAAGCAAAAATACCTTCAAGATAAAAAGAAAGTTAAGAAGTCTTTCAGTCTGCTTTTCCTTCAAGCTGGCTTAGAGGAAAATTATCCAAAATGCTCAATTATTTCAAATATTAATACACAAGGAAAAACAAGCATCAAGCTTCCTTCCAAACTCATCTGAATAATTTCCTTTACAGCATGTTCTTCTCATTCTTCATCAGTGTATGTAGAGACAATCTTGCCCTTCTCTTTCTTCCTCACATATTTTTCAACTATTTTTTTCATCTCAGCATTTCTTCTGTAAACCATCTCTTCAAGTCCTTGTTATCCTTAGAGTTTTAGTATCTATAATGGGCTTCAAACTTCTTGGCAGTGTGTTGTAGTTCCTTGTAACTGTTTTGTTTTGTTTTGTTTCCAGTGATAATATGTAATAATATTTGTCCACTGTGGTCCTTCTGTCCAGATACACTGGTGTGGTTATTCCTTCCCTCTCTTGCCTTTAGCCTATTACAAGGTGTACTATTTGATAATCTCCAACCAGACTTATCTATGTCATAGCTTTGGGCACTTTGTTTTATCTTTCACAGCTCTCTTAGTATGCTAGGTATCCAGTGACCATTTAATAAATACATGTAGTCAGTTCTTATTATTTATGGTAGTTACATTCTATAGAGCTGCCATGAACACTGAATGAGAGACTATTGAGCCCTTACTTCTAGGGAAGATTACAAAGTTAGGTACAACAGTTTTGTCAACCAATCAACACTTACACTTTGTTATATGTGTGTTTCTGTTTAAACATACGTTATTTAAGATATTGTCGATCAATTAATATTAATTGAATTCACAGTCAGTAGCACCATAACTCAAGCCTGAACAAACCTAATCGAACATATATTTTTTTCTATAAAGCACATCACAGCCTTCTTTCACTCAGGAACACTAGACAGGACTTTAACACTACACCTTTGGGACATCTGTGTAGGCTTCCCATGTGGCACTAGTGGTAAAGAACCTTCCTGCCCATGCAGGAGACATTAGACACATGAGTTTGATCCCTGGGTCAGAAAGATTCCCGGTAGGAGGAAATGGCCACCCACTCCAGCATTCTCGCCTAGAGAATCCCATGGTCAGAGGAGCCTAGTGGGCTACAGTTTATGGGGTTGCAAAGAGTAGCACAGGACTGAAGTGACTTCACACACATGTAGTTGTCACTGTTCCTAGCCAGTGTCTAGCACACTTTTCAAAGAACTCTCAGATATAATATGAAATTTTATCCTCACAACTACTCAGAAAATAGTAATTATTTTATTTTATTCTGTTTTGTGCTTTGTAACTGGAAAACATACTACACATTTCCTTAAAAGTATGAATAGAATTAGAATTCATGTAGTTCTTTCTTCTCAAAACCTAGACCCCTGTTACTGCACTACGATTCCACCAAACTATACCTTTTTATATATAATCTTTGATAAACAGAATTCATCCCATCATTCTAATCACTGCCTAAAGCAATAAATAGCTCTAGGCCAACACTTAGTTTCAGTTAGTGTTAGTTGCTCAGTCATGTCCAACTCTTTGCCATCCCATGGACTGTAACCCACCAGACTCCTCAGCCCATGGAATTCTCCAGGCAAGAACACTGGAGTGGATTGCCATTTCCTTCTCCAGGAGATCTTCCCAACCCAGGGATCGAACCCAGATCTCCCTCATTTTAGGCGGATTCTTTACCATCTGAGCTACCAGGGAAGTGCCGCCTTACCTCCAAAACGAAGAGTATGTTTAATAAGAATTTCTAGATGCCATCTAGAAATTTATGGGCACATGTGCCCATAAATATGATTTCTTGGACTTTAGCACAATAGGACATATATAAAATAATGAAATCCGTTTCAAAATAAAACCAATTTTAACTACTGCTTCTTTCCATTTATCAGCTCTATGAGCTGTCAAAAGGTTTTGCCACTGGCTAAATATCCACTTTGCTCTGCTCCAGTCTGTACAATATCTGTTCTCTTTTGTAGTTCACTTGTTTCATAAAAATGAATGGACTTTTTAAACACAGCAAGTGCTTTTGCTTTTTTGGTGTCATATCTTCTCAGCTTTTTTCTCCCATTTAGAAAAGCAACAATAGCTTTCTTTTTTTCTCTCTTGATCCTAAAATGCTAGCACTGCTTTTTTTTTTTTTTTCTTTATTCATCAATGCTTGTTTTTATTTTCTTGCCATCCAGAAAGATGATTTGATGGCTTTCTCTACCCAAAAGTATGTTGGTCCAGGCAGGGGAGGAGGTATGCCCATTTTGGGTTAAGTTTCTTAATTTTCATCAACCATACCACTCCAATTATGAGTGTGTATGCTTATCTTTAAGTCCATTTTTTTCATATCCTTGAAGAATATATAGCAAGACTTATAATTTATATGTCACATATAAATCTTTCTGATGAAGCTTTAATTAAATTCTTTACCATTGAAAAGTTCTTTGTTAGAGTTTGTATTCTTTATCTTATCCATATCTCAGTCCTTCCCTGGAAAACTGATTGCTATACTTAATAGTCATATTGCCTAAGTTTACTTTCTACAATTTAAATTTCTAATGATTTTTCTTAATTTATAAGCAGCAAATCAAGATCATCTCCCAATGTTCCATGTCACAAAACTACCCTTAGTATAAGCTCAGAATGCGTTAATCATATAGAATTGTGCATATATGAAATTCTTGAAAGAAAAAATGTAGTTTTTCATCATGATCAGTGGTTGATGCTCTGCCACACTTCAAGAAAATTGTACCATATTTTTCATATGATTAGGAATTCTGTAAACAGATTTTACAAGTATTCCCTGTTCTCTTAATTTTCAGATTAAACAAACCACATTTCCTTCTCAGTTTTTCTTCATTTTCTCTGTTAACCTTAATAATCTTTTCCTGAGATTATTTCTCTTTTCTCAAAGAGAAGCACAGGAGATCATCAGAAAACAGATGATCTATATTTCATTTCTCCACTTTGATCCTAAGTTACAATAGAAACTTAGAGAAATGATCTAACCTTCCTAAGCACACTCTGCAAGCATGGGCATAACAGTACTCACGTTTATTTAGCAACGTGTATATACATTTGGTAAATAAGTAGATGCTACTTCTGGTACCCTATATTTAAAGTAACAATAAGCATTCCCATTCATTCTTCTGAAAAACTAGACAGAGATATACACTTTAAGTCAATAAGCATTTATGAAATCTAAAGAAAACCTAATGGACATTGAGAGAAGGAAAGACTGGGATATCCCAGCCCTCCTGAGGCTCACCCACAGCAAGAGACTGCAAGGTAGATTGTGGAAATACTGCATTTAACCCTTTAAAAAAAATACATTAGCTGTTTCTACTTGGACACAGCAGAAAGACCTCACCTAGAGGGCTTGCTTCTCCCAACTGATGGAAAACTGTGCAATAGAATTTGTATTTTACAGAGTGTATTTTCTCCTTTTTAAAATCATAGTGGTAAGAACTGATACACAGTCTTTGTAATAAGGCAAAAGCAGAAATTTCTGTAGCTAGAGTAAATTAATTAAAGTTAAATTAAAGTAATTTAATTTAAGGGGAAGTTAAATTAAGGGCAGTAATTTATCTGCTTTTCAGACAGCATAGTACTTTATGTCATAAACCCACATCAGTCCGTCAGTTCAGTCGCTCAGTCATGTCTGACTCTTTGTGATCCCATGAATTGCAGCATGCCAGGCCTCCCTGTCCATCACCAACTCCGGGAGTTCACTCAAACTCATGTCCATCAAGTCGGGGATGCCATCCAGCCATCTCATCCTCTGTCATCCCCTTTTCCTTCTGCCCCCGACCCCTCCCAACATCAGGGTATTTTCCAATGAGTCATCTCTTCGCATGAGGTGGCCAAAGTACTGGAGTTTCAGCTTTAGCATCATTCCTTCCAAAGAACACCCAGGACTAATCTCCTTTAGAATGGACGGGTTGGATCTCCTTGCAGTCCAAGGGACTCTCAAGAGTCTTCTCCAACACCACAGTTCAAAAGCATCAATTCTTCGGTGCTCAGCTTTCTTCACAGTCCAACTCTCACATCCATACATGACCACTGGAAAAATCACAGCCTTGACTACATGGGCCTTTGTTGGCAAAGTAATGTCTCTGCTTTTCAGTATGCTATCTAGGTTGGTCATAATTTCCCTGCCAAAGAGTAAGCATCTTTTAATTTCATGGCTGCAATCACCATCTGCAGTGATTTTGGAGCCCCAAAAAATAAAGTCTGACACTGTTTCCACTGTTTCCCCATCTATTTCCCATGAAGTGATGGGACAAGATGCCATGATCTTTGTTTTCTGAATGTTTAGCTTTAAGCCAACTTTTTCACTCTCCACTTTCACTTTCATCAAGAGGCTTTTGAGTTCCTCTTCACTTTCTGCCATAAGGGTGGTGTCATCTGCATATCTGAGGTTATCGATATTTCTCCTGGCAATCTTGATTCCAGCTTGTGTTTCTTCCAGTCCAGCATTTCTCATGATGCACTCTGCATATAAGTTAAATAAGCAGGGTGACAATATACAGCCTTGACGTACTCCTTTTCCTATTTGGAACCAATCTGTTGTTCCATGTCCAGTTCTAACTGTTGCTTCCTGACCTGCATACAGATTTCTCAAGAGGTAGGTCAGGTGGTCTGGTATTCCCATCTCTTTTAGAATTTTCCACAGTTTATTGTGATCCACACAGTCAAAGGCTTTGGCATAGTCAATAAAGCAGAAATAGATGTTTTTCTGGAACTCTCTTGCTTTTTCTATGATCCAGCGGATGTTGGCAATTTGATCTCTGGTTCCTCTGCCTTTTCTAAAACCAGCTTAAACATCTGGAAGTTCATGGTTCACATATTGCTGAAGCCTGGCTTGGAGAATTTTCAGCATTACTTTACTAGCGTGTGAGATGAGTGCAATTGTGCGGTAGTTTGAGTATTCTTTGGCATCGCCTTTCTTTGGGATTGGAATGAAAACTGACCTTTTCCAATCCTGTGGCCACTGCTGAGTTTTCCAAATTTGCTGGCATATTGAGTCTTTGCAGCCAAAGATAAACCCACATAGTCCCCAGGCAAATCCTAAGGATTGATAAGAATTTAACATTTTACCATTATATTTACTTTAATTTTGTTAGTATACATCTGCTCTGACTTATGATGGAGTTCTCGTGATGGCTGAAACATTCCGAAGTCTCAGAAGACAGAAAATTGATATTTCCAGGAGAGGAAATGCTGGAGATTGTCTGGCAAATCCAGCTGCTCCATGGGGCCAGGGAATTGACATGGAGAGGACACTCAAACAGGTAACTCACAATTTTATTTATGTTCAGTTTGTTTCACACATGCATGTGTGCTAAGTCACTTCTGTTGTGTCCAACTCTTTGCAGCCCTATGGACTGCAGCCTGCCAGGCTTCAGTGTCCATGGGATTCTCCAGGCAAGAATACTAGAGTGGGTTTCCATGCCCTCTTACAGGTTATCTTCCCAACCCTGCATTTCTTATGTCTCTTGCATTGGCAGGCAGGTTCTTTACCAGTAGAACAACCTGGGAAGCCTTCAATTTATTTCATTGTCCTTTTTAAATGGAGTTTTCAGGAAAACAAAATAATCTATTGGCAAATACCGATATATTACAATTTCCATTTTAATATATCGAGCCATTATCATTTCTGAGACATTTCTACATAGGATACTGGATAGAATGGCGGAGGTAGTGGTTTAGTGGCTAAGTCATGCCCAAGTCTTTGTGAACCCATGGACTGTAGTCTGCCAGAATCCTCTGTCCATGGAATTTCCCAGGCAAGAATACTGGAATGATTTGCCATTTCTCCCTCCAGGGGATCTTCCCAACAAAGGAATAGAACCCCCGTCTCCTGTTTGGCAGACAGCTTATTTACCACTGAGCCACCTCAGAAGCCCACTAGATAGAATACTGGTGTTTATATGTTATGTAGATGGTTAGCCAGGATAAGCTAGGTTATGTAACAGTAATAAACAACCCCAAGCTTCAGTGGCTTAAAACAACAAAAGAGGATTTCACACTCACAGACACACATCAGATTAGTAGGGACACTCTGTTTTTTATAATCACTCAGGGACCCAAGCTGACATAGCAGCTACCATCTTGAATGCTACAAAAGGAAAAGAGTTGTAGGAGGTTTCTAGTGTATACCCGTGGCAGATTCATGTTGATGTATGGCAAAACCAATACAATATTGTAAAGTAAAATAAATAAATAAATAAATAAAATGCTTTAGCACTCATTACATCTGTTAACAACGCTTTTGTCAGAAAGAGTCACAGACACCTAGCTAACCAAAAAGTGTCCAAAAAGAACAAGCCCACCTTGGACCCAGAATGAGGAAGAATCTGAAATATTTGGCATACAGTCTTAGTCTACTAATCTACTGACTGCCTCAGTAGACCTTCAAATTGCCTTGTAACCTTGGCTTAAGTATTTATTTTAGTCTTTTGTAGTTATACTAACACTGTTTTTCAAATGATTACTGTAATATGTGTGTATTTTTAGTAATACATTTTAAATGTTCTGAAATGCCACAGGTTCAGAACATAAGTTTAAATGAATTAAAAGGATTTGGAATAAAGTACACTTGAATATTTTCAAAAATATATTTATTTTTCTGAATATTTTAATTTTAACATTAGCAAGGAGAAATATGATCTGCTCTGGTTATCAGGGTTATTTAATCTATTATGTGGATGTGTAGATAAAACTGAAAAGTAACTAAAAAGGAAACCATGTTTCTATTCTTATAGATAATATTTCAAAATTGAAGAAGTACAATGGAAACTTCATAATAAAAAAAAATTTATCTTTCAAGTACATAACAGAATCGCTTATATATTTCTTTGATATTCCTCTATCCAATTCTTTTTTTTTAATTTAAATTTATTTATTTTAATTGGAGGCTAATTACTTTACAATATTGTATTGGTTCTATCCAATTCTATCCCAGTAGCTCAAATACCCCATGACTTTTTTAGTGAGTTGCTTACAGATTATAGTTCCACACCCATGCATAGTCATAAGCCTAGCAGATGAAGTAAAGATTTCTGTAAGTAAAATGGCAAATGATTACATGTGTAGATTTTCTTTTTCATTCATAGGTTCAAATTCAAGGACTAACAGGAAATGTTCAATTTGACCACTATGGACGTAGGGTCAATTACACAATGGATGTATTTGAATTAAAGAGCACAGGACCTAGAAAGGTGAGCCACACTTGAACTGTTTTCTTAGTTTGCTTTTGACATTTTAAAAATCTTATAAGTGAAATATAGCTGGATAGTCTACATTTTTAAAAAATTGTGAGTATGGCTAACCCTTGAACAAAGTGGGATTTAGGGGATCTGACTCTCCACAGAGTCAAAAATCTGTGTAAAAATTATAATGGGCCCTCCATATATGTGGTTCCTCCACTGCTGCAGTTCCACATCTGAGGCTTCAACCAACACAGATGGTGCAATATTGTGGTATTTACTGTGAAAAGAATCCGTGTAAAAGTGGACCTGAGCAGTTCAAACCTGTGTTGATAAGGGTCATCTGCACTTACAAGTAATACTTTATTGGTAATTCATGCTGAAACAAATTATTGTGTCATATGATTGATGTTTAATGGTATACCAAAGCTGAAATGAACAATTTACCCACTGTTTATATTCCTTATCCAAAATAAAAGCAATTTTTTAAAGGCTTAACAAAAAGAATCCCAGAAAACCCATAATATACTCTTCAGGAAAGCGCACAATGTAAGTAAGAGACTTATTCATTTTCATGTAGTCATTTCTGAAACCATTAGAGACAGAACAAGAAAACTACTTCTAATGGATAGTCATATAATAGAAGGCTATATGTTGCTGAAATAAACATTCAAAGAAAAGAGCTGATGGAAGATAATATTATTAAGATTACTGTTAGGTTGAAGAGAGAGAGAGATACCTAAGGACTTCAACTGAGGGACCAGAGAGGTTGTTCAGCAAGCTGCTGGTGATAGACTTTTGGATTTCAGAAGATAGTTGCTGATCTTGTGATGTGACTAAGCATCAAAAGAATCAGCAATGTTCTCAACATCCAAAAAGTGCTTTATATATTGGAGCAATACAGTTCCACCACAGAAATTGACTATAAACTTTTTATACCTAACATATAACTTTTTAACATTCCTTTTCTCTAGCATTAGCTAAGATGCTTAAGAAAGATAAATTCAACTTACCTTAACTAAAAATTATCTGTTTCAACACTTGGATGTTAAAAAAAAAAACTTTTCCAAATATACTTTCCTGTGTTAAAATAGTGGTGATAGTTACAATTTATGAAATGCCTGCTATGTTCCAAGCACTGGACTTGGTGCAATTTAATCCTCACAATGAGCCTGTAATGGAGTACTATTTTCTCCCTTTTCCCGGTGAGAAAATTATAGTGCAATTGTTGTTGCTGCTGTTCAATCACTCAGTCATGTCTGACTTTTTGCAACCCCATGGACTGCAACATGCAAGCTTCCCTGTCCTTCACCATCTCCTGGAGTTTGCTCAAACTCATATCCATCAAGTCGGTGATGCCATCCAACCATCTCATCCTTTGTCATCCCCTTCTTCTCCTGCCTTCAATCTTTCCCAGCATCAGGGTCTTTTCCAATAAGTTTGTTCTTCATATAAAGTGGCCAAAGTATTAGAGTTTCAGCTTCAGCATCAGTCCTTCCAATGAATATTCAGGGTTTATTTCCCTTAGGATGGACTGATCGGATCTCCTTGCAGTTCAAGGGACTCTCAAGAGTCTTCTCCAACACCACAGTTCAAAAGCATCAATTCTTCAGTGCTCAGCCTTCTCTATGGTCCAACTCTCACATCCATGCATGGCTACTGGAAAAACCATAGCTTTGACTAGATGGACCTTTGTCAGCAAAGTAATGTCTCTGATTTTTAAGACACTGTCTAGGTTTATCACAGCTTTTCTTCCAAGGAGCAAGTGTCTTTCAATTTCATGGCTACAGTCACCATCTGCAGTGATTTTGGAGCCCAAGAAAATAAAGTTTGTCACTGTTTCCATTGCTTCCCCACCTATTTGCCATAAAGTGATGGGACCAGATGCCATGATTTTAGTTTTTTGAATGTTGAGTTTTAAGCCAGCTTTTTCATTCTCCTCTTTCACCTTTATCAAGACACTCTTTAGTTCTTCTTCACTTTCTGCTATAGTGCAATATATTATAGCTATTTGTCTAAGGCCTATAAATGAGAAAACAAAGATTTTAATTCAGATATATCTGACTTCAGAAGCTTTCTACTCATTAACCCACCTGAATAGACTCTGCCCTAAAGGAGTTTATTTTCTAGCAGGATAGAATATAGTAAGTTCAATACAGCAGTTAAAGAGAAAGCATTTGGAAAGCCTAAAGCAGAAGAGATCACTTCCTGGTGGAGGAAAACAAATCAAAGAAGGCTGCATGGAGGAGCTGAGATTCAAAGTGAGGGTGTGAAGTTAGAGTTTGAATAGGTAGAAATGGTACAGGCAAGATCCAAAGACAGGCTGGAGGCAGGATGATTAAAGTCACACATTGGAAGATGGTAAAGGCTTTCAAAGTTGTGTTTTGCTCCAGTCTGTCATAAGGTGTGCTCCTCGATTTGAAGCTGCCATGAAAACCATCTCTAGACTTTCACCTTTTTAGTGGCATTGCTGTGAGTGCACACTGCCAGCCAATACAGAGCAGGCAGGAGCCTATATGATCCAGATCAGGTAGGGTAGAACACAGAATGGCAGTTTGAAAGCCAGGCTGTATGATGCACCCTTTTAAGGGTACTTCCTGAAGAAAGGAACGGAGATATGCTGCCAAGAAAAAATTTAATGTAAACACTGATTCTACTCACTCTGTAGCACACAGTTTGCAACAAGAAAGAAAGAAGACCGTTTTAAGCTAAGTCCCTCTGCTACCTATGGAGCAGACAAAATATTCTACAAGTCCCTAAGAATATTGACTAACTGGTAATTAGACTGTCACAAATCAAATTCTGAAAAACTAACCATTTAAGTAAAACCTTTCTAAAATGCAAAAGACAATTCCATATCTTCCAAAACAGTAAGTACAAAAAGTAAAATGATCTCCTCATTAAAGAAAGAATAATGGAAAAAGGAAGCTGGTGGTAACTAGTGGTAACATCAAGTGAGTTATTTAAAGCAGTGAATCTTTTCATGGTCTATTGAACCATGATGGTAACAAAAATTAAGGTTTTTAGAGGAAAAATTTTAAAAATAAGTTGGGAAAGTAATGAACAGTACATCCTCACACTCAGATGATATTTGTCTAAAACTGTTAAAAGAAATATGAAGTGTGAATTGGTGTAGACTTATCTATCCTTGTTTTTCTGGGGCATTCTGTCAGGAATATTAAACTTAAAAATGAACTACTGTGAGAAACACTAAGCTGGTGAGTTTCAGCAGTATGTCTGAAAAGTGAGCAGTCATTCTTAAAAACTGCACACTTGACCATAAGGGAGCTATCTTTGAAAATAGATCAGAGAGCTCACATATCAGTTTGTCTGGATTCTGTAACAGAAAATTGACCAGAGTCTTATTAAACAGAAGCCACAAAGCTCTTTCTGAAGTCTCAGCTCCTAAGTACTTTGGAATCTTCTTGGAATTCCAGTGATCTTACAAACATGCTCTAAAACCAGGCTTCCATGATTTCAGTAATTCTTCAGGTCAGTTCAGTTCAGTCGCTCAGTCGTGTCTGACTCTTTGTGACCCCATGGACTGCAGTATGCCAGGCCTCCCTGTCCATCACCAACTCCCAGAGTTTACTGACTCATGACCATTGAGTTGGTGATGCCATCCAACCATCTCATCCTCTGTCATTCCCTTCTCCTCCTGCCTTCAATCTTTCCCAGCATCAGGATCTTTTCAAATGAGTCAGTTCTTCACATTAGGTGACCAAAGTATTGGAGTTTCAGCTTCAGCATTAGTCCTTCCAATGAATAGTCAGAACTGATTTCCTTCAGAATGGACTGGTTGGATCTCCTTGCAGTCCAAGGCACTCTCAAGAGTCTTCTCCAACACCAAGGTTCAAAACATCAATTCTTTTGTGCTCAGCTTTCTTTATAGTCCAACTCTCACATTCATACATGACTACTGGAGAAACCATAGCTTTGACTAGACAAACCTTTGTTAATCATAAATATTATATTTATTGAGAGTAGATTATATGCCAGACATATGAAGGAAAAAGTTTGTACATTTTAATATTTAATCTTATATCAATCTGAAAACTAGACATATTTTCCTCATTTTATATAAGAGAAAATTAAGGTTCAGAGAAACTAACCTGCACAGGGATGTTCAACTAGAAAGAGATGGAGCTGGGGTGGAGACCAGGGCTCATTATCTAGCTTCAAAGCTACTCTCTTAGCTGCCACAAAATATTTTCAGTCCCAGGGCCCATAACTTTTCTCCTCAAGGCTGGTATAAGTATTAAGCCATGTTTTTCAGGACAGATCTGGTCAAATCATCTCTCCCAGGAACCAACTTTGAGTAAAACAGAGGCTTCTCATGGCCCCTCTATCTCTACATTTCAGGCAAAGTCTACCATAAATACAGAGATATTTGCTGTGTGCGGTGCTTAGTCACTCAGTTGTGTCCAACTCTTTAGAAACCCCATGAACTGTAACCCACCAGGCTCCTCTGTCCATGGGGATTCTCCAGGCAAGAATACTGGTGTGGGTTGCCATGCCCTCCTCCAGGGGACCTTCCCAACCCAGGGACTGAACCCAGGTGTCCCACATTGCAGGCAATTCTTTACCATCTGAGTCACCAGGGAAGCCCAAGAATACTGGAATGGATAGCCTATCCCTTCTCCAGGAGATCTTCCTAACCCAGGACAGGGTCTCCTGCATTGCAAGCAGATTGTTTAACAGCTGAACTACGAGGGAAGCCCCTACCATAAAAACAGAGATATTTATTCATATATTATATTATGGTTATGTTTGTGTACAATTCATCTTTAGGAATCCAAGAAGACAAATATTTCTCTGACATTTCCTACAGTTTAGCAATTTAAATGCTTCTGTATTTTTACATTACAAGAGCATTACAAAACTCTTGTTCACCCAATTTCTGTCTCTAGAGGAAAAATCATGCCTACTTTCCTACTTAAATGAGATCAGGCATGGGAAGAGTTCTTAGAAAAAATATCTCACATGAGGTTCTAGGTACAAACTTTAATATCTTTTACTTTAGGAAATGACTTTTGAGCTATTGTTCATCCTGAATTGTCTTTATTTCCTGTAATTCCATGGCCCACATGACATCTATGTACAAACCATGGTTCTGTATCACAAAACTTGTATTTCTTTTTCAAGAATTCCAAGTAGATTTAGGATAAATACAGTTGGGTAAATTTTTGGTTATTATTTTAATTTGCCATTACTTCTAAATCATTTATCTTGGGATGCAGGGAGATACTTATGAACCCACAGATCAGATCAGATCAGTCACTCAGTCATGTCCGACTCTTTGCAACCCCATGAATTGCAGCATGCCAGGCCTCCCTGTCCATCACCGACTCCTGGAGTTCACTGAGACTCACATCCATCGAGTCGGTGATGCCATCCAGCCATCTCATCCTCTGTCGTCCCCTTCTCTTCTTGCCCCCAATCCCTCCCAGCATCAGAGTCTTTTCCAGTAAGTCAACTCTTCGCATGAGGTGGCCAAAGTACTGGAGTTTCAGCTTTACTGTTCATGGGGTTCTCAAGGCAAGAATATTGGTTTGCCATTCCCTTCTCCAGTGGACCACATTCTGTCAGATCTCTCCACCATGGCCCGCCCGTCTTGGGTTGCCCCACGGGCATGGCTTAGTTTCATTGAGTTAGACAAGGCTGTGGTCCTAGTGTGATTAGATTGACTAGGTTCCTGTGAGTATGATTTCAGTGTGTCTGCCCTCTGATGCCCTCTTGCAGTACTTACCGTCTTACTTGCGTTTCTCTTACCTTGGGCGTGGGGTGTCTCTTCACGGCTGCTCCAGCAAAGTGCAGCCGCTGCTCCTTACCTTGGACTAGGGGTATCGCCTCACCGCCGCCCTTCCTGACCTTCAACGTGGGATAGCTCCTCTAGGCCCTCCTGCACCCGCGCAGCCACCACTACTTGGACATGGAGTTGGTCCTCCCGGCCGCCGCCCCTGGCCTCGGGCGTGGGATTGCTCCTCCCGGCCGCCGTCCCTGGCCTCGCGCGTAGGGACATGAGGTAGCTCCTCCCGGCCGCCGCCTCTGACCTCAAAAGCCGGGTAGCTCCTTTCGGCTGCCGCCCCTGACCTTGACTCGGGTAACTCTTCTCAGCCGTTCCTGCGCCGTCGCAGCCTGGCACTCTCGGTGCTACCCCTGACCTCTGACGTGGGGTCACTCCTCTTGGCCGCCGCCCTTCGGGCATGGGGTCCTCCCAGTCTGCCCCTGAACCCGGACATAGGGTAGCTCCTATCGGCGGCGCTTAAGTGTGCTGGTCGCAGCCGCCTACGCCAAGGTGCGCCGGTCGCAGCCGCCCGCGCCTCGTTAACTCATTAACAAAGAAAATTTGCTTTCCCAGAGAATGGGCTGCTGAAATCTGGAAGGTGGCCGCATTTTAATGGAGTACTAAACTGTGAAACCTATTTTTATGTTGCGAACTATCATGTGCAAAGGAAAATTAACAGGAAGCAACTGACATGCTTTTTAAATTATTTTTTAAGTACATGTAGAAGTTGAGGAGAGGATAGGTCTCAAAGGTACATTTATTTTGTTTTAATTAAAATTTTCACTGATATTAAATGTGTTATCACAAATTCCCTGATAGCTCAGTCTATAAAGAATCCAACTGCAATACAGGAGACCCCAGTTCAATTCCTGGGTTGGGAAGATTCGTTGAAGAAGGGATGGGACGACCACTCCAGTATTCTTGGGCTTCCCTTGTGGCTCAGATGGTAGAGAATCTGCCCGCAATGTGGGAGACCTGGGTTTGATACCTAAGTTGGGAAGATCCTCTGAAAGAGGGAAAGACTACCCACTCCAGTATTCTAGGCTAGAGAATTCTGGCCTGGGTTGCAAAGGGTCAGACACAACTGAGCGACTTTCACTTTCACTTTCAAATTCATATGGGCAATTAAAAATAACTGCTGAATTGATTTATACTCATAATTTTGGATCAAATTAAGCAATGTAGAAAAACACATTAATAAAAATTATTTTTTCTATATTCTGTTAATTATATATGCAATATTTATAAATAATATAGTGTTTCTTTTTATATGCTAATGCTTATTTTATTTTAATATGTTCACAAATACTAACACGACAGTAAAAATTTGAAGGAAACAAGACTTTTAAAACATATTAGAACAAACAGTGAATACAGACCAGTGAGCAATTTGTTGTTGCTGTTCAGTTTCTCAGTTGTGTCTGACTCTTTGTGACCCCATGGACTGGAGGAAACCAGGCTTCCCTGTGATCAATTGCATACATTTCATTGAAAACATGAGTTTTATCAACTGCATCTGGAAATACAAGAAAAAAGTTTCAGTTCAGTTCAGTTCAGTCGCTCAGTTGTGTCCGACTCTTTGCGACCCCACGAACTGCAGCACGCCAGGCCTCCCTATCCATCACCAACTCCCGGAATTCACTCAAACCCATGTCCATCGAGTCGATTATGCCTTCTAACCATCTCATCCTCTGTCGTCCCCTTCTCCTCCTGCCCTCAATCTTTCCCAGCATAAGGGTCTTTTCCAATGAGTCGTTCTTCACATCAGGTGGCCAAAGTATTGGAGTTTCATTTTCAATATCAGTCCTTCCAGTGAACACCCAGGACTGATCTCCTTTAGGATGAACTGGTTGGATCTTCCTGCAGTCCAAGGGACTCTCAAGAATCTTCTCCAACACCACAGTTCAAAAGCATCAATTCTTCGGCACTCAGCTTTCTTTATAGTCCAACTCTCACATCCATACATGACCACTGGAAAACCCATAGTCTTGACTAGACGGACCTTTGTTGGCAAAGTAGTGTGTCTGCTTTTAAGTACAGGTTGGTGTCTAGGTTGGTCATAACTATCCTTCCAAGAGTAAGCGTCTTTGAATTTCACTGCTGCAATCACCATCTGCAGTGATTTTGGAGCTCAGAAAAATTATGTCAGCCATTGTTTCCACTGTTTCCTCATCTATTTCCCATGAAGTGATGGGACCAGATGCCATGATCTTCGTTTTCTGAATGCTGAACTTTAAGCCAACTTTTTCACTCTCCTCTTTCACGTTCATCAAGAAGCTTTTTAATTCTTCTTCACTTTCTGCCATAAGAGTGCTGTCATCTCTATATCTGAGGTCATTGATATTTCTACTGGCAATTTTGATTCCAGCTTGTGCTTCCTCCAGCCCGGCGTTTCTCATGATGTACTCTGCATAGAAGTTAAATAAGCAGGGTGACAGTATACAGCCTTGACATACTCCTTTTCCTATTTGGAACCAATCTGTTGTTCCATGTCCAGTTCTAACTGTTGCTTCCTGACCTGCATACAGATTTCTCAAGAGGTAGGTCAGGTGGTCTGGTATTCCCATCTCTTTCAGAATTTTCCACAGTTTGTTGTGATCCACACAGCCAAAGGCTTTGGCATAGTCAATAAAGCAAAAAGAGATGTTTTTCTGGAACTCTCTTGCTTTTTCCATGATCCAGCAGATGTTGGCAATTTGATCTCTGGTTCCTCTGCCTTTTCTAAAACCATCTGGAAGTTCATGGTTCACATATTGCTGAAGCCTGGCTTGAAGAATTTTGAGCATTACTTTACTAGCATGTGAGATTAGTGCAATTGTGCAGTAGTTTGAGCATTCTTTGGCATCGCCTTTCTTTGGGATTGGAATGAAAACTGACCTTTTCCAATCCTGTGGCCACTGCTGAGTTTTCCAAATTTGCTAGCATATTGAGTGCAGCACTTTCACAGTATTGTCTTTGAGGATTTGAAATAGCTCAACTGGAATCCCATCACCCCTACTAGCTTTGTTCGTAGTGATGCTTCCTAAGGCCCACTTGACTTCACATTCCAGGATGTTTGGCTGTAGGTGAATTATCACACCATCTTCCTTATCTGGGCCAAGAAGATCTTTTTTCTACAGTTCTCTGTATTCTTGCCACCTCTTCTTAATATCTTCTGCTTCTGTTAGGTCCCCACCATTTTTGTCCTTTATTGAGCCCATCTTTGCATGAAATGTTCCCTTGGTATCTCTAATTTTGTTGAAGAGATCTCCAGTCTTTCCCATTCTATTGTTTTCCTCTATTTCTTTGCATTGATCCCTGAGGAAGGCTTTCTTATCTCTCCTTGCTATTTTTTGGAACTCTACATTCAAATGGGTATGTCTTTCCTTTTCTCCTTTCCACTTTGCTTCCCTTGTTTTCACAGCTATTTGTAAGGCCTCCCCAGACAGCCATTTTGCTTTTTTTGAATTTCTTTTCCATGGGGATGGTCTTGATTCCTGTCTCCTGTACAATGTCACAGACCTCCATCCATAGTTCATCAGGCACTCTGTCTATCAGATCTAGTCCCTTAAATCTATTTCTCACTTCTACTGTATAGTCATAAGGGATTTGATTTAGGTCATACCTGAACGGTCTAGTGGTTTTCTCCACTTTCTTCAATTTCAGTCTGAATTTGGCAATAAGGAGTTCATAATCCAAGCCACAGTCAGCTCCCAGTCTTGTTTCTGCTGACTGTATAGAGCTTCTCCATCTTTGGCTGCAAAGGATATAATCAATCTGAGTTCGCTGTCAACCATCTGGTGATGTCCATGTGTAGAGTCTTCTCTTGTGTTGTTGGAAGAGGGTGTTTGCTATGACTAGTGAGTTCTCTTGATAGAACTCTATTAGCCTTTGCCCTCCTTCATTCCATACTCCAAGGCCAAATTTGCCTGTTACTCCAAGTGCTTCTTGACTTCCTTCTTTTGCATTCCATTCCCCTATAATAAAAAAGACATCTTTTTTGGGTGTTAGTTCTAGAAGGTCTTGTAGGTCTTCATAGAACCGTTCAACTTCATCTTCTTCAGCATTATTGGTCAGGGCATAGACTTGGATTACCGTGATATTGAATGGTTTGCCTTGGAAACGAACAGAGATCATTCTGTCGTTTTTGAGATTGCATCCACGTACTGCATTTTGGACTCTTTTGCTGACAATGATGGCTACTCCATTTCTTCTATGGGATTCCTGCCCACAGTAGTAGATATAATGGTCATCTGAGTAAAATTCACCCATTCCAGTCTGTCTTAGTTCTCTGATTCCTAGAATGTCGATGTTCACTCTTGTCATCTCTTGTTTGACCACTACCAATTTGCCTTGATTCATGGGCCTTATATTCCAGGTTCCTATGCACTATTGCTCCTTACAGCATCAAACCTTGCTTATATCACCAGTCCCATTCACAACTGGGTGTTGTTTTTTTCTGTGGCTCCATCTCTTCATTCTTTCTGGAGTTATTTCTCCACTTATCTCCAGTAGCATATTGGGCACCTATCTGCCTGGGGAGTTCATCTTTCAGTGTCCTATCTTTTTGCCTTTTTATACTGTTCATGGGGTTCTCAAGGCAAGAATACTGAAGTAGTTTTCCATTCCCTTCTCCAGTGGACCACATTCTGCCAGACCTCTCCACCATGATCCGTCCGGTTTGAGTGGCCCCGTATGGCATGGCTTAGCTTCTTTGAGTTAGACAAGGCTGTGGTCCATGTGATCAGATTGGCTAGTTGTCTGTGATTGTAGTTTCAGTCTGTCTGCCCTCTGATCCCCTCTCTCAGTGCCTACCATCTTACTTGGGTTTCACTTACCTTGAAAGAAGTTTGTCAAGCATTAAATGAACAGTCATTTGGGTGTATGTAGCATAACAGTAAAATATATGTACCATAATAGTAAAGTATATGGACTTGTAATTGCACCTACCTTTATGTTTGCTGTGTGTATAAACTTTAAGATGCATTTTTTATTAAGGCATTGATTACAGTGTCTGTCAGAGAGCAAGCAGTAAAGAAGTAGTCTGCATTCTGAAAAGAATCCTAAATTTCCAGTAGAATCCCATTTTAGTTTGTAACATTATATAGTGCTTAACTAATTACTTAATATATTTTATGGAAAAGAGTTTGCTTCGAGTCTAAATGAGTAATATACGGAGCTGAAATTTTAAAAATACATTTAAAATTTTCAAAAGTGAAGATATTAAGTAATCATTAACATTTGATATATTTAGCATTTTAGAAATGGTAAGATTCTTATCTAGAGGCTAGGTTATATGAAACCAAAAAACTATTTCTATATTGCTTTAAAATACACAAATCTATTTTTTTAAAACATCCTGTACATGTGCCCCATGTAAATCTATTCTCTTTACTATAAAATCTATAGCATTATTGAAAAAAATTATGTAAACTAAGAATAGAAGTTTCCAATCAATCGCACTACAAGAGCATCAGAACAAAATGGCATTCCATCTGTATCCATATTCCTTTTTGAACCCATTCATTCTCAATGTCTTAGCTAGTCCATGAGTGTATTAATAAATTGTAAAGTTGGCAAATGTGTAAGTAGGTAGTATTATTAACATTAGGAAAACTGGCTCATCATCAATTAAGAAAACTTCCAAACACATTTTTTGTGTGTGCTTCATAAATTTGTTTTGTTTTCTTATTAATAATTCTCATTGTTCCAATAAGAACTAGAGAAAACTCTTCTAAAATGTGCTTTCAAGATTTTTCTCTATTTGGCAGGTTGGGTACTGGAATGATATGGATAAATTAGTCTTGATTCAAGATGTACCCACATTTGGCAATGACACAGCAGCTATTGAAAACAGAACAGTTGTTGTAACCACTATTATGGTAAGTTTTGGTCTGTGTTTTATGATGCTTTGTTTTGCCCGTAGGCAATTTTAATTCCCAGCTATGTGAAGGCTGCATCTTAGTGATGGTGGCATTGGTGTTCTGATCAACAAAAGTCTATTGAGGCTTTGAATAAGTTTGTCCTGAACTCATTTCAGTACTTTTATTTGTATTATCTTTTGTTATATTATTGTTCTTGGAAAAATGCTCAGATGTTAAAAACTGAAAATCTTTCATTGGAAATGAATCAAATGCTGAGATTTCAAAGGACAAAAGAATGAACATGAAAATGATCAACAACTAATCACATGAAACACCCAGTTTTAAACATCATATATTATTATTATGTTTTTAAACATCAATGTAATAATAGCTAATAGTGCTTAAAATTATAATTTTCAGGTAATTTATTAATTTAATAATGATTTGCATTGTCTTTATAATAGAGATATGAATGTTAAGATTTTAATGAGCATGTTTTACACAACTGTATGCTTTAAAAATAAATTTTGTTTTATATTTATATTTACTTCACAAAGGAGTTTTTGTACCGATTATTTTTCTCATTGACCTGTGAGGGGAAAATGCATTAAAATTTGTTGAAATTCTCCTAAATTAATAAAAATATGATCTTCATTCGGTCACATTATAAAATTACAAATACTCTAAATTTTAAGTCTGCTTTTTCAAACAGATTCTCATGAAATTATCTTTTAAATAGTGTATCTCATATTTTTCTCTTCTAAATTCAAACATACTCTTTAGAGTCAATGCTAGTCAAAGGAGATCAATAATCGGTAACTGTTTCTATCTAATTTTAAGTTACATATTCTCAGCTCACTGTCTCATTTGGCAGGACACATTTTTTTAATTTTTATAAAGCCCTTACTCTAAATGAAGAAAAACTATTTTCTGTAATTTAATTTTTAGCTTACGTAATTTTAACTTTATGTTTTTAGTAATGTCAAATTATTTCCAACATTTTGACATTGAGGTCAAAGCATGAAAATGCCAGAGAAAAGCTTTCACATGTTGCAATTAATTTTATCAGTGTTGCGCCACTAGCTAGCAACTTAATGTTAATCTGTCAAGCCTTAATTGGAAGTTTATAATTTTAGAATTCAAACCAACCAACAGGAGTTTTTGTGTATGAATGAAAAATATATATCTTCTAACTTAATTGTGTAATGCATGGGACTTAAATATATGTATATATATGTATATGTACATATACATATATATATATTCCTAAAAAAGACGGTAATGGAAAGTCATACTTCAGTACAGTCCTCCTCTTTTCAGCCTCTGATGAAGAATCCTATTTTAAGAAATTGATCAAGAAAGAAATGAGCTCCACGTTGTTCGACTATTCCTAACTAAAGTTCAAGTCTTGTTCTTCTGTGTAGTAAATTTAAGCTAATTGTTCATGTGGGATTCTTCTTGGATGATCAACTCTGGACTACCAGAAAAAAAACACACTTATTTTTAAGTTCTGTGACTTTCCTGAGATACTAGAACAAAGAAGAATTAATCCTCATCTTTTTCAAGAAACTAAATGTTGAAAAATAATACTTAATTCTGACGTATCAATTCCCATATCTTGAAATGAGGTCATTGTACATAAATGATGAAATTTTAACACTTCTAATGCCAAGAGTAGATTTTCTAAAAGTAAATATCTATGAATTTGCATCCTTCTTTTCTGGATACACATAGTTGCGTTCCTTAAATTTTTTTTTTTGAAATTTTGCCTGTTCTACATGAAATAAGGTGTTTTAGTGTTCATTATAGGTATAATGTAGATTCTGTTATTAAAGGGGGTGGAGATACAATTCTTCAGGCCACAATATTGAATTAGTTTTGCAAGCATGGCTATTTTTCAGAAAGCACGCTGTCAAAAAATGAGTAAAAATGATTGAAAAATCCAATTGTTTCCTATATATATAAAGACTATTCTGTACAGTTATCTTTTCTTTGACAGTGATGTCACCAATATTTTTGCAATGAAAATAGTGCAGTACTAGTATCTGTCTTTTGTATAAAAATGTAATCTCTATATAAATAATACCTATGATCTTTGCAACTTCAATAATTCAAAAACAAAAATGCTAGCATCCTTTCGCCAAAAGTGTTCCTTGTATTTGCTTTTGTTGATATTATCCCAGGACCTATGACATCTCCATCATCTCTTTCATCTTGAAAGTAATGTGCTTTTTTGTAGATGAATGAGATAGTGACACTGGTGTATTATAATCCCTCAGATTAAGTTGAAAACTTTCAACAGGAATGGAATTGGTTAGATGTTAAACTATGTGCAAGACAGATATCTAGACATAAAAAGAAGGCTGTTGTGGCACTAGAACTCATTCATTTTGATCGGAATTGTTATGACTTTGCTGTTCTACCATTTGTCTTTCCTTTGTGTATGTTGTTATTTACATGTTGATACACTGTAATAGTATATGGTATTGTTGAATAAAGTTGATTGAGAAATTTATTCATTCACAAATATTTATTAAGCGTCTGCTATTTGCTAGGCACAGTTATAAGCCTGGGATATGTTAGACAAGAAAACAGATCAAAATCCTGCACTTACAATTGAATTTAATTCTAATGAGAGAAAGTAGACAAGAAACATAATAAGTATAGTAGATACCATTTTTCAATAAAATGTGTCTTTAGCTTTCTACATTGCTGAAATCTATTTGTTTTATGTCTTCATTTTAATGACTAATTTATTCTTCCTGAATATAGTCGTACTGAATATAACTTAACTAAATCTAAATAAAAGTAAGTTTGACACTATAATCACATGAGAATCATGACTACAAAATTGAACGATCTGAAGTTTTGGATTCAGATGCTCAACATTTTTTCTCTTTAAGTCTTAGTGACTAAAAATTTTATAAAGTTTGTAAAATTTGTGAGACTGTGACCATGTTAATTTAACATTTTACATTCAAAAAAACAACCTAAGGAAGCCACATCTGTATCACATGGTTTAGCTAAATGTAGCAATCGAGGGAAAAGTGGTTTGCAGTAGACATTGGGGTGGTGGTTTCCTCTGCAATTTCACTACTTTCTTTGGCTGAACTCTCTGGAAAAGGAGAAATGCAATTAAATTTCAGTCAATCTCATTTTTCCCCAAATCTTTCACTGAAAGTAAATGAAACTTATAACTCATTACTAAACTAAGAATGCATTTCTTACCATCTCATGAACTCAACAATCCTTTTGGAAATTTTTCCACAAAATCCAAATTTATTCACTGCAGTATCATAATTACTTCATAAGCCTCAAAACAATTTTATTTATAACAGTCCTTCCAGGAATATCTTTTATTCTTTTTATGAGTTGTTTGATAGTTTATCTTTTTATGTGGAATTTTGTAAATGCACTGTACATAGATACATATGTATATACAATATACAAGTGCATATTTATACATACATATAAGTATCTATACAAATTTTTTTATTTTCTTTCTTGTACAAAATATTAATCTTCCCAATACATGCATCTGCTTCCAAAGAGTTTATAACTCAATGCTTTTAAATGTTATTTCTAATAAACTTAAAATTATGCCACTATTAAATTTAGTGATTTATTATGAATTGAATAATAACATTTTAATGTTCACTTTAAGAATTTTACCCATAGGATAAATTATCTACATTAAAATTCTTTGGATAAAAGCAAATATCCACATAGCAAATAACTTTTGATATTACTGATTTTATTATTTTACCTGTTTTCAACTAGTGGTTTCAATGATTATATTTGTGATGTTTAGAAAATCTTAAAGCTTTTCCAATAAATATATACTTTGACAGTTTTATTTTTGCTAAATATCAAGACAAATATTCCAAACAAAAGTTTCCCCAGTAGGAAAATGATACTTTATTTATTGAAAATCATCTTAATTCATTTATATAGGCATTTTCATAAGCAAACCCTAATGCCATAGCTTTAGACAGAGATTAATTTCTTTCCTGAAATAGCAGAGCAGATGTAGAACACTATGCATTATGGAAATTGTACTAATAAACTCATAATCACTAAGAAGTAATGCATTTCAAATAACTTCTAAGGAATTGTTGTCCCAGAGAACACAGCAATTGATAACAAAGATGGTAGGTTATAGTCTTCCATTTTAATTCACAGTTGAGAACCTGGGGCTCCAGAAGGTTGCTTATCAAAGATGGTCCACAAACACCCCTTAATGATTGACTATAACTCATTTTTTACTATACTGAAAAGACTTGGTATTTTCTTCAGCACAACTTTGTATTGAGTCTCCTCAAGTATGCAGTGTTTGAAGGGCTGCTTGTACATAAATTATCAGGTTTGAGACGGGACAAATGAAAAGGTTGAGAGCATGTTGAGGATTTGCTGCTAATTTGGAGTTAACATGAAAGAAAAGGGAAATGAGACAGATTCAAAGAAACTGGAAAGAGCTGAGCAGCTATTAGAGATCTTGTTCAAGAAACGGCTAGCTGTTCTCTCCTTTCGCTCTTCCATCTCCCTGAGTGTGATCATCTTATTTCTCTTAATTTGCATGCACCACTATTTGAATCTCAACAATTATTCATTCCCCTAAAAGTCAGATGTGACTTAGTGTCTGAACAGCAACAAACTTCTAATCAACATTTTCAATAAACTGAAGGCTTCTCTAGCCTTTGTTGGTTTGTTTGTTAGGAAAACAAAAATCTGATGGGTGCTGCTATCCAAAAAAGAAAGTGAAAAATATCAAAGACACTAAATAAACTTGTATTTATAGATACACGTGCCTGTTTCCAAAGAGATGATCTGGAACTCATTAATATTTACTTTCATTTTGAACCCCTGAACCAGAAGTTCTAATATAAATACCTTGCCATGATATTCTTATTTAGGAAGCATTGATAGGCCAGGAAATCTTTATATTTATTGAATACCTTATATTTATTGAGTAGCAGACACTATGAGGAAATATGGAAAGGTATCAATACATTGTTTTTTCAAAAATTTCATTCACTAAAAATACAGAAATTCATGTTTAATCTTGTCTTCTCTCTTGTTAAATCACATGAAATCTCAAATAGTTGCATATATTTTGACGGATGCTACAGTAGCTTCAAAAATGTCCAGACATTTCAAATTATGGGTTCAATTTCCACCCCTGCTAGTTCTGTGAAATTGAACAATTTTTTGAAATTCTTTAAGCTTAAATTTTCTATCTGCAAAATGGGAAATGCCTACCTCGAAATGGCAGTGTGAAAAATAAATAAAAGGATACCATTAAATAACAGTTAAATAACTTTGCGCTTGACTCAGAGCAAGCACTAAATAACTGAGGGTTTGTATTATTTTTTCCTATATATTTTATTATATATAGTGGTCTCCCAGCATTCTCACTCCTGTACCTTTATTACAAAGAATTTAATCATAATCGTAAGAGGATGAGGAACATATATAATTTATTTTTATACCCCCTAGTTCCCAGCAAGCTGCCTGGCACACAGCGGGTATTTATCAAATATTTGAGTAAACATTGAAAATTCAGCTTTTAATGAAACAAATTATTCACTATATAATGTAGAGGGAATTTTGCAAGCTAGATGATAATACTAGCTAAAGAGACTTCTGTACACAAGCTAATACACATTTGAGGGCTAAAATTCATGTGTTCAAGTATTTCAGACTCTTTAGAATTTATCAACCTTAGTAGCGAGTGTAAACCTTAGCAATACTCCTTTTGAAAACCTCTCATTTGCTATATTAACAACCATTTCAATTAGAATGTTAAGGATTGTGAAAATATGCAATTTGTGCTTGTTTATACATATTCTTCCATATTTTAATTAACTATCGCAAGAAGAAAAGAGGCAAAATGAAAGTATTGGTTCATTTTAAGTAATATTCCATAACATATTTTAGAAATTAACAATTTTGCAACAACTTACAATTTTTATAACCACATTCATATTTTACAAAATGATTTATATCTGGAGAATGTTTTCCTTAAGCTAACAAATAATTTTCTTCTATCTAAAGAGATAATTAGCTGCCTTTATTTTGTAGGTGGAGAAATTTCTTAACCAAGTCCAGTGTTAGAATATCCATCAAATTCAAGGAAGAAGTGAGAGACTTCTGGTTCTTTTGGCCATGTCTACCTAAGGCAGGATTTAAGAAAATAGAAGAGCAAATCCTGAACAATTGCCCACAATAGAGTTATTTAGGGCATCTCTATGAGAAAATCACATATTATATAATTTACACTTCTATTGCTTTTTGAAATAGTTTCTATAGTTACAAAGTATTTTAAAACAAAATCAGAATTAGTGTAGACTGCCATGTAATGCAAAGTAAATCATCTTCTAATCCAAAGTTCTAAGAGCAAGTTCAACTTTCCCAACTACAGATTTGCTGGGAGAAAAGAAAAGATACGTATTAAAATTACTATATGAATATCACAGTGCTATTTTATAAAATATAAATCATGACTTCAATAACATTGTAGTCAAAAGTGGTCATTCCTTGTCTGCAAATGATTAAGAAATCTGAAGTGTGACCTGGAGTTCTGTATGTACTGCATGTTCACTGAGCCTATCTTTCAGTTGGTGGCATTAGGTTTTATTTATAAAATCAAGTGCTTTAGTTTAACAGACTTTAAATGGTTTGGTTTAGGGATGTGTGTGTGTGTGTGTGTGTGTGTGTGTATGTACCAAAAACTGTTCAGTTATTATGAATTAACAGTAATCTTTTCATTTCATAATAATTCTTCATCCTATTTCATCTTATTGCTTCAAAAACTAAATGAGAATATTACTAAAAATATTACTTGAAGAGTTATGATTTTCACAATTGGAAAAAATTACTAGCTTCCATTGGGAACATATTTTTATAATAGAATAAAAATTCTTGGATCACAATCTTAATTAAAGCCAAGATACAGGACAATTTTAGGAAAACCAATTTAATACAAATTAGTATATAAAATGTTAAGGACTGCTAATTTGTTTCTTCTTTGCACTTGCTAAATGCCTGCTCTGACCAAGGCATCTTGCTAAATCCCAGAGAGCAAAGAAAAATAATATGGTTCTTTTCCTGAAGGAAGTCACAGTTGAATGTGGCTAAACAAGATGCAGAATACAGAGACCTATAACTTTGAATAAGTCTTTTATTGCACAAAGTTGACTCCTAAGTAGTCTTCAGGTCATGAGATACTTTGAAAATGGTAATCCCATTGCCATAGATGATAATTTATGCTTCTCTAGTCAATTATTAACATATATTTTTCCTATCACAGTCACAGTGCTAAGTATGTAATAATCACTCAAAAGAAATTTACTTTATTTTAAAGATTCTATTTTTAGTATAAATAGAATATATATTTATATATATATTATATATCTAATAATATATATAGAATATTATATAGAATATATATATGAATATTATATATTCATCTTTTATTATCAATTTCTTGCCACACAAAACCAATGTGTGTATTAATACTAAATATAATCCATTTGTTAAGTTCTAAAAGTGAAAGTTGCATAGAATTTTTGAATGTTTCATAATTTCCCCTTTACAGTTCTACTTCTCTCATTATAGGAATCCCCATATGTTATGTACAAGAAAAATCATGAAATGTTTGAAGGAAATGACAAGTATGAAGGATACTGTGTAGATTTGGCATCTGAAATTGCAAAACATATTGGTATCAAATATAAAATTGCCATTGTCCCTGATGGAAAATATGGAGCAAGGGATGCAGACACAAAAATCTGGAATGGGATGGTAGGAGAACTTGTTTACGGGGTAAGCAAATCAATCTATTAGAAAATTTACTTACATAAACCTGAAAGTTTTTTTCACTTGGGCACATATCAATTGTTAAATGTCTATTGTTGTTTTTTTTTAATTTGCAGTTACATTCAAAGAAGCATATATGATGTCAAATATTTCTCAATTTCATTAGTAATTTCCTAACAATTAGGGAAACTAATACTTGATAACTTCTAAAAGATAAAAATTCAGAATATGATATTCTATTTAAAAAAAAAAAACACTAACTTCAGTATCTATGATGATTATTCTCTTAAGCTTGATGCTGCTCTATCAGAGACATGTTTTGAGAGCTCCATTACTTATCTGTTACTTGATAATTGTAGGAGCAGATTTCCTTTAACAGCATAAAGTTGAGCCTTATTTTAGCTAATTATTTATATTTCTATTTGGTTGTATTTACAAGTAAATATCTTTTAAGTTATTAGTAAAGCAATCAGCAAACTAGCTAGCATATATTAAAGACTCACCAATAACGTGAAATCTTACAACTCTGCTGAACACAATAAATTTAAACTTACATGCAATGACATCATTTTTTCCAACATAGTAAACACAAAGCGATAATTTATTCCATAGTGGGCCTCACATGAAAGCAAAGACCCTTCACTTTGCGTTCACCAGATTTTTAGTGTACATATTCAAAGTGAAAGTGAAGTCACTTAGTCGTGTCCAACTCTTTGTGACCCCATGAACTGTAGCCTACCACACTTTGCGTCCATGGGATTTTCCAGGCAAAAGTACTGGAGTGGGTTGCCATTTCCTTCTCCAGAGGATCTTCCCAACCCAGGGATTGAACCTGGGTCTCCCGTACCGTAGGCAGACATTTTACCATCTGAGCCACCAGGGAAGTCATGCATATTCAAAGCCAAGGGCAAATTCAGTGTAGACATTCCTGCCTAAACTAGAACAAGATTGGTCTCTTCAGCTGACATTGCAGTGTTAAAATCAAGCCAGTATTTATCAATTGCCAGTGATGATATATTTCCAAAGTCCCAAAAATCAAACCTAGAACCCACAGTGAGTTCTAGTCATCAAGTAACCAACAAAAGTCATATACACTTGAAATGTATTCTGAAATTCCCTATAAGCCAATTTACATTTCACAAATTACATGTTCAAAACACATTCTCTCTGATTAATTCTCCAAGACTCCCTTTAAAAATTAAGAATTACACAAAAGTAATCCTTCTCCAGGAAAGAATAAAGGTAGAACAAGTTAGAACATTGGGCTTCCCAGGTAGCTCAAGTGATAAAGAATCTGCCCACAATGCGGGAAGCTTGGGTTTGATCCCTGGGTCAGGAAGATCCCCTGGAGAAGGGCAAGGCAACCCACTCCCATTAGAACATAACTGAAGTATCTAGAGGGGCTTACTTTTGAGCCAGAACTGCAGTTCAATACTTTTGCGTTTCTACATCCTGCTTTCAGACCATGAAAAAAATGAACATTCTCTGCACAGAACAGCTATAGCAGCAAGAGGAAATTATTTGGCATTAAAAAGCAATTTGTTAGCTTTATAGTCATTTGAAAGAACTGCTGACTAGTTAGGTGCCCTAAATGAGGAAAACAAAATTTTCAGTCTTAAAAAATCAAAATGGGGAACACATGTATACCTGTGGCGGATTCACTTTGATATTTGGCAAAACTAATACAGTTATGTAAAGTTTAAAAATAAAATAAAATTCAAAAAAAAAAAAAGGAAAAAAAAATAAAAATAAAGAAGGTTCTTCCCGTAAAAAAAAAAGTAAAAAAAAAAAAAAAAGTATTTTACCACTGGGTTCATCAACAGTTTGATACTGAGCTTTAATTCTCAAAGAAAAAGAGTTCTTAAAGCATGTGTTTGTTGGTAATGTATTAAATTTTAAGATTTTAAATGTGAACACTAACCTAGTGCCTAGGTTAATTCATTTACCTTCAGAAAACACTACTGAGTATCTCATCTCAAAAACACATTCTTGAATTGTCAGTTAATTTCAGACCAGATAACTAATCAGTTATTTTCTACAATTGTTACATATCTCTCCTCTGGAGTCCTTACCAAGTTGGTAACCCAGGATCACTCCTTTGCAAGTGTTCTTGGTGATGTCTTATTGGGAGAATATTGTTTAAATAGTGAAAACAAGTGATATGAAGGGAGTAGTATAATTACAAACAACAAAATTGTATCACTGTGTACCCATGAACTGTACATGTGTCACATGGCACAGAAAGTCACAAAGTCAGGCTGTTCTCAGAGAGAGAAGATAACATAATGGTTATTACTCTTTATTGATTCCTCAGCCAGTTTGCAAGGATTTAAATAATCTGATCTTTACCACTTGAGTTGTCCAATTTTTTCCCAAAAAGAATCTTTGTTCATGTCTCATATGCTTTCCACAGATTTGATATTTTCCATTCTGGTGTCTGCAAAGCCTTTACTTGCCTCTCAACTACTTTGTTTTTCCTTTCTTACTGCTAATGCACACATGAATTCTCAGTTTACAGGCCTTAAGTAAAACTCTGTATATATTCTTCTACTCAACAAAGCCAGCAAGATGATTAACTTTGAGTCCGTTTATTTATTTTTTTTTTTACTTTATCCTTTGCAAACCTTGTTACTGTAATTGTTAAGAATAGATTACCTGCCAGACACTTAGGTGTGATCTCAGCACACCACCAAGTGGTTACCCCAAAGTTCAAAACCTCCCTTACACTTTCAGGTTCTTTCTGCCTGTCACTACTGCACGCTGCAACAAATTCCTCATAGGATCTTCTGTGGTAAACTGCTCCAGGGCCTTTTCCTGTTCCCTACTGTACTTCTGTATGTATATTTTAACCAAAGAGATTTTTCTCAGAGCAAATTCTATGTCCTGCCAACACTAGAATTACTTGTGAAAGAGAAGTCACTCTGTCATGTCCAACTCTTTGTGACCCCATGGACTGTAGCCTACCAGGCTCCTCCATCCATGGGATTTTTCCAGGCAAGAGAACTGGAGTGGGTTGCCATTTCCTTCTCCAGGGCATCTTCCCAACCCAAGGATCGAACCCGGGTCTCCCACATTGTAGGCAGACACTTTACCTTCTGAGCCACCAGGGAAGTCATCCACAAGAATTTTTTTTTTTAATTTTGTTTTATTTTTAAACTTTACATAATTGTATTAGTTTTGCCAAATATCAAAATGAATCCACCACAGGTACACAAGAATTACTTGTGGTATGTATTAAAATGCTGGTTCATGTATACCTGTGGCAGATTCATTTTGATATTTGGCAAAACTAATACAATTATGTAAAATTTAAAAATAAAATAAAATTTAAAAAATAATAATAATAAAATAAAATGCTGGTTCATCAGCCTCACTCCAGAAGTCATTGAGAATCCAAATATTATCAAGCTCTTACAAGGGACATTTTTCTCAATTTTGGGACTCACTGAGAGCTAATGGAACAAGGCAAATGCAACACCTCCAAAGTTAGCAGAGAAAACTCAGATATATCTTCTGTTCCCCGGCCTCTTTCAGAATTTCAAGTGTGTCCTTATTGAGCATTGCTGTCAACCACTGTTATCTAATGTTTGCTTTCCATTGCACCTAGTTTTATGTGCTGGAGGCTCCTTTATTTCTATTCATGCTTCTCTACCTTTAAAGTGTTTAGTCTCATTAATGGCCACTTGTATATGTAAAAAATTTCAGAAGATACTACACAGAACAGTGTAGTATTTGAAAGGTGGTATTTCACATCAGAGAAAGGAAGCATCATCCATTTAACCCTACTGGTAAAGCAGGACAATTTTGTAATACATTATCATGTAATATGCTAGATAAATTATAGGGGGATTATAGGTACTAGAATAAAGTATATATTGAGGTTGATCATAAACTATCAGAAGGATTTTTCTAAGCATGAAACCAAAGGCTGAAAATACAAAAGTATAATTTTATATGGCTACAACAAAATTTTAAAACATGTATACTAAAATAAAATATCACAAACCAAGTAATGTGAACAAAACGATGACTAGGAAGAATATTTAAAATATATATATGGAAAATAATATTTTAACATATTTAAAACTTAAATTAATGAGCAAAAAAAATAGCTCCTATGGAAGTGGGGAAGATTGTGACAAGTAATATATAAAAGGAGTAAAATTGTCTGTTTTACAAAAATTTAAAAAATTCAAGTCGGTACAATGAGATTAACAAATTGGTGAAGATAAATGAGAATAAATGAAAAAATCCCCTTGAAATATACAGGGAATATCCAGGGTTCAAAGCTGAAGGTGCTTTCACACAGTGCTGATAACAATACAAATTTGCATGATCTTTAGGGAGAAAAATTGGGAAAATATGTAATAAGCATTAAATAACAAAGATGTATGTGAGGATTTGTCTTCAAAGTTGTTTATATCACCATTGTTATAAATTGTTTAAAACTGGGAACAATACAGATATCCCCCCCAAAATAAATTGAATGAGTAAATTTTGATACTTTAACATGATAAAATATTTGCAATCATTAAGACTTATTTTTACTATATATGTTGAAATAATGTTGAAATACCTCATCATATTCTCTTGAGAAAAGGAATTATAAAATATCATGTTCTATATTATCCAATTTTAAAATAAGAAAAATAATATTCATAAAATAATTTCTGATAGGGCATATTTAAAAAATAAGAGTAATGAAGGAAATGAAGATAACTTTTCTTAATTTTCTGTTTCTGTTTTTATATCCTATACCTACTTCATATATCACTGTATAATGAAAATTAAACAAATAATAATAATAATGGAGAAGTAATAACCTCTCAAAAATGATTCTGACTTTTGTATGATATATAGGCATTTTTGATGTGAACTAAATTTATTCCCACTTGAAAACATATGCAGTTACTTTTCAGACACTCAGTGGAAACCATGACAACAAGAGTACATTTCCCATTCTAACACTCCATTTGCCTTTGTACCAAGCTGCTGGCCATCATATCAATCCAGGGGCCTAAAGAGATATAGAGTGAATATAAAAGTGGCGTAAGAACATATATGTCTGTGTTTCAGATTCCATTTTAGTACCAAATATTTTCCTTCTAAAATAAATAATCAAAAAACTTTTCTCATTTGTAGATCATGTAACAATTTACAGTTTTTTCACCATTCTTCATTTCATTTGATTTTAGTGATGGCATGATTTAACAGAAATACAATCTCAAATTGCAGAGCTGCTATGATGTGTAAAACTAATTTGAGTCTCAGTCTAAACCATCTGTAAAACAATGATAAGCATAACATTGTTTATCTGTTTACGGTGGTTAAGTGAGAAGCCATTCAAAACAGTTAAATCCACATAGACATAAAATCTCTCAGTAACTGTTCAGTAAATGTTTTATTGTTTTATTAAGATTTGTTTAATAATCACAATGATGGAATGAGGTAAACATTAAGAAAATATCTTCATTTTGGAGATATGGAAACTGGTTCAGAAAAGTTACTCAGAATCACAACATAAAAATGGAAGCTGGTATCTTATTAATAAAATTTATAAGAATTGAATGTACCATTTCCAAAATCTTTTTTAGAAATTGAAAGCAGAAGTCAAAGTATGAATAGGAAGAAATAAATGCCAATTTCCAGATTTTTGTTTGTATTCTGAGTTGAAAAATGTTGTCAAACAACAGGTTTCTTCTATTTTACAAACACAAGCTTCATGCTAGGTTTTCTCATAACTGGAAAGGAATAAAAAAGAAAAGGCTATTTGAAATTTGCAATTCATAATTTTAAGGAATGGCCAAGTAATGACTTAGTGACAACATTCCAAATAAAATAGAAAAGACTGCAAAATATAAGCAATTCTAGCTAAGAAATTCATAAATTCAGCCATATGGGAAAACTTTCAAGTGTCCTCCTCTGTACTATGTCAGACCCTTAAAGACTAATGCAGTTATTTGAGTTTAAGCTATTTTTGCTATGCCTACTCTTTCTCTTTTTCTCTCCCTTTTATCTAATTACTAGCACAAATAAAAATATATTTGCAATTAAAGTGACATAATATCTTATGAAAAAGAATCTACTGTTCATCTTTGTCACTGGCCTTATTTATTGTAAGTATTCCCCAAACATGTAGAATAAATACTAACAGGTTAAAATCTAAGTGAATCAATCTGGTACTAAATGGCTCATGGAATCTATTAACCTACATTTTTTTCATGTGTCTTTTCTTTTATAGAAAGCAGAGATTGCTATTGCCCCTCTGACAATCACTTTGGTCCGAGAGGAGGTCATTGACTTCTCTAAGCCCTTCATGAGTTTGGGCATATCTATTATGATCAAAAAGCCTCAGAAATCTAAACCAGGAGTGTTTTCCTTCTTGGATCCTTTGGCCTATGAGATTTGGATGTGCATAGTCTTTGCCTACATCGGTGTCAGCGTGGTCTTGTTCCTGGTTAGTAGGTTTAGTCCATACGAGTGGCACACAGAAGAGCCGGAAGATGGGAAGGAAGGACCCAGCGACCAGCCTCCCAACGAGTTTGGCATCTTTAACAGCCTCTGGTTTTCCCTGGGTGCTTTTATGCAGCAAGGATGTGACATTTCACCCAGGTTAGTTTCAAAGCCCTTAAGTTCTTCACCAACTCCCTAGTAATTCTAAATATTGTGCATAACTTCTCTCTATATGTTCTTATTCTAGAGGCAGAGCATTACCTAAAACAGAGAAAGACTTTGTACCCTCCAAATTAATCTAAATATACTCATAACCAATTTTTCCAGATTAGCACAAAGTATGGATGCATCATAAAGGTTAATTTCCCACTGGAAAAGGAACATATGGAACCCATCAGAACTCTCAAAAATCGTTTAGTATTAATATATCCTATGGTGACTTGACAGGTGGAAACTAAACCTAAATTCTTAAGAAAAGAAATTTATTTTCATGTTATTTCCTTTACAAAATCAAATGTTTTGTCATTATTGTTCATTTTTCAGGATTAATTTTGAATTCAACTTAAATCCTGTGTAGCTTAATGGAAATATCTGCCATGAAATTACCTAAGACCTAAGTCAATATAGTAGGTTCCAGATATACTATTTTCTAAACAATCATAAACAAGCTAAGCAGTATACAGAATCAGAAATGTAAATACTATATATGTTTTATCTGTGGAATCACATCTCATATCAGTTAAGACATAGTTTAGTTAAGTTTGCCAAAAACGCAGCCAACCTACTGCTACAAGAAAAATACCAAATTTCTCTGAGAAAAGTAGGTGAAGGCAAGAGAAGCTAAGAATTAAATTTAGTGACATATTGGCATCACATATATGTGTATCATTTTAAGAAATCTTTCTTAAAAAGAGACATTTTAGCAACAATGCACTTTGTATTCCTTATGACCCAGTTCAGTTCAGTTGCTCAGTCGTGTCCGACTCTTTGAGACTCCATGAATTGCAGCACGCCAGGCCTCCCTGTCCATCACCAACTCATGGAGTTCACTCAAACTCATGTCCATCGAGTCGGTGATGCCATACAGCCATCTCATTCTCTGTCGTCCCCTTCTTCTCCTGCCCCCAATCCCTCCCAGCATCAGAGTCTTTTCCAATGAGTCAACTCTTCGCATGAGGTGGCCAAAGTACTGGAGTTTCAGCTTTAGCATCAGTCCTTCCAAAGAACACCCAGGACTGATCTCCTTTAGAATGGACTGGTTGGATCTTCTTGCAGTCCAAGGGACACTCAAGAGTCTTCTCCAACACTACAGTTCAAAACCATCAATTCTTCGGCGCTCAGCTTTCTTCACAGTCCAACTCTCACATCCATACATGACTACTGGAACACTATAAATGTGCATAAATTCCAGCATAGGAATTTGAATAATTTTCAATTAATGAAAAGAAATCAAAACAAATCAAGTAATAATTTTATGGTTTTAAAAATCAGGATTAAGTAAATGCTAAGTTAAAACCAATAGGTGCCACTTATATAGTAACAAGAAGGGAGCATTTTAAGCTAGAAATGCCATGAAAAATATTAAGAAAATATTTAAAAATAGTTGTCACAGGAATTTTAGGTAGTCTGATGGTCCTATTGGGTGAAATCAATTATGACTATGCTCTGAATTTTTTATTCCTTTCATCTCACTTTTCCTCTACTCACTCACACATCCTTGATAGCCAGAGAAAGGGTGAGAAAAAACATCTTTTGAGCTCTAGCATCAGTTTTCAGTGCTGTCATACTGCACATTGAAAAGTCACATTCTTTGGTCTCATGTGGGCAGTGGCAAAGAGAACACTTTTATACTAGTGTGGAAAGCACTTTAAGACATATCTCATCCTCCACTCAGATAAGAAATATTCTTATCCAACAAACAAACAAAGTGTTCTCAACTATGGTTCCTTGGAGACCAATCCTAGGTATTTTTCTGGTCAAGCCCTACCTTGGCATATGTCCCGTCTATCCTTGCATACCTCTGACTGAAGGGAAAAACAAGTTCTCTCACAAAAGCATCTAGCACCTTGTATCAAATCTAAGAGCTTACCCGTTGTTAAGATGTATTGCTATTTTATAATGGTGCTGCCAATCAAACTGTGATACTGTGTTTTATCTCATCAAACATAGGCTGCATCCTAATTTCAGAGACACTGAAGTGTAAGAGGGGAGTCAATGAATTTAAGCAAGTGTTCCTCCTCTGGATCTGACGGAAAGGCATTTGTTTCTACATTTCTGCCAAGTAAACAATTAAAAGGAAAAGTATTTTTAAAATGGCATTTATACATTCAATATAGTATGAAAGATATAAAATGATACAGAAATACTAGAATCATTCTTGAGTAGACTATTCAGAACATAAAATGACACTTGCAATTATTTTTAAACATACACAATGTTATTTCTTTTCTTTATGTTGATTATAGAAAGGAAAATGTACATTATCTTATCCATGTTTAGATCCCTCTCAGGACGAATTGTTGGAGGTGTTTGGTGGTTCTTTACACTCATCATTATATCATCTTATACTGCTAACCTCGCTGCTTTCCTGACGGTTGAGAGAATGGTCTCCCCCATAGAAAGTGCAGAAGATTTGGCCAAACAAACAGAAATTGCCTACGGAACACTGGATTCAGGGTCAACAAAAGAATTCTTCAGAGTAAGTTGAGGAGAAAACAAAAAAGGAAATGTTCATAACTTTGAAATTTAAGCAATTTTGCAAACAATTATACTATGGGCTCTAGCTATTATAGGCTTTGCAAACACAATGGTAACTGCTATATTTAAACATAGCTATGCTGTATATTTCTACTTGGATTTTAGTCATTTTAAGTTGCAAAAGCCTATTGATTTATTCACATTGCAAGAGGGACCCTCACTAAGGAAAAGTAACAGCAAAAAAGTTAAATAAAGAAACTTTATTTAATAATTCATCCCAAAGTTTCCAGATAATGCCATGATGATACTTTATCTGATAAGATTTGGATTTGTCTATGCTTTAGGACTTAGAGCATAAAAATGAAAACAGGGCATAAAAAAAAAATACAATTACCTTACTGCATTTGAGTATCAAATCCTTAATAGCATGTTATAGTACTTATATGAGGTTTATTGTTCCATAATGTATTCTGTAACAATGGATTTCAAAGCAATATATTTGCTTTCTCACTAGATAAAGAGAACAATAACTACTAAGTTCTAGCACCCTTGTAAAACATTGTGTGGTATTTCATTTGAGCTGACTTCTCTGCTTTTGCAGATAAAATTGCTCAAACTGATATAATTGCATTTCACATATGGATATGATTCCTTTGGCTTGCCATCAGGATGGCAAGTATTTTGGAGGTTTTTGGTTTTCAGCCCCTAGTGCCACTCTAAGGATGAATTTTTTGATCAGAGAATCTCTTTTACTCTTGTTTTACTTAAATCCAGAAATATAAATTTCATAATATCTGATCAGAGATAAAGGTTCATTTTGTGACTTCAGAACCAAAAAACTAAAAAGTAGTAAGGGTAACATATTCACAGATATTTAGCTAGGTAATAATTGCATCTTATATTAGTATTAAACATCAATTGCTTAGAGACTAGATATTTAACAATTTAGAGGACAAGATATATTTCACTATTTCCTAAACTATTATGTAAAATTAATGAAAGCCCTTTAAAGCAAATTCACTAATATATAGTACTTGGGAAATTATACTTTCATTTTAAATGTATACACTTATTGTTTTCTCATTCAGGTTGCAAGTTACTCCTTAAGCCAGGCTTAAGTTTCATGCACTTGAATTTTGATAAGATATTTCTCTTTTTTAAAAAAATTCAATTATAGTATTCTTATATACTATAAATGCTGATGTAACACTAAATCACTGATGTAAAACTGAATCACTGATGTAACACAGCAAATCATTCTAAAACTGTCCAACCCATCCCTGCACATTGTGTTTTTAAAAAAGAAAAAAACAGACAGTGAACATATTTGTCAACAATTTGGAACATTACAAGTAGATATAAAATTTTAAGTTAATTATAAAGTATTTGTAGATTTTTCTAAAACTGTAAACAATAGTCATGACAATATATTTTATTAACCATATGCTATGAATAAACTTAATTAGCCAAACTTTTTTAATTTACTAAGTGCATCCCAGTCTCTAAAGCTTAATATAATAGCATACTGCTCTAATACATTTGAGCATAACTTCAAAACCTTGCTAGAAATCTAAAAGGTGAAAGTGTTAGTCACTCAGTTGTGTCCAACTCTACAAGCCCAAGGACTATAGCCTTCCAGGCTCCTCTGTCCATGGGATTTTCCAGGCAAGAATCCTGGAGTGGGTTGTCATTAAAGTTTCACCCAAAAGAAAGTAGGTAAAATGTAGTGATTTGCCTAAAAATCAGTATAAATAGTATACAAATTTGTTCTATTCATTGCATTTTACTGAAAAATGATGGCTGGTTTTCATGTAAATAAAGCAAATGTTTATAAGTTCATCATTCTGCTTTGAGTGAAAAAGGAGAAAAGAAACATCAGAGTGATTTCCTGAAAATATTTCAAAGCTGACTCTCTGTAAATCTCTTTGTCATCAAGTACATTGAAAATATTATTTCTAATCTTTATAGAATTTTTAAAAACTTCTCAAATTTAAAAAACTAATGAGGTAAATAAGAGAATATATTGACTAAAAATATAGGAATAAAGAAAGCTGCTTCCTAGACACAGTGTCTTCCATATAAGTTGTTCAGTCACCCTGCCCTATGTCCTTTCTATCCTATCCAATTCCAATTTTAAAATTGAAAGAGTTTCATAAGTATAGGTATTTATGCTGTAGAAAAGTTGAACCCAAATGGGGCAAGAAAATCATTTTCTCTGGAAGCACACTTCCAGGAATGCATAAATTTCAGTTCTCTGATAAAAACCTCCTTCATTTCCTACCCTGTGTTCTTCCTCCTCTCTCATACATAATGACCTGGTTTAAATAAACTATTTGTCTGATAGATTGAAGAAATAGACCATGAAAGGTATTTTCGTCCCTATGAAAATGTTTTCTTACAGGAACACAGTAATGGTACATCTGTCAGCTTCACTAAATTGCCTCAGGCAGTTATCTATACTCAGGACTTCAAAAAATGTTGCCGTTGTTCTGGGAAAAGATTTAAACCAAGCGGAAAATAACATCTGAATTCAACTATTGCCTTGGTTTTGCCCCATTAAGAAATTTGATAAGTCTCTTGTTATGTGCACCTTGTTAAGCATACACATAGAGGCATTTAAGGAGAAGGCAATGGCACCCCACTCCAGTACTCTTGCCTGGAAAAATCCCATGGACGGAGGAGCCTGGTAGGCTGCAGTCCATGGGGTCGCGAAGAGTCGGACACGACTGAGAGACTTTACTTTCTCTTTTCACGCTCATGCATTGGAGAAGGAAATGGCAACCCACTCCAGTCTTCTTGCCTGGAGAATCCCAGGGACGGCGGAGCCTGGTGGGCTGCCGTCTATGGGGTCGCACAGAGTCGAACACGACTGAAGCGACTTAGCAGCAGCAGCAGCAAAGGCATGTAAAGAAATTTTGTGTTTATCACTTAATGACTGGCTTTTGTAAAAGCACTTTTACATTATACCTGATTTGAACACACTGATTTTCATTTCAGTGCAATTTTATCCTGTGCCTGCTTGTCATCAGTGAAATTATGAATGCATAAATGAGGCAGATTAATATCTCAGTTGTTATAATATGATCATAGTGAATTGTTGAGCTCTTACTGGAACTTCAGTCTTGCTGCATAAGCTACTAAAAGCAGGAAATAATTCACATGATAACAACGTAAATATCAACTACAGTGTATGACATTTTTATATTTATATTAAAAGCAGAAATGGCAAAATACTTAATTTTGAGAAATTAAAAAGAAAGCAATTTTTTAAATCTCCAAGAATTATTTTAAATAACAAAATAGTGTTCTAAATTAAATAGTTTCCCATATATTGTGTTTCATAATAAAGATGAAACTGACATTAATTTTATGATTTTAAAAAATAGTGATATATTACCTTTGCTTATTACCTTGAGCATATTCACTCCCCAAACCTGATCTTTACAGTTGAAGATGAAGATATTAAAAGTGCTATTATCATTACATTTATGAACTTGCTGGGTCTGCAGAAATTTCCTGAGTTTAGCCTGTCTTATCAAATTTATAATGATTACCTTGCCCTCGTTCCTTAACAACACCCTCTTACAGTGACAGGTAAGGCACAGCAATATTATTTCCAGTGCTTTACTTCTTGAATTCTCCCACTTCACCTTCTCCGCCATGTGGATTTGATTTTTTCTAAACCATGCCCCTTTTAAATCAGAATCAGAATTTTTAAACACTAACATTGTGACACACCATGTAAAATTTTTTTATAAAGAGTTTCTTTCATCATTCCTAATTTATATTATACTGATACATAAGAACTGTTAAGCATAATTACACTAAAGATTCCTCTTTCTTCAGGATTTTAAAGGAGTTAGTTTCTTTTGCATTTATGGTATATGTAATCAATATGACTTAAACAAATACAGCAGTAATTTTCCTCACATTAATATTATGGGAATGGACTACAATAAAATATCAATAACAAAGGTATTTTATTCCTTTACAAAAATCATTTGCTTTAATTTTCTGTTGCATTTATATTGTAAAATTACTTGCATAATTACCAAGCCCTAAAATCTTTCTTTTTTCCATTTTGCTGTGTTAGTTTTGTTTACTTGTTTCTTGTTCCTGTAACGAGATACTGAATAATAAGAAAGTTGGCAAGTAACAAGCATGATTCTTGTATTCTTAAATTTTTTTAAAGAAATTTTGATCAAAATAATACTCAGATTTTATTTCTTCTAGTTTCAATTTAGTATACACAGTGAAGCAAAAAAAAAATATATATATATATATATATATATGTATTACTATTTGGCTGATAGATGTTTACCATCAAGTCTCTAAATTGAAATAACCAGAATAGATGTTTAAAGACAAGATTAAGTAATCCAGAGAGTTTATGATTTTCAGAGATTGGAACTCACTATAAAATGGAATAGTTCATTCTCTGGAAGAGAACTTCATTATTAGAGATGAAATGAATGAGGCCAGGCAATATGGTCTCCCTAGTGGATCTTATTAATTCAGATAATCTTCTGCCCTGGAACCACATAGAATCTTTGCAACTGAAATATAGTTGGCATAGAATGTTCCTAATATGAGGATTTCTGTAGCGAGAAGAAACCTGTCATTACCTGAACACACGTACACAAATATATCAGGATCTCTGTATCATGGGATATTTTTAAGTGTTAATAATGTAAAAACATTTCAGATACCTATTTCCTGAAATAAATAAGTTCTATTTCCTGAAAATTTTCAGGATATCTATTTGCCATCTGATATTCATCACTATCTGAATGTATATTAACATAAAATATCAGGAGTTCGATTTTTTACATATGCAAATATCTTGTATGGCTTATTGTATAGGTTTATTGATTGCTAAATTCCCATCTTATGAAGTGAAAATTTTGAACACCACTTTGAATCAATCATCTGAGTAATTTGCTTTTGCCCAGAACATGTATTCTTAAGTTTGCTATTCAGGTTCCTTGTCAGTTATTGAATATCTGCTTCTTGTTGGATTCTATCTTCTGGTAACCAAACAAAGTTGGCTTAAATAAGTATACACGATAGTCAGAATTTGGCCTCATGCATAGAGTCAAGTTTGGTGGAAATCTCCATTGCTTTTAGTTTTAATCCAGGTGCAAAATTTCCCCACTTTGCTATTGAACAAAAATAACTAAACCAGATAAAAGTCTGTGCATATCTTCGTATTAACAAACACCAAACAGGATTCAGGCTTTTCTATTTTATTAAACACATCCTTAGGGACATTTGCATTCACTTGGATATCTTTTCAAATTAAAAAAAAAGAATGTGTGGATAAAAAAATTTAATATAAATGCAGATACCCACAAAAGGAATTGAATAAATTAAGTACAAAAAGCAGTGTAGATCGAGCCAATAAATAAAAAAAATAAAGTTTCTTTACTGAAGTCAAGGGATTAGAAAAACTAACTTTCCAAAATAGAAAGTGGAAAAACAGGAATCATTTCTCTTTAAGTTTAATGTATGTTCTATTTGTACACTTTGTTAGAAAAGGTCTAAAAATGCTTTGGTAGACCTAAAATTTGATTCTTGTTTTATAGATATTTGGTTTACAAACTAGGGCAGATTTCTCCTCCTCCTTTGGTGCTCAACTACTGACTTGATAGGAACTGCATATTTTGTATGTATCTTTTTAGAATGGTTCTCATTAAAACTTGGAGACATGGAAAAATATAAAAATAAAACAATATAACAATCCTCCTTGTTTGCTATAATTCAGTACAACTCTCTCTATGGATGTATTATTTTATAAAAACAATAAGTTGTACTTTAAGCAGTTAACTAGGGTAATTATGACATGAGGTACCTTTTTCATCAAATATCACTTTTAAATATCTTTCATTTCATTGATTTTCTTAATGGTAAAAGGCAGTTTTCTAATTATGACAAATTGGAATTAGGGGGTAATGTAAAAGGCTTTATCCTGATTCCAGTTCAGTCAATATTAACATCTTGTTCCCTTCTTTCCTGTATTTAATTTTATTTTAATTTCCTCCAGAGATCAAAAATAGCAGTGTATGAAAAGATGTGGACCTACATGCGATCAGCAGAGCCATCAGTGTTCACTAGGACTACAGCTGAGGGAGTAGCTCGTGTCCGAAAATCCAAGGGCAAATTTGCCTTTCTCCTGGAGTCCACTATGAATGAATACATTGAGCAGCGAAAGCCATGTGACACAATGAAAGTTGGAGGAAATCTGGATTCAAAAGGCTATGGAGTAGCAACGCCCAAGGGCTCCTCATTAAGGTGGGTGGAATAGTATAACAATATAACATGTGTTGTTATAGTATTCCACCTTCCCTGATGTCCCTGAGATAATTATTTTGTTTTGTGTGTGAACATGGTATGTTTGTTTGTTTTTCTTTCTCTCCATTTCATATTTTTTGGTCAACAACCAGGTAATTTTTTTTTTATTTTAGAATAATTAATCATAATCGACATATATCTTTTAAGGCCATATAAAAACCAAACTGGTTGAACACTAGCTGCTGCCAGTGGGCCTAAAACATGGGTAGCATATGCTTCTATATCTCATCAACTTTTTTTGGTCACTGAAATCTACATTCTCATTGTGTCAGTAATAATTCTACATTTTTCATTATTTTTTAAAATTACGCCTGCCCACTAGTTTCTATGAAGAAATCAACATCTTCTAGAAAAACACTTTTTTTTCCATTTCAATGTTTCATTTATTATGACATCATTATATTTTTAGAAAATCCTGATGTTGTACTGATGCTAACTTTGCAAATCACATTTATTTAAAAATGCAGGAGGGAAAACTGGGCTCTGATTTTATGGTGCTTACTCAAGTCACACTCTCACCTGTTGCAAAGGGAGTGTGGCGTAAGTAAGATCTGTAAAATTAGACCCAATAACAATGCAAAATTGTTAACACATAAACCCCTAAAATATGACTTATGACTAAAGCATCTCACATGTGGTTAATAGCCCACAAGTGTTAAAGTGGCACTTTAATTCTTAAGGAAATGTTGGTAAAACCTGCCCTTTTTACCCTTTTGGTCCTGGACATAGAAAATCCACATGTTTATGTCCAGGAGGCAGTGTTTCCTATTTTCCTTAAGTAATAAAGGCTGCTTTTTGGTTACTGGGGCTAGAATAAAGCCAGGGTCAAAAGTGACAACTGACAAATTACTCTGGTCTCAGTGCTGTTTAGGAGAGATTCATACAAAGCACAGATTCAAGAGGAAATCAGAATCTTTGCTAAAGGAATTAACCAAGAACCTGATCTTGAGAAATGATGTTTCTGGTAAGCCTTGGAAAATTAAGATAATAAGACCTGTACTATTGCCTAGTTAAGAATGAAAACGATATAATAATATATGATTGGTTTCAAAGGGGGAACTGCAGAGTGCTTTGGGTGTCTGTATTGGATGGTGGAGGAGTTGAGACAAATATAAGAAACAAATACTAGTACTGAAAAGTTGTGTTAAACCAATATTTTGTGCTTGTAAACAACACTGTAACAATTAGAGAGTGGTTTCATGTTATGTTCAAAAGGGATGGTTTTTAAAGAGATAGAAAAAAGTTAGCCAGTAAAGACAAATTTGAGTGTAAACTTTGGCAATTCTGAAGTCAGGTTTATTTAAACATACTTCCCATGTGAAGCTGGAGAATTGTGCAAGGGGGAAGTCCAACATAAATTATCCATGGGAATCCTCCAACTATAACAGAGGAATCTGTAGTTCTTAAATAATGCTGGGCAAAGTATAGATCAATAAATAATTGTGAAATATCAAAATAAATAAATCAATTATCCATGATAAAATTCTACCCCAAAACATGTTAGCTATTCAGAATCAGGCATCAGGATATTTGGTCTTTAAAGGGTTTATTTTGTTTAATGAAATATAAGAAAGATGTAATCTCAGTAAGGCCATGTGGCAAATACATCTCCATCAAAATAGTAACTACAAAAGTACAAAATATAAATTATTTTTAAAAAACCCAAAGGGAGACAGCTATGGTGGTTGATATGTAGATCACTGTTCAGACTATTGATTGCATTCACTGGATGTAGCATTTGCTCTTAGTTAATTCTCTGTGGATGTGGCTGCCTTGTCCTCTGTCTTGTGTCTACTGATAAAGGCAAGTTCCAGGGACTGAATTTGGCCTACAGATACTGGTGCGCCGGACTCCCATTGATAGCAACAGTGTTCCCGTCTTAAATGTGCCACTTTGTCAAATCCACACTACAGGGATTGTTTGGGGGGAAGCTGAAGGACTTCATCTGTCTAGAACTGTATAATAATCAGCTCTGGCCTCCCCCTGCTTTTCCTGTCTTTCCCTGGATCTTGTTAATGAGGCAGTTGTTAAACTCAGCTTCCTGGGTGAAGAGTTTGTTTATGTGCTTTGCTTTATACATGCCACAATTTCCTGAGCAAGCTGGCCCCTGCAAGACAAAAACAGTCATTTTGTCCTGCCTTTGAGAATACTGGAAAGGCACTGAGGGTTAACCAGCATTCACCTTACCCACACCTCTTCACTCCTTCACACTTCGCCCTACTGAGTAGGAGGCTCATTAAGCTTAAATTCTTGTTCTTATTCAACCAGTAACCTTCTGCTTCAAAACAGGGAAACTAACGTAGAGAAGAATGTAGAGATGGACTAATAGGCAGCTTCTGTATAAAAAATAAAATGCAAAAGAATCACAGTCCTTAGAGCAAAATCCAGAGGGTATACCTGAATCAAAGTATCTTTGAAAGCTTTCTTCCTTATTTGTTCAGTTAAGAGTAAGTCTATTTTCCTGTAAGATCTTTTTTAACCAGATTTTTGGGTTAATAGTTCTGGATACAGTGAGACTGGTCTATTTCATTGTCATTAATTATGGCTTTCTTTCAAATGCTGCTGTTTTGATTCATGGGCAACATGAGACTTTAAGAAAAGGAAAAAAATCTTCCTTCTGTATAAGTATACATAGTAAAGTTGTATACTTTACTATCAAAATAGTACTTTCTTTTGTATATTATCTATATTACACTACTTTCTATACTTTTAACTTTGCCATGCAATAAGTAAACTGCTAAAGATTCCTTAGAGTGAATCATAATTTAGTTAATACAGATTTGTTGGCTATTACATGGTTTTTAAATGAGAAATACCCTTTTTAAAGATATTCATGGTATCTGGAATCTTCAAGTACCTCTAGGGAACCTAGAAGTAGATCATATCTTCAGAATTCTCCTGGCCTTTGTAAGAATGTGTATACTTGACTTTAACATTTGAAGTCAAGTTAAAGAACTAGTCTTCTGGGAATTCCCTGGAGGTCTGGTGGTTAGGACTTGTTGCTTTCGTTGCCCTGGACCCATGTTCAGACCTTGTCCAGGGAACTAAGTAATATCCTGCAAGCCACATAGTGCAACTAAAAATAAAATTTAAAAAGGAAAAAACTAATTTCCTCTACTTTTGTTATTCAATACTTATAATCCCCATTCACAGGTTGCCTTCTCTAAAGATATGTAGTATTTGTGGACCTGTTGCTAGTATAAACTAATGATCTGTCAAAAAAAGGGTCTTCCAAGAGAAAGCAGCCCCAAAAGAACTTCAGAACTTCATCAGTGTTTGAAATCTGGAGGGAAAAGAGGTCCAGTTGGACTTGGGAGCTGATCCTTTGAAACCAAGCACATCATGCTTAGTTTGAAAGAAGCCAACTTAGAACTCCCACAGTAATAGCGTGGCAGGAGGGGACGAAGAACTAAGAATGGGAATAGCAGGGCACATCTTCATTGGACTTTTTATTTGAGTGTTTAACACAATCATTGCCCTCATCAGACACTTGGCTCAATTCTAAATCTGTATCAGAGTAGGTAGAGTTCTCTGTATGCCAAATTATGTTTCTTCCACTTTGGAGTATTTTTTAGAGCAGATATATTCAATTTGACATTTAAATTCATGTGTGAAAAATATATTATCTGTAAACAACCGCTTTCCTATGTAAAATTTGTGGGACATATTTAATCATCAGTTCAGGAGTTCTTAGAAAGTTTAGAAAGGAGGAGTTTCTTCAAATTGTAAGAATAAAATCACAGTCTATTTTTGGTGTTAGTAACAAGTCAATTTTTAGCACTTAAGGTAGACACTAGTAAAACTTAAAAGTGCAGAAATTTAAAGCTGAGTACTTATTAGTACTCGGCCTCAAGTACTTTTAATTTGTTTTCTGGAAATGAATTACAGGAGATTAGTACACAATTTTGTGGGTTTTTTTTTTTAACTATTATGGGAAAAGAGAGAAATTCTCATTTATAAATATCCTTCATTTTATTTGGTGTCATATTAAAAATGCTACAGATAACATATATTAAAAAAATGCTACAGATAACTGACATATTTAAAAATGCTACACAAAAACTTAGTTCTTATGATCTCTTTATGTTTTGGAACTTAGTCTGATAGCCTAGCCTAGGGATTAGAAAAATGCACTCATACAGACATCAATAGCACCTCTCAGCATACAAACACATGCAATTCCCCCTGGCTGTGATATGCTTAAGCACTTACCCTATTTGCTGTTAGAGATGTGGAAATACCAAGTATTTCACATTCACATGGTAAAGGTATCAGTGTTAAATGTGTCCCAGGGAGAAATGCTCCTCTTTAGCATTCATACATTCCATCATTCTCTTGCTTGATACTGAGTACAGTAGGAAACATAAAACTTTCCACTGCCATTTAAAATTTTAGGTTTTTCATTTAACTCTTTCCTACAATTAAAAGATGATTAAAATTACAACTTCCCATGCAAAGGAAAAAAATCTTGCATTTTTCTACATTTCTTTAAAATTCATCAAGCATTAACATTTTCCATTTTTCCCGCTTATTAAAAAAATGCTAATATGATTTGCCTTCATTCATTTGCCAATTTATTCAACAAATGGTTGTTGAGTTCCAACTGAGAATTTACCAAATAGATTTCAAGTTGTTCTCTCTAGGGTTATTTTGTGGCTAGCTAGGTAACACCATTTAACCATTTCTAAATTCAATATTCAGCTGTGTTTCTAAATCCAATATTCAGCTCTCCATTACATTTAGAAGCTATATTTTAGTAACTTGCCTGAGAAAAGTGAATAATATGTGGCTGTTTTAGTTTATACTACTTCATAGAGGATTAAATTTAACAAGATAAAATTGCTAAAAAAGAAGGTAAACCTTCACAAACTGATTTAACAAGAGATCTAAGACTAAATCTCCATTTTGACAGTGCAGTGAAAAGCCAGAATTCCACACTGCTGTTCTTTCATCCCACACTACTATCTTATAAACAAATACTCTTAAGTATAAAGAATTCCCCCAAAGAATATCTATATCCTATAAATTCAGGTTAATTCACAACTAATGTGAGTGCAGAATCTATAACCTTGAGTTATATGTGCCATATATATTTAGGAAACATAAAGTTGTCTCTAAGACCAAAGTTCATAATCTGATATGTATAAATATGCTGTGGATGTGTTTCCTCTTGGTATATGTCTAATAGCTGGACAAGTTCCATATTATGTCACTCATCTTTATGGATCATCTCACTATAAGAATTGGTTTCTAGAATTGCAGTATTAGTGTTCAGGTTATAAAGGGGACACAGAGAAACAAGAAAGCAAGTGAACAATGGGTCTGTTCAGCTAAGATAATATCAGCCGAGTTTGTTTGTACTGGTTTCTTATTCATATGTAAGAGAAGAAAGATAAAATATTTTGACAGTCATTTGAAATGAACTGGAAAATAGTAAAGACTATAGTTTATAATTATATTCTGTTTTAAGTAGAAATAAGAAACTGTAACCTGTTTATTTTATAAATGTTTATTTCTCCCCAAAACTCAGTCCTATAACTTCTGTTTTCAAAATGATATAACATACATTTGAGATAGCTTTGCTACAAGCATAATATCATATGCACCTGGCAACACCTGAATAGAAAGTCACCATTCAACTCTCCAAAATACCTCACCTGGCCTCAAACCTTCTCATAAATGACATTATATTGACTCCAAGAACATTTTATAAATAATAATTATACAAACAGAAGTTAGAAATACTATGAATACATTGTCTATCCTCCATTAATACCATAAATGGCTTTTTAATGATTGCTGCTGCTGCTGCTAAGTTGCTTCAGTCATGTTTGACTCTGTGCGACCCCACAGACGGCAGCCCACCAGGCTCCCCCATCCCTGGGATTCTCCAGGCAAGAACACTGGAGTGGGTTGCCATTTCCTTCTCCAATGCATGAAAGTGAAAAGTGAAAGTGCAGTCGCTCAGTCATGTCCGACTCTTCGCGACCCCATGGACTGCAGCCTACCAGGCTCCTCCGTCCATGGGATTTTCCAGGCAAGAGTACTGGAGTGGGTTGCCACTGCCTTCTCCTTTCATGATTAAAAGTAGTTTATTTTAAATGAATAGGTACCATACTTTCTGAAAACCTAAAATATTGTTAGGACTCACTTAAAGAATGAAATACACTTTGAAAAACTTTGTAAAGCCATTTCAACACATTGCTTTACCGTCACACAACTCAACAATGAAAAAAATATTAAAGGCATTAAAAATATTCTTAGCATTAAATTGTGCCTTTCAAAGTATACTATGCCAAAATGTGCAAGAAATCTATTGTTTTAAACTCTACTGACCAAAATCATGACATCATATTGAAATAACCATGGTTTTATTTATATTGCTTTTTCTCTAAGATTCTCAATGAAGAAAATGCACAAGTATTTTTTTTACAGAAATGGTAAAAATTCAATGTTTTCTCTAAGTGTTAATTCTTTGGGAGTTTGCCAAAATAAAAATCGAACTGGAGTCAATCAAACAAGTGTAACACAAGCAACTCACTTTCAAAAGCAATATGAGTAAATGGACCCCTCTCCATTGTTGCTTTACTATGCAAGTTTATATAAAAACTGTCAAGAACTATCTGCAAGCCCTCTGCTATTATGGAAGCCTAGTCATTTCATATTTGGAGCTGAGAGATATGCAACTTCTGAACATCCTTTTTGATAGAGTAACAGGCTAGAATACTATTAGTAAATAAGAGAAGATATCACCAGATCCCCAGTCCCTAGTCTCCTCTCTTTTTAGGCGCTTGTAACTAGGACCACAGAAAAAGTATTATCAAAAAGTCATTGCTACTGACTTAGCATGAAAAGCAAATGCTTTTTTAAAACCATGAGAAATAGAAAACTTAAAATTAAACAAATATTCAGAACCCTACATCAATATGCTAACCTTTGGCTTATGTTTGAGGCTAGGCTAGCCAGAAGTAAATAGGATCCCAAAAAAATGGACCTGATTGTCTTCCAGAGTAAATATGAAGGGCATAGACTAAAAACAAACAAACAAACAAAAAAAAGAATTACTTTCTATGAAATGATAAAGTAATGATAATATAAGGCAAAGAATCAGTTAGTCTATCATTTAATATTTTTAATTTGTTCACTTTTAAGACATAATGTTTGAATTTAGCTTAATGTATAACTCTAAAAATTGCTGGGCAGGCTATTTCAAAAATGAAATAATATTAGTAAAAATACAGCATTATAGCTTTCAAACCACATATATATATATATATATTTTTTTTTACCTGCTCCTTTTAACCCTCTTATGATGTCACTTTATTATAAAGGAAGACATAAATTAGAGATGTTAAGTGACTTGCCCACAGTCCCACACAGCTGAGATTGGAAATGAGATCTTCTGACTCTCTCCAGTGCTCTTATGGGAAAAGAACAACAACAACAACAACAAAAAACCTCTTTACTATAATTATAGTTTACTTTGAAAGGTTATTGAATAGATTCTATGATTATTCTATGTTCTGGTTTCATTAATATTGATAATTTCAAGGTATATTGAAAATACCCATGTAAGAGCTCAAGAAATTATAATATTTAATTCATATTATAAACTAAAGAAACTCTGCTAAGTTAACTAAACTAGACAGAGGTAGGTTTCAGGTCAACACAAAGAAAGATTTTACAACAATTAAAATTGGTTCAAATAATGGGGGGAAATTGGCTATGTTTCCCAAATTGTTCAAATAGAAGGGATTCTCACATCTCAGAGAGTACAGACAGTGACATTTAAATTCCTGTCTCATTTTGAGAGTCTGAGATTCTGGGTCATGTCCTGAACTGTCTTTAGGAAAACAACCAAAGAATTCTGTTATACCTCTTTGAAGCGGTGGACACTTAATAACACTAAGGGGAAATTCATTCCCAGAATTTCAATAGAAGCTCATTAGGCTTTGGGATTAAGTAATTCACTAATTAAGTAAATAGCTGCTTTTATCATAGTCTGTCTACAATGTGAAATGGAAAAGTATTTAAGGAAACCACTTCTCTGAGAGAACCAGAGAGACACAGTTCTTGTATAATTATAGAGTTTTAAAATTAGATACTGACATCAAATTTGGGGCAATATGCAAATCTGACAAAATCCTTTGAATTATATGAGTGGTAGTAAAACAGCTAAAGTGAAGCACATGTATGTAGAAGGACTTTCTTTGTCTTTTAAGAATGAAACATATTTTTCCATATCTAGATATGATTTAAAAAATTGATCTATATAATATAGTATCCTGTATTGTTTCAGTATGTAATACTTGAGAGTTTTGATTTTTAAGGGCACCATAATATCCCCAAACAGCTTTATTACTATTTAATTTCTTTTCCATTTTTTTCCTTCATCATAAATAGCAATCAGTTAATGCCCTGAAGCAGGAAGACTGCACAGCCATTGTGATTGTAACCAAGCCTGGCAGTGTACCTACAGTTTTTCTTTTTCATAGATTCTCAGATTATTTGGAATATAAAGGTATTTCTGTCAAAACTCTGTCATATAAGTGGTCTCCATGGATGAAGTAGGTGTTTTATAAAATATACTTTTTTTTATATTTATAGCATATATTTATGATTTCTGAATGTATCTTTTTCAAAAAAAAAAAGGAAAGTATTTCTGTATATTTTCTTTAGAATTTATAGAATATAATGGATAAAGACAGGTTTGTCAAAAGAGCCATTCTTAGAATATTCATTAAAGAAATAACGTTAAAGTTTCTAAGGATGAGAAAAATGTGCATATTTGTAGTTGCAAGAGTTTTATTGTGCCATAGAAATATTATGGAACTTTAAAGTGATTGAAGATCATAGGGTGAATCTAATGCTAAATAAGTAGTAATAGTAATAGACGTATAATACAGAATCTTCCATACAGTGTTTTTTCCCTGCATATATTCATAATAGCCATTTGAGTAACAGCTACAACATCCTTCATTTTGATATTTCTGGAATATATTGTGACAACCTGAGCTTCCAAAAGTACATCCATTTTCTCACTTGATGTCATTTTACTTGATAAAGAATTTTAATAAGTTACCCAAAGTTAAATAACAATAGCACATGATCTTGTATGGGTTCAGGCTCATTCTTGGTCTCCACTTTCCTCCATGTCTCACAGAATTTAATTAACTGTCTGGTATTTGATTTTTTTATGGGAGCCAGTCACTATCCCTGAAATTATGTCAAGGGGTATCCAGGAATTGGCTCTAAGGTCAATTAATTAGACAGTGGTCTCTGAAGAGATGAAGTCATTCAAGTAAGAAAAAAATATATCATGTGTAACTGACTTACTTTGTTGTACAGCAAAAACTCCAATTTAAAAAAAAAAAAAAAGACCATATCAAAGACCATATAAATGAAAAGAAAAAAAATTAATATCTACTACATATCAAGCATACATATATGAACATATTTTTTGGTATCTTCATCTGGACAGATGATGTTGTTGAAATTCAAGTCAAATAACTGAGAAATGATAGAACTGAAATAGAAGCCCATTGTTGTATAATTACCAAATCCATGCTCATTTCACTATGCTATCTTGTTTCTCTCCAAAGAAGCTAAGAGTCCTAGTTAGATAGACACGTTAAGAAAAAAAAAAAAATCCCATATTTATCTTACCTACAATTCCCTGTTTTGAAAAATTAAATCACATAGTTTGCAATCATACTCATCTCCCAGACTTTTTCTTAGTCTTCCAATCTAATGACCTATTAAGGGTTTTTTTTTTCACTTTTACAATAATTCTAGTTCATATCAGATTTAGTACTGCTCCAAATATGATGTTGCCTCTAGCACTATCATTATACCCTCAAAAGACATGAACATCAGGGAAATGGGTTGAAACATCACAGCATGCCTCTCCCTACCTGGGGAACTCTAGGTACTTTCATGGTACACCCTACATAATTCACTCCGGCTGATGAAAATTAACAAGTCAATGCTCTTCCATAAATTACTTTGCTCTAAATCAGTATTCAATTTATTGGAGCTCTAATAAAATAGACTAAAGAGCAGACAATTTTGTCCCCTTTACAAAGCTAATGTTGGTTTAATCCTTAAATGGATCTTAAGTTCAATTCAGTGAATGCTCCAGTATATCAGACAGTTGGTAGTGTCTTGTGAGACATGAGAAAAGGATCCGCCAGAACTGAACTTGACTTTAATACAAGACCATGTTCTATTATTGTTTAACTTTGGGTATTTCTCCCCTAGGAGGAGGACAGAGGAGAACTAACCAGCTCCAGGACTAAGGTAAGAGGGGAGTTTTCTTTCAAAAGAATGGGTTCCATTTATTTGAAGGAAACCCCTCCCCCACCTATTTTTAATCCTCTTTTCTTTATACATTTATATTTTTTTAACTTAACAGGATTAAGAAACCAGCTTGCCATCTGTGCATAATGGTTATTTGAATACCCACATACAAATGTAATAGCAGAATAAAAAACCTTCACACGTCTTATCAGTTATATGCTGAGTTTTTTTTTTATCATCATTAAACATCAGTGCCAGTCTTCTATTAAGGATTAGATTCTTACATAGGTCTTAGGAAATTGTCATCAGTTTGGAATTTTATTACATGTAAAATATGGATGGTAACTGACAATCAAACCATAATGGATAATAAGGTTGTGAAAATTTTGGTAAAATCCAAAGTGTTTCTATAGAAAATATATCATTATTAAGAAATTTTTTACTTTAACTAAGCAGCTGATGTAATTTAAATGATATATAATTGTAAATATGGTCAGGTTAGACTTGGTGTGAAGTAATATATATTAGTGAAATTTTAAGGTACCTTTTGAAAGCTGTGGTTAGAAAAATCTAAGAGGAAAGGGAGGTAATATTGTTTCAACCAGTATTTCTCCATGCTTATAGAAGCACTTACCAGGCCTCTTTCATTGCTATTAATGGTTTCCAGTGTTACTTCTCATGTTTTATGTTGTTATCCATAAACACAACATCAGTATTTCCTGAATTTAATACCCTATTTCAAATTGGTCCTTCCATAGGGGAGAAGTGCAAAGTGAGAAACAAGTGAAATTAAAAGTGAGAATTTATAAAAACATCAAGAATTTGAGATATTTGAAGAAGTCTTATGGATTATGGAGGGATCAGCTCCCAGATTCTATCCAGTAATATTTTTTTGTTATTGTTACTCTCAAGAAGGCTAGATCTTACATGACTCAAACAGATTTTAAGAAAGCTCTAGGATCATATAACTAAGACACTTGTGGATAAAGAAGGAAATTTTAGGAAAAAAAAAAGACATGTGCAGAAAGAATGAGAATTCAAGCAGTGAGTTGCTAGTAAATAATCATCTTTCAGAAGCAGTTTTTTCTTTGTTACAGATATGTTTAGAATCTTGACATCAGCTTAAAATTGGATTTGGGGGGTTTTAGTGAAAGAAAGTCATTTCAGAAGGATATATTATTGTTAGAGAGTGTTGCCTTCTGAGCAGGAACCATACTAGTCATGTAACTAGGAATGAAAATGAGAGGACACATACAAACTAGAAATTTGATTTTATACCAACATTTATGTAGATTAATGAGATTGCCTTGTCGTGCTAAGTCGCTTCAGTCGTGTATGACTCTCTCAATACCATGGACTGTAGCCCACCAGGCTCCTCTGTCCATGGAATTCTCCAGGCAAGAATACTGGAGTGGGTTGCGATGCCTTCCTCCAGGGAGCCTTCCTGACCCAGGCGATCAAACCCAAGTCTCCTATGGCACACACATTATAGGCAGATTCTTTACCACTGAGCCACTGGGGAAGCCCAATGATGTTGCAATGGTCATCAAATCCAGAAACCTAATTACTGAACTTTTAGCCGATAAAGCATTTTGTCAGATAGAACTTAACTTTGGCTTTCTCACTCACGGACTCTCTTAGTGAAAAGTATAGGCTATATTTAAGGTACATTATTTATTCCTAATGTATTTATTCCTGAATTTTATCATGCCAGATACATGGATTGCTTAAGCAAAAAAAAAAAAAGAAAAGAAAGAAAAAAAAGTCAAAATATTTTTAGTGAAGTATTGATGTGTTAGAATTTGACACCCACACAGACATTAGTTATGTCAGGTAGATCTGTTATATACTTTGAATTCTTATAAAATATATCATGATAATTTCATTCTAAGAAAGAATTGATGGTTCTGCAGTGATTTCTAGTCCTTTTGGATAACCTGAAATTGAGATAAAACATCATTTTTTCTTTTTTTAGTTTCTCAGTAAAGTGAAAGTACTGATCTCATGTTACCTACATTCAATTTATTAAATATATTAAGACTAGATGGTGAAAGTGCCCAAACTGGTAATTTAAAAAATATCCAACCCCTGAGCTAATAGCTTAAAGACTGTGTGATATTGATCTAGTATTAACATCAATAGGAGCAACAGTAGGTGAGACTATTTTAATAATTTAAACTTTCTTCTTAATAAAAATAAATGAGAGAATATGTTTCTGTTTTGAAATATGATTGTATGCCCTGTCGCTCTCAAAGATAAGAGGTTTGTATTTTACTTAGGATGGCATAAGCTTATACTATTCACAGACAAATGTATTTAGAAATCCAAGTCTTCAGTTCTTTTCAGAGAATAATGGAAAAGCCACACATTCTCCTAGTTATGAGCCCTCTTTGGCAAATTCAGATAGCTTCTTTTCAAGACCCTATTTTTACCAAACAATTTCCTTTTTCTGTTTTTGCTATTCTCCCACCTAACCAAAATCTGAGTCAAAACTTAAAGATAGATGAAACAAAATCACTTAAAAGACAAACTATAGATTTTAAGTTATATTTAAAGGCTGTGCACGCATGCTCTGTCACTTCAGTCATGTCAAACTCTTTGCGACCCTATGGACTGTCAATTGCCTGGCTCCTCTGTCCATGGGATTCTCCAGGCAAGAATACTGGAGCAGGTTGCATGCCTTCCTTCAGGGGATCTTTCTGACCCAGGAATCAAACCAACAACTCATGTCTCCTATATTGGCTGGCCATTCTTTACCACTAGAACTACCTAGGAAGCTAGTCTATTACTAAAAAACAGAAACCTTAAATGAAAGAGAAAAATTAAAACTTTAATATTTTCTTTCAAGAACTTGATAGGAAATTTAAAGTATTTGTATATAAAGATTAGGTAGATGTATTTAGTGAATTAAATACATATTTATATGTACAACAAAATAAATCTTAATCAAGTTAAACCAAATACAATTGACATTTAAAATCTTTTTATGATAAATTAAATTTTTAATTTCTGAAATATGCTGAATTATATTGTTCTACGTAGAAAAAATATATTTAAAGGCAGTATGTTTTATTTGCTATACTAAAATAGATTAGAACTGAACTACAGAAATACTAGTATCTGTGATTTTTATCTTTAACTTTCATTGAAAGTATCAGATTTCCCTTGATATTCACAAACATATTTGATTTTATCTTTTAGTATTCTTTCTTTGGCTACACAAACTGAACTGGTGATCCCTTTATTTTAACTATCTATAATATGGAATACCTTCTTAGATTATTTTGTTTATACAGTGGACAAAAGTTCTAGAGTCAGTAATTTCATATGTTCCTCTTGCCGATATTTAACAGACAGTTTTGAAGCCTTTTGCGTTCTTTTATTTTGTTTTAAAACATTCTTCATATCAGGTCTTCTCAAAATTTATCAGGTTCCATGGTTGAAAGATTCTCTTTCATTGTATAATACACTATGCTTTCATTTGAATGGTTGCTTGAAAACTACCACCTTAAGTCAACTCATTGAGATATCATCCTACATTTAGTTATTGCCTGCTTACTCTATTTCTTGCCCTGCACTGGGACTGAAAATGTTATAAAGTATCACAAGACACAGCTGCTGCTTTCCAAGGAGAAAAAAATGTACAGCTAACATTGTAATGAAATGTTAGAGCAAATTTGAGTGTACTACATAATATATAGATAATTTAAAGAAGCAGGAGGTAATTAGAATATCTGGGAAAGATCTGATAAAATAGGTTCAGATGTACCAGTTGAATGAATAAGTCAATGAGTGATTATTGGAAAATTATAAGAAATTTAGAAAAGCTAAGAGAGAAAAAAAGGAATTCCTGGTGAACTTTCTATCATGAGACTGGAATTCATTCTGAATAAAATATATTTGAGATTATAAGAAAATAAGACTGGCTAGAGGAAGAGAAGTTCTGTTTGGTAGACTAGTGCTTAAGAGGCTGGGCTTCTGTGTTAGAGATACCCAGGTTCCATTTCCATTTGCCATTTACTAGCCATGAGGATTCAATGAGGATTCAGTGAGAATACACATAACTTGACACAGAGTCTGGCTTAATAAAATTATATTGTAAAGGCATATGTAAACTGAATTGTTGGAAAGCCATGAATACCAGAAAGATTAGAATAGTATTTTAGAGGCAATCAGGAATCACTGAAAGTTTTTGACAAAGCACTACATATGAGCAGAGAAGCAAAGTTATTTTGACTGTGAGCATCTGAGAAGGGACTGAGTCAGTGGATCTTGTCTCAGGTGATAAGGATTTTGATAAGGTGGTGTCAATGTAATAGAAATGAAAATAGGTGACATTTTCAGAAAAACAGTTCTTAATGGATGATCGACTATGAGAAAGGAGAGGAAACAAAAATTCAAAGATGAAACTGAGTTTTTGTGACCATCTAATTCATTATACTGATGCTTCATTATGATGCTATTCTTGGAAACTCAAGATTACATATTGTAAAAGATCAGCACTTAAATCATTAAGAACCTTGTAACAAAAAAACCTATCCAATTTTAACCTTAGGAGAAAATAAATGTTACCATCAAATGAAATCAAATCATCATTTAGGTTGTTAGTATTGTTTTTTAAAGAAAGTCATCTACTGTAATTTCTTTTAGGAAGGATCAGGCCAGTTGACAGGATTATTTGCTTTTTAAGATTTATCTCAGCTGAAGGAGTGTTTAGAGAGAACAGAAGTTGCCGACTTAATAGGGCAAGGTATATGAGTCAAAACTTAACCAAAAGGTAACCCCTACCAAGCATAAAAAACTTCTCAGGAAAAAGGAAATTTTCCTTAGAGAGCCATAGGAAGGATGAGTATAGTTTAACTTCACAGGATGACAGAAAGCAAAGATACCATAGTTCTGCGGGAAAGAGCACTGGACTAGAAGGCAGAAGACCTGTGTCCCAGCTGGGCTTTGTTGAGCAAGTCACCTAACTTTCATTAGACCCCAGTGACCACACCTATAAAATGAGAAAGTTGTAGACAACCTCTAAACCACAGTTTGACTCAAATATTATAGGATTCTAGTTCTTTAAACAATCAATGAAAGCTTTTAAGAACTGGCAAAGGATGGAAGAAGGAAACATGGTCGGGGTACATGGAATGGAATAGTTTAGAATTCTGGAAGGTGTATAAAGAGAATAAAGAGAATGGTCTAGGAGATGAAAGTATCTAAAGTTTGGGGTGGGACAGGGTCTACATAGAAAATGACAGTCCAGACAAAGCATCTTTCTGAAAGGCCTAGTATTTTTGAAGTTTTACTTTAGAATGATGATAATCACAACTTTAAAAAGTGAATAATAACCAGAGGTAACTTGAAGCACTTAATCTAGATAGTTATGATCTCATCTTGAAATAAAACCCTCTTTTGTACAATTTGATCATGGATAATGATAACAATGGGGTGGCTTAGGGCAGGGACTTTATCTCATATAATCTCAAACTGCACACTCAAAAGGCCACCAAAAATAAAATTTACATTATTTAATATGACTACATTTTCTAAATATTATGTAAGGATAAATAAAAGTATCTTTTGACAACATTTATTTTAAATTTTTATTGATTTAACATACAGTCCTTTAAAAAAAAACCCATATATGATGTGTTTTCAGAATGATCACAAATGGAGTTAATATCTTGGAAATTCATTTCTGCCAAATCATAGTCTAAAAACCTCTTCTCTATTAAAATTCTGGAGCCAATATGGGTCACAGAAATATTTTTACTTATCTTTAATAAGCATACTTGAAAAGTCATTAATTAATTTTAAAATAGGTTTATTAGAATTGTCAGAGAGAGTTAGACACCCTTCCTCTACCCCAGCCAGGCTAAGAATTAAATTGATATGAGACAGATTACAGGAGAAAATCAAACAAAAATTTAATAACATGTATACAGGGAAAGACCCAGGAAAACTGAGTAACTCACCAAATGGCCCAAACCCTCACCTTAAATCCATCTTCAACTAAAGACAAAAGAGATTGTTGAGGGTAGTGATTTGGTACCTCAAATGGGGATAAACACAATTCACATAGAGAGGAAAAAGCAAATATTTGGGAAACAAATGCTTGAGCCATGGGGAGAGAGTGGGATGCTGAGTAGACTGTGATCTCTAGTTTTCCCAACACACCTAGCCCATATTCTCTGGTGTTAGTTCTATTCCTATAAAAGGCCCTCTACCTAAATTCTTAAGGCAGTTAGCAAGGTCAAAGTTTCTTCCTGAGCCTTTCAAGCCTTGATTGTTTTCAATTTGAAATAATTTGCATGCCAGAAATATTTGGGGGCAACAGATTTTGTTCACCTATAGTCTCGTCTTTGAAGTTTCTTTTAGACATTTCATCGTCCAGAATTTGACTTGATATGTTGCTTTATAGCTCATCAAATCAACCACATAGTCTGACAACTAATCAGTTTATTTCAGGAGGCCATGATGCAGGTGGGCTCTCAAAGTTAGGGCTATATGGTGCAAACAATCAGGTAGGAGGTATTTGTATGGAGGCAAAAAAACCACAAAGGTTAATGATTGAAGTAAATTATAAACCCAGTATCTGAGTCCTGAGAGCCGCCAGTCAAGATTTCTAGATAATCAAGACTGAAGCATGTTTTGCGGTATGAAATGTCTTCAATGATGTCATTAGGTATTCAGGTAAATTTCCTGAGAATCTTACACAGCAATAGTCAAGAAGTTTGTCTAAATATAGGCAATTATTGTGATCGCTCAAGTTTATATCAAATTGTTCAGCTTCAGTTTGCAGGGCTTCAGGAAAAGGGCAGCATTTATTCTCAATGATTCCAAGTTAAAATAAGAAGCAGAAGAAAAACTGAAAACACTAAGCTTTTTTTTTTTTTTTTCTAAAAATTACCCTTACTTCTATCAAAGAAAATCAAATTAAGACTAATTCGTTTTCAAAATAAATGTCATTAAATTTGCCTTGGTTATCTACCTAAGTCCAGCAAAAACAGTAATTGATCTGCTTTGCTGGAAATTTTCAAAGGAATCTCCAGATTAAATTTTTAAATGCCTCTCATACCATGAAACCATGCCAAGGACTTGCTACCAGATTTACCTGTAATATATATAAATTTGGGTGAATTCTTCTCATCTTGAAAAAGAAAGTGAAAGTCGCTCAGTTGTGTCCAACTCTTTGAGACCCCACAGACTACACAGACCATGGAATTCTCCAGGCTAGAATGCTGCAGTGGGTAGCCTTTCCCTTCTCCAAGGGATCTTCCCAACCCAGGGATTGAACCCAGGTCTCCTTCATTGTAAGCGAATTCTTTACCAGTTAGCCCACAAGGTCTCCAAAATATCCTGAGTTTCCTGCGCCTTCCAGGAAATAACCTTTCTTACTCAACTGGTAAGGCTGCTAGGAACCATATAAGAAAACTACCAGGCTATTTTTCCAAAGGGTTTTATGGCTCCATACAGTTGATCTTAATTCCTTCAAGCTGTGTGGACATTTTTAAATGTGACATTCCAGTCAAAGCCTTGATAATATAACCAATGTTTCTGATTGTCTTCTAATACAAGGAGTACAAATTCTTAGTGAAAGTATGTAAATAAATATATAGCATGTAAAAAAATATATTTTTATAGTATGTAAAAAAATATAAAAATACTCACTAAGAGTTTCTAAATTCTGAGGGGATCAGTTAGGAAGAAAAAGATGTTTCAATTCTTTTTACATAGGTACAATTTGCCAAATTGCTATAAGTTAATAGAAGAGGAAATATTTCTTTGTATCTGGAAAGCAATGATGAAAATGTCAGTAATATTTCAGATAAAAAGTTATAAAAATTATAAATCATATTCATCAGTTCATTCAGTTCCATATAATTAATTCTTATTGATCTTGATCTTTTATTAACAGTTTTATGAAGCCATTAGGTTTTTCATTAGAATTCTATAGTCTCTTAGCAGTTTAGTGTCGTGATCTAAAAGTTATCACAAACTTATATTTGTCCAAAAATCATTTCTATGAACATCTTCATTTTCTAAGAGCATTTTAGTAAAACAAAAACTATCTATGAATGACAAAAACTTAAAATCACATAGTTAAAGATCTAATTGCAATGCAATTGGCATGGAAATTTGTCTATTTCTGTGACATGCAATATTTTAAGATAATAACTAAAAATATGACTGATAACATACCAGGACATATCTGAATTTTAGGAATTTCATATAACCTCTAGAACACCTGTATTACCCACACGATACACCTAAGATTTATCATTGCTCATTTAACAATGATTTCCATATACTTTAATGTACCAATGTTTTTTAATTTAGTATCTCTCTTTGAGATGTTTCAGGGGCCCTATGAAACATCTCAAAGTTAAGTAGAGGCTCAAAGGGACTTTATTTAGAATTTTGATTTGGGAGACTTTCTCAAAGTTATCAAAATGTCTTAAATCACTTGATCAAATACGATTATAGGTCACTGTAAAGCAATACTTATTCACTTAACCAAAGTGACAATAAAAGATTTCAAAGGCATGTAAATATATGTATTTACATATATATACAAATATTCCAATAAAGCTTTATCTCTTAACAAGACTCCCTTACAGCATAATTTTTTTCAATGTGATCCATGACACATTTTAATAAACCCAAATATCTTTAGTTCTCTGTAATAAGAAGACAAAAAATAGATTTATTTAACAATTAATGTTTCAGCATTTTATCTTCTCTGGAAATGATCTAAACATTCAGGAATTCCCATCATTTAACTTAGCAAAACTCTAAAGCTTCAAGTTACCAAAACAAATTTGAGGAAACTATTTTTAAGTAGCTATGCCATAAAACATAATTATTATTAAAGATTTCACCTAAAAACTTTTGTTTCATTTAAACTTATTTAATTACCTGTAAAAATTTTATCATACAAATTTATCATTTTTGCCGACCAAGTTTGTAACAGAGATACCTGAATGTATTTAACTTGTGGTAAACCTAGTAGTCAGACTTTATTTTTTTGGGCTTCAACTGCAGATGGTGATTGCAGCCATGAAATTAAAAGACGCTTACTCCTTGGAAGGAAAGTTATGACCAACCTAGATAGTATATTGAAAAGCAGAGATATTACTTTGCTAACAAAGGTTGGTCTAGTCAAGGCTATGGTTTTTCCAGTGGTCATGTATGGATGTGAGAGTTGGACTGTGAAGAAAGCTGAGTGCTGAAGAATTGATGATTTTGAACTGTGGTGTTGTAGAAGACTCTTGAGAGTCCCTTGGACTGCAAGGAGATCCAACCAGTCCATCCTAAAGGAGATCAGTCCTGGGTGTGCATTGGAAGGACTGATGCTGAAGCTCAAACTCCAATACTTTGACCACCTCATGCAAAGAGTTGACCAATTGGAAAACACCCTGATGCTGAGAGGGATTGGGGGCAAGAGGAGAAGGAGATGACAGAGGATGAGATGGCTGGATGGCATCACTGACTCAATGGACATGAGTTTGAGTTAACTCTGGGAGTTGGTGATGGACAAGGAGGCCTGGCATGCTGTGATTCATGGGGTTGCAAAGAGTTGGACACAACTGAGTGACTGAACTGAACTGAACTGAAACCTAGTAGAATATAAGCTTTACAATTAATGCTGGTAACTCTTGAGATAGGCCTATTTAATTAAACCAACAAGCTTAAACTTGCTTTTACTTACTAAAGATTAATCTTAAATCAGGTACACTGGAAAACATTTGGGTTAGTTTCTACTACATTTAGAAATATTTAATTCATAAGCACTTATTTTTAAGGCAATTAAAAAGAGCTCTTTTGGAAATTAATTTTGATAATATCATTTGGAGATAGAAAAATACCATATCAATAATCCACATACATAAACATAAACACAACCAGAACTCTCATAGATTTCACTGTAAAACTTAAGTCATGAATCAGGTATATCACAAACTCACTAGTTTATAAATAAAAATTGGAAAAAAATTATAATGCTCAGATTTTTATTATTTGTGGAAAAAAACTTATATACTTGTCCTTGATAAATCTTTAAGGAGGATGTGAATTAGATTTCCTCTGAGGGAGCACTTCCACATACCAGTTCACTCTTGGGGCAAAATCTTCCACTATTGCTTCTTTTAGCCCCTAAATATCAGCCCCCAGTTTCTGGGTTTCCATCTCATACTATGTGAGCTCAGCACTATCAGCTTCCTTTATTCAATTAATACTCCCTAAACAGTGGGTTTACCTGCCCCATCTTACAAAACCAGGCAAGGGAAGACAAAATGCTCATCCCTACAATATCATCAAGGCAAAAGAAATGCAACCGTCTTACACAAAGTCCACTCAAATACATAAATTTTAATAAATTTCCATCTCAGTTCTACCAGTTCTGTAACCTTAGCTTCCAATAAAATGCCATCAACAAGTCTCAGTCTTACAAGGAGTCCCAGAAGCTTTTTATCCCCCAGCCATTTGCTTCATTCCTATACAAAGGTTCTGATGACCCTAGTAAGGGGTAGACCCAAGGGACCAAGGCTCTTTTGTCAATATTTAACTTGATTAATTGGCCTAACTGTTGCCCCGAAAAAGTTGCAGTTTTCTCAGTTTCCTCAGTCTTCTTAATCTTTTCCTTCCAGCTTTTAAAATTTAACTAAACTGAAGTAATTAGAGTAGACTTGTTTGGGATCTTTACTGTTGGAGAGAACCATTATGGGGTCCTTTGGACTCACACAATCTTAGGTAGTACTGTATTATAAAACCTTTGTTTTGATCCCACAAATGCTCATTTTATTTATCCCAATTCTTAATAACCATCTAAAGATTTTCATTCTGCTTTGATTAGTCCCATGACTCTTCCCTTTCTGATTCCTCTTTATTCCCACTTTCATTATTTGTTTTATTTACTTTATTATTTAACAACTCTTTAGAATTTTTTTCTTTTTGGGAAGAGTCTCTTTCCCAAAAAGACACTCTTTCTCTTCCATTTGCTTATTAATAAACAATGTTTTTATTAGCACCTGTAAGACCCACTTAGAATATGAATTTAATAAGGCTTCCTGAAAAGATTTTCTTTTATTTTTAAAACTAAGAGACTTTTTAAAGTTAGCTGTTATATTTCTTTGTATCCAACTTTTAATTCAGTCTTTCCATAGATACTAGTAGTACATCTATCTATGATGAGAGCTTTGCAAATATTGACCAATTTAGAAGCTTTTCCAATTCAAAAGATCCATCATCTGGCCATTGATGTTATTGTCATTTGTTGTTCAGTTGCTAAGTCGTGTCCACCTCTTTGCAATCCCATGGACTATAGCACTCCAGGTTCCTCTATCTCCACTGTCTCCCAGAGTTTGCTCAAATTCATGTGCATTGAGTTGATGATGCTATCTAACTACCTCATCCTCTGCTGTTACCTTCTCCTTTTGCTTCAAACTTTCCCACTGAGTCGGCTCTTCTCATGAAGTGGCCACAGTATAGGAGCTTTAGCTTCAGCAACAGTCCTTCCAATGAATATTCAGGATAGATCACCTTTATGATTATCTGGTTTGATATCTTTGCAATCCAAGGGGATTTCAAGAGTCTTCTCCAAGCACCACACTTTGAAAGCATCAATTCTTGGTGCTCAGCCTTCTTTATGGTCCAACTCTCACATCTGTATGACTACTGGAAAAACCATAGTTTTGACTATACGGACCTTTGTCAGCAAAGTGATGTCTCTACTTTTTAATATGCTGTCTAGGTTTATCATATCTTTCCTTCCAAGGAGCAAGCATCTTTTAATTTCATGGCTGCAGTAACTTTCCTCAGTGATTTTGGAGCCCAGGAAAATAATATCTGCCACTGCATCTACTTTTGCCCCTTCTATTGCCGTGAAATGATGGGACTGAATGCCATGATCTTAGTTTTTTGAATGTTGAGTCTCAAGCCAGCATTTTCACTTTCCTCTTTCACCTTCATCAAGAGGCTCTTTAGTGCCTCTTCATTTTCTGCCATTAGAATGATATCATCTGCATATCTGAGAATGTTGATATTCTTCTGACAATCATGATTCCAGCTTGTGATTCATCCAGCCCAGAATTTCACATGATGTAATCCACATATAAGTTAAATATGCAGGGTGACAATATACAACCTTGTCATGCATCTTTCCCAATTTTGAATCAGTCAGTTGTTCCATGTGAGGCTCTAACTACTGCTTCTGAACTGCATACAGATTTTTCAGGAGACAGGTAAGGTGGTCTTGTACTCCCATCTGTTTAAGAGTTTTCCACAGTTTGCTGTGACCCAGACAAAGGCTTTAGCACAGTCAGTGTAGCAGAAGTAGATATTTTCTCTGGAACTCCCTTGCTTTCTTCATGATCCAACAAATGTTGGCAATTTGATCCCTGGTCCCTCTGCATTTTCTAAATCCAGCTTGAACACCTGGAATTTCTTAGTTCATATACTGCTGAGGCCTAGTTTGAAGAATTTTGAGCATAACCTTGCTAGCATGTGAAATGAGAACAACTCTATGGTAGTTTGAACATTCTTTGGCATTGCTGTTTTGGGGGGTTGGAATGAAAACTGACCTCTTCCAGTCCTGTGACCACTGCTGAGTTTTCCCAATTCTTGACATATTGAGTGTAGCACTTTGAGTTTTAGGATTTAGGTTTTAGGATTTTAAATAGCTCAGCTGGAATTTCTTCATCTCTACTGTTCATGCCTTGTAAGTCGATTCAGTCATGTCTGACTCTTTCCAACCCCATATACAATAGCCCGCCAGGGTCCTCTGTCCATGGGATTCTCCAGGCAAGAATACTGGAATAGGTTGCCATGCCCTTCTCCAGGGGATCTTCCCAACCCAGGGATCAAACTCGTGTCTCTTATATCTCCTGCAATGACAGGGGGTTTCTTCACCATTAGCACTACCTGGAAAGCCCTTCACCTCTACTAGCTTTGTTCATAGTATTGCTACCTGAGGCCCATTTGACTTCACACTCCAGGATGCCCAATTCTAGGTGAGACTACACCATCGTGGTTATCTGGGTCATTTTGACCTTTTTTGTATACTCTTCTGTGTATTCTTGCCACATCTTCTTAATCTCTTTTGCTTCTGCTAGGTCCTTACTATTTCTGTCCTTTATTGTGCCCATCCTTAAATGAAATGTTCCCTTGATATCTCTGATTTTCTTGAAGAGATCTCTAGTCTTTTTCATTCTATTGTTTAACTCTGTTTTCTTTGCATTTTTTTTAAGGTCTTCTTGTCTCTCCTTGCTATTCTCTGGAACTCTGCATTCAGTTGAATATATCTTTCCCTTTTTCCCTTGCCTTTTGCTTCTATTCTTTTCTCAGCTATTTGTTTAGCCTTCTAAACAACCACTTTGCCTTCTTGCATTTCTTTTTCCTAGGGATGGTTTTGGTCATTACCTCCTATACAGTGTTATGAACCTCCATCCATCATTCTTCAAGCACTGTGTCTACCAGATCTAATCCCTTGAATCTATTTGTCATCTCCACTGTATAATCATACGGGATTTGATTTAAGTCATACCTGAATGACCTAGTGGCTTTCCCTACTTTCTTCAATTTAAGCCTAATTTTGCAATAAGGAGCTCATAATCTGACACAAGGTCAACTCCAGGCCTTGTTTTTGCTGACTGTATAGAGCTTCTCCATCTTGAACAGAATCAATCTGATTTCTGTATTGATCATCTGGTGATGTCCATGTGTGGAGTCATCTCTTGGATTGTTGGAAAAGGGTGTTTGTTATGACCAGCATGTTCTCGTGACAGAATTCTGTTAGTCTTTGTCCTGCTTCATTATGTAATCCAAGGCTAAACTTGCCTGTTATTCTGGGTATATCTCTTGACTTCCTACTTTTGCATTCCAATCCCATATGATGAAAAGGACATCTTTTTTTTTTTTTTTTTTTTTTTTTGCGTTAGTTCTAGAAGGTGTTGTTCAGTTCAGTTCAGTCACTCAGTCGTGTCTGACTCTTTGCGACCGATGAATCACAGCACGCCAGGCCTCCCTGTCCATTACCAACTCCCGGAGTCCACTCAGACTCACGTCCATTGAGTCAGTGATGCCATCCAGCCATCTCATCCTCTGTCGGCCCCTTCTCCTCCTGCCCCCAATCCCTCCCAGCATCAGAGTCTTTTCCAATGAGTCAACTCTTCGCATGAGGTGGTCAAAGTACTGGAGTTTCAGCTTTAGCATCATTCCTTCCAAAGAAATCCCAGGGCTGATCTCCTTCAGAATGGACTTGTTGGGTCTCCTTGCAGTCCAAGGGACTCTCAAGAGTCTTCTCCAACACCACAGTTCAAAAGCATCAGTTCTTCGGCGCTCAGCCTTCTTCACAGTCCAACTGTCACATCCATACATGACCACAGGAAAAACCATAGCCTTGACTAGATGGACCTTTGTTGGCAAAGTAATGTCTCTGCTTTTCAATATGCTATCTAGGTTGGTCATAACTTTCCTTCCAAGGAGTAAGCGTCTTTTAATTTCATGGCTGCAGTCACCATCTGCAGTGATTTTGGAGCCCAGAAAAATAAAGTCTGCCACTTCCACTGTTTCCCCATCTATTTCCCATGAAGTGATGGGACCAGATGCCATGATCTTTGTTTTCTGAACGTTGAGTTTTAAGCCAACTTTTTTACTCTCCTCTTTCACTTTCATCAAGAGGCTTTTTAGTTCCTCTTCACTTTCTGCCATAAGGGTGGTGTCATCTGCATATCTGAGGTTATTGATATTGTTCCCAGCAATCTTGATTCCAGCTAGTGCTTCTTCCAGCCCAGCATTTCTCATGATATACTCTGCATAGAAGTTAAATAAGCAGGGTGACAATATACAGCCTTGACATACTCCTTTTCCTATTTGGAACCAGTCTGTTGTTCCATGTCCAGTTCTAACTGTTGCTTCCTGACCTGCATACAGGTTTCTCAAGAGGCAGGTCAGGTGGTCTGGTATTCCCATATCTTTCAGGATTTTCCATAGCTTATTGTTGTAGATCATTACAAAAACTGGTCAACTTCAGCTTCTTCAGCATCACTGGTTGGCACCTAAACTTGGATTACTGTGATGTTGAACCATTTGCCTTGGAAACAAACAGAGATCATTCTGTCCTTTTTAAGATTGCACCCAAGTACTGCATTTCTCTTTCATTGACTATGAGGGTACTCCATTTCTTCTAAGGAATTCTTAACCACAGTAGTAGATATAATGGTCATCTTAATTAAATTAACCCGTCCCCATCTATTTTAATTCACTGATTCATAAGGTGTCAATGTTCACTCTTGCCATCTCTTACTTGACCATGTCCATTTTACCTTGATTCATGGACCTAACATGCCAGGTTCCTATGCAATATTGTTCTTTATAGCATCGGACTTCACTTTAACCACCAGACACATCCACAACAGAGTGTCATTTCCACTTTGGCCCAGCCACTTCATTCTTTCTGGAGCTATTAATAATTGTTCTCTGTTCTTCCCTAGTAGCCTATCAGACACTTTCCAACTTGAGGGGCTCATCTTTGGTGTCATATCTTTTTGCTTTTTCATATTGTTCATAGGGTTTGCATGGCAAGAATTCTGTAGTAGTTTGCCATTCTCTTCTCTAGAGGACCACATTTTTTCAGAACTCTTCACTATGACCCATCCATTTAGATTACCCTGCATGACATGGCTCATGGATACATTGAGTTATGCAAGCACTTTCACCATGAAAAGACTGCGATCCATGAAGAAGGACCACTGATGAGTAGGAATTTAATAGTGACTTAAACCAATAAGCCAATTTATAGAAAGACCCTGAAGTAACTTTCTAGACATGGTATCATGGACACAACAGGTGTCCTGAAGTAAAGCCATAGATGATTTAGTCCCCATGTTCTGTGACTCTCAAAATAGCCAAAAAAGTTTGAGAAGAGAAAGGCCCCTTATAGACTGGACCCCTTATGACAAAATTGCCTGTGAGAGCTGGCACAACTGAACAAAGAGACTGCTCAGAATATCAGCCTATTTAACTAGCTGCTAAATGAACACTGGTATGTGTACCTTTTGGATGCCAGAAACCAGAGAGATTTTTCTCATTAGGATATAAACCAAACCTTCAAAACATAGAACAAGACAAAGGGAAAACTTAATCAAACCAATGGTTTTCTCCTTAAAACAAATGACACAAAATACAAAGACAAAGAAAATCAGTGACCATCTCTGGGGAAAAATGATCAACAAACCAAAGGTAGTACTTTATGAAACTTTAAACCAAGAGTCACAAACTCCAAGGAGCTAGCCTCACAAGTATTTTCTCCTGTTAATCTAATTTTCGAAAAGAGAAAAACTCTTACCAGTCTCTTTTCCAACAGACCGTGCAGCCAGAGATTTGTGAGACTAGCCCACATGGTAACAAATAATACCTTGTGCTGGCTTTTGTCAGGTGCCCCAGGGTCTCTTAACTGCAGCAGCTTTATGGGGAGTAGTGTTCAGCCAATAAAGTTGAATCCTATCTGTTGGGGAGTAATAAATTTTCCTTTACCCTTATAGGCTCTTCTGGCTATTCTAAAAATTAAATTGACACGAGACAGATTAACAGGAGAAAATCAAACAAAAGTTTAATAACATATATACATGGCAGAGACCCAAGAAAACATAGTAACTAGCCAAAGTGGCCCAAATTCTCACATTAAATACCATCTTCAGCAAAAGACAAAAAGGGATGTTGTGGGTAAAGGTTTGGAACTTCAAAAGGGAGGAAGGCAATTCACATAGAGATACAAAAGCAAATGTTTGGGAACCAAATGTTTGCAGGGCCAGGCAGAGACAATGGGATACAAAATAGACCCTGATCTCTAAGAGTTTCCCCCATGATACCTACCTAGCCAATATTCTTTGCAGATATCCCTGGTGGTAACTCTATTCCTGTAACAGAGGAATACTATCTCAATTCTTAAGGCAGTTAGCAAGAAGATCAAAGTTTCTTCTTGCATCTTTTGTGCCATGATTATTTTCATCTTGAAATAATCCACAAGCCAGATATATTTTGCCATGGCAAATTTTGTTTCCATGCAGTTCCCTAAAATTGTGTATCAGTCTGAGTTTTGCATGTTTGTGTATTTTTCCTGAGAAAGTATACATGCTTTCATTGACTTCTAAAAGAAGTCTATGACCAAAGGAGGGCAAAATATTCTAGTATGCCACCTAAAACTGACAAAAATCCAGAAATCAGGCTGAATAAAATATGTGTAAAGATTACATTTAAAAACCTCAATATTAAAATATAAAATTTTTTGTTGTTTATCACAATCTCTAGCTAGTGTGCTACCTAAACTAGTAGCAGATATCCTCACACACAAAAAAATAGTGTTCTTGCTAAGAATCACATTCTTGGGGCCTAGTTCTCAAATAGGAATTAGTCATGCAAATCCAAAAGAACACAATTTAGAGACAATTCTTGGAATCTAGCCCAGTGTTAACTCTATTTGTTCAGTTCTTTTTCATTCAATTGAAATATGAAATACAAACATTTCTATCAGTTCAATTCAGTTGCTTAGCCGTGTCCAACTCTTTGCAGCATGAACCACATGAATCCATGAACCACAGCATGCCAGGCCTCCCTGTCCATCACTCTAACTCCCGGAGTTTACCCAAACTCACGTCCATAGAGTTGGTGATGCCATCCAGCCATCTCATGCTCTGTCATCCCCTTCCTGCCCCCAATCCCTCCCAACATCAGTGTCTTATCCAATGAGTCAACTCTTCGTATGAGGTGGCCAAAGTATTGGAGTTTAAGTTTCAACATCAGTCCTTCCAATGAACACCCAGGACTGATCTCCTTTAGGATGGACTGGTTGGACCTCCTTGCAGTCCAAGGGATTCTCAAGGGTCTTCTCCAACACCACAGTTTAAAAGCATCAATTCTTTGGTGCTCAGCTTTCTTCACAGTCCAACTTTCACATCCATACATGACCACTGGAAAAAACCATAGCCTTGACTAGACGGACCTTTGTTGGCAAAGTAATGTCTCTGCTTTTGAATATGCTGTCTAGGTTGGTCATAACTTTCCTTCCAAGGAGTAAGCATCTTTTAATTTCATGGCTGCAATCACCATCTGCAGTGATTTTGGAGCCCAAAAAAATAAAGTCAGACACTGTTTCCCCATCTATTTCCCATGAAGTGATGGGACCAGATGCCATGATCTTCGTTTTCTGAATGTTGAGCTTTAAGCCAACTTTTTCACTGTTCTCTTTCACTTTCATCAAGGGGCTTTTTAGTTCCTCTTCACTTTCTGCCATAAGGGTGGTGTCATCTGCATATCTGAGGTCAGTGATATTTCTTCTGGGAATCTTGATTCCAGCTCGTGCTTCTTCCAGCCCAGCGTTTCTCATGATGTACATTTCTCTATATATAACTTAATTATATATATGTCATCCAGACTCCAAAATAAAAAGAAATCCCTCATTATAAAAGTGGTTTTCAAATGCTCATTATAAATCCTGCTGGGTCTGAATTGTCTTTTCACGTTAAATAATTTTCCCTCTGAATTTTGGTATTAAATTATTGATCAATAGTGCCATTTTATATAAGCCTTAACTGTCATCACATAGGCAAACTGGAGTGAAAACTTAATATTTTTTCTAAAAATGTCTGCATATACATATAGAGCAACTTGGCCCAAATTCTTCCTTTGGAAATGAGCACACAAACCCAATGAAGCAAAAAAAGGCTTGTGCTTATTTACTGGAAGGAATAATTTGAGGGAAAAATAGTGAGAGCACAGCTACAAGTTAAACTGAAAACAGTGGAACATTGATAAATGCTGAGAATTAGCTAGTCTTCCAGGCCTACATAGCAGATAAAGGGTAGAACTGTGAAAACAAATATCTTTCCATAAATCAGATATATTTAGTTGTTTGATAGCCTATTGATTTTTATTCACTTTCTATATTTCTTTGAGTAATAAAATAGTTCTTTTTCTCAATTAGTTATTAACTGCCTGTATACAAAGTTCTGGAATTTGTTGTAAATTCTCAGTTTTCCTGCTAATTTCCTCTAGCTACCTTTATGTAAGGGTGGGGAGTGAACAGGAGGACATGATTAAACCACAAAAGTCAAATCCTCTGTGACATTTGCTCCTGTCTACCTATTTCATCTTCCATATGGGATGAACTTTCATGTGCATAACACTTGTTAAAATACTGAGAATGCAGCCATTTAAATATCAGAATGACTAATCTATACTGAGTTGGTTATTATTTATATTTTATGAAATTAGTATTTTCCTATTGAGTGGCCCTGGAAAAACTTCTGCATATATTTACCTGCTGCACAACAAAATTTAAATCAGATGAGTTTTTCAATCTGCAATTTTAGCATGATTTCAAAAAGAAGGATAGAAAAAGTATGTTGTATGATGGAAGTTTTTTTTTTTAATTGCCTTTTTTAAAACCCCTGAAAAAAAGTTTTTTCTTAGAGTTTAATACTCATTTGGAAAAGAACATAACTTCCAACCATATAATCTTTTTTAAAAACAAAGCTATATATATATATATATATAATGGCCCACTTAGCAGGACTCAAGTTTAGTCACAATCACCTTCATTTAATCTGTCCTAAGGGAAAAAATTCACCTTGTCTATGTAATTTTTGTGAAACAGCAAGGCTTCTCTCTAAGCCACTGAGAGTTCCATTAACCTCCTGAAGATCCTTTCTGTTGGGTAGACTCACACCTCTCTGACAGACCTGCTCCCCTCAAATAAGGTAGAACCTTTGTAGAAGCCAAATGTATCACATGTTCTCCATCCAGCCTTGACTAGAGACACAAAACCAAGTGAGCCAAAGCAAACCATACTATCAAACAATGAATGCTTTTCTGAGATCCTTAAGAAAAATTTCTAAGTTCTAACTTCCTTAATCTTTCTTGATCCAAAATAGAATATATATTTTAATTTGCATGAAACAATTCTAATATGCATATTATAAAATAATTAAGAGAGTAGTTTTGTTTGTTCTTTACTAAAGTGTCACTTTTTATTGAAGAAAATTTTGAATGAGTGGGAAAGCACAAAGAACAAGATGCAAGCCAAATCAATCATAATCCTACTACCTACAGATAGCGACTTTCATTAACATGTATACATACAAATAAATAGCATTTAAATAAATATTTAAAATATATATAAAATATATATGGCACTTATATATATATACACATACATATAAACATTATATATCTTTTCTAAAATTAAGATCACAATGAATATAAAATTTGTTTCTTTTATTCACTCAACATTAAGCATTTCCTTTGTCATTAAAATCCTGTAATGATTGTTAAACATTCAGTCATATGGATTATCGGTGCTTATCATTGCTATCCTTTAGGGAGCTTTCTAAAAACATATACACGCTGCCACCATGTCAGAAGATTCTGATACAGCAAGTTAGTCCTGAGCATCTGTATTTGTAATAAATGGTTCTAACATTTAAATCAAGATTGAAAACCACTGCTGTACACTAAATCTGCTTAATTCTCCCTTTCTGTTGGGCATGTAAGTTGCTTTCAATGTTTTGTTATATAAACATGCTATAACATTTATCATATTACTTTGTCAACATCATTGATTTATTTCTTAGGATTGATTCCTCAAAGGGGAATTGTTATTAATAATTTGCAAGGGTAAGAACTGGATTTTTTTGTTTTATAAAACCATATTATTTTCTTTCTATTCTATTTTCAGTGTATTCTAATTTCAGGACAATATTAAATCCTTGGCTATATTAAATATTATCCTTACTTTTAGCTTTTCTAATATGAAGAGCAAAAAAATTGCATTTCTTTGATTCACATTAGTTTAATTCTAAGCAAGAGTAAATCATTTTTATATGATTTGTACTACTTCCTGCATAAACTATCTACCAATGTCTTTTGCAGATTTTAAAGGATTTTCTAAGGTATTTTACACAATTTCTTGTTGAGTCACATAATACTAAAATTTACTAGGACTATGAAAATACTTTGTAGCATCATTCAGGTAAATATTCTGAATATTGTAACACCTGATATTTAAATTTTATAGAGAATTAAGTATGAAGAGAATACTCAAGTTAAAAGAGCACAGGCCTAAAACTAAGGAGACTTTTTCATGTGCATATAATTAATGAATCCCTCTTTATAAGGATAATAATGCATTAGCAAAATTACATAGTTTAGACAAAAAAAATCCATTAAGCCCATATATTATTGATATCATAGACAATAATGAAGTATTCATCCTACTAAGTAAAATGTAATTGAATTTGCTTTAACTAGACTAAATATAATATTGCTGACTTTATTTTAGAAATTATATATACCCTAAATTTCTTGTGTACAAACAATAACTGTATCTAAAGCTTGTATATCGGTCCTTTATGATAATATTCTCAAATCCAGGAAATCATGAGTACTTTATTAAACAAATTCTTCAAGTTTTCTCTATATGAATGTTAATATCTCACTAACAGAAAAAAATAAACTATAAGAATTATGGTCTAGAAGTAAATACAATGAGTAAGGCATAAAGTAAAAATAAAAGAATATCTAAATCTATAGATTAATAATAAATTACTTATGGGAGGATAGAGAGGAAAATATAAATATCTTAGCCTGAATTAAACATGCTTTCAACAAGAAAATCTTAATTTGCATTAGATTAATTTATGCAAAATTAATAAATGGAAAAGTTTAAGTCTGTTAGTTCCCATTGTACAGCTTTTGTTTAGTTAACAAAAATGGGTCCCAGAGCCTTGGGCAATGAGAGATAGATTTCATAATCTCAAACTTAATTGAACAACAGTTCAGGAATAAAAACCCTTGAAATTTTTCCAGAGTTCCTGGAATTTGTCTGAGTGAGCATTTTTGTTTCAACCCTGAATTGTGTTCCCCATCATCTCACCACTATGAAAAAGCTATTTGGAGAGGGGTTTTTCTTACCTAGGATTCTGCTAAGTCATAAAAGGACTAGGCAAATAAGTATGGTACATAGGTCCTGTTGTAGTCTTATAAATGGTCATGGTCAACATACCTGGGCTCTCAAATGTAGTTTATATCGCTAGAAAAACAATGTGATCACTTGTTTCTTCCTCTCCTTCCATTTTTAAATGAAAGCAATTTATTTCATTTGTTTATTCTGTAAAAGCTGCATTTAATAGAATGAAGGGAATAATTAATGTAAAAAATAACCCTCGATATTTTTCTTTTTTCTTATCTGTTTGGCAAATCACTATTACAACTTCTCTAATGCTTAATCAAGACAAGAATATTCTCATCATCAGTTTTAGTTTGTTGACCTAGATTTCAAAATCTATGTCTGAAATGTATGAAGGGAATTTCAAAGCAGTAGTAAAATGTGCTGCAGCAAGGATCTGCTTTCTATGTACTTTATTTTCCTGACTCTTTCTGAGTTCCTTAGGCTTGCTTGTAATTATGTCTTCAGTGTTCCTTTCCCTTTTTACCCGGATAAAAAATGGTTTTTAATCTAATCTAGAAAACTGAGTAAAGTAACTTTAGGTGTGTGCATGCTCAGTTGTGTCCAACTCTTTGTGACCCCAGGGACTATAGACCATCATAAGTAACTTTATGTATATTTTAAAAGTCAGTTGATGATTCTTATTAATAATATGTAAACATGATGCATTCCATAAAGTAGAGCAGATATGCAAATTGTCCTTACAGATGTGGTGTGTGCTGTATTATAAATAGCAGTCTAAGGAAACTGTTAGACCTAAACTGATTATACAAAGAAATTACATCTTTAGTAAGACAATTACAGAAAATAGCAAGCCTTTTTAAAAGGCAAAGAAATCTTGAAATCCTAAAGTGAAAGTGAAAGTGAAGTCATGTCCAGCTCTTTGCGACTCCATGGACTGTAGCTTACCAGGCTCCTCCGTCCCTGGGATTCTCCAGGCAAGAGTACTAGAGTGGGTTGCCATTTCCTTCTCCAGGGGATCTTCCTGAACCAGGGATCAAACCCAGGTCTCCTGCATTGTAGGCAGACGCTTTACCATCTGAGCCATCAGAGAAGTCCTCAAAATCCTAAAGATCGTCCCTAAATATTAATTACAAAGTGCCTTCATTTATGGAAAGTACATTTTACACGTGATAGTATTAAGTGAATTCTATTGAGGAACCACAAGAAAATGTGGATTAATTGTAAACTGGGCAGTGACTTAACCTACTGGTCAAGAGTGTTATATTGACTAATATAGATACACATACATGCACATATATGGATAGCAGTGTGAAACTGAGCTGTTTTTACATGGCCTATTAGATGTTATTAGAAAGACAATGTCTTAGAATAACTTCGTAGAAAGCTTTATTCCAAACAATTTTCTCAACATAAATCTTTTTTTCCTTATCCATTTTTTAATTTTGCTTTATTGTTTTCTATTGTGCTGTGAAACTGTTTTTGGATATGGCTAATAACCCTGTTAAATAACCCTCTCATGAAATGATTATAGTTATCAAAGGAGTGGTCTAAACCAACATATAAAATAATTGGGATAGCACTTTACTGAAAAAGAATCTAATAGAAATGTTTAAGACTAAAATAAAATGGATTATAAAAACAATTTTCTCCAAAATTGAAAACTTTTGTTAGTTTCAATTCACTGAAAGACAAATTTAGTTTCTGTGGAAAATAAAATTAAACAATTCTTTTCTCCTAACAGCATTTTTTTAAAAATAGATGTCTCTAGCCACACTGAGTTTTCATTTATTCCTACATTTCAGCCTGGTCCTTTTGCTGATTAAACTGATAACTTTTCACCCCAGGAAGTATATTACTTATTTTACACCACTAGCGTGGGACTTACTTCAGAGTGTGGGAACAGCTAACTATTTCATTAGCATTTAGTAAATGGCAATCTAACTCTTAGAAAGTGTCCCTCCTCTCAAAGTATGTGGTTTATTCATGGGAAATATTTAGTCTCCAAGTGGATCAGACCATTACAACACTGGAAAAGAGACATAATTTACCTGAAATATTACAAACACATTTTAAGAGAATAAATATTTTAATAGGCTGATTTGTGGTGAAACAAACAATGCATTTTATTAATCAACTAAATGATATTTCACTTGCAAATCAATGTTCAAATGCTATCCATTAACATGAGGTTGTTTTTATTTTATTATTAATTATTAAGTATAATAATAAATTAAGTATTAAATATAATTAATTTGTCATTAATCAATCACCAAACTGGGCAATTATCAAACAGAATGGCACAAACTGAACCCAAAGTATCTCAGTATATAAGCCACTCACTAGATTTAACAGTCATTTCATTAAATGCTGGGAAAACTTGTTTAAAGAGTTGATGGTTCAATTAAAACCCGTACCTTGAAAGCAAGAAAGAAACCAAGTACATGGGAAGCAAAACCCATGACACATTTTTTTAATCCTCTTAGAAAATAATTAGAATATGCCACCATTATCCCCTATAGAGATACACATGGAAGAAATCTAATCTAGTGTTTGTTTGCCCATATCACATGCAGCATATTTTCCTGGGGTTTAATTATATAATTTAAACAATCAAGTTGGATGTATGATCCTGTTTTCTAAGTAGCAGCTAGTGACTTTAAAAATCAACACAGAATTCAAATATAAATTCCCTGAGAGCTGCTACTACCTTTCTTTTAACCATCCTATGACTTCCAGACCAGAAAACTGAACCAATACAAATAATAAAAGGAATAATAATTAAGCCATACTCTTTGTTAGGAAGTCACTACACAAAAATTAGTTGCAGATTTGTTGATTTGTTTGTGCAATTATATTTTTCCTTCTGGGAATGTATTTTCATTTTTTTCCTATTGGTCATTGACATTCTAGAAGCAAGGGAATTCAAGACAAAATTCTTTCTCAATTACTAGTAAATTCAAGTTTATTACTGTTTTGCAAAAAAGAAAATTCATGTAATTTCTTGATGTTGATGTCAGTTACTTGATAATAAATGAACTGTGAAAGTGAATAGCACCAAATGCCATAGGTTTAATATACTTTGAAGGAAATTACAATTGCCTGGTAGAAGGGGCTGCAGGATAACAAAATGAGAGGTTTATTTAGCATCTGGGAGAAGCTTATAAAAGAGCTTAAACCCTCATTCCTTCTAACATCTTAACAGCTGTGCAGTTTCTTACAAGATATGTTTTATCGTTTCAAGAAATGCTGTTAACCTCGCAGTTTTAAAACTGAATGAACAAGGCCTCTTGGACAAATTGAAAAACAAATGGTGGTACGACAAAGGAGAATGTGGCAGCGGGGGAGGTGACTCCAAGGTTAGCCTCAATGTCACCAAGAGCGGGTAACAGTGTGTGAAGTAATAGGTGCATCTGCTAGGAGACGCAATTCAGACCTTTGAATACCATGGGAATCGCCAAATTCCTTCACAAACTTAAGTATGCAATTACTGTCAAAGCAAAAATATTTGCAAACAATATCAATTTGGGGACACGCTAACAAACCTAACTAAAACTGTCACTTAAATCTCCGGTTTGGAAGAAGTTACAGATCAGACATAGTCCTAGGAACCTTGGTGTTAGAAAGCAGGCTTTTGAAAGTGATGAGGAGAGAGAACAGAAAGGGTCAGTCTGTCTTGTTTTCTTCACCAGAGCTGCCACAAAATATTTTTGAATAATAGCAATAGTCTAGCCTCACCTAGACCAGGTAACTTCCAGAAAGACATTTCTCCATGTAAAACTGTCAGGCTTCCATTAAATAGCAAATTACATAACAAATCAAAAGAAATTGTGAACTATATGCTTCTGCCTTCCATAAATGAATCAAACTAAAGAAAGATCGGATTATAAAAACAAGACCAACTCAGCTTTATCTTTACTGCATCCATGTCATATTTCCAGCTTAATAAAATAATGTTTTATTTTTATTTCTAAGCAGTGTCTTTTAAAAAAAGGTATACATTTAGCAGAAATTATTAACCAGTGTTTCAGAACTCTTCTTCACTGTAGATAGACTTTAAAGCAATCTAGAGATGGGAATATTCTGACTGAATTTCTTTCCTTATATATCTTCAATTGGTATGTAAGAACACTGAAAATTTTAAAATATACATTCTTGCCTTTCTTTTAAATTCTAGAGTACTGCCCAAAACAAGAAACCCTGCTCTTCTTCAGGTTCTTCAGTGGTCTACAAATTCTCTCACTTGGCTGGCCACCAAGCCCAAAGAATGATGCTCTATTTAAAAGGAGTATCTGTCTATTTTACATATGGTAATGTAAAACCATCACAAAATTTTAAAGTAATTATCCTCCAATTAAAATAATTATTTTTTTAGAAAAGGAGTATCTGTCAAGGAAACTGCTAACCTCACGCTCTTTCAATGCTGATAACTTCCCCCCTGATCTGAAAAGTCTATCAAATTCATCTCCCTTGTGCATCCTGCCAGCCCTGTTGCAGGAAGAGAAAGAATAAACTTTGCCAGATGATTATTTTGGCAATAGAAGGAGGCAGGAAAGAAGACAAAAAAACAAAATGGTGTGGACACAATTCTCATCATTCATCAACTATCCCAAAGGAGAATATGAGCCCGCTAGAGAGTCATCTGGGTTCTTCTGAGATGATTCCCCTTTAAGGCACTTCCATTCAAGACACCAACTGTTTGTTTTCTTTAGGAGTGTTAACTCTTGTATTTTGGTGCCCCAGCTTGCCTAGAACATTCCGGTCATTCTCATAAAATATAAATACATATATATACACACATAAACAGAAAATTACTCATTTACAATAATAACCTACTCCTCTATGCAAATTAGAAATGTAAGAAAATATACTCTAATAGAACCAGAGAAAACAAAATTGAAGATATTCTATTCAGTTAGAAAAAGAAATTGTTTGCAAATTTATATTTTTTGTCACAAATATAAACAAAGTATAACATTGCTTAACAGATAAAGTTTTCCATAAAAGTAAATAATGAATTCCTGTTTTAGTGTACATTAAAAACTCGTTCCACAGAAAAATAAGCAAACAGAAGCAGAAATGTACACATAATGGAAAAAATCTATGTAACAAAAGTCATTTTAATTTATTTAAATAAGGGATTGGACAGCTCAATTGAATTTAATCTATTTGCATCCGAAACATTGTTTGGTACATAATGGACACCAAGTAAATATTTGTCATCTAAAGAAATAAATATGAAGTTAACCTTATAGTTTTCAAAAATCAAACTGCTTGCCCCTGTTACTTTCACCAAACATAAACTCTAAGATAATATTCTAAAATTTTATTTAGATATAAATTTAAGATATGAAAATATTATTTCATATCCTAATAAGTCATTTTCTGAAATGCTATAAAAATTAACATAAAATGCATGTTATTATGTTCTATTTTCCCTCAAGAATTTTGATTTCATACTACAAAAAAAATTTTAGTAGGTTGTATACTGATATAATATTTGTCACCAATAGAATGGGTAATAATAATACTACCCTCAGGAGATGGTGAGGGACAGAGAGGCCTGGCATGCTGCAGTCCATGGGGTCACAAAGACTCGAACACAACTGGGTAACTGAACAACAATAATTCTGCATCTATTTTAAAAGATGATATTTTAATTGGCCTGACCTAACTTAGAATCAAAGTAGACTACCAGGAGGCAGTTGCTGCTTTTCAATTTTTGTTCTGTACCTTCTTTGGGTGACTGATTTTCTTTTTGAACTTACCTCTCCCCTTCCATTTGGCCTGATCTTTATTGAAAAAGGTAAAAGGAGGAAAAATACTGAATTGGAAGATGATGCTGGCTTGTGGGCTTTGATAAGTATAAAGCCAAAGCAGAAGAGAAAATTAAGTGCTGCCAGTTTATCTACAATGCACATTGTGTACAGTGCACATTCAGAGATCTCAAGTATACAATTTATCTGATGTGATCTGATTTTGAGATATACAGTCTTAGTAGGAAAAACTTAACTTTCCTAACAGTGACTCGTCTGGTGAAGGGGGAAAAGCATGGGAAGCTGTACCACACATGAATAGGTTCCAAGGAGGAGCCAGTTGATCCACCTGTTATTTACAGGACTGTAACAAGGAAAGATATCTCCAGACTTTCACACAGTGGCATAATAGTAAAATTGTGTTTTACCTGGGCCATGCACCAGTATCTGTGGGTAAAAAAAAATTATGTACTATTCTTTCCATCAAGGAGCTTATGATTTAATATAATCGACAACTAAATTATTTAGAGTCACAGTGACGGCTTCCATTTTCAGCCCATGGCTACAAAATAATCAGCTCAACTGATAGCCGTTCCCAGAACATGACCAAAGTATCCCTCAACCAGGTTCCACAAAAGAAATAAGGAAAAAAGTCTGATATGTAAAATGAAATAAAGTGGAAAGGCATGATTTGGGAGAGGATGAATTTGTTTGAAAAATTACTCATTTGAATATTATAGTGCTGCGGCCATTTTTATGATCATAAGAAAACCATACTCATTTTTGTGAATAACAGAAATTCCCTAATTGACAATGAACCAAATTATAAGTTTCATTGCAGTGTCTAAAAGTCATATCCCCTTTGATTAATCTGATATGATTTAGTCTGAGCACAAACCATACACAGAATTTTATCCCTATTTCTGTGTCAATTGTTTAAACCAGGTTCTAATAGGAAATTTTGGCAATGTTTATAAACATTGATGACCCATAATGCTAATACTACCTACAAAATTATTGATTTTTTGCTTGTTTTATACTTTATTCTCCTCATATATATAACATACATATATAAAAAATAGGCATACTCATAGATATAGATATTTATATTAAAGCCATTTTGTAAATGTGATTACCAAATAATGAGTTATTTAGGAGTTTAGTAAATCCCATAATATGCAGTTTTTAATTTGACACTTTAAAGAATACAGCCTGACTTTAAAATATGTTATACTTGCAAATGGCCTTATCCACAGCCATGGAAACAAATGCAATAAAAAAGGAATTATTATAGAAAACATGCATTCATAAGCAGGAAAAAATGTATTAAACAAAGATCAGTCAGGAAAGCTAACCCTTAGAGAAGGATTTTCCTAGTAATGAATTCCTTGCTCAGTGTCTGACATTTCACCACTTGACCATTAAGTTTGGTTATTGATAAATATCTTATACTCAAAATTCTAATCCAATTTTATCCTCTAAAACCAGACTACTGGAGTGAATAGCAGAAAGGACAAAGAGGCAAGGGAAAAATGAAGCAGGTAGGAGAAATAATACCTTAGGAAGGGAGAGAGGTAAGTCAAAGGTAGTCTTCATTTAATCCATAGTTTTGCGTTTAGCTGTCCCTTCTATAAGAAACTTTAAGGAAACTGCTTTCAGTTTCCTTCTCTTTTCAGCATTAAATCTTCCTCTTCCCACCACAACCCTTTCAAGATGTACAATGTGAAGATAATGGTCACTTTGCAAAAAAAAAAAAAAAAAGAAGTACAATGTGGGCTAATATAATGTACTCTATGCTTGCGTGCTCAGTCGCTTAAGTCATGTCTGACTCCTTGTGCCCCCAAGGACTGTAGCCTGCCAGGCTCCTTTGTCCATGGGATTTTCCAGGCAAGAACACTGGAATGGGTTGCCATTTCCTATTCCAATAATGTACTCTGTACATGTGTTAAAAAGGCTTTAGTGGGCTAGCTTGATGACCAAAAAACCCTTAGTGTCAGTTTTAAAAAGTGCTTGTCCTGGATTCAAAATAATTCAAATGTAATAATTTTACAGAGCACCTAACCTGAGTCAGATACCCTTGCAAATATTTTATGAAGATGAGTGATATATGTCTTCTATTCTCGAAGTTCACAGTTCACCAACCAACACGCAGGTGTGGTTTTATAACAATCACTTAATAAATGGAAGCAGTAGATGTATGTGGAGGTAGGGAGGTTATAGATAGTAAAATCTAAATTAACTGGGGCTAACCAAGGACTCCAGTTATCCATAATCCTCACCTCACCCCACCCCCAAACTCAGTTTTTAGTACAAAGTTTTAAATCATGCTAACGTTAGATTTTAATCCAAAAAATGATATAATATTCTAGAAATGTGGCGATTGTATATTTTTAAATTGGAAAATAAACCCTGTAAGATATTATAATATTGATACAAAAATTAAATTGAATTCAAAAACCATATAACTGAAAAGAAAAACATACTTTAGAAACTTTTTTCAGAACCAACAATACCTTAAAAAAGTGAATTTTAGTTTAACTGTTAATCAGAAAACTCAATAAACCATAAATTCCTATTTCTTGAGTCTTCTGTTGTTAAAATTTTTAATTACGCAGGCTATGAAAGTAGACCATTACAAACCCTGATTCAGCTCCTTCCTAGATGTGCCTAGATAAGTTAACCTTTCTGTGTTTTGATTTCCTTATTTGTAAAATATGGGTGATAATAGCAACTAAACATGTAAAATACTTTTAATAGTCCCTTGGTACATAGTAAGTGCTCAGTAAGTGTTAGGAATCATCATCAGCATCATTATTAGTGCATTACCTAGTTCTGTAGATAGGTTTGTGGAATTAATTCCCTTGTAACCAAATAGATACATACTGTGTTTCTCCAAATGGATTCAACATTTCCTAGAAGTGAGGCATTAGGTGATACAGCCAGACAAAATGATTGTGGCAGCCTTAAAAATGTCAAGAGGAATGCAAGCAGTCTCTCTTTGAATGTTTGTAAAAAGCAAAAAGAAATGAAAACCAAACAACCACAAAAAACAGAATAATAATATCTGTTGTTATAATAACAACAGAAGGTCCTACATGTTACTGCTTGCCATCCATCTCCTTAGCCTTTATTCTACACACAGAGGTTAACATGGGAATGAAAAAAGCATTCTTAGATTCCTCAGAACACTGATACTGACTGACCAGTGAACATTTCCTCTCTGAGACTCCTTGTATAATATTTAGTATTGAAGGACTCAAAGACAATAGAAAAAAGAAAAGGAATTTTATCGTATGAAGAGTCTGTCTATTTATGAAATTTTGGTTATTCCTAATATATCATATATTTGTTGGTAAGAATTTATAGAGTATAAAATAGTCACTGCACTTCAGAATATATTCATATGGTAGATTTAAGATAGATGAAAATTATTTCTGGTGATATTTAAATTAAATACTGCAATTCAGAAGGAAAGTATCAGCATTGGCTTACACTTTAAAATAATGATTTACATATTTGTCTTATAAGGACTTTCCTCTGTATAAGGTGGCTCTGTGTCAGTAACACTTGAATCAGAATCACCCTCATCTTTAAATTAGGTCTTGGATGAGAGTGGCAGAGGAGTCAATTTAATGATGGATACTTACAGTATCCATACTTTTAAAGCATAAAGCAAAATTCCACTAGCTGAATAATGATGCCTGCAAGAAACCAGTCCTATCTAGCTTCTATTTTTTTAAGTCTGTCAACCTATAGCCACTTTTGAAGAGAGATTCTAGATTTTGAATGACTCTACATTTATGGTGGGAAAATTGAAAATGCTGAAGAAACTCAATCCAGGCTAATAGTTTTGGATTCACAGTAATTGCATACATTTTATTTAAAAATCCTCCCTAGCAGTATGTGCCTGTTACCTAAAGCGATGGAGCAGGCCCCAGTTTTATGTCTGATTCGAAACCTGGGCCTACAGTACAAGACATAACACCTACTGTGGCCTCTGCTCTGTCACTTTGCCATGCGATTCTAATGTAGTTTTACTTGAATAACATAAAATAACATATATAATGTTATTTATGTTATTTTCCACGTGAAGAACTCCTGTAAACCTTGCCGTTTTGAAACTCAGTGAGGCAGGCGTCTTAGACAAGCTGAAAAACAAATGGTGGTACGATAAAGGTGAATGTGGACCCAAGGACTCCGGAAGCAAGGTCAGTCACTGCAGTTCGGGGCCTCCTCTTGTGTTCACAAATCAGTAAATGGGAGCAATTGTCAAGAGTATATGGAAACAGTAAAAACTAAATGTTTCTCTATACCTATCTAAACTAGAAACTAATGCAATGATTTAAGCCACAGGGATTATCTTTTCAGAAAATTGCAAACTGCTCCCCAATATTAAGGCTTTTAAATAAACTTAAATTAACTGTAAAAATATATAAAAAAATAAAATTCCTATATTATTCTCAAATATACGTACCACTAATAACAGTAGTGCTTTCAGGTTTGATTTTTGTTTATTTGTTTTGGAGGCAAAGAACATCAAATCTATTATTTCAAGAACTGATGTATTCTCAAAACAGGAAATGGGAAATTGGTCAGTAGTCTTCTACAGAAAGAAAATTTTAAATATTAAATGTTTCTTATTCAGAAGTTCAGTCTTTTGTCTGTTTTGCCAATCATTCCACTTTAGTTTGAAGATGATCTGTTATATTTTCGTTCTGACAGATAAACAGAGTAAAATTTTCCAATTCTGTTCTATCAAAGTTATTTTAATAAATCAATGTTTATGAATAATACCCTCAACTTCTAAGATCTCATTCATGCAGAGATCTTATATCAATTATTTTTAGAACAATACAGGAACTTATAAGTCTGATTCTGTTGAGTACAAATGAAAATAGTGTTACAGTTATGTTTTCATTTAAAGAACAAACTGTGGCAGTTTATCATTGAATCTAAATACCTGCATAAATTAATAGGACATAATGCTTGAAAGCCATGGTTGAGGATTTTTGAAATATTTTTTCTATATCTTCTTTTAGAAAGAAAAAATCTATTAGCTATCCTACGACATTAAATAAGTGAATTACATATATAGGAAAACTTCAGTTAATTTAAGAAAGAGATAAAGTAATATTAACTGATCCCTTTTCAAGCATCTCCCTGTGTTTTAATCACTTTTGTCTGCCTTTGAACCAGAGTGGAATGAGACTAGCTTGGCCGAATAATGAAAAAGCTATTTCAAACCTTTATGTAAAGTCAGAAAAGCACAAGTACTTAATTTTTAAAATGAAGTTATCCTAAATTTTTGCTCTAATCAGTTGATATCATAGCTTAGTAGATATAATGTACATAATACTTAAGTTAAACATTCTCTAATAAAATTAATTAAGTTTGCACAAGACACACAACTGAGAAGATGATGGCCTCAGGGCATTCTTCAGGTAGTTAACCTAAAATACCTACTCAAATAATTTTATATAATATATATTTACAATTTATGAAAAATATGAATTAGTGTTATAATTTTAATATCTTCCAATAATATGCTTGACTATTTCTGAATTTATTATAAAATAATATGTATATGAAAGCTCTGGAGAATATATGTTTAAAATATTAACTGATTAAGCATTTTAAAGTGAAATAGAATCATATTTTAAAATCAATAAAAATAGTTTTAACTCTGTCCACAAATGACTTATTTTTCAATTGATCATGGAAAAATTTGTATATTTTTTAAAGATACCAATGTGCTGCATAAATAGTATATAATATGTTAAAGTGCCATATTCCAGCAGATTTCCCAAACAAATGTGACTAAAAGAACAAATAACGTGTACCTACACTGTTTGCATATATTCAGTGAATTCATGATAAATAAGATGTGAAACTATTCGCTTAAAGTCCCTTACTTCTTTAAGTAGGAAGCATGAAGTTACCTTTATTCAAAAAAAAAAAATCAAACATTAAAAATGTTTTAATGGAAGGAAAGGGAAAACAGTTTCCCTTCTCATGTAATTGGGTTTTAAGCATGTCATTTTCAAACTTAACAATAATAAGCCCACTTCTGCTACCCTATGCTTATATATAGTTAAGTATAGTGCTCTTCTTTATACAGTTAACAGTGATAAAATGTTACAGATTTTATTGAATGTAATTATACACAATTTATTGTTTATCATCATAATTTCATTTCTCTCAAGAACTATAAGCTTTATGTTTAAATTCATAGTGTTACACTAGTGACTTATACATGTTAAATAATTTCAGGTTAAATTACATTGACTTTAATTAGCTGTTTGGATTTCCTGTGTTCTTTCACCTTCTGGATGTGACTTTCCACAGTTAACTGAGATGTCTTTATCCCCCCAGGACAAGACGAGTGCCTTGAGCCTGAGCAACGTAGCAGGCGTCTTCTACATTCTGGTTGGCGGCTTGGGCTTGGCAATGCTGGTGGCTTTGATAGAGTTCTGTTACAAGTCCAGGGCAGAAGCGAAGAGAATGAAGGTGGCAAAGAGTGCACAGACTTTTAACCCAACTTCCTCGCAGAATACCCAGAATTTAGCAACCTATAGAGAAGGTTACAACGTATATGGAACCGAAAGTATTAAAATTTAGGGGTAGGACGTAGGGCCACTACAGTGAGTGGGTGATGCATTCTGTAAATGGAGTGTTGTGACCTGTCTGTCCAGTGATGGTACTGCTTGCTTCTAATTTAGAGCTTTATATTTTTGAAAACTTCAGTGCACAGTGGTTCAGTTTTATTTGGCTGCAGATGTACTGTTCAAAACTTTATGTTACCAATAGATATCTGCATTGAAAGGGTTTGAAAGACAAAAGTAAACCTCCAGAATTGCTCTCTAAAATGATTTAAATAATTTCGATATTTGGCAAAACCAATACAATATTGTAAAGTTTAAAAATAAAATAAAATTTAAAAAATAAAAATAAAGTAAAAAAAATAAATAAAATAAAATTATTTAAATAGTATATTCTATCTGAAAATTGGGAGAAATTTGAAATTAGATCTGAATTTTCTTGTACACAGAACAGGCTTGTCTTCTCTGGAACAATCTAATCCTAACAAAATAAGCATAAAATTTTTTCAAATTATCAAAGCCTAGACAGTTGCCTCTTTTGATAAGGGTGTGTTGTTTTCTGAGAAAATACATGTAAAATCTCCAGGGCACATAGTAAACACTCGGTGAGTTTTAGCTCCTCTTCTGGTTTCTTTTATATTAGCCATCTTTCTATATTTTTAGAGGGAAACCCTGATGTTTGTTCATCTGGCAGTAGTCCTTGAACCAGACCTTTAGGCAGGAGTGACCATCAGAATATTGACTACAATTCACATTTATTAGATGAAATTCAACTTTCATTTTCACAACATGACTAAAAGGTGAATAAACATTTTAGGCAATTTTTTCATCAAAAATGTCAGCAATATGTTTTCTTTAGGAGAGACACAGTAGAAATAAAACCTGCAATGAGTTTTTATTGACTTTTGTTTTCATTTCCACTGCTTTTGTGTGAGCCAGATCAGTCTCACTTACATCTTCTCACCATGTGACAATAAAAAAATTATAAGCATGCAGTGAAACACAGGATGAAGTTCATTTTTTAAGACTCTAAATGTCCAGTGCTTTTTCCCTTTGATGATACAAAATGAATTTAAAATAAGATCTGGAAGCATTTGTTGTTGCTTTTCTTAAAATCAGGCCTCTAAAACCCATTTTCTGAAATTGTATATAAGAGCCATTCTGATTACAATGATAAATGAAAATTTGAACCCGCAAGAGACATTTAGTGCCTGAGGTATCCTAGAGTCAAATCCAATAGAATTTTTCTAAGAATAAGATGTATGCCTGAAGTTATGCCAGATAAATGTGCCCAATTTTTATATTTATTTATTTTTTTTTCTTTTAATCTTTTAATCATCTCAGTGTGGAAAAATTCTTTTTAACTGTGACACAAAACCCAGAAGCCACAAAAATTTATTTTATCACACACAGAGTTAAAAGGATAAACTGAAGAAAATACTTACAATTTACATCCTGAAAGGCTATTTTTCCTTACATATGAGTCAAGTACCAAAAAACAGTGGAGAAATGGGCAAAGATGAGAGAGTTCCCTGGTAGCCTAGTGCCTAGTGGTTAGGAGTCCAGGCTTTCACAGTGGTGGCCCAGCCAGGTTCGGTCCCTGGTAGGTGAACTGAGATCCCACAGGCCAGGTGGCCCAGCCCAAAAAAGGCTACTGAAATACTTGTTAGCATCTTAAAGCAAAGAACAAAAGCTACTCCTTTAAATCAAGATCTAATTGCTTTTATCCATGATCTAGAAATAGAATAGTGACTGAGTACAATTGCACATAGACAAGCCCAAAGTTTTTCTTTCCAAATTTTGTGGAAAGAATTGATCATGAAATTGTCAATTCACTCAGATCAGAATGTTTAGAGCATGTTTTTTCTAATAGCAGAAAAGCAAACTGATAAGGTCAAGTTTTCTTAGTCATTACAGTAATGCTTTCATCTTAATATTTACAGAACTGAGGAGAGATTTTTTTCCAAACAGAAAAATAATATGTGACAAGTTTTTAGAGCCAATTATTTGGACTTCATTCTGTGATGAATTTCATAAAATATATTTTTAAATTTACCTTTAGCATAACAAATGCATTCTACAAAAATTCTAGAAATGCTCACATATGACAGTTCAATGCAAAGTCCTGGGGAATTGCTAGAAAGAGATATGCATTCTTATAAGAAAGACTTAATAGCATTCGGAGCAAATTAAATGATATGCACTTGTAGAGATTTGAGAGTAAGCATTTTTAGTTGTACTCCCATATTACATGGCTTTTTCCTTTCAAAAATTCTACTGAGCATAATTATGAAAATGACTGATAATTTAGATAATATTTAGTGTCAGAATTTCAAAAACAAAATCTGAATGTTTACTCTAAATGTAATTATCCCTCAAGGAAACACATAAATAAAGTTACAGCCATTGCCACAACAATCCAACCAGACTCAGACTATATGGTAAATTTATAAGAAAGTTTTGTAGTTTGAGTAGTCTCAATAAGGTCACATAAAGATGAACAGAAATGACATTTTATGTAAGAAGCCGGAGATTTAAGTGTAGAATATAAGAATGCTGAGAACTAAGAACACGAAGATTTAAAGAGAGAATAAGCAGTTGGCAGAATTATCAGCACTCAATTGCATTAATCTATAGAGAAGGAACGATTACTTGAGAGGATATGGAATCCTTCCCATTTTTTATATTTTCATTTCCTTATACCGGCAATCAAGAAAATAAAAGGAAGAAACAGATTTTATGACAAATCTTCCTGAAAAGTCACAATGCTTTTAATTAGTATTAATAAATACTAAATTCCCTCTTCAAAAAAACAAAACTAATACATTTTTTACATAATTGTTTTACTTAATATTAAATGTTTAAAAGGAATCTGAAGAAACAAATTCAGACTGCCATCTTGCTTGGTTTGTTTTAATTTAGTGATGAGTAGTTCCTGTAGAAATTGTCTCCTGACTCCTGATTATAAAGATAAATAGATTTTAATTTTTGAGATTGTTCACTAAAGGCAAACTATAATAATGACCTTGGTGTTTATCATAGATATGTCAGTAGCATTTTGACTTCAAGTTTCTGAAATTATCAGGGTAAATGATCATTAAAACTTTTCATTATAACATTTTTAATCCAATTTTTATTTCATATTTAATATATCATTATTCTAATATTTAAGGTACAACATGGAATAAATACAAGGATGGAAATTCCAAAAGAACTGGGTAAACTTAAATTCATAGCAAGGAATTAAGATACAATATGAATTATGGGAAAATTATGATCTAAACTACAACAAACTTAGGGAATATCTCCTTTACCTTATTTTCTCTTGAGTTAACATTAAAATTCAGCAACTAGAAAGAATTTAAAGTCATGAATGAGCAGTCAGTAGATTTCAATAATAATGCTTTCTGTTTCTCCTCAGTGTAGTATTATTACCTGCTACCTAATATGACAGAGCAAGAATATAATGAGGATTTCAAAGACCTGACCCCATAACATCAATCTGGGAAGTTTCCCAGTGATGACCATTCATGAAGCATTGAAACATGCCCCCTTTCAGTGCACTTCCCTTTAAGCACTTAAAGCTGCTTAAAATATGAGCCTTAACTTCCATTATAGGCATAGAATGAACTTCATGTGACTGATTTGCCTTTCTATAGCTGTCTATAGCAGCTGTAGGGAATGAGTGAAAGCATCTGTGGATAGATCTGTGTTCTATAAACAGGAAGATCTGTTATAAATAGTCTACATAGAGTTCCCTTAAACAATTCATCATGATTTTAAGAGTACAATCATTTAACTGCTAAGATATTTTCTAACAGAAAAAAGAAAAGATACAAAGAAAGATTGCTGTCAAACTTAAGGGACCTTCTAAGTTCAACTGGAAATACTAAGGTGTAGATCACAGCAAGTTATAAGATGTGTCTGCCCAGATTTGTCAAACAAAATCTTGCAAGATTTTAGAAAATTAGTTCTTAAACAGGACCAGTAACTCCAGAGTGATTTATTCTTCCAGATCGTTGAGTTTCTTTTTCCTGTGAAAAGTAGTTTTAATATGACCCAAAAGAGTATGGGAAAAAAATGCAGATGTCTAATTATTGATATTTTGGTGTTTGTTGTGTCATATTTTGCTGAAAAGACAGAAATATTGTAACACTCCACATTCTTTCTGTTTCCTTTCCATGCAACCCAGCTGACCTTTTCTGAAGCCATAAGAAACAAAGCCAGATTATCCATCACTGGGAGTGTGGGTGAAAACGGTCGCGTCTTGACACCCGACTGCCCTAAGGCTGTACACACTGGAACTACAATTAGACAAAGTTCAGGATTGGCTGTCATTGCATCGGACCTTCCATAAAAACCAAAAAAATAATTGAGTGCCTTAATTAAACTGTGTTTGTGACTGATGGAAACGCAGCCCTGAGGGACAGGCTAAGAGCAGGTCTTTGCTCAAACAATCCTTTGGCTGAGAGCGGGAAGTTCGTCCTAAGGCGCCAAACATCAGCAACGTGTGCATGAGCTCAGCTCGAAAACCCAAACTCAGATTTTATATCAGGAAAACTCACAATTTAGATTTTTTTTGGGGTAGTGGGGGGGGGGGGGGGGGGGGGAGGAGCTGGGATGGGTGTATCAACAGCAACAAATTTCACTTGAGTGGACTTAAAAACTAATCAGACATGCAAGTTAGCACATTAAAGTGTGAAGTTCTTGCTCAGAAAGGCCTCCGTCTTCTCTTCAAGGCATAAAATAGTTATAGAAGTCAGTGAATATGCTAACCTGTGTCTCCAGAACACCCATATATTCAATGGAAGACTATCCAGCTGAGAAAACAAATCACTATACTCTGACAAGAAATAATAAACAAACATGTAAATCCTGTGGAAAAAAAAAAAACTTAAAGGAAGTAATTACACTTACTTTGGAGAAAACAAATACTGAAACATGCTTGCTTTTTAACTGACATAAATTCAGTAGAGGACAACACAATTCTTTTTTCTAACCATCTTAGGGAACAATACATTGCAATAATTGAAATAAATGCCATCACTGTAATAAACTTTAGAGACTTTTTTAAAATAAAAGTTGTTGGTCATTTTGTTTGCTGTAACCTTCACTCTGTCACATGAGTCAGTGTCCACAGATTGCATTTGTCTCACTACCAGGAGCAAAATGAAGACAACATTAACGTAAAATCATCAGTCTACAATGTAGAACCAGAAGATACTATGGGTCACTCATGTTATCAATATTATTTATAATCTTGTTCTGTGTACAAAATTGTGGTTTTTGTACCCACCAAAAAGAATAAACAATATTTACATTCTTACAATATTTACAGAGCTTAGAGTTTTTTCTTATCACTATAAAAATTATTTGAGAAATTATGAGACTATAGGTGGGATAGTAAAAGTAAACTGTGGGCCATATTGGAAAATGTAGTTAGCCCTTATTATTTTTGCATAGTAAGCTAATTTTTTACACAGATCTTTGCCTCATTAGCAGTTAAATTGTCAAAGATGGAACGTTTGAATTGGGGAATTTAATCATTGTCATAATAACAACATACCCCATAATTATGTACTGAAATTTTACTTGGCTATATTTTGCTGCATAAAATAATGTGCCTCTTGAGCTTCTCTCCACATTCCCATTATTTGTTTAAATCATTTGAAGGCACTAATCAGTTTGTGGTAGAAAACATATGAAGAATTAGTCTTTGTTTTCAATTGAAAATTGTGAAGAAAATTATACATGATTATTTACAAAAATCACCTTAGCTATGTAGGGATTAAATTAACTCAGTTCAAAAGGAAGCTTAGATCATTTGAAATAATAAGTACAACATAGATAAACATCGCAACACTTAGAGATCTTGGCAGAAAGCACAAGATAGGATGATTTTGGAAGTTTGACCTTGAAGGATGAGTTGAGTTTCATAGATGTTGAAAGCCTTACAGGTGAGCGATGACCCAATACTTAGATTGTCAATGGACTGTTTAAAGAATGTATGCAACAGGAAGGGCTTGGAGAGAAATGGGTGTGATATCATGGAAGACAAACTTGGAAAAGGTGAAAGACTGATCACCTTGCTTCAATTCTCAAGATTCCCATCCCCCATTCAATTTCTGTGCTGCAGTAACAGCAATCCTAAAAAGTGCAAATCTGATGGCGCATGCACACGCACGTGTGTGCACACACATACAGACACACACAGAGTTCCCTCAGGAAAAATTGCAAGCTCTTGAGCAAAGCAAATGAGTCACTTTATAACCTGACCCTTACTTATTTCTTCCATGAACTCTCTCACCTCCTACCCAACCTCTGCTGCCCATGAAAAACCTCAGAAGCAGGGACACTGCATTTACTATTTCCTCAATCTATAACACTTTCCTATCTTCTCTTTACCTGACTAACTAGTGCTCATCCTTCAGTACTCAAATCATATTTAACCTGTCACAGGAAGATTTCCATGACTGTCTACCAGTCCCTGCCTATGAGACTGAGCTAGGTGCCCTTTTGATGTTTTGTCATCATCACAGCACTTACCATGCTGCATTGTAATTGCCTGTGTACTTGTCTGTTTAACTACTAGACTGTAAGCCCTTTGAGGGCAGGGACTGTGTCTATCTTGTTCACAGTTGTACCCCCAGCACCCAGCACAGTGCCTGGCATATTGTAGGTGCTTAATAAATATTTGTTGAATGAATGAACTGAATTGGATTGAATCAAATTAATTTAGTAGAAACAAAAAAGACATCTTTCCTCATTAACAGTCTTTTTCTCATTAACAATGTGTATTAAGTACACAGTGAGTTAAAAAGAAGAGTAAAGTTTGGCTGATTTCATGACATTGTCTACTTCACTGTCTACCACACTAAAAAAAGATGATCTGATGAATTCTATGACCAGATGGGAAGGTATTCCATGTAATTTTATCTACTTGTGAAATAATTTGTTTAGTTAGAGAAATTGTCATAGATAATTAAGGTTTTAGCCATACTTCTAAAAGTAGCTTTCATTTAAGTCACTGAGTGGATTAGTGGTATACATTTAAGAAGTTATATTTCTTATAGTTTTATTTCTATATTAATAATTCTATTATATAGTTGAATTTCTGTATTTCTTATAGAATAATTTTGCCAAAAACAAAATTTAAAATTTGGCTTTATTAAAAAGTGATATCTGTCTGGACTCCAATCTGAGGAAATGCTATAAAACTAGGAAATGTTGTTTAAAAACACTTAAGTTTAAACTCTTAGTTCTATAAAGCAAAGAACTCAATTACCAAGCAAGCATGATCACCATCTAGGGTAGAACTTCCTGAACATATTAGAAAAAGCCAATTTTGAAACTACATCAGCAAGTACATGATGACCACATTTGAAAGATATTGAGGCCTCAGGAGAACCACTTTATTGCACCCAGTTCAATAGCTACTAATTGAAAATGGCACACTGTTTGCATTTGCTTCAAGCTTGCTGCAGGCTGCTGCCTTGGTCGTCCACCCATTGACTGTCAACTTATTCCATTTCCCAAAGGCATAGCACACAGTAGGTGTTCAATACATTTCTCAATGCATAAGCATAACTTTATATAGTCAATATCAGTGAAAAAATTGTCTGGAAAACAGAATATCCCAGTTGGAAAAACCAATAAAGCATCAGTAAGAATAAAAGCTAAATGAAAAGTTATATCCAGGAGAGTTTCTGAAAAGACAAATTGAAATTGCACAGATTCATTTTCCTTATATTTATGAATATAATGCTGCATGAAAAATGTGCCTTTTTGTGCACATTCATAAACAGGCTTTAATTTCATATAGTCCAGGAGGCTAGAGCACATAGCATTTGTAAAACCAAATGCAAATTTAATCAGTGGTATGTGTATGTATTTTCTAAACAGCTAGTACCAGAAATCTTTTCAAAAGAGAACTGCTCTTTAAGAAAATATTTTGATAAATTATGAAGAGCAAGAGATGAGATTTGGAAATTATATCTCAAAAAAACAAAGAGCTAAATTACTTTCCATGAAATAAGAACAAACCTGTTTATTTATTTATCTTGTTTTGATTTTATTTCCTTTGGGTGAAAAAATGGACTGAGAAATGAAAAATAAAAGATAAGGGAAAAAAGCAACATAAAGAGAGTAGAAATTTAGGTAAAAGGCCAATAGAAATCCCCTAGGTAACCAAAAAAACTTATGGGAACAGGAATGTATGGTATATGATTTTTCCATGGTAGTTATTTAATTTTTGATGTATTTCTTCTTCTCAGGACATAAATCACCCAGCTGATTTCACCACCATTAAGATGTCCACAAACATCTATATATTAGCTCAGAAATCCTTATCTTTCATTCCAGCCTCACTTATACAATTCTCTAGTGGTTAGCTCTTTTTGACTTAATTACAACTTGTCAAATTGTCACTCTACATTCCTACCTCCTTTTATCTGTCTCAGTGAGTGGCACTAACATTTATCTCATCTCCCAAATTTAAAAAGTGGGAGTGATTCCAGAATGCTTTTCTTCATCATTCTCACGTATCGACATCTTAACTTTCTTGCATACTCTAAATATCTCCTTACTCTGTCCCATGCCCTTCATCCATACAATGACTGACTTAATCAAAGACTCGATCTCTCACTGTTACTACTACAGTTGTATCCTATTAGGTTTCCTTGCTTCCTTTCTCACTTATATCTTCCTTAGTTCATTTTCTATGTGGCTGTCAGAGAGAATTTTCCAAAACATAAATATGATCCTATAACCTTCCTGATTAAAATAACTCAGTGTCCACTCTGTGAGGCCTATAAATATCTCCAGTATGTTCTCTCATCTGCACTTCATTCCATTAACACCAAATTACCGTAACAGCTCGTTTTCAGAATACTTCATGTTCTTTCCCTTTTAAGTTTTGCCAATTATTACTTCTATCTGAAATATGTCTGTTTCAGAAAGGATTCCTAATTATAACCAACAGAACCACTTTCATCCAGGTAAGCAAAAAGTGAACTTATTAATAAATACTAGAGAATTCACAAAACTTCTCGGAAACACAGAGTCAGACCTGAAGGAAAAGCAGCCAGGAATAATGCATAAATTATATCTCTGATCTGCCCCTAACCACCAGTGGACACATATATCAGAACAAAGACACTGGACAAGGGACACTGTTGTTAGGACTTCTGTTTCAACTGCCTCTGAAGATGAGGTGCCTCCCAGCATATTCTGTTACTTTCTCAGGAAATAGGCTCCTAGCATGACCTCTTTCCAATTAAAATTTCAGGCATGAAATATCTAACTGGTGTTTTTAGGTGACAACTCGGTTCTCTTCTTCCTTTTGCATCCTAGGGAGACAGGGAAACCAAACACTGGCTTCCACTTTAGGAAAACATATTATGGAAAATAAATGTAGGAAGATATTCAAAAGAAGCTGAGTGGGCACAAAGTGCGGCATATACCATCTGTCCCTTTGTGCCTAATTCCTACTCATCCAACAAGGATGATAGTTAGATTGTAGAAATAATATCTTTGGTATACATTCCTGATTATTTCAATTTGGAGATCCCTCTTTTTTATTTACCTATGTCCTATGTGTACCTCTATAATAGGATTTATGCCACTGTTGTTGTTCAGTCACCAAGTTGTGTCCGACTCTTCACGATTCCATGGACTGTAGCATGCCAGACTTCCCTATCCCTCACCATCTCCCGGAGTTTTCCCAAGTTCATGTCCATTGAATTGGCAATGCTATATAACCATCTCATCCTCTGTCACCCTCTTTTCCTCCTCCCCTCAGTCTTTCCAAGCATCAGGGTCTTTTCCATTGAGCCAGCTGTTCACATCAGGTCACCAAAGTATAAAATAGCCACTGTTACATGGTTATTTTTATAAACTTCTTCACTTTATCTTTCTACACTCTTTGGTTCCAGAGGCAACAAGTATTAAATCAGCCTTAGACTCAGACAGAATTAAGTGTACATCCTTGTTTAGGCATTTACTTCTCTAACCTCTGGGGGAAAAAAAGCCTATTGTTTGATATATAAAATGGAAACAAGAATACCTAACATTTGATGCTGCTGTGAAGTTGAGAATGTCAATTACAAATTGGCACATGCCATGGGTGCTTGCCATCTACCTCGACAGGAATTAGATCATGTGCTGCTTCAGTTGCCAACCTTCCATACCCCCTGGAGGAGTTCAAGGTGGAGAGCAGAAATGAGGTGCTCTTTGCTCAGGGGATAACTGGTAGTACAGGATTTCAGATACCTAGATATTCTCAGGAGCTGATTTCATGAGCCCAATTCTTATATCTCCTCATATCTAGAAAAGCACTAAAATCCTTCATGGTGACAACTGTTTCTCATGCCTAGCAGAAGCTTCATAAGATTAGTATAAATCTTTTGGAAAAACATGTGCTTGATTGCATATATTTCTTCCTTTACCAAAATCACATATATACTGATTTTTCCCCTGCCTCTTTAGAAGTTTCTCAGAACTATCCTAGGTCCTATCTCCTGGGCTGTAGTCCTCATATATCCCCAAATAAAACAACTCACAGCTCTCATATTTTGCTTTTTTCAGTCAATAAGAATAAATGTTTATAAATTGCTTATTACATATCCAGTAACAAGAGCTTGATAAACAAAACTATATTTATGTCATCTCTATAGCCTTGGCTTTATGCTTCTGCCTAGGAAACATAAAGCTGCAAAAATATCACTTTCACCCTAATAATAAGAAAAAGCCAAATAATTTTTTAAAAATCATAACTTTTCTTGCACAAGTCTTCTCATGACATCCAAGTAATCTGAATTTGGAAGGACAAATCCCTTCAGAGAGAAATGGGATACAAAAAGTTTCACACTTGATACAGTAAAGAGGAGGTGATACTGTTCTTGCCAGCACAAGTCGATAAGAAGAATTTAGCTAAAATGTCCGGAGAAGGCAATGGCACCCCACTCCAGTACTCATGCCTAGAAAATCCCATGGATGGAGGAGCCTGGAAGGCTGCAGTCCATGGGGTCGTGACTTCACTTCCACTTTTTACTTTCCTGCATTGGAGAAGGAAATGGCAACCCATTCCAGTGTTCTTGCCTGGAGAATCCCAGGGACGGGGGAGCCTGGTGGGCTGCTGTCTATGGGGTCACACAGAGTCGGATACAACTGAAGTGACTTAGCAGCAGCAGCAGCAGCAGCTAAAATGCCAAAAAAATTCTTGAAGGCCAAGTGTTGACTAGGCAGTTTGAAATAGCTAAGACCCTGGATCAAACATACTTACAAGCTCTTTCTCCTGACCCTTCACTAAGTATTCAGAAGAAAGATAGAAAGATTGGGGGCAGGGTGAGAGACTCCTCTGATGGAGCTGGTGTGCATGAGGTGAATAGCATCTACTAGAAGACACTCAAAATGTCCTGCCTGATTTTCCAGACCCTTTTGTTTTACAAATCAAAAGTCTCAAGCTACTAGAGGAGGAGCAACAAATCCTTTTGTTTCCAAGATGCAAGGAATTATAGTTTCTGGAGAAATAATTGAACTAATTGAACTGTTGAAATAATAAAGCCCCTCTGCAAAAGGTATTGGTACCTGTATGGGCCCAAGATTCTATACCAACACTCTGCAGACATCTACTTCTACTGGCAAAAGGCAAGAATTTCTCACCCAAAATAGGCTGCAATCTTGCTTCTAAGACACGGAAGGGCAGGAATACTGAGAAAATCTCACTTTCAATGCCAAAACAAAAACTGCCTACCTGTGACTGATCATCTATGGTCATGTATGGATGTGAGAGTTGGACTATAAGGAAAGCTGAGCACAGAAGAATTGCTGCTTTCAAACTGTGGTGTTGGAGAAGACTCTTGAGAGTCCCTTGGACTGTGAGGAGATCCAACCAGTCCATCCTAAAGGAGATCAGTCCTGGGTGTTCATTGGAAGGACTGATGCTAAAGCTGAAACTCCAATACTTTGGCCACCTGATGCAAAGAGCTGACTCACTTGAAAAGACCCTGATGCTAGGAAAGATTGAGGGCAGGAGGAGAAGGGGATGACAGAGGATGAGATGGTTGGATGGCATCATCGACACAGTGGACATGGGTTTGGGTGGACTCCGGGAGTTGTTGATGGACAGGGAGGCCTGGTGTGTTGCGGTTCATGGGGTCGCAAAGAGTCAGACATGACTGAGCAACTGAACTGGACCTATGACTGATGCTAGACAAGCATAAAAGAAAATCCTAGTTTGCTCCCACAACAAGCCTAGTACTGATTAACTAGCTAATTCTGTCTCCTACTGAGGGGAAGGAAAAGAGTGTGGAAAGAGACTTCCACTTTGGCAAAGGTGAGAAGGAATCACTGAAAGCTTATGTGAGGAACAGGAGTATAGAGAAAAACTGTCTTGCATCTCAGTCTACACATTATGCACAGGGTAACAGCAACCCTGGTGGTTCAGACAGTAAAGAATTCACCTGTAATTCAGGTGAGCTGAGTTTGATCCCTGGGTCAGAAAGATCCCCAGGAGAAGGAAATGGCTACCCACTCCAGTATCTTGTCTGGAGAATTCCAAGGACAGAGGAACCTGGTGAGCTACAGTCCATGGGATTGCAAAGAGTCAGACATGACTGAGAAACTAATATTTTTCACTTTCAGTTTTCTTCAACAACAGCCCACCCCTAGATGACTTTGAAACCTATAGTATACTGAAAGTTTTGCTAATAACAGCAAGGCAGCACAACTCTTAACTAGATTTACTCAACACTCTAAAAATAAAGTCCTGACCAAAAAATAGAAGTTCCATTTACAGATGTAAATACTACTCACTTCAGTTTCTACTGTTCTTCTGCCTGTAATGTTCAGCATTTAATAAAAAAAAAAAAATTACAAGGCACACACAAACACACACACAGAGAAAGAAGGAAAAAACCCATAATCAAAAAATAAATTAATAAACAGAACTGGACACAGATGTTGGAACTATAATGCAGGATCTTCAAACAAATTGGAAAAGACCCTAATGCTGATAAAGATGAGAGCTGGAGGAGAAGGAGGCAACAAAGGCTGAGATGGTTGCATGGCATCATTGACTCAATGGACTTGGTTTGAGCAAACTCCAAGAGATAGTGAAGGACAGGGAAGCCTGGTATGCTGCAATGCATGGGGTCATAAAGAGTCAGAAACAACTGAATGACTGAACAGAACAACAAACAGATGCATTAGGCAAAATTCTAAGATGGCCCCTAATGATGCAAGCTCTTATATAATCTCCTCTTCTTAAGTGAGGGCAAGACTGGTAGATTTGAGAGGTTGACACACCCTTGCTGTGATACATTACATGGAAAAGGGATTTTTTTTTTTTTCAGATTTATTAAGGTCTCAAACCAGCTGATTTCATCAAAAGGGAGATTGTTCTGGGTGGGCTTAACCTAATAAAGTGAGTTCTTAGAAGGAAGTCCAGAGGTGAAAAAAGAAATAGGAGAGATGCAGTGCTGCTGGCATGAAAGAATATCATCTTGTGAACAGTCAAGGAACTGAAGGGGTTAAAACAAATTAAAATGTTCGTGATGATAATGCTACAAAAGAAGGGAGGGGGAAATTGAAGGTATACTATGTGAAGTTTCTTACACTACACATAAAATGCTGTATTATTTGACTGTAGATTTGATCAAATTATTTGACTGTAGATTTGACTGTAGATTTGTAGGTTCAGTTCAGTTCAGTTCAATTCTTCAGTCGTGTCTGACTCTTTGGACCCCATGAACTGCAACACACCAGGCCTCCGTGTCCATCACCAACTCCCAGAGTCCACCTAAACCCATGTCCATTGTGTCGGTGATGGCATCCAACCATCTCATCCTCTGTCATCCCCTTCTCCTCTCGCCCTCAATCCTTCCCAGAATCAGGGTCTTTTCCAATGAGTCAGCTCTTCACATCAGGTTGCTAAAGTATTGGAGTTTCAGCTTTAGCATCAGTACTTCCAATGAACACCTAGGACTGATCTCCTTTAGGATGGACTGGTTGGATGTCCTTGCAGTCCAAGGGACTTTCAAGAGTCTTCTCCAACACCACAGTTCAAAACCTCAATTCTTTGGCGTTCAGCTTTCTTCACAGTCCAACTCTCACATCCATACATGACCACTGGAAAAACTATAGCCTTGACTAGATGGACGTTTGTTGGCAAAGTAATGTCTCTGACTTGTAATATGCTGTCTAGGTTGATCATAACTTTCCTTCCAAGGTGTAAGTGTCTTTTAATTTCATTGCTGCAATCACCATCTGCAGTGATTTTGGAGCCCCAAAAAATAAAGTCTGACACTGTTTCCCCATCTATTTGCCATAAAGTAATGGGACCTGATGCCATGATCTTCGTTTTCTGAATGTTGAGCTTTAAGCCAACTTTTTCACTCTCCTCTTTCACCTTCATCAAGAGGCTCTTTAGTTCTTCTTCACTTTCTGCCATAAGGGTGGTGTCATCTGCATATCTGAGGTTATTGATATTTCTCCTGGCAATCTTGATTCCAGCTTGTGCTTCTTCCAGCCCAGCGTTTCTCATGATGTACTCTGCATATAAGTTAAATTAGCAGGGTGACTGTATACAGCCTTGACATACTTCTTTTCCTATTTGGAACCAGTCTGTTGTTCCAAGTCCAGTTCTAACTGTTGCTTCCTGACCTGCATACAAGTTTCTTAAGAGGGAAGTCAGGTGGTCTGGTATTCCCATCTCTTTCAGAATTTGCCACAGTTTATTGTGAACAACACAGTAAAGGCTTTGGTATAATCAATAAAGCAGAAATAGATATTTTTTTGGCAGAGAAGGCAATGGCACCCCACTCTAGTACTCTTGCCTGGAAAATCCCGTGGATGGAGGAGGCTGGTAGGCTGCAGTCCATGGGGTTGCTAAGAGTCGTACACTACTGAGCAACTTCATCTTAACTTTTTACTTTCATGCAGTGGAGAAGGAAATAGCAACCCACTCCAGTGTTTTTGCCTGGAGAATCCCAGGGACGGGGACCTGGTGGGCTGCCGTCTATGGGGTCGCACAGAGTCAGACACGACTGAAGTGACTTAGCAGCGGCAGATATTTTTCGGAACTCTCTTGCTTTTTCGATGATCCAGGGGATGTTGGATCCCTCTCGGGGGCTACGCTGGCGCACCAGCACAGCGGCTGCGACGATGCACAAGCGAAGCTGAGAGGAGCTACCCCATGTCCAAGGTAAGGAGCAGCGGCTGCACTTTGCTGGAACAGCCGTGAAGAGATACCCCACGTCCAAGGTAAGAGAAACCCAAGAAAGATGATAGGTGCTGAGAGAGGGCATCAAAGGGCAGACAGACTGAAACAACAATCACAGACAACTAGCCAATCTGATCACATGGACCACAGCCCTGTCTAACTCAATGAAACTAAGACATGTCGTGTGGGTCCACACAAGACAGATGGGTCATGGTGGAGAGGTCTGAGAGAATGTGGTCCACTGGAGAAGTGAATGGCAAACCACTTCAGTATTCTTGCCTCGAGAACTCCATGAACAGTATGAAAAGGCAAAAACATAGGACACTAAAAGAACTCCCCAGGTCAGTAGGTGCCCAATATGCTACCGAAGAAAGCTGGAGAAATAACTCCAGAAAGAATGAAGGGATGGAGCCAAAGCAAAAACAACGCCCGGTTGTGAATAGGACTGGTGATGGAAGCAAGGTTCGATGCTGTAAAGAGCATATTGCTTGGGGCTGGTGCACTGGGACGACCCAGAGGGATGATATGGGGAGGGAGGAGGGAGGAGGGTTCAGGATGGGGAACACGTGTATACCTGTGGCGGATTCATGTTGATATATGGCAAAACCAATACAATATTGTAAAGTTAAAAAATAAAATTAAAAATAAAAATTTTTTAAAAGGAGCATATTGCATAGGAACCTGGAATGTTAGGTCCATGAATTAAGGCAAATTGGAAGTGGTCAAAGAAATGGCAAGAGTGAACATCGACATTGTAGGAATTAGTGAACTAAGATGGACTGGAATGGGTGAATCTAACTCATATGACCATTATATCTACTACTGTGGGCAGAAATCCCTTAGAAGAAATGGAGTAGCCATCATTGTCAACAAAAGAGTCTGAAATGCAGTACTTGGATGCAATCTCAAAAATGACAGAATGATATGTGTTTTAACAAGTGGAGAAACATATTATTAATACCATTTTGATTAAACTGAAGCATTACTTTTACTAATGCAGTCTTTCACATATTGGTCTACATCAAAGCACTAATATTGTATCAAATTATTGTTTTCTCCAGATATATATATAATCTCAGAATGAGATTATAGGGTCATATGGTAGCTCTATTTTTAGTTTTTAAGGAATCTCATTGCTGTTCTCTATAGTAGCTGTATGAATTTACATTCCCAACAATACTGAAAGAGGGTTCCTTTTTCTACATATCCTCTCCAGCATTTATTGTGTTGACTTAAAAAAAATGTGCAATATGAAAGCTTCAAGTTAGGTTTTGTTGATGTGGTTCATTTGCTAAGTAATGTCCAAATCTTTGCAACCCCATGAACTGCAGCATGCCAGACTTCCCTGTAATTCACTATCTCCCAGAGTTTGCTCTCATCCTCTGTTGCCCTCTTCTCTTCTTGTGCTCAATCTTTACCATCATCAGGGTCTTTTACAATGAGTTGAATCTTTGCATCAGGTGGCCAAAATATTACTCTCCACCAAAGCAGTGGCTGCTGGTATACCCTAGGAAAGATAAAATCTATGCTTCAAATCCTGGTCTCCCACCAAAACCAATGGGCAACCACAGACTACCTGAAGATGCTCCCACACAAGGACACACCTTCAGGATCAGGATAGGTAACTGTTTTGCCTGCTTTCAAGAATAAAACCATAGAAAGTCAAACAAAATGAGAGCAGAGGAATATGTTCCAAAGGAAAGAAAAAGATAAGCCCCCCAGGGGAAAAAATAATGAAATGGAGATAGGTAATTTACCTGATAAAGACTTCAAAGAAGTAGTGACAAAAATTATCACTGAATTTGGGAAAAGAATAGAAGAAAACAGTGAGAATTTCATCAAAGAGCTAGAAAACATCTAAAAGAACTGATCATAACAGAAAAATACAATAAACCATCAGAAACCATCCAATTCAGAATGTCATATAGAAGAAAATTTTACTTAGGATAGTTCAAGAAACCTCCAGGATAGAGTCGTTACAAATATTTGCATTATAGGGGACCCAGAAAAAAGAGAGAGAGAATTAAAAAGAATACATATGAATCAGTTCTAATGAGGTGGATGAAACTGGAATCTATTATACAGAGTGAAGTAAGCCAGAAAGAAAAACACCAATACAGTATACTAACGCATATATATGGAATTTAGAAAGATGGTAAAGATAACCCTGTATGCGAGACAGCAAAAGAGACACAGATGTATAGAACAGTCTTTTGGACTCTGTGGGAGAGGGAGAGGGTGGGACGATTTGGGGGAATGGCACTGAAACGTGTATAATATCATATAAGAAACGAATCGCCAGTCCAGGTTTGATACAAGATGCTTGGGGCTGGTGCACTGGGATGACCCAGAGGGATGATACGGGGAGGGAAGTGGGAGGCGGGGTTCAGGATGGGGAACACGTGTATGCCTGTGGCGGATTCATGTTGATGTGTGGCAGAACCAATACAATATTGTAAAGTAATTAGCCTCCAGTTAAAATAAATAAATTTAAATTAAAAAAAAAAAGAAATCAAAGAGGACACTAATAGATGGAGAAATATACTGTGTTCATGGATCAGAAGAAGCGATATACTGAAAATGAGTATACCACCCAAAGCAATCTATAGATTCAATGCAATCCCTATCAAGCTACCAATGGTATTTTTCAGAGAACTAGAACAAATGATTTCACAATTTGTCTGGAAATACAAAAAACCTTGAATAGCCAAAGCAACCTTGAGAAAGAAGAATGGAACAGGAGGAATCAACCTGCCTGACTTCAGGCTCTACTACAAAGCCACAGTCATCAAGACAGTATGGTACTGGCACAAAGACAGAAATATAGATCAATGGAACAAAATAGAAAGCCCAGAGATAAATCCACACACCTATGGACACCTTATCTTTGACAAAGGAGGCAAGAATATACAATGGAGAAAAGACAATCTCTTTAACAAGTGGTGCTGGGAAAATTGATCAACCGCTTGTAAAAGAATGAAACTAGAAAACTTTCTAACACCATACACAAAAACAAACTCAAAATGGTTTAAAGATCTAAACGTAGGACCAGAAACTATTAAACTCCTAGAGGAGTACATAGGCAGAACACTCTCTGAGATAAATTACAGCATGATCCTCTATGACCCACCTCCCAGAATATTGGAAATAAAAGCAAAAATAAACAAAGAGGACCTAATTAAAATTAAAAGCTTCTGCACCACAGAAAGGAAACTATAAGCAAGGAAACTATATGCAAGGTGAAAAGACAGCCTTCAGAATGGGAGAAGATAATAGCAAATGAAACAACTGACAAAGATTTAATCTCAAAAATATACAAGCAACTCCTGCACCTCAATTCCAGAAAAATAAATGATCCAATCAAAAAATGGGCCAAAGAACTAAATAGACATTTCTCCAAAGAAGACATACAGATGGCTAGCAAACACATGAAAAGATGCTCAACATCACTCATTATCAGAGAAGTGAAAATCAAAACCACAATGAGGTACCATTTCATGCCAGTCAGAATGCCTGCTATCCAAAAGTCTACAAGCAATAAATACTGGAGAGGGTGTGGAGAAAAGGGAACCCTCTTACACTGTTGATGGGAATGCGAACTAGTACAGCCACTATGGAGAATAGTGTAGTGATTCCTTAAAATACTAAAACTAGAACTGCCATATGATCCAGCAATCCCACTGCTGGGCATACACACTGAGGAAACCAGAATTGAAAAAGACACATGTACCCCAATGTTCATCACGGCACTGTTTATAATAGCCAGGACATGGAAGCAACGTAGATATCCATCAGCTGATGAATGAATAAGAAAGCTGTGATACATATACGCAATGGAGTATTACTCAGCCATTAAAAAGAATACAGTTCTAATGAGGCGGATGAAAGTGGAGCCTATTATACAGAGTGAAGTAAACCAGAAAGGAAAACACCAATACAGTATACTAATGCATATATAAGGAATTTAGAAAGATGGTAATGATAACCCTGTATGCGAGTGACAAAAGTGACACAGATGTATAGAACAGTCTTATGGACTCTGTCGGAGAGGGCGAGGGTGGGATGATTTGGGAGAATGGCATTCAATCATGTATAATATCATATGTGAAACGAATTGCCAGTCCAGGCTTGATGCATGATACAGGATGTTCAGGGCTGGTGCACTGGAATGACCCAGAGGGATGGTATGGGGAGGGAGGTGGGAGGGGGGTTCAGGATGGGGAACACGTATACACCCGTGGTGGATTCATGTTGATGTATGGCAAAACCAACACAATATTGTAAAGTAATTAGCCTCCAATTAAAATAAATGCATTTATATTAAAAATTTTTAATTGTCTATCTTACCATAAAAAAAGGAAAGAGAGAAAAGGGCAGAAAATGTATTCAATGAAAAAATGGCTGAAAACTTTCCTAACCTAACAGATATTAAGGGCCAGAAATCCCAGAGAGCCAGAAACATCATGAATTCAAAGAGAACCACAAAAAGATATGTAATACTTAAAAAGGCAAAAGTTAAAAATAAAGACAATTTTAATGACAACCAACAACAATAACAACAAAACAGAGTCACATACAAAGGAAACCCCATAAGGCTATCAGCGGAAACTTTGCAGGGTAGAAGGGCATAGCATGATACATTTCACGTATTAAAAGGAAAAAGCCTACAACCAACTCTACCAGGCAAGGTTATCATTGAGAACTGAAGGAAAGATACAGAGCTTGCCAAAAAATTAAAATAATAATAACAAAAACAAACTTTATTACTACTAAATCAGCCCTATAAGAAATGTTAAAGGGCCTTTAGAGAAAAAGAAAAAGCCTCAAAAAAAGAAAAAAATAAGAAATGTCTCACTGCTGCTGCTGCTGCTAAGTCGCTTCAGTCGTATCCGACTCTTTGCGACACCATAGACGGCAGCTCACCAGGCTCCCCATCCCTGGGATTTTCCAGGCAAGAACACTGGAGTGGGTTGCCATTGCCTTCTCCGAATATCTCACTGGCAAATGTAAATATATAGGAAATTCAATGGATCAACCACTTAAGTCAGTATAAAGGTTAAAAGACAAAAACTGTAAAATCAATTATAACTACAGTCAACAACTAAAGGATATACATAGAGATGTAAAATATTACACCAAAACTTAAAATGTAGAGGGGAAAGTAAAAAATATAGAGCTTTTAGAAAGTGTTTAAACTTAAATGACTATTTCAAACAAGTAGATATATTTATAGGTCAATATACATGAAATTCATGGTAACCATAAATCAAAAACCTACAACAGACACAAAAATAAAGAGGAAGGAACCCAAACATAAAAACCAAAGAAAATCATCAAGCCACAGGGAAAACATTAAAAAAGAAGGAAAAAGAGAACTATGAAAACAACAAGAACACAAGTACCAAAATGACAATAAGTGCATACCTGTCAATAATCACTTTAAATGTCAATGGGCTAAATGCTCCAATTCAAAAAGTCTTAAAAGGCAAAGAAGGACATTGTGTAATGATAAAAGGGTCAATTCAAGAAGAGGGTATAACATTCATAAACATACATGCAACTAATACAGGAGCACATAAATATAAAGAAAATATTAACAGACAAAAGAGAAAAATTGACAGTAATGCAAATAGCCACCTATACCAATGGGTAGATCATCCAAACATAAAATCAATAAGGAAACAGTGGCTTTAAATTATATGCTAGATTAGATGGACTTAATACATATCCATAGAACACTCCATCCAAAACCAGTAGAATATACATTCTTTACAAATGCATATGGATCTTTCTCGAGGATAGATAATATGCTAGGTCACAAAACAAGTTGCAATAAATTTAAGATGACTGTAATTATACCAAGCATTTTTAACAACTATAATAATAAGAAACTAAAAACCAGTAACAGGAAGAAAGTTGGGGGGGGGATCACAAACATGTGGAGACTAAGCAATACACTACTAAAAAAACAATGGAGCAACAAAGGAAACAAAACAAAAAAAGGACCTTGAGAAAATGAAAATAGAAACAAGTTTCTCCAAAATCTATGGGATATAGCAAAAGCTATTCTAAGAGAGAAGTTTATACAGATATAGGCTCACCTAAACAAACAATTGTCAGACTTTATTTTTGGGGGGCTCCAAAATCACTGCAGATGGTGATTGCAGCCATGAAATTAAAAGACACTTACTCCTTGGAAGGAAAGTTATGACCAACCTAGATAGCATAGTCAAAAGCAGAGACATTACTTTGCCAACAAAGGTCCATCTAGTCAAGGCTATGGTTTTTCCAGTGGTCATGTATGGGTGTGAGAGTTGGACTGTGAAGAAAGCTGAGCACTGAAGAATTGATGCTTTTGAACTGTGGTGTTGGAGAAGACTCTTGAGAGTCCCTTGGACTGCAAGAAGATCCAACCAGTTCATCCTAAAGGAGTTCAGTCCTGGTGTTCTTTGGAAGGAATGATGCTAAAGCTGAAACTCCAATACTTTGGCCACCTCATGCGAAGAGTTGACTCATTGGAAAAGACTCTGATGCTTGGAGGGATTGGGGGCAGGAGGAGAAGGGGATGACAGAGGATGAGATGGCTGGATGGCATCACCAAATCAATGGACATGAGTTTGGGTGAACTCCGGGAGTTGGTGATGGACAGGGAGGCCTGGAGTGCTGCAATTCATGGGATCGCAAATAGTCAGACATGACTGAGCGACTGAACTGAACTGAAACAAACAAGAAATATCTCAAATCCTTTCCATCTAATGGAATTATTTTTAAAGAGAACAAAGAACAAATAAAGCCCAAAATCAGCAGAAGAAAAGAAATCATGAGAAGAAACAAATATAATAGAGACCAAAAACAAACAAAAAGTTCAGTACAACTAAAAGCTGATTATTTGAAAATATAAGCAAAATCAATAAACCTTCAGGCAGACACATTAAGAAAAAAAGAGGGTCCAAATACACATAATTAGAAATGAAAAAAGTTACAATCAATATCACAGAAATACAAATAATTATGAGATTACTATGAACAGTTATATGATAACAAATTGGTTTAATTTAGAAGCAATGGATAAATTTCCAGAAGTATACACTTGTTCAAGACTGTACCAGAAAGAAATATAAAAACTGAATGTACTGAATACTAGTATTAAACTGAAGCAGTAATCAAAAAACTCCCCCAAAAAAAGTCCAGGACAATAAGACTTCACAGAAGAATTCTACCAAATATTTACAAAAGAGTTTATACCCATTTTTCTCAATGTTCTGCAAAAGTCTGAAGGGACTGGAATACTTCCAAAGGTATTCTACTATGGTCAATATTATCCTGATACCAAAAACAGACAAAGAAACTACAATAAAAGAAAATTAAAAGCCAACAACCCTGATTAACACTCACAAAATTCCTCAACAAAATAGTAACAAACAAAATTCAACCATACTTAAAGAGGATCATACATCATGATAAAGTGGAATTTATTCCAGGGATATAAGGATAATTCAATATCCATATCAATCAACATGACAGAATAAAATTCACCTGATTACCTCAACAGATGCAAAAAAGTATTTGACAGAATGCAACATGCATTTATGATAAAAATTCAACAAAGCTTGTATTAAGGGAACATAGCTAAACATATGTTGAGGGAAGAGAAGAGAAATAGCTCCAGAATGAATGAAGAGGTTTAACCAAAGCAGAAACGATTCCTATTTGCAGATGTATTCCTATTTGCAGAAATATTTCATGAAAAGATGGGCACAATAAAGGACAGAAACAGCAAGGACCTAAAAGATGCAGAAGAGATTAAGAAGAGGTGGCAAGAATACGTGGAAGAACTGTTTTGTTTTTTTTTTAAAGTTTTGATGATGCAGATAACCACAATGGTATGGTCACTCACCTACTTTCTAATTGTGAAAGTAAAGTCCAGTGTTGTAAAAAAACAATATTGCATAGTAATCTGGAATGTTAGGTCCATGAATCAAGGTAAATTGGGTGTGGTCAAACAGGAGATGGCAAGAGTGAACACTAATATTTTAGGAATCCATGAACTAAAATGGATGGGAAAGGGCGAACTTAATTCAGATGACCATTATATCAACTACTGTGGGCAAGAATCCAATGGAATAGCCCTCATAGTCAAAAAAAAAAAAGAGTCCAGAATGCAGTAGTTGGGTGCAGTCTCAAAAATGACAGAATGATCTCGGTTTGTTACCAAGGCAAACTATTCAACATCACAGTAATCCAAGGCTATACCCCAACCACTAATGCTGAAGAAGCAGGAAAACAATAGAATGGGAAAGACTAGAGATCTCTTCAAAAGAATTAGAAATGCAAAAGAAATATTTCATGCAAAGATGGCCACAATAAAGGACAGAAACAGCAAGGACCTAAAAGATGCAGAAGAGATTAAGAAGAGGTGCAAGAATACATGGAAGAACTGTTTCTTCAAAAAAAAGTCTTGATGATGCAGATAACCACAATGGTATGGTCACTCACCTAGAGCCAGGTATCCTGGATTCTGAAGTCAAGTGGGCCTTCAGAAGCATTACTATGAACAAAGTTAGTGGAGGTGGTGGAATTCCAGCTGAGCTATTTCAAATCCTAAAAGATGATCTTGTTAAAACGTTTCACTCAATACATCAGCAAATTTGGAAAACTTAGCAATGGCCACAGGACTGGAAAAAGTCAACTTTAATTCCAACCCCAAAGAAGGGGACTGGCAAAGAATGTTCAAGCTACCACAAATTGTGCTCATTTCACGTGCTAGCAAGGTAATGCACAAAGCTCTTCAAGCTAGGCTTCAACAGTATGTGAAAAAAGAACTTCCAGATATATAAGCTGGATTTTTAAAAGGCAGAGGAATCAAAGATCAAATTGCCAACATTTGTTGGATCATAGAAAAAGCAAAAGAACAGGAAAGCATCTAATTCTGCTTCATTGACTATGCTAAAACCTTTGACTGTGTGGATCACAACAAACTGTGGAAAATTCTTCAAGAGATGGTAATACTAGACTACTTTACCTGGCTCCTGAGAAACCTGTATACAGGTCAAGAAGCAACAGTTAGAACTGGACATGGAACAACAGACTGGTTCCAAATTGAGAAAGGAGTATGTCAAGGCTATATGTTGTCACCCTGCTTATTTAACTTATATGCAGAGTACATCATGCAAAATGCTATGCTAGGTGAATCACAAACTGGAATGAAGATTGTGCAGAGAAATATCAACAACTTCAGATATACAGATGACACCACCCTGATAGCAGAAAGTGAGGAAGAACGGAAGAACCTCTTGATGAAGGTGAAAAAGAAGAGTGTAAAGGCTGGCTGAAAATTTAACATTCAAATCACTAAAATCATGGCATCCAGTCCCATCACACCATGGCAAATATATGGAGAAAAAAATGATAACAGTGACACACTTTATTTTCTTGGGCTCCAAAATCACTGTAGATGGTGACTGCAGCCACAAAATTCAAAGATACTTGCTTCTTGGAAGAAAAGCTAAGATGAACCTAGGCAGTGTATCAAAAAACAGCAACATCACTTAGCCAACAAAGGTCCATATAGTCAAAGTTATGGTTTTTCCAGTAGTCATGTACAGATGTGAAAGTTGGACCATAAAGAAGGCTGATAGTCGAAGAATTGATGCTTTCACACTGTGGTGTTGGAGAAGACTCTTGAGAGTCCCTTGGACAGCAAGGATATCAAACTAGTGAACCTTAAATGGTATCATTGACTCAATGGGCATGCATTTGAGCAAACTCTGGGAGACAGTGAAGGACAGGAATCCTGACGTGTGGCAGTCCATATGATTGCAAGGAATCAGACATGACTGAGTGACTGAACAACAACAACAATCTCAACATAATAAAGGCCATTTATGACAAATCCATATCTAACATCATATTTAATAATGAAAAACAAAGTATTTCCTGTAAGATCAGGAACAAGACAAATAAGCCCAATTTGTGGATTGGGGGCAGGAGGAAAAGGGGACGACAGAGGATGAGATGGCTGGATGGCATCACTGACTTGATGGACATGAGTTTGAGTGAACTCCGAGAGATGGTGATGGACAGGAAGGCTTGGCATTCTGTGATTCATGGGGTCGCCAACAGTCAGACATGACTGAGTGACTGAACTGATTCAATATGTAATTGAAAGTCCTAGACACAACAATCAGACAATTAGAAAAAAAATTTTTTTAAGCAAAATGGAAAAAAGCTCACTGTTCGCAGATGATATTACACTATATATAAAACCTGAAACTGTGATGATATTTTTTTTAATTTTATTTTATTTTTAAACTTTACATAACTGTATTAGATTTGCCAAATATCAAAATGAATCCGCCACAGGTATACATGTGTTCCCCATTGGCTATGTTTAGTGTTAGTTGCTCAGTCATGTCTGATTCTTTGCAACCCATGGACTGTAGCCCACCAGGCTCCTCTGTCCATGGAATTCTCCAGGTAAGAATAAATTTTTCAGGATATGAGATTAATATACAGAAATTTATTGTTTTTCTATACACTAGCAATTTACTACCAGAAAGAGAAATCAAGAAAATAATGTCATTTACAACTAAATCAAGAGGAATAAAATACCTAGGATAATTAAGGAGGCTAACTAAGGAAGTAAAAGACCTATACTTTGAAAACTAGAAAACAATGATGAAGGAAATTCAAGACAATGAAAATAAGTGGAAATGTATCCTATGTTCATAAATTGGGAGAATTAATTTTGTTTAAGTGACCATACTAACTAGGCAATCTACAGCCTCAGTGCAATTTCTATCCAAATACCCAGAATATTTTTTTTTAACAGAATTAGAACAAATAATCTTAAAATTATATGGCACAACAAGATACCCTGAATAGCAAAAGCAACCTTGAAGAGAAAAGAAAAAACTAGGGGTATCAGGCTCCCTGGCTTCAGACTATACTACAAAGCTACAGTAAGCAAAACAGTATAGTACTGGCACAAAAATAGACACAGAAATCAAAAGAACAGAGTAGAGAGCCCAGAAATAAACTTATGCACACAAGGTAAAAAAGACAAATGTATACAATGGAGAAAACACAGTCTCTTCAATAGTTGTGCTAGGAAAACTAGACAGCTACATGTAAAAGAATGAAACTAGACCATTTTCTTACAGTGAGTACAAAAATAAATTTAAAATGGATTAAAGAACTAAGGGTGAGATCTGTAACCATAAAACTCCTAAAATAACATATGGGCAGTATGCTCTTTGACATCAGTTTTAGTCATAATTTTGAGGTACTCTGTCTCCTCAGGCAAGAGAACAAAAACAAAAATAAATGGGACCTAGTCAGATGTAAAAACATTTTCACAGCAAAGGAAACCTTTAACAAAACTAAGAGGCAACCTATTGGATGAAAGAAGATATTTGTAAATGGCATGTCTGATAAGAAGTTAATATTCAAAATATATTTTAAAATTATACAAACAAATATTTTAAAATGAACAATTTAATTTAAAAAACAGTCTGGCACCCACCCTGCCATGTCCCCAGAGCTCTGGCCCAGGTGCACAGCCATGTCTCAGGAGCATCGGCTAGGCGGGCAGTCATTAAACTGGGAAGGTGTCTCTGTACAATGACCTGGGAATGAAGACCAGTGACTCAAAAATATAAGGCTGGTCCATAACTTTCAAACTTCTGCAATCTCAGCTCCAGATGAAGAAGGCAGCTCTCACTCAGACCAAGACCCAGAGGACAATACAAAGTACAGTCTTAGGTTCAGTAATCAACCTGAAGCAAGGTGATTCTTCAAGTGAGCAGCAGATCCCCCTCTGCACTTAGCCATGGGACTCAAGAAGCTTGTTCCCAGGTTGTTTTCGGCAGAAGGTTTGATCCTCTTATCTGATGAATATGAGCCCAGGTTTCCTAACGATTATGAGAAAGTAGTGAAGCACAAAAGAGAGAAGCAACAGATACAGTGGGAGCTGGAAAGACAGAAGGAAATAGAAGAGAGAAAAGAAATGTAAAGACAGACATGAAGCTAGTGGGTTTTCCAGGTGACCAGAACCAGATTCTGATGAAGATTATAATCAAGAGAGGAGCAAGATGGGTGGAGCTGCCATCACACCATCCACTTCTCTTATAGAAAAGGACAAAGAGTTACCCATGAAGAGGATTCAAGACCTTGCTCACAGTCTTCCAAAGGTGCTATTCCTCCCCCAGTGTACAAGGAATAAGACAAATCCAGATCCCCAGTCAGCCTCAGCAACTCCTTCTTCATCAACATGGGGGTAGGGTAGCATATAAAATCATGCAGAAGTTTAGCTTCTGGGAAGGCCATAGTCTTAGGAAGCACCAGCAGGGCCTGAGAGCCACACTGTCAGTGGAGACCAGCAAGTTGTGTGTGTGGGGCGGGGGCGCGGTGGCGGGGAGAGGGGCACAGCAAGATCATATGCCTGACACCATCAAGAAAGATTCAGCCAAAAAATTGGATTTAAATTCATTAACTGAAATACTTGTGTCCTACCAAAGTGGTCCCACTCAAGAACATGATTGGTGCAGGAGAGGTGGATGAAGACTTGGAAGTTGAAATCAAGGAATAGTGTGAAAAATACGGCAAAGTTGAAAAATATGTGATATTTGAAATTACTGGTACCCTTGATTGTAGGAGACAGGAAGAATAAAAGAAAAGCAGGCCCTGGCAAGGGCCACAAAAGAAATTTATAATTATTGATAAACTGGATGCTATAAGGCATGAAACTCTTGGAACAAGTCAAGAGGGAACAGTTCATAATTTTGAAAACAAGATATGATCCTGGGGTTGGAAAACCGACCCCAGACTGTTTCTCAACTGGCGTCTCAGAGTCATATGTTTTATGTATCTGGTGGAAAATCTATAGATAAGAATATTAGTTACTGATTTCTTATTGATTACTGTTTCCTAATTGCTCAATGGTTAATGATCATTTTGTTCTTTGGCCCTGAAGGCCACATGAGTTATACTTTCATTCATGGCTGAAAGTATAATAAAGTATAATAAAGCTGGCTTGGATTCAGTTTCGGCACCTTCACCTTGGCACAGTGTTGGTCCCCTGATCCTCGCTTTTCTCTGAATTCTTGTGTCTCATTTCTCATTCTCTTGCCATATCGCGCTTTCAGAAACACTGCTTGTCAAGCTGGTCTTGACACTTGATGATGAAACAGTATGAATATTTTTAGAATTCCAGAGGGTTGAGTCTGTTGATGATCTGAATGGGAGGTATTTTGGGGGACAGGTGCTCAAAACATGTTTCTACAATTTAGATAGATTCACGGCCTTGGATTTGGCAGAACAAGTTTGATTTTAAAAACTAGAGCCTGAATCATCTCCAGTGATCCTTCAGTGAACTGCAGACTGAGCAGAGGAGAACAAGGCAACAGGCAGCCTTAATGGCTGTGGGCACAGGGAAGGACTTCTAAGACATATGTTGACTGATTCTTTTATTTTGTGGTTTTTTAATATAGCATAAAAATCCTTCTGAAACACACACACACACACACACATATATATATAGTCAATATGGATATGTTCAACATCACTAATCACCCAGAAATAGACATAAAAAGCATGGTGAGAGGACAGCAGAAGATGGCAGAGGAGTAAAACAGGGATATTGCCAGCCTCCCCACAATATATACCAAAAACTCATCAAGATATAGAACAACTCCTACAAAGCAACCTCTAGGTGACAGCGGAAGACCACAGGCCTCCAGAGGGGCAGGCTAAGCTCCCTGGAATGAAGTAGGAGAGAGGATGGAGACATAAAGAGGGAAAAGACAAAGAACTTCTAGACGGTTCCCATCTAGATGGTGCCCTGAAGGAAGGGAGGAATCATGAAGCAGAAAGATTTCCTAGTGTACTAGGAAACTCCCTCACAGGTGGGCCAAAGTGGGAGCTGCAGAATCTTGGAAAACTGGGCAAAGCAGGGACTTGGAGGCCAAAGAACAGAGAAAGCTGCACTTCTCAGCCCATAAACAGCTCACAGATTGTGCTCCCCGCCCCAGACAGTGGGTTTGGGGAATCAAGAGAGGCCCACAGAAGCCCTGTGGTGCAGATGGTGGGAACAGGGTGCCGAGAGAAGAGTGGCATAAAAACCTTTCCAGTGCACACAAACCTCAGAGCGGTACAGAGCGGGGGCTTGTGAGCCAAAACAAGTGCACATAAGCCCGGAGACATAAAGGGCGGGCCGGGGGAACCGGAACAAGTGAACACAGCCTTGCAACACAGAGCGTGGGCTCAGGAGGCTGAGGGAAGCCCACAAAAGCCTCCACAATGTAGAGGGCAGTATCAGGGAGAAGAGAAAAGATCCACACAAGCCCCTACCTAGCAGACTTTGGCCTGCAGTGCAAGGTGGGACCAGGTAATAGAAGCACCAGCAAAGATTCCAGGGACAAATAGTGGGCTGGTGGCAATGAAGATATGCTGAGCGGGCGGCTTTGATGCAGCTGCAGAAATAGAGGTGTCTAACACTGCCAAAGCCAGAAGGACTCCCCAAAGACATGCTGAACCCATGGACACCCCAAAACCTGCTACTGAACACTGAAATGCCCTCCAGAGAGATGAGATCCAGCTCCATCAACAAGAACACAGTCACAAGTTCCCTAAACCAGAAAAACATCACAGGACACTAATCCAACCTCATCCACGGGGGCAGACTCCACAACCAAGACGAATTATGACCTCCAGAAGAGAATTTTTTTTTTTCTTATAAATAATTCTGTTTATTCCTCCTACAGATTTCTACCTTCACATTAGCCTTTTGTGGTGCTGTGGAGCTTTGCTCTGTTTTTCTTCTTAAAAAAAAAAAAAAAAAATTCTAAGATTTTTTTCTTTTCTTTTTTTCTGTTTCACTCTTTTCTGTGATTATTCTGATTTTGTTTTTTATATTTTTGACTGCTTTTCTTATAGTTCTTTGCTGGCTATAGCTATTCCTGAATATATATAAATCTTTTTCACATACATCTATTTATCTTTGCTTTTCTAATTTTTTTCTGTTCTACTTTTTTACCCTTTTTCCACCCCTTCCTTTTCTCTCCCTTCTATTTTTCCCGTCTTTTTCTTTTCCATTTTTTTCCCTTCACTCTTTATTTTTCATCATGTAAGTTAAATTGTTGAGTTCTCTTTGTTATATTCTCCATTGGCACTCTGCTCAGGCTGTTTTCCTGATTGAGCAATAACTAGCTCAATTTTGGTTTCCCTTGTTCACCAACTCAGTCTCCCATACTTTTTTCTTTAGAATACTTTGGTTATAACTGTGTGTGGAAATGTGTGTATATGTCCCATTATTTCTGTAATTATATGCTTGATCTCCTTCCACTAGAACACAGACACAAGTCATCCCTAACAAGAAATAGACAGAAACCATTCAACCAACCTTTCCTTTTAAGGGAAAAAACCAAAAGGAAGAAGAAATACAATCCTAAAGCCTAGAAAAAGGAGACCTCAAGAAGAGCAAGATAGGGGGAAAAAATTAAAAGATAGAGAAATACAACACAATGAAAGAACAAGGTATAAACTCATAAGACCAAATAAATGCAGAGAAAGTAAGCAATCTACCTGATAGAGAAATCAGAATGATGATAGTAAAGATGTTCCAAAGACTTCAAAAATAGAATGGAGAAAATGAAATAAACAATTCACACAATTAATAAAATCACCAATGACATAGATGAAAGAAAGAATAAGCAAACAGAGATGAATAACAAAATTACTGAAATTAAAAATATTCTAGAAGCAACCAATAGCAGGATAACTGAGACAGAAGAATGGATATGTGAGCCAGAGATAGAATGGCGGAAATAACTGCTAAAAGAAGAATAAAGAAAAAGAATGAAAAGAATTGAGGATAGCCTCAGAGACTTTTGAGACAATGTTAAATGCACCAAAATTTGAGTTATAGTGGTCACAGAGGAAGAAGAAGAAGAAAAGAAAGGCACTGAGAAATTTTTTTGAAGAAATGATAGTTGAAAACTTCCCCAACATGGGAAAGGAAATAGTTAATCAAGAAGCACAAGAGAGTCACTTACAGGGTAAGCCCAAGGAGAAACACATCAACACACATATTAATCAAGCTAACAGAGACTAAACACAAAGAATATTAAAAGCAGCAAGGGAAAAGCAACAAGTAACATACAAGGGAAAACCCATATGATTAAAAGCATATCTTTCAGCAGAAACTCTGCAGGCCAAAGGGAATGTCAGGATATACTGAAAGTACTTAAAGAAAACAATCTACAACCAAGATTACTATACCCTGCAAAGATCTCATTCAGAATTGATGGATAGAGAGGGAGGAGCTAAGATGGCGGAGGAATAGGACGGGGAGAACACTTTCATCCCCACAAATTCATCAAAAGAACATTTAAATGTCGAGTAAATTCCACAAAACAACTTCTGAATGCCGTCAAAGGACATCAGGCACACAGAAAAGCAACCCATTGTCTTCAAAAGGAGGTAGGAAAAAATATAAAAGACAAAAAGAAAAAAAAAAAAAAAAAATATATATATATATATATATATATATACATATACATATAAAAGACAAAAAAAGAGAAAAAGAGGGAGGGATGGAGCTCCGTCCCGGGAAGGGAGTCTTAAAAAGAGAGAAGTTTCCAAACACCAGGAAACATTCTCACTGCCGAGTCTATGCCGAGCCTTGGAAGCACAGAGGGCTACATAACAGGGAGGAAAAATAAATAAACAATTAAAACCCACAGATTACGAGCCCTATGGTAACTCCCCCAGTGGAGAAGCAGCGCAGACGCCTGCATCCGCCATTAGCAAGCAGGGGCTGGGCAGGGAGGCATGGCATGGGCTGCGTCGCTTATGAATAACCCGAGAGCTACCTGAGTGAAATAATTTGGGCTAGCAAACCAGACTGTGGGATATCTACCACGCAAAAAGCCAGCCCTAACCTAAGACACCGCCAGGCCCATGCACAAAACCAAGGACTGAACAGAGCTAGCGGCTGCAGACCATCCCCCTCCAGTGACAGGCAGCCAGAGCCAGAAGGGGGCAATCGCAGCCCCAGAGAGACATTATCTACAAAACTGTAAGCAGGGTTCTTTGCTAACTAAAACTTCTTGGGGTTCTGGACAGTCAACATCTGCCTGAGAAGGTGTGCCAGTTGTACACCCAGATAACCGAGCAACGGGGAGGTGATAAGTCGCAGCAACCGTGCTCGCCAAACACCTCATCACCTGAGCTGCTCGGACCTGGGAAGGGCACAAAATGCAGGCCCAACTGAGTCTGTGCCTCTGAGGACTACCCGAGTGCCTGAACCTGAGCGGCTTAGACCTGGGAGGTGCAAGCAGCCCAGGGCCAGCCGCGGATGGTTCCTGGAGGAGCAACCTAGAGCCTGAGCAGAGTGGGCAGGGAGGCTACACTCGCCATGAGTGGGGGCAGGCCCAGTGTGGCTGAGGCACTGCAAGCACACACCAGTGTTATTTGTTTGCAGCATCCCTCTATCCGCACAGCACGTCTGAACAAGTGAGCCGTAAAAAAAAAAAAAGTGTCCACCGCCCCCCCTCCCCTACTTTGTATCAGGGCAAATATCAGACACTGAAGAGACCAGCAAACAGAAGAAGCTATAACAGAGGGAACCTCCTTGGAAGCAACAGGCAATAGATTAAAACCCTGTGGTTAGTACTGACTATATAGGAAGGGGCCTATAGATCTTGAGAAATATAAGCCAGAAAAAGGAACTAGCCAAAAATGAACTGACCCCACAATACCCACAACAACATCAGAGAAAGTCCTAGATATATTTTTACTATATTTACGATCATTCTTTCTTTCTTTTTTTTTAATTTTTTTTAAAATTTTTAAGTCCTCTATTACTCCTTTAATTTTCACTTTTATAACCTACTATTACTTTGCAAAAAAAAAAAAAAAAAAAGAAGACCCCTTTAAAAAAAAAAAAGCAAACTTCATATATATATATTTTTATCATTTTTGTGACCTTGTTTTTTTTTCTTTTTCTCTTCCTTTCTTTTTTTTTTTCTTCTTTTCTTTAACATTGTATTTTTGAAATTCCAAACTCTGCTCTAGATTTTTAATTTATGCTTTTTGGTATTTGTTATCAATTTTGTACCTATTTTTTTTTATAACTTTGTGACTTTTTTTTCTCTCTTTCTTTCTCTTCATCTTTTCTTTAACATTGTATTTCTGAAATTCCAAACTCTACTCTAGATTTTTAATTTATGCTTTTTGGTATTTGTTATCAATTTTGTACCTATATCTTCTTTATAATTTTTGTGACTTTGTTTGTTTGGTTTTTTTTTTCCTCTTTCTTTTTCTTCTTCTTTTCTTTAACATTGTATTTTTGAAATTCCAAACTCTAGATTTTTAACTTTTGCTTTTTGGTATTTGTTATCAATTTTGCACCTATATTTTCTTTATACTTTTTGTGACTTTGTTTTTTTTTTTCTTTTTTCTTTTTCTCTCTTTCTTTTCCTTTTTCTTTTCTTTAACATTGTATTTTTGAAATTCCAAACTCTACTCTAGATTTTTAATTTTTGCTTTTAGGTATTTGATACCAATTTTGTACCTTTAAGAACCCAATCTTCAGTACTCATTTTTTACTAGGGAGCGAGATTACTGGCTTGACTGCTCTCTCCCCCTTTGGACTCTCCTTTTTCTCCACCAGGTTGCCTGTGTCTCCTCCCTAACCCCTCTCTACTCTACCCAACTCTGTGAATTTCTGTGTGTTCCAGACGGTGGAGAACACTTAGGGAACTGATTACTGGCTGGATCTGTCTCTCTCCTTTTCATTCCCCCCTTTTATCCTCCTGGCCACCTCTGTCTCCTTCCTCCCTCTTCTCTTCTCTGTATAACTCCGTGAACATCTCTGAGTGGTCCAGTTGTGAAATGCACATACGGAAGTGATTACTGGTTAGCCCGCTCTCTCCTCTATTGATTCCACCTCATCTCATTCGGGTCACCTCTAACTCCCTCCTCCCTATTCTCTTCTCTTCTCCATGTAATGCTGTGAACCTCTCTGGGTGACCCTCAGGGTGGAGAAACTTTTCATCTTTAAACTAGATGTTTTATCAATGGTGCTGTATAGAAGGAGAAGTTTTGAGACTACTGTAAAAATAAGACTGATAACTGGAAGCAAGAGGCTTAAGTCCAAACCCGGACTCCAGGGAACTCCTGACTCCAGGGAACATTAATTGACGAGCTCATCAAATGCCTTCATACCTACACTGAAACAAAGCACCACACAAGGGCCAACAAGTTCCAGGGCAAGACATACCAAGCAAATTCTCCAGCAACACAGGAACACAACCCTGAGCTCCAATACACAGGCTGCTCAAAGTCACCCCAAAACCATAGACATCTCATAACTCATTACTGGACACTTCATTGCACTCCAGAGAGAAGAAATCCAGCTCCACCCACCAGAACACTGACACAAGCTTCCCTAAGCAAGAAACCTTGACAAGCCACCTGTACAAACCCACACACAGCGAGGAAATGCCACAATAAAGAGAACTCCACAAACTGCCAGAATACATAAAGGACACCCCAAACTCAGCAATTTAAACAAGATGAAGAGACAGAAGTATACCCAGCAGGTAAAGGAACAGGATAAATGCCCACCAAACCAAACAAAAGAGGAAGAGATACGGAATCTACCTGATAAAGAATTCCGAATAAGGATAGTGAAATTGATTCAAAATCTTGAAATCAAAATGGAATCACAGATAAATAGCCTGGAGACAAGGATTAAGAAGATGCAAGAAAGGTTTAAAAAGGACCTAGAAGAAATAAAAAAGAGTCAATATATAATGAATAATGCAATAAATGAGATCAAAAACACTCTAGAGGCAACAAATATTAGAATAACAGAGGCAGAAGATGGGATTAGTGAATTAGAAGATAGAATGGTAGAAATAAATGGATCAGACAGGAAAAAAGAAAAACGAATTAAAAGAAATGAGGACATCCTCAGAGACCTCCAGGACAATATTAAATGCTACAACATTCGAATCATAGGGGTCCCAGAAGAAGAAGACAAAAAGAAAGACCATGAGAAAATACTTGAGGAGATACTAGTTGAAAACTTTCCTAAAATGGGGAAGGAAATAATCACTCAAGTCCAAGAAACCCAGAGAGTCCCAAACAGGATAAACCCAAGGTGAAACACCCCAAAACACATATTAATCAAATTAACAAAGATCAAACACAAAGAACAAATATTAAAAGCAGCAAGGGAAAAACAACAAATAACACACAAGGGAATTCCCATAACAGCTGCTCTTTCAACAGAAACTCTTCAAGCCAGGAGGGAATGGCAAGACATACTTAAAGTGATGAAAGAAAATAACCTACAGCCTAGATTATTGTACCCAGCAAGGATCTCATTCAAATATGAAGGAGAAATCAAAAGCTTTACAGACAAGAAAAAGCTGAGAGAATTCAGCACCAACAAACCAACTCTCCAACAAATACTAAAGGATATTCTCTAGAAAGGAAACACAAAAAGGGTGTATAAATTAGAACCCAAAACAATAAAGTAAATGGCAATGGGATCATAGCTATCAATAACTACCTTAAACATAAATGGGTTGAATGCCCCAACCAAAAGACAAAGACTGGCTGAATGGATACAAAAACAAGACCCCTACATAGGTTGTCTACAAGAGACCCACCTCAAAACAGGGGACACATACAGACTGAAAGTGAAGGGCTGGAAAAAGATTTTCCATGCAAATAGGGACCAAAAGAAAGCAGGATTAGCAATACTCATATCAGATTAAATAGACTTTAAAACAAAGGCTGTGAAAAGAGACAAAGACGGTCACTACATAATGATCAAAGGATCAATCCAAGAAGAAGATATAACAATTATAAATATATATGCACCCAACATAGGAGCACCACAATATGTAAGACAAATGCTAACAAGTATGAAAGGGGAAATTAACAATAACACAATAATAGTGGGAGACATTAATACCCCACTCACACCTATGGATAGATCAACTAAACAGAAAATTAACCAGGAAACACAAACTTTAAACGACACAATAGACCAGTTGACCTAATTGATATCTATAGGGCATTTCATCCCAAAACAATGAAATTCACCTTTTTCTCAAGCGCACACAGAACCTTCTCCAGGATAGATCACATCCTGGGCCATAAATCAAGCCTTGGTAAATTCAAAAAAATAGAAAGCATTCCAAGCATCTTTTCTGACCACAATGCAGTAAGATTAGATCTCATTACAGGAGAAAAACTATTAAAAATTACAACATATGGAGGCTGAACAACACGCTGCTGAATAACCAACAAATCACAGATGAAATCAAAAAAGAAATAAAAAATTGCATAGAAATGAATGAAAAAGAAAACACAACAACCCAAAACTTATGGGACACTGTAAAAGCAGTCCAGCCCCAACCAGTAATGCTGAAGACGCTGAAGTTGAAAGGTTCTATGAAGACCTACAAGACCTTTTAGAACTAAAAGACCTTTAGAACTAACCCCAAAAAGATGTCCTTTTCATTATAAGGGACTGGAATGCAAAAGTAGGAAGTCAAGAAACACCTGGAGTAACAGGCAAATTTGGCCTTGGAATATGGAATGAAGCAGGGCAAAGACTAATAGAGTTTTGCCAAGAAAATGCACTGGTCATAACAAACACCCTCTTCCAACAACATAAGAGAAGACTCTATACATGGACATCACCAGATAGTCAACACCGAAAACAGATTGATTATATTCTTTGCAGCCAAAGATGGAGAAGCTCTATACAGTCAGCAAAAACAAGACCAGGAGCTGACTGTGGCTCAGACCATGAGCCCCTTATTGCCAAATTCAAAATTAAATTGAAGAAAGTAGGGAAAACCACTAGACCATTCAGGTATGACCTAAATCAAATCCCTTATGATTATACAGTGGAAGTGAGAAATAGATTTAAGGGCCTAGATGTGATAGATAGACTGCCTGATGAACTATGGAATGAGGTTCGTGTCATTGTATAGGAGAAAGGGATCAAGATCACCCCATAGAAAAGAAATGCAAAAAAGCAAAATGGCTGTCTGGGTAGGCCTTACAAATAGCTGTGAAAAGAAGAGTAGCGAAAAGCAAAGGAGCAAAGGAAAGATATAAGCATCTGAATGCAGAGTTCCAAAGAATAGCAAGAAAAGATAAGAAAGCCTTCTTCAATGATCAATGCAAAGAAATAGAGGAAAACAACAGAATGGGAAAGACTAGGGATCTCTTCCAAAAAAATCAGAGATACCAAAGGAATATTTCATGCAAAGATGAGCTCGATAAAGGACAGAGATGGTATGGACCTAACAGAAGCAGAAGATATTAAGAAGAGATGGCAAGAATACACAGAAGAACTGTACAAAAAAGATCTTCAGGACCCAGATAATCACGATGGTGTGATCACTCACCTAGAGCCAGACATCCTGGAATGTGAAGTCAAGTGGGCCTTAGAAAGCATCACTACGAACAAAGCTAGTGGAGGTGATGGAATTCCAGTTGAGCTATTTCAAATCCTGAAAGATGATGCTGTGAAAGTGCTGCACTCACTATGCCAGCAAATTTGGAAAACTCAGCAGTGGCCACAGGACTGGAAAATGTCAGTTTTCATTCCAATCCCAAAGAAAGGCAATGCCAAAGAATGCTCAAATTACCGCACAATTGCACTCATCTCACACACTAGTAAAGTAATGCTCAAAATTTTCCAAGCCAGGCTTCAGCAATATGTGAACCATGAACTTCCTGATATGCAAGCTGGTTTTAGAAAAGGCAGAGGAACCAGAGATCAAATGCAATGTCTGCTGGATCATGAAAAACAAGAGAGCTCCAGAAAAACATCTATTTCTGCTTTATTGACTATGCCAAAGCCTTTGACTTTGTGGATCACAATAAACTGTGGGAAATTCTGAAAGAGATGGGAATACCAGAACACATGATCTGCCTCTTGAGAAATGCAGGTCAGGAAGCAACAGTTAGAACTGGACATGGAACAACAGACTGGTTCCAAATAGGAAAAGGAGTATGTCAAGGCTGTATATTGTCACCCTGTTTATTTAACTTCTATGCAGAGTACATCATGAGAAATGCTGGACTGGAAGAAACACAAGCTGGAATCAAGATTGCCAGGGGAAATAGCAATCACCTCAGATATGCAGATGACACCACCCTGATGGCAGAAAGTGAAGAGGAACTAAAAAGCCTCTCGATGAAAGTGAAAGTGGAGAGTGAAAAAGTTGGCTTAAAGCTCAACATTCAGAAAACGAAGGTCATGGCATCTGGTCTCACCACTTCATGGGAAATAGATGGGGAAACAGTGGAAACTGTGTCAGACTTTATTTTTCTGGGCTCCAAAATCACTGCAGATGCTGACGGCAGCCATGAAATTAAAAGATGCTTCCTCCTTGGAAGGAAAGTTATGACCAACCTAGATAGCATATTCAAAAGCAGAGACATTACTTTGCCCACAAAGGTTCATCTAGTCAATCTGTGGTTTTTCCTTGGTCATGTATGGGTGTGAGAGTTGGACTGTGAAGAAGGCTGAGTGCCGAAGAATTGATGCTTTTGAAGTGTGGTGTTGGAGAAGACTCTTGAGAGTCCCTTGGACTGCAAGGAGATCCAACTAGTCCATTCTGAAGGAGATCAGCCCTGGGATTTCTTTGGAAGGAATTATGCTAAAGCTGAAACTCCAGTACTTTGGCCACCTCATGTGAAGAGTTGACTCATTGGAAAAGACTCTGATGCTGGGAGGGATTGGGGGCAGGAGGAGAAGGGGACCACAGAGGATGAGATGGCTGGATGGCATCACTGACTCGATGGACATGGGTCTCAGTGAACTCTGCGAGTTGGTGATGGACAGGGAGGCCTGGCATGCTGCGATTCATGGGGTCGCAAAGAGTCAGACACGACTGAGCGATTGATCTGATCTGATCTGAAGGGGAAAGTTTATAGCAATACAGGCATACCTCAAAAAACAAGAAAAAAGTCAAATAATCTAACTCTGCACCTGAAGCAACTAGAAAAGAAAGAAATGAAGAACCCCAGGGTTAGTAGAAGGAGAGAAATCTTAAAAATTAGATCAGAAATAAATGCAAAAGAAACAAAAGAGACCATAGGGAAAATCAATAAAGCCAAAACTGGTTCTTTGAAAGGATAAATAAAATTGACAAACCATTAGTAAGCCTCATCAAGAAACATAGGCAGAAAAATCAAATCAATAAAATTAAAAATGAAAATGGAGAGATCACAACAGACAACACAGAAATACAAAGGATCGTAAGAGACTACTATCAGCAATTATATGGCCAATAAAATGGACAACGTGGAAGAAATGGACAAATTCTTAGAAAAGTACAACTTTCCAAAACTGGACCAGGAAGAAATAGAAAATCTTAAAGACCCATCACAAGCACGGAAATTGAAACTGTAATCAGAAATCTCCAGCAAACAAAAGCCCAGGTCCAGACGGCTTCACAGCTGAATTCTACCAAACATTTAGAGAAGAGCTAACACCTATCCTACTCAAACTCTTCCAGAAAATTGCAGAGGAAGGTAAACTTCCAAACTCATTCTATGAGGCCACCATCACCCTAATACCGAAACCTGACAAAGATGCCACAAAAAAAGAAAACTACAGGCCAATATCACTGATGAACATAGATGCAAAAATCCTTAACAAAATTCTAGCAATCAGAATCCAACAATACATTAAAAAGATCATACACCATGACCAAGTGGGCTTTATCCCAGGGATACAAGGATTCTTCAATATCCGCAAATCAATCAATGTAATACACCACATTAACACATTGAAAAATAAAAACCATATGATTATCTCAATAGATGCAGAGAAAGCCTTTGACAAAATTCAACATCCGTTTATGATCAAAACTCTCCAGAAAGCAGGAATAGAAGGAACATACCTCAACATAATAAAAGCTATATATGACAAACCCACAGCAAACATTATCCTCAATGGTGAAAAATTGAAAGCATTTCCTCTAAAGTCAGGAACAAGACAAGGGTGCCCCCTTTCACCACTACTATTCAACATAGTTTGGGAAGTTTTGGCCACAGCAATCAGAGCAGAAAAAGAAATAAAAGGAATCCAAATTGGAAAAGAAGAAGTAAAACTCTCACTATTTGCAGATGACATGATCGTCTACATAGAAAACCCTAAAGACACCACCAGAAAATTACTAGAACTAATCAATGAATATAGTAAAGTTGCAGGATATAAAATCAACACACAGAAATCCCTTGCATTCCTACACACCCTACACACTAATAATGAGAAAATAGAAAGAGAAATTAAGGAAACAATTCTATTCACCATTGCAATGAAAAGAATAAAATCCTTAGGAATATATCTACCTAAATATAGAAAACTATAAAACACTGGTGAAAGAAATCAAAGAGGACACTAATAGATGGAGAAATAGACCATGTTCATGGATTGGAAGAATCAATATAGTGAAAATGAGTATACTACCCAAAGCAATTTATAGATTCAATGCAATCCCTATCAAGCTACTAACGGTATTCTTCACAGAGCTAGAACATATAATTTCACAATTTGTATGGAAATACAAAAAAAACTCGAATAGCCAAAGCTATCTTGAAAAAGAAGAATGGAACTGGAGGAATCAACCTGCCTGACTTCAGGCTCTACTACAAAGCCACAGTCATCAAGACAGTATGGTACTGGCACAAAGACAGAAATATAGATCAATGGAACAAAATAGAAAGCCCAGAGATAAATCCACGCACATATGGACACCTTATCTTTGACAAAGGAGGCAAGAAAATACAGTGGATTAAAGACAATCTCTTTAACAAGTGGTGCTGGGAAAACTGGTCAACCACTTGTAAAAGAATGAAACTAGAACACTTTCTAACACCATACACAAAAATAAACTCAAAATGGATTAAAGATCTCAACCTAAGACCAGAAACTATAAAACTCCTAGAGGAGAACATAGGCAAAACACTCTCTGACATAGATCACAGCAGGATCCTCTATGACCCACCTCCCAGAATATTGGAAATAAAAGCAAAAATAAACAAATGGGACCTAATTAAACTTAAAAGCTTCTGCACAACAAAGGAAACTATAAGCAAGGTGAAAAGACAGCCTTCAGAATGGGAGAAAATAATACCAAATGAAGCAACAGACAAACAACTAAGCTCAAAAATATACAAGCAACTCCTATAAGCTCAATTCCAGAAAAATAAATGACCCAATCAAAAAATGGGCCAAAGAACTAAATAGACATTTCTCCAAAGAAGACATACAGATGGCTAACAAACACATGAAAAGATGCTCAACATCACTCATTATCAGAGAAATGCAAATCAAAACCACTATGAGGTACCATTTCACGCCAGTCAGAATGGCTGCGATCCAAAAGTCTACAAGCAATAAATGCTGGAGAGGGTGTGGAGAAAAGGGAACCCTCTTACACTGTTGGTGGGAATGCAAACTAGTACAGCCACTATGGAGAACAGTGTGGAGATTCCTTTAAAAACTGGAAATAGAACTGCCTTATGATCCAGCAATCCCACTGCTCAGCATACACACTGAGGAAACCAGAAGGGAAAGAGACATGTGTACCCCAATGTTCATTGCAGAACTGTTTATAATAGCCAGGACATGGAAGCAACCTAGATGTCCATCAGTAGACGAATGGATAAGAAAGCTGTGGTACAGATACACAATGGAGTATTACTCAGCCATTAAAAAGAATACATTTGAATCAGTTCTAATGAGGTGGATGAAACTGGAGCCTATTATACAGAGTGAAGTAAGCCAGAAAGAAAAACACCAATACAGTATACTAACGCATATATATGGAATTTAGAAAGATGGTAACAATAACCCTGTATACGAGACAGCAAAAGAGACACTGATGTATAGAACAGTCTTTTGGACTCTGTGGAAGAGGGAGAGGGGGGGATGATTTGGGAGAATGTCATTGAAATATGTATAATATCATATATGAAACGAGTCACCAGTCCAGGTTCGATGCACGATATTGGATACTTGGGGCTGGTGCACTGGGACGACCCAGAGGGATGGAATCGGGAGGGAGGAGGGAGGAGGGTTCAGGATCGGGAACACATGTATACCAGTGGCGTATTCATTTTGATATATGGCAAAACCAATACAATATTGTAAAGTTAAATAAAATAAAATAAACAAAATTGATGTATAAATCAAAAGCTTTACAGACAAGCAAAAGTTAAGAGAATTTAGGACCCCTGAACCAGTCTTACAATTAATACTAAAGGGACTTACATAGCTAATAAACATGAGAGAAAGGAAAGGCCTACAAAAACAAATACAAAATAATTAAGAAAATGCCAATAGGGACATATAAATCAATAATTACTTTAAATGTAAACAGATTAAATGCACCAACCAAAAGATACAGACTAAATGAATGGATACAAAAACAAGACACATATACACGCTGCCTACAAGAGACCCACCTCAGACCTAGAGACACAAACAGACTGAAAGTAAAAGGATGGAAAAAGATATTCCATGTGAATGGAAACCAAAAGAAAGCTGGAGTGGCAATCCTTATTTCAGACAAAACAGATTTTAAAATAAAGAATATTTTAAGAGACAAAGAAGGACACTACATAACATTCAAAGGATCAATCCAAGAGGAAGACATAACAATTATAAATATTTATGCCCCCAACATAGAGTACCTCAATACATAAGGCAAACAATAACAGGCATAAGTAGGGAAATTGACAGTATCACAGTAATAGGAGGGGACTTTAACATCCAAATTACACCAATGGACAGATCATCAAAACAGAGAATCATTAAGGAAACACAAACCTCATATAATTCATTAGACAAAATGGACCTAATTTGTATCTTCAGGACTTTACATCCAAATGCAGAAGAATACACTTTCTTCTCAAGTCCACAAGGAACATTCTTAGGATACACTACATCCTGGGCCACAAATTAAGCCTCAGTAAGTTTAAGAAAATTGAAATTGTATCAAGAATTTTCTCAGACCACAACTCTGAGACTAAGTATCAACTACAGGGGAAAAAAACTGCAAAATATACAATCTCATAGAGATTAAACAATACATTACTAAATAAAGAAGAGATTACTGAAAAAATAAGAAGGGAAATCAAAAGATTCCCAGAAACAAATGACAAAGAAAACACGATAAACCCAAAACCTATGGAATTCAGCAAAAATAGTTCTAAGAGGGAAGTTTATAGCAATACAATCCTATCTCAAGAAACAGGAAAAGCATCAAATAGACAACCTAACTCTCCATATAAAGGAGTTAAAAGAAGAACAGAAAACACTAAAGTCAGCAGAAGGAAAGAAATCATAAAGATCAGAGAATAAATAAAAGAAAAAAGAAATAAAGGAAATAATAGCAAAAATTAATAAAACTAAAAGCTGGTTCTTTGAGGTGATAAACAAAACTGACAAACCTTTAGCCAAACTCATCAAGAAAAAAGGGATAAAAATTTAAAAAATGAGAAATGAAAAAGGAGAGGTTACAACAGACAACACAGAAATACAAAGGATCATAAGAGAATATTATGAGCAACTATATGCTAATAAAATAGACAACATAGAGGAAATGGATAGATTCTTAGAAAAGTTCAACCTCACAAGACTGAACCAGGAAGAAATAGAAATTAGGAACAAACCAATTACAAACACTGAAATTGAAGTTGTGATCAAAAACTCCCCAGAAAACAAAAGCCCAGGGCCAGATGGCTTCACAGGGAAATTCTAGTAACCATTAGAGAAAAGGTAATGCCTACTTTTCTGAAACTCTTCCAAAAAATTATAGAGGAAGGAACACTTCCAAACTCACTGTATGAGGCCACAATCACCCTGATACCAAAACCAGGCAAAGACAATACAAAATACAAAACTACAGGCCAATGTCACTGGTTAACATAGATGTAAAAATCCTCAACAAAGTTTTAGCAAACAGAATTCAACAACACATTAAAAAGCTTATACATGATCAAGTTGGGTTTATTCCAGGGATGCAAGGATTCTTCAATATACACAAATCAATCAATGTGATACACCATATTAACAAATTTAAAAATGAAAACCATATGATCACCTCAATAGATGCAGAAAAAGCCTTTGACAAAATTCAGCACACATTTACAATAAAAAAAAAAAAAAAAAAAACACTTCAAAAAATGGGGATAGAATGATACTACCTCAACATAGAAAAGGCCGTATGTGATAAGTTCACAGCAAACACTATTCTCAATAGTGAAAAACTGCAAGCACTCCCTCTAAGGTCAGGAAGTTAAGGGTGTTTACTCTCAGCACTATCATTCAACATAGTTTTGGATGTCCTAGCTAAAGCAATTAGAGAAGAAAAAGAAATAAAAGGAATACAGATTGGAGAAGAAGTAAAACTCTCACTGTTTGACGATGACATGATACTATACATAGAAAACCCACAAGAAACTATCAGAAAATGACTAGAGCCAATCAGTGAATTCAGTAAAGTCACAGGGTAAAAGGTCAATATACAGAAATCACTTGCATTCTTATATACTAACAATGGCAAATCAGGAAGAGAAACTAAGGCATCAATCCCATTCTCCACTGCAACAAAAAGAATAAAATATCTAGGAATAAACCTACTTAAGGAGGAAAAAGAACTGTAAATGGAAAATTATAAGACACTGATGAAAGAAATCAAAGATGATATAAACAGATGGAGAGATATTCCATGTTCCTGGGTAGGAAGAATCAATATTATGAAAATGCCTATACTACCAAACTCAGTCTACAGATTCAATGCAATCCCTATCAAATTACCAATGGCATTGTTCACAGAACTAGAACAAAAAATTTCACAATTCGTATGGAAACACAAAGGACCTCAAATAGCCAAAGCAGTCTTCAGAAAGAAGAGTGGAGCTGGAGGAATCAACCTTCCTGACTTCAGGCTATACTACAAAGTTACATTCATCAAGACACTACAATACTGGCACAAAAGCAGAAATATAGACCAATGGAACAAGATAGAAAGCCCAGAGATAAACCCATGCACCTATGGGTACCTCATTTTTTACCAAAGAGGCAAGAATATAAAATGGGGCAAAGATAGCCTTTTCAATAAGTGGTGTTTGGAAAACTAGACAGCAAAAGAATGAAATTAGAACATTTTCTAACATCATACACAAAGATACACTAAAAATGGATTAAATACCTAAATGGAACACCAGAAACTATAAAACCCTTAGAGGAAAACATAGGCAGAACACTCAATGACATAAATCAAAGCAAGATTCTCTATGACTCACCTCCTAGAGTAATGCAAATAAAAACAAAAATAAACAAGTGGGACCTAATTAAAATTAAAAACTTTTGCACAGCAAAGGAAATTACAAACAAGGTGAAAAGACAACCCTCAGAATGGGAGAAAATAATAGCAAAGAGAACAACTGACAAAGGATAAATTTCCAAAATATACAAGCAGCTCATACAACTCAATACCAGAAAAACAACCCAGTGAAAGAGAGGGGAAAAGACCTAAACAGACATTTTTCCAAAGAAGACATACAGATGGCTAATAAACACGTGAAAAGATGCTCAACATTGCTCACTATTAGAGAAATGCAAATCAAAACTACAGTGAGATACCACCTCACATCAGTCAGAATGGCCATCATTAAAAAGTCTACAAACAATAAATGTTGAAAAGGATGCTGGTGCAATGTAAATTGATACAGCCACTAAGGAAGGCTGTATGAAGATTTATTTTAAAAACTAGAAATAAAACCACCATATGACCCAGAAATCCCACTCCTAGGCATATGCTCAGAGGAAACCAAAGCTGAAAAAGACACGTGTCCCATTGTTCATTGCAGGACTATTTACAATAGCTAGAACATGGAAGCAACCTAGATATACATTGACAGATGAATGGATAAAGAAGCTGTGGTACATATACACAGTGGAATATTACTCAGCCATAAAAGGGAAAGCATTTAAGTCAGTTCTAATGAGGTGGATGAACCCCCAGTCTATTAAATAGAGTGAAGTAAGTCAGAAAGAGAAAGATATAACACATATATGTGGAATTTAGAAAGATGATACTGATTATCATTTATTTGCAAGACAGCAATGGAGAAACAGAGAACAGACTTCAGGGAGAGGGGAGGAGAGGGTGAGATGTATGGAGAGAGTAACACGGAAACTTACACTACCATATGCAAAACAGATAGTCAATGGGAATTTGCTGTATGACTCAAACAGGGGCTCTGTAACAATCTAGAAGGGTGAGATTTGGAGGAAGATGGGAGGGAGTTATAAGAGGGTGGGGACCTCTGTACACCTATGGCTAATTCATGTTGATGTTTGACAGAAAATAATAAAATCCTGTAAAGCAATTATCTTTCAATTAAAAAATAAATAAATCTTTGAAAAAAATCATATAGTCAAGAAAATACCAGCAAAAATCCTTATATTTCAGTGGATTCTTGAAGTAGGAGAGGAAGCGGAATTCAGCAATGTTGGTAATGAGATTGCAAGCGAAAGGAAAAGACAAAGACCCAAAACACTTACTTGTGTTAAAGTAACAAAAATTTTGTGCCTAGAGCACTGTGGTAAAGGTGGACAGTGGCAGGAGAGGATATAAAAAGAGACTATGGAAGACTTAGGGGGAGGCAAGAAAAGCCATAGTTCTAATGCAATATCACTCAACCATAAAAAAGAATAAAACCCTGTTATTTACACCAAACATGGATAGACCTTGAAAGTATTATACTAAGATAAATCAGAGAAAGAAAAATGCCATTTGATTTCACCCATATGCAGAATCTAAAAGCAAAACAAATGAACAAACAAAAATAAACAAAAAACAAACTGAACACATTAGTGATTGCTGTTATTCAAGTCGTCCAGTCATGTTCAACTCTTTGCAACCCCACGGTCTGCAGCACGCCAGGCCTCCCTGTCCATCACCAACTCCCAGAGCTTGCTCAAACTCATGTCCATTGAGTCACGGATGCCATCCAACAATTTCATTCTCTGTTGTCCCCTTCTCCTCCTGCCTTCTGTCTTTCCCAGCATCACGATCTTTTCCAATGAGTCAGTTCTTCACAACAGGTGGGCAAAATATTGGAGCTTCAGCTTTGGCTTCAGTCCTTCCAACGAATACTCAGGACTGATTTCCTTTAGGATTGACTAGCTTGATGTCCTTGCAGTCCAAGGGACTCTCAAGAGTCTTCTCCAACGTCACAGTTCAAAAGCATCAATTCTTCGGCATTTAGCTTTCTTTATAGTCTAACTCTCATATCCATACATGACGACTGGAAAAACCATAGCTTTGACTAGACAGACCTTTGTTGGCAAAGTAATGTCTCTGCTTTTCAACACTATGTCTAGGTTTTTCATTGCTTTAGATTAGTAGTTATCAGAGGGGAAATGAAGGACAGTGGGTACATTGGGTGAAGGAGATGATATATGGCAACTACATTTGTGGTAGTGATCACTCTGTAGTGTACATAGATATCAAATCATAATGCTGTACTCCTGAAACATATTTTTTAAGATAAAAATAAAATTTGCAAAACAATAAAAAAGAAATCATAAAATGTTTTGTTCAAGTTCTGAGTAAAAGGCATTGGTAATTTGATAGAGATTGTATTGAATTTGGGAGTAATGTAGTCATGTTCACAATATTCATTTTCAAATCCAAGAACATGGTATATCTCTCCATCTGTTTGTGTTATCTTTGATTTCTTTCATCATTGTCTTATCGTTTTCTTCACAGGTATTTTGTCTCCCAGGTAAGTTTATTCCTAGGTATTTATTCTTTTTGCTGCAGTGGTGAATGGGAGTTTCCTTAATTTCTCTTTCTGATTTTTTGCTGTTAGTGTATAGGAGTGCAAGAAATTTCTGTGTATTAATTTTATATCATATGACTTTACTAAATCCATTGATCAACTCTAGCAGTTTTCTGGTGGCATCTTTAGGATTTTCTACAGTATCATGTCATCTGCAAAAAGTGACAGAAGTTACAACTGACACTGCAGAAATGCTAGGATTCCTAAGAGACTACCACAAGCAACTATGCCAATAAAATGGACAACCTGGAAGAAATGGACAAATTCTTGGATGACCTCCCAAGACAGAACCAAAAAGAAATAAAAAATATGACCAGACTGTTCACAAGTAATGAAACTGTGATTAAAATCTTCCAACAAACAAGAGCCCACGGCCAAATGACTTCACAGGTGAATTCTATGAAACATTTAGAGAAGACCTAACACATTCCCTTCTCAAACTCTTCCAAAAAATTGCAAAGGGAGAAACATTCTATGAGGCCACCAGCACCCTGACACCAAAACCAGACAAAGAAACCACACAAAAAAAGAAAATAATAGGCCAATAGCACTGATGAACATGGATACAAAAGTCCTCAACAAAATACTAGCAAACAGAATCCAACAATACATTAAAAGGGTCATACTCTATGGTCAACTGAGATTTATCTTAGGAATGCAAGGATTCTTCAATATATGCAAATCAATCAATGTAATACACCACATTAACAAATTGAAGGATAAAAGCATATGATATGATATGATATGATAATCTCAATAGATGCAGAAAAAGTTTTAGACAAAATTCAACACCCATTTGTGATAAAACTCTCCAGAAACTTGTCATACCTTTATTTAATAAAGGCCATATACAAGCACATAGCAAACATTATTCTCAATGTTGAAAAACTGAAAGCATTTCCTCTAAGATCAGGAACACACCTAGGGTGCACACTCTCACCACTATTATTCAACATAGTTTTGGAAGTCCTAGCCATGGCAATCAGAGAATAAAAAGAAATAAAAGGAATCCAGATTGGAAAAGAAAATGCAAAATACTTTTTATCTTATATTGAAAATGCAACTTTCACATGGAGGCACGGTTGCTAAAAGAAAGGCATATCTGTAGACTCTAATATGAGTCAAGAAAAAGCAAAATCATTACATGACAATTTAAAGCAAGCAGGTGATGGAACTAAAACTGGAGAATTTAATGCTAGCAAAGGATGGTTTAATAATTTTAAAAAGAGGTTCAGATTTATTGCTAGGCTTTCTATTTTGTTCCATTGATCTATATTTCTGTCTTTGTGCCAGTACCATACTGTCTTAATGACTGTGGCTTTGTAGTAGAGCCTGAAGTCAGGCAAGTTGATTCCTCCAGTTCCATTCTTCTTTCTCAAGATTGCTTTGGCTATTCAAGGTTTTTTGTATTTCCATACAAATTGTGACATTATTTGTTCGAGCTCTCTGAAAAATATCGTTGGTAGCTTGATAGGGATTGCATTGAATCTATAGATTGCTTTGGGTAGTATACTCCTTTTCACTACATTGATTCTTCTGATCCATTACCATGGTATATTTCTCCATCTATTAGTGTCCTCTTTGATTTCTTTCACCAGTGTTTTATAAATTTCTATATATAGGTCTTTAGTTTCTTTAGGTAGATATATTCCTAAGTATTTTATTCTATTCACCGCGATGGTGAATGGAATTGTTTCCTTAATTTCTCTTTCCATTTTCTCATTATTAGTGTATAGGAATGCAAGGTATTTCTGTGTGTTGATTTTATATCATGCAACTTTACTATATTCATTGATTAGTTCTAGTAATTTTCTGGTGGAGTCTTTAGGGTTTTCTATGTAGACGATCATGTCATCTGCAAATAGTGAGAGTTTTACTTCTTCTTTTCCAATTTGGATTCCTTTTATTTCTTTTTCTGCTCTGATTACTGTGGCCAAAACTATGTTGAATAGTAGTGGTGGAAGTGGGCACCCTTGTCTTTTCCTGACTTTAGGGGACATGCTTTCAATTTTTCACCAGTGAGGATAATGTTTGCTGTGGGTTTGTCATATATAGCTTTTATTATGTTGAGGTATGTTCCTTCTATTCCTGCTTTCTGGACAGCTTTTATCATTAATGGATGTTGAATTTTGTCAAAGGCTTTCTCTGCATCTATTGAGATAATCATATGGTTTTTATTTTTCAATGTGTTTATGTGGTGTATTACATTGATTGATTTGCGGATATTGAAGAACCCTGCATCCCTGGGATAAAGCCCAGTTGGTCATGGTGTATGATCTTTTTAATGTGTTGTTGGATTCTGATTGCTAGAATTTTGTTAAGGATTTTTGCATCTATGTTCATCAGTGATATTTGCCTGTAGTTTTCTTTTTTTGTGGCATCTTTGTCAGGTTTTGGTATTAGGGTGATGGTGGCCTCAAAGAATGAGTTTGGAAGTTTACCTTCCTCTGCAATTTTCTGGAAGAGTTTGAGTAGGATAGGTGTTAGCTCTTCTCTAAATGTTTGGTAGAATTCAGCTGTGAAGCCATCTGGACCTGGGCCTTTGTTTGCTGGAAGATTTCTTTTCTTTTTTTTTTTTTTTTAAACTTTACATAATTGTATTAGTTTTGCCAAATATCAAAATGAACCCACCACAGGTATACATGTGTTCCCCATCCTAAACCCTCCCCCCTCCTCCCTCCCCATTCCATCCCTCTGGGTCGTCCCAGTGCACCAGCCCCAAGCATCCTGTATCCTGCATCGAACCTGGAATGGCAACTCGTTTCATACATGATATTTTACATGTTTCAATGCCATTCTCCCAAATCTTCCCACCCTCTCCCTCTCTCACAGAGTCCATAAGACTGTTCTATACATCAGTGTCTCTTTTGCTGTCTTGTACACAGGGTTATTGTTACCATCTTTCTAAATTCCATATATATGCGTTAGTATACTGTATTGGTGTTTTTCTTTCTGGCTTACTTCACTCTGTATAATAGGCTCCAGTTTCATCCACCTCATTAGAACTGATTCAAATGCATTCTTTTTAATGGCTGAGTAATACTCCATTGTGTATATGTACCACAGCTTGCTTATCCATTCATCTGCTGATGGACATCTAGGTTGCTTCCATGTCCTGGCTATTATAAACAGTTCTGCAATGAACATTGGGGTACACGTGTCTCTTTCCCTTCTGGTTTCTTCAGTGTGTATGCCCAGCAGTGGGATTGCTGGATCATAAGGCAGTTCTATTTCCAGTTTTTTAAGGAATCTCCACACTGTTCTCCATAGTGGCTGTACTAGTTTGCATTCCCACCAACAGTGTAAGAGGGTTCCCTTTTCTCCACACCCTCTCCAGCATTTATTGCTTGTAGACTTTGGATCACAGCCATTCTGACTGGTGTGAAATGGTACCTCATAGTGGTTTTGATTTGCATTTCTCTGATAATGAGTGATGTTGAGCATCTCTTCATGTGTTTGTTAGCCATCTGTATGTCTTCTTTGGAGAAATGTCTATTTGGTTCTTTGGCCCATTTTTTGATTGGGTCATTTATTTTTCTGGAGTTGAGCTGTAGGAGTTGCTTGTATATTCTCGAGATTAGTTGTTTGTCAGTTGCTTCATTTGCTATTATCTTCTCCCATTCTGAAGGCTGTCTTTTCACCTTGCTAATAGTTTCCTTTGATGTGCAGAAGCTTTTAAGGTTAATTAGGTCCCATTTGTTCATTTTTGCTTTTATTTCCAATATTCTAGGAGGTGGGTCATAGAGGATCCTGCTGTGATGTATATCAGAGAGTGTTTTGCCTATGTTCTCCTCTAGGAGTTTTATAGTTTCTGGTCTTACGTTTAGATCTTTAATCCATTTTGAGTTTATTTTTGTGTATGGTGTTAGAAAGTGTTCTAGTTTCATTCTTTTACAATGGTTGACCAGATTTCCCAGCACCACTTGTTAAAGAGATTGTCTTTAATCCATTGTATATTCTGGCCTCCTTTGTCAAAGATAAGGTGTCCATATGTGCGTGGATTTATCTCTGGGCTTTCTTCGTTTTCTGAATGTTGAGCTTTAAGCCAACTTTTTCACTCTCCACTTTCACTTTCATCAAGAGGCTTTTTAGTTCCTCTTCACTTTCTGCCATAAGGGTGGTGTCATCTGCATATCTGAGGTTATTGATATTTCTCCTGGCAATCTTGATTCCAGCTTGTGTTTCTTCCAGTCCAGCGTTTCTCATGATATACTCTGCATAGAAGTTAAATAAACAGGGTGACAATATACAGCCTTGACGTACTCCTTTTCCTATTTGGAACCAGTCTGTTGTTCCATGTCCAGTTCTAACTGTTGCTTCCTGACCTGCATACAGATTTCTCAAGAGGCAGATCATGTGGTCTGGTATTCCCATCTCTCTCAGAATTTTCCACAGTTTATCATGATCCACACAGTCAAAGGCTTTGGCATAGTCAATAAAGCAGAAATTGATGTTTTTCTGGAACTCTCTTGCTTTTTGGATGATCCAGCGGATGTTGGCAATTTGATCTCTGGTTCCTCTGCCTTTTCTAAAATAAGCCTGAACATCAGGAAGTTCACGGTTCATATATTGCTGAAGCCTGGCTTGGAGAATTTTGAGCACTACTTTACTAGTGTGTGAGAAGAGTGCAATTGTGTGGTAGTTTGAGCATTCTTTGGCATTGCCTTTCTTTGGGATTGCAATGAAAACTGACCTTTTCCAGTCTTGTGGCCACTGCTGAGTTTTCAAATTTGCTGGCATATTGAGTGCAGCACTTTCACAGTATCATCTTTCAGGATTTTAAATAACTCAACTGGAATTCCATCACCTCCACTAGCTTTGTTCATAGTGATGCTTTCTAAGGCCCACTTGACTTCACATTCCAGGATGTCTGGCTCTAGGTCAGTGATCACACCATCGTGATTATATGGATCGTGAAGATCTTTTTTGTACAGTTCTTCTGTGTATTCTTGCCATCTCTTCTTAATATCTTCTGCTTCTGTTAGGTCCATACCATTTCTGTCCTTTATCAAGCCCATCTTTGCATGAAATGTTTCTTTGGTATCTCTGATTTTCTTGAAGAGATCCCTAGTCTTTCCCATTCTGTTGTTTTCCTCTATTTCTTTGCATTGATCACTGAAGAAGGCTTTCTTATCTCTTCTTGCTATTCTTTGGAACTCTGCATTCAGATGCTTATATCTTTTCTTTGCTCCTTTGCTTTTCGCTACTCTTCTTTTCACAGCTATTTGTAAGGCCTCCCCAGAAATCCATTTTGCTTTTTTTGCATTTCTTTCCTATGGGGATGGTCTTGATCCCTGTCTCCTGTACAATAACACGAACCTCATTCCATAGTTCATCAGGCATTCTATCTATCACATCTAGGCCCTTAAATCTATTTCTCACTTCCACTGTATAATCATAAGGGATTTGATTTAGATCATACCTGAATTGTCTAGTGGTTTTCCCTACTTTCTTCAATTTAATTCTGAATTTGACAATAAGGGGCTCATGGTCTGAGCCACAGTGAGCTCCTGGTCTTGTTTTTGCTGACTGTATAGAGCTTCTCCATCTTTGGCTGCAAAGAATATAATCAATCTGATTTCAGTGTTGACCATCTGGTGATGTCCATGTATAGAGTCTTCTCTTGTGTTGTTGGAAGAGGGTGTTTGCTATGACCAGTGCATTTTCTTGGCAAAACTCTATTAGTCTTTGCCCTGCTTCATTCCATATTCCAAGGCCAAATTTGCCTGTTACTCCAGGTGTTTCTTGACTTCCTACTTTTGCATTCCAGTCCCCTACAATGAAAAGGACATATTTTGGGGGTGTTAGTTCTAAAAGGTCTTGTAGGTCTTCATACAACCGTTCAACTTCATCTTCTTCAGAATTACTCGTTGGGGCATAGACTTAGATTACTGTGATATTGAATGGTTTGCCTTGGAAACGAACAGAGATCATTCTGTCATTTTTGAGATTGCATCCAAGTACTGCATTTTGGACTCTTTTGTTGACCATGATGGCCACTCCACTTCTTCTGAGGGATTCATGCCTGCAATAGTAGATATAATGGTCATATGATAGGTTTTAAAAAAATTTTTAAGAGAAAAGAACAACGACAAAAAAAAAAAAAAAAAAAAAAAGGTAAACTCCACAGAACTGCAAAAGCCCAATGTAGAGGCAGAGGTTTATAACAGCAATAAAAAGTGTGACTGAATATACACATATACATATATACCCATAAGCAAAATCAAAACAGTCCAACAAAAATAAAGTATAATTGATTGATCCAATGAATAAAGGAAAACAAAAATTATATCTACCAGTTAAGAACAAAACTAACTGAAGCACAAACTGGAAAACAAAACTAAAGCAAGGTGCCAAGTGGGGAACAGAGCAATAAAAATAAAACTAACAAATATGTTGAGATGAAAGGAAAGAAAAAAAAGAATTGATATGCAAAGTTAAATAGAGGTAGATGAAGAAGATTTATGTACATTAAAGTTTAACAGCAAGGGGGAAAGAACAGTAGGAAAACAAACAAAGGAATAAAAGTAGAAAAAATAATGATTGGTTTAAAAAATTAAAAAAAGAAAAAAAAAGGAAAACTCCATAGAACTGCAAAAGCCCAACGTAGAGGCAGAGGTTTATAACAACAATAAAAATGTGACTGAGGAAAAAAAAAAAAGAGCTCAAAAGCTTAATTAGATTTCATAAGATTTCAAAGTACTAGTAAAATCAACAACTATAACATAGTGGGGGGAGAAAGCAAAAGAATCTACAGAACAAGTCAAAACATAAGAATAATAAATGGTTTTCTGGAGTCACTGCTGTCAGAGTCCTTTCTCTCGCTGGGAGTCACAGTCTACCTTACCTCCCTGGGATACCCTCCAACACTGTGCTGGTCTCTAGACCTGCTGTGGGGGCAGCTCAGACTCTAATCTGGTCCTACTCCTGTGTGTTCTTGCCTCCAATGTCCACAGCTATCAGAACTAGTACATTTTCTTTTGTGAGAGCTTTCAATGTCCTTTTATATATTCCACTGACACAGTCTGCCTAGTTGATCGTGTGGTTTAAATCTGCAGCTTGTACGTCTAGTGGGAAAGTTTTGGGTCTTTTTCCTTAGTCACATTGCCCCTGGGTTTCAATTGTGGTTTTATCTCCACCTCTACATGTGGGTCATCCACTGGGGTTTGCTCCTGAGGCTGCTCTGGAGGCCTTGGGTTTGTTCCTGTGATGACCAGGTGTGGAGGTGGTGCAGCTGCTTGGGTCACAGGGGTTTTCGCAGCACTAGGTACTCAGGGGGTGTTGGCGGCTAGGGCAGTGGGAAATATAGTGCTCTAGAAGGGTGTGGCAACCAGTATTGGCCAACAAGCTCCAGTATTCTTACCTGGAGGAAACCCCCTCCCTGATAGAGAAGCCTGGCAGGCCAGTTTACAGGGTGGCAAAGATTCGGACATGACCAAAGCAACCTTGAACGCATAGATGAAAAATTTTCTTTTTTGCTTGTGGCAGTTCTGCCCTAGTGAGAGTTGAGCATGAAGGTGGCACAGCTGCTTGACTTGCAGGGACCCTGGTGGCACAAAGTGTGCAGGGACATGGACTGCCTCCGCCCAAGGAGTTATGGCCCTATCAGAGTCTTTTTTCGAGCTTCTTCTAGCTGGCCATCAGAAGGCCTCTTTGGCCAGTCTTTCTCTGTAGCTCTGCCTGTTCAGGCACTTAGAGGGCTCCCTTGCCTGGGGTCCTTCTCTGTTGTCAGGCACATCAGGCACATACAGGTGGCCCCCCTGGCTGGGGTCCTACTCTGTAGATCAGTGCATCAGGCACTTAAAAAGGCACCCTAGTTGGGGTCCCACTGTGTAGTTCAGGGCATCAGACATTTAGTGGGCCAGCCTCTCTATTGTTCAGCTGCAGATACTGGCCTGTGGAGGGAGAGAGACTATTGTGATGGCTCCACCCACTATGCATAACTCAGCAGTATCACCTTGCTTCCATGGCTGGCTGGCTTTCCTCCACAGGCATTTCCCATTACGATCTCCTCCCTCACACCACCTGGATTCATCTCTCCACAGTCAACAGCAGCCCTCACCCTGGGATTGCTACACAATCCCTAAACTCCAGCTCCCAGCCTCTGCATCTTCCTGAGGACCTGCATCCCTGCCAGGGTGTGTATGGCTGCAGCAAGGACTGTCTGTTCTCATTCCATTTAGGCTGCCACAGATCAGCTGTTTCACTCTCAGTCTTAAATGTTTCTCCTCTGACTCAGACAATTGCCCCAATGTGGGGATCAGACCCCTGCTTCAGCTCCCCCGCCCGCTGAGGGCAGGTCCAGTCCTACTAACACTCCTGTTTTTCCCCCTATTTCCTTCATCTTACCGAGTTTTGCATGGTTCTATATATTCTTTTCCGCTGGTCAGGTACTCCTATCCACTCTCAGCTGGTGGTGTTCTGCATGCACTTCTATGTCTGAAGGTGTGTTCTTGATGTATCAGTGGAGAGAGATGTACTCCATATCCACCTACTCCTCCATCATCTTGTTCTTTCTAATGATTCACTTTTTTAGTGTATAGGTTAGACTACCATGAAGTAATTATATTGATTACACTAAGCTAGCATAAAGCAATCACATTGCTGTTTCATTATCAATACATGAATCATTATACCTATAAATTAATTTTTCACATAATCTTTACATATTTGATATCCAGTACTAATACATACAACATCTACAGTGATTTCTATCATATAAGACAATGTTGATGGAGATACTGCCAAGACAGATAATTCATCTTGTATGTAGATGATGTAAAGTTAAGGTATAGATAAATAAAATGTGGTACTGCTAAATGTATTTTCTTTTTCTCATGATTTTCTTAATAACATTTTCTTTTCTCTAGCTTACTCTATTGCAAGAATACAGAACTTAATTCAGTTCAGTCGCTCAGTCGTGTCCGACTTTTTGAGACCCCATGAATTGCAGCACACCAGGTCTCCCTGTCCATCACCAACTCCTGGAGTTCACTCAGACTCACGTCCATCGAGTCGGTGATGCCATCCACCCATCTCATCCTCTGTCGTCCCTTTCTCCTCCTGCCCCCAATCCCTCCCAGCATCCGAGTCTTTTCCAATGAGCCAACTCTTCACGAGGTGGCCAAAGTACTGGAGTTTCAGCTTTAGCATCATTCCCTCCAAAGAAATCCCAGGGCTGATCTCCTTCAGAATGGACTTGTTGGGTTCCCTTGCAGCCCAAGGGACTCTCAAGAATCTTCTCCAACACCACAGTTCAAAAGCACCAATTCTTGGGCGCTCAGCTTTCTTCACGTCCAACTCTCACATCCATACATGACCAAGAAAAACCATAGCCTTGACTAGACAGACCTTTGTTGGCAAAGTAATGTCTCTGCTTTTCAATATGCTATCTAGGTTGGTCATAACTTTTCTTCCAAGAAGTAAGCGTCTTTTAATTTCATGGCTGCAGTCACCATCTGCAGTGATTTTGGAGCTCAAAAAAATCAAGTCTGACACTGTTTCCACTGTTTCCCCATCTATTTCCCATGAAGTGATGGGACCAGATGCCATGATCTTCGTTTTCTGAATGTAGAGTTTTAAGCCAACGTTTTCACTCTCCTCTTTCACCTTCATCAAGAGGCTTTTGAGTTCCTCTTTACTTTCTGCCATAAGGGTGGTGTCATCTGCATATCTGAGGTTATTGATATTTCTCCTGGCAATCTTGATTCCAGCGTGTGTTTCTTCCAGTCCAGCGTTTCTCATGATGTACTCTGCATAGAAGTTAAATAAACAGGGTAACAGTATACAGCCTTGACGAACTCCTTTTCCTATTTGGAACCAGTCTGTTGTTCCATGTCCAGTTCTAACTGTTGCTCCCTGACCTGCATACAGGTTTCTCAAGAGGCTGGTCAGGTGGTCTGGTATTCCCATCTCTTTCAGAATTTTCCACAGTTTGTTGTGATAGACACAGTCAAAGGCTTTGGCATAGTCAATAAAGCAGAAACAGATGTTTTTCTGGAACTCTCTTGCTTTTTCCATGATCGAGCAGATGTTGGCAATTTGGTTTCTGGTTCCTCTGCCTTTTCTAAAACCAGCTTGAACATCTGGAAGTTCACGGTTCATGTATTGCTGAAGCCTGGCTTGGAGAATTTTGAGCATTACTTTACTAGCATGTGAGATGAGTGCAATTGTGCGGTAGTTTGAGCATTGTTTGGCATTGCCTTTCTTTGGGATTGGAAGGAAAACTGACCTTTTCCAGTCCTGTGGCCACTGCTGAGTTTTCCAAATTTGCTGGCATAGTGAGTGCAGCACTTACACACCATCATCTTTCAGGATTTGAAATAGCTTAACTGGAATTCCATCACCTCCACTAGCTTTGTTCGTAGTGATGCTTTCTAAGGCCCACTTGACTTCACATTCCAGGATGTCTGGCTCTAGGTGAGTGATCACACCATTATCTGAGTTGTGAAGATCTTTTTTGTACAGTTCTTCTGTGTATTCTTGCCACCTCTTCTTATACATGTATAAAATATGTTAACCAACTGTTTATCAGTAAAGCTTCCAATCAAGAGTAGGTTATTAGTAAAGCTTTCACAGAGTAAAAAAGTATATGCAAATTTTCAACTGCATGGCCAGAGGGGTGAGTGCCCCTAACCTCCAGTATCATTTAAGGGGTCATCTGTATTTAAAAAATTAATTTATCAGGGGGAAGTATAATGTTAAAGCAAATATAGAGAAAACCAATGAAAATAATTTTTATTTCAAAAAATTAAGGAGCGATAGGAAAGGTAGCTATCAATTTAAAATAAAATATTCTAGAAATGCTATGATCTGCTTTTATTTTCAGGATTTAATGACAAAGCATGAAGAGGTAGAAAAATGAAAAGAGAGGCAAAGTAATAAAAAAAAAAAAAAAAAGACAAATTAGGTAGAAAACAAAAGAAGTAAAGATTTCTCTTCAGTTACAGACTAATGTGTTTAATTTATAAGTAAAAGCCTGAGCGCACACTTTGTTTTTCTGCAAATGTATGGCCCCTATCTTCTTTAAAATCAGCATCCTTACAAAAGGTATTCTTCATCATCAGAATGACAATACAATTTAATGCCCATATTAGGGAATTTCTGTCTAGAACAAATGCTAAACCAGATTAACTACCAATACCACTGACATAATCAGGAGCATCCAGATAAACCAGAATGGCCATGTAGTAGATTATGAGAATGAAAACAATTCCTCACCCCTCTCTGTATCCATTTCTTTTCAGAAAGACTTTCAGTTCAGTTCAGTTCCTCAGTTGTGTCAGACTCTTTGCAAACCCATGAACTGCAGCACACCAGGCCTGCCTGTCCATCACCAACTCCCGGAGTTTACCCAAACTCATATCCATTAAGTTGGTGATGCCATCCAACCATCTCATCCTCTGTCGTCCCCTTCTCCTCCTGCCCTCAATCTTTCCCAGCATCAGGGTCTTTTCAAATGAGTCAGCTCTTCACATCAGGTGGCCAAAATATTGGAGTTTCAGCTTCAACATCAGTCCTTCCAATCAATACCCTGGACTGATCTCCTTTAGGATGGACTGGTTGGATCTCCTTGCAGTCCAATTGATTCTCAAGAGTCTTCTCCAACACCACAGTTCAAAAGCATCAATTCCTATGCACTCTGCTTTCTTTATAGTCCAACTCTCACATCCATACATGACCACTGGAAAAAATATACCCTTGACTAGACGGACCTTTGTTGATGAAGTAATGTCTCTCCTTTTTAATATCCTGTCTAGGTTGGTCATAACTTTTCTTTCAAGGAGTAAGCATCTTTTAATTTCATGGCTGCAATCATCATCTGCAGTCATTTTGGAGCCCAGAAAAATAAAGTCTGACACTGTTTCCACTATTTCCCCATCTATTTGCCGTGAAGTGATGGGACCAGATGCAATGATCTTCGTTTTCTGAATGTTGAGCTTTAAGCCAACTTTTTCACTCTCCTCTTTCACTTTCATCAAGAGGCTTTTTAGTTCCTCTTCACTTTTTGCCATAAGGGTGGTGTCATCTGCATATCTGAGGTCATTGATATTTCTCCTGGCAATCTTGATTCCAGCCTGTGCTTCCTCCAGCCCAGCGTTTCTCATGATGTACTCTGCATAGAAGTTAAATAAGCAGGGTGACAATATACAGCCTTGACATACGCCTTTTCCTATTTGGAACCAGTCTGTTGTTCCATGTCCAGTTCTAACTGTTGCTTCCTGACCTGCATACAGGTTTCTCAAGAGGCAGGTCAGGTGGTCTGGTATTCCCATCTCTTTCAGAATTTTCCACAGTTTATTGTGATCCACACAGTGAAAGGCCTTGGCATAGTCAATAAAGCAAAAATAGATGTTTTTCTGGAACTCTTCTTGCTTTTTCCATGATCCAGCAGATGTTGGCAATTTGGTCTCTGGTTCCTCAGCTCTGCATATCAAAAGGTGACACTCTCCCCTACCTTTCAACTCTGGTATGACCCAATGATTTGTTTTGGCCAATATCATGTAGCAGAAGTGAAGTGCCAGTCCTGAGCCTTGGCCTCAAAACACCTTGAGCATCACTTCTTTCGTTCTTGAACTCCTGCTATCTGCACTAAAATAAGTCCCGTTAGATGATTAAACACCATCAGGAGAGCTGAAACAAACCCCTCACCCCAAACCAATATCCAGTTAACACCCCAGGAGCTGAACAGCCTAGCCAACCTGCAGCTGACCATGAGAAACCACCCAAGATCAGAACTACCCAAATGAGTTCAGCCTAATTGCATCTAAAATCATAAACCACATGAGTCACTAAGTTTTGGAGTGGTTTATTAGACAGAAACAGCTAACTAAAGTGATTTTGAGCTCCAAATCACTGTGAATGGTGACTGCAGCCATGAAATTAAAAAACACTTGCTACTTAGAAGACAAGCTGTGACAAACCTAGACAGCAAATTAAAAAGCAGAGACATCATTTAGCCAACAAAGGTACATATAGTCAAAGCTATGATTTTTCCAGTTGGCATGCAGATATGATAGTTGGAAAATAAAGAAGACTAAGACTAAGCACCAAAGAATTTGCTTCTGAACTGTGGTGCTCAAGAAGACTCTTGAGTGTCCCTTGAACAACAAGATCAAACCAATCAATCCTAAAGGAAATCAATCCTGAATATTCATTGAAAGGACTGATGCTGAAGCTGAAGCTCCAATACTTTGGCCACCTGATGCAAAGAGCCAACTCACTGGAAAAGACCCTGACGCTTGTAAAGATTGAAGGCAGGAGGAGAAGGGAGAGACAGAGGATGAGATGGTTGGATGGCATCACTGACTCAATGGACAGGAGTTTGAGCACTCTCCTGGAGATAGTGAAGGACTTGGAAGCCTGGTGTGCTGCAGTTCATGGAGGTCACAAAAAGTCAGACATGACTTAGTGACTGCACAACAGCAACAACAAATTACACAGAAACAGCTAACTAAAATGACTCACTCCAAGTGTGCCTACCACTTCAGAAATGCAGCAATGAAGTTTCCTACTACAGTGAACCAACTGAATCCATCTATAACTGGGACAGTGTTAAGAAGTTCAAAGCTCTTCAACCAAAGCCCTGGAAGATAGTAAGCTGATGCTTCTTTTTTTTTAGGTCTCTTACTTCTAGGAACCAAGAATGCACCATCCATAAATAATACTGGCTATCTTCAATGCTTACTTCTAAGAAGTTAAAATCTATTGATCTTAAATGTTAATGCTAATACCAACTTGCCTTTAAAATAGCATTCTACTTTACATATTACTAACAAAAAAAGAACTATGAAGCATATGCAGAGCAGATAGCATTACACTCATTTCACAGATGAGGAAATCAAATCATAGTATAAGTGAAATGACTTTCACAAGTAGCAAGTAACTAAGCTACAATACTTATAACTACATCTATAAACTTTCAGTACTCTTTCTCCTTAGAGCTTTTATGCTAAAATTTTGGGTCAGTATTGGCATATCACTTTTTAATGTATTCTTTAATTAAACTGATGAAGTACTGTTTCCTTTCTTAAAAAAGCCAGGCTAAAATGACTCAAGGCTTGTTTTAAGAAACAAAATAATGCATGAAAAGCATATAGCATAATCCTTAACACAAATGTTAGGCCCTTTGCCCCCACTCACCATGATAAAGCTCTCTTCCAGCCTTGACAACCTCAACCCTCACAGCATTGAGCATCACTTGAAATGATAAATATTCGCACAATTAGTATTGGCAAATTCATTTCTATGGTAGAAGCATTTATTTCAATTATACAAAAATAACACTATTCCAAACTCAAGGTAACTAAGATGTATATTTTTTCCTTACATACCCATACTCAAATGCTACATATGGTTTCAAGACATTCTTAAATTAACAAGAATCAATTTAGCATCAAGATAGTATCTGTCAATAGAAGAGACATACTAAGGCTACATATACTGGAAATGGAAAAATACAAAATGATCTCATGCAGTGATTCTCAACTTTAGTGTGCATCAGAATCATCTGGACAGTGGAAAAATTACCTTTAGGAGACTGAAGGCAAATCACCAGATTAAGTAAACCCTCGGTCTCAGAATAAATACCAAAATGACTGACTAAAGATACAAACTCTGTTTCACAGGGAGGAACAAAGACAAAATGCATCATGATATATGAAATCAGTCATTTACACAAAGTGTGAATTCTCTAAGCCTCAGGTTCAAGAATACTACTACTCTCAAGACTTTTCTACAGATTAGGTCAGATAGTGTGCAATAGTGCTTCCCTAATTCATAATACACCACTACTATCATTATTTCATCACCATCATTACTATTGGATACAGAGGACATTCTTCCCCACCCCCATTCCCAGTTCCAAATAGTTATTATCTATTTTAAAAATCAAATGACCACTTACTGAGTTCCAGTTCATTGACTACTGGCACCATTTTTAAACTGGTAACATTCTTACTAGCTTCAACCAAGTATATTACGATTTCAGTACATGGTTGAAATGACAATTTTTATCTAAACTACTGGCTTAGTCAATGGAGTCAAAGAAGAAAGCATAAAGCTTACAAAAATGTGTGCTGTTTCTAAAGCACCAAAGGCTAAACGAATGAACTGCTTTGCAAAGTAACCCACTTTAGACAACCTCTGATGTTGCCTATATTCTTTTCTGACTCTCACATTATATACAGATGGAAACAAAGGAATAAAACATCTATAATCATCATACCTACAGTCAATATACTATACAGTACTGTTTCATAAATTTTGGGCCATTTAAGTAATTCCCACATAAATATCTGTGGTTTTAACATTCTGAAACTGAAACATAGCTAAAGAGGTGCTCAGCCAGGCTAAGACAGGGTTCTTCAACTTCAGCAATATTGCTACTTTGGGTTTGATCATTCTTTTTTGGGGGGAGGGGGGGTGGAAACTGTCCTGTGCATTGCAGGATGTAGGCATCCCTAGCCTCTATCTACTATATGCCAGTAGCAATGTGCCCAACTTTCCAATTCTGACAACCAAAAAATGTTGCCAGACATTGCTAAATGTCTTTGAGGGGCCAAAGTCACCCCCAGTTGACAACTACTGAGCTAGAATTTTATACAGACATAATTGTAAACTCTGAGTCCATAGACTATACAAGACTATGTGTAATTTTACTAATTTAAAGAGTATAGTACAACAATTTCTGCTATATTGTTTATGCTAGGGCACATAGTTTTCACAGAAGACTTAAGCATATAATTATCCACAAATAATCATCTTTTTCCTACTGAAAACACTAATATTAAACAGGGAAAAAAACAACAATACAGCTAATCCTGCAATGATTTTTAAACCTAAACCTATGGTTTACAAACATTTGATAAATGGAGACCTAGATAAATCACTGCAAGTGTCCTTCCTTCTGAATTCGTAGTCTCTCTTTCTCTACTTGTAAGCGCTCCTTTTCAATCTGCAGCTTCTCTGATTCAAATTTCAAAAACTGCAGCCTATCTTTTTCCAGTTGTAAGCGTTCTCTCTCAAGTTTTAACTTCTCAGTTTCTATATCCTGTGGTTGATGTATGGACTTTTCCCCTTGACCAAGTTCACTTTCCAAAGATGGCTTCTCTGAGTTGACTATCTGTAACCTCAGCTTCTCTCTTTCAATCTGCAACCGCTCCTTCTCCAGCTGAAGTCGCTCATGCTCCATGTCTAAATGTCGCAGCCTCTCTTTCTCAATCTGTAGGCGTTCCTTCTCTACCTGCAGTCTTTCAGCCTCAATATCAAGTCTTCGTTTTTCCAATTCTAATTTTTGTTTCTCTATGTTTACAAGCAAATGGGGCTCATCATATGCAGACCTAGATGGTGTTGAGTTCAGAGTAAAAAATTCATCAATGTGGGGGAAATCAGGAAGTTCATTTTCCCTCCTGGAATCTGGTATGACTGATGACAACATTTCTTCTTCCTCTTCAATCTCAAACTAAAAGAGAAAAGTAGTTCTCAGTATTTATTTATATTCATGGTTGTTAATTTGTCTAGGCATTTCTTTAAAGCTTTCTGTATTTGAGCACACAAAACCATTTATTTTGAATTTTGAAAAATATTTACAATTGTGTGACATCATTAATAATGTACAGTTAAAAGAGTACATTGAGGTGAGAAGAGATTAATGATGGTAAGATAGTAAAAAATGGAATGACTCTGTTATGTACTATTTTTAAGTTACCTTGAAAATCTGGGAATTTCTTAACTGTTCTTGGTCTATAACAAACTCTCATATCAGAAATGAAGAAATAAAAAGAGGGTTCACATAGGCTAATACTTACTTCAGGACTCTGGGGATCTCTTTCTTCCTCTTCCACCTTGACCTCAGTTAAGGATCCACCTGCATCCCTGAAATCTGCCACATTTTGCCAATCAAAATTTGTATCACTTCGGAATCCAATCTTTTCATCTATCTCTTCAGTGAGAGAGTCATCTAAATCAGATGTGGGAAGGGGAAACCCTGAACCAACTAGCTTAATGTTTGCCTTCATCTTCTTTCTCTTCATAAGGGCTCGCCAGTCAAGGTACCTTCTTTTCACTTCTGTCCCTGTTCTCTGTTCTCCTTCTCCTACAGCATTCACACACTGTGCAATCTCCTCCCAGGCCATTCGCTTCATCACATTAATTGTTGTATTGAGCTGCTTGGAAAAAATTACTTCTTTCCTTTTCGTAATTTCTTTCAAAAGGGTCTGAGTTTCTTGTACACTGAAATTGCTTTTCCTTTTCCTCTTCAGTTGCTTCATTTTATAACTTAAATGCAGTATTTACAGTAAGGAAAGATGTGAAAACAATTTGAGGAAGAATTTTTCTACAAAGTACAAAAATCAAGGACAATTCCTTATTAGTACTTTGTTTAAATCAGAGTTTTCCATTCATCTAGCACGGACAGGCTGGATGATTCCTAAAGAGAAAAAAGTAAAAATCAATCAGCCTGCAACTTTTGCAATATACTTCAACCCAATAAGTTATATAATTTAAAAACAAACAAACAAAAGCCTTCTTAATATGGCTCAAAACTGACTGCATTTTCTGTCTCTGCCAGCACTACCACAATCCAAGCTACCATCTTCTCTCACCTAGGCTGCTGTAAAGGTTCCTAACTGCCATTATTCACTCTTGACCTGCTCCCTACTTTTGCTCTCCCCAAATCATCCTCTATACTCTAACTGCAAAGGCCTTCTTTAAGTCATCCACTGTTGTCAATCTCTTTCTCTGTTCAGGGTTTTTGTACACACTATTCCCTCTGACTAGAAAATAGATTATTCCCTATTTGGCCTACTTAATCCCTCCTCATCTTTCAGCTTGCAGATTAGACATCTGCTCCTCAGTGAATCCTCTCCTGACAAGTAAATTACTCATTTTCCTCACCTAAATGTTACACTTGTGCTAATATACAACTAAGAGTGTCTCTTTCCCATTTCACTGTTAGTTTCAGGAGACAGCAACATTTCTGCTCACCATAATGTCTCCAGAGTCTAGCAGAGATCCTGGCATATGGCAGTCATACATACTATAAACACTTTTGAATGAATAAATGAGTCAACCTGCCAAAGTGATCACTAGATGTTAAAAAGCAAAAAAATATAAGACTGAAAGAGGGTGTACCTGAAACTTGTTAGAAAGGTAAACGTTTCAGGCCCCACCCCAGACCATTTGAATACAGCACTCTGGGGGCAAGATCTGGCAATATATGTTTCAATAAGTCTTCAAAATGATCCTAATACATGCTAAAGTATGAAAACCATGGTGTTGACCCACACCAGTAAACAAATGCTTTAAACACCTGATTCTTTCACACACTTTGATTTCAAGTCTTATACAAATGTATTTCTTTGGTGGAATCTAAAGCACATTCAGATCCTCAATACAATAGCTGGTAAATGTAGTTATTCTGCTATCTAACCTTTGCATTATGGGAAGGCACACAAACAAACTGGAAAAGATGCTGAATGGGTCTTTTCCTTGGTAAAGAGATTTTAAAAGTATGTAAAGAGGAACAAGGGCTTCCCTGGTGGCTCAGCAGTAAAGAATCTGCCTGCCAATGCAGGAGACAGATGTGGGTTTGAATCCTGGGTTGGGAAGATCTCTTGGAGAAGGAAACGGCAACCAACTCCAATATTCTTGTCTGGAGAATCCCATGGACAGAGGAGTCTGGAGGGCTACAGTCCATAGTGTCACAAAGTTGGACATGACTGAAGTGACTTTGCACGTACACATTCACACAAACTACATTTTGTGACTTCAAATTCACTCACTGATCACTGCTACGGAGCTTCTTTTTTCCCTCCTTTACAAAATGAGAGGGTAGGCTGTTAAGGTGCCTTCCAGCTCTATCACTGTAGGATCATAAACATTTCCTGCCAATAGAAAAAAAAATACCAATATCCATTAAATTCCATGTCCCATCATTAAGTCTGGATAAAGTTCTATATGTAGCCAGAAAACTCTCCAAAGTTTCAACCAGTTACGTTTCACTCTACCATAGTTTCTTCACTGAAAAACTTTAATATTTGCCAGTTTAAAATTTTTATTAGTAGAGTGAAAAATATTTCTCTGGTAATTGACAATATAAATAGTATTTTCTACTGAAGCACGAGTATAGTAATTAAGGTAACTAAATTTAATCAGTAAATGCACAAATCTTTTCTATCACTGTTAAACCTCTTCTCTCCAGGGCTTAAAAGTGGATGCAAATCCCTTATTTCTAAACCCTAATAAAAATATATATTTTTATTAAGATTTCACTGCTTGTATGCATTTTTTCAGGTTTCCACTAATACTTGTTCAACTGATCTTGTGTGTGTCTAGTAACATCATCAAAAAAATGCCCGCCAATGCATCTTTTTGTTTCTAACCATTGATGTACAGTAACCATCTCCTGAACTACTCCTTGATGCTAAAATGAAGACCAGAGAGAACTAAAAACTTAAAAGAGCAGAAAATAAACCCTCTAAAAGTCACTGTCAATTTCATACACTCACAAAAAGGGCAGAGCAGACAAAAAACAGGAAAAAAAAAAAAAATTTTCAGCAAACTATTCTAAAGCAGACTTCAATTACTTGAGACATTTAATAATAAAATTGAAATCCACTAAATTAGAATGTATAATCAAACAGTGGCAGCACTTTTGATCCTGTCTTAGGCAAATACTGCCATTATAGTCAAATATAAGCCTCTTGTCACTAGAGTATAAGCAAACATATTCATACATTAAAAAAGCATCAAAACAGACTGTGGCTCAGTGGTAAAGAATCTGCCCGCCAATGACCCCCTGGAGGAGGAAATGGCAACCCACTCCAGTATTTATGCCTGAAGAATCCCATGGACAAAGGAGCCTGGCAAGTTACAGTCCATAGGGTTGCAAAGAGTTGGACCCGACTGAGCATGCACACATTCCAAGGCACAGTGTAATGGATATAAGCACAAGTTGTGCAGTCAGATGCCTGGCTGGAATCCCGGCTCCGCAACTTCCTAGCTTTGTGCCTTAGTTATTTTAATTTCCCTATGTGCAATTCCATTTGTAAAATAATATTATTACTTCATAGAAATACTATAGGATTAAAGAATTTAGTAAAATATGAAGAATAGTTTCTGGCACACAGTAAGTTAAGTTCACTATTATTGCATGAAAGGCAAATCTCTAAAGGAAGAGAAAGGCCACAATAATATTGGTATTGTTCTAGTTCATAGGTCAAGTGGTAAGTCTGTTGGTCTTTATTACTATGCTTTATAACATTAGGAGTACATTGGAGCCTGCTGATATGAGCTGATGAAGGTCATTGTATACTTCCCAACTCCATATTCAGTAATGTCATGTTGGGAACTAGAAAGTGGCCAAGATGGCAGTATTTACAACACAGAAATAGACAAATGTTACAAACTAGTATGTTTTTCTTTTCAGTGGTCAAGGACCTTGTTTACTAGTATACTTAAAGCTACATGATTTTTCCGTATTTCAAATATTACCTAATAAAAAATAAGAAAATGCCATGTTTTAACATCTGATCCTACAACAGTTTAGTGAACATTCTAGAAGCTGTGTAATTTTAGAGGATCTCATTTAATTAGCACTGACCTAACATTCTTTATGTAATTCAAGTTCTCAGTTGAGCTGGGCCAGTATACTACTTCTCTCTAGAGGCAACTGAAGAATAATCATGAAATACAATGTTTATGGGGCTTCCTTGATGGCTCAGACCGTAAAGAATCTACCCAAAATGCAAGAGACCTGGGTTCAATCCCTGGGTCAGGAAGATCCCTTGGAGAAGGGACTGGCAACCCACTTCAGTATTCTTGGAGAATTCTGGAGAATTACAAGGACAGAGGAACGTGGCTACAGTTCATGGGGTTGTAGAGTTGGATACAACTGAAAGACTAATCCTTTCTTTCTTCACTATATTTATAAGCAACATAAAAAAGGAACTGAAGAAAACTGATTTACACATTATTTGCACATCATTAAACCAGCCCCAATATACTTCTCTTTAGTACCTATAGGGCCATTGCATCACATTTCAAAGAATTAGTGCAGTCAAACTTCATTTCCTCCTTCCTCTAGCATTTGCTCCACCCTTATGAGGATCTAGAAGATGGTACCCCACCTGCTCCAAAGGCAGTATCTTCAATACATAACACTGTGCCTAATAGGAGGTAAAAATACAACATAAAATAAAAAAGTGACTGGGGGAGGGGAAAGAGCAGAAAATGAAACAGACAATAACTCAAGTAAGGTAAGCTAGCAAAACAAACTGCTACAGGCAAAGTATATATTTAAAAGAAAACGGCAGCCCAAGTCAATACAGGCAAGAAGCAGTTTATGAAATTAAGTGAAGACCTTAAATTACCTACCCTATAACTATACTAAAGAACATAACAGTTAACAAGTTATACAAAATTCTGAAAAGAATATTTTAAATAAATAGGCTATGAAGAACTACTTAGGCAGTATGAACCAATGAGGAGCAGATTATTAAAAATATATTTTAAAAACGGAATCAGCAGGTCAGATGTCCTTAAAAATAGAAAAGATTGCTAAAGTTACATCAAATTCCATATCAAATTATGGATGACTTTTTGTTTCCAAAAGATACAGAATGTTTCAGATATTTAAATGGCTTTTTAAACCATTTTAAAAGCACTGTCATATTTAAAAGGTAGAAGTATGGTAAAAATATAAATATTCAATAAGGGATTATATGAATAAACTGAAGTACAGCCACATAATGGAATATAATACCCAATTAGAGTATGAATACGGCTTAGCACAACATTATTAGTTGTTAATGCAAGCCAACAAAATCAGAAAAGGAATATGTATGTATGTCTATGTTGTATATATATTCACAGAAGCTCAGTTTTCAACCTAAGAACATTTCCAGACAGAACATGCTATGCTCTACAAGTTCACTCACTCTATCCACCATCATTCACCAGCTCTGGAGATCACATATATGGTCACTTATCTCAGTCATATAGCTGTTTGTTGGCCTAGCCACATGCTTCCACTATCAGGCTGTTATAATCACTTACTTTACATTAGAAGCAATAATGGATCAAAGATGAATATACATTTCTAACAAATAATCTATAATCTATTAAAACATATATGTATAAAATTTACATGAAAAACTTATAATGGAGACCATAAACAGAAAGTTTTGAATAGAGACTACCAAGGCTTGTATATTAATTCCACTACTTAGAAGCTCTATGATCTGAATACATTACTTAACCTTTTAAACTTATTTCCTAATTTATAAATGGGAAAAATAATAGAATACTACAATATTTTGAGGAGTAAATGAGACAACCCAAACAAAAAGCATATAATATCTAAGATATAATAAGCCCTTAACAAATATTAGCTATTATCCACTTTCTAGTATAGTCTGGACACAGTAAATGAATACTTTTTTACTCGATGAATAATGTGAATGTAGGAAAAGTGCACAAAGAGAAATACTAACAAAATATCCTGAGTGTTCAGAAGACGTAATCTTTGGTTGGATCAAGGAAAGTTGTCAGAAGGAATTGGCATTTGATTTGGAGGGACAGTAATACATGGCAGAAGTATCAGGAATCAAAGTTAAATAACTAGGTTGGGGACAAATGTCAGGTTGGCTTGAAAGGCCCTACTCTTTGCTAAGAAACTTACTGCAAGAGGCAAATATATCTGAAAATTCATATTTTTTTGAAATTCAAGCAATATGCCTTTTATATGGAAGCACTGTTACACAAACTATAACATACAAAATACAAGTGCATAATAAACAATGATTGCAGTTGCCCACAGAATCTTCATTTAGACAAAAATCTGTAATCAGATTTTGCTGCTCTTAGAATGTGAGATCAATTTTGTAATGATAGAAATAACAATCCTCTTAAAACTATGCCTGAGTCAATATATTCTTAAAATTTGGGCAGCAGTTTCTATTATTTGCATATTCTGTGCACCACCACCCCCCCAACAATTTGCAACTCCGTATCTACCCTACAAAAGTGGTATCCCTTTGTCTTTGACCTATGTCCCTAACCCTTTGTTCTATACCAAAGTGATGTAACTAGTTCACTGATAAAATGCACTTTTTTTTTTTTTTTTTTAATTTCTGGCTGACAGGAATAGCTTGTGGGAATTTCCCAACCAGGGAATTCTGAGCCACAGCAATGAAAGCACAGACCCTAACCACTAGACCACTAAGGAATTCTTGACAAAAGGCATTTGCACTTTAACACACATTTTTCTACCTGACTGAAATTGATATCAAAATGTATCTTCGACTTCCGATCAGTCATGGCTTAATTGTGTGAAAATCTTTGACACCTTCTGATTAATGTAAGATAGTATCCAAATCAAAGCAACCTGAGTTGATATTTGGTAGCTATGCTTGCATGAATAGAAACTAAGCTATGTTTCCAGGAATTTTTTTTCTCTCTTCTCCTTTACATTTTTGTACTCATTTAACAGTTTGGGTTTTCATCATCCATTACCCAATAATTTTACTCAAATATATCAAGCTCCTCCTATGTGCCAGGCACATATTCTTGGTGCTGGGGCCAAATACTTCACAAAATATTTTTAAAAGCCATTTTAGATGTCAAATACTATCCCTTTTATATTGGTTGTCTTCCGTATCTTTACAACAGGGAATTTAGTAGTTGCAACCTCTAAAAATTCATAGTTCTTCCACACCCAATCACAGAGAACTGCCATTTTCCTGAAATCCCATTTCACAATCATTCTTTATTGGGTGGAAATAGGTGTAAGTAGTTCACTTGCATAATCCTTGTGAAGATGGTGTACCCCCAAAGGCGTATTACACCTGGGCAATTTTTTTCCACGGACTAACACTTGAGAATGAAGTTCTTAAATACTGCATGATAAGACAGAATTAAGAGGTCTAAGGAAAATCGGGCATAAATTCTGGGTCCAAAAATTTTTTTAGGTAAATTCATTAGATTGTTCAAGAAGAAAAACATCACAAAATCTACCCCCAATCCTCTTTGAAGTGGGCTTCCCACCTCCCACCAACACCGGGCCCTACTATCCCCACTATACTCTTAGAGGACATTCAACTCCCTGCCTGTAACTCGTGGTAGGTAAATGACTAAAGTTTACTTAAGGGTCCCCTGTTATCACATTAATAAAGTACATTTCACTCCCATTCTCTCCCTTTGGAACAGCCCCTTGGGAGAATCCAGGAAGGCTGAGTTCCCAGGAGGTCATCCAGGAGGAGGGGGCGCGCCGCAGACTCGGCCACAGCCACGGCTGCACCTGACAGGATATAGGGCAACCTGGAAGACAGTGCTCGCTCAGCAAATCAGAGCCCTGACAGGGGCCTGGAAACTTTCCCAGCCTTGCTCCAGAGGCCTGGGCCCTCCCCACCCTCCTAGGTCAGGCTGCAGCGGCGAATGCTATCTCTCCTGAGCGTTGTGGTCCGCGACGCCGCGAAGCCGGGTCCAAAGCCAGCGACGGGGTGACCGCGGCCTGACGCCGCCCCGCTGGCACCTACCGTCCGCGGAGAGGCCGCCACCCTCATAGCCTCTTTCCCGGAACCGCCGCTCACCTGCAGGCCGGGAAGCGCCTCCCCGCCGTCGCCTCGGGTGGGTGTGGGGCGGGGTGGCAAACAGAGATGCTTTATCAATTCCCCGCCCACGGACTCGGCCCGCCCCTGCCTCTACGCCATTGGCTGCCGCGGCCGCCGCTCGTCTAACGAGGCTCGCCCGTTGGCCCGGAGGACGCTGCCGTTCTGGCTGAGGGCCCGCCCGGGTCCGGCCTCACAATGGAAAGCGTGTCCCAAGCCGTTCCGGGTTAGTGCCCTGACTCCGCCCCCCCGTGACTCGGCCTCCCGCCGGAGCTCCTTGGCGCCGGGCCCCGTCAATCTAGAGCACTGTGAGGACGGATTGGCCCCGCGCGGTCGCCGGCTGCGCCGTTCTGCCCGATTGGAGCACTGTCAGCTTCATCTCCAAACCATTCCTGTCCTTGACCCAAACCTGTTAAAAGGGCAAAGAGGAAGTGGGACCCTCGCATTTCCTCAGCTGGTTCCGAACCCAGCATCACCTTCTGCTCAAGCCAGTTCAGTTCAGTTCAGTCACTCAGTCCTGTCCGACTCTTTGCGACCCCATGAATCGCAGCACGCCAGGCCTCCCTGCTCATCACCAACTCCCGGAGTTCACTCAAACTCACGTCCATCCAGTAGGTGATGCCATCCAGCCATCTCATCCCCTATCGTCCCCTTCTCCTCCTGCCCCCAATCCCTCCCAGCATCAGAGTCTTTTCCAATGAGTCAACTCTTCGCATGAGGTGGCCAAAGTACTGGAGTTTCAGCTTTAGCATCATTCTTTCCAAACAACACCCAGGGCTGATCTCCTTTAGAATGGACTGGTTGGATCTTATTGCAGTCCAAGGGATTCTCAAGAGTCTTCTCCAACACGTTGACCTAATTTTGCCTCAGTCATTCCCTCTAAAACTACCCCTCCAAAGGTCACTGGTGATTTCCTTGCGGCTAAATCTAGTCATCACTTCTTAGCTCTTATCTTACCTCCTCATAAATATTTGACTTGTTGACCTTTCTTCATTTGATTTCTATAATGCTTCCCCTGGTTTTCTTCCCTCTCAGTTCTTTTCTCTATCCCCTTTGCAATTGCCGAGGCTTTAGCTGCTATCTCAAGTTCTAGTTCTAGTGTTACTAATGGGTCTGTCTTTCCATTGCCTTTGTTCAGGCCTCCATTAAAATCCTCAGTTACATCAGTAGCATCCTTACTGGGCTGTCAGTCATACTGCCAAGAGGACTGTAGTCTATTCTTCCTACTGAAGCTAAGACAAGCTGCTTACAGGTCACTAGTGGAACCATACTCATGATAAAGTACAAACTCTTTATAAGAGTTTCTTCTATTTTTCTCTCAGGCTTCATCTTTCATCAACATTACCCCTCTTTCATTTACCTTCTTCCTTACCCCAATTACTTTGGCTTCTTTCAATTCCTGGACTTAACAGTGGCCTTGGTTTTAGTTTGCATTGCATTGTTTCCACTCAGAATGATTTCTCTCTACCTATTCCCTGCTATGCCCAGAATTTGTTTTAGAAGTTATTTTCCAAGTAAGCCTTCCTTTCTCTCCATTCACCCTATCTCCACTTACAAGTTGTCCCTCTAATGTAGGTTTGCCAGATAAAAGACAGGATACTCAACTAAATTTGTAGTTCAGATATGTAACATAATTTTTAGTATAACCGTATCCTATGTAATATTTGACATCCTGTATTTTTATTTGGTAAATCTGCCAACCCTACTTCAGAATGCTCCCACGGTAGTTAGCTCCTTTCCTCTGACAGCTCTTATCACATATTCCAGGTGGGTAGGTCTTCCTTGTCCACTGCTGAAATTTCTTTTCAGTGCCTAAAAGATAAGAGGCACTCAAAAGAGTTTTCATAAATAAATTAAGGAATATTCTGGGTGAATTGTGAATACTTGCTCAATATTCCTGAAGGAATGCTCTTCCATAAAATAGAAGTACTTATGAAATAATGCTCTTTGAAATGTAAACAGTTTTGTTTTTGGAAAAATATGACATCTTGTGTTTTATAATTTGGGGTTTTGTTTGTAGTGGACATTTTCTGTGTGAGTGTAGTGAAAAGGCAAAAAAACTATCCATCGTTATTATGACCAGACTCTTTCTGACCTTTTCAGAGTCTGTCTACTATTTAAATCTATTTACCTAAGTAAAAGGGTTAAGGCCTAGTAAGTCAGTAAGTATTAAGAACTTTCTACCTTTATGTCATGAACTCTTTAAGCTTCCTCCAATTACCTCAGTCTCTTTGCTGATTGAGAGGTCTTTTCCAGATGCCCTCTCTTTTTTTGGTCTCATCTGTATCTTGTCTGTGTAGGCACAGAGCAACAAGGGAGAGATGAAAGGTAATCCAAAATGCTTAACATTAATATTAGTACCCCATTACTAACCTGATAGTCTTCTTGCAAATTTGATTTTTGAGATAATAATTTCAGGCAAGAAAATTGACCTAATACTTATTCTAGAACTGAGTTGTTTCCACTGCAGGAGCCACTTGGTAGATAAGCCCTTGAGATTTGGCTACTACAACTGAGTAACTGAATTTTAATTGTATTTAATTTTAATTTAAAAACTAATACTCAGTTCAGTTAATGCATAATGTTTGGGAAATGTATGTTTGGGAAACTTGAGTGATGTGAATATACTTTTTCAATTATAAACTTTTTGATATATAAGTACAGATTTAATATTGCTGATAAAGAATATCTGAATTGAGATATGCTCTAAGTTTAAAATATATACATGATTTTGAAGATTTAACATAAAATGTAAAATGTCGCACTGATCATTTTATATTGAGTATACTGAAAAGTTGGAATTATATTGCATAATTATGTTAAGGAAATATATTATTAAAATTAATTATACTTGTAATTTTTTTTTATTTTTAAAATGAGCCTAATAAAAAATTTAAATGTATATATTTGAATAGTATTATATTTCCCAGAAAATGCTGTACTAGACTGTGCCTGGCCATAGCTTATCAAAAATTTCAGAGTGGAAATATAATTGTTAACTAAAATCTACCTATTTCATTGTGTATTATTTAACCAAAAAAATCACTTTCCCTGTCTCTGCCAAACATACCGCTGCTGCTGCTGCTAAGTCGCACCAGTCGTGTCCGACTCTGTGCAACCCCATAGCCGGCAGCCCACCAGGCTCCGCTGTCCCTGGGATTCTCCAGGCAAGAATACTGGAGCGGATTGCCATTTCCTTCTCCAGTGCGTGAAAGTGAAGTTGTGTCCAACTCTTCGCAACCCCATGGGCTGTAGCCTACCAGACTGCTCCATCCGTGGGATTTTCCAGGCAAGAGTACTGGAGTGGGTTGCCATTGCCTTCTCCCAAACATAATTTAAGATAAAAACCCAGTGAACATATTATATATGTTGTTAACTGTACTTAACTGTATCAGTACTGTTATCAATCTCCCTTTTTGCCTTTGCACATGCTATTTCCTTTTCCTTAGCACATGTACTGCTTCCTTCTTGTCTTGTCTGTATGGCATTCTCTTATTACTCTTTAAAATAGACTCTTCCCTGACAGTGTTAGGGATCAACATTTCCTTTTTTCTGAGTTTTACACTAATACTGTTGCTATTATTGTTCTTCAGTTCCTAAGTACTGTCTGACTCTTTGGACCCCATAGACTACAGCATGTCAGGCTTCCCTGTCCATCACCATCTCCTGGAGTATGCTCAGTTTCATGTCCATTGGGTCAGTGATGCCATCCAACCATTTCATCCTCTGTCGTCCCCTTCTCCTCCTGCCTTCAATCTTTCCCAGCATCAGGGTCTTTTCCAATAAGGCTCTTCACATCAGGTGGCCAACATATTGGAGCTTCAGCTTCAGCATCCAGTCCTTCTCATGAATATTCAGGCATGATTTCCTTTAGTATTGACAGGTTTGATTTCCTTGCCATCCAAGGGAATCTCAAGAGTCTTCTCCAACACCACAGCTCAAAAGCATCAATTCTTCAGCTCTCGGCTTTCTTTGTAGTCCAACTCTCACATCCATACATGACTACTGGAAAACTCATAGCTTTGACTATATGGACTTTGTCAGCAAAGTAATGTCTCTGTGTTCTAATATGCTGTTGAGGTTTGTCATAACTTTTCTACCAATAAACAAGCATCTTTTAATTTCATGGTTGCAGTCATTTTGGAGCCCAAGAAAATTCAGTCTGTCAGTTTCCAATGTTTCCCCATCTATTTTCAGTGAAGTGATGGGACCAGATGCCATGAACTTAGTTTTTTGAACATTGAGGTTTAAGCCACCTTTTGCACTCTGCTCTTTCACCTTGATCAAGAGGCTCTCTAGTTCCTCTTTGCTTTCTGCCATAAGTTCAGTGTCATCTGCATATGTGAAGTTACTGATATTTCTCCTTGAAATCTTGATTCCACCCTGTCCTTCATCCAGCTTGTGATTCATCCAACCCAGCATTTCTCATGATGTACTCTGCACATAAGATAATAAGCAGGGTGACAATATACAGCTTTGACATACTCCTTTTCCAGTTTGGAACCAGTCCATGTTACATGTCCAGCTCTAACTGTTGCTTCTTGACCTGCATACAGGTTTCTGAGGAGGCAGGTAAGATGGTCTGGTATTCCCATCTCTTTAATAATTTCCCACAGATTGTTGTGATCTACACAGTCAAAGGCTTTAGCATAGTGTATGAAGCAGAAGTAGATGTTTTTTTCTGGAATTCTCTTGCTTCTTTCTATGATCCAACAAATATTGGCAATTTGATCTCTGATTCCTCTGCCTTTTCTAAATTTTTCTTGAACATCTGGAAGTTCACGGTTCATGTACAGTTGAGGCCTAGCTTGTAGAATTTTGAGCATTATTTTGCTAGTGTGTGAGATGAGTGCAATTGTGTGGTACTTTGAGCATCCTTTGGCATTGCCTTTCTTTGGGATTGGAATGAAAACTGACCTTTTCCAGTCCTATGGGCCACTGCTGGGTTTTCCAAATTTGCTGGCATATTGAGTGCAGCCTTTCCCAGTACCATCTTGAAGGATTTGAAATAGCTCAGCTGGAATTCCATCACCTCTACTAGCTTTGTTCATAGTGATGCTTCCTAAGGCCCACTTAACTTTGGATTCCAGGATGTCTGGCTATAGGTGAATGATCACACCATCATGGTTATCTGGGTCATTAAGATGTTTTTTGTATAGTTCTTCTGTGTATTCTTGCCACCTCTTCTTAATATCTTCTGCTTATATTAAGTCCATACAGTTTCTCTCCTTTATTGTGCCCATCTTTGCATGAAATATTCCCTGGTATCTCAAATTTTCTTTAAGAGCTCTTTAGTCTTTCTCATTTTATTGTTTTCCTCTATTTCTTTGCATTGATCACTTAGGAAGGCTTTCTTATCTTTCCTTTCCATTCTTTGGAACTCTGCATTTGATAGGTATCTTTCCTTCTGTCTTTTGCCTTTAGCTTCTCTTCTTTCCGCAGCTATTTGTAAGGCCTCCTTAGACAATCATTTTTCCTTTTTGCATTTCATCTTCTTGGGGATGGTTTTGATCACTGCCTCCTGTACAATGTTACAAACCTCTGTCCTTAGTTCTTCAGTCACTCTATCTGTCAAATCTAGTCCCTTGAATCTATTTATCACTTTCACTGTATACTCGTAAGAGATTTATTTAGGTCATACCTGAATGGTCTAGTGGTTTTCCCTACTTTCTTCAATTTAAGTCTGAATTTTGCAATGCGGAGTTCTTGATCTGAGCCATCGCCAGCTCCTGGTCTTGTTTTTGCTGACTGTATAGATCTTCACCAACTTCTCCTGCAAAGAATATAATTAATCTGATTTCAGCATTGACCATCTGGTGATGTCCATGTGTAGAGTCTTCTCATGTGTTGTTGGAAGAGGGTGTTTGCCATGACCAGTGCATTCTCATGGCAAAACTCTGTTAATCTTTGCCCTGCTTCATTTTGTATTCCAAGGCCAAACTTGCCTGTTATTCCAGGTATCTCTTGGCTTCCTACTTTTGCATTCCAGTCTCCTGTGACGAAAAGGACATCTTTTTTTGGTGTTAGTTCTAGAATGCCTTGTAGGTCTTCATAAAATCATCCACCTTCAGATTCTTCAGTATTAGTAGTGTGAGCATAGACTTGGGTTACTGTGATATTGAATGGTTTGCCTTGGAAATGAACAGAGATCATTTTGTCATATTTGAGATTGTAACCAAGTACTGAATTTTGGACTCTTGTTGAGTATGAGGACTGCTCATTTCTTCTAAGGGATTCTTGCCTGCAGTAAGAGATATTATGATCATCTGAATTAAATTCGCCCATTCTGATCCATCTTAGTTCACTGATTACTAAAATGTTGATGTTCATTCTTGCCATCTCCTGTTTGACGACTTCCAGTTGCCTTGATTTATGGACCTAACATTCCAGGTTCCTATGCAATATTGTTCTTTACAACATCGGACTTTATTTCCATCACCCGTCACATCCACAACTGTGTGTTGTTTTTTATTTTTGCTCAGTTTCTTCATTCTTTCTGGAGCTATTTCTCCACTCTTCTCCAGTAGCATATTGGGTACCTACCGACCTGGGGAGTTCTTCTTTCAGTGTTATATCTTTTTGCCTTTTCATACTGTTCATGGGGTTCTCAAGTCAAGAATACTGAAGTGGTTTGCAGTTCCCTTTTCCAGCGGACCACATTTTGTCAGAACTCTCCACCATGACCTCTGTCTTTGGTGGCCCTACACAGCATGGCTCACAGTTTAATTGAGTTATACAAGGCTCTGATCCCAGTGATCAGTTTGGTTAGTTGTCTGTAATTGTGGTTTCCATTTTGTCTACCCTCTGATGGATAAGGATAAGAGGCTTGTGGAAGCTTCCTGATGGGAGGGACTGGCTGTGGGGGAACCTGTGTCTTGCTCTGATAGGCAGGGCCATGCCTATTAAATCTTTAATCCAGTTTTCTGTTGCTAGGTGGGTCTAGGGGTAATGGCAGTAATGGCTACCTCCTTCAAAATACTTATTCCAGAACTGTTTTATTCCGTGCCCCTGACCCCAGAGCAGGCCACTGTTGACCCATGCCTCCTCTGGTGACTCCTGGACAGTCACAGGCAAGACTTCAGGAAACTCACTGGCTCAGTCTTTTGTGGGGTCACTGCTCCTTTCTCCTGGGTCCTGTTGCACACAAGGTTTTGCTTGTGCCCTCCAAGAGTCTGTTTTCCCCATCCTGTGGAAATTCTGTAGTTAAATACCACTGGCCTTAAAAATCATATTTCCTGGGGGTTCTCAGTCCCTTTGGCAGATCCCCAGGTTGGAAAATTTTTTGTGGGACCTATAACTTTCACAACAGTGTAGAACTTCTTTGGTATAATTGTTCTTCAGTTTGTAGGTCGTCTGCTCAATGGCTCTATGGTAGAGCTCACATGCCATACTCAAGATGGTATCTTTTAATCTCCATTTTCTAAAAAAGAAAACATGTCCAGAGTGATTTATGACTTATCTAATAACTAATAAGTGGGTAATCTGAGACTACCTCAGAAGTTTGACAGCTCCTGCTATATTTTCTCTCTATTATATAACTTCAGAGTCATACTGTGCCTCTTCAAGTAGCATGTTCTTCTATATGAAATTATTTGATTTTTCAAAAACTTTGCAATTGAGAAACAAAAGACAGACAAACACAAAATAGGCCCATGTTATGTCCTTTCTGAATTCCTTCCATTTCTATAGTTCCCAGCTAGAAAATGTAACAGCTGCTAAAATTGCTAGATTCTTACTAAATACTATGGACTTCCCTCATGGTTCAGATGGAAAAGAGTCCACCTGCAATGCAGGAGACCCCAGTTCATCCCTGGGTTGGGAAGATCCCCTGAAGAAGGAAATGGCAACCGACTCAAGTAGTCTTGCCTGGAGAATTTCATGGACAGAGGAGCCTGGTGAGCTAAAGTCCATGGGTTCGCAAAGAGCTGGACACGACTGAGCAACTTTCACTCATTTTTAAGTACTATGCTTACATTATCTCTTTAAAGGGGTTTATAGTTAGGGAAAATAAGTCAGGGGGCTTAGTTTATATTGAGCTATGTAGACCGTTTTGGATATTTTGGAAACTAATCCCTCATTGGTTCATCATTTACAAATAGTTTCTCCCATTCTATACTACATCTGATTTGTTTTGATTATGGTTTCCTTTGCTGCACAAAAACTTTTAGGTTTGTTTCGGTACTATTTTTTTGTTTTGTTTTGTTTTTATTTCTGTACATCTAAAAAAATAGATTCAAAAAAGTATTGCTGCAATTGGTATCAGAGTGATCTAAATATGTTTCCCTCTAGAAGTTTTATAGTATCTAGTGTTACATTTAAATTCATAATTCATTTTGAGTTTATTTTTATTTGTGGTATTAGAGAATGTGCCAATATCACTGTTTTACATGTAGCTGGATTCTTGCTCCCATCGTCATAGATAAATTGACCATAGGCTCAAGGGTTTATTTCTGGGATTTCTATACTGTTCCATTGATCTCTATGTCTGTTTTTCTGCCAGTACCATTGACTATTATAGCACTGTAGTACAGTCTGAAGTCAGAGAACATGACCCCTCCAGCTTTCTTCCTTTTTCTCAAAATTTTTTTGACTATTTGTGGTGTTTTGTGTTTCAGTACAAATTAAAAACTTGTTTTTTCTAGTTTTATGTCAAGGACCATTGGTAATTTGATTGGGATGGCATTGAATCTGTACATTGTCTTGGGTAATATAGTCATGTTAACAGTATTGATGCTTCCAATCCAAGAACATGATATATCTTTCTATCTGTGTTGTCTTCAATTTCTTTCATAAGCATCTTACGCTTTTTGGACTACAGGAGTCTCAGCCTCCTTGGGTAGTTTTAGCCATCAGTTCAGTTTAGTTCAGTTCAGTCGCTCAGTCGTGTCTGACTCTTTGCGACCCCATGAATCACAGCACGCCAGGCCTCCCTGTCCATCACAAACTCCCGGAGTTCACTCAGACTCACGTCCATCAAGTCAGCGATGCCATCCAGCCATCTCATCTTCTGTCGTCCCTTTCTCCTCCTGCCCCCAATCCCTCCCATCATCAGAGTCTTTTCCAATGAGTCAGTTCTTTGCATGAGGTGGCCAAAATACTGGAGTTTCAGCTTTAGCATCATTCCCTCCAAAGAAATCCCAGGGCTGATCTCCTTCAGAATGGACTGGTTGGATCTCCTTGCAGTCCAAGGGACTCTCAAGAGTCTTCTCCAACACCACAGTTCAAAAGCATCAATTCTTCAGGGCCAGCCTTCTTCACGTCCAACTCTCACATCCATACATGACCACTGGAAAAACCATAGCCTTGACTAGACGGACCTTTGTTGGCAAAGTAATGTCTCTGCTTTTGAATATGCTATCTAGGTTGGTCATAACTTTCCTTCCAAGGAGTAAGCGTCTTTTAATTTCATGGCTGCAGTCACCATCTGCAGTGATTTTGGAGCCCAAAAAAATAAAGTCTGACACTGTTTCCACTGTTTCCCCATCTATTTGCCATGACGTGATGGGACCGGATGCCATGATCTTCATTTTCTGAATGTTGAGCTTTAAGCCAACTTTTTCACTCTCCACTTTCACTTTCATCAAGAGGCTTTTGAGTTCCTCTTCACTTTCTGCCATAAGGGTGGTGTCATCTGCATATCTGAGGTTATTGATATTTCTCCCGGCAATCTTGATTCCAGCTTGTGTTTCTTCCAGTCCAGCGTTTCTCGTAGGTATTTTATTCTTTTTGATGCAGTGGTAAATGGGATTCTTTCCTTAATTTCTCTTCCTGATAGTTTGTTGTTAACATATAGAAATGCACAGATTTCTGCATATTAATTTTCAATTTGCTACATCACTGAATTCATTGATGAGCTCTAGTAGTTTTCTGATGGTGTCTTTATGATTTTTCTGTGCATAGGATCATGTCATCTGCAAATACCAATAGTTTTTTTTTTAATCTATCTTTAAAAATCTTTTTAAAGAAAGAAATACATTTCAATTTTCTTCATTTTTTATTGAATTATAAATGATATACAATACTGTTAGGATTTCAGGAGTACAGCAAAGTGAATGTTATACATATACGAATATCTACTTGATTTTAGATTCTTTTACCATAAAGGCCATTGCAGTGTATTGATGAAAGTTCCCTGTTCTATACAGTAGGTCCTTATTAATTATCAATTTATATAAAGTAGTGTGTATATGGGGCTTCCCATGTGGCGCAATGGTAAAGAATCTGCCTGCAATGCAGAAGACACAAGAGACATGAGTTCGATCCCTGGTCGAGAAAATCCCTTGGAGTAGGAAATGGCAACCCACTCCAGTATTCTTGCCTGGGAAATCCCATGGGCAGAGAAGCTTGGAGGGCTACAGTCCAAGGGGTCACGAAGAGTCAGACATGACTGACTGAGTGAGCACACATGCACAGTGTGTATATATCAATCCCAATCTCCCAATTTATCCTTCCTCTTATCTCCCCCTGTCCTGCTAACCATAAGTTTGTTCTCTACGTCTATGACTCTATTTCTGTTTGGTAAATAAGTTCATTTGTACCATATTTTTTAGATTATGCTAAGTAAAATATGATATTTCCCCTTCACTGCCTGACTTACTTCATTCAGTATGACAGTGTCTAGGTCTATCCATGTTGCCACAAAGGGTATTATTTCTCTTTTATGATTGAGTAATAGTCCATTGTAGAATGCACTGGTCATAGCAAACACCCTCTTCCAACAACACAAGAGAAGACTCTACACATGGACATCACTAGATGGTCATCACTGAAATCAGATTGATTATATTCTTTGAAGCCAAAGATGGAGAAGTGCTATACAGTCAGCAGAAACAAGACCAGGAGCTGACTGTGGCTCAGATCATAAACTCCTTATTGCCAAATTCAGACTTAAATTGAAGAAAGCAGAGAAAACCACTAGATCATACAGGTTTGACCTAAATCAAATCCCTTATGACTATACAGTGGAAGTGAGAAATTTAAGGGACTAGATCTGATAGAGTGCCTGATGAACCATGGACACAGCTTCATGACATTGTAGAGGAGACAGGGATCAAGACCATCCCCAAGAAAAATAAATGCAAAAAAGCAAAATGGCTGTCTGAGGAGGCCTTACAAATAGCTATGAAAAGAACAGAAGGGAAAAGCAAAGGAGAAAAGGAAAGATATACCCATTTGAATGCAGAGTTCCAAAGGATAGCAAGGAGAGATAAGAAAGCCTTCTTCGGTGATCAGTGTGAACAAATATAGGAAAACAATAGAATGGGAAAATCTAGAGATCTCTTAAAGAAAATTAGAGATACCAAGGGAACATTTCATGGAAAAAAATGGGCTTGATAAAGGACAGAAATCGTATGGACCTAACAGAAGCAGAAGATACTAAAAAGAGGCGGCAAGAATACACAGAAGAACTATATATAAAAGATCTTCATGACCCAGATAATCACGATGGTGTGATCTCTCACCTAGAGCCAGACATCCTGGAATGTGAAGTCAAGTGGGCCTTAGAAAGCATCACTATGAACAAAGCTAGTGGAGGTGATGGAATTCCAGTTGAGCTATTTCAAATCCTAAAAGATGATGCTGTGAAAGTGCTGCACTCAATATGCCAGCAAATTTGGAAAACTCAGCAGTGGCCACAGGACTGGAAAATTTTCAGTTTTCCTTCCAATCCCAAAGAAAGGCAGTGCCAAAGAATGCTCAAACTACCGCACAATTACACTCATCTCACACGCTGGTAAAGTAATGCACAAAATTATCCAACCAGTCTTCACCAATTCATGAACCGTGAGCTTCCAGATGTTTAAGCTTGTTTTAGAAAAGGCAGAGGAACCAGAGATCAAATTGCCAACATCTGCTGGAACATTGAAAAAGCAAGAGAGTTCTAGAAAAACATCTATTTCTGCTTGATTGACTATGTCAAAGCCTTTGACTGTGTCAATCACAATAAACTGTGGAAAATTCTGAAAGAGATGGGAATACCAGATCACCTGACCTGCCTCTTGAGAAATCTGTATGCAGGTCAGGAAGCAACCGTTAGACCTGGACATGGAACAACAGACTGATTCCAAATAGGAAAAGGAGTATGTCAAGGCTGTATATTGTCACCCTGCTTATTTAACTTATATGCAGGGCACATCATAAAAACTGCTGGGCTAGAGGAAGCACAAGCTGGAATCCAGACTGCTGAGAGAAATATCAATAACCTCAGATATGCAGAGGACACCACCCTTATGGCAGAAAGTGAAGAAGAACTAAAGAGCATTGATGAAAGTGAAAGAGGAGAATAAAAAATGTTGGCTTAAAACTCGGCATTCAGAAAACTAAGATCATGGCATCTGGTCCCATCACTTCATGTCAAATAGATGGGGAAACATTGGAAACAGTGGCAGACTTTATTTTGGGGGGGCTCCAAGATCACTGCAGATAGTGATTGCAGCCATGAAATTAAAAGACGCTTAGTCCTTGGAAGGAAAGTTATGACCACCCTAGACAGTATGTTAAAAAGCAGAGACATTACTTTGCCAACAAAGGTCTATCTAGTCAAAGCTATAGCTTTTCCAGCAGTCATGTATGTATGTGAGAGTTGGACTATAAAGAAAGCTGAGCACCGAAGAATTGATGCTTTTGAACTGTAATGTCTGAGAAGACTTTTGAGAGTCCCTTGGACTGCAAGGAAATTCAACCAGTCCATCCTAAAGGAAATTAGTCCCAAATACTTGGAAGGACTGATGTTGAAGCTGAAACTCCAATATTTAGGCCACCTGATGCGAAGAGGTAACTCATTTGAAAGGACTCTGATTCTGGGAAAAATAGAAGGATAGAGAAGGGGACGACAGAGGATGAGATGATTGGATGGCATCACTGACTCAATGGACATGAGTTTGAGTAACCTCTGAGAGTTGATGATGGATAGGGAGGCCTGGTGTGCTGCATTCCATGAGGTTACAAAGAGTTGGACACGACTGAGCAACTGAACTGAACGGAACTGTCTGAAGACACACAACTAGTAAGGTGAGCAGCTCAGGATAGAATCAGGAACTATTTTCTTGAATCCACACTGCCTCTGTATAAAAGTTTTTATTAACCAGATCACTAAATTGACTAGAGCCCTCAATTCCAAGATGCCATATTTGGAAATATCACAGTTGTGAAACTTTATTTCATCAACATTTTCTACTGTATTACCAGAAAGAAGTTGGCTTTTGCTCAACATTATAAGGTTATTATCCAACTAATTATTGAAATGTGAGCCCTTCTATGATTAAAATGGCTCAAAGTTTGAGAATTATTGAATTACATTATTGACCAATTGTGCAGATTGAGTCACTCAGCTGACTATAAATTAGAAATATGCTTGCTCTGTAGAAGAAAAATAGCCAATATAATTTTACTGCTACTTTGATTTCTCCTCTGTTTATCCTTTATTCAGAGAAGCAGAATTGATTTTTGTTTCCTCTTTCAAATTACCTTAGTCAAGAAACAATGAAACATAGAATTCCTTTAAGACTTTGTAACTTGTTTAAAGAATTAGAAAATCATTTTTATAATTTAAAAATGTAGGATACTTTCTAATCATATTTAAACAAAATGTATAAATTTGAATGAGAAACAGTAATATTGCTTAAAAGATTGTTATTAAAATAGCATAGTAGGATAATATCTGCATTTTTAATTTTTTTAATTTTTTATTTTAATTGGATATAATTACTTTACATTATTGTAATGGTTTTGGCTATATATCAACATAAATCAGCCATGGGTATACATGTGTCCCCCCCATCATGAACCCCATCCCACCTCCCTTCCCATTCTGTACCTCTGAGTTGTCCCAGAGCACTGGCTTTGGGTGCCCTGCTTCATGCATCAAACTTGCTCTGGTCATCTATTTTACACATGGTAATATATATGTTTCAATTATTCTTTCACATCATCCCACCCTTACCTTCTCTCACAGAGCCCAAAAGTCTGTCCTTTACATCTGTCTCTTTTGTTGCTCTGCATGTAGGATCATTGTTGCCATCTTTATAAATTCCATATATATGCATTAATATACAGTATTTGTCTTTCTCTTTCTGACTTACTTCACTCTGTATAATAGGATCCAGTTTCATCCACTTTATTAGAAGTAACTCAAATGTGTTCCTTTTCAATAGCTGAGTAATATTCCACTAGGTATGTGTACCACAGCTTCCTTATCCATTCATCTGCTGATGGACATCTATTGCTTCCATGTCCTAGCTATTATGAATAGTGCTGCAATTAACATTGGGGTACATATATCTCTTTCAGTTCTGGTTTCCTCTGGGTGTATGCCCAGCAGGGGGATTGCTGGTTCATCTGGAAGTTCTATTTCCAGTTTTTTTTTTAAGAATTTCCACACTGTTCTCCATAGTGGCTGTACAAGTTTGCTTTCCCACCAACAGTGTAAGAGGGTTTCCTTTTATGTACACCCACTTCAGAATTTATGGTTCATAGACTTTTTTATAATGGCCATTATGACCACTGTGAGATGATACCTCATTGTGGTTTTGATTTGCATTTCTCTAATGATGAGTAGGAAATGGCAACCCACTCCAGTATTCTTGCCTGGAGAATCCCATGGACAGAGGAGCCCAGTGGGCTACAGTCCACGGGGTTGCAAAGAGTTGGACACGACTGAGTGACTTCACTCACTTCACTACATTGTATTAGGTATTGTAAGTAATCTAGAGATGATTTAAAGTATAGAGTTGGATGTGCAGATCCATGTGCAAATGCTACACTATTTTGGGTAAGGGACTTGAGCATCCATAGATTAGTGTCTGTGGGGGTCCTGGGACTAATCCCTTGTGGATACTGAGGGGTACTCCCTCTTTTTTTTTTTATTTTATTTTATTTTTAAACTTTACAATATTGTATTAGTTTTGCCAAACATCGAAATGAATTCGCCACAGGTATACCCATGATCCCCATCCTGATTCCTCCTCCCTCCTCCCTCCCCATACCCTCCCTCTGGGTCATCCCAGTGCGCCAGCCCCAAGCATCCAGTATCATGCATCAAACCTGGCGACTCGTTTCATACATGATATTATACATGTTTCAATGCCATTCTCCCAAATCTCCCCACCCTCTTCCTCTCCCACAGAGTCCATAAGACTGATCTATACATCAGTGTCTCTTTTGCTGTCTCGTACACAGGGTTATTGTTACCATCTTTCTAAATTCCTTATATATGCGTTAGTATACTGTATTGGTGTTTTTCTTTCTGGCTTACTTCACTCTGTATAATAGGCTCCAGTTTCATCCACCTCATTAGAACTGATTCAAATGTATTCTTTTTAATGGCTGAGTAATACTTCATTGTGTATATGTACCACAGCTTTCTTAGCCATTCATCTGCTGATGGGCATCTAGGTTGCTTCCATGTCCTGGCTATTATAAACAGTTCTGCAATGAACATTGGGGTACACGTGTCTCTTTCCCTTCTGGTTTCCTCAGTGTGTATGCCGAGCAGTGGGATTGCTGGATCATAAGGCAGGTCTATTTCCAGTTTTTTAAGGAATCTCCACACTGTTCTCCATAGTGGCTGTACTAGTTTGCATTCCCACCAACAGTGTAAGAGGGTTCCCTTTTCTCCACACCCTCTCCAGCATTTATTGCTTGTAGACTTTTGGATCACAGCCATTCTGACTGGTGTGAAATGGTACCTCATAGTGGTTTTGATTTGCATTTCTCTGATAATGAGTGATGTTGAGCATCTTTTCATGTGTTTGTTAGCCATCTGTATGTCTTCTTTGGAGAAATGTCTATTTAGTTCTTTGGCCCATTTTTTGATTGGGTCATTTATTTTTCTGGAATTGAGCTGTAGGAGTTGCTTGTATATTTTTGAGATCAGTTGTTTGTCAGTTGCTTCATTTGCTATTATTTTCTCCCATTCTGAAGGCTGTCTTTTCACCTTGCTAATAGTTTCCTTTGTTGTGCAGAAGCTTTTAAGTTTAATTAGGTCCCATTTGTTTATTTTTGCTTTTATTTCCAATATTCTGGGAGGTGGGTCATAGAGGATCCTGCTGTGATGTATGTCGAAGAGTGTTTTGCCTATGTTCTCCTCTAGGAGTTTTATAGTTTCTGGTCTTACATTGAGATCTTTAATCCATTTTGAGTTTATTTTTGTGTATGGTGTTAGAAAGTGTTCTAGTTTCATTCTTGGGGTACTCCCTCTTAATACAACAGGCTGAGTTGAGGGGAAAGGTAAGTCCCAAAGCCATGCTGCTAGTGGGTGATGATAAAGCTGGCAATGGAGATCTTTAAATCTCTCCACTCCCAATATGGTGACACTTCCACAATAGGATCTTGCTTCATGGAACCCACTGGAGAAGGAAATGGACACCCACTCCAGTATTCTTGCCTGGAGAATCCCATGGACAGAGGAGCCTGGTAGGCTACAGTCCACGGGGTTGCAAAGAGTCGGACACGGCTGAATGACTTCACTCACTCACTCACTCACTCAATGATGAGTAACATTGAGCATCTTTACAGGTGTTTATTAGCCATCTAAATGTCTTCTTTGAAGAAATGCCTGTTTAGTTCTTTGGACCACTTTTTGATTGAGTTGCTCATTTTTCTGGTATTGGGTTTCATGAGCTACTTGTATATTTTAGAGGTTAATTCTTTGTCAGTTTTTTCATTTGCTATTATTTTCTTCTATTCTGAAGCTGTCTTTTCTCCTTGCTTATAGTTTCTATCATTGCACAAAAACTTTCGAGTTGAATTAGGTTGCATCTGTTTATTCTTGTTTTTATTTCCATTACTCTAGGAGGTGTGTCATAGAGGATCTTGCTGTGGTTTATGTCAGAGAGAGTTCTGCCTATGTTTTCCTCTGAGAGTTTTATAGTTTCTGCTCTTACATTTAGGTCTTTAATCCATTTTTAGTTTATTCTGGTATATGATATTAGAAAGTTCTCTAGTTTCATTCTTTTACACACAGTTGACCAGTTTTCAAATTTTATGATGAAAAGGAAAAAAATATGTCCTTTTCATCATAGGGGACTGGAATACAAACCTAGAAAGTCAAGAGATGCCTGGAGTAACAGACAAGTTTGGCCTTGGAGTACAAAATGAAGCAGAGCAGAGGCTAACAGTTTTTCCAAGAGAACACACTGGTCATAGCAAACATCCTCTTCCAACAACACAAGAGAAGACTCTACACATGGACATCACCAGGTCGTCAATAATGAAATCAGACTGATTATATTCTTTGCAGCCAAAAATGGAGAAGCACTATACAATCAGCATAAAGAAGACCAGGAGCTGACTGTGGCTCAGATCATGAACTCCATGTTGCAAAATTCAGACTTAAATTGAAGAAAGTAGGGAAAACCACATAGGTATGACCTAAATCAAATCCCTTACATTATACAGTGGAAGTAACAAATAGATTCAAGAGATTAGATCTGACAGAGTGCCTGAAGAACTGTGGGTGGAGGTTTGTAACACTGTACAGGAGGTGATGATCAAGACCATCCCCAAGAAAAAGAAATGCAAAGAGGCAAAATGGTTGTCTGAGGAGACCTTACAAAGTGCTGATAAAAGAAGAGAAATTAAAGGCAAAAGAGAAAAGGAAATATATACCCACCTGAATTCAGAGTTCCAAAGAATAGCAATGAGAGATAAGAAAGCTTTCCTAAGTGATCAATGCAAAGAAATAGATGAAGAGAACAGAATGGGAACGACTAGAGATCTCTTCAAGAAGATTAGAAATACCAAGGGAACATTTCATGCAAAGATGGGCATACAAAAGGATGGAAATTGTATGGCCATAACAGAAGTGAAAGTGACGGTCACTCAGTTGTGTCAGACTCTTTGTGACCCCATGGAGTGTAGTCCATGAAATTCTTCAGGCCAGAATACTGGAGTGGGTAGCCTTTCCCTTCTCTAGGGGATCTTCCCAACCTAGGAATCGAACCAAGATCTCTCACATTTAAGGTGGATTCTTTAACAGCTGAGCCACCAGGGAAGCCCAAGAATACTGGAGTGGGTAGCTTATCCCTTCTCCAGGGGATCTTCCCAACCCAAGAATTGAACTGGAGTCTTCTGCGTTTCAGGCAGATTATTTACCAACTGAGCTATCAGGGAAACCCTGGACATAACAGAAGCAGAAGATATTAAGAAGAGGTGGCAAGAATACACAGAGGAACTACGCAAAAAAAAAAAAAAAAAAAAAAAAGTCTTAATGACCTAGATAACCATAATGGTGTGATCACTCTCCCAAGCCAGATATCCTGGAGTGAAAGGTCAAGTGAGCCTTAGGAAGCATCATTACAAACAAAGTTAGTAGAGGTAATGGGATTCCAGCTGAGCTATTTCAAATCCTAAAAGATGATGCTATTGAAGTGCTGCACTCAATATGCCAGCAAATTTGGAAAACTCAACAGTGGTCACAGGACTGGAAAGGGTCAGTTTTCATTCCATCCCTAAGAAAGATAATGCCAAAGAATGTTCGAACTACCACACACTTTCACTTATTTCACATGTTAGCAAAGTAATGCTCAAAAATTACTAGTAAGTGAAAGTGAACCGAGAACTTCCAGATGTTCAACCTGGATTTAGAAAAGGCAGAGGAGCTAAATTGCCAACATCCATTGGATCATAGAAAAAGCAAGAGAATTCCAGAAAAACATCTACTTCTGCTTCACTGACTACACAAAAGCCTTTGACTGTGTACCACAACAAACTGTGGAAAATTCTTCAAGAGATGATAATACCAGACTACCTTACCTACCTCCTGAGAAATATGTATGCAGGTCAAGAAGGTCAAGATGCAACAGTTACAACCAGATATGGAATGATGGACTGGTTCAAAATTGGGAAAGGAGAACGTCAACTCTGTATATGGGCACAGTGCTTAAATAATTTATATGCAGAATATTTATTGTGAAATGCCAGGCTGGGTGAAACATAAGCTGGAATCAAGATTGCCAGGAGAAATATCAATAACCTCAGATATGCAGATGATATCATGCCTATGGCAGAAATTGAAGAGGAACTAAAGAGCCTGTTGATGAAAGTGAAAGAGGAAAGTGAAAAAGCTGGCCTAAAGCTCAATATTCAAAAAACAAACATCATGGCATCTGGTCCCATCATTTCACTGCAGATAGATGGGGAAACAATGTAAAAGTTACAGACTTTCTTTTCTTGGTCTCAAAAATCACTGCAGATGGTGATTGAAGCCATGAAATTAAAAGACACTTGCTTCTTGGAAGAAAAGCTATGACCAACCTAGACAGCATATTAAAAAGCAGAGACATTACTTTTCCGACAAAAGTCCATCTAGTCATAGTTATGGTTTTTCCAGTAGTTATGTATGAATGTGAGAATTGGACCTTAAAGAAGACCAAGCACTGAAGAATTGATGCTTTTGAATTATGGTGTTGGAGAAGATTCGATAGTCCCTTGTTCTGCAAGATCAAACCAGTCAATCCTAAAGGAAATCAATCTTGAATATTCATTGGAAGGACTGATACTGAAATTGTAACGCCAATACTTTGGCTACCTGATGCTAAGAGCCCACTCATTAGAAAAGTTCCTGATGCTGGAAAGGTTGAAGGCAGAAAGAGAAGGGGATGACAGAGGATGAGATGGTTGAATGGCATCACTGACTCATGGACATGAGTTTGAGAAAGTCCCGGGAGATGGTGAAGGCCAGGGAAGCCTGGCATGCTGCAGTCATGGGACCACAAGAAGTTGGATATGACTGAGCAGTTGAATAAGAGCAACTTGTTGAAGAGATTGTCTTTTCTCCATTGTATATGTTTGCCTCCTTTGTCAAAGATAAGGTGTCCGTAGATGTGTAGATTTATCTCTGGACTTTCTATGTTGTTCCATTGATCTATATATCTATCTTTGTGGCAGTAACATACTGTCTTAATGACTGTAGCTTTATAGTATAGTCTGAAGTCAGGACGGCTGATTCCTCCAGCTCTATTCTTCTTTCTCAAGATTGCTTTGGATATTCAAGGGTTTTGTGTGTGTGTGTGTGTGTGTGTGTGTGTGTGTGTTTCCATACTTCCATGGATGAGCATGGTGGGCTATAGTCCATGGGGTCACAAAGAGGTGGACACGACTAAGTAACTTTCACTTTCATACAAATTGTGAAATTATTTGTTCTAGTTCTCAGAAAAATACCGTTGGTATTTTGGTAGACATTGTGTTAAATCTGCAGATTGCTTTGGGTGGTATAGTTTTCAAGAATCAATATGGATTCTTCCAATCCACGAACATGGTATATTTCTCCATCTGTTTGTGTCATCTTTGCTTTCTTTCACCAGTGCTACATAGTATTCTATATACAAGTCTTTTGCTTCTTTGGTAAATTTATTCCTAATACTTTATTCTTTTCATTGAAGTTGTGAATGTGATTGCTTCCTTAATTTCTCTTTCTGATTTTTCATTGTTAGTGTATAGGAATTCAAGGGAATTCTGTGTATCAATTTTATATCCTGAAACTTTACTATATTCATTGATTAGTTGTAATAGTTTCTGGGGTCATCTTCAAAGTTTTCTATGCAGAGGATCATGTCATCTACAAACAGTCAGAGTTTTACTTCTCTTTTCCAATCTGGATTCCTTTTATTTCTTTTTCTTTTCTGATTGCTGTGGTTAAGACTACCAAAACTATGTTGAACAGTAGTGGTGAGAGTGTGCACCCTTGTCTTGTTCCTGATTTTAAAGGAAATGCTTTCAGTTTTTCATCTTTGAGGATAATGCTGTCTATGGGTTTGTCATATATGGCTTTTATTACGATGAAGTATGTTCCTTCTGTGCCTACTTTCTGGAGTTCTTTTTTTAATCATAAATGGGTGTTGAACTTTGTCAAAGGCTTTCTCTGCATCTATTTAGATAATCATATGGTTTTTATCTTTCATTCCTATTAGGATGTATAACATTGGTTGATTTGTGAATATTGAAGAGTCCTTGCTTACCTGGAATGAAGCCCACATAGTCTCATGGAGTATGATCTTTTGATAGGTTATGGCCATAAGCTGTGAACAAGGCCTGTATTTGTGACCTCTGGAGGAGAAAATTTTGATCCAGGACCAGAGATGAGGCTTGATCACTCAAGAGCTTTTGTGTAGCAGAATTTCATTAAAGTATAAAGCTTTTTATAAAGCTTCTGACATAGATATCAGAAGGGGGCAGAAAGAGTACCCCCTTGCTAGTTTGTAGTAAGGCATTATAAACCTGTTAGCAGAGTTGACTCATTGGAAAAGACGCTGATGCTGGGAGGGATTGCGGGCAGGAGAAGATGACGACCGAGGATGAGATGGCTGGATGGCATCACTGACTGGATGGATGTGAGTTTGCGTGAACTCCAGGAGTTTGTGATAGACAGGGAGGCCTGGCGTGCTGTAATTCATGGGGTCATAAAGAGTCGGACACGACTGAGTGACTGAAATGAACTGAACTGAGCAAGCTGCTGATCATGAATAAAAGACCTCAAGGCTGAGAGAGTTGCACCAGGCTCCTCTCCCAACACATGCATTTTGAGATAGTATCAGCACAAAGGGAGTCATCTCTGGCCATAAAACAATTGAAATGAGTCTTGGACAAAAGGGACTTCCCTGGTAGCTCAGTTGGTAAGGGATCTGCCTGCAGCACAGGAGACCCCGTTTCGATCCCTGGGTCAGGAAGATTCCCTGGAGAAAGAAATGGCAAACTATTCCAGTGTCCTTCCTGGAAAATCCCATAGACAGAGGAGCCTGAGGTGCTGTAGTCCATGGGGTCGCAAAGAGTCGGGAACAACTGAGCTACTAAAAGAAAAAAAAATTTTTTTTTTTTTGAAGAAAGGCAGATTCCCAGGCAAATACATAGTTTCATTAACATAGCTTAAGAAAAACATTTCCATGAGCAAGATGTATTGATTTGCTGAGCCATTAGCAGTTCAAGATTTGAGAAAAAGTTAGTTTCAGGCAGAACCAAGTGTCATTATGGCAACACATGATTAACAGAGCCACCTTTAATCCTGTGTAGAGAAAGGAATATAGAAAAAGAAAAGAAGAAAAAAAAAAAAAAAAGTGTCTGCAGCTTGCAGTTTATTTGTCCTCCCACTTGGGGGACCCTGGCCTCCCAACTGAGGCCTACCTGACCATTAGCTCTTTCACTTTTTGCTAAGTTGTTGGATTCTGTTTGCTAGAATTCTTGAGGAGTTTTGCATGTGTATTAATCAGTGATTTTGACCTGTAGTTTTCTTTTTTTGTGACATCTTTGTCTGGTTTTGGTGTCAGGGTGATGGTGGCCTCATAGAATGAGTTTTTAGAGTATTCCCTCCTCTGCAACTCTCTGGAAGAGTTTGAGTAAGATAAGTGCTAGCTGTTCTCTAAATTTTTGGTAGCATTCACCTGGTCCTGGGCTTTTGTTTGTTGGAAAAATTTTTATTACAGTTTCAATTTCTGTGCTTGTGATTGGTCTGATAAGATTTTCTATTTCTTCCTGGTTCAGTTTTGGAAGGTTATACTTTTCTAAGAATTTGTTCATTTCTTCCAAGTTGTCCAGTTTATTGGCATATAGTTGCTCATAATACTCTATTATGATCATCTGTATTTCTGGGTTGTGTGTTGTGACTTCTCCATTTTCATTTCTAATTATATTGATTTGAGTCGTCTCCCTTTTTTTCTTGATGAGTCTGGTTAATGTTTGTCTATTTTGTTTATCTTCTCAAAGAACCAGCTTTTAGTTTTGTTGATCTTTGCTATAGTCTCCTTCATTTCTTTTTCATTTATTTATGCTCTCATTTTCATGATTTATTTTCTTCTATTAACTTTGGGGTTTTCTTGTTCTTCTTTTTCGAGTTGTTTTAGGTGTAAAGTTAGGTTGCTTAATTGATGTTTCTCTTGTTCTCTGAAGTAGGGTTTGTATTCCTCTGAACCTCCCACTTAGTACTGCTTTTATTGAACCTCATAAGTCTTGTTGTGTTTTCATTATGATTTTTTTCTGTGCCTATTTTGATTTCCTTTTTTATTTCTTCAGTGATCTGTTGGTTATTAAGAAGCCTGTTGTTTAGCCTCCATTTGTTTGTGTCCATTATAGTTTTCTTTTCCTGTTCAGTTCAGTTCAGTTCAGTTCAGTCGCTCAGTCATGTCTGACTCTTTGCAACCCCATGAATTGCAGCACGCCAGGCCTCCCTGTCCATCACCAACTCCCGGAGTTCACTCAAACTCACGTCCATCGAGTCGGTGATGCCATCCAGCCATCTCATCCTCTGTCGTCCCCTTCTCCTCCTGCCCCCAATCCCTCCCAGCATCAGAGTCTTTTCCAATGAGTCAACTCTTTACATGAGGTGGCCAAAGTACTGGAGTTTCAGCTTTAGCATCATTCCTTCCAAAGAACATCCAGGGCTGATCTCCTTTAGAATGGACTGGTTGGATCTCCTTGCAGTCCAAGGGACTCTCAAGAGTCTTCTCCAACACCACAGTTCAAAAGCATCAATTCTTCAGCACTCAGCTTTCTTCACAGTCCGACTCTCACATCCATATGTGACCACTGGAAAAATCACAGCCTTGACTAGATGGACCTTTGTTGGCAAAGTAATTTCTCTGCTTTTGAATATGCTATCTAGGTTGGTCATAACTTTCCTTCCAAGGAGTCTTTTAATTTCATGGCTGCAATCACCATCTGCACTGATTTTGGAGCCCCAAAAAATAAAGTCTGACACTGTTTCCACTGATTCCCCATCTATTTCCCATGAAGTGATAGGACCAGATGCCATGTTCTTCGTTTTCTGAATGTTGAGCTTCAAGCCAACTTTTTCACTCTCCTCTTTCACTTTCATCAAGAGGCTTTTTAGTTCCTCTTCACTTTCTGCCATAAGGGTGGTGTCATCTGCATATCTGAGGTTATTGATATTTCTCCCAGCAATCTTGATTCCAGCTTGTGCTTCTTCCAGCCCAGCGTTTCTCATGATGTACTCTGCATAGAAGTTAAATAAGCAGGGTGACTCTATACAGCCTTGTTGTACTCCTTTTCTTATTTGAAACCATTCTGTTGTTTCATGTCCAGTTCTAACTGTTGCTTCCTGACCTGCATACAGGTTTGTCAAGAGGCAGGTCAGGTGGTCTGGTATTCCCATCCCTTTCAGAATTTTTCACAGTTTATTGTGATGCACGCAGTCAAAGGCTTTGGCATAGTCTTACCTTATTATGATCATAAAAGATGCTTGAAATTATTTCAATGTTTTTAATATACCAAGGCTAGATTAGTGGCCCAGGATGTGATGAATTCTGGAGAAGATTCCATGTGCACTTGAGAAAAATGTGAAATCCATTGGATTTTGGTGAAATGCCATGTAGATATCAATTAGATTTAACTGGCCCATTGTATTATTTAAAGCTTGTGTTTCCTTGCTAATTCTCTTTGATTGATCTATCCATTGGTGTGAGTGGGGTATTAATATCTCTGACTATTATTGTGTTACTGTTGATTTCCCCTTTCATACTTCTTAGCATTTGCCTTATGTACTGAGGTGCTCCTCTGTTGGGTGCATATATATTTATAATTGTATATCTTCTTCTTGGATTGATCCCTTGATCACTATATAGTGTCCTTCTATGTCTCTTATAACAGTCTTTATTTCAAAGTGTATTTTATCAGATATGAATATTGCTTACTCCCGTTTTGTTTTGATCTCCATTTGCATTAAATATCTTTTTCTGGCCCCTCACCTTCAGTCTGTATGACTCCCTAGGTTTGAGGTGGGTCTCTTGTAGACAACATATACAGTGGTTTTTGTTTTTGTTTTTATCCATTAGGCCAGTCTTTGTCTTTTGATTGGTGCATTTAAAACATTTATGTTTAAGGTAATTATTGATAAGTAAGATCATATTACAATTTACTTTGTTGTTTTGGGTTTGTTTTTATAAATCTTTTCTGTGTTTCCTGTCTAGGGAGGATCCTTTAGCATTTGTTGAAGAGCTGGTTTGGTGGTGCTGAATTTTCTCACCTTTTGCTTGCCTGTAAAGCTTTTGGTTTCTCCTTTGAATCTTAATGAGATCCTTGCTGGGTAGAATAATCTTGGTTGTAGGTTTTTCTCTTTCATCACTTTAAATATATCCTGCCATTCCCTTCTGGCCTATTAAAAGTTTCTATTGAAAGATCAGCTGTTATCCTTATGGGAATCCCCTTGTACGTTATTTGTTGCTTTTCCCTTGATGTTTTTAACATTTGCTCTTTGTGTTTAATTTTTGTTAGTTTGATTAGTATGTGTCCTGGCATGTTTTGCCTTTGGTTTATCTTGTTAGGGACTCTCTGGGTTTCTTGGACTTGGGTGGCTATTTCCTTCCCATTTTAGAGAAGTTTTCAGCTATTATCTCCTCAAGTATTTTCTCACGCCCTTTCTTTTTTCTTATTTTTCTGGGACCTCTATCATTCGAATATTGGGGTATTTAACATTACCCCAGAGTTCTCTAAAGTTGTCCTCATTTTTTTAATTTTTTTTTTTTTTTACCTTTCTGCTTCATTTATTTCCCCCATTCTATCTTCCACCTCACTTATCCTTTCTTCTGACTCGGTTACTCTACTACTGGTTCCCTCCAGGGTGTTTTTAATCCCAGTCGTTGCATTGTTCATTACTGATTGACTCTTCTTTATATCTTCTAGGTTCTTGTTAAATATTTCTTGCATCTTCTCAATCTGTGTCTCTAGTCTATTTTTCTGTAACTCATTTTGTTCTCAAGATTTTGGATCATTTTTACTATCATTATTCTGAATTCTTTTGCAGATAGATTCCCTATCTTCTCCTCTTTTGTTTGGTTTGTTGTTTTACCATGTTCCTTCACCTGCTGGATATTCTTCTGTCTTTTCATTTTGTTTAGATTGCTGTGTTTTGGGTCCCCTTTCTGCGGGCTGAAGGGTTGTGGTTCCTCTTAATTGTGGAGTCTGCTCCATGTGGGTGGGGTCGAACCAGTGGCTCCTGAAGGTTTCCTGGTTGGAGTAACTTGTGTCTGTGTTCTGGTAGATGGAGCTGAATCTCTTCTTTCTGGAGTGCAATGAAGTGTCCAGTAGTGAGTTTGAGGGTGTCTATGGATTTGGTATTGCTTTTTGCAGCCTATCTTTTAATGTTCAGGGTTATGTTCTTGTTTTGGTGGAGAATTAGCATGGCATGTCTTGCACTGGAACTTTCTGGCTCTTTTGTTTGGTTTCAGTGTAGGTATGAAGACTTTGGGTGGGCTCTTTTTTATTAATGTTCCCTGGGGTCTGGAATTCTATGATGGCCCAAAGCTCTGAAGTTGAGCCTCCTGTTTCTGGGTTTCAGTCTCCACACTTCCAGTACCCTCAAGACCTCTCTATCCACACGGCACAGAATACAAAACACCTAGGTTAATGGTGAAATAACTCTCCACAGACAGGAACACCTAGAGAGATTCACAGAGTTATATAGAGAAAAGAAAAGGGAGGAGGGAGATAGAGGTGACCAGGCAGAGAAAAGGGAGAATCAAAAGGGGAGATAACAATCAAGCCAGTAATCAAATCCCTAAGTGAAAATGTATACTAAAAATTAGACTTTTAAAGGTACAAATTTGATAACAAATATCAAAAAGTAAAGAATAAAAACCTAGAATAGAGATTAGACTCTCAAAAGTACAATATAAAAAATACAAAACAAAATTGATCACAAAAATTTAAAAATGTACATGGGATTTGTTTTTAAAAAATAGGGTTTCTTTTTAGACAGGTAATTGTAGGCTATAAAAATGAAAGCTAAAAGAGTAATAGAGAACTAAAGTTTTTAAAAACTAAGAAGTGATAATAATAAAAATACATCTAGGGATTTCTCTGGAGCTGTTGTGGGCAATGTGGTGTCAGTTCAGTGAAATATAGTCCCTGTTCCAGTTCGTACATGTTCTCAAAGTCTATAGTTGCCCCTCAAATGCACATTCTCAGCTTAACTGCAGGGTTTTAATCTGTTGCACCTGTCACTTCTGGGGCAATTTCCCCTTCTTTACTTATTTTGGCTTCCTCTGTAAGTCTCTTCAGCGTCTAATCTCTGCCCTGGCATGAGAGATGAAGGTGTCCACTTATTCAGGCTGACATGCTTAGTTGTGTTGTGGACAGGAAGGGACACTTCAAACAAATACTGCTGCCATGTGGCGGGGGGTTGGCGGGGAGGCGGTTGCTCACAGTGGATAGACCACACCGGGATTGCCATAGCCCAAGGTGGCATATACTCCCCAGGTCCACACTGCTCAGGCTCTTGTGTGCTACAGGAGGCCACTGTCCCAGGTTGGCTGTGTATTTTGTTCCCTTCCCAGGTCCAAGCCACTCAGGAGACCAGGTACTCAGCAAGCACACTGTCCAAGGTGGACTGTGCATCTTGTGCACCTCCCTAGTCCAAGCTGCTCTGTTTCCTGGGTGCACCACAAAAACATTGTCCCAAGCGTGCTATGTGTCTCCTCAGGGAAGCTGATCCCAGACTGTGACACTCCTAGCCAATGTGAATCAGCCAGGATCCCAGGAAGACATGGTTAGTGATAGGCAGCCTGCTCACAGCTTAGCAGGAGATGTCGTCTCTGGAGCCAACATCGTAGCGGCCCCTTAACTTCCACTTCTGGCTATCACATACCTGCCTCTATGTCTCCATGGAGGGAGGGTTGTAAACTGCAGCAGGTTTGCTCTCCTTTGGTATTCACTAGGGTGTTACCCTTTATTCTTCTTTTTTTTTTTTCATTTTGTAACTTACTTTTTTTTTATTTTTTATTATTATTTCATTTTATTTTTTAACTTTACAATATTGTATTGTTTTTGCCATATATCAACATGAATCCACCACAGGTATACACGTGTTCCCCATCCTGGACCCTCCTCCCTCCTCCCTCCCCGAACCATCCCTCTGGATCGTCCCAGTGCACCAGCCCCAGGCATCCAATATCATGCATCTAACCTAGACTGGTGATTCGTTTCATATATGATATTATACATGTTTCAAAGCCATTCTCCCAAATCATCCCCCCCTCTCCCTCTCTCACAGAGTCCAAACGACTGTTCTATACATCAGTGTCTCTTTTGCTGTCTCGTATACAGGGTTATTGTTATCATCTTTCTAAATTCCATATATATGCATTAGTATACTGTATTGGTGTTTTTCTTTCTGGCTTACTTCACTCTGTATAATAGGCTCCAGTTTCATCCACCTCATTAGAACTGATTCAAACGTATTTTTTTTAGTGGCAGAGTAATACTCCATTGTGTATATGTACCACAGCTTTCTTATCCATTCATCAGCTGATGAACATCTAGGTTGCTCCCATGTCCTGGCTATTATAAACAGTTCTGCAATGAACATTGGGGTACACGTGTCTCTTTCAATTCTGGTTTCCTCAGTGTGTATGACCAGCAGTGGGATTGCTGGATCATAAGGCAGTTCTATTTCCAGTTTTTAAAGGAATCTCCACACTGTTCTCCATAGTGGCTGTACTAATTTGCATTCCCACCAACAGTGTAAGAGGGTTCCCTTTTCTCCACACCCTCTCCAGCATTTATTGCTTGTAGACTTTTGGATCACAGCCATTCTGACTGGTGTGAAATGGTACCTCATAGTGGTTTTGATTTGCATTTCTCTGATAATGAGTGATGTTGAGCATCTTTTCATGTGTTTGTTAGCCATCTGTATGTCTTCTTTGGAGAAATGTCTATTTAGTTCTTTGGCCGATTTTTTGATTGGGTCATTTATTTTTCTGGAATTGAGCTGTAGGAGTTGCTTGTATATTTTTGAGCTTAGTTGTTTGTCAGTTGCTTCATTTGGTATTATTTTCTCCCATTCTGAAGGCTGTCTTTTCACCTTGCTTATAGTTTCCTTTGTTGTGCAGAAGCTTTTAAATTTAATTAGGTCCCATTTGTTTATTTTTGCTTTTATGTCCAATATTCTGGGAGGGGGGTCATAGAGGATCCTGCTGTGATGTATGTCAGAGAGTGTTTTGCCTATGTTCTCCTCTAGGAGTTTTATAGTTTCTGGTCTTAGGTTGAGATCTTTAATCCATTTTGAGTTTATTTTTGTGTATGGTGTTAGAAAGTGTTCTAGTTTCATTCTTTTACAAGTGGTTGACCAGTTTTCCCAGCACCACTTGTTAAAGAGATTGTCTTTAATCCATTGTATATTCTTGCCTTCTTTATCAAAGACAAGGTTTCCATAGGTGCGTGGATTTATCTCTGGGCTTTCTATTTTGTTCCATTGATCTATATTTCTGTCTTTGTGCCAGTACCATACTGTCTTGATGACTGTGGCTTTGTAGTAGAGCCTGAAGTCAGGCAGGTTGATTCCTCCTGTTCCATTCTTCTTTCTCAAGATTGCTTTGGCTATTCGAGGTTTTTTGTATTTCCATACAAATTGTGAAATTATTTGTTCTAGCTCTGTGAAGAATACCATTGGTAGCTTGATAGGGATTGCATTGAATCTATAAATTGCTTTGGGTAATATACTCATTTTCACTATATTGATTCTTCCAATCTATTAACATGGTATATTTCTCCATCTATTAGTGTCTTCTTTGATTTCTTTCACCAGTGTTTTATAGTTTTCTATATATAGGTCTTAGTTTCTTTAGGTAGATATATTCCTAAGTGTTTTATTCTTTTCATTGCAATGGTGAATGGAATTGTTTCCTTAATTTCTCTATTTTCTCATTATTAGTGTATAGGAATGCAAGGAATTTCTGTGTGTTGATTTCATATCCTGTAACTTTACTATATTCACTGATTAATTCTAGTAATTTTCTGGTGGAGTCTTTAGGGTTTTCTATGTAGAGGATCATGTCAAACAGTGCATGTAGAGGATGCTACATGCAGTAGAGGATCACTGCAAACAGTGAGAGTTTTACTTCTTCTTTTCCAATTTGGATTCCTTTTATTTCTTTTTCTGCTTTGATTGCTGTGGCCAAAACTTCCAAAACTATGTTGAGTAGTAATGGTGAAAGTGGTGAATATTGGCACACTTGTCTTGTTCCTGATTTTAGGGGACATGCTTTCAATTTTTCACCATTGAAGATAATGTTTGCTGTGGGTTTGTCATATATAGCTTTTATTATGTTGAGGTATGTTCCTTCTATTCCTGCTTTCTGGAGAGTTTTTGTCATAAATGGATGTTGAATTTTGTCAAAGGCTTTCTCTGCATCTATTGAGATAATCATATGGTTTTTATTTTTCAATTTGTTAATGTGGTGTATTACATTGATTGATTTGTGGATATTGAAGAATTCTTGCATCCCTGGGATAAAGCCCACTTGGTCATAGTGTATGATCTTTTTAATGTGTTGTTGGATTCTGATTGCTAGAATTTTATTAAGGATTTTTGCATCTATGTTCATCAGTGATATTGGCCTGTAGTTTTCTTTTTTTGTGGCATCTTTGTCAGGTTTTGGTATTATGGTGATGGTGGCCTCATAGAATGAGTTTGGAAGTTTACCTTCCTCTGCAATTTTCTGGAAGAGTTTGAGTAGGATAGGTGTTAGCTCTTCTCTAAATTTTTGGTAGAATTCAGCTGTGAAGCCGTCTAGACCTAGACTTTTGTTTGATGGAAGATTTCTGATTACAGTTTCAATTTCCGTGCTTGTGATTGGCCTGTTAAGATTTTCTATTTCTTCCTGGTCCCGTTTTGGAAAGTTGTACTTTTCTAAGAATTTGTCCATTTCTTCCACGTTGTCCATTTTATTGGCATATAATTGCTGATACTAGTCTCTTACGATCCTTTGTATTTCTGTGTTGTCTGTTGTGATCTCTCCATTTTCATTTCTAATTTTATTGATTTGGTTTTTCTCCCTTTGTTTCTTGATGAGTCTGGCTAATGGTTTATCAATTTTATTTATCCTTTCAAAGAACCAGCTGTTGGCTTTGTTGATTTTTGCTATGGTCTCTTTTGTTTCTTTTGCATTTATTTCTGCCCTAATTTTTAAGATTTCTTTCCTTCTTCTAACCCTGGGGTTCTTCATTTATTCCTTTTCTAGTTGCTTTAGGTGTAGAATTAGGTTATTTATTTGACTTTTTTCTTGTTTTTTGAGGTATGCCTGTATTCCTATGAACTTTCCCCTTAGGACTGCTTTTACCATGTCCCACAGGTTTTTGGTTTCTGTGTTTTCATTTTCATTCATTTCTATGCAAATTTTGATTCCTTTTTTGATTTCTTCTATGATTTGTTGGTTATTCAGCAGCGTGTTATTCAGCCTCCATATGTTAAATTTTTAATAGTTTTTCTCCTGTAAGTGAGATCTAATCTTACTGCATTGTGGTCAGAAAAGATGCTTGGAATGATTTCTATTTTTTTGAATTTACCAAGGCTAGCTTTATGGCCCAGGATGTGATCTATCCTGGAGAAGGTTCCGTGTGCATTTGAGAAAAAGGTGAAATTCACTGTTTTGGGGTGAAATGTCCTATAGATATCAATTAGGTCTAACTGGTCTACTGTATCATTTAAAGTTTGTGTTTCCTTGTTAGTTTTTTGTTTAGTTGATCTATCCATAGGTGTGAGTGGGATATTAAAGTCTCCCACTATCATTGTGTTAGTGTTAATTTCCCCTTTCATACTTGTTAGCATTTGTCTTACATATTGTGGTCCTCCTATGTTGGGTGCATATATATTTATAATTTTTATATCTTCTTCTTGGATTGATCCTTTGATCATTATGTAGTGACCTTCTTTGTCTCTTTCCACAGCCTTTGCTTTAAAGTCTATTTAATCTGATATGAGTATTGCTACTCCTGCTTTCTTTTGGTCTCTATTTGCATGGAAAATCTTTTTCCAGCCCTTCACTTTCAGTCTGTACGTGTCCCCTGTTTTGAGGTGGGTCTCTTGTAGACAACATATATGAGGGTCTTGTTTTTGTATCCATTCAGCCAGTCTTTGTCTTTTGGTTGGGGCATTCAACCCATTTACATTTAAGGTAATTATTGATAAGTATAAAAAAGATCTTCACGACCCAGATAATCAATATGGTGTGATCACTGACCTAGAGCCAGACATCCTGGAATGTGAAGTCAAGTGGGCCTTAGAAAGCATCACTACGAACAAAGCTAATGGAGGTGATAGAATTCCAGTTGAGCTATTCCAAATCCTGAAAGATGATGCTGTGAAAGTGCTGCATTCAATATGCCTGCAGATTTGGAAAACTCAGCAGTGGCCACAGGACTGGAAAAGGTCAGTTTTCATTCCAATCACAAAGAAAGGCAATGCCAAAGAATGCTCAAACTACTGCACAATTGCACTCATCTCACACGCTAGTAAAGTAATGCTCAAAATTCTCCAATCCAGGCTTCAGCATACATGAAGCGTGAACTTCCAGATGTTCAAGCTGGTTTTAGAAAAGGCAGAGGAATCAGACATCAAATTGCCAAAATCTACTGGATCATTGAAAAAGCAAGAAAATTCCATAAAAACATCTATTTCTGCTTTATTGGCTATGCCAAAGCCCTTGACTGTGTGAATCACAGTAAACTGTGGAAAATTCTGAAAGAGATGGGAATACCAGACCACCTGACCTACGTCTTGAGAAACCTATATGCAGGTCAGGAAGCAACACTAAGAACTGGACATGGAGCGACAGACTGGTTCCAAATAGGAAAAGGAGTATGTCAAGGCTGTATATTGTCACCCTGCTTATTTAACTTATATGCAGAGTACATCACGAGAAACGCTGGGCTGGAAGAAGCACAAGCTGGATTCAAGACTGCTGGGAGAAATATCAATCACCTCAGATATGCAGATGACACCACCCTTATGGCAGAAAGTGAAGAGAAACTCAAAAGCCTCTTGATGAAAGTGAAAGAGGAGAGTGAAAAAGTTGGCTTAAAGCTCAACATTCAGAAAACGAAGATCATGCCATCTTGTCCCATCACTTCATGGGAAAGAGATGGGGAAACAGTGGAAACAGTGTCAGACTTTATTTTGGGGGGCTCTAAAATCGCTGCAGATGGTGATTGCAGCCATGAAATTAAAAGACGCCTACTCCTTGGAAGGAAAGTTATGACCAACCTAGATAGCATATTCAAAAGCAGAGACATTACTTTACCAACAAAGGTCCATCTAATCAAGGTTATGGTTTTTCCAGTAGTCATGTATGGATGTAAGAGTTGGACTCTGAAGAAGGCTGAGTGCCAAAGAATTGATGCTTTTGAACTGTGGTGTTGGAGAAGACTCTTGAGAGTCCCTTGGACTGCAACGAGATCCAACCACTCCATTCTAAAAGAGATCAGTCCTGGATGTTCTTTGGAAGAAATGATGCTAAAGCTGAAACTCCAGTACTTTGGCCACCTCATGTGAAGAGTTGACTCATTGGAAAAGACTCTGATGCTGGGAGCTATTGGGGGCAGGAGGAGAAGGGGACGACAGAGGATGAGATGGCTGGATGGCATCACTGACTCGATGGACAAGAGTTTGAGTGAACTCCGGGAGTTGGTGATGGACAGGGAGGTTGGCGTACTACAATTCATGGGGTCACAAAGAGTCGGACACGACTGAACTACTGAACTGAACTGAACCGAGAGTTATTTTGCTCATACAGCATAGCTGTAGTGGGTGAAGTAAATTTTTAAGTGGAATTTAAATGAGCCAAATCAAAAGCAATTCAAAATCAGTGCTCTTTTTTTTAAATTTTATTTTATTTAACTTTACAATATTGTATTGGTTTTGCCATGTATCAAAATGAATCTGCCACAGGTATACATGTGTTCCCCATCCTGAACCCTCCTCCCTCCTCCCTCCCCATACCATCCCACTGGGTCGTCCCAGTGCACCAGCCCCAAGCATCCAGTATCGTGCATCGAACCTGGACTGGCGACTCGTTTCATATATGATATTATACATATTTCAATGCCATTCTCCCAAATCATCCCACCCTCTCCCTCTCCCACAGATTCCAATAGACTGTTCTATACATCAATGTCTCTTTTGCTGTCTCGTATATAGGGTTATTGTTACCATCTTTATAAATTCCATATATATGCGTTAGTATACTGTATTGGTGTTTTTCATTTATTTAGGTGTGGAATTTGCACTAATTTCCTATAGCTGCTTTAATAAAAGCATAAGCTTGGTGACAACACAAATTTATTCCCTTATAGTTCTAGAGGTCAGAATTCCAAAATTGAAGTCATGGGTTTAAAATTCAGTTCTTTGCCTTTTCCAGCTTCTAGAGGCTGCCCACATTCTTTGACTCATGATTCTTTACTCTGTCTTCAAAGCCAGCAATATTGTTAAGTCTTATGACACTGCATCACTATGATATTCTCCTCCTCCATTTTACTTATCAGGATGCTTGTTATTAAATTGGGCCCACCGAGATAATAATTTCCCCACCTCAAGACTCTTAGTCACATGTGGAAAATCCCTTCTGCCATGTAAGGTAACATAGCTTATTTGGGTGGTGGTTTAAAACAACATATATTTATTCCCTCGCAGTTTGAGGGGGCTAGAAGTTTGAAATCCAGATGTTGGCTCCTCTGACATCTCTAGCAAAGAATCCTTCCTGGCTCTTGTAGCTTCTGGCATTTGCCAGCTGTCCAAGCTTGCAGGAGGGCTTTCCAGGGGAAGAATCTGCCTGCAATGTAGAAGATGTAGATTCAATCCCTGGGTAGGGAAGATCCTCTGGAGGAGGAAATGGCAACCCACTCCAGTATTCCTGCCTGGAAAATCCCACACACAGAGGGGCCTGGAGGGCAACAGTTTATGGGGTTGCAAAGAGTCAGACACGACTGAGCACACACTAGCTTGCAGGGGCACCACCCCAGTCACAGGACCATTTTTTTCATGTGTGTTTTCACATCGTGTAAGAATATCTATTTATATATCCTGAGAGTTAGAATGTGGATAATGTTCATGGGATATTACCATGCCTACTACAGAAATATAGTTAGCCAATGCATTACTGATACCTACGAATGCTTTTTGTTGCCAGAACTACCATTATTGGCTGCTGAAGACAAGTTCCTGAAATGGAAATGAAAGTTAAATTTGAACAATTGAAACAATTTTATAAAAGGGATTAGAAATTATGAAAGTGAGACTATTATTTGTATAGCTCAGGCACATTTGGTATTATATGTATTTTGGTTGGTCAGCCCAGAAACTTAACTACCATTTCACACACTGCTTCTGTAGAATAAATGCATGTTCATTTCTCAACTTGCAAAAGAGTCAGACATAACTTAGAGACTAAACACACAGACACATACATACCATTTCTTTATCCATTTGTCTGCTGGTAGACATTTAGGTTGCTTCCATATCTTGACAATTGTAAATAATAATGATATGAACACTGTAGTGCAAATATCCTTTTGAACTGGTGTTCTTAGGGTTTTGTTTCGTTTTGTTTTTTGTTTTTTGTTTTTGGGGGGTATATAGCCAATAGTGGACTTGCTGGGTCATATGACAGTTTTATTTTTAGTTTTTGGAGAAACCTCCATATGGTTTCCCACAGTGACTGCACCAATTTACATTCCCACCAACAGAGTATAAGGTGCCATTTCCACACCTATGCCAATATTTATTATTTGTGTTCTTTATGATAGCAGGTATGAGGTGATATCTCACTGTGGTTTTGATTTGCATTTCCCTAATAATTAGTGATGCTGAGCATCTTTTCATGTGTCTCAAGCCATCTGCATTCCTCTTTGGGAAAATGCTCAGTTATGTCTTCTTAAACAAAAGAAATAAAAGCAAAAATTAAAAAATTGGACCTGATTAAACTTAGAAGTTTTTACACAGCAAAGGAAACCATTGTCAAAATGAAAAGGCAACCTACAGAATAGGGGAAAATATTTGCAAATGATAAGACCAAACTGGGGTTAAAATTCAGCATGTATAAGCAGTTCCTACAACTCAACATCAAAAATATAAACAACCCAATTAAAAAAAAAAAATGAACTGCATTTTCAAAGGTAAAAGTGAGCACTGTCCTCCCTAGGTTTAGTCTAGAGGAAATAATTTTGGGAAGAGGTAGAGAAAGGTGTAAACCAGGGTCATTAGGAAGTTGTGGGACGGAGAGGGCCTTGATGAGTTACTATAATGAGAATGCTTTGTCAGCAAAGGGAGGAGGCTGCTGAAAGGAAAAGGAAAAGATAATCAAAGGAACTAAAATAAACCCTTGCTTGCTTTAATAATTCTGTCTCAGGTTCAGCTGTCTAGCAGGCATATGCACTCTTCAAGTCTACTGCTTAAAAAGTCCTCCATTTCAATGTGGCAGAATTCCCTATTCTCAGAAGTTCAGAAAAAAAAAGTAATTTGAAATAGCATGAAATGACAATACAGACATGCCTTTGACTTCATGCTTCAATTTCTCTGACTGCAAATAGAATAGAATTTAAACAGAATTGATTGAATATTTGAACAGAAATGATTACTTCTATTTACCCTGTAGGATTTTTGTGGACTATGGCCTCCTACTAAATAATAGATAGTGAAACAAATTGCTTTCATCTCTTAAAGGACTTTTCTCTGTCTTAAATCATTTTCAACTTTTTCTCCCTTTTGGAACATTCATATAGAATAAGCATATTTAAAAAATAAATAAATAAATAAATAAAATAAAATGTGGAACCAAAATATAACAGTAAACATATTTGGTAAAGCAACTGATTGTCACTAAGGCAACAATGAATCTGCTTGATATTTAGTCTTTCCATTACTTTTTGTTGCTATAGTAATGAAACCTTGGATTTCTGACACCATTTCCAAATTCTACTAAAACAAAGCCTCTTTCATCCCGCAAGAAGGAGGAAAGGCCAGTATTATTAATGCACAACATGAATGAGACTCTTTTCTAGCACTAGGACATGGACAACATTTTGCTACATGTTGAGTTCAGTCGCTCAGTCGTGTCCGATTCTTTGCAGCCCCATGCACTGCAGCACACCAGGCCTCCCTGTCCATCACCAGTTCCCGGAGTTTACTCAAATTCATGTCCATCGAGTCAGTGATGCCATCCAACCATCTCATCCTCTGTCGTCCCCGTCTCCTTCTGCCTTCAATCTCTCCCAGAATCAGGGTATTTTCCAATCAGTCAGCTCTTCGCATCAGGGGGCCAAAGTATTGGAGCTTCAGCTTCAGCATCAGTCCTCCCATTTCAGGACTAATTTCCTTTAGGATTGACTGGTTTGATTCCTTGCTGTCCAAGGGACTCTCAAGAGTCTTCTCCAACATCACAGTTCAAAAGCATCAATTATTTGGCTCTCAGCTTTCTTTATAGTCCAACTCTCACATCCATACATGACTACTGGAAAAACCATAGCTTTGACTAGATGGACCTTTGTCATATACATGTTAATCAAACTAAAAAATATGCTTTAAAAGTAGAAAAATATCTAGCAAAAAGCTAAGAAAGTAGAACAAAAGTAAAGCAATAATTTTGTTATTAAGACTCAGCCTTTTATACTAGACCTGTACAAAACAGCTTTAATTTATGAGATGTTGAACTTAAATCAAATAGTAATGGATAAAGGAGAATATTTTTGTTTCTTTTTAGAGGAAATAAACAGGAAAATAATGGCAATTAAGAGCCAAGAAATTATTAAGAAAATTTCTGGGGGTTTTGAGGGGCTTTTGTGTTTAAGAAAATATTATATGGAGAGTGGCCAAGATGGCAGAGTGGAAAGACCCTGAGCTCACAGTCTCACACACACACAAAATCACAACTAACCACAGAACAACTATTGATGAAAAAACTGAGACCTATCGAAAAAGATCTCCTACAGCAAAAGATATAAAGGAGAAACTTCAATGAGATGGTTCAGAAGGGCAGATTCACAGTAATCAAATCCCATGCCCTGCCAGTGGATAATCCACAAAATGGAGAATAATTATATTGCAGAGCTTTTCCCACAGGAGAGAGAGTTCTGAGCCCCACACCAGGCTCTGCAGCCTGGGAATCTGGACAAGCCCCCAGAGCATTTGATTCTGAAGGCCAGTAGGGATTAATTGCAGGAGCTCCACATGACTGAAGCTAATAGAAAAGTTACTCTTAAAGGGTGCACACAAAACCTCACACACACAAGAATGCAGGGCAAAATCAGTAATTTGATAGCAGCCTGGACCAGATCTACCAGCTAGTCTTGGAAATTCACCTGGAGAGGCAGGAAGAGAGAAGTGTGGCTTATCCTGGGGATACAGATACTGGTATCGGACATGCTGGGGAACATTCAATTACATTAACACTGCTGCTATAAGCAGCTGACATTTTGGCTCATTAATGTCAAAACCTAGCAATACCCAACAGCCTAGAGGTGACAGTGCTGGAACACTTTGGGTCAAACAACTAGCTGGGAAGGACACAGACCCACCCATCAGCAGACAGGTTGACTAACCACTAAAGAGCCCACAACCAGCTCTGGACACATCCCTAGACAGAGTTCAACCCACAGAGTTATAGGACCCATCATGACTCACCAGTGGACAGACACTGGATACTCCCACCAGGAGGTCAAATAGCTTCTAGACCAGCTTTGCCCACCAGGAGGCAACCAGAAGCAAGGAAACCATGATCCCACAACATAGGGCAGACTCTACCCTGGGAACAGCTGGACCCTGGCCTGCTCACTGGCAGGGCAATACCACATCTAGGACAGTGAAGACACCATACTCAACTGTGTCAGAAATTGACACCCCCTACCAAGGATTTGAACTCCAAGGATCCTGCACCAAGACTCTAGGAACTGGATCTGTGTTCCAGAGGTCTGGAAATAATGCAAAAATATTGTTTCACCTGCTAGTGGGTGGGCAACAACTCTAGAGTCTTTGGAACCATGACTCTGCCCACCAGTGAGCCAACATATTCCCTGAAGACACAAGGGTGTCTGCATCCAGCTACCTTGCAATTAGGCAGAAATAAATATCTGCATAAGGCAAGATCTATCAATGAACTAGACTAGGGCCCAACAAAGCCTCTCACATCATCAACCCACAACAACAGAAGAATCCATGAAGCCCTCTTAGTGGGAACCTCTAGAGGATATAGCTTGAGTGACAAGAGGGAAGTGCACTGCTAGAACACATAGGACATCTCCTACAGAGAGCCACTTCTCCAAGGTTGAGAAGTGTAACTAACTCACCACATACATAAAAATACAAACAGCAATTAGACAAAATGAGGTGGCAGAGGATTATATTCCACATGAAAGAGCAAAGCAAAACCTCAGAAGAACCAAGTAAAGTGTCTACCTGAGAAAGATGAATGACCACAAAGATGATCAAAGAACACAGGAGGAGAATGGATGTACAGAGAAATAAGTTATTAACAAAGAGTTATAAAATATAAGAAGCCACCAGCCAGAGTTGAAGAATACAATAACTGGAATGAAAAATACACTAGAAGGAATCAATAGTAGGCTAAATGATGCAGAAAAGCAGATCATCAGGCAGGCAGAGTACTGGAAATCACTACTGCAGAACATAAAAAAGAAAAAAATGAATGAAAAGAAATGAGGACAGCTTAAGAGACCTTTGGGACAACAGCAAGCACACTAATATTTGCATTATAGGGGTCCCAGAAAGAGACAAAAGAAAGGGCCTGAGAAAATATTTGAAGAGATAATACCTGAAAACACTTCCCTAATGTGGGAAAGGAAACAATCATAAATCCAAGAAATGAGGGAATCCCATACAGAATTAACCCAAAAAGAGATGTACAAAGGCATCTTATATACAAAATGACAAAAGTTAAAGAGAGACTACTAAATGCAACAAGGGAAAAGTGGCAAATAACATACAAGGGAACTACCATAAGGCTATCTGCTGATTTTTCAGCAGGAAATCCGCAGGCCAGAACAGAATGGCATGATATATTTAAAGTAATGAAAGGGGAAAACCTACAACCAAGAATACTCCACCCAGCAAGGCTCTCCTTCAGATTTGATGGAGAAATCAAAGACTGTGGAGAAAAACAAAAGCTAAAAGACTGCAGCACCACTAGACCAGCTTTACAAAAAATATAAAAGGAAATTTTCTAGGTAAAAAAAGGCTGCAAGTAAAAACAAGAAAATTATGGAATGGAAAAGCTCATTAGTAGGGCAAACATATGGTGAAGATAGGGAATCATCCATGCACAAACTAGTAGGGAGGTTAAAAGACAAATGTAGTAAAATTATCCTGATCCACCATAAGCACAAAACAATTAGAAGTAAATATGATATCAAAAACAGCAATCACCAGTGGAGGAGAGTACAAATGTGGAGTATGTAAAAAGCAATTGAAAAAATAAAATGCATTTGAAATTAAGAGATTAGTAACTTAATACTATATATATATAGAGAGAGAGAGAGAAATTGAGCAAGAAGGGAAGAGACAGAGAGAGAGAGAGAGGGAGAAAGACAGAGGAAGGGAGACTGATATACCAAAACCTCATGGTAATTGCAGACCAAATATCTATGGTAGCTATACACACAGAAAAAGAAAATGGAATCCAAACACAACACTAAAAGTAGTCATCAAATCACAAGATAAAAAAACAAAAATAGAAAGATAAAAGTAGACCTACAAAAGCAAATCTAAAACAAATAAAAAACTGGAAATAAAAACATACATATCAATAATTACCTGCAATATAAATGGACTAAATACTTCAACCAAAAGACAGACTGGTTGAATAGATTTAAAAAAAAAAAAAAATCAAGACCTGTACATATGTTGCCTACAAGAGACTCACTTCAGATCTAGAGACACATACGGACTGAAAATGAGGAGTTGAAAAATACTGCTCCAATATAATGGAAATCAGGAAATCATAAGAAGGCTGCACTCAGTTCAGTACAGTTCAGTCAGTCAGTCGTGTCCAACTCTTTGCAACCCCATGAATCACAGCACGCCAGGCCTCCCTGTCCATCACCAGCTCCCGGAGTTTACTCAAACTCATGTCCATCGAGTCAGTGATGCCTTCCAGCCATCTCATCCTCTGTCGTCCCCTTCTCCTCCTGCCCCCAATCCCTCCCAGCATCAGAATCTTTTCCAATGAGTCAACTCTTTCCATGAGGTGGCCAAAGTATTGGAGTTTCAGCTTTAGCATCAGTCCTTCCAATGAACACTCAGGACTGATCTCCTTTAGAATGGACTGGTTAGATCTCCTTGCAGTCCAAGGGACTCTCAAGAGTCTTCTCCAACACCACACTTCAAAAGCATCAATTCTTTGGTGCTCAGCTTTCTTCACAGTCCGACTCTCACATCCATACATGACCACTGGAAAAACCATAACCTTGACTAGATGGACCTTTGTTGGCAAAGTAATGTCTCTGCTTTTTAATATGCTATCTAGGTTGGTCATAAGTTTCCTTCATATACGTATCAAAAAGAATTTAAAAGAGAGACTATTGTAACACACAGAAAAAGGACACTACATAATGAGTTAAGGATCAATTCAAGAAGAAGCTATAATAATTGTAAATAGATGTCCATGCAATGTAAGAAACCCCCATATATAAGAGAAATGTTAACAGACTTAAAAGGAGAAATCGAAATTAACACAATAATAGTGGGGGATTTCAGCACTCTGCTTACATCAATGGACAGATCATCTAGATAGCAAAATCAATAAGGAATCACAGGCTTAAAATGACACTTGAGACCAGATGGAATTAACAGATACTTATACAGCATTCCTATTTTTGCATTCCAGTCCCCTATGATCAAAAGAACATCTTTTTGGGGTGTTAGTTCTAGAAGGTCTTGTACATCTTCATAGAGCCGTACAACTTTAGCATTACTGGCCAGGGCATAGACTTGGATGACTGTAATATTGAATGGTTTGCCATAGAAATGAACAGAGATCATTCTGTCGTTTTTGAGATTGCATCCAAGTACTGCATTTCAGACTCTTTAGTTGACTCTGATGGTTATTCCGCTTCTTCTAAGGGATTCTTGCCCACAGTAGTGGATATAATGATCATCTGAGTTAAATTCCTCAATTCCAGTCCATTTTAGCTCACTGATTCCTAAAATGTTGCTGTTTACTCTTGCCATCTCCTGTTTGATAACTTCCAATTACCTTAGAGTAGGAAGTCAAGAAACACCTGGAGTAACAGGCAAATTTGGCCTTGGAGTACAGAATGAAGCAGGGAAAAGAGTTTTGCCAAGAGAATGCACTGGTCAGAGCAAACACCCTCTTCCAACAGCACAAGAGAAGACTCTACACATGGACATCACCAGATGGTCAACACCAAAATCAGATTGATCATATTCTTTGAAGCCAAAGATGAAGAAGCTCTATATAGTCAGCAGAAAAAAGACTGGGAGCTGACTGAGGCTCAGATCATTAACTCCTTATTGCCAAATTCAGACTTAAATTGAAGAAAGTAGGGAAAATCACTAGACCATATAGGTATGACCATAATCAAATCCCTTACGATTATACAGTGGAAGTGATAAATAGATTTAAGGGACTAGATCTGATAGACAGAGTGCCTGATGAACTATGGACAGAGTTCATGACATCATAGAGGAGACAAGGATCAAGACCATCCCCACAAAACAGAAATGCAAAAAAGCAAAATAGCTGTCTGAGGAGGCCTTACAAATAGCTGTGAAAAAAAGAGAAGTGAAAAGCAAAAGAGAAAAGGGAAGATATACCCATTTGAATGTAGAGTTCCAAAGAATAGCAAGGAGAGATAAGAAAGCCTTCCCCAGTGATCAGTGCAAAGGAATAGAGGAAAATAATAGAGTGGGAAATACTAGAGATCTCTTCAAGAAAATTAGAGATACCAAGGGACATTTCATGCAAAGATGGGCTCAATAAAGGTTGGAAATGGTATGGACTTAACAGAAGCAGAAGATATTAAGAAGAGGTGGCAAAAATATACAGAAGAACTGTAAAAAGAGATCTTCATGATCCAGATAATCAGGATGGTGTGATCACTCACCTAGAGCCAGACATCCTGAAATGTGAAGTCAAATGGGCCTTAGAAAGCATCACTATGAACAAAGCTAGTGGAGATGATGGAATTCCAGTTGATCTATTTCAAATCCTAAAAGATGATGTTGTTAAAGTGCTGCACTCAATATGCCAGTGAGAGGGTAACAGACAGGAAGGCTATGGGTCTCCAAACAGAGGAAATAGGCGCAAATGTCAGACATTTTTTATCTCTGTCTTAGGCAGCAGGAGGAAACAAACTAGTGATTTTTCCCCCCTTCTCTATACAAATTTTTTTTCTTTTTTTTTATTTTATTTTCTTTTTTAACTTTACAACATTGTATTGGTTTTGCTCCCAGAATATTGGAAATAAAAGCAAAAATAAACAAATCGGGCCTAATCAAACTTAAAAGCTTCTGCACAACAAAGGAAACTATTAGCAAAGTGAAAAGACAGCCTTCAGAATGGGAGAAAATAATAGCAAATGAAGCAACTGACAAACAACTAATCTCAAAAATATACAAGCAACTTCTACAGCTCAGTTCCAGAAAAATAAATGACCCAATCAAAAAATGGGCCAAAGAACTAAATAGACATTTCTCCAAAGAAGACATACAGATGGCTAACAAACATATGAATAGATGCTCAACATCACTCATTATGAGAGAAATACAAATCAAAACCACTATGAGGTACCATTCATGCCAGTCAGAATGGCTGTGATCCAAAAGTCTACAAGCAATAAATACTGGAGAGGGTGTGGAGAAAAGGGAACCCTCTTACACTGTTGGTGGGAATGCAAACTAGTACAGCCACTATGGAGAACAGTGTGGAGATTCCTTAAAAAACTGGAAATAGAACTGCCTTATGACCCAGCAATCCCACTGCTGGGCATACACACTGAGGAAACCAGAATTGAAAGAGACAAGTGTACCCCAATCTTCATCTATACAAATTTAAAAAGACATTTCTCTTAAAATACTGTGTTGCCATAATGACATCTGGTTCCACCGGAACTTAACTATTCTCAAATCTTGAGCTAACCAATGCATTTTTCTTATGGAAATGTTTGTCTTAAGCTATGTTAATGTACTATTCATTTATCCCAGACTGTATTCAAGTCGGTTCACCTAAAGGCTTAGAACTGACTTGACAAACCAGTATGTTATACTCATACATTGTTCTCTTAATATATGTTAATGAAACTATAATATTTGTATGGGAATCTGCCTTTCTTCAAGATTCATGTCAATCGTTTTTTGGCCCGGAATGACTCACCTGGTGCCAAGATTATCTCAAAATACATCTTGTGGGTGAGGGGCCTGGTGTCATTCTCCGAGTTTTGAGACATTTCCTTCCTTTAATTAGCATAATCCTAGTAGCTATATAACATCCACCTAAAGATTATCAGGGGGGTATTCTTTCTGCCCCCTTCTGATGTCTATGTTGGAAGCTTTCTCTATCTCCTTTATGCTTAAAAAAAAAAAAAAAAAAAAACTTTATTACACAAAAGCTCTGAGCAATCAAGCCTCGTCTCTGGCCCCGGATTGAATTCTTCTCCTCCGGAGGCCAAGAATTCCAGCGTCTTTTCATGGTTCAGCAACAACATTTCACCAGCAAATTTGGAAAATGCAGCAGTGTCCAGAGGACTGGAAAAGGTCAGTTTTCATTCTGATCCCTAAGAAAGGCAATGCCAAAGAATGCTGAAACTACCACAAAATTGCACTCATCTCACATGCTAATAAAGTAATGCTCAAAATTCTCCAAGCCAGGTCTCAACAATATGTGAATGATGAACTTCCAGATATTCAAGCTAGTTTTAGAAAAGACAGAGGAACCAGAGATCAAATTGCCAACATCTGCTAGATCATTGGAAAAGCAAGAGAGTTCCAGGAAAACATCTATTTCTGCTTTATTGACTATGGCAAAGCCTTTGACTGTGTGGATCATGATAAACTATGGAAAATTCTGAAAGAGATGGTAATACCAGATCACCTGACCTGTCTCTTGAGAAATCTGTATGCAGGCTATGAAGCAATAGTTAAACCTGGATATGGAACAACAGACTCGTTCCAAATAGGAAAAGGATTAGGTCATGGATGTATATTGTCACCTTGCTTATTTAACTTATATGCAGAGTACATCATGAGAAACACTGGGCTGGAAGAAGCACAAGCTGGAATCAAGACTGCTGGGAGAAATCTCAATAACCTCAGATATGCAGATGACACCACTTTTATGGCAGAAAATAAAGAAGAACTAAAGAGCCTCTTGATGAAAGTGAAAGAGGAGAGTGAAAAAGTTGGCTTAAAGCTCAACATTCAGAAAACTAAGATCATGGCATCTTGTCCCATCACTTCATGGCAAATAGATGGGGAAACATTGGGAAAAGTGGCAGACTTTATTTCTTGGTGCTCCAAAGTCACTGCAGATGGTGACTGCAGCCATGAAATTAAAAGACGCTTACTCCTTGGAAGGAAAGTTATGGCCACCCTAAATAGCATATTAAAAAGCAGAGACATTACTTTGCCAACAAAGGTCTGTCTAGTCAAGACTATGGTTTTTCCAGTAGTAATTTATAGATGTGAATGTTGGACTATAAAGAAAGCTGAGCACCAAAGAATTAGTGCTTTTGAACTGTGGTGTTGGAGCAGACTCTTGAGAGTCCTCTGGACTCAAGGAGATCCAACCAGTCCATCCAAAAAGAAATCAGTCTTGAATATTCATTGGAAGGACTGATGTTGAGGTTGAAACTCCAACAATTTGGCCACCTGATGGAAAGAATTGACTCATTTGAAAAGACCCTGAATCTGGGAAATGCTGGGAAAGACTGAAGGCAGGAGGAGAACGGGACAAGAGAGGATTAGATGATTGGATGGCATCACCGACTCAATGGCCATGAGTTTGAGTAAACTCCGAGAGTTAGTGATGGGCAGGGAGGCCAGAAGTGCTGCATTCCATGGGGTTACAAAGCGCTGGACACAACTGAGCGACTGAACTGATACTGATAATGATACTGATACTGATACTGGTGGACCTAACATTCCAGGTTCCTATGCAACATTGCTCTTTATATCATCAGAATTTACTTCCATCACCAGTCACATCCACAACTGGGTGTTCTTTTTGCTTTGGCTCTGTCTCTTCATTCTTTCTGAAGATATTTCTCCATTGATCTCCAATAGCATATTGGGCACCTACCAACCTGGGCATTTCATCTTTCAGTATCATATCATTTTGCCTTTTCATACTGTTCATGGGGTTCTCAAGGCAAGAATACTGAAATGGTTTGCTATCTCCTTCTACAGTGGACCACATTTTGTCAGAACTCTCCATCAGGACATGTGCATCTTGGGTGGCCCTACATGGCATGGCTCATAGTTTCATTGGGTTAGACAAGGCTGTGATCCATGTGATCAGTTTGGTTAATTTTCTAAGATAAGAAAGACTTCCTCAGTAATCAATGCAAGGAAACACAGGAAAACAGTAAAATGGGAAAATTGAGAGATCTCTTCCAGAAAATTAGAGATACCAAGGGAACATTTTATGCAAAGATGGCCACAGTAAAGGATAGAAATGGTATGGACCTAACAGAAGTATAAGATATTAGGAAGAGGTGGCAAAAATACACAGAAGAAGTGTACAAAAAAGATCTTCATGACCCAGATAACTAAGATGGTGTGATCACTCAACTAGAGCCAGACATCCTGGAATGTGAAGTCAAAAGGGCCTTAGGAAGCATCACTACCAACAAAGCTAGTGGAGGTAATGGAATTCCATTTGAGCTATTTCAAATCCTAAAAGATGATGCTGTGAAAGTGCTGCACTCAATATGTCAGAAAATCTGGAAAACTCAGCAGTAGCCACAGGACTGGAAAAGGTCAGTTTTCATTCCAATCCCAAAGAAAGGCAATGCCAAAGAATGTTCACACTACCTCACAATTGCACTCATCTCACACACTAGCTAAGTAATGCTCAAAATTCTTCAAGCCAGGCTTCAACAGTATGTGAACCATGAACTTCCAGATGTTCAAGTTGGATTTAGAAAAAGCAGAAGAAACAGAGATCAAATTTCCAACATCTGTTGTATCATGGAAAAAGCAAGAGAGTTCCAGAAAAACACTTCTGCTTTATGGACTACACCAAAGCCTTTGACTGCATGGATCACAACAAACTGGAAAATTCTTCAAAGGATGGGAATAACAGACCACCTGACCTGAGAAATCTGTATGCAGGTTAAGAACCAATAGTTAGATCTGGACATGGAACAACAGACTTATTTCAAATCAAGAAAGAAGTGCATCAAGGTTGTATATTCTCATCCTGCTTATTTAACTTATATGCAGAGTACATCATATGAAATGCCAAGCTGGATGAAGCACAAGCTGGAATCAAGATTGCCGGGAGAAATATCAATAACCTCAGATAGGATGACATCACCCTTATGGCAGAAAGTGAAGAAGACCTAAGAATCCTCTTGACGAAAGTGAAAGAAGAGAGTGAAAAAGTGGGCTTAAATCTCAACATTCAGAAAACTAATATCATGACATCTGGTCCCATCACTTTATGGCAAGTAGATGGGGAAACAACGGAAACAGTGAGAGACTTTATCTTGGGGGGCTCCAAAATCATTACAGTAGGTGACTGCAACCGTGAATTTAAAAGATGGCTGCTCCCTGGAAGAAAAGCTATGACCACCCTAGACAGCATATTAAAAAGCAGAGACATTACTTCACCAACAAAGGTCTGTCTGTTCAAAGCTATGGTTTTTCCAGTAGTCAGGTATGGATGTGAGAGTTGGACTATAAAGAAATCTGAACACCGAAGAATTGATGATTTTGAACTGTGATGTTGGAGAAAACTCTTGAGAATTCCTTGGACTGCAAGGAGATCCAAACGGCTAATTCTAATGGAAATCACTCCTGAATATTCATTGGAAGGACTGATGTTTAACCTGAAACTCCAATACTTTGACCACCTGATGCAAAGAACTGACTCATTGGAAAAGATCTTGATGCTGGAAAAGATTGAAGGTGGGAGGAGGAGGAGACGACAGAGGATAAGATGGTTGGATGGTATCACTGACTCAATGGGCATGAGTTTGAGTAAGCTCTGGGAGTTGGCGATGGACAGGGAAGCCTGGCGTGCTGCAGTCAATGGGGTTGCAAACAGTCGGACATGACTGAGTGACTAAACTGAACTGAATAGACCATTCCATCTGAAAGCATATTATTTTCAAGTGCAAGTGGAACATTCTCTCAGATAGATCAAATGCTAAGCCACAAAGTAAAGTAAATTTAAGAACACTGAAGTCATACCAAGCATCTTTTCTGACCATAACTCTCTGAGAAACCAACAACAAACAGAAAAACTGCAAAAACAACCCACAAACACGTGGAGGCTAAACAAACTAAGGCTCACAACAACAAATAGAAAAACTGCAAACACACACACACACACGTGGAGGTTAAACAAACAATGGATCATTAAAGAAATCAAATAGAAAAATAAACAATTAGAGACAAATTAAAATGAAAATAAGACAATCCGAATCCTATAGGATGAAAACAAAAGCAGTTCTAAGAAGGAGTCTCTAGAAATAAAGCTTATTTTAGAGAACAAGAAAAATCTCAAATAAACAACTTAACCTTACACCTAAAGTGACTAGAGAAAGAAGAATAAACAAAATCCAAGGTTAATAGAAGGAAGCAAATCATAAAGATTGGAGAAGAAATAAATGAAAAAGAGATAAAGAACTTAATAGTAAAGAAGGAACTCTTCTGAACTCATGTATTCTAGGAGGCTACTATCTCTTTGAAACTGAAACAAGACAAAGATAATATACAAAATAGAAAACTACAGGCAAATATAACATAGAAACAAAAATCCCAAGAAAATCCAAGCAAATTGAATCCAACAATACAATAAAATGGGTCATACACTATGATCAAGTGGGATTTATTCCAGGGATGCAAAGATTTTTCAGTATTTCCACATTAATACACTACATTAACAAACTGAAGGGTAAAAACATTTCATCAACTAAATAGATGCAAAAACTTTTGATAAAATCCAACACTCATTTATGATAAAAACTCCAGAAAATGGGCATAGAAGTAACAACTCAACGTAATAAGAGTCATATATGACAAACCCACAAGTAGCATCATTCTCAATGATGAAAATATGAAATTATTCCATCTAAGATTGTGAACAAGAAAAACACACCCACTCTCACCATTTTTATTCAACAGAGTTTTGCAAGTCCCAGACATGGAAATCAGAGAAGAACAAATAAAAGGAATCCATATTGGACACAACTGAGCATGCACACGCACACATGCATTCACGTCGGATAAAAACAAGCAAAACAGTCACTATTAGACCAAAATCTTTACAATTTGTATGGAAACAAAAAAAAATTACAAATAGCCTAAAGAATTTTGAGAAAATAAAACAGAGTTGGAGGAATAAGGCTCTCTGACATCAGAGTACACTACAAAGCTGTCCCTGGGATTCTCCAGGCAAGAATACTGGAGTAGGGAACCATTGCCTTCTCCAGGGGATCTTCTGGATCTAGTGATCAAACTCGGGTCTCCCACAACATGGGTACATTCTTTACTATTTGAGCCACCTGACAAAACGTGGTCCACTGGAGAAGGAAATTCCAAACCACACCAGTAATCTTGCTTTGAGAACCCCATTAACAGTATAAAAAGGCAAAAAGATTTGGCACTGAAATTTGAGCCCCAGGCTGGAAGTTGTCCAATATGCTACTGGGGAAGAGCAGAGAAATAGCTTCAGAAAGAATGAAGAGGCTGATTCAAAGCAGAAATTATGCCCATTTGCAGATGTGTCTGGTGGTAAAAGTAAAGTCAAATGTGGTGAAGAACAATATGGCATAGGAACCAGGAATGTTAGGTCCATGAATCAAGGTAAATTGGATGTGGTCAAACAGGAGATAACAAGAGTAAATATCAACATTTTAGGAATCAATGAATTAAAATAGATGGGAATGGGCAAATTTAATTCAGATGAGCATTATATCAAACACTGTAGGCAAGAATCCCTTAGAAGGGATGGAATAGCCCTCATAGTCAACAAAAGAGTCAAAAATGCAGTACTTATATGGAATCTCAAAAATGAAAGAATGATCTCGGTTCATTTTCAAGGCAAACCATTCAGCATTACAGTAGTCCAAGTCTATGCCCCAAACATTTAAGGCTGAAGAAGCTAAAATTGAACATTTCTATGAAGACCTACAAGACCTCCTAGAATTCACACACAAAACAGATAGCCTTTTCATCAAAGGGGACTGGAATGTAAAAGTAGGAAGTCAAGAGATACCTAGAGTAACAGGCAAGTTTGGCCTTGGGTGCAAATAGAAACAGGACAAAGGCTAATAGTTTTGCCAAGAGAATGCACTGGTCATAGTAAATACCCTCTTCCAACAACACGAGATAACTCTACACATGGACATCACCAGATGGTCAATACCAAAATCAGATTGATTATATTCTTTGCAGGCAAAGACGGAGAAGCTTTACACCGTCAGCAATAACTAACTGGAGCTGACTGTGGTTCAGACCATATGCTCCTTATTGCAAAATTCAGACTTAAATGGAAGAAAATAGGGAAAACCACTAGGCAATTTTGGTGTGACCTAAATAAAATCCTTTATGATTATATATACAGTGGAGGTGACAAATAGATTCAATAGATTTAATCTGCTAGACAGAGTCCTGAAGAACTATGGCTGGAGGTTCATAACACTGTACAGGAGTTGGTGACAAAACCATCCCTAAGAAAAAGAAATGCAAAAAGGCAAATCGCTTGTCTGGGGAGACCTTACAAATAGCTGAGAAAAGAAGAGAAGCAAAAGGCAAAAAGAAAGGGAAATATATACCCAACTAAGCTCAGAGTTTCAGAGAATAGCAAGGAGAGATAAGAAAGCCTTCTTAACTGAAGCATGCAAAGAAATAGAGGAAAACAATAGAATGGGGAAGACTAGAGATCTCATCAAGAAAATTGTATAGGGGCTTCCCTAGAGGCTCAATGGTAATGAATCTGCCTACCAATGCAGAAGACACAGGTTGGAACCCTGCTCTGGGAAAATCCCACAAGCCTCAGACCAACAGAGCCTATGCACCACATCAATTGAGCCTGTGTTCTGGAGCCTGGGAACCACGACTACGGAGCATATGTGCTGCAACTACTGTAGCCCATGCAATTAGAGCCCATACTTCACAAGAGAAGTCACCGCAATAAGAAGTCTGTGCGCTGCAACAAAATGTAGTCTCCACTCGCCTCAACTGGAGAAAAGCCCACACAGTAATGAAGACCCAGCACAGTCCAAATAAATAAATCAGTTCAGTTCAGTTCAGTTCAGTTGCTCAGTCGTGTCTGACTCTTTGCAACCCCATGAACTGCAGCACACCAGGCCTCACTGGCCATCACCAACTCCCAGAGTTCACTCAAACTCATGTCCGTCGAGTTGGTGATGCCATCCAGCCATCTCATCCTCTGTCGTCCCCTTCTCCTCCTGCCCCCAATCCCTCCCAGCATCAGGGTCTTTTCCAATGAGTCAACTCTTCGCATAAGATGGCCAAAGTATTGGAGTTTCAGCTTTAGCATCAGTCCTGCCAATGAACACACAGGACTGATCTCCTTTGGAATGGACTGGTTGGATCTCCTTGCAGTCCAAGGGACTCTCAAGAGTCTTCTCCAACACCACAGTTCAAAAGCATCAATTCTTCAGCGCTCAGCTTTCTTCACAGTCCAACTCTCACATCCATACATGACTACTGGAAAAACCATAGCCTTGACTAGATGGACCTTTGTCGGCAAGGTGATATCTCTGCTTTTCAATATGCTAACTAGGTTGGTCATATCTTTCCTTCCAAGGAGTAAGTGTCTTTTAATTTCATGGCTGCAATCACCATTTGCAGTGATTTTGGAGCCCCAAAAAATAAGGTTTGACACTGTTTCCACTGTTTCCCCATCTATTTCCCATACATAAATAAACACTACCAAAAAAGAAAGAAAATTGGAGATACCAAGGGAACATCATGCCCTGATGGGCACAATAAATGACAGAAACAGCAAGAACCTAACAGAAGAAAAAAAAAAAAAATTAAGACAAGGTAGTGCCGGGAGCCGGCATATTGCATATTGAGTGCATATTGCATATTGCATATTGAGTGCAGCACTTTCCACAGCATCATCTTTCAGGATCTGGAATAGCTCAACTGGAATTATATCACTGCCGGGAGCCAGCGTGAGGAGCTCCACCCATGACAAAGGTCATTGAGGAAGGAGGCTCGGCATACGCAAAGGTGGGATTGAGCCTCAGGAGTCCCCCTGGAAATTCTCGAGCATCTACCCCCCAAAACCAGAGTCTGCCTACTTTCTGCTTTGTGCTCTCACCTACACCTCTGACTCTATGGGGGGCTGTCCCCCACTACCTCTCTCTGAAAAAAGAGTTAACTTACAGCTCCAGTTAATAAAGTTCCTGGGTGTGATAGAGTTTCAACCTACAAATTCCTTTGGAAGTCCTCTAGCCTGCCTGAATAGGTTTTTCCGGCTACATGTGATTGCTCAGAGCCTCCCAACTGTGAGAGGCATGAGATGGTCTGAAATGTCTAAATACAGATTCCTTTGAGCAGTTAAAAGATTGATTAGAAATTGTATTGGTGAAGGGATTTTCACTTGTTGGGCCAATGTTTGCTGCTAAGTTTCCATATCCCTTACCTGCTGTGTCCCTGGCACTGTATTGATTAATATAATTGGTGTAAGTAGTAGCTTTAATGTTTGTAACCTGGGACCCTTGAGTTAATTCTTTTTCTTGTTATAGCCCACCACACCTTTGCTCTGTAGGAATGCAACTTTATCTAATGCTTTTGGAGGGTGGCTCCTGACCCATCACCTTTAGAGAAAAATAAGTTTTCTGAAGAAAGGGTCTTAAAATGTTAACAGGCCTCCGGGCCAGAAGATGATGCAAATCACCTAAGCTTTTGCATATGATAAGTTTGCAGGAAGAAAGCCTGGCTTGCTGCATGACTCTACCCCTTCCCCCATTATCCTCTATGCATAACTTAAGGTATAAAAACCACTTTGGAAAATAAAGTGCGGGCCTTGTTCACCTTGTCGTTCTTTCTCTCACCTTCTGGCTGAATTATTCAGCCTCTCTTCTCCACTGAATTTCCTCACTGAGCTATCCTTATTCTATTACTCTTTATATCCTTAGTTAACATTTAATTAAGCAGTTGTTTCCTGATCCTCGCCAACGCCGTCCCCGCTTCTAATTCCCTGGATCCACCGGGGCTGGACCCCAGCAAGGTAGCAAAAATACACACAAGAACTGTACAAAAAGTCTTAATCAGGTGGATAACCACAATGGTGTTGTCACTTACCTAGCGCCAGTCATCCTGGAGTGTGAAGTCAAATGGACATTAGGAAGCATTACACCAACAAAAGTAGTGAAGGTGATGGTATTTCAGCTGAGCTATTTCAAATCCTAAAAGATGAAGCTGTTAAAGTGGTGTGGTCAATATTTCAGCAAATTTGGAAAACTCAGCAGTGGCTACAAGACTGGAAAATGTCACTTTTCATTCCAATCCCAAAGAAAGGCAAAGCCAAACAATGTTCAAATCACTGTACAATTGCACTCATTTCACATGTTAGCAAGATTATGCTAAAAATCCTTCAAGCTAAGCCTCAGTATTATGTAAACCAAGAACTTCCAGATGTAAAAGCTGGATTTAGAAAAGGCGGAGGAACCAGATCAAACTTGTCAATATCTGCTGGATCACAGTAAAAGCAAGGGAATCCCCCCAAAAATCTACTTCTGCTTCACTGACTATGTTAAAGCCTTTGAGTCTATGGGTCAGAACAAAATTTGGAAAATTATTAAAGTGATGGACCTTACCTGACCCCTAGAAAACTTGTATGCAGGGCAAGAAGCAATAGTTAGAACGACACATGGAACAACTAACTGGTTCAAAATTGGAAAAGCAGAATGTCACGGTTATATTTTGCCACTCTAGTTATTCAACTTCTTTTATTTTAATTAATTAATTTATTTTAATTGGAGGCTAATTATTTTACAATATTGTAGTGGCTTTTGCCATACATTGACATGAATCATTCATGGGTGTACATGTGTTCCCCATTCTGAACCCACCTCTCACCTCCCTCCCCATCCCATCCCTCAATGTCATCCCAGTGCACCAGCCCTGAGTACCCTGTCTCATGCATCAAACCTGGCCTGGCGATCTATTTCACATATGATAAAATACATGTTTCAATGCTATTCTCTCAAATCATTCCACCTTTGCCTTGTCCCACAGAGTCCAAAAGACTGTTCTTTATATCTGTGTCTCTTTTGCTGTCTCGCATATAGGATCATCATTACCATCATTCTAAATTCCTAAATTTCTAATTTCTAAATGCGTTAGTATACTGTATTTTTCTTTCTGACTTGCTTCTCTCTGTGTAATAGGTTCCAATTTCATCCACCTCCTTAGAACTGATTCAAAGGCATTCTTTTTAATGGCTGAGTAATATTCCATTTTGTATATGTACCACAGCTTTCTTATCCATTCCTCTGCCAATGGACATCTAGGTTGCTTTCATGTCCTGGCTGTTGTAAACAGTGCTGCAATGAATATTGGGGTACATGTGTCTCTTTCAATTCTGGATTTCTTGGTGTGTATGCCCAGCAGTGGGATTGCTGGGTCATATGGCAGTTCTATTTCCAGTTTTTAAAGGAATCTCCACATTGTTCTCCATAGTGCCTGCACTAGTTTGCATTCTCACCAACAGTATGAGAGGGTTCCGTTTTCTCCACACCCTCTCCAGTATTTATTGTCTGTAGACTTTTTGATAGCAGCCATTCTGACCAGTGTGAGATGGAACCTCATTGTGGTTTTGATTTGCATTTCTCTAATAATGAGTGATGTTGAGCATCTTTTCATGTGTTTGTTAGCCATCTGTATGTCTTCTTTGGAGAAATGTCTGTTTAGTTCTTTGGCCCATTTTTTGATTGGGTCGTTTATTTTTCTGGAATTGAGGTACAGGAGTTGCTTGTATATTTTTTAGATTAATTCTTTGTCAGTTGATTCGTTTGCTATTATTCTCTCCCATTCTGAAGGCTGTCTTTTCACCTTGCTTATAGTTTCCTTCGTTATATATAGCTTCATGCAGAAGCTTTTAAGTTTAAATAGGTCCCATTTGTTTATTTTTGCTTTTATTTCTATTATTCTGGGAGGTGGGTCATAGAGGATCCTGTTGTGGTTTATGTTGGTGAGTGTTTTGCCTATGTTTTCCTCTAGGAGTTTTATAGTTAGTTTCTGGTCTTAAGTTTAGATCTTTAATCCATTTTGAGTTTATTTCTGTGTATGGTGTTAAGTGTTCTAGTTTCATTCTTTTACAAGCGGTTGGCCAGTTTTCCCAGCACCACTTGTTAAAGAGATTGTCTTTTCTCCATTGTATATTCTTTGCCTCCTTTGTCAAAGATAAGATATCCATAGGTACATGGATTTATTTCTGGGCTTTCTATTTTGTTCCATTGATCTATATTTCTGTCTTTGTGCCAGTATCATACTGTTTTGATGACTGTATCTTTGTAGTACAGTCTGAAGTCAGGCAGGTTGATTCCTCCTGTTCCATTCTTCTTTGTCAAGATTGCTTTGGCTATTCGAGGTTTTTTTGTATTTCCATACAATTTGTGAAATTATTTGTTCTAGTCCTGTGAAAAATACCATTGGTAGATGGATAGGGATTGAGTTGAATCTATAGATTGCTTTGGGTAGTGTACTCATTTTCACTATATTGATTCTTCTTATCCATGAACATGGTCTATTTCTCCATCTATTTGTGTCCTCTTTGATTTCTTTCATCAGTGTTTTATAGTTTTCTATATATAGATCTTTTGTTTCTTTAGGTAGATTTATTCCTATTTTATTCTTTTCATTGCAATGGTGAATGGAATTGTTTCCTTAATTTCTCTTTCTGTTTTCTCATTCTTAGTGTATGAGAATGCAAGGGATATCTTTGAGTTAATTTTATATCTTGCAATTTTACTGTATTCATTGGTTAGGTCTAGTAATTTTCTGGTGGAATCTTTAGGGTTTTCTATGTAGAGGATCATGTCATCTGCAAATAGTGAGAGTTTTACTTCTTCTTTTCCAATCTGGATTCCTTTTATTTCTTTTTCTTCTCTGATTTCTGTGGCTAAAACTTCCAAAACTATGTTGAATAGTAGTAGTGAGAGTGAGCACCCTTGTCTTGTTCCTGACTTTAGGGGAAATGTTTTGCATTTTTCACCATTGAGGATAATGTTTGCTTGAGTTTATCATATATGGCTTTTATTATGTTGAAGTATGTTCCTTCTTTCTGGCGGGTTTTTATCATAAATGGATGTTGAATTTTTTCAAAGGCTTTCTCTGCTTCTATTGAGATAATCATATGGTTTTTATCTTTCAATTTGTTAATGTGGTGTATCAGATTGATTGATTTGGGAATACTGAAAAATCCTTGCATCCCTGGGATAAAGCCCACTTGGTCATGATGTAAGATCTTTTTAATATGTATATGGATTCTGTTTGCTAGAATTATGTTAAGGATTTTTGCATCAGTGTTCATCAGTGATATTGGCCTGTAGTTTTCTTTTTTTGTGACTTTTTTTTCTGGTTTTGGTATTAGGGTGATGGTGGCCTCATAGACAGTTATTGAATTTCTATGCAGAGTGCATCAGGCAAAATGCCAGGATGGATACTCCCAAGCTGGAATCAATATTGACAGGTGAAACATCAACAGCCTCAGATATGCAGATGATACCACTGTAATGGCAAAAGGTGAAGAGGAACTAAAGAGCCTCTTTATGAATGTGAATGAGGACAGTGAAAAAACTGGCTTTAAACTCAACATTAAAAAAACCTCCAGTCCATCACTTCGTGGCAAGTAGATGGGGAAAAGCATAAACAGTGACAGATTTCATTTTCTTGGGCTCCAAAATCATTGTGGATGGTAACTGCAGCCACAATATTAAAAGACACTTGCTCCTTGGAAGAAAAGCTATGACAAAGCTAGACTGTGTATTAAAAGACAGAGACATCACTTTGCTGCAAAGGTTCATCTAGTCAAATCTATGGTTTCTCTGGTAGTCACATATGGATGTGAGGGTTGGACCATGAAGAAGGCTGAACGCTGAAGAATTTATGCTTTTGAAATGTTGTTCTGAGAGTCCCTTGGACTGCAGGGAGATCAAACCAGTCAATCCTTAAGAAAATCAACCCTGAATATTCATTGGAAGGACTAATTCTGAAATTTCAATACTTTGGCCACCTGATGCAAAGGGCTGACTCATTGGAAAAGACCCTGATGCTGGGAAAGATTGAAGGCAGGAGAAGGGGACAACAAAGGATGAGATGGTTGGATGGCATCACCAACTCAATGGACATGAGTTTGAGCAAACTCAGGGAGACAGCGGAGAACAGGGTAGTCTGATGTGCTACAGTTCATGGGGTTGCAAAGCATCGGATATGACTTACCAAATGAACAACAACATAACACCATACACAAATATAAACTAAAAATGGATTAAAGACAAAAATTTAAGGCCAGATACTATAAAACTCTCAGAAGAAAACATAGAATACCCTTGGACATAAATCATAGCAAGACCTTTTTTGATCCACCTCCTAGAGTTATGTAAATAAAAACAGAAATAAACAAAGTGGACATAATTAAACCTCAAAATTTTTGCACAGCAAAGGAAACCACAAACAAAAAACAACAACCTACAGAGTGGGAAAAATGTTTGCAAATGACAATGGATTAACCTCCAAAATCTGCAGTCAACTCATGTATCTCAATATCAAAAGAAAAAAAGATCCAATGAAAACAAAAATGGTTAATATATCTAAATAAACATTTCTCCAAAAAAATCCAGATGGATAAAATCACATGAAAAGACACTCAATATTGCTAATTATTAGAGAAATGCAAATCAAAACTACAATGCATATTACTCACACTGGACAGAACAGCCATTATCAAAAAGTCTACCAACAGTAAAACCTGGAGAGGGTGTACAGAAAAGGAAACTCTCCTACACTTTTGGTGGGAATGTAAGCCACTAAAAAGAAGAGTAATGAGGTTCCTCAATAAACTAAAAATAGAGCTTACATAAGAAGCCACAATCCCATTCCTGGACATATATCTAGAGAAAAACATAATTTGAAAAGATACATGCACCCAAGTGTTCACTACAGCACCATTCCCAATAGCCAGGGCATGGAAGAAACCTACAAGTCCATCGATGGAGAAATGGATAAAGAAGATGTGGTACATATATACAATGGACTATTACTCAGCCATAAGAGAGAATCAAATAATGCCATTTGTAGCAACATAGATGGACACAGAGATTTTCATACTGAGTGAGGTTAAATCAGACAGTGAATGCCCACATATGTATAATCTGAAAATGGTACAAATGAACTTATTTATAAAAGAAAAATAAGGTGACAGATATAGAGAACAAACTTTTCATTAGCAGTGTATGTGGAGGGGAAGACAAGGAAGGATAAATTGAGAGATTTGGATTGATATATATGGACTGTGCTATGTTGTGCTACGTTGCTCAGTCACATCTGACTCCTTGCAATCCCTTGCACTGTACCCACCAGGCTCCTTTGTCCATAGGGATTCTCCAGGCAAGAATACTGGAGTGGATTGTCATGCCCTCCTCCAGGGGATCTTCCCAATCCAGGGATCAAACCCATGTTTCTTGCATTGCAGCTGGATTCTTTACCATCTGGGCCACCAGGGAAGCCCATACATGGACTACTATGTATAACATAACTGGTAGGACCCTACAGTATAGCATAGGAAACTTTATTCAATACTCTTTAATGGTCTCTATGGGGAAATAATCTAATTTTGAGTGGATATATTTATATGTATAGCAGATTCACTTTGTTGTACACTTGAAATTAATACAACATTGTAAATGATTTATATTTTAATAAAAAAAAATTTTAAATAAAAGGACAGAGGGGAGACAGGTACGTTACTAGGTAAGTGGGTGGATAATCCTTACCTTCCCATTTCCCCATTCTTATTTCTATTTCATTTAATGTCTCCTTCCATGCTTTATGGGGGCTTCCCTGGTGGCTCATATGATAAAGAATCGGCCTGCAATACAAGAGACCTGGGTTCTATTCCTGGGTCAGGAAGATCCCCTGGAGAAAAGAATGACCACTCCAGTATTCTTGCCTGGAGAATTCCATGAACAGAAGAACATGGCAGGCTACAGTTCATGAGGTGGCAAAGAGACGGACATGACTGAGCAACTAACGCTTTCAGTATACTCTGAAGTCATTGTGGATGTGAGGAAATTTAGGATTCAGGGGTGGGGGAATTGGTTGTGAAGTGATACTGTAAATAGAAATGTGAAGAAATTTAAAATGTATTCTTCTTTTAAAAAACCTTTAAAGACAGGAAAAAATAAAACTCACTGTTTGCAGATGATATAATACTATACACATCCTAAAAAATACTATAAAATCCTAAAGATAACACCAGAAAACTAAGAGCTCATCAATGAATTTGGTGAAGTTGCAAGATAGAAAGTTAATGTACAGAAATCTGTGCATTTATACATGTAACAACAAACTATCAGAAAAAAAAAATTAGGAAAGAATCACATTTACCATTTATGTCTTCAAAAATACTAAAACACCTAGGACTAAATCTGCCTAAGGAGACAGACAATCTTGTACTCTGAAAGTATAAGATGCTTATGAAAGAAATTGAAGATGACAAAAACATATAGAAAGATATACCGTATTCTTGGATTGGAAGTATCAATATTGCTAAAATGACTATGTTACCCAAGACAATGTACAGATTCAATGCAGTCCCTATCAAATTATCAATGGTGTTTTTCACAGAACTAGAACAAAGTAACTTAAAATTTGCATGGAAACAAGTGCATGCGGGTATGCTAAGTTGCTTCCGTCATGTCCAACTCTTTGCACCCCTATGGATTATAGCCTCCCAGGCTCCCCTGTCCATGGGATTCTTCAGGCAAGATTTCTGGAGTGGGTTGCCATAGTCCTCCTCCAGGGACTCTTCTTGATGCAGGGATTGAACCCACGTCTCCTGTGGCTCCTGCATTGCAAGCGGATTCTTCACTGATGAACCACTGAAGAAGCCAGTGAAAACACAAAGGACGCTAATAGCTTTTTTTTTTTTTTTTTTTTTTTTAGAAAGAAGAATGGAGCTGGAGGAATCATGTTCCCTGACTTCAGACTATACTACAATGCTATGGTAATCAAGAAAGTATAGTCTGACAATAAAACAGACACATAGACCAATATAATAGTATAGAAAGCCTGGGCTTCCCAGGTGGCACTAGTGGTAAAGAACCCACCTACCAATGCAGGAGATATAAGAGTTGTTGGTTTGATTCCTGGGTCAGAAAGATTCTCTGGCACCCCACTCCAGTATTCATGCCTAGGGAATCCCATGGGCAGAGATCCATAGTCTTGCAAATAGTTGTACACGACTGAAGCAACTTAGCACGCATGCACATAGAAAACTCAGAAATAAACCCACACTCCCATGGTTAATTAATTTACAACAAAGGAAAATACACACTGGAGAAAAGGCTATGTCTTCAATAAGTGGTGCTGGGACAACTTGACAGTTACATGTAAAAGGATGAAATTGGAACTTTATTTAATACCATATATAAAAGTAAGCTTAAAATGGATTAAAAATCTAAGCGTAAAACCATATACTATAAAACTCCTAGAGGAAAACATAAGCAGAACACTGTTTGATCCGAATGACAGCAATACTTTCTTGAGCCATCTTCTTGAGTAACAGAACTAAAAACAAAAATAAACAAATGGGATCTAAACAAATGTAAAAGCTTTTGCACAGCAAAGGAAACCATAAACAGAAGAAAAAACAGCCAACAGCATGGGAGAAAATATTTGCAAATGATGTGCTCAACAAGGGACTAATTTCCAAAATATACAAACAGCTCACACAGCTTAATACAAAAGAATATATAACCCAGTCAAAAACTGGGCAGAAGTCCTAAATAGACATTTGTCCAAAGAATACAGACATGGCCAACAGGCACATCTAAAGGTGCTTAATATTGCTAATTATTAGAGAAATGCAAGTCAGTACTATAACGAGGTATCACACTTGTCAGAATGGCCATCATCAAAAAGTCTACAAACAATAAATGCTGGAGAGGGTGTGGAGAAAAAAGGAACGCTCCTTTTTCTCCCTACACTGTTGGTGGCAGTGTAAATTCTTATAGCCAGTATGGACAAAAGTTCAGAGGGACCTTCAAAACGAATAATATGATTACCATATGATCCATCAATACTACTCCTGGCATATATCCAGAGAAAACTCTTAGTCAAAAAGATACACACACCTTAATATTCATTGTAGTTCTATTTACAAAAGCCAAGGCATGGAGAAACCTAATTGTGTCCACTGACTGATGAATGGATTAAGAAGGTGTGGTATGCATATATATGTGTGTCTCTGGAATATTATCCAGTCTTAATTAAGAAAAGAATGAAATAATGCTATTTGCAGCAACAAGAATGTACCTAGAGATTATCATACTATGGGATGTAAATTAGACACAGAAAGACAAATATCATATGACAACACTCATACTTGGAATCTAAAAATAATAATACAAATGAATTTATTTACAAAACAGAAATAGACTCACAAACATAAAACAGTGGTGGGGAGCAAAGAGGAAAGGGGCAAGGGATAAATAAGGTGTTTAGAGTGAACACACTATTATATATAAAATAGATAAAAACAAGGACCTGTTGTATGGTGGAGGGAATTTTGAAATAATCTGATCTAAAGCATATGTATATTATATACATACAAGTGTTATATATTATACATATACATATGTGTATATGTATATACACATATACATATACCTCACCTTCTGAGATAGCTCACACTCTGTGGAATGTGTTTCTCTCTAAATAAGTTCACTTCTTACTTACATTTGTCTTTTTCTTAATTCTTTCTGTAGTCCATGGGGTTGCAGAGTTAGACACAACTGAGCAACTGAACTGAACTGAATGATTTCTGCAATGAGACATAAAGAACCTAAGCGTCATTAAATCCTGAAACTGGGTGTCTGATCTCAATTTAAAGGCAGTGGATTCTGGCTGGCTTTGAGTCCCTGTACATGGGTTTAAGTTCAATCTGAGGTGAATGATTTCAGCTGGTGAGACACAAAGGGACAATATAAGGTAAAAAAAGTGCTGAAAGTTAGGTGTTGGTCCTAGAATGGCTCATGGGATGCCATGAGCAAGGTTTACCAAGGAGGATGCTCCATTGATGTCTGCCCATGTTTGTCAGGCTTGTTGGCCCCAAATGTTTTGGGGCTCTGATTGCAAACCTAGGTCCATACCAGAAGAATGATGGCAATTGGCATGGTTTGCTATAGAAAGATGATCTGGAATGGCTATGCTTATGCACATCCAACAGCAAAACTGTCGCTGCAAGATTTGATAATCGGTACTCTTCTCCTGGACTCTGAAGTCTTTCTCCTGTATGCTATATTCACTCCTGTTCCATTTCTTTCTTTCTTTTCTAAGCTGCAGGAGACCTGTGTGACTGCCAAGATATACTTGTTATTGATAAATCCTGACCTTTTATTTCCAACTTACAGCTAGACCAATTCTCACTCATTGTCAACGCTGATGGGGACACTTTCTGTACCATTCATTTGCATCACTGGGGCACAATCGCCTGGTTAGGAGACTACCTCAGAAGCAGTAAATCCTAAGTGTCAATCTTGACCAAATTGCACGGTGAGTTTTGACTTAAAAGTGGAGTTTTGGATAGCATGGAAATTAGAGCTATCACCTCAGGCTCGGATCTGAAATGAATGAGACCATATCAATTCTGACCAATACCCCCTGGGGCATATATTCCAGGATTGGGAAAAAAATTGACAAAACACATTAAAAAGGAAAACGCTTATTAAGTTATATAATCAGATTTACCCACATTATGAGTCAGGAAATTTAAATGGAGTGAGGTACCATATGTTCAAATTTTCATGACCTTGCATTTAGGCAATGAAACCCCCTCATAATTAACACAAGTGTAGCTTAGAGGGATGGCTCTAAGAAAGACAGAAAGGACATTTCAATAGACTCCCCATGTGAGGCCATGCAGTACAGTCTGTGGGGAACAACACTGCTCCAAGGTGGACACACAATGGAATTACCAGGCAAATTTTATTGATAGCAATAGACAGGACCATATGATTACCTGTTTAGTAGAGATTACAAAAACAGTAAAACCTGTCAATTTTGAAAAAGTGAAAGAGGCATAACACGGACAGGACAAAATCATTGCTGTCTTCCAAGGGAGACTGCTGCTACTGCTACTGCTAAGCCACTTCAATCGTGTCCGACTCTGTGTGACCCCATAGATGGCAGCCCACCAGGCTCCCCTGTCCCTGGGATTCTCCAGGAAAGAACACTGGAGTGGGTTGCCATTTCCTTCTCCAATGCATGAAAGTGAAAACTGAAAGTAAAGTCGCTCAGTCTTGTCCGACCCTCAGCGACCGCATGGACCACAGCCGTCCAGGCTCCTCCATCCACGGGATTCTCCAGGCAGGAGTACCAGAGTGGGGTGTCATTGCCTTCTCCTCCAAGGGAGACTAGTGGAGGCTTTTAGGAAGTATATGAACATGGATCCCTCTTCCCTCAAGGAATAAGCTCTTTTAGCTATTCATTTTATAACCGAGTCTATCCCAGACATCAGGCACAAAATTCAGAAAGCAACTGCTAGTCCTCAGATTCTGTTAAATGATTGGCTTATTTTGGTTTCCAATAACAAGGATATGGCCAAAAAGGCTGACTGCACCCAGAGAAATATGCAAAAGGCCCAAAAGATTGCAGTGGCTTTGTCTGCTCAGAGACCACCAAAGGGGAGTCTGGCTTTTCTAATGGAGGTGTCAGGAAAGAAGCAGTGGCACACTTTCCTGGAACCCATTTTGTGCAACATTAATGGCCTGTTGTTTTTACATTCCCTTCTGTCTGTGCCTGATTGTCCCATCCATTTAATGGGAAGAGACTTATTAACTAAACTAGGGGCCACTCTATTTCTTGAGGGGCAAGAGAACCACCTTCATTATCAAATGAATTTTACAGAAAGTGGAAAGGAGCAGAATGAATCTGGAGCTGAAATAGAAGCCTTAGTATATCCTGGAGTGTGGAATATCAAGGTTCTGGTCTTGGCCAAAGATTATCTAGTTGGTGGTTATTAAGTTTAAAAGGGTTATAGAGTGCCTAAACATAAGGCACAAATTTCTTAAACCAGGAGGGTCCTTAAAAGGGTTTGTAAGTTGATTACCAAAATGGGAGGCCATTGGTCCAGCTAAACTAACAATAGCTTATATATGGAACCTGATAGGAATTTTCGAGAAGGCCTTCTCTCCTAAGCTGAATGAGAGAAAGTAAAACCTTACAACATAGGTGAATGGGTAGGTCAGTTATTTGATATCATTGAGGTGGCCATCCAATTCTTTGAGAAAAAAAGAAGAGAATATTTTTTCTGGCCTTAAGGAAAAAAAGTCACCCTAGGAGAAGTTTTCCCATGCCATGGACTTCCCTTGTGGCTCAGCTGAAGAATTGGCCTGCAGTGTGGGAGACCTGGTTTCAATCCCTGGGTTGGGAAGATCCCCTGGAGAAGAGAAGGGCTACCCACTTCAGTAGAGGGGTCACAAAGAGTCAGACATGACTGAGTGAATTTCACGCACTTGAGATGCAAAATTTCTTTTCCAGAAACCTTTATCTCCACCATCTTTTTTAAATGCAAATTTTGAAGAAAGGGGGAAGGTAATTTAGAACTTGACTTGTCAAGGATAAATATAAATCTTATGTGTCTTTTCTATAGACATTAGTAAAATGTATTTAGCCACCTAGACAGATAACCTTGATTTCTTCTGTCTGTGAGAAACCTAATTTGAATTGAACCCCTTGTGACTGATGGGTTTTATATTGTTGTACCTGAAATTTTGAAATGGGAACTATGAGATCTCTGTGTTTGTGTATCTATATGTGTTGTAGATGTATGGTGTTGCAAAAATTAATTAATAAAAGTGCTATTTAATTGGCCTAATTAAATGGATTGGCCTAAGGGAACTTAAGTTCTTATATAAACATTCATAAATATGAAGAAAATCAGCCAAAATGAATTTCAGGTTCACAGGATCTAGGAAATATTCAATACTAAATTAATATCTGATATTAAGGCTGGCTTAACCTTATTGGTTTAATTAATATAGACATATCTTTTAAGTTATCAATGTTAAGTATAATAGTCTGTAGTACCTAGGTTTACTGAAAATCAAGTTTATGTTATTCTTGTTATACAGTTTGTCAGCAGGAAGAGAAACACTAAATTAACTAGGATTATTTGGTATGTTAAATGTAGTCATTTGTGATCCTTGTTATTATAACTGAGTTTATCCATGTAAACTACAAATTGGCACTTACCAAGAGCATTGCCAACGACTAAACAACAAAGGCATTTGCCATGTGCCTCTATAGCTGTTGACCTTCAACAATCCCTGAGGGAGTTCAGGGTGGAGTGAAGCACTCTGTGCTTCAGGGAATCTGGTTGGACAGGTCTTTAAAGAGTTGGATGTTTTTAGGAATAGGTTTTATGATCTCAATCCTTGCATCTCCTCATATCTAGAGAAGCACTAAGTCCCTTCATGGTGACATCAGACCCTCATGACTCACAAAAAACCTTTTGTAAAATGAGTGCTTCATGGTATTGAACTCCCCCTTCACCAAAACCTTATGTATTGACCTTCCTCCACTGCCACTTTGGAGCAGTCTCTCAGTGCTATCTGAGATGCTGTCTCCAAGGCTGCAGTCCTCATTTTGCCCCAAATAAAACTTAACTCACAACTCTCAAGTTATACATCATTTTTAGTTGACATCCATTACACTGTAATCAGATATTTAACCATGCTTTTTAAGTCTTTTGTCATTTATAGATAGTTATCTTTCACTATGATGCAGTTACAAAAGTGCTTAATTATCAAGAAGATTCATAGGAAGGCTAAAGAAACAGTAATAACAGTTGCACATCAAGATTATGGCTATGGAAGGATTCCAGTGCATACCAACTTAAAACTGTCAACTACAAATTGGCACTTGCCTGTGAACTATGAACTGGTGCTTGCCAAGAGAATTGGTTAGAGACTGAACAGCAAAAACAAGGGCATTTGCCATCTGCCTGTGCTGCTGCAGCTAATGACATTTGATATTCCCCAAAGGGAATTCAGGATGGAGAGTGAGGCACTCTGTGTTCCAGAGAAACTGGTGGAACAGGTCTTTAGATAGCTAGATATTTTCAGGAACTGATTTCATGATCCAAATCCTTTCATCTCCTCATATCTAGAAAAGCACTAAATCCTTTCATGGTGACATCAGCTCCTCCTGACTAGCAGAAAGGTTTTTCAGTAAAGTAAGCTTGATTACATTGAACTTTGCCTTTCCCGAGATCTTATATATTGACCTTCCCCCACTGTCTCTTTGAAGCAGTCTCTAGAGCTATCTGAGGTGCTGTCTCCTGGGCTGCAGTCCTCATTTTACACCAAATAAATGTTAACTCACAACTCTCACACTATCCATCTATTTCAGTCAACAAATAAAAAGAGCTGTCCTGCCTTGGAGGCCTTAGGTCAGGCATCCAGAGATTTTTACTCCCTGATAGGCAGGGTCAACATCCATACTCAAGCTGTTGCAAAAGACAGATCTTTGCCCCTCTACTTTATAAGAATATGGGGACAAAACCCCTGAGGAGGAGTGAAACAGGAGGGAAGGAGGCAGGGCACAATCTTTAAGAGTGACATAACCATTGTTGTTCAGTTGCTAAATCATGTCCAACTCTGCGACCCCATGGACTGCAGCATACCAGGCTTCCCTGTCCTTCACTATCTCCCAGAGTTTGCTCAGATTCATGTCTGTTAAGTCAGTGATTCTATCTAAATATCTTATCCTCTGCTGCCCCCTTCTCCTTTTGTCTTCAATATTTCCCAGTGTGAGTGTTTTCCAATGAGCTAGAATTTCACATCAATTAGCCAAAATACTGGAGCTTTAGCATCAATCCTCCCAGTGAATATTCAGGATTGATTTATTTTAAGAATGGTTGATTTTTATCTCATTGCAATCCAAGGTACTCTCAAGGGTCTTCTACAGCAGCACTATTCAAAAGCATAAATTCTTCAGCACTCAGTCTTTATGGTTCAGCATTCACGTCTATACATGATTACTGGAAAAACGATAGCTTTGACTAGACACACTTTTGTCAACAAAGTGATGTCTCTGCTTTTTAACAAGCGGTCTAGGTTTTTCATCACTTTGCTTCCAAGGAACAATCGTCTTTTAATTTCCTGACTGCAGTCACTATCTGGAGTGATTTTGGAGCCCCCCAAAATAAAATCTGTCACTGTTTTCACTTTTTCCCTTTCTATTTGCCATAAAGTGATGCGACAAGATGCCATGAGCTTAGTTTGTAAGGGTGAGTTTTAAGCAGCTTTTTCACTCTTTTCTTTCACCCTCATCAAGAGGCTTTTTAGTTCCTCTTCAATTTCTGCCATTAGAGTAGTGAAATCTGCATATTAGAGGTTGTTGACATTCTCCTGGCAATCTTGATTCCAGCTTGTAATTCATCCAGCACAAAATTTCGCATGTTGTACTCTGCAAAGAAGTTAAATAAGGAGGGTGACAATTTACAACCTTGTTGTACTCCTTTCCAAATATTTCTGTTGTTCCATTTCCATCATTCCCTGTTCAGTTCTAATTGTTGCTTCTTTATCTGCATTACAGGTTTCTCAGGAGACAGGCAAGGTGGTCTGGTATTCCTATCTCTTTAAGAATTTTCCACAGATTGCTGTGATCCACACAGTCAAAAGATTTAGTGTAGTCAATGAAGCAGACATAGATGTTTTTCTGAAATTCCCTGCTTTCTCTATGATCCGACCTATGTTAGCAATTTGATCTCTGGTTCCTCTGCCTTTCCTAAACCGAGTTTATACATCTGGAAATTCGCAGTTCCTGTACTGCTAAAGCCTAGCTTGAAGGATTTTGGGCACAACCTTGCTAGCATGAAAGCTGGCATGAAAAGAGCACAAATGTATGGTAGTTTTAATATTATTTGGCATTGCTTTTTGGGGGGATTGAATGAAAACTGATCTCTTCCAGTCCTATGGCCACTGGTGAGTTTTCCAGATTTGCTGACATATTGAGTACGGCACTTTAATGGCATCATCTTTTAGGATTTGAAATAGCTCAGCTGGAATTCCATCATTTCCACTAGCTTTGTTCATAGTATTGCTTCCTAAGACTCACTTGACTTCAGAATCCAGGGTGTCTGGCTCTAGGTGAGTGACCACACCATCATGGTTATCTGAGTCATTAAGATTTTTTTGGTATAGTTCTTCTGTATGTTCTTGCAACGTAATCTTAATATCTTCGGCATCTGTTAGGTCCTTACAATTTCTGTTCTTTATTGTGCTCATCTTTGCATGAAATGTTCCCTTCATATCTCCAATTTTCTTGAAGAGATCTCTAGTTTTTCCCATTCTATTGTTTTCCTCTTTTTATCTTCAATTTTCATTTAAGAAAGTCTTCTTATCTCTCCTTGCTATTCTCTGGAACTGCATTTAGTGGGTATATCTTTCCCTTTCTTCTTTACCTTTCACTTCTCTTCTTTTCTCAGCTATTTGTAAAGCCTCCTCAAACAATCACTTTGCCTTCTTGCATTTCTTTTTCTTTGGGAAGGTTTTGGTCACTGCCTCCTGTAAAATGTTACATACCTTCATCCATAGTTCTTCAGGCAGTCTATCAGATCTAATCTCCCGAATCTATTTGTCACCTCTACTGTATGTATAATCATAAGGGATTTGATTTAGATCACACCTAAATGGACTACTGATTTTCCCTACTTTCTTAAAGTCTGAATTTTCCAGTAAGGAACATATGAACTGAGCCACAGTCAGCTCCTGGTCTTGTTTCTGCTGACTGTATGGAGCTTCTTCATCTTTGGCTGCAAAGAATATAATCAATCTGATTTTGGTATTGGCCATCTGGTGATGTCCATGTGAAGAGTCATCTTTTGTGTTGTTAGAAAAGGGTGTTTGCTATGATCACTGTATTCTCTTGACAAAACTCTGTTAGTCTTTGTCCTGCTTCGTTTTGTACTCCATGGCCAAACTTACCTATTACTCCAGGTATCTCTTGATTTTCTACTTTTTTATTCCAATCCTATATGATGAAAAGGACATCTTCCTTTGATGTTAGTTCTAGAAAGTTTGTAGGTCTTCATAGAACTGGTCAACTTTAGCTCTTCAGCATTAGTGGTTGGGGCATAGACTTAGATTACTGTGATGTTGAATGGCTTGCCTTGGAAATGAACAAAGATTATTCTGTCATTTTTGAGATTGTACCCAAGTACTGGATTTTGGACTCTGCTGTTGACTATGGGGGCTACTCCATTTCTTCTGAGAGATTCTTGCCCACAGTAGTATATATAATAGTCATCTGAATTAAATTTGCCCCTTTCCATCCATTTTAGTTCACTGATACCTAAAATTTCAATGTTCACTCTTACCATCTCCTGCTTAATCTTATCCAATTTACCTTGATTCATAAACCTAACATTCCAGTTCCTATGCAATGTTGTTCTTTACAGCATCGGACTTTACTTTCACCACCAGACATATCCACTACTGAGCGTCATTTCCACTTTGGCCCAGATGCTTCATTTTTTCTGGAGATATTAGTAATTGCCCTCCTCTCTTCCCAGTAGCCTGTTGGACACCTTCTAACCTGGGGACTCATCTTCCAGTATCATATCTTTTTGCCTTTTCATACTGTTCATGGGGTTCTCACAGCAAGAATACTGGAGTGGTTTGCCATTCCCTCCTCCAGTGGACCACGTTTTGTCAGAACTCTCCACTATGACCCTTCCATCTTGGGTGGCCCTGCATGGCATGGCTCATAGCTTCTTTGAGTTATGCAAGCCCCTTCACCATGACAAGTCTGTGATCTATGACAGGGGACAGCCACAGGACATGAGAAAAACCGGTTAGAATCAACTAGGTCCAAGATAGTGGAAGATGTGACTTCCAGTAGACCTTTGGCCTCATTATATGCTCATTGTAATACATTAATATGTTAAATGACATACCCACAGACACCATGACAGTTCAGAAGCTAACCATAAAAGACCAAAAAGTGAGTGATAGCCCAATTCCTGGAAATCTTCACCTCTTCCCCAAATAATTGGAATAATCCTCCCACTCATTACTTCAGTTCAGTTCAGTCGCTCAGTCATGTCCATCTCTTTGCAACCCCATGAACTGCAGCATGCCAGGCCTCCCTGTCCATCACCAACTCCCGGAGTTCACTCAAACTCACATCCATCGAGTCAGTGATGCCATCCAGCCATCTCATCCTCTGTCGTCCCCTTCTCCTCCTGCCCCCAATCCCACCAAGGATCAGAGTCTCTTCGCATGAGGTAGCCAAAGTACTGCAGTTTCAGCTTTAGCATCATTCCTTCCAAAGAACACCCAGGACTGATCTCCTTCTGAATGGACTGGTTGGATCTCCTTGCAGTCCAAGGGACTCTCAAGAGTCTTCTCCAACACCACAGTTCAAAAGCATCAGTTCTTTGGTGCTCAGCTTTCTTCACAGTCCAACTCTCACATTCATACATGACTACTGGAAAAACCATAGCCTTGACTAGTTATTGTAAATAGTGCTGCAATGAACAATGGGATACATGTGGTTTTTTTTCAGTTTTGGTTTCCTCAGGGTATATGCCTAGGAGTGGGATTGCTGGATCTTATGGTGGTCTTATTCCTAGGTTTTTAAGTAATTCTATACCATCTTCCTTAGCGGCTGTATCAATTTACATTCGCACCAAAAGTGCAAGAGCATTCAATTTTCTCCACACTCTCTCCAGCATTTATTTTTTGTAGACTTTCTGATGATGGCCATTCTGACTGGTGTGAGATAATATCTCACTGTAGTTTTGATTTGCATTCCTCTAATAATGAGCAAAGTTAAGCATCTTTTCATGTGTTTGTTAGCCATCTATGTCTTCTTTGGAGGAATGTCTATTTAGGTCATTTTCCCACTTTTTGATTGGATTGTATGTTTTTATGGCAGTGAGTTGTATGAGCTGCTTGTATATTTTGGAAATTAATCCTTTGTCAGTTGTTTCATTTGCTATTATTTTCACCCATTCTAAGGGTTGTCTTTTCACCTTGCTTGTAGTTTCCTTTGCTGTGCAAAAGCTTTTAAGTTTATTCAGGTCACACTTGTTTACTTTGGTTTTTATCTCCATTACTCTAGGAGATGGGTCATAGAGAATATTGCTTTGATTTATGTCATGGAGTGTTCTGCCTATGTTTTCCTCTAAGAGTTTTATAGTTTCTGATCTTACATTTAGGTTTTTAATCCATTTTTAGTTAATCTTTGCATATGGTGTTAGGAAGTGTTCTAATTTCATTCTTTTACATGTAGCTGTCCAGTTGTCCCAGCACCATTTACTGAAGAGGCTGTCTTTGCCCCCATTGTATATTCTTGTCTCCTTTGTCAAAAATAAGGCAACCATAGGTGCATGGGTTTATTTCTGGGCTTTCTAACTTGTTCCATTAGTCTATATTTCTGTTTTTGTGTCAGTAGCATACTGTCTTGATGACTGTACCTTTGTAGTATAATCTGAAGTCAGGAAGGTCGATTTCTCCAGTCCATTCTTCTTTCTCAGGTCTGTTTTGGCTATTTAGGGTCTTTTGTGTTTCCATATGAATTGTGAAATTTTTTCTTCTAGTTCTGTGAAAAATGCCATTGGTAATTTGATAGGGATCACATTGAATCTGTAGATTGCATTTGGTAGTATAGTCATTTTCACAACATTGATTTCCTACCTTTGAACATGGAATATCTCTCCATCTATTTACATTGTCTTTGATTTCTTTCATTAGCGTGTTATAATTTTCTGTGTATAGTTATTTTGTCTCCTTAGGTAAGTTTATTCCTAGATATTTAATTCTGTTTGCTGCAATGGTGAATGGGATTGATTTATTAATTTCTCTTTCTGATTTTTTATTGTTAGTATATAGAAAAGCAAGTGATTTCTGTGTATTGATTTTGTATCCTACAACTTTGCTAAATTCACTGACTAGCTGTGTAATTTTCTGATACTATCTTTAGGGTTTTCTATGTATAGTATCATGTCACCTGCAAACAGTGAGAGCTTTACTTCTTCTTTCCAATCTGGATTCCTTTCTTTTTTTTTTTTTCCTTCTCTGATTGCCTTGGCTAGGACTTCCAAAACTATGTTGAATAATAGTGGTGAAAGTGGACACCCTTGTCTTTTTCCTTATCTTAGGGGGAATGCTTTCAGTTTTTCACCATTGAGAATAATATTTGCTGTAGGCTTATCATATATGGCCTTTACTATGCTGAGGTAGGTTCCTTCTATGTCCTTTTTTTGAAGAATTTCAATCATAAATGGGTGCTGAATTTTGTCAAAGGTTTTTTCTGCATCTTATGAGATAATCATGTGATTTTTATCTTTCAATTTGTTAATATGGTGTATCACATTGATTGATTTGCATATATTGAAGAATCATTGCATTGCTGGAATAAGCCCAATTTGATCATGGTGTATGAGCTTTTTGATGTGTTCCTGAATTCTGTTCACTAAAATATGGTTGAGGATTTTTGCATCTTTGTTCATCAGTGATATCAGCCTGTAATTTTCTTTATTAGTGTTATTTTTCTCTGGTTTTTGTATCAGGGATATGGTAGCCTTGTAGAATGAGTTTTGAAGCATTCCTTCCTCTGAAATTTTTTGAAAGAATTTTAGAAGGATAGGCATTAGCTCTTTTCTAAATGTTTGATAGAATTCTCCTGTGAAGCCATCTGGTCCTGGGCTTTTGATTTTGGGGGATTTTTTTTTTTATCACAGCTTCAATTTCAGTGCTTGTAATAGGGTTCTTCATAATTTCTATATCTTCAGTCTTTGAAGATTGAACTTTTCTAAGAATCTGTCCCTTTCTACCTAGTTATCCATTTTATTGCCATATAGTTTTCATAATAGTCTCTTAAAATCCTTTGTGTTTCTGTATTGTCTATTGTAATGTCTCCTTTTTCATTTCTAATTTTGATTTTTCATTTCTAAACTTGATTTGATTAATCTCTCTTTTTTTCCTGATGAGTCTGGCAAAGAATGCTCAAACTACTGCACAATTGCATTCATCTCACACACTAGTAAAGTAATGCTTAAAATTCTCCAAGCCAGGCTTCAGCATACATGAAGCGTGAACTTCCAGATGTTCAAGCTGGTTTTAGAAAAGGCAGAGGAACCAGAGATCAAATTGCCAACATCCGCTGGATTATCGAAAAAGCAAGAGAGTTCCAGAAAAGCATCTATTTCTGCTTTATTGACTATGCCAAAGCCTTTGACTGTGTGGATCACAATAAGCTGTGAAATTTCTTCAGAGATGGGAATACCAGACCACCTGACCTGACTCTAGAGAAAGCTGTATGCAGGTCAGGAAGCAACAGTTAGACCTGGACATGGAACAACAAACTGGTTCTAAATAGCAAAAAGGAGTACGTCGAGGCTGTATATTGTCACCCTGCTTATTTAACTTATATGAAGAGTACTTCATGAGAAATGCTGGACTGGAGGAAGCACAAGCTGGACTCAAGATTTCCAGGAGAAATATCAATTAACTCAGATATGCAGATGACATCACCTTTATGGCAGAAAGTGAAAAAGAACTAAACAGTCTCTTGACGAAAGTGAAAGAGGAGAGTGAAAAAGTTGGCTTAAAGCTCAATATTCAGAAAACTAAGATCATGGCATCTGGTCCCATCACTTCATGGCAAATAGATGAGGAAACATTGGAAACAGTGGCAGATTTTATTTTTGGGGGGCTCCAAAATAACTGCAGATGATGTTTGCAGCCATGAAATTAAAAGACACTTACTCCTTGGTAGGAAAGTTATGACCAACCTGGACAGCATATTTAAAAAGCAGAGACATTACTTTGTCAACAAAGTCCATCTAGTCAAGGCTATGGTTTTTCCAGTAGTCATGTATGGATGTGAGAGTTGGACTATAAAGAAAGCTGAGTGCCGAAAAATTGATGTTTTTGAACTGTGGTGTTGGAAAAGACTTTTGAGAGTCCCTTGGACTGCAAGGAGATCCATCCAGTCCATTCTAAAAGATATCAGTCCTGGGTGTTCATTGGAAGGACTGATGTTGAAGTTGAGACTCCAATCCTTTGGCCACCTGATGCGAAGGGCTGACTCATTTGAAAAGACCCTGATGCTGGTAAAGATTGAGGGCAGGAGGAGAAGGGGTCGACAGAGGATGAGATGGTTGGATGGCATCACCAATTCAACGGACATGGCTTTGGGTGTACTCCAGGAGTTGGTGATGGACAGGGAGGCCTGGCGTGCTGCGGTTCATGGGGTCTCAAAGAGTCGGACACGACTGAGTGACTGAACTGAACTGGCTGAAGGCTCGTCAATTTCATTTATCTTCTCAAAGAACCAGCTTTTAGTTTTTTTAATCTTTACTATTGTTTCTTTCATTTCTTTTTCATTTATTTCTGCTCAGGTCTTTTGATTTCTTTCCTTCTATTAATTTTGAGGTTTTTTTGTTCTCCTTTTTCCAGCTGTCTTAGGTGTAAAGTTAGGTTGTCTGTTCAATGTTTTTCTTGTTTCTTGAAGTAAGATTGTCTTGCTATAAACTTCCCTCTTAGAACTGCTTTGATGCATCCCATAGGTTTTGAGTTGTTGTACTTTCATTGTCATTTGTTTATAGAAAACTTTTTATTTCCCTTTTGATTTCTTCAGTAACCTGTTGGTTATTTAGAAACGTGTTTAATCTCCTTGTGTTCTTGTTTCTTACAATTTCTTTCTTGTAATTGATATCTAGTCTCACAGCGTTCTGGTCAGAGAAGATGCTTGATATGATTTCAATTTTATTAAATATACTGAGGCTTGATCTGTGACCCAAGATGTGGTCTATCCTGGAGAATGTTTCATGTGCACTTGAGAAGAAGGTGTATTCTTCTGCATTTGGATGGAATGTCCTGAAGATATCAGTGAGATCTACCTTATCTAATGTATCATTTAAGACTTGTGTTTCCTTATTAATTTTCTGTTTTGATGAACTGTTCATTGATGTGAGTGGGGTGTTAAAGTCTCCTACTCTTATTGTGTTACTGTCAATTTCTCCTTTTATGTCTGTTAGTGTTTGTCTTATGTATTGAGGTGCTCCTATGTTGGGTGCATAGATATATACAATTGTTATGTCTTTCTCTTGGATTGATCCCTTGGTCATTATTTTAAGGTCTATTTTGTCTGATATGAGGATTGTTACTCCAGCTTTCTTTTGACTTCCAATTGCTTCCCAATTGCTTTCTTTTGCTTCCCAATTTGCTTCCCAATTTTTCCATCCTCTCACTTTCAGTCTATATGTGTCTTCAGGTCTGAGGCAGGTTTCTTGTAGACAGTGCATATATGGGTTTTGTTGTTGTTGTTTTTGTTGTTTTCTTTTATCCTTTCAGCCAGTCTGTGTCTTTTGTTTGGAGCACTTAATCCATTTACATTTAAAGTAATTATTGATATATATGGGTCTGACCTGGTGGCTCATAGGTTAAAGTGTCTGCCTGCAATGTGGGAGACCTGGGTTCAATCCCTGGGCCCAGAAGATCTCCTGGAGAAGGAAATGACAACCCACTCCAGTATTCTTGCCTGGAGAATCCCATGGACAGAGGAGCCTGGTGGGCTACAATCCACAGGGTCACAAAGATATATATGATATATATGTTCCTATTGCCATTTTCTTAATTGTTTGGGGTTGATTTCGTAGATCTTTTTTCTTCTCTTGTATTTCTTGACTATATAGGTTCCTTTAACATTTGTTGTAAATCTGTTTTGGTGGTACTGAGTTCTCTTAACTTTTGCTTGTCTGAAATTCTTTTTATTTCTCCATCAATTTTGAATGAGATCCTTGCCAGCTACAGTAATCTTAGTTGTAGATTTTTTCCTTTCAGTACTTTAAATACATTCTGCCATTCCCTTCTGGCCTGAAGAGTTTCTGCTGAAAGATAAGTTGGTAAGTACATGGGGTTTCCCTTGTATGTTACTTGTTGCTTCTCCCTTGCTGTTTTTAATATTCTTTCTTTGTGTTTAGTCTTTGTTAGTTTGATTAGTATGTGTCTTGGCATGTTTCTCCTTCGGTTTATCCTGTATGGGACTCTTTGTGCCTGTTGGACGTGATTGATTATTTCCTTTACATTGTTGGGAAAATTTCCAAATATCATCTCTTCAAAATTTTTCTCATACCCTTTCTTTTTCTCTTTGTCTTCTGGGACCCCTATAATTTGAAGGTTGGTGAATTTTATATTGTCCCAGAAGTCCCTGAGACTGTCCTGTTCTTTTCATTATTTTTACTTTATTCTGCTCTTCAGAACTTATTTCCACCATTTTATCTTCCAGCTCACTGTATCGCCCTTCTACTTCAGATATTCTGCTACTAATTCCTTCTAGAGTATATTTAATTTCAGTAATTGTGTTGTTTGTCTCTGTATGTTTATTCTTTAATTCTTCCAGGTTTTCGTTAATTGAATCTTTTCTCCATTTTGTTTTCAAGGTGTTTGTTTGTTTGTTTGTTTTTATCATGTTCCCTATCAGTATTCTAAATACTTTTTCAGGTAGTTTGCCTATTTACTCTTCATTTATTTGGACTTTTGTGTTTCTAGATTGTTCCTTCATTTGTGTAGCATTTCTCTGTCTTTTCATTATTTTTTTAACTTACTGGGTTTGAGGTCTCCTTTTCCAGGCTTCAAGGTTGAATTGTTTCTTCCTTTTGGTTTCTACCCTTCTAAGGTCTGTCCAGTGGTTTGTGTAAGCTTCATATAGAGTGAGATTTCACCTGAGTTTTTGTTTGTTTGCTTGTTTTTCCTTTGATATGCAAGGCTGAGTGAGGTGATAATGCTGTCTGCTGATGATTGGGTTTGTGTTTGTTTGTTTGTTTGTTTCTTGTTTAGATGAGAAGTCCTGCACAGGGTGTTACTGGTGGTTGGCTGTTGCTGAATCTTTTATTCAAGTGGTTTCCTTCACGTGACTTCTCAGTATTTGATATTCCTTAGGGTTAGTTCTCTGGTAGTCTGGGGTCTTGGAGTCAGTGCTCCCACTCCAAAGGCTCAGGGTTTGATCTCTGGTCAGGAATGAAGATTCCACAAGTGGTTTGTTATGGCATTAAGGGAGAGTAAAACAAATATCCAAAAATGATAAACCAAAGATGAACCCCAGACCACCTAACTCAGGAAGCATTAATAGACAACACCTCACACAAAAGTCTTCATACGTACACTCAAACCAAGATTCACACAAGAGCCAACAAGGCATACCATGCAAATTCTCTAGCAAACAGGAACACAATCCTAAAAATTGAAAGATGGCTGCCAAAAGCCATACCAAACCCATAGACTCACTAATGGACACTTCATTGCACTCCAGAGAGAAGAGATCCATCTCCACCCACCAGAACACAGACACAAGCTCCCCCAACCAGGAAACCTTGAGAAGCCATTGGTCCAACCCCAACCACAGGGAGCAGACTCCTCTATTAAAAGGAGTCACAAACTTCCAGCCTGTAGAAAGGGCACCCCAAACACAGCAGTCTAAACAAAATGAAAAGGCAGAGAAATATACAACATATGAAGGAACATGATAAAAACCCAACAAACCAAACAAAAGAGGAGGAGATAGGGAGTCTACCTTTAGAAGAATTCATAATAATGATAGTAAAGATGACCCACAATCTTGAAAACAAAATAAAGTTACAGATAAACAGACTAGAGACAAGGATTGAGAAGGTGCAAGAAATGTTTAACAAGGACATAGAATAAAGAATAGTCAATCAATAATGAACAATGCAATAAGTGAGATTAAAATCACTCTGGAACAAGCGAGGCTAAAATAAAATGTGACCACCACCGTGCCCCTTGTGTCAGGGTGGAAATTAGACACTGAAGAGACCAGCAAACAGAAGAAGCTAAAATAAGCAGAGGGAACCGCTTGGGAAGTGACAGGTGCAATAGATTAAAACCCTGTAGTTAGCACCAACTACATAGGAAGGAACCTATAGACCATGAGAAATACAAGCTGGACCAAGGAACTATCTGAAAATGAAGTGACTGCACACTGTCCACAACAGCTCCAGAGAGTCTTAGATATGTTTTTACTATTATAATTTTTTAAATTAAAAAAATTTTTTTACTTTATTATTTTGTTGTTATTTTTAAGTCCCCATTACTCCTTTAATTTTCATTTTTTATAACCTACAATTACCTTACAAAAAAAGAAAGACCCTATTTTTAAAACAAACTTCATATATATATATTTTATAATTTCTATGGTTTTCTGTTTTCTTTTTTTTCTGTTGTTTCTTGTTTTGTTTTGTTTTTAAATATTGTATTTTTGAAAATCTAACCTCTACTCAAGATTTTTAATCTTTGCTTTTTGTTATTTGTTTTTTAAGTCCCCATTACTCCTTTAATTTTCATTTTTATAACCTACAATTACCTTACAAAAAAAGAAAGACCATATTTTTAAAGCAAACTTCATATACATACACACACACACACACACACACACACACACACACATATATATATATATATATATATATATAATTTCTGTGACTTTGTGTTTTCTTTTCGTTTTGTCTTTTTTTTTTTAATATTGTATTTTTTAGAATCTAACCTCTACTCAAAATTTTTAATCTTTGCTTTTTGGTCTTTGTATCAACTTTGTACATTTAAAAACCCAATCTTTAGTACCCATTTTTACTTGGGAGCGAGATCACTGGCCTGATGGCTGTCTTCCTCTTTTGACTCTCCTTTTTCTCCACCAGGTCGCCTCTATCCCTCTCCCCCTCTTTTCTTCTCTACTCAAATAGGTGAAGCTCTTCATGTGTTCCAGGCTGTGAAGAACACTTAGGGAACTGATTACTGGCTGGATCTGTCTCTCTCCTTTTGATTCCCCCTTTTATCCTCCTGGCCACCTCTGTCTGTTTCCTCCCTCTTCTCTTCTCTGTGTAACTCCGTGAACATCTCTGAGGGATCCAGACTGTGGAGAGCACATAGGGAAGTGATTACTGGCTAGCTTGCTCTCTGCCCTTTTGATTCCCCCTCTTCTCCTCCTGGTCCCCTCTATTTCCCTCCTCCCTCTTCTCTTCTCCATGTAACTCTGTGTACCTCTCCGGGTGTCCCTGACTGTGGAGAAACTTTTCATCCTTAACCTGGACGTTTTATCATCGGTGCTGTAAAGATGGAGAAATCTTGAGGCTACTGTAAGAATAAGACTGAACACCAGAGGCAGGAGGCTTAAGTCCAAATCCTGAGAACACCAGAGAACTCCTGAATCCAGGGAACATTAATCAATAGGAGCTCATCAAACGCCTCCATACCTACACTGAAACCAAGCACCACCCAAGAGCCAACAAGCTCCGGAGCAAGAAATACCACACAAATTCTCCAGCAACACAGGAACATAACCTTCAGCTTCTATACACAGGCTGACCAAAGTCACACAAAACCAACTGACATCTCAAAACTTATTACTGGACACTTCATTGCACTCCAGAAAGAAGAAATCCAGCTCCACCCACCAGAACACCAACACAAGCTTCCCTAACCAGAAAACCTTGACAAGCCACCCATCCAACCCCTACCCACAGTGAGGAACCTCCACAATAAAGAGGAACCACCAACTGCCAGAATACAGAAAGGCCACACCAAACACAGCAATATAAACAAGATGAAAAGGCAGAGAAATACCCAGCAGGTAAAGGAATAGGATAAATGCCCACCAAACCAAACAAAAGAGGAAGAGATAGGGACTCTACCTGACAAAGAATTCCGAATAATGATAGTGAAAATGATCCAAAATCTTGAAAACAAATTGGACTTACAGATAAATAGCCTGGAGACAAGGATCAAGAAGATGCAAGAAAGGTGTAACAAGGACCCAGAATAAATAAAAAAGAGTCAATATAGAATGAATAATGCAATAAATGAGATAAAAAAACACTGTGGAGGGAACCTACAGTAGAAAAACGGAGGCAGAAGATAGAATAAGTGAGGTAGATGATAGAATGGTAGAAATAAATGAGAGAGGAAAAAAGAAAAAAGAATTAAAAGAAATGAGGACAATCTCAGAGACCTCTGAAAAAATGTTAAACGCCCCTACATTCAAATCATAGGAGTCCCAGAAGCAGAAGACAAAAAGAAAGACCATGAGAAAATACTTGAGGAGATAATAGTTGAAAACTTCCCTAAAATGAGGAAGGAAATAATTATCCAAGTCCAAGAAACCAAGAGAGTCCCAAACAGGATAAACCCAAGGCAAAACACCCCAAGACACATATTAATCAAATTAACAAAGATCAAACACAAAGAACAAATATTAAAAGCAGCAACGGAAAAACAACAAATAACACACAAGGGGATTCCCATAAGGATAACAGCTGATCTTTCAACAGAAACTCGTCAGGCCAGAAGGGAATGGCATGACATACTTAAAGTGATGAAAGAAAATAATCTACAGCCCAGATTGCTGTACCCAGCAAGGATCTCATTCAAATATGAAGGAGAAATCCAAAGCCTTACAGACAAGCAAAAGCTGAGATAATTCAGCACCACCAAACCAGCTCTCCAACAAATGCTAAAGCATCTTCTCTAGACAGGAAACACAGAAAGGGTGTATAAACTCGAACTCAAAACACTAAAGTAAATGGCAACAGGATCATGCTTATCAATAATTACCTTAAATGTAAATGGGTTGAATGCCCCAACAAAAAGACAAAGACTGGCTGAAAGGATACAAAAACAAGATCCATATATATGTTGTCTACAAGAGACCCACCTCGAAACAAGGGACACATACAGACTGAAAGTGAAGGGCTGGAAAGAGATATTCCATGCAAATAAAGACCAAAAGAAGGCAGGAGTACCAATACTCATATCAGATAAAATAGACTTTAAAACAAAGGCGATTAAAAGAGACAAAGATGGACACTACATAATGATCAAAGGATCAATCTAAGAAGAAGATATAACAATCATAAATATATATGCACCCAACATAGGAGCACCACAATATGTAAGACAAATGCTAACAAGTATGAAAGGGGAAATTAACAATAACACAATAATAGTGGGAGACTTTAATACCCCACTCACACCTATGGATAGATCAACTAAACAGAAAATTAACAAGGAAACACAAACTTTAAATGATACAATAGACCAGTTAGACCTAATTGATATCTATAGGACACTTCACCCCAAAACAATGTATTTCACCTTTTTCTCAAGTGCACACAGAACCTTCTCCAAGATAGATCACATCCTGGGCCATAAATCTAGCCTTGGTAAATTAAAAAAAAAAAAAAATGAAATCATTCCAAGCATCTTTTATGACTACAATTCAGTAAGATTAGATGTCAATTACAAGAGAAAAACTATTAAAAATCCCAACATATGGAGGCTGAACAACAGGCTGCTGAAAACCCAACAAATCACAGAAGAAATCAAAAAAGAAATCAAACTATGCATAGAAATGAATAAAAAAAAAAAAAAACACAACAACCCACAACCTATGGGACACTGTAAAAGCAGTACTAAGGGGAAGGTTCATAGTAATACAGGCTTACCTCAAGAAACAAGAAAAAGGTCAAATAAATAACCTAACTTTACACCTAAAGCAACTTGAAAATGAAGAAATTATGAACCCCAGTGTTAGTAGAAGGAAAGAAATCTTAAGAATTAAGGCAGAAATAAATGCAAAAGAAACACAAGAGACTATAGCAAAAATCAATGAAACCAAAAGCTGGTTCTTTGAGAAGATAAATAAAATTGACAAATCGTTAGCCAGACTCATCAAGAAACAAAGGAACAAAAATCAAATCAACAAAATTAGAAATGAAAATGGAGAGATCACAACAGACAACACAGAAATACAAAGGATCATAAGAGACTACTATCAACAATTATATGCCAATAAAATGGACAACGAGGAAGAAATGGACAAATTCTTAGAAAAGTACAACTTTCCTAAATTGAACCAGGAAGAAATAGAAAATCTTAACAGACCCATCACAAGCACGGAAATTGAAACTGTAATCAGAAATCTCCAGCAAACAAAAGCCCAGGTCCAGACGGCTTCACAGCTGAATTCTACCAAAAATTTAGAAAAGAACTAACACCTATCCTACTCAAACTCTTCCAGAACATTGCAGAGGAAGGTAAACATCCAAACACATTGTATGAGGCCACCATCACCCTAATACCAAAACCTGACAAAGATGCCACAGAAAAAGAAAACTACAGGTCAATATCACTGATGAACAAAGATGCAAAAATCCTTAACAAAATTCTAGCAAACAGAATCCAACAACATATTAAAAAGATCATACATCATGACAAAGTGGGCTTTATCCCAAGGATGCAAGGATTCTTCAACATCTGCAAATCAACTAATGTAATACACCACATTAACAAATTGAAAAATAAAAACCATATGATTATCTTAATAGATACAGAGAAACCCTCTGACAAAATTCAACATCCATTAATGATAAAAAACCCTCCAGAAAGCCGGAATAGAAGGAACATACCTCAACAAAATAAAGCTATATATGACAAACCCTCAGCAAACATTATCCTCAATGGTGTAAATTGAAAGCATTTCCCCAAAGTCAGAAACAAGACAAGGGTGCCCACTCTCATCACTACTATTTAACATAGTTTTGGAAGTTTTGGCCACAGCAATCAGAACAGAAAAAGAAATAAAAGGAATCCAGATTGGAAAAGAAGAAGTAAAACTCTCACTGTTGGCAGATGACATGACCCACTACATAGAAAACCCTAAAGACACAACCAGAAAATTATTAGAGCTAATCAATGAATATAGTAAAGTTGCAGGATATAAAATTAACACACAGAAATCCCTTGCATTCCTATACACTAACAATGAGAAAACAGAAAGAGAAATTAAGGAAACAATTCCATTCACCATTGCAATGAAAAGAATAAAATACTTACATCTACCTAAAGAAACAAAAGACCCATATATAGAAAACTATAAAACACGGGTGAAAGAAATCAAAGAGGACACAAATAGATGGAGAAATATACCGTGTTCATGGATCAGAAGAATCAATATAGTGAAAATGAATATACTACCAAAAGCAATGTATAGATTCAGTACAAACCCTATCATGCTACCAATGGTATTCTTCAGAGAACTATAACAAATAATTTCACAATTTGTATGGAAATACAAAAAAACCTCGAATAGCCAAAGCAATCTTGAGAAAGAAGAATGGAACAGGAGGAATCAACCTGCCTGACTTCAGGCTCTACTACAAAGCCACAGTCATCAAGACAGTATGGTACTGGCACAAAGACAGAAATATAGATCAATGGAACAAAATAGAAAGCCCAGAGATAAATTCATGCACATATGGACACCTTATCTTTGACAAGGGAAGCAAGAACATACAATGGAGAAAAGACAATCTCTTTAACAAGTGGCGCTGGGAAAACTGGTCAACCACTTGTAAAAGAATGGAACTAGAACACTTTCTAACACCATACACTAAAATAAACTCAAGATGGATTAAAGATCTAAACGTAAGACCAGAAACTATTAAACTCCTAGAGGGAAACATAGGCAAAACACTCTCCGACATAAACCACAACAGGATCCTCTATGAACCACCTCCTAGAATATTAGAAATAAAAGCAAAAATAAACAAATGGGACCTAATTAAACTTAAAAGCTTCTGCACAACAAAGGAAACTATAAGCAAGATGAAAAAACAGCCTTCAGAATGGGAGAAAATAATAGCAAATGAAGCAACGGACAAAGAATTAATCTCAAAAATATACAAGGAACTCCTGCAGCTCAATTCCAGAAAAATAAAAGACCCAATCAAAAAATAGGCAAAAGAACTAACAGACATTTCTCCAAAGAAGACATACAGATGGCTAACAAACAACATGAAAAGATGCTCAACATCACTCATTATCAGAGAAATGCAAATCAAAACCACAATGAGGTACCATTTCACTCCAGTCAGAAAGGCTGCTATCAAAAAGTCTACAAGCAATAAATGCTGGAGAGGGTGTGGAGAAAAGGGAACCCTCTCACACTGTTGGTGGGAATGCAAACTAGTACAGCCACTATGGAGAACAGTGTGGAGATTCCTTCAAAAAACTGGAAATAGAACTGCCATATGACCCAGAAATCCCACTGCTGGGCATACACACTGAAGAAACCATAATTGAAAGAGACACATGTACCTCAATGTTCATTGCAGCACTGTTTATAATAGCCAGGACATGGAAGCAACCTAGATGTCCATCAGCACATGAATGGATACGAAAGCTGTGGTACATATATACAATGGAATATTACTCAGCTATTAAAAAGAATACATTTGAATCAGTTCTAATGAGGTGGATGAAACTAGAGCCTATTATACAGAGTGAAGTAAGCCAGAAAGAAAAACACCAATACAGTATACTAACACATATATATGGAATTTAGAAAGAAGGTAATGATAACCCTGTATGCGAGACAGCATAAGAGATACAGTTGTATTGAACAGTCTTTTGGACTCTATGGGAGAGGGCGAGGTGGGATAATATGGGAGAATGACATTGAAACATGTATATTATCATATGTGAAATGAATCGCCAGTCCAGGTTTGATGCATGATACAGGGTGCTCGGGGCTGGTGCACTGGGATGACCCAGCAAGATGGGATGGGGTGGGAGGTGGGAGAAGGATTCAGGATGGGGAACACATGCACACTCATGGTGGATTCATGTCAATGTATGGCAAAACCAATACAATATTGTAAAGTAAAATAAATAAATAATTTTTAAAAATAATAAATAAATAAAATAAAATCACTCTGGAGGGAACCAACAATAGAATAACAGAGGCAGAAGAGTAGATAAGTGAGGTGCAAGATAGAATGGTGGAAATAAATGAAGCAGAGAGGAAAGAAGAGAAAAGGAATTAAAAGAAATGAGGACAACCTCAGAGACCTCTGGGGCAATGTTAATTGCCCCAACATTTGAATCTTAGATGTCCCAGAAGAAGACAAAAATAAAAGGCATGAGAAAATACTTAAGAAGATAACAGTCAAAATGTCCCTAAAATTGGGAAGGAAATAGATACCCAAGTCCAAAAGACCCAGAGACAGGATAACCCCAAGGCAAAACACTCCAAGAACATATTAGTCAAATTAACAAATATCAAACACAAAGAGAAAATATTAAAAGCAGCAAGGGAAAAGCAGCAAATAATACACAAGGGGATCCCCATAAACATAACAGCTGATCTTTCAATAGAAACTTTTCAGGCCAACAGGGAATGGCAGGACACACTTAAAGTGATGAAAGAGAAGAACTGAAAACCAAGATTACTCTACCCAGCAAGGATCTCATTCAGATTCAAAGGAGAAATCAAAAGCATTATAGACAAGCAAAAGCTGAGAGAATTCAGCACCACCAAACCAGCTCCTCAACAAATGCTGAAGGATCTTCTCTAGACAGGAAACACAGAAAAGGTTTATAAAAACGAACCCAAAACAAGTAAATGGTAATGGGATCATACTTATCAATAATTACCTACCTAGGGACACATACAGGCTGAAAGTGAGGGGCTTGAAATGATATTTCATGTGAATGGAGACCAAAAAAAAAGCAGGAGTAGCAATACTAATATCAGATAAAATAGACTTTGAAATAAAGGCCGTGATAAGAGACAAAGAAGCACACTACCTAATGATCAAAAGATCAATCCAAGAAGTAGATATAGCAATTATAAATATATATGCACCCAACAAAGGAGCACCTCAATACATAAGGCAAATGCTAACAAGTATAAAAGGGGAAATTAACAGTAACACAATAATAGTGGGGGACTATTATACCCCACTATTATTGTGTCAAGATTGCCGGGAGAAATATCAATAACCTCAGATATGCAGATGACACCACCCTTATGGCAGAAAGTGAAGAGGAACTAAAAAGCCTCTTGATAAAAGTGAAAGAGGAGAGTGAAAAAGTTGGCTTAAAGTTCAACATTCAGAAAACGAAGATCATGGCATCTGGTCCCAACACTTCATGGCAAATAGATGGGGAAACAGTGTCAGACTTTATTTTTCTGGGCTCCAAAATCACTACAGATGGTGACTGCAGCCATGAAATTAAAAGATGCTTACTCCTTGGAAGGAAAGTTATGACTAACCTAGATAGCATATTCAAAAGCAGAGACATTACTTTGCCAACAAAGGTTCGTCTAGTCGAGGCTGTGGTTTTTCCTGTGGTCAGCTATGGATGTGAGAGTTGGACTGTGAAGAAGGCTGAGCACCGAAGAATTGATGTTTTTGAACTGTGGTGTTGGAGAAGACTCTTGAGAGTCCCTTGGACTGCAAGGAGATCCAACCACTCCATTCTGAAGGAGATAAGCCCTGGGATTTCTTTGGAAGGAATGATGCTAAAGCTGAAACTCCAGTACTTTGGCCACCTCATGCGAACAGTTGACTCATTGGAAAAGACTTTGATGCTGGGAGGGATTGGGGGTAAGAGGAGAAGGGGACGACAGAGGATGAGATGGCTGAATGGCATCACTGACTCGATGGACGTGAGTCTCAGTGAACTCCGGGAGTTGGTGATGGACAGGGAGGCCTGGCATGCTGCGATTCATGGGGTCGCAAAGAGTCGGACACAACTGAGTTGACTGATCTGAATCTGATCTGAATTATACCCCACTCACACCTATGGATAGATCAACCCAACAGAAAATTAGCAAGGAAACACAAGCTTTAAATGATACAATGGATCAGTTAGATCTAATTGATATCTACATGGCATTTCACCAAAATCCAATGAATTTCACCTTTATCTTAAAAGCACATGGAACATTCTCCAGGAAAGATCACATTCTGGGCCATAAATCGAGCCTTGGTAAATTTTTAAAAATTAAAATCAATTCAAGCATCTTTTCTGATCACAAAGCTTTAAGGTTAGATGTCAATTACAGGAAAAAAAAAAAAAAACAACTATTAAAAATACAAACATACAGAGGCTAAACAACACACTTCCGAATAACCAAGAGATCATGGAACAGAAACCAAAATATGCATCAGATCAGATCAGATCAGACCAGTCGCTCAGTCGTGTCTGACTCTTTGTGACCCCATGAATTGCAGCACGCCAGGCCTCCCTGTCCATCACCAACTCCCGGAGTTCACTGAGACTCACGTCCATCGAAAATGAAAACATGACAACATAAAACCTATGTGATTCAGTAAAAGCAGGGCTAGGAGGGAGATTCATAGCAATACAAGCTTACTTCAAGAAACAAGAAAAATACCAAATAAATAACCTAACTTTACACCTAAAGCAGCTAGAAAAATAACAGAAAAACACCGAAGTTAGTAGAAGGAAACTCATCATAAAAATCAGAGCAGAAATAAACGAAGGAGACAATAGGAAAAATCAACAAAACTAAAAGATGGTTCTATAAGAAGATAAATAAAATAGACAAACCATTAGCCGACTCATGAAGAATAAAAGTGAGAAGAATCAAATCAATAAAATTAGAAAAGAAAATGGAGAAATCACAGCAGATAACACAGAAATACAAAAAAATCATAAGAGACTACTATGAGCAACTATATGCCAATAAACTAGACAACTTGGAGAAATGGACAAATTCTTAGAAAAGTATAACCTTCCAAAACTGAACCAGGAAGAAATAGAGAATCTTAACAGACCCATCATAAGAATGGAAATCGAAACTGTAATCAAAAATCTTCCAACGAACAAAAGTCCAGGACCAGATGGCTTCACAGGTGAATTCTACCAAAAATTTAGAGAAGAGCTAACACCTATCCTACTCAAAACAACAAATGAAACCCAGGGGCAGTGTAGCTAAGGAAGAAGACCCAAAACCTTCCCACCAGCTGTACAAGCTGCAGATTAAACCCACACAATCAACTAGGCAGATTCTGTGTCTATCGAATATATAAAAGCTCATTGACAGCTTACACAAAAGAAAATGCACTAGTACTGATATATGTAGACACTGGAGGCAAGAACACATAGGAGGAGAACCAGATTAGAATTTGCGCTGCCCCCACAGCAGGCCCAGAGATCAGCACAGTGTTGGGGAGCATCCTCCGGAGGTGAGATGGACTGTGACTCCCAGCACGGGAAAGGACTCTGACAGCAGTGACTCAAGAAAAAACATTTATTATTCTCATGTCTTGACTTGCTCTGTAGATTATTTATAGACCAGAGATAAAATTGCCAACACCCATTGGATCATCAAAAAAGCAATCAGTTCAGTTCAGTTGCTCAGTCGTGTCCAACTCTTTGTGACCCCATGAATAACAGCACGCCAGGCCTCCCTGTCCATCATCAACTACCAGAGTTCACTCAAACTCATGTCCATCAAGTCGGTGATGCCATCCAGCCATCTCATCCTCTGTCATCCCCTTCTCCTCCTGCCCCCAATCCCTCCCACCTCAGAGTCTTTTCCAATGAGTCCACTCTTCACATGAGGTGGCCAAAGTATTGGAGTTTCAGCTTCAGCATCAGTCCTTCCAATGAACACACAGGCCCTGATCTCCTTTAGGATGGACTGGTTGGATCTCCTTGCAGTCCAAGGGACTCTTAAGAGTCTTCTCCAACACCACAGTTCAAAAGCATCAATTCTTCGGCGCTCAGCCTTCTTCACAGTCCAACTCTCACATCCATACATGATTACTGGAAAAACCATAGCCTTGACTAGACGGACCTTTGTTGGCAAAGTAATATCTCTTTTTTTCAATATGCTATTTAGGTTGGTCATAACTTTCCTTCCAAGGAGTAAGCGTCTTTTAATTTCATGGCTGCAATCACCATCTGCAGCAATTTTGGAGCCCCCAAAAATAAAATCTGACACTGTTTCCCCATCTATTTCCCATGAAGTGATGGGACCAGATGCCATGGTCTTCGTTTTCTGAATGTTGAGTTTTAAGCCAACTTTTTCACTCTCCTCTTTCACTTTCATCAAGAGGCTTTTGAGTTCCTCTTCACTTTCTGCCATAAGAGTGGTGTCATCTGGATATCTGAGGTTATTGTATTGTTCCCAGCAATCTTGATTCCAGCTTGTGCTTCTTCCAGCCCAGCGTTTCTCATGATGTACCCTGCATATAAGTTAAATAAGCAGGGTGACAATATACAGCCTTGACGTGCTCCTTTTCCTATTTTGAACCAGTCTGTTGTTCTGCCGGGGTCCAGCCCCAGCAGGATCCAGGGGTACCCTCAGGATGACGGCCTAGACAATAAGGATAGCAAAGCAGAGAGATCAGAGGCTTGCTCTTCCTTGATTAACACAGAAAGCCAATAAAGTTCCTGTGTTCCAAGGAGTCATCCTGAAAGAAGAACAGAGAGAGAAAAGGAGGAAAAGGAAAAAAAGAATGACATGGGGAGACCAAGCTTCGGTGAGCGAGGCTCATAACTTTATTTTCAAAAGGAACTTTTATACCTTGACTTGTACATAGAGGGAAATGAAAGATGCAAAGTCATACAGAGTCAGCCCAAACATTACATCTGTTTTGTCTTTATCGAAACCAGGATTTTTTCTGCATACCTTTCCCATAAACAATGTTGTACACAATATCTTCTGGCCTTGGAGGCCTGTGGACATTTTATGACCCTTTTTTGATAAAGGCTGCTCAACCAGAAAACTTATTTCCCTTGAAGTGTTTTTTCTTTATTTTCCCCAGCCTCAGAAAGTACTAAACAGAGTTACATTCTCACAGAGCAAAGGTGCAATGGGTCACAACAAAGAAAGAACCAATTAGCTCAAAGGTCTGATGTGGTTAATTCCAAGGCTGTTACTTGTTTTTCTTACATTCCAACTGTGTTAACTAATGCACTCCCAGGTGTACAATGGATAAGGGATATGGGAACTTGGCAGCAAGCATTGGCCCAGTAATGAAGCCCTTCACCAGTACTATCTATTCTAATAATTTTTCATCCCTTAAAGGACTCTATGCTCATTAGGACTTTTAGAATGTTTTGGCTTCCCGTGCCTTTCAAGGTTGGGGAATTGTGAACAATCATTTATGTTAATTGCAAGAGTATGGATAAACCTGTCAGGCAAGCTAGAAAGCCATCAGAGGGGTTTGAATTGAAACACTCCTATCATGCCCATTAACTAAAGCCCTAAGTTGACTTTTTCCAGAGAAAGATGGTCGGGGATAGCCCCCTGTTAATGTCAGAAGAGTTAGTGAAAGGCACAAAATAGCAAGACAGACAGATTCTGGTTTTGGGGTAGATGCTCGAGCAGATTCAGGGGGGTCCCTTGAAGCCTGACCCACCTTTGCCTGTCAGGTCTCTTCCGCATGACCTTTGTCATGGGTTGGATCTCCCATGGTGGCTCCCAGCAATGTTCCATGTCCAGTTCTAACTGTTGCTTCCTGACCTGCATATAGGTTTCTCAAGAAGGAGGTCAGGTGGTCTGGTATTCCCATGTCTTGAAGAATTTTCCACAGTTTATTGTGATCCACACAGTCAAAGGCTTTGGCATAGTCAATAAAGCAGAAATAGATGTTTTTCTGGAACTCTCTTGCTTTTTCGATGATCCAGCAGATGTTGGCAATTTGATCTCTAGTTCCTCTGCCTTTTCTAAAACCAGCTTGAACATCTGGAAGCAATAGAGTTCCAGAAAAATATCTATTTCTGCTTTATTGACTATGCCAGAGCCTTTGACTCTGTGGACCACAACAAATTGGAAAATTCTGAAAGAGACTGGAATACCAGACCACCTGACCTGCCTCTTGAGAAATCTGTATGCAGATCAGGAAGCAACAGTTAGACCTGGACATGGAACAACAGACTGGTTTCACATCAGGTAAGGATTACATCAAGGTTGTATATTGTCACCCTGCTTATTTAACTTATATACAGAGTACATAATGAGAAATGCTGAATTGGATGAAGGACAAGCTGGAATCAAGATTGCTGGGAGAAATATCTATAACCTCAGATATGCAAATGACACCACCCTTATGGCAGAAAGAGAAGAGGAACTAAAAAGCTTGATGAAAGTGAAAGAGGAGAGTGAAAAAGTTGGCTTAAAGCTCAACATTCAGAAAACGAAGATCATGGCATCTGGTCCCATCACTTCATGGGAAATAGACGGGGGAACAGTGGAAACAGTGGCAGATTTTATTTTGTTGGGCTCCAAAATCACTGTAGATGGTGACTGCAGCCATGAAATTAAAAGACGCTTGTTCTTTGGAAGAAAAGCTGTGACAAACCTACACAGTTTATGAGAGGGTTATCCTACTCCTTCACGACTCCCTCCCCAGAAGAAGTCTCCATCTCTAAATCTTTTGTCTCTATTTTCATCTTTTATATTTTGTCCTACCTCCTTTAGAAGAGATTGGGCTGCCTTTCTCAGCGCCTAGTGTCCTCTGCCAGCGTTCAAAAGTTGTTTTGTGGGAGTTGCTCAACATTCAACTGATCTTTAGATGAATTTGTAGGGGAGAAAGTGATCTCCCCATGCTATTCTTAAGTCATCTCGGGACCACCCCCTCAACATGACATATTATATAGGGTTGAATACAGATAGCAGGATGAGAAATTAATGAGAAAAAAGTTTTTAATTGTGTTCAAAATTTTGAATCGTGTATACATTCTACATTGCAGTTTGTGAAAATAAAACATGCAATAGATTTTAAATTTCTTGTAGACTTCTAAGAGCTCTTACCCATTTTAGGGTTCTGTAACCTGGTTGTCTGACCCTCTGCTCAGGTATATACAGGAGATTTGAACTTCATTTTCTATCTGGCATCAGCCAAAGTTAAACTTGAGAAAAAGGTGAGAGATGTGGGTCAAAGAGAAAAAGGGAATTCTCATCTGGACAGAGCAGATGAGGAAGCCAAAGAACTTTCTAAGGTTCAAAGCCCTGAAAGAGGGATTGGAAAACAAAAATGGGGCCAAATCGAAAGTGTTTGTTATCAATAGAGACTAGGCAAAAATCAAGCCTGGAGAGACTTGAAGAAGTGACAGAACACTAAGTGAGTTCAAGGAAAATAGGGAACACATCTGATTTTCTTGCTATTGTACCTTCAAGCCTACTACACTGATAACACACATTAGGAATTCAGTTAAATTAATAAATTAGATACTCATGGTTGAGCCTAAGAAGAAATGTTTAGGGCCAAGTCAAAGCTAAACTGTGTATTAGGCAAAGTTTTACTTTGTCCCATCAATTCCCTCTGTCAAGGAAGATTTGTATACTTCTCAGATTTAAAATTTTAGCTCTAATTGTAGAATGTAAAGCTGTAGTAGAATGTCAGAGAATTAGGAAAAGATGGTTTCTGCTGAAAGCAAACAAGACAAAAGAGAGGAGACAAAGGACATTTACTGAACATTTCCCACTGTCAAGTATGTCACGTGTGTTATTTAATTCTTACAACAACATGTTGTAGGAGGTTATAACTATTACCTGTTTTGTCAATAAAACACCTGGGGCACAGAATGTTTAAGTAATTTACTCAAGCTTGTACAGCTTTTAAACCACTCTATGGTGGAACAAAGATACAAACCCAAACCTACTTGACTTAGAGTTGGGTTCTCAGTCTCTACCTTAGTATATTTCCAGGCCTGCTTACTGATAAGAATTATTTGCTGTGCTTGTAAAAGCTATGAGTTCCTAGGATCCAAATCTAGAACTTATTAAATGAAAATCTCTAAGGATAAGGTCCTGGATTGGGTATTTTTCCCCCTATGGAAGCATTTATTTCAATTATAGAAAAATAACACTATTTCAAATGTAAGATAACTAAGATGTATATTTTTGCCTTATATACACATACTCAAATGTCACATGTGGTTTTTAAGATATTCTTTTTTTTTTTAATTTTTATATTTTTATTTATTTTAGTTGGAGGCTAATTACAATTTTTTTTTTTTTTTTTTTGCCATACATTGACATGAATCAGCCACAGGTGTACATGTGTCCCCTATCCTGAACCCCCCTCCCACTTCCCTCCCCATCCCATCGCTTTAGGTTGTCCCAGTGCACCAGCTTTGAGTGCCCTTTCCATGTGTCGAACTTGGACTGTTTATCTATTTCAAATATCGTAATATACATGTTTCAATGCTATTCTCTCAAATCATCCCACCCTCCCCTTTTCCCATACAGTCCAAAAGTCATTTCTTTATATCTGTGTCTCTTTTGCTGTCTCGTGTATAGGGTTGTCGTTACCATCTTTCTAAATTCCATGTATATGTGTTGATATACTGTATTGGTGTTTTTCTTTCTGACTTGCTTCACTCTGTATAATGGGCTCCAGTTTTCATCCACCTCATTAGAACTGATTCAAATGCATTCTTCTTAATGGCGGAGTAATATTCCATTGGGTATAAATACCACAGTTTTCTTATCCATTCGTCTACTGATAGACATCTAGGTTGCTTTCCTCTCCTAGCTATTGTAAACAGTGCTGCAATGAACATTGGTGTACAAGAGTTTCTTTCAATTCTGGTTTCCTTGGTGTGGATGCCCAGCAGTGGGATTGCTGGGTCATATGGCAGTTCTATTTCCAGATTTTTATGGAATCTCCACACTGTTCTCCACAGTGGCTGTAGTAGTTTGCATTCCCACCAACAGGGTTAGAGGGTTCCCTTTTCTCCACACCCTCTCCAGTATTTATTGTCTGTAGACTTTTTGATAGCAGCCATTCTGACCGGCATGAGATGGTACCTCATTGTGGTTTTGATTTGCATTTCTCTGATAATGAGTGATGTTGAGCATCTTTTCATGTGTTTGTTAGCCATCTGTATGTCTTCTTTGGAGAAATGCCTGTTTAGTTCTTTGGCCCACTTTTTGATTGGGTTATTTATTTTTCTAGTACTGAGCAGCTTGAGCTGCTTGCATATTTTAGGGATTAATTCTTTGTCAGTTGTTTCATTTGCTATTATTTTCTCCCATTCTGAAGACTGCCCTTTTACCTTGCTTATAGTTTCTTCGTTGTCCAAAAGCTTTTAAGCTTAATTAGGTCCCATTTGTTTATTTTTGCTTTTATTTCCATTACTCTGGGAGATGGGTCATAGAGGATCTTGCTGTGATTTATGTTAGAGAGTGTTTTGCCTGTGTCTTCTTCTAGGAGTTTTATAGTTTCTGATCTTACATTTAGATTTTTAATCCATTTTGAGTTTATTTCTGTGTATGGTGTTCGGAGAAGGCAATGGCACCCCACTCCAGTACTCTTGCCTGGAAAATCCCATGGATGGAGGAGCCTGGTAGGCTGCAGTCCATGGGGTCGCTGAGTCGGACACAACTGAGCAACTTTACTTTCACTTTTCACTTTCATGCATTGGAGAAGGAAATGGCAACCCACTCCAGTGTTCTTGCCTGGAGAATCCCAGGGATGGGGGAGCCTGGTGGACTGCCATCTATGGGGTCGCACAGAGTCGGACACAACTGAAGCGACTTAGAAGCAGCAGCAGCAGCATGGTGTTAGAAAGTGTTTTAGTTTCATTCTTTTACAGGTGACTGACCAGCTTTCCCAGCACCTCTTATTAAAAACATTGTCTTTTCTCCATTGTGTATTTTTGCCTCCTTTGTCAAAGATAAGGTGTTCATAGGTGCGTGGATTTATCTCTGTGCTTTCTATTTTGATCCGTTGCTCTATATTTTTGTCTTTGTGCCAGCACCATACTGTATTGATGACTGTAACTTTGTGGTATAGTCTGAAGTCAGGAAGGTTGATTCCTCCAGTTCCATTCTTCTTTCTCAAGATTGCTTTGGCCATTCGAGGGTTTTTTTGTATTTCCATACAATTTGTGAAATTATTTGTTCTAGTTTTGTGAAAAATACCATTGGTAGCTTGATGAGGATTGAGTTGAATCTATAGATTTCTTTGGGTAGTATACTCATTTTTCACTATATTGATTCTTCTGATCCATGAACATGGTATATTTTCCCATCCATTTGTGTCATTTTTTATTTCGTTCATCAGTGTTTTATAGCTTCCTATACAAAGATTTTTGTTTCTTTAGGTAGATTTATTCCCAAGTATTTTATTTTTTGTTGCAATGGTGAATGAAATTGTTTCCTTAATTTCTCTGTTTTCTCATTGTTAGTGTATAGGAATGCAAAGGATTTATGTGTATTAATTTAATATCCTGCAACTTTGCTATATTCATTGATTAGCTCTAGTAATTTTCAAGTGGTGTCTTTAGTGTTTTCTATGTAGAGGATCATGTCATGAGAGTTTTACTTCTTCTTTTTCAATCTGGAGTCCTTTTATTTCTTTTTCTTCTCTGATTGCTCTGGCTAAAGCATTCAAAACTGTGTTGAATAGTAGTGGTGAGAGTGGGCACCTTTGTCTTGTTCCTGACTTTAGAGGAAATACTTTCCATTTTTCACCATTGAGGATAATGTTGGCTATGTGTTTATCACATATGGCTCTTATTATGTTGAGGTATGTTCCTTCTATGCCTGTTTTCTGGAGAGTTTTTAATCATAAATGGTGTTGAATTTTGTCAAAGTCTTTCTCTGCATCTATTGAGATAATGTATGGTTTTTATATTTCAATTTGTTAATGTGCTGTATCACATTGATTGATTTGCTAATATTGAAGAATCCTTGCATCCCTGGGATAAAGCCCACTTGGTCATGATATATGATCTTTTTAATATGTTGTTGGATTCTGTTTGCTAGAATTTTGTTGAGGATTTTTGCATCTATATTCATCAGTGATATTGGCTTGTAGTTTTTTTTTTTTTTTTTTTTTTTTTTTTTTTGTGGCATCTTTGTCTGCTCTTGGTATTAGGGTGATGGTGGCTTCATAGAATGAGTTTGGAAGTTTACCTTCCACTACAATTTTCTGGGAGAGTTTGAGTTGGATAGGTGTTAGCTCTTCTCTAAATTTGGTTTCAAGATATTCTTAAATTAACAATAATCAATTTAGAATCAAGGTAGTATCTGTGAATAGAAGAGATGTATTAAGGCTATATACAGGGAAATGGGAAAATACAAGGTGATCTCATGCAGTGATTCTCAAATTTAGTGTGCATTACAATCATCTGGACAGTGGAAAAATACCTTTAGGGGACTGAAGGCAAATCACCAGATTAAGTAAACCCTTGGTCTCAGAATAAATATCAAAATGACTGACTAAAGATACAAACTTTGTTTCACAGGGAAGAACAAAGACAAGATACATCATGATATATGAAATCAGTCATTTAAGAGAAGTGTGACTTCTCTAAGTCTCAGATTCAGGAATAATGATACTACTCTTAAGACTTTTTCTACAGGTCAGATAGTGTACAGTAAGTGCTTCCCTAATTCATAATACACCACTACTATCATTATTTCATCACCATCATCATTACTATTGGATACAGAGGACATTCTCCCCTACACCCACTCCCAGTTCCAAATAGCTATTATCTATTTTAAAAATCAAATGACCACTTGCTGAGTTCCAGTTCATTGACTACTGGCACCATTTTTAAACTGGTAACATTCTTACTAGCTTCAACCAAGTATATTAAGATTTCAGTACATGGTTGAAATGACAGTTTTTGTCTAAACTACTGGCTTAGTCAATGGAGTCACAGAAGAAAACATAAAGCTTACAAAAATGTGTGCCATTTCTAAAGCACCGATAGCTAGATGAGTGAACTGCTTTGGAAAGTAACCCACTTTAGACAACCTCTGATGTTGCTTACATTGTTTTCTGACTCTCACATTATCTATAGATGGAAACAAAGGAATAAAACATCTATAATCTTCATCACTTCCTATAGTCAATATACTATACAGTACTGTTTCATAGGTAAAGTTTTGGGCCATTTAAGTAATTCCCACATAAATATCTATGGTTTTAACATTCTGAAACTGAAACAAAGCTAAAGAGGTGCTCAGCCAGGCTAAGACAGGGTTCCTCAACTTCAGCAACATTGCTATTTAAGGTTTGATCATTCTTTTTTGGGGGGGAGAGTGGGAACTGTCCTGTGCATTGCAGGATGTAGGGCATCCCTAGCTACTACATCCCAGGAGGAATGTGGCCAACTTTCCAATTCTGACAACCAAAAAATGTTGCCAGACATTGCCAAATGTCTTTTGGGGGCCAAAGTCACCCCCAGTTGACAACTACTGAGCTAGAATTTTACACAGACGTAACTGTAAACTCTGAGTGCATAGATTATACAAGATTGTGTGTAATTTTACTAAATTAAAGTGTATAGTACAACAATTTCTGCTATACTATTTATGCTAGGGCACATAGTTTTCATAGAAGACTTAAGCATATATTACCCGCAAAGAATTATCTTTTTCATATTGAAAACACTAATATTAAACAGGGGCAAAACAACAATACAGCTAATCCTGCAACCATTTTTAAACCTAAACTTATGCTTTACAACCAATTGATAAATGGAGACCTAGATAAATCACTGCAAGTGTCTTTCCTTCTGAATTTGTAGTCTCTTGCTACTTGAAAGTGTTTCTTTTCAATCTGCAGCTTCTTTGATTCAGATTCCAAAAAATGCAGCCTATCATTCTCCAGTTGTAAGCATTCTCTCTCAGGTTTTAACTTCTCGGTTTCTATATCCTGTGGATGATGTATGGACTTTTCCCCTTGATCAAGTTCACTTCCCAAAAATGGCTTCTGAGTTTACTGTCTGTAACCTCAGCTTCTCTCTTTCAATCTGCAACCGCTCCTTCTCCAGCTGAAGTCACTCATGCTCCATGTCTAAATGTCACAGTCTCTCTTTCTCAATCTGTAGGCGTTCCTTTTCTACCTGCAGTCTTTCCGCCTCAATATCAAGCCTTCGTTTTTCCAATTCTAGTTTCTGGAATGTTTACAAGCAAATGGGGCTCATCATATGCAGACCTAGATGGTGTTGAGTTCAGAGTAAAAAATTCATCAATGTGGGGGAAATCAGGAAGTTCATATTCCCTCCTGGAATCTGGTATGACTGATGACATTTCTTCTTCCTTAAATCTCAAATTCAGGACTCTGGGGATCTCTTTCTTCTTCTTCTTCCTTGACCTCAGGATCCACCTGCATCCCTGAAATCTGCCACATTTTGCCAATCAAAATCTGTATCACTTCGGAATCCAAATCTTTTCATCTATCTCTTCAGTGAGAGTCATCTAAATCAGATGTGGGAAGGGGAAACCCTGAACCAACTTGCTTAATGTTCGCCTTCATCTTCTTTCTCTTCATAAGGGCTTGCCAGTCAAGGTAACTCCTTTTCACTTCTGTCCCTGTTCTCTGTTCTCCTTCTCCTACAGCATTCACATGCTGTGCAATCTCCTCCCAAGTCATTTGCTTCATCACATTAATTGTTGTATTAAGCTGCTGAGAAAAAATTACTTCCTTCCTTTCTGTAATTTCTTTCAAAAGGGTCTGAGTTTCTTGTACACTGAAATTGCTTTTCCTTTTCAATTGCTTCATTTTCTAACTTAAATGCAGTTTTTACAGTAAGGGAAGATGTGAAAAGAATTTGAGGAATGCTACAAAGTACAAAAATCAAGGACAATTCCTTGTTAGTACCTTGTCTAAATCAGTTTTCTATTCATCTAGTAGCACATGGGGTTGGAGGTTTCCTGCTAGCCTGGCGGCACCTCCCCCTGGATTCAGTATTTTTAATGGAATTACCAGATGACCTTTTTCTTTTTGGAGGAAACTTTAAGGAACACTGCCTGACACATATACTCCTGGGTAGAAATCCCATAACAAAAATTATTGGCTAGAGCTTAATATTTCATTTATCAAGGAAAGAAACTTAGATGCTTTAAACTACTAGAATAATTATCTTTGTGAAAATTCCTAGAAACAAGTGTTCATTAATTTGTGCTTATAAGTGAAATGTGAATTGTATTTAAATGGAAGAATATTGTGGTATATTTCACTCCTTCAGGAATTGATCACAAGGTGAACACTATTTGTAAAGAAAACAAACCAAAAAAAAAAAAATTACTCATTTGTTCAAAATTGTTTTTAAAAGTTTTTAAAAACATTCGAAAAGTTTTTTCGAATTTCAATTAATGTTTCATAACATAAAAGGTGGTTAATCTCTAAAAGGAAAAAATTAGGCTAGTTGAATTTTTAAATAAAAAGGCTAGACAAAGGCTTGATTGAAAATGTTAAACTAACTTTGCACCATGTATTTTACTCAAAGTTACGTAAGGGTAATTAATTTCCAATGGAAAGACTCACTAATTACTACCAGAACAGAATCAGGTTAAACAAGCCCTGAATTTGGAAGAAATGCAAAAATATTTATCCAGTGCAGTGAAATCTAACTCTATAAATACTACGATGATATGTCAAATATTTTAAGATGGTCCCACATATTTCTTAAGTTTTTCATGAATATTAAGTTTGCTATTTTAGGTTTAGTTTCATTAGGCTTCATAGAAGTCTTCAAAATCGCAAAATTTAATAAGTCCAAGGAAACTTAACCTTGGAAACAGGTTTTATAAAAGTAATTAAAATAAATTGCAGTTTTAATTAATGTTTACTAGGTAGATTGGTTTAGTGCCACAGTGTCTAAAAATTCAATATTTTATAGTTTCAAAAACCTCAAACCACTTTATATTACTTTGAAACTCCATATTCATAGTGAAGAGTAATTACATTTTAGGATTTTTTTTTTCTCTGAAAAATGTACATATATATATATTGGCCAAATAGCTAGTTTTTGACAAAACATATTTGCAACTTACACTGTAACTGAATAACAGCCTGTAAAACAATATTAAGTAATTCTTAATTACTTAAGTTTAAATGTGTTTTGCAATTTATTTTCTGAGTACAGAGATTAAATTTTGTCTTTGAGGGGGTTTTGTTTTGCAGTGAGGAGTAGGATAAATTCAGGCAGTTCAGAATTTAGGGAAACAACTTCAAGTGCCAATGCATCAGTCTGAGATTATGAACCATTCTATTTAATGACTTAAGAGGAAACCTTGCAAGTATTAAAATGCTGACCAAGAGAGACCTCTGGTTTCAGGGTAGCATCCCCAATAACCTGGTAACAGGCAAATTCCCTCCAATATCCTTACATTTTAAATTAACTACAGTGATTAAAGAGAAGGAGGTGAGTCATCATTTGCTGGCAAAGTAAACTACAGAAGCTGGAAGCACATGGAGAATTGGAGGTAATAAGGGAAGAAATCTGGAGCAGTAAGGTTGGACCAAGGATTTGATAAGACAGCCTAAGAAATGAAGAGAAATCAACTAGCATTATGCAAGCATGTGGGATAGAACAGTTGATTTTTGAAGGGTTAGGTTTCCATAGACAAACTGTTTCAACCTGAGCAGTATTCTAGAAGAGGGTTTGGAAGTCAAAGTTGTTTAGTAAATCACAACTGATCACATAGGAAAACCAGAAATGTGATGGCAAATGAGCCTATCCAGAAAGAGGAAAAATTGAACTGGAATTAAGACAGCATCTGTCCAATGTAAACATCTTAAAATAATGTTATGGTATGATTTAGTCTCTCAGACTCTGGACCTCTTCACTAGTTCACCTGTACGTATTAGGTAGGAAGGAGGCTTATACCCTGGCATCTAGCTGATTCTTGTGTTGCTGATGTCCGCTGAAGTAGGGTTGGACAGTGCCTGACCTTGGATATTCAGCTAGCTTCTACTGATTTCATTTGTGGCTCATGGACATTTGGTCTGTTCTTTCTTAGCTCATTAACAACCTCAAGGGCTCTCCCTATCTATGATTCATTTCAAATCTAGCTGCATTTTATTCACTCAGCCCAATATGTCCACCTTGAAGTCTATGCTGCTCTGTCCACAGTTACAGAGCCAGTTCTAACAGTAACCCCACCTCCACCACCACTCTCTCAGGAATTCTGAGATTCATCAGAGCCACTCAGGGCATCTGGGGAAGGGGGTGGCAAGAAAATGAGAGCCTTAGAATTCACCTTTTTCTATCTTTTTTATTTCTAGTAACAATAAATACAAACAATATATATTCTTTTCTGAGATACATTTTAATGCATTAATAATTATTTTATATAATTGAAATGTTTACTATATATTAATATGGTTAACATGGAACTGAAAAAAATGATTTTATTTCTCATACCATATGGTAAATGCCCATATTCTACTCATAGAAAATGAAATAAATCACTTATGTATGCAAAGTTAAGTAGCTTTGCGCACAGTCTCCCCTGTGGGAAGAAGGTCACTAAAGCTATTATGTTCTTGTAGGGGAAATGGGGGTTGTATGTCTACTAACAATATTTTCAATCATTGTCTTATCTATTACTGTATTTGAAAAGAAACACAGAATTAAATATTATAATTAAAATTCAAGGAGAACAAATAATCCTTAAGCACTAAAAAAATTCAATGAATTACTTTGAAAGTATAATTTCACTTTCAAGTACCAAATATACATATACAACACAACTATACAACCAACTATACATGTTCTCCAAATGTGGGCAATGTACTATGTAATGCAATTCCATTCTCAAATAAAAAGTACTTCATTATTAATTTTTCCATATACTAACAAAGATATACAACATATACTAACAAAAATTGTATAAATTAGCTAGCCCAGACTTTTTAATATAAGGATATCAAATATTACAAAAAGAATTAACACATACATTGATAACTAAAGTACAACGTGTAGCATTCTTAAATGTAAAATCCTAATGTAAATCAATTTTTTGTACATGGAAATCACAAAATATGCAGTTAAGTCTAACCCATTCAGAAACAATAAATTTTGCTTCATATATTGGCTTGATAGAATGTTAGATGCCTTATTAATATGCAAGCACTGTACTAATTGCTAGGCCCAAAAATGATAATACCCCTACTCCTAAGAGTTTCCAATTAAATAAGACAGATATGTAAAGAAGTATTTACACTACAATGTGATACTCTAGAGAATTGTACTCTTAAGTAATTCCGGCAACCTTGTTACCCTTGGAACCAATAGCATAATTTGTTGAACTAGTTAGTGACTGCTTTGGTTTCTATTTTTTGTATATGCTTTAGTCTCTTTTAGAAGTATTATTAAAATTCTCAAAACCATATCTAATGACAAATGATCAAGACATTAAAATCTGGCTTCAGAATTCCTCTCCCAGAAAATATGTTTGTGATTATGTCGATAGTTGATAGGAGAGATAGCAAAGCTCTAGCTCACACTGGATTTATAAGAGCTGATTAAGGAAATGAAGTGCTTGCTTTATAAGATTATGCAATGCTCATCATGCTCAACACACCAAAAAAGCAATAGAGTTAGGATAGATTTTTCTGAGGCAAATGTACATGTAGAAGGTATGTAACCTTGGCCACTGTGGCAAGTTTTAAAGTGTTAAGCATTTAAACAAGAAGGAAAGTGATGACTTGATTTTAGAGGAATGGAAGACATGCTATTTTCAATACTTATGGAGACAGCAACCTAAGATCAAGGACTGAAAGTTATTACAGGGAGGCAGAGTTGCTTTCAACCTTAGGAAGAACTTTCTAATAGAACTGTTTAAAAATGGAGGCAGTGAGCTCTTCACCCTGAAAGAACTGAATTAGAATTTGAAAAGAAAATCATCTGTCAAGGGTATTTTAGAATTTAGAGGGGTTTTCTATACAAGGCTGGAAGCTGTATTAGATTTTACCTTCAAGTTTGAATACGAATCTATGATTTAGAAAAGTTATCTCTTGATCAGTGTGTAATACCATGCTGTGATTAAAATCCCTATTTTAATACTATGCTGATTAAAACCCCTATTTATAAATGAAATTTGATTAAGCATCTTAGTGTAGTCAAATATAATTTATAAACAGATTTTTAAAATTAAAGATATCTTTCAAAGCACATAATCTTTAAATTCACTACATATTGCTATATAGCCACATTTGCAGTGAAATAATTCAGGACAAAATTTTAGGTAATGGTCTTTCCGTTTCTATTCGATGTAAAACAAATGTGCACTTATGGTAAACAGAAGGAGAAATCCCTATTAGCAGCTCACTATAAATGTCAACACCCTTTACAGAGTTTTTCCGAAGTGATTTAAAAAAAAGAACAAATTTCCTTCAACAAGAATGCTCCTAAAATGATGTAATTTCATGACTCACATCTTAATGAAATCTTGAGTATGCAGGCAATAAAATCAAGTTACTCAGAATGCCTAAATGCTAAACAAACTGGAGGAAGCAATTAGTCAAAAGGCAGAAAAATATTAAGATCAAAATGTGCAAATAAAATATAGAAATCTTTGGTTGTGTACTCCTGTGTAGGAATTTATTTATTTGGGCTCATTTTCTGCCACATGCCACAGTTTTTGATATTTAGTCTTATTCCAAATATGGCTTTATAAAGTGGAGTGAATTCTGTTATGCTGAACAGAAACTGGCTTCCTTTTAAACTTTAGCCTTTCATTTTTAGGTTGCCCTCAAGAGCTGTCCGTTGGAAGGCATTTTTCATCCTTACACATTCAATTCTAAATATACAGGTTTCCAAACATTGGATCCAATTAAACTGAGAATGATGATCCAAAATATATTCAACAATATATTTAACCACTACATTTATTGCTTCCAAATCTCAAAAGGTAAACAGATGTCTCCCTCTATATTTGACTCTGATTTTCAAGTCAGATGCCTTCATTTAGGTACCCTGAACACATACTCAATTGCTCTTCTTGGTATCTGGGGAAAATGGAATCATGTTGCAGGATGTGGTTGCTCTCAAATAATATTCTAGCTTTCAAGAGTAACATACAGTGAATACTGTTGTGATAAAGACTGTTTCCCCTCCCCAACCAAAATTGAGTATTATATGAATGCAGTTAATTTGATTATGCAAATATTCTTCATACTGCTTTTATTTCACAGGCAATAGATGAACAGGTGCTCTACATTATAAATCAAGTTTGAAGATAGTTCTAAAAATGTTCATTAACTTTGATATCATATAAATGTTGAATTTAATCTTTTTTATGTTTAACAGTGACACATAACTACTTTCAATTTTAGTGGACACTAGGATACTACAATACTGCAATTTTTTTTTTTTTTTGCATGCATAATCCATTTACCAGGACAAATGACAATTTGGAAATGTTATTTAGAATTTTGCTACAAGAATGAAAGCAATCTGGATAATGAGCTTAATTATTTTGTCTCTTACAATGCAGCACTGACTGAAGGATGATAATGAAAGGAAACTTAAAAGAAAAAAAAAAAGAAGGAAGAAGTCATAAAGGGATATTGTTTTCTAATCTTACAGACAGGAAAAACGGCTCCTCATGGGTAGCAGAATAGACTTGAGAGATCACTGAGATTTGCAAGAGATCAAGAATAGAGGGCCAAGGCAGAAATAATATATGTGGTTCTTGGTGAAGCCAAAGTGATTGCCAAGATCAGAATAATACCAGTTAAGTCACTGACCACGTGTACATGTGCCTGGGTTTCTTGAGGATTTTGAACACCCAGAACCATTTTTCAATAACCATTTAGTAGATCAAATGAAAGTGTTCCCTTTACCAGATGATGCAAAATTGGAGACTACAAGATTAATTGCTAAGAGAGCCAAGCCCAGCACAGATTGCCATAATGTCAAGGAAAAAGAACAGTAAGTAAAGGAAGAGTTTGAGGTTTTATGACTAGACAGACTACTTTTTTTAGTTATAACTGATGAAGAACACTCAGGTACAGATGTAAAGGGATGACAGTAAGTGAAAAACAATCAAGTTTCCTGCAGCAATTGTGGAAACTAAGGCACAAAGCCTTGTGCATTGAAAAGTGTTTAAAATCAAATGCAGAGGGAGTTACTTATGGCTTGGTAACAAGGATACTTCTAGTAACATCAGGAACCAATGGCCACAGTTGCTCTGTGACAACCCAGAGGGTTGGGGTATGGAGGGAGTTAGGAGGAAGGCTCTAGAGGAAGGGGAAGTATATATGCCTATAGCTGACTCATGTTGATGTGTGGCAGAAACCATCACCACATTGTAATTATCCTCCAAGTAAAAATAAAATTTAAAAAATCAATGGCCAGTGAGAAGAATGGTAGAAATCAAGATATAATAATGAAACAAGATCAGGAAGGGATTCTATTTTGCTTTAGTTTCGCCCTTCTGGAAATATTTGTTTATAAATGTTTAACAATTTAATCACCCACTGTGTTATGGTTTTTCTTAAATAACTTGTTTTCAAAGTGCCACATAACACACAGAGAAGGTCTCCACTGAATTTTCTTTCTTACGCACATGACACACATATACACACCCACAGAGAGAGAGAGAGAGAACAGGGCAGAGCCAATAAAGGTAGGTAGGGAGGAAGCCACCAATACTACAGAAGAATTTTTAGGCAACTAATCATCTGATTATGGACAATCCCTGATTTTTGAATTGCATAATTTAGTCTAGCATTCTGTTCCATTTTGAAAAATATATTTGAAACCTATGATTACATAAATTTTATATGGTAAAATAAAAGGACCTTCATTTAGGCATATTTCTACTTCTAAAGAATATTTACAACAGATTAACATTTACTACAGTGTGTGGGAAACTTCATTTGATTCCAGAGAAATACAATCTACAGATTACCTGAGATATAAATCAGGTCCTAAAACCTAAAATACCTGTATCGTTAAAAGTGATTAAAGAAACATATCCTCTTACAAGGCAGAATCATCTTAGCTGAGAACAAGGATGATTCTCTTTCATTGTTTGGGTTAGAGATGATTAAACATCAAATAAGTTGCAAGTTTCACATGTTTACTATCAATACCAAAAGCCCAGTTACATTTTTAAATTTAGTAAATAATTCACAATGAATAATGTGCTGAAGAAGAAAACATACACAGCAGTTTACAGCTGGTATACATCATCACAAAAAAACTGACACAGTACTAACTGAGATGTTGAAATTTCTTACTGCAACTCAAATTTGGACATGCAAAAGTTTAAGAAATGCCAACAACAGTGGTCCACTTAGCTAGAGGTCAGATTTTCTATATCCTCGCTTACATTGGAATCTGGCAACAATATGGAAAAGTATTTTAGGACTACCATCCCAGAATCCAAGAATGTCACTAAAAGGATTACATGTCAAGATAAAATCAGGTCAGGTATAACTTGAACTGATTAAATAAATCAAGACAGTTAATTTACTGAGCTTGAGCCAGAAAATAAAATACCTCTAAAAACTGAGACTAACTAACACTGAAAACTAATAGAATAAGCAAATTTTAAGACATTTCAGTAACTGCCAACAGCATTACAGTACACTATGCTCTTAATGAAGAGTTGAATCAAAAAATTAAAATATGTTTAGTGTACAGTTTTAGAAGGCTGGGGAAATACACTTCATTTCAGAAAATTTTCTGACTGAAAAATAGTGAAAGAAAAGAAAGGGCTTAAAAATAGCTAACCAATGATCAGAAAAAATAGGAATTCAACTACTCTTATACCTGTAGTAACAAGATAGGATTCTCACCTCTAATATATTTTATACTTCATATAATATAGTATAAATAAGTCATTTTTACTACCTAAAGAGACTTCTCCCATTTACATTGTACAGTTCTGTGAAGTATGATTTGTTTTTCTGTCATGGATAAAGTACTTTAAGAATCAAAACATCAAAGCCTGAGTTTTACTTACATATGAAAATACTAATATCCTATTCTCCAAGAGTAAATTCAATACAGTTTTTGGTAGAATGTATTGTGTATTTTAAGTTTCTGGGAACTGCTAATTCATATATAGTATACATTCATAATATTTTTCTAATATGGTATACATTCATAGTAATTCTCTTATAGAAGGTCTATTTTATCTCACTAAGCTGTAAAGACCTTTTTACCAATAATTAAAGTTAGTAAATTTACTGCAGGCTTCTAGAACTGCAATTGCTTTAGAATGTCTAATCATACACTACTTTTAGAAATGATTAGAAAACCATGGGTCTCTGTATTTATTAAACTGAATCACCTGGCAGTAAAATTCAGTTAAGGCTCTTGGCATTGGTGAAACTTCTTCCCACTCAGACCTGCTGCTGTGGTAGACTTGAACTTCATCTGTGATTTCATCTGGTGCATAATCACCACCTAATATATAAATTTTATCTTCAATTCCAACCGCACCTGCATTGAAGCCTGCACATTCAAAAGATCCTTCACCCTTCCAAACACAAGTATCTGGACAAAAACTATAAACCTTATAAGTGGAAAGGTCACATATATAGAGTGTGCAGTTTACTGGGACAGCTTTAATTAGTGTTGCATGAAAAAACTGCCCAAACTCTGCCACTAGTTCAGACCACTGATCAGTTGTAGCATTGTAGTTGAAAAAGCAATCAAGTGATGGGTTAAAAGCATCTGTAATTTCTACCTCTGATCCAAGAACATAAATTACATTTTGGCATGCACTTGCTTCAGGATAGTATATGCCCCTGGGTAATGGGCTAACAGACACCCATTCTTTGGAAAGAGGATTGTAAGATTCAACATCTAAGAGACTTTTAATGTCCTGAGATCCTCTAGTTTTTCCACCTATGACAAATAATTTATTGAGAGCCATAACTGATGTATGCATGGTTCTTGGTGTTTTCATAGTTGATACCAGGAAAAAATCATTTTTGACTGGACAGTAGCACCAGGTTTGATCAGTGGCATCATGATATGATTCTGCAATATGAAGCCGAACTGTTCTACAACATGGCCCTTTGCAACCACCTGTCAAGAATATTTTCTCCCCATAACTAGACAGACTAGATCCTGGCAAATCAATCAGGTGTGACTGTGGCAGTATCTTCCATGAATCACTTTTAATATTATAGCAAAACGTATATTGAGCTTCTCCATTTTCCTCAGTTTTGTGAACAAATATGTATTTTTCAGTTGTGGATGGTCGAGCATCAGGGAAAAGTCCACCAGAACCTTGCACACACTTAATTGCATCCATGATTATGTCAAAACAGTTTGTGCTTTTGAGTAAACACTCTTCATTGAGTAGACAATCTTGAAGTGTCTCCTCAGATAACTGACATAATCTTACTTTTTTAATTAAATAAGGCAGATGTTTTTGCCTTGATTCTAAGTTATGTTTAGTCCAACTAAGGACAACTTTCAGTACAGTTTCTTCTTCAGGAACATTTAATTCATCTGATTCCAAACACTTTTGCAGTACTCCAAAATTCATCTCTAAGAAATCACTGGATTTAAATAATAAAGAGAAGTGATGTTGTACAAAGTATAAAGCATGGTCAAACAAACGGGCAGAGCCATAGCTATCTGATATAGATAATAATTGTAAACAATTGACAAGATTAATACTTTTTATTAAAAAGTCACTGCAAGCTTTGGATAGGAAGGAAACTTGAAGAAATGATGACAACTGGAAGAACATTTCCACATTATCATCTGTTATCTTTGTTTTTCCAGTATAGGCATAATCAAGAAATGCTTTTACTGCTTTGGAGGACAAATTAGTAATGGTAACACTTCCACCATCTCTTTCTTTCATGTTTACTTCAAACATAGCCCTGCAAAAATGAACACAGAAGAACAAATAAACAGGAATATTTTATTCCAAGATAATTTTCAATATGACCTTAAAGAGGTTTCTTTCACTCTTAGGTTGATATAAAATATATTTACAAAATACATTTTTAAAGCATCCTAATAAATTAATATCTATAATAGAGACCATATTATTTATCTGTAAAATACACATATTACACAATACCACATTGAAAAATACATAGATTACAGCTAAGCCATAGCAATGAATCCAAAGGCTATAAAAAGATTCAAATTTTGTGTCTGATTTGATGTTCTTATACATTATTCACAAAATTGGGGTAAAATCTAATGGCTGAATTTATTTACCTATGGATTAATTTAGTATCAACTCTGCAGGTGATAACTAAAATTACTTAAAATACAGGATAAACTTACATATATATTATCCCCACCTGGTAATGTTGATGCCACTCTAAGAAACTGGGAACATTTTTGGCTCATTTTAAGCACAGGTATAAATTATTTGGAAATGTTTAGGCAGGAGACTAAGAATATTTCATGACTGGCTTTGGTAAGAACAATATTGCCATCCATCCTTAATTAACTTTATATCCAGAGTTATGAATTTTTACACTTTAAACAAACCCATTAACATGGTTTTCAGTAGAACTGTAAATAAAAATTAAGGTTAAAGAGGAAAGGACTACAACAAAGAACTAAAAATTGCCAGTTGAACATTCATTAAGACTAAAGATCATCTCACTTTGGGCCTGGTTTAACATTGGTTTGTTTTTGTACCAGTATTGATTGTCCAGGATACCTTTGTGAGCAGTGCCCAAGTACTCTGCAGGCATGCTTAGTTGGTTAGCGTGTTAAGACTCTTTTCAACTGCATGGACTGCAGCCCGCCAGGCTCCTCTTCCATGGGATTTCCCAGGTAAGAATACTGGGGTGGGTTGCCATTTCTTCCTCCAGGGTATCTTCCCAACCCAGGTTTCAAACCCACATCTCCAGCACTGTAGGTGGTTTCTTTACCATCTGAGCTATGAGGGAAGCCCCCAAGTAGTACTGGGGGAAAACTAAATTTCATTATTAAAGTCTATTCTAGAGAGTAACTAAAGCTACTAAAGAAACACTAGTGTCCACCTGAAAAATATGAGGAGGCTTCCAAATACAGAACACTCCTTAGGAAAAGGATGATAAAGCTCCTTTCCAACAGGGATATTCAATACTTCTTAATATAATAACAAATAAACATGGTTACAAAAATTTATACATATTCCACATATATATTTCAATGTGATCAACTTAGAAACATTAACCTGTGGTGATAATCATATTAGATTATTAAGATATCTATAGTCAGTTTAAGGTAATAATAAGAGTGTGGCCTCTAGACAGGGCTGCCTTATTAACTGTGTGACCTTGGGGAGCTAACAACTTAATCGTACTTCAAATTCTTCTGAAAATGCGGATACTAGTAGTACCTATGCCACAGAGTTATGAGAGGAACAACTAAGTTAACTGATGCAAAATATTAGCTGTTATTGGAGTAGGAAATGGCAGCCCAGTCTAGTATTCCTGCCTGAAAAACTCCATGGACAGAGAAGCCTGGTGAGCTACAGCCCATGGGGTTGCATTGCAACTGAGCACATTAGCTGTTACTATCATTTTAAGGAAAAAAAGTTTTCTAAAATCATATGCATTCATAATTTACCATCAGCTTCCACACTGTCTCTGAGAAGACATGTAATATCATATTTATATACTTCATCCTATTCATCTTTAAAGTGTTCAGTTAACTTCCATCTCAAATTTACTGTGTTATCATAAACTGGTTATACAATAGTGTGCTTGTTTTTGAATCTTGTCTCCAGGGACTTTATATTTCAATCATAATTTTCATTTTTCAAAAACATTATAAAGGGCATTTACCATGCACTGTGTACTTTTCTGCTATTTTTAATTTTATATACCCCAATATTCCTGTAAGTTTATAGCCCAATACTCCAGTGAGTTTGATCATAACACAAAATTATGACTCAGTGGCCTTATCTACAAGAGCGTAAATTATATAGACCTTCTAACTACATTTATACACATTTTTATGTGAACTATATACTCATTTAGTAAAATATTATATATCATAAAAGATTCAGGTCATTATAAAATTGTCATTTGTTTTACTTCAGAACAGGTACAAATTTTTAAAAACACTGTTTTTAACAGTAATTTTTAAAAATTGAAAACAGATCCCTAAAAAGCTAAGCTGTAGGCATAACTCCAACATAAAGAGTAGAAGACTGCCAATTCAAATGCTCACATGAACTTCTTATTTTGTTAACATGCAAACTTTATAAGGAAAAAAACTGCATGTTCATACCAAATTATTTCCATTTTTTGGCTAGATTTGGAAATAAGTTCAGCTAAAAAAAAGTCAGCTAATAATATTAATAAATAATACAAAATTCAACTTAATAACAATTAAATTCAACAATAATAACTGAAAGTAGTGGACACTAATCAATTGTTGTTATTTAGTTTCTAGTGTCTGACTCACTGCAACCCCATGGACCATAGCCCACCAGGCTCCTCTGTCCATGGGATTTCCCAGGCAGGAATACTAGAGTGGGTTGCCATTTCCTTTTCCATGGGATCTTCCTGACCGAGAGATTGAACCTGCCTCTCCTGCATTGGCAGGTGGATTCTTTACCAAGATACCAGGGAAGACTGACCTAATCATTGCATATATGTTATTTCATTCAACTCTCACTAATGACTTTATGAGCTAGGTCCTATTTGTCTTATCCTAATTTTTTACAAATAAAGAAACTGATACATAAAGAGGCTAAGTTACCTAAGTTCAGTCTAATAAGTGATGGAGCTGGAATTTAGATTTAGGGCATGTGTATAAAGAGGCCAAATACTTACCTATTATACTGTACTGCTTCCTCTAATGAAGAGGTGATATGAAAGATAAGGGAACAAAAAAGAGTTCCTTGGAAGAAAAACTGAATTCAAAGGGAAGTGGAAAGAAACTAGTGGAATCTGAAAATGGGAGAGCATAAGGCCAGTTAGGGCCCCAGTGGAGGCTGAAGAATAACTTAGGTTACCTGAGAGAAGAAATGAGAAGAATACCTGAAGACATATAGTCTAGTTAGGCAAAAAGCTAGTAAAAGGTGTAGTTCCCCTTGTCCTCAGTAAATTGTGATGTAGCACTGAGCCACTGCTCTCAAATTCAAAGCAGGAAACCCTAGAGAAACTGGTGTTTAGTGACTTCCACTGGTGGTCAAGTGGATAAGACTATGCTTCCAATGCAGGGGGCATGGTTTGATCCCTCATCAGGTAATGAAGATCCCACATGCCACATAGGAGAGTCAAAAAAAAAAAAAAGGTGTTTAGTGAGTAGTAGATATCAATAAACTTGCTGAATGAAGTACAACCTGTAAGATTTAATCTTGAGCAATAAGGGTATGGTTTAATTATATGTTGGTAGTAAAACAAGAGTTAAATTAAGGATTAAAACCAGTATACGTTAACTTGTATCTAGATGTTTTTGTATCTTATATCTTGCTCTTTTTTTATCAAGTTTGTTAGAGATTTAAACTCTGCTTACTTAGAATTGCTTCTGAAACTGAACTTAATACAAAATATTGCACTTAAGATTTAAGTTTATTAAAATATGACTAGGAGGCCTGAAGGTCAGGACGTCAGCAAGAGAGGTTTGCCTGTCTGACAAATAGGTCTCAGAGGTATTACCTTCATACAGTTACCACAATACTAAGGTCATGTGTCTGACCCTTAAACACGAAGAATCAGAAACCCACTGTTGTCATAGTGGATTCTAACAGTGTTATGACTAGTGCATTCCTTGTAGGATGATTTACTTGGGGAACAGAATTATACTCAGAATCAAAACAAGTTGAGTGCTCTCCAGAAATGGCTCTGGAAGTACTTCTCCCCACTTTAGGATGATCCAGGCTAAAGAGAAGAGAAACTCTCCGCATTAGAGTACCTCTTCCCTGGACAATCCATGGGATACAACCCATGTCCAAAACGTATTTTTTTCTCAGATGCCTCATTTTCTTTGAGCTTGGCTTCCATTTCTGCTCAGTCTATCCTTTTCTCTTTTGCCAAATTATACAGTGCAGGGGACCTCCCAAACAAAACTGACCCCCACATCAAAACAATTTGTTTTTCCAGAACAGTAAGGACTAATGTTTAACTTTGGGAAATCCTAGCCTGGGAAGACTTGAGCTTTAAAAAAGGTATTCTTATATTTTCATATTAAAAAAATCATTAGTTAATCTAGGTTCTAAGTATCTCTTTTTAAGTATTAAAGATTACTATTCCATACTCTGTAGGGGAAAAACTCAGTTAGTCATAAAAATAACTTAATTAGTGGTATCATAAAATCTGAGGGATAGACAGACAAGGTAAAAGTACCTGAAAAAGTCACTGCATGCTGCTAACACACAACGATGACATGGGATTATTTCATCTTTCATGATTATTTTGAAATCATAAAAGATATTTTGTTCTCGAAAATTCTGTAGTATACTTAAGATTTTCTGTCCATGATCTTCTGACACAAGGAAGTTGTTTTTCTTCTCAGATGGAATTCCATTACATGAGCCTTTTTGATTGAAATCATATGAATTATCCATAGCCACTTCTATCTGTTCTTAGAACTAGAAGGAAAAAAAAAACCAAATCACTGATGTAGCAGTCTTAATGAATTTTCAGATCTAAAATTCGCCCTCTTAGTGTAAATCACAAAAAAATGCTCACTAAAAACAATCATAATGGTAAATCTTGTCCCACACACTTGTTTTCATGACATTTAACAGTAAATTCCTTTTAAATTTTTATAAATATTGAGCTCACTGAAATTAAAAAGTATGTTATTTAGTAATAAAGTTCGAGGCTGTATAATTGCATTAAATAGTACAATTATAAGTTGTATTAAAACCTGACATAGAATCTGACTACATGTCTAGTCTTGTTACATATAAGTGGTATAGCTTTTATAAGCAGGTATCATTTGAGTATCTATCCAACACACCCCTCTCCGCTCCCATCCTTTTCCTTCTGGTAGCAAACCAGATGTTAAAATGTTGATATTGAAGCACAGGTACATGTCTTCTGGGATTACACTTTTAAAAAATGACTGGTTGAAAAAGAAAAGGGTGTTAAATTAACTGGCTATGGCCTTTAGTAAGGAAGGAAAAGTCAACATTGGTTCAAGCTGTCCTATTTGAAAGTAAGAAAGCCTTTTAAGTGAGGTCAGAAATCCAAGATAGTTGAAGGCCAGATTAACTGACTTTCCCAAACCACAAATTTAGTTTTGAGCATAAAAGTTTATACCACAAAAAGCAAGAAAGTAGGAAACAGCAAGACAGTAAGACTGGGATCTAGGTGAGTCAGAGAAATAGGAAACCTTGAGTCCTTAGCATATTTCTGTTCTGGTTATTTACTGCTTTGCAAATCACCCCAAAACTTAGTGGTTTAAGACAACTTAGTCTCTCATGGTTCTGCAGGGTTAGATGGAGCTTCTTATTTGCAGGCTTTCATATGGTCAGTAGGGTGGCAGCTCTAGCTGAAGGCCTGATCGGGTCAGAGTCAGATGGCAGCTCACCTGAAGGCCTGATTAACCTGGGTGAGAGGTCCAGTATGATTTCCTCACTCCCATCTCCTTCATATGGGATGGACAGCTAGAACAGACAGGGCTCTCTCCCCCTCTTGATGCACTCTCTCCATCAGTTCAGTTCAGTTCAGTTGCTCAGTTGTGTCCGACTCTTTGCGACCCCATGAATCGCAGCATGCCAGGCCTCCCTGTCCATCATCAACTCCCGGAGTTCACTCAAACTCATGTCCATCGAGTCAGTGATGCCATCCAGCCATCTCATCCTCTGTCGTCCCCTTCTCCTCCTGCCCCCAATCCCTCCCAGCATCAGAGTCTTTTTCAATGAGTCAACTCTTCGCAGGAGGTGGCCAAAGCAATACTTCCTCATAGCATGGCAGTCTCAGGGTAGCTAGACTTCTTACATGGTAGCTGTGGTCTATAGGAGGAGTTTCAAGCCCAGGTGAAAGCTAGACGCTGGAGAAGTAGTGTGAATTGTCCTACAACATCAAGCAAAGCTCATCTCTGTGTTATCCAAAGTAGTAAGCATGAGCCATGTATACCAATTTACATTTAAACTATTTAAATTTAAATAGAAGTTTAGTTCCTTGGTATAGCCATATTTTAAGTAGTCAGTAGCTATATGTAATATGGTGGTTACTTTTTTGTGTCAACTTGGTTGGGCCATGGGGGTACCCAGATATTTGGCTAAACATTTTATCTGGGTATGTCTGTGAAGGTGTTTTTGGATGAGACTAACATCTGAATCAGCAGACTGAGGAAAGCAGGTTGCTTTACTTAATGTGAGTGGAACTCACTGAATCCATTAAAGGCCTGCAAAGAACAAAAGGTCCAGTAAGAAAGAATTTTTTCTGTCTGCCAGACTGTCTTTAAGTTGGAGTATCAGACTTCTCCTTCCTTTGGACTAAAACTTGGATTACAACTTTCCTGCTAATTTTACTACTAGGACCAGTTTTCTGATGTTAGGACTGCTTAGCTTCCATAAGCATATAAGCTAACTCTACAGAGTAAATCAATCTATCTTCCCTCAAATTGACTCTGTTTCTCTGGAGAACACTAATACATGTGCCTAATGATTACTGCAGTGTACTGTATTATACAGGAAATAAGGAGTATTTCCATCATCAAAGAAAGTTACTAACTAGCTGATGTACTATAAAATAATGTGCCTGTGTTAAGAGTGTGTGTGCACACATGTGCAGGAGGCAGTAATATGATGTAATTTGCAGTAAGTATTAGAAAAATAAGTTACCTGCAGTCATTTTGTGAGCAGTGTTCTGAGTAACTATAAGGAAGGAAATATATTAAGAATGAAGGTAGGAGTGAACTTTGTGGAAATGAAAGAATATGTAAATCAAATAGGTAGAGATGAAAAAAGAATGAAACTAGAACACTTTCTAACACCATTCACAAAAATAAACTCAAAATGGATTAAAGATCTAAACGTAAGACCAGAAACTATAAAACTCCTAGAGGAGAACATAGGCAAAACACTCTCTGACATACATCACAGCAGGATCCTCTATGACCCACCTCCCAGAATATTGGAAATAAAAGCAAAAATGAACAAATGGGACCTAATTAACCTTAAAAGCTTCTGCACATCAAAGGAAACTATTAGCAAGGTGAAAAGACAGCCTTCAGAATGGGAGAAGATAATAGCAAATGAAGCAACTGACAAACAACTAATCTCGAGAATATACAAGCAACTCCTACAGCTCAACTCCAGAAAAATACATGACCCAATCAAAAAATGGGCCAAAGAACTAAATAGACATTTCTCCAAAGAAGACATACAGATGGCTAACAAACACATGAAAAGATGCTCAACATCACTCATTATCAGAGAAATGCAAATCAAAACCACTATGAGGTACCATTTCACACCAGTCAGAATGGCTGAGATCCTAAAGTCTACAAGTAATAAATGCTGGAGAGGGTGTGGAGAAAAGGGAACCCTCTTACACTGTTGGTGGGAATGCAAACTAGTACAGCCACTATGGAGAACAGTGTGGAGATTCCTTAAAAAACTGGAAATAGAACTGCCTTATGATCCAGCAATCCCACTGCTGGGCATACACACTGAGGAAACCAGAAGGGAAAGAGACACGAGTACCCCAGTGTTCATCGCAGCACTGTTTATAATAGCCAGGACATGGAAGCAACCTAGATGTCCATCAGCAGATGAATGGATAAGAAAGCTGTGGTACATACACACAATGGAGTATTACTCAGCCATTAAAAAGAATACATTTGAATCAGTTCTAATGAGGTGGATGAAACTGGAGCCTATTATACAGAGTGAAGTAAGCCAGAAAGAAAAACACCAATACAGTATACTAACGCATATATATGGAATTTAGAAAGATGGTAACAATAACCCTGTGTACGAGACAGCAAAAGAGACACTGATGTATAGAACAGTCTTATGGACTCTGTGGGAGAGGGAGAGGGTGGGAAGATTTGGGAGAATGGCATTGAAACATGTAAAATATCATGTATGAAATGAGTTGCCAGTCCAGGTTCGATGCATGATACTGGATGCTTGGGGCTGGTGCACTGGGACGACCCAGAGGGATGGAATGGGGAGGGAGGAGGGAGGAGGGTTCAGGATGGGGAACACATGTATACCTGTGGCGGATTCATTTTGATATTTGGCAAAACTAATACAGTTATGTAAAGTCTAAAAATAAAATAAAATTAAAAAAAAATAAAAAATAAAAAAAAAAAAGAAAAAGAAAAAAGGGAAACTTTCAAAAACAGTATCTTTAAGGGTATAAAAAATGGATGCCCCATTCTGCAGATTTAGGTACAGGATCATGACATGTCATAAATTGAGGATTCCTATAGTAAACTTCCATTTTCATTTCTGTGCCTGCTACACATGCTTTAATATATTGCCAGTATGCAAAGAGTTTCAAATTGGATGATTACAGTCTTGGGAAGTAGAATTGTTTCTGATTCTGACAGCATGCCTCACTTTCTGCATGCCTCACAGATTCAATGTTATTACCAAATGTTGTAAATCTGAATTTAAGAAAATTCCAAAGCGGATGCTTACAAGCTGAAAGGCACAGTAATGATGAGAAATAGCCCTGGAAAAAAACATATTCAAGGAATGGCTCTAAATGTGAGTGCCAATAATTATGATTTTACTCTAGCCAGGTCAAAGCTTTGTTTCCAGGTTGCTATTGTTTTCTCTCTGACCCCCATATCTTAGAACCTTACTGTTGTCATCTAGGAAATAAAGTCTCAAAGGACATTACTAGTTTCAAATTTCAAAGATCAAACAAAGCAGATGCAAGACATACAATACGAAGGAACAAATGGTAAATTTGTTCTGCCACTCTCCTTTAGAGAGATGCTACAGGCATCTGATGGAACTTCAGTTGCTGACAAATCGTGAAAAAAAAATCACAAGAAGGGAGAGAAAGAAGGTCAAGTATCACTCAGATTCATCATCAGCAACCATGTCTATTCTGTGAGACAGTATCTCAAACTGTTTCTCAAATGTAGCGCATGGACCACCAAAGGTCCCTGAAACCTTCTCAGGAGTCTGTGAAATTAAAACAATTTTCATACAAACATTAAGTAGTTGCTTTTCTCACTATTCTGACACTTGCACTGATAGTACAAAAGAAATGTGATTGAAATTGCTACCATCAAGGAATACACCTATTTATTCTATTCTTCACCCCAAGCACTCGGAAGGGGGAAAAAGTCAACTTCACTTAAAACTGTCCTTAGTGAAGCGCTAAAAATTCTGGATTTTATTAAAGCTTGCTCCTTAAGGATACATCTTTTTAATTCCGTGTGACAAAATGGGAAGCCCATATAGAGCACTCGTGCTACGTGCCCAAAAACTACGCCGTCTTGAGGAAAAGCACAGATGCAGCTACCATTTATACAGAATGTCAAATGACAGACACATTATGGCTATTCTATCTTGCATATTTGGCAGATATGCTCAAAAGTGAAAGAAGTGAGCCTGCCATTTTGAGGAAAAGAACTGAGAATATTTGTTGTCAATAAAATTGAGCTCACAGACAAATAAACACAAAGAATGAAGTGTCATAAAAGGAGAAAGACAGTAAAAGGCTTGGGCTCCAAAGAAACATAAGACAGAAAACAGTTGTATTAGAGTTCTTCAGAGAAAAAAAACCAATAGGCTATATATTTGGCTATAAGGCTATTTCTTATATATATAACTACTGGTATACATGTGATATCTGTGTGGGTTGTGTGTATATGTATATTCGTGTATGTAAATATAGTATATATGTATATCAGTTCAGTTGCTCAGTCGTGTCCGACTCTTTGAGACCCCATGAATTGCAGTACGCCAGGCCTCTCTGTCCATCACCAACTCTAGGAGTTTACCCAAACTCATGTCCATCGAGTCCGTGATGCCATCTAGCCATCTCATCCTCTGTCATCCCCCTCTCCTCCTGCCTCCAATCCCTCCCAGCATCAGAGTCTTTTCCAATAAGTCAACTCTTCGCATGAGGTGGCCAAAGTATTGGAATTCTAGCTTCAGCATCAGTCCTTCTAATGAGCACCCAGGACTGATCTCCTTTAGGATGGACTGGTTGGATTTCCTTGCAGTCCAAGGGACTCTCAAGAGTCTTCTCTAACACCACACTTCAAAAGCATCAATTCTTTGGTGCTCAGCTTTCTTCACAGTCCAACTCTCACATTCATACATGACCAGTGGAAAAACCATAGCCTTGACTAGACCGACCTTCGTTGGCCAAGTAATGTCTCTGCTTTTGAATATGCCATCTAGGTTGGTCATAACTTTCCTTGCAAGGAGTAAGCGTCTTTCAATTTCATGGCTGCAATCACCATCTGCAGTGATTTTGGAGCCTAAAAAAATAAAGGCTGACACTGTTTCCCCATCTATTTCCCATGAAGTGATGGGACCGGATGCCATGATCTTTGTTTTTTGAATGTTGAGCTTTAAGCCACCTTTTTCACTCTCCACTTTCACTTTCATCAAGAGGCTGTTTAGTTCCTCTTCACCTTCCGCCATAAGGGTGGTGTCATCTGCATATCTGAGGTTACTGATATTGTTCCCAGCAATCTTGATTCCAGCTTGTGCTTCTTCCAGCCCAGTGCTTCTCATGATGTACTCTGCATATAAGTTAAATAAGCAGGGTGACAATATATAGCCTTGACATACTCCTTTTCCTATTCTGAACCAGTCTGTTGTCATACACATAATTGGCTCATAACATTGTGGAGGTCCCAAGATTATGGCTGGCTAGTCAAAGACTCAGAACAGCCAATGGTGTAGATTCACTTTGAATCCAAAGGCCTAAGAACCAGGACAGCTGATGGTGTCAGTTCTACTCTGAAAGCTGGCAGGCTGGAAACCTAGGAAGAAATTCTTTTTTCATTTCAAGGCCAAAGGCAGGAAATGACTAAAGTTCTATTCAGGTCTTCAACTGATTGGATGAGGCCCACATGCATTAGAAGTGACAGTAATTTACTCAGTCTATCTACTCACGTGTTATTAATCTTATCCAGAAACATCCTCACAGACATACCCAGAATAACCATTTGACCAAATGTCTGGGCACCCAGTGCCAAGTCATCACAACAGTGCAAACAATGCAACAGTGCAAATCTTAAGAATGTTGATAAATCCGATCTAGGATGCAAAAGAATATTCCAAGTTAAAGTAAGCTACAGAGAAAATCATCACAGTGGTGCAAATCTTTACTTAAGACTGTTGAGGTTAATTCCCTAGTAGTCCAAATGGTTAAGACTCTGTGCTTTCACTGCTGGGTCCTGGGTTCAATCCTTGGTGAGGAACTAACATTTCCCCAAGCCGTATGTTGTGGCCAAACAAAACAACAACAAAAAAGAACGTTAGTAACATCTGATCTAGGATTAAAAAAATATTCCAAGTTAGAGTAGGGTACAAAATACATGTACCGATAAGTACATATGGCTATTGTCCCAATGGTAATTCCTTACCTCACAAGGCATACTTCTTAAGTCACTTGTAAAACTATGTTTATAAAATACGCATGTTTTTCCTCCTTTTCGAATAACTACAAAATCATATCGTCCCAGAGCTATGACATAATATGAAATAGAAGCAGGGCTCTGGAATAGGATGGGCTTCCCTGGTGGCTCAGACTGTAAAGAATATGCCTGTAACGCAGAAAACCCAGGTTTGATCCCTGGGTCAGGAAGATCTCCTGGAGAAGGAAATGGCAACCCACTCCAGTATTCTTGCCTGGAGAATTCTGTGTACAGAGCAGACTGGTGGGCTAAAGTCCATGGAGTTGCAAACAGCTGGGAAACAACTGAGCAACTAACACACACAGAATAGGATAGACTTGAGTTCCAGTTTTGGCTGTGTAATATACTTGTGATATATTTGAGGCAAGTAACTACTAATCTTTGATTCTCATTTTCTTCATTTGTAAAATAAGGATAAACTTTATCTAGTTGTGTTGCTGAGATTAAAAAGTAATACATATTTAGCATTTACTGTGTGCTAAATGAAAGTTAGTGTGTGCATGTGTGCTTACTCAGTTGTGTTCAAGTCTTTGTAACCCAGGGACTGTAACTCACGAGGCTCCTCTGTCCATGGGCTTTTCCAGGCAAAAATACTGGAGTAGGTTGCCATTTCCTTCCCCAGGGGATCTTCTTGACCCAGGGATCACACCTGGGTCTCCTGCATTGCAGGTGGATTCTTTACCATCTGAGCCACCAGGGAAGCCAGTTTTCTATTAGAAGTCCACTTAAAAGCCAAAAAAATCATTTAAACTACATTAATCAAAATGTTTATAAGGTGATGGGGGAAGGAGAGTAGAAGCAGTTAATAATTCCTGCTGCTGCTGCTGCTGCTAAGTCACTTCAGTCGTGTCTGACTCTGTGGGACCCCAGAGACAGCAGCCTACCAGGCTCCTTGGTCCTTGGGATTCTCCAGGCAAGAACACTGGAGTGGGTTGCCATTTCCTTCTCCAATGCAACAGAGTGAAAAGTGAAAGTGAACTCGCTCAGTCATGTCCGACTCTTCACGATCCCATGGATTGTAGCCCACCAGGCTCCTCCATCCATGGGATTTTCCAGGCAAGAGTACTGGAGTGGGGTGCCACTCACTGCATTCTCTAATAATTCCTAGAGCTTAAGAAAAAAAGATGTCCTTTTCATTATAGGGGACTGGAACGCAAAAGTAGGAAGTCAAGAAACACATGTAGTAACAGGCAAATTTGGCCTTGGAATATGGAATGAAGCAGGGACAAGACTAATAGAGTTTTGCCAAGAGAACGCACTCGTCAGAGCAAACACCCTCTTCCAACAACACAAGAGAAGACTCTACACAGGGACATCACCAGATGGTCAACACCGAAATCAGAATGATTATATTCTTTGCAGCCAAAGATGGAGAAGCTCTATAAAGTCAGCAAAAACAAGACCGGGAGCTGACTGTGACTCAGATCATGAACTTCTTATTGCCAAATTCAGACTTAAATTGAAAAAAAGCAGGGAAAACCACTAGACCATTCAGGTATGACCTAAATCAAATCCCTTACAACTATAGAGTGGAGGTGAGAAATAGATTTAAGGGACTAGATCTGATAGATAAGAGTGCCTGATGAACTATGGACAGAGGTTCGTGACACTGTACAGTAGACAGGGATCAAGACCATCTCCATGCAAAAGAAACGCAAACAAGCAAAATGGCTGTCTGGGGAGGCCTTACAAATAGCTGTGAAAAGAAGAGATGCAAAAAGCAAAGGAGAAAAGTAAAGATATAAGCATCAGAGTTCCAAAGAATAGCAAGGGAAGATAAGAAAGCCTTCCTCAGTGATCAATGCAAAGAAATAGAGGAAAACAACAAAATGGGAAAGACTAGAGATCTCTTCAAGAAAATTAGACATACCACGGGAACATTTCCTGCAAAGATGGGCTCGATAAAGGGCAGAAATGGTATGGACCTAACAGAAGCAGAAGATATCAAAAAGAGATGGCAAGAATACACAGAAGAACTGTACAAAAAAGATCTTCACCACCCAGATAATCACGATGGTGTGATCACTCACCTAGAGCCAGACATCCTGGAATGTGAAGTCAAGTGGGCCTTAGAAAATATCACTATGAACAAAGCTAGTGGAGGTGATGGAATTCCAGTTGAGCTATTTCAAATCCTGAAACATTATGCTGTGAAAGTGCTGCACTCAATATGCCAGCAAATTTGGAAAACTCAGCAGTGGCCACAGGACTGGAAAAGGTCAGTTTTCATTCCAATCCCAAAGAAAGGCAATGCCAAAGAATGCTCAAACTACCACACAATTGCACTCATCTCACACGCTAGTAAATTAATGCTCAAAATTCTGCAAGCCAGGCTTCGGCAATACATGAACCGTGAACTTCCAGATGTTCAAGCTGGTTTTAGAAAAGGCAGAGGAACCAGAGATCAAATTGCCAACATCCACTGGATCATGGAAAAAGCAAAAGAGTTCCAGAAAAACATCTATTTCTGCTTTATTGACTATCCCAAAGCCTTTGACTGTGTGGATCACAATAAACTGTGGGAAATTTGAAAGAGATGGAATACCAGAGCACCTGACCTGCCTCTTGAGAAACCTGTATGCAGGTCAGGAAGCAACAGTTAGAACTGGACATGAAACAACAGACCGGTTCCAAATAGGAAAAGGAGTACGTCAAGGCTGTATATTGTCACCCTGCTTATTTAACTTATATGCAGAGTACATCATGAGAAACGCTGGGCTGGAAGAAGCACAAACTGGAATCAAGATTGCCGGGAGAAATATCAATAACCTCAGATATTCAGATGACACCACCCTTATGGCAGAAGGTGAAGAGGAACTAAAAAGCCTCTTGATGAAAGTGAAAGTGGAGAGTGAAAAAGTTGGCTTAAAACTCAACATTCAGAAAAGTAAGATCATGGCATCGGGTCCCACCACTTCATGGGAAATAGATGGGGAAACAGTGGAAACAGTGTCAGACTTTATTTTTCGGGGCTTCAAAATCTGCAGATGGTGTTTGCAGCCATGAAATTAAGACACTTACTCCTTGCAAGGAAAGTTATGACCAACCTAGATAGCATATTCAAAAGCAGAGACATTACTTTGCCAACAAAGGTCGGTCTAGTCAAGGCTATGGTTTTTCCAGTGGTCATGTATGGATGTGAGAGTTGAACTGTGAAGAAAGCTGAGCACCGAAGAACTGATGCTTTTGAACTGTGGTGTTGGAGAAGACTCTTGAGAGTCCCTCGGACTGCAAGGGAGATCCAACCACTCCATTCTAAACGAGATCAGTCCTGGGTGTTCTTTGGAAGGACTGATGCTAAAGCTGAAACTCCAATACTTTGGCCACCTCACACAAAGAGTTGACTCATTGGAAAAGACTCTGATGCTGGGAGGGATTAGGGACAGGAGGAGAAGGGGATGACAGAGGATGAGATGGCTGGATGGCATCACTGACTCAATGGATGTGAGTTTGAGTGAACTCCAGGAGTTGGTGATGGACAAGGAGGCCTGGTGTGCTGCAGTTCATGGAGTCACAAAGAGTCAGACAGGACTGAGCAACTGAACTGAACTGAATTGAGAGCTTAAGAGAAAGTTGAGCATAAGAGCTATCACTGCACAATAGTTTTATATGGAATATCAATGAAAGAGGAGAGAGACAGCTGGTGGAGACATGAACCAGCCTTCTCTTTCTGACTCCATGATGATGGAAAGGAATACTTGTAAGGATGAGCCAGGGAGTATTTATACACACAAAAGGGGAGCATAACAGAGCAAATCACCAGCATGATTCGCACTAGGCAGACAGACAGACATGGGTTAATGTGGTGCAAATGATCAAAGTATTTTCTCAACAACACAATGAGGTCAAGGTGTTATCCTTGGCTTGTTTCCCAAGTTTAGCCACGGGCTGAAGCATCCATACTCTATAACAGCAATGTAGGGTTTCTCCCCCCATGACTCTTATTATTTTTCTAATTCTCATCTAGATGAATAGCTTCTATACTCTCCAAGTCAGACAAGTGGAAGTCATATTTCACCAATGATACACATTCATTTTAAAACCACTTCTTTCCTTCCCTATTTGTCATTCTTTTAGTGAGGCTCTCATTACTCTCACTTGGGGTTGGACTGGGGTTGAATTGCCGCAACAGCCTCTACACTAATATTCCTTATTCTATAAACTTTTATTTGAATCTTCTGGTTTTCAAACCTGCACATACATTGGGAATATAAAATAAATGAGGTACAGGATTCCTGCTCTTACAGGTTTATAGGCTAGTGTGGTGAGAAATAAGTAAACTGTGAAAGTTAGTCACTCAATTGTGTCCAACTTTTTGCAACCCCGTGAACTGTATGTAGCCTGTCAGGCTCCTCTGTCCATGGGATCAGGCAAGAATATTGGAGTGGGTAGCCATTCTCCTCCAGGGGATCTTCCCGACACAGGTCTTGAACCCCGGTCTCCTGCATTGCAGGCAGATTCTTTACCATCTGAGCCACCAGTGAAGCCCCAGATAAACTGTACAAGAGTCACAAAAGCAATATGAGCAAGTACTATGGATGCACAGAGGAAGAACAACATTCAGACTTGCTTCAAGAGTGGAGAGGACAGAATAGAGAGGGGAGGACTGAGGAAACCATTCTGATGAGTATGGTACTTGAGCTGTTAAGAAAAATGGTTATCAAAGAAGGTGAGACCAACATTTCCAAGAGAAAAAAATTAAGTTGTAAGTGCAAAGCCATGGATAAAAGGGTTATTATGGCCCTATGGAGAAAAACAAAGTTGAGGACAGGGGACAGGATTAAAGAAAGCTTACGTGGTAAACAGGGTATTTACCTCATGAAAGGGGGTGTGGGTTTCACTCTATACGTAATACAGAACATATAGTAAACTTAAGAAGGATTGGCATTATACCACTGGATTTACATTTAGAAATACTGCTAAGAATACAGCAGTAAGTAACAAAGATGAGGCTCTTACTCTCACAGAGTTTACTATCTAATGAGACAGATATGCATGTGCAGTGGTACTGGTAATGAGTATCAATTTTTTAAAATCCACTTTAATGAAAAACAACTTTAATTTTGTTAAGTCACTGAGATGCATCTATTATAACAAATAGGATCATTTTTAAAAAATTTATTTATTTCTGGCTGTACCAGGTCTTCACTACTGCACACAGGCTATCTTTTGCTGCAGTGACTGGGGGCTCAGTAGTTGCAGTACACAGGTTCTAGAGTACAGGCTCAGCAGCTGTTGAACACAGGCTTAGCTGCTCCTTGGTATGCAGAATTTTACAGGACTAGGGATTGAACCTATATCCCCTGCACTGGCAGGCAGCTTCTCAACTACTGAGCCCCTAGGTAAAACCCAAATAAGACTATCTTAACTAATGAGTATTAATTTTAATCTCAGCAACTCATTAAACATATTTATTAATCTAAATATTTATCTGTTGATTCTTTACTGTTTGGTTTAATGCATAAAAAAATATATCATTTGTAAATATTGAGACTGCTTTTGTATTATTTTTTACCAATTTCCTTTCTTTTGTACTACAGTAGTAGCTAAGACCTCCTGAACACTGATGAATAAAAGCAGTATGGGTTGCAGTACTTTTAAAAATATTTCTATATAAGTGTGTATATCTAATTTATACCTAATTATTTATACTAAGTTATTATATAAATATATAATCTGGAACTTGTATTAGAGTAAGTCTAAATTACTGAAGCTAATAGTTCATAGATAAGAAGTGAACACAATGATATATACACATAGTAGTTTTTATTTCTATGACTAATAATACAAGTAAATGGCTTTATTGGAAATTTTCAAGTACTGAACTAATAATACATTATTACACAAGGGTATTCACTTTTGCAATGTGCCTAAAAGTTAAAACTCTCCATGTTTACTCTATGTACAGTGGTTAAGCAGAGAAGTTGAAATGTCCTATTTGGTCAATTTGGCTTGAATAAATTTCTTTATGTAGACTTTACTTAAACAACAATTGCAAGCACTATCATAGACAAAGGGCACTGGAAAATATATGAAAGGGAAAGAGGGAACTAATCCACAAGATAACTAAGTCCACTGAAATTAATAACAATCAATCAAAGAAGACAAGTAGAATTTCTAGAGAAGAGTGTTAAGGATAGAACACCAAGGATAATTAACCTTAAGGGATAGACAATCTAAGCTGAAGAATTATTTATGCAGCATTTGCTACATACCAGGTGACAGCCTAGATGGAAAGAAAATATGAGAAATATAATCTGTAGAAGACACCGGTGAAAAAGTTCTAGAGCTGAGAAAAAAACATAAAAAGAACAGGGACAGAAATGGAGGAAAATTAATTTGGAGAGATGGTGGAAGCCATAGGAGAATTTCAAAAATGATGTAGCTCCCATATCATCAAAGGCTGAAAAAGTTTAAGTAAGGTAAGGACTGAAAAGAAGTCACTGATGATTTGAGGGTGGGATAGGGAGAGGCCAGATTACAGTGGTTTTAAGAGAGGATAATGAACATATTTTATGTAATTTTTTTTTAAGTTCAGTGAGGTTGGAACTAGAGGACCGTGTAGATTCTATGGAATTTTATTTTGCTTAGATGGGAGAAATTTAAGCATGCAAATACACTGAGAAGAAAGGGGCGGGGGGGAATGGAGGAAAATTTTTGATAATGACTACACCAATCTAAATTAAGCACTTTTTATTGTTATTCAGTCAAAAGTTCAATCTGACACTTTGCAACCACATGGAATACAGAACTCCAGACTTCCCTGTCCTTCACTATCTCCCGGACTTGGCTCAAATTCATATGCAGTGAGTCGGTGATGACATCTAACCAACTCATCCTCTGCTTCCCTCTTCTGCTCCTGCTGTCAATCTTTCCCAGCATCAGTGTTTTGTCCAATAAGTCAGCTTTCCCATCAGGTAGCCAAAGTATTGAAGCTTCAGCTTCAACATCAGTCCTAATGAATATTCAGGATTGATTTCCTTTAGGATTGACTGGTTTGATCTCCTCACTGTCCAAGGGACTCTCAGAAGTCTTCTCCAGCACAATTTAAAAGCATCAATTTTTCGGTGATCAGCCTTCTTTATGGTCCAAGTCTCACATCCAGACATGACTACTGAAAAAACCATAGCTTTGACTAGACATCCTTTGCTGGCAAAGTGATCTCTCTGTTTCTTTAACATGCTGACATGGTTTGTGACAGCTTTTCTTACAAGGAGCAAGCATCTTTTCATTTCATAGCTGCAGTCTCAGTCCACAGAGATTTTGGAGCCCAAGAAAATAAAACCTGTCACTGACTCTACTTTTTCCCCTTCTATTTGCCATGAAGTGATGGGACCAGAAGCCATGTTCTTAGGTTTTTTGAATGTTGAGTTCAAGCCAGCTTTTTCACTCTCCCCTTTCACCTTCATCAAAAGGTTCTTTAGTTCCTCTTCACTGTCCGCCATTAAGAGTGGTGTCATTTGCATATCTGAAGTGGTGTTTCTCTAGGGAATCTTGATTCCAGTTTGTAAGTCATCCAGCCCACCATTTCCTATGATGGAGTCTGCATAGAAGTTAAATAACCAGAGAGACATACAGATTTGTCCTGTTCCTTTCCCAAATTTAAATCAGTTAATTGCTCCCTGTTTGGTTCTAACTATTGCTTCTTGATCTGCATACAGGTTTCGCAGGAGACAGGTAAGGTGGTCTGGTATTCCCATATCTGTAAGAATTTTCAACAGTTTGTTGTGATCTACACAGTCAAAGGCTTTAACATAGTCAAAGAAGTATGTGTGTTTTGTTTTGTTTTGTTTTCTGGAATTCCCTTGCCTTCTCCATGATCCAACGAATGCTGGCGATTTGATCTCTGGTTCCTCTGCTTTTTCTAAATGCAGCTTGTACATCTGGAAGTTCTCGGCTCATGTACTGATGAAGTCTACCTTGAAGGATTTTGAGCAGAACCTTATTAGCATGTGAAATAAGCACATCTGTACAGTAGTCTGAACCTTCTTTGGCTTGCCCTTCTTTGGGATTGCAATGAAAACTGACCTTTTCCAGTCCTGGGGCCACTGCCAAGTTTTTCAAATTTGCTGACATGTTGAGTGCAGCACTTTAACAGCATCAACTTTTAGGATTTGAAGTAGCTCAACTGGAATTCCATCACCTCCACTAGATTTGTTCACAGTGATGCTTCCTAAGGCCCACTTGACTTCACACTCCAGGATGTCTGGCTCTAGGTGAGTGACCACACCATTGTGGTTATCTGGGTCACTAAGAATCTTTTTTGTACAGTTCTGCGTATTCTTGCCACCTCTTCTTAATATCTTCTGTTTCTGTTATGCCTTTACCATTTTTGTCCTTTATTGTGCCCATCCTTGTATGAAATGCCCCCTTGATATCTCCAATTTTCTTGACGAGATCTCTTTTCCATTTGATTATTTTCCTCTATTTCTCTGCACTGTTTATTTAGGAAGGCCTTCTTAACCCTCCTTGCTATTTTCAAGAATTCTGCATTCAGTTAGGTATATCTTTCCCTTTCTCCTTTGCCTTTCGCTTCTCTTTTTGTATAGCTTCCTCAGACAACCACTTTGCCTTCTTACATTGCTTTTTCTCTGGGATGGTTTTAGTCTCTGCCTGCTGTACAGTGCTACAAACTTCTGTCCTTAGTTCTTCAGGTACTCTACCTACCAGACCTTACCTCTTGAATCTATTTGTCACCTCCACCATATGATTTAGGTCATACCTCACTGGGCTAGCAGCTTTTCCTACTTTCTTCTATTTAAACCTGCATTTTGCAATAAGGAGCTCATGATCTAGCAACAGTTAGCTCCATGTCTTGTTTTTGCTGTATGTATAGAGCTTCTCCATCTTTGGCTGCAAAGAATATAATCAATCTGCCTTAGTTACTGACCATTTGGTGATGTACATGTGTAAAGTCATCTCTTGTGTTGCTGGAAGAGGGTGTTTGCTATGAGCATGTCGTTAACAAAACTGTCAGCCTTTGCCCTGCTTCATTTTGCACTCCAAGGTAAATGTAACTTGCCTGTTACTTCAGGTATCTCTTGACTTCCTACTTTTGCATTCCAATCTCCAGTGATGAGAATGACATCTTTTTTTGGTGTGAGTTCTAGAAAGTCTTGTAGGTCTTCAAAGAACTGGTCAACTTCAGCTTTTCAGCATTAGCGGCTGAGGCACAGATTTGGATTGCTGTAATATTGGTCTGCCTTGGAAACAAACCGAGAACATCCTATTGTTTTTGAGATTGTACCCAAGTACTGCATTTCAGACTCTCTTGTTCACTTGACCATGTCCAATTTACCTTGACTGATGGCCCTAACATTCCATGTTCCTAAGCAATATACTGTTCATCGGACTTACTGTCACCACCAGAGTGGTCTACAACTGACTGTCGTTTCCTCTTGGACCCAGCCACTTCATTCTTTCTGGAGCTATTAGTAATTACCCTGTGCTCTTCCCCAGTAGCCTACTGGACACCTTCTGACCTGGGGGACTCATCTTTCAGTGTCGTATCTTTTTGCCTTTTCATACTTTTCATGAGGTTCTCACATCAAGAATACTGGAGTCCTGTGCCATTCCCTCCTCCATTGGACTACATTTTATCAGAACTATTCACTATAAACTGTCCATCTTAGGTGACCCTGCATGGCCTGGCTCATATCTTCATTGAGTTACGCTAGCCCCTTCACCACAAGGCTGTGATCCATGAAGGGGAATTAAGAATTTACATCCCTATCAATGTACAGCTTTTTGGACCTTTAAAGCAATAAACTAGAGAAAAATACTATCTGGTAAAACTCCCCTTTCTGTTAACATGTAAACATTAATGAATGAATGATTAGAGACTCAAATTTCATAGTTTGTGATATAGCAGACCTGACAGTATTAGAATTTATAATTAGCAATTTATAGAGCTATTTTATTCAATGTTCATAATCCTTTAAGATTAACAATTAGTTTTCCAAAATGGGAAATTGAAGCCAAGTTAAACAATAAGATTTAGACACAAAACTAACAGAACTATGCTTGCTTCACTGAAAGTCCACAGTATTTTCAATACTATTTTGACCCAGGATTTTAATATTAAATGAAAGCTCACAAAGTATTTTACTGCTCAAAATATCCAAACATAAATGTACTGGTCAAAAGTTACCATGACAATTTAAGGTCATTTTGAGTAAGAAAGACATATATGATGATAATAAGAGCTAACATTTAGTCAGTACCATGTGTCAAAGTTATGGTTTTTCCAGTAGTCATGGATAGATGTGAGAGTTGGACCATAAAGAAGGCTGAGCACTGAAGAACTGATGCTTTTGAACTGTGGTATTGGAGAAAATTCTTGAGAGTCCCTTGGACTGCAAGGAGATCAAACCAGTTAATCCTAAAGGATATCAATCCTGAGTATTCACTGGAAGGACTGATGCTGAAGCTGAAGCTCCAGTACTTTGGCCACCTGACATGAAGAACTGACTCACTGGAAAAGATGCTGGGAAAGACCAAAGGCAGGAGGAGAAGGGGATGACAGAGGATGAGATGGTTGGAAGGCATCACCAACTCAATGGACATGAGTTTGAGCAAGCTCCAGGAGTTGGGGATGGACAAGATGCCTTGTGTACTGCAGTCCATGGTGTCGCAAAGAGTCGGACAGGACTGAGTGACTGAACTGATCTTGGAAAAGCTTCAATGAACAATTATAAAGTATATATTACATTGTTGTTGTTTAGATCCTAAGTTCTTTCTGACACTTCTGCAACCCCATGGACTGTATCCTGCCAGGCTCCTCTGTCCATGGGATTTCCCAGGCAAGAATACTGGGGTGGGTTGCCATTTCCTTCTCCAGAGGAACATCACAAACCAGGGATTGAACCTGTGTCTCCTGCATGGCGGGCAGATTCTTGACTACTGAGCCACCAGAGAAGCATGCACACATATATATTATATACATTGGTCCCTTGGTAACCAAAGGGGGTTGCTTCCAAGACACTCCACCTCATCTAATACCAAACTCCACAGATGCATCATATTCCATGTTGCTGGGTAATAGGAATCAATATTGTGAAAATGTCTATACTACCAAAGGCAATCTACAGATTCAATGTGATCCCTATCAAATTACCAATGACATTTATCACAGAACTAGGACAAAAAATTACAATTCATATGGAAACACAGAAGACCCCAAAGAGCTAAAGCAGTCTTGAGAAAGAAGAATGGAGCTTCAGGAATCAACCTTCCTGACTTCAGATTATACTAAAAAGGTACAGTCATCAAGACAGTATGGCACTGCCACAAAAACAGAAATACAGACCAATGGAAAAAGATAGACAGCCCAGAAATAAACTCATGCACCTATAGATACCTTATTTTTGACAAAGGAGCCAAGAATATAAAATGGGGAAAGACAGCCTCTTCAATAAATGGTGCTGGGAAAACTGGACAGTTATATGTAAAAGAATGAAATCAGAGCACTTCCTAACACCATACACAAAGATACACTCAAAATGGAATAAAGACCTAATGGAAGACCAGAAGCTATAAAACTCTTAGAGGAAAACACAGGCAGAACACTCGATGATATAAATCAAAGCAAGATCCTCTATGATCCACCTCCTAGAGTAATAGAAATAAAAACCAAAGTAAACAAGTATGACCTGATTAAATTTAAAAGTTTTTGTACAGCAAAGGAAACTATAAGCAAGGTGAAAAGACAGCCCTCAGAATGGAGAAAATAAGAGCAAATGAAACAACTGACCAAGGATAAACTTGGAAAATATACAAGCAAGGTCATACAACTCAAAACCAGAAAAACAAACAACCCAATTAAAAAGTGGGAAAAAGACCTAAGACTTTTCTCCAAAGAAGACATACAGATGGCTAACAAACACATGAAAAGATGCTCCACATGCTCATTACTAGAGAAATGTAAATCAAACTACAGTGAGAGATCACCCCACACCGGTCAGAATGCCCATCATCAAAAGGTCTGCAAACAATAAATGCTTGACAGGGTGTGGAGAAAAGGGAACACTCTTGCACTGTTGGTGGGAATGCAGACTGATACAGCCACTATGGAAGGCCCACTTGACTTCACATTCCAGGACGTCTGGCTGTAGGTGAGACATCACTTAGAAAGCATCACTACGAACAAAACTAGTGGAGGTGATGGAATTCCAGTTGAGCTATTTCAAATCCTGAAACATTATGCTGTGAAAGTGCTGCACTCAATATGCCAGCAAATTTGGAAAATTCAGCAGTGGCCACTGGAAAAGGAAAGTTTTCATTCCAATCCCAAAGAAAGGCAATGCCAAAGAATGCTTGAACTACCGCACAATTGCACTCATCTCACATGCTAGCAAAGTAATGCTCAAAATTCTCCAAGCCAGGCTTTGGCAATACATGAACTGTGAACTTCCAGATGTTCAAGCTGGTTTTAGAAAAGGTAGAGAAACCAAAGATCAAATTGCCAACATCCTCTGGATCATGGAAAAAGCAAGAGAGTTCCAGAAAAACATCTATTTCTGCTTTATTGACTATGCCAAAGCCTTTGACTGTGTGGATCACAATAAACTGTGGAAAATTCTGAAAGAGATGGGAATACCAGACCACCTGACCTGCCTCTTGAGAAACCTGTATGCAGGTCAGGAAGCAACAGTTAGAACTGGACATGAAACAACAGACCGGTTCCAAATAGGAAAAGGAGTACGTCAAGGCTGTATATTGTCACCCTGCTTATTTAACTTCTATGCAGAGTACATCATGAGAAACACTGGGCTGGAAGAAGCACAAGCTGGAATCAAGATTGCTGGGAACAATATCAATAACCTCAGATATGCAGATGACACCACCCTTATGGCAGAAAGTGAAGAGGAACTAAAAAGCCTCTTGATGAAAGGGGAGAGTGAAAAAGTTGGCTTAAAGCTCAACATTCAGAAAACGAAGATCATGGCATCTGGTCCCATTACTTTATGGCAAATAGATGGGGAAACAGTGGAAACAGTGTCAGCCTTTATTTTTTGGGGCTCCAAAATCACTGCAGATGGTGACTGCAGCCATGAAATTAAAAGATGCTTACTCTTTGGAAGGAAAGTTATGACCAACCTAGATACCTAGATAGCATATTCAAAAGCAGAGACATTACTTTGCCAACAAAGGTTCATCTAGTCAAGGCTATGGTTTTTCCAGTGGTCATGTATGGATGCGAGAGTTGGACTGTGAAGAAAGCTGAGCGCCGAAGAATTGATGCTTTTGAACTGTGGTGTTGGAGAAGACTCTTGAGAGTCCCTTGGACTGCAAGGAGATCCAACCACTCCATTCTGAAGGAGATAAGCCCTGGGATTTCTTTGGAAGGAATGATGCTAAAGCTGAAACTCCAGTACTTTGGCCACCTCATGCGAAGAGTTGACTCATTGGAAAAGACTCTGATTCTGGGAGGGATTGGGGGCAGGAAGAGAAGGGGATGACAGAGGATGAGATGGCTGGATGGCATCACTGATTCGATGGACGTGAGTCTGAGTGAACTCCGAGAGTTGGTGATGGGCAGGGAGGCCTGGCACGCTGTGATTCATGGGGTCGCAAAGAGTCGGACACGACTGAGCGACTGAACTGAGCTGAACTGATCACCCAACAATCCCACTCCTAGGGATATACCCTGAGGAAACCAAAATTGAAAAAGAAACATGTATCCCATTGTTCACTGCAGCACTACTTACAATAGATAGAACATGGAAGCAACCTAAATGTCCACTGACAGATGAATGGATAAGGAAGTCATGGTACATATACACAATGGAATAAAACTCAGCCATAAAAAGGAATGCATCTGAGTCAGTCCTAATGATGAACCTAGAACCTGTTATACAGAGTGATGTAAGTCAGAAAGAGAAAGATAAATATCATATTCTAATGCACAAAGATAAATATCATATTCTAACGCACATATACGGAATCTAGTAAAATGGTACTGAATAATTTATTTACAGGGCAGCAATGGAGAGACAAACAGAGAAAAGACTTACAGACATAGGGAGAGGGGAGGAGAGGGTGAGATGTATGGAAAGAGTAAAATGGAAACCTGCATTACCATATGTAAAAAAAGATAGCCAACAGAAATTTGCTGTATGACTCAGGAAACTCAAACTGGGGCTCTGTGTCAACCTAGAGGGATGGGATGGGGAGGGAGATGGGAGGGAGGTTCCGAGGGGAAGGGATATATGTATACCCTTGTTGCTGATTCTTGTTGAGGTTTGACAGAAAACAAAATTCTTTAAAGCAAGCATCCTTCAATTAAAAAAAAAAAATTATTTTAAAAATGGCTGGCAAAGTATGGTCAGTCCTCTCAATCTGTTGATGCAGAACCTGTAGATATGGAGGACTGAATACATGTACAAAATATGTAAGTGATGTAACACTTAAAACAACCATTATAGAGTCTATACAAAGAGATACACCCAGAGTCAGGAAAATGGAAGATGGAATCCTAAAAACGGTTCAAGTAACACACAGGAAGACAGGAAAAAAAGAAATTAAAAACAAAATAAACAGAAAACAACCAAAAAGAAGACTTAAGTACTAAAATATCAACAACTGTACTAAATGTAAACAGTACATACACACACACACACCCCACATATATATATCAATTTAAGACCGAGAACAGCAGAGATTTTGTTTTTAAGTTACCCCAATTTTATCCTTCTTACAAGTAAGTCACTTCAAACAGAATGATACAAGTAGCCTAGAAGTCAAAGGATAAAGAAAGATATACTATACAAGCATGAATTAAGAGAAAACACGTAGGGCTATATGAATATCAGGTAGAGTAGACTTCAGCAAGAAAAAGTATCAGGGATAGAGAGAAATATCACATAAGGTCAATCCACCAAGAAGACAGGGTAAACTGAAGTGAGGATATCAAACAAAAGAGCTGAAATAATGTGAAGCAAAAAAGGATAGGTCTGAAAAGAACAGACAAAAGTATTTATTATAGCTATAATGCTGGAGACCTGAATATCTTTCTCTCTAAAATTAAGAGAACAAGAAAACAGTAAATCAGCATTGATACATAAGAACTTGGTAACCAACAGAATCTAATCAACAGAATATACATGAGTTTTAAGTGCCTATAAAACATATATTAAGGGTGACCATATTCTGACTCACAAAAAGAAACTTCCAATGATTTAAAAGAATTGAAATCACACACACACTATGTTATGTGGCCACAATGAAACAAGACTAGAAATTAAGAAAATAGTTAACACTAAAATCTCCCCCACACCTAGAAATTAAGTAACACACTTCCTAACAATACATGAGGCAAAGAAAAAGTCTCAAGGGAAATATTTTTTTTAAATACATTTAACTGGAACAAAAATATAACATATCTAAAATGTGTGGGATGTAGCTAATAACAATGCTGAGAGAAAATTTAATCTCAATAAATGCCTATGTTATGAAATAAAGGCCTCAAACCAATAACCGAAGCTCACACCTTAGAAAACTAGAAAAAGAAGAGCAAAATAAACTCAATGTATGCAAGACAGACGAAATGATAACAAGCAAATATATATGAAATTGAAAATTTTTAAATGCAGAGAAAAAATCAATGAGACAAAGAGCTTATTCTTTGTAAAAGTTCAATAAAGTAGACCAACCTACAGCAAGACTGACAAAGAAAGAAGAAAAAAAGCACAAATTAATAATATCAGGAATGAAGCAAGGGAATTACTATAGGCCTTGTAAACATCAAAAGGATAAGGGAGTACTACTAATATAAATAACTGTTCACATAACAGTTTGATAGTACAGATGAAATGGACTAATTCCTCAAAAAGCACACATTAGAACTCAAGTAAAATGAAACATAAAATTTGAACAGCCATGTTACTATTAAACAAATTAAGTTTTCCAGAAGTTTAAAGAATGGATACTAAATCTATACAATTTCTTCCACAATATAAAAGAGAGAATACTTCTTAATTAATTTTATAAAGTCAGTTTTACTATAGCATCCCAAAGAAACTACAAAAAAAGAAGCCCGAACTATAAATACCTTCACAAATATGATGTAAAAATTACTTTTAAAATTATTTTTAAAAGTTCAGCAATAAACAAAAGAAACTTTATATTACAACCATGTAGGTTTATCCAGGGATGTAAGAATACTTCAATATTCAAGTATCAATAGATGTAATCCACCTTTGAAGGATTCTATGAAAGAAAATCAACACAGTAAAAGCATTAAAAATACAATATCTATTAATGAGAAAAACTCTGCAGCCAATAAGAAATAGAGAACTTCCTCAAATTGATAAAGAACATCTACAATAAAATTTATCAATAACATTATATACTAAAGGGTAAGAGAGCTGGACAGGAGGTCAAACCAGTCAATCCTAAACGAAATCAACGCTGAACAACCCTGGAACGATGGATGCTGAAGCTTCAATACTTTGGCCACTTGAGGTGAAGAGCAGACTCACTGGAAAGGACTGATTCTAGGAAAGATTGAGGGCAGGTAGAGAAGGGGGTGACAGAGGATGAGACAGCTGGATGGCACCATTGACTCAATGGACATGAGTTTGAGCAAAGTCTGGGAGATAGTGAAGGACAGGGAAGCCTGGCATATTACAGTCCATGAGGTCACAAAGACTCAGACATGACTTAGCAACTGAACAACAACAAGGAACTGAATGTTCTACGATGAGAAAAAACGACAAGGATAACCACTCTTACCACTGCCTTTCATTATAATATTGGAAGTTCTAGCCAGCACACCAAAGCAAGAAAATACCATACAAACCATACATATTTGAAAGGAAGAAATAAACTATTTATAGACCTTAAACTTGTCTGTGAAGAAGTATTGGATAAAATATATGTGTGTGTATATATATATGTAAATACAAATACATATTTGTATATGTAAATACATACATATATATTTATATAGGCTTCCCAGGTGGCACTACTGGTAAAAAACCTGCCTGCCAATGCAGGAGACATAAGAAACATGGGTTCAATACCTGAGTTGAGAAGATCCCCTGGAATAGGAAATGGCAACCCATCACAGTATTCTTGCCTGGGAAATCCTATGGACAGAGGAGCCTGGTGGGCAACAGTCCATGGGGCTGCAAAGAGGCAAACATGACTGAGCACATGCACATACAGACACATACACTAATAAATTCAACAATGCCACAGGATATAATAACACATGAAAACAGTTATTCTATAAAATAGCCATGAATACATGGCAATCAAAACTACCTACAATATAAAAGGGAGAAAGGGAAAGAGAAATTCACAGGTATAAAACTAACAAAATATGTACAAGGATTCATACACTGAAAACTACAACATGCTAATCAAAGAAATCAATGAAACCTAAATACATGTTAAGATATGCCACATTCATGAGTTGGAAAAATCACCATAGTAATAAGTATGTCAGTTCTCCCCATACTGACTATACTGGTTTAATACAATTCCTATCAAAATCCCAGAAAGGGTTTTCTAAAATATAGATAATAAATTTATTTCAAAACATATATGGGATGATAAGGAAAGCTGAATAGCTAACATAAATTTGAAAAATAACGTGAGAAGAATCAGTCTACCTGATTTTAAGACTTATATACCTAGAGTAATCCAGACTGGACATGGAACAACAGACTGGTGCCAAATAGGAAAAGGAGTACGTCAAGGCTGTATATTGTCACCCTGCTTATTTAACTTATATGCAGAGTACATCATGAGAAACGCTGGGCTGGAGGAAGCACATGCTGGAATAAAGATTGCCAGGAGAAATATCAATAAACTAAGATATGCAGATGACACCACCCTTACGGCAGAAAGTGAAGAGGAATTAAAAAGCCTCTTGATGAAAGTGAAAGTGGAGACTGAAAAAGTTGGCTTAAAGTTCAACATTCAGAAAACGAAGATCATAGCATCTGGTCCCATCACTTCATAGCAAATAGATGGGGAAACAGTGGAAACAGTGTCAGTCTATATTTTTTTGGGCTCCAAAATCACTGCAGATGGTGATTGCAGCCATGAAATTAAAAGACGCTTACTCCTTGGAAGGAAAGTTATGACCAACCTAGATAGCATATTCAAAAGCAGAGACGTTACTTGGCCAACAAAGGTTCGTCTAGTCAAGGCTATGGTTTTTCCTGTGGTCATGTAAGGATGTGAGAGTTGGACTGTGAAGAAGGCTGAGTGCCGAAGAATTGATGCTTTTTTTTTTTTAATTTTATTTTTAAACTTACATAATTGTATTAGTTTTGCCAAATATCAAAATAAATCCGCCACAGATATACATGTGTTCCCCTTCCTGAACCCTCCTCCCTTCTCCCTCCCCATACCATCCCTCTGGGTTGTCCCCGTGCACTAGCCCCAAACATCCAGTATTGTGCATCAAACCTGGACTGGCAACTCGTTTCATACATGATATTTTACATTTTTCAATGCCATTCTCCCAAATCTTCTCACCCTCTCCCTCTCCCACAGAGTCCATAAGATTGTTGTATACATCAGTGTCTCTTTTGCTGTCTCATACACAGGGTTATTGTTACCATCTTTCTAAATTCCATATATATGCGTTAGTATACTGTATTGGTGTTTTTCTTTCTGGCTTACTTCACTCTGTATAATAGGCTCCAGTTTCATCCACCTCATTAGAACTGATTCAAATGTATTCTTTTTAATGGCTGAGTAATACTCCATTGTGTGTATGTACCACAGCTTGCTTATCCATTCATCTGCTGATGGACATCTAGGTTGCTTCCATGTCCTGGCTATTATAAACAGTGATGCAAGGAATATTGGCGTACACATGTCTCTTTCCCTTCTGGTTTCCTCAGTGTGTATGCCCAGCAGTGGGATTGCTGGATCATAAGGCAGTTCTATTTCCAGTTTTTTAAGGAATCTCCACACTGTTCTCCATAGTGGCTGTACTAGTTTGCATTCCCACCAACAGTGTAAGAGGGTTCCCTTTTCTCCACACCCTCTCCAGCATTTATTGCTTGTAGACTTTTGGATCGCAGCCATTCTGACTGGTGTGAAATGGTACCTCATAGTGGTTTTGATTTACATTTCTCTGATAATGAGTGATGTTGAGCATCTTTTCATGTGTTTGTTAGCCATCTGTATGTCTTCTTTGGAGAAATGTCTATTTAGTTCTTTGGCCCATTTTTTGATTGGGTCATTTATTTTTCTGGAGTTGAGCTGTACGAGTTGCTTGTATATTTTTGAGATTAGTTGTTTGTCAGTTGCTTCATTTGCTATTATCTTCTCCCATTCTGAAGGCTGTCTTTTCACCTTGCTAATAGTTTCCTTTGATGTGCAGAAGCTTTTAAGGTTTATTAGGTCCCATTTGTTTATTTTTGCTTTTATGTCCAGTATTCTGGGAGGTGGGTCATAGAGGATCCTGCTGTGATGTATGTCAGAGAGTGTTTTGCCTATGTTCTCCTCTAGGAGTTTTATAGTTTCTGGTCTTATGTTGAGTCTTTAATCCATTTTGAGTTTATTTTTGTGTATGGTGTTAGAAAGTGTTCTAGTTTCATTCTTTTACAAGTGGTTGACCAGATTTCCCAGCACCACTTGTTAAAGAGATTGTCTTTAATCCATTGTATATTCTGGCCTCCTTTGTCAAAGATAAGGTGTCCATATGTGTGTGGATTTATCTCTGGGCTTTCTATTTTGTTCCATTGATCTATATTTCTGTCTTTGTGCCAGTACCATACTGTCTTGATAACTGTGGCTTTGTTGTAGAGCCTGAAGTCAGGTAGGTTGATTTCTCCAGTTCCATTCTTCTTTCTCAAGATTGCTTTGGATATTCAAGGTTTTTTGTATTTCCATACAAATTGTGAAATTATTTGTTCTAGCTCTGTGAAGAATACTGTTGGTAGCCTGACAGGGATTGCACTGAATCTATAAATTGCTTTCGGTAGTATACTCATTTTCACTATATTGATTCTTCCAATCCATGAACATGGTATATTTCTCCATCTGTTAGTGTCTTCTTTGATTTCTTTCACCAGTGTTTCATACTTTTCTATATATAGGTCTTTAGTTTCTTTAGGTAGATGTATTCCTAAGTATTTTATTCTTTCCGTTGCAATGGTGAATGGAATTGTTTCCTTAATTTCTCTGTTTTCTCATTATTAGTGTATAGGAATGCAAGGGATTTCTGTGAGTTGATTTTATATCCTGCAACTTTACTATAGTCATTGATTAGTTCTAGTAATTTTCTGGTGGAGTCTTTAGGGTTTTCTATGTAGAGGATCATGTCATCTGCAAATAGTGAGAGTTTTACTTCTTCTTTTCTAATTTGGATTCCTTTTATTTCTTTTTCTGCTCTGATTGCTGTGGCCAAAACTTCCAAAACTATGTTGAATAGTAGTGGAGAAAGTGGGCACCATTGTCTTGTTCCTGACTTTAGAGGAAATGCTTTCAATTTTTCACCATTGAGGATAATGTTTGCTGTGGGTTTGTCATATATAGCTTTTATTATGTTGAGGTATGTTCCTTCTATTCCTGCTTTCTGGAGAGTTTTTATCATAAATGGATGTTGAATTTTGTCAAAGGCTTTCTCTGCATCCATTGAGATAATCATATGGCTTTTATTTTTCAATTTGTTAATGTGGTGTATTACATTGATTGATTTGTGGATATTGAAGAATCCTTGCATCCCTGGAATAAAGCCCACTTGGTCATGATCTTTTTAATGTGTTGTTGGATTCTGATTGCTAGGATTTTGTTAAGGATTTTTGCATCTATGTTCATCAGTGATATTGGCCTATAGTTTTCTTTTTTTATGGCATCTTTGTCAGGTTTTGGTATTAGGGTGATGGTGGACTCATAGAATGAGTTTGGAAGTTTACATTCCTCTGCAATTTTCTGGAAGAGTTTGAGCAGGATAGGTGTTAGCTCTTCTCTAAATTTTTGGTAGAATTCAGCTGTGAAACCGTCTGGACCTGGGCTTTAGTTTGCTGGAGAATTTTTGATTACAGTTTCAATTTCCGTGCTTGTGATGGGTCTGTTAAGATTTTCTATTTCTTCCTGGTCCAGTTTTGGAAAGTTGTACTTTTCTAAGAATTTGTCCATTTCTTCCACATTGTCCATTTTATTGGCATTTAATTGTTGGTAGTAGTCTCTTATGATCCTTTTGTTGTCTGTTGTGATCTCTCCATTTTCATTTCTAATTTTATTGATTTGGTTTTTCTCCCTTTGTATCTTGACTGAGTCTGGCTAATGGTTTTTCAATTTTATCCTTTCAAAGAACCAGCTTTTGGTTTTGTTGATTTTTGCTATGATCTTTTTTGTTTCTTTTGCATTTATTTCTGCTCTAATTTTTAAGATTTCTTTCCTTCTACTAACCCTGGGGTTCTTCATTTCTTCCTTTTCTAGTTGCTTTAGGTGTAGAGTTAGGTTATTTATTTGACTTTTTTCTTGTTTCTTGAGGTGTGCCTGTATTGCTATGAACTTTCCCCTTAGGACTGCTTTTACCGTGTCCCACAGGTTTTGGGTTGTTGTTTTCATTTTCATTTGTTTCTATGCAAATTTTTATTCCTTTTTTGATTTCTTCTGTGATTTGTTGGTTATTCAGCAGCATGTTGTTCAGCCTCCATATGTTGGAATTTTTAATAGTTTTTCTCCTGTAATTGAGATCTAATCTTACTGCATTGTGGTCAGAAAAGATGCTTGGAATGATTTCTATTTTTTTGAATTTACCAAGGCTAGATCTATGGCCCAGGATGTGATCTATCCTGGAGAAGGTCCATGTGCGCTTGAGAAAAAGGTGAAATTCACTGTTTTGGGGTGAAATGTCCTATAGATATCAATTAGGTCTAACTGGTCTATTGTATTGTTTAAAGTTTGTGTTTCCTTGTTAATTTTCTGTTTAGTTGATCTATCCGTAGGTGTGAGTGGGGTATTAAAGTCTCCCACTATTATTGTGTTATTGTTAATTTCTCCTTTCATACTTGTTAGCATTTGTCTTACATACTGCGGTGCTCCCATGTTGGGTGCATATATATTTATAATTGTTATATCTTCTTCTTGGATTGATCCTTTGATCATTATGTAGTGACCTTCTTTGTCTCTTTTCACAGCCTTTGTTTTTAAAGTCTTTTTTATCTGATATGAGTATTGCTACTCCTGCTTTCTTTTGGTCCCTATTTGCATGGAAAATCTTTTTCCAGCCCTTCACTTTCAGTCTGTATGTGTCCCCTGATTTGAGGTGGGTCTCTTGTAGAAAACATATGTAGGGGTCTTGTTTTTGTATCCATTCAGCCAGTCTTTGTCTTTTGGTTGGGGCATTCAACCCATTTACGTTTAAGGTAATTACTGATAAGTATGATCCCATTGCCATTTATTTTATTGTTTTGGGTTCAAATTTATACACCGTTTTTGTGTTTCCTGTCTACAGAATATCCTTTAGTATTTGTTGGAGAGCTGGTTTGGTGGTGCTGAATTCTCTCAGCTTTTGCTTGTCTGAAAAGCTTTCGATTTCTCCTTCATACTTGAATGAGATCCTTGCTGGGTACAATAATCTGGGCTGTAGGTTATTTTCTTTCATCATTTTAAGTATGTCTTGCCATTCCCTCCTGGCTTGAAGAGTTTCTGTTGAAAGATCAGCTGTTATGGGAATTCCCTCGTGTGTTATTTGTTGTTTTTCCCTTGCTGCTTTTAATATTTGTTCTTTGTGTTTGATCTTTGTTAATTTGATTAATATGTGTCTTGGGGTGTTTCGCCTTGGGTTTATCCTATTTGGGACTCTCTGGGTTTCTTGGACTTGGGTGATTATTTCTTTCCCCATTTTAGGGAAGTTTTCAACTATTACCTCCTCAAGTATTTTCTCATGGTCTTTCTTTTTGTCTTCTTCTTCTGGGACCCCTATGATTCGAATGTTGTAGCGTTTAATATTGTCCTGGAGGTCTCTGAGATTGTCCTCATTTCTTTTAATTCGTTTTTCTTTTACCCTCTCTGATTCATTTATTTCTACCATTCTATCTTCTAATTCACTAATCCCATCTTCTGCCTCTGTTATTCTACTATTTGTTGCCTCCAGAGTGTTTTTAATTTCATTTATTGCATTATTCATTATATATTGACTCTTTTTTTATTTCTTCTAGGTCCTTGTTAAACCTATCTTGCATCTTCTCAATCCTTGTCTCCAGGCTATTTATTTGTGATTCCATTTTAATTTCAAGATTTTGGATCAATTTCACTATCATTATTTGGAATTCTTTATCAGGTAGATTCCCTATCTCTTCCTCTTTTGTTTGGTTTGGTGGGCATTTATCCTGTTCCTTTATCTGCTGGGTATTCCTCTGTCTCTTCATCTTGTTTAAATTGCTGAGTTTGGAGTGTTCTTTCTGTATTCTGGCAGTTTGTGGAGTTCTCTTTATTGTGGCATTTCCTCGCTGTGTGTGGGTATGTACAGGTGGCTTCTCAAGGTTTACTGGTTAGGGAAGCTTGTGTAGGTGTTCTGGTGGTGGAGCTGTATTTCTTCTCTCTGGAGTGCAATCAAGTGTACAGTAATGAGTTATGAGATGTCTATGGTTTTGGGGTGACTTTGGGCAGCCTGTATCTTGAAGCTCAGGGCCGTGTTCCTTTGTTGTTGGAGGCTTGGTATGTCTTGCCCTGGAACGTGTTGGCCCTTGTGTGGTGCTTGGTTTCAGTGTCGGTATGGAGGCATTTGATGAGCTCCTGTCAATTAATGTTCCTTGGAGTCAGGAGTTCCCTGGAGTCAGGGTTTGGACTTAAGCCTCCGGCTTCCAGTTATCGGTCTTATTTTTACAGTAGTTTCAAAACTTCACCTTCTATACAGCACCATTGATAGAACATCTATGCTAAAGATGAAAAGTTTCTCTACTGTGAGGGTCACTCAGAGAGGTTCACAGCATTACATGGAGAAGAGAAGAGGGAGGAGGTAGTTAGAAGTGACCCAAATGAGATGAGGTGGAATCAATAGTGGAGAGAGTGGGCTGGCCAGTAGTCACTTCCTTATGTGCACTCCACAACTGGACCGCTCAGAGATGTTCACAGAGTTATACAGAGAAGAGAAGAAGGAGGAAGGAGACAGAGGTGACCAGAAGGATAAAAGGGGGGAATGAAAAGGAGGGAGACAGATCCAGCCAGTAATCAGTTCCCTACGTGTTCTCCACCGTCTGGAACACACAGAAATTCACAGAGTTGGGTAGAGTAGCGAGGCGTTAGGGAGGAGACACAGGCAACCTCATGGAGAAAAAGGAGAGTCCAAAGGGGGAGAGAGCAGTCAAGCCAGTAATCTCGCTCCCTAGTGAAAAATGGGTCCTGAAGATTGGGTTCTTAAAGGTACAAAATTGGTAACAAATACATAAAAACAAAAATTAAAAATCTAGAGTAGAGTTTGGACTTTCATAAATACGATGTTAAAGAAAAGAAGAAGGAAAAGAAAGAGAAAAAACGTACAAAGAAAAACAAACAAGGTCGCGAAAATTATAAAGAAAATACAGGTACAAAGTTGATAATACCAAAAAGCAAAAATTTAAAATCTAGAGTAGAGTTTGGAATTTCAAAAATACAATGTTTTAAAAAAGAAGAAAAATAAAGAAAGAAAACAAACACAAAGTCGCAAAAGTTATAAAGAAAATACAGGTACAAAATTGATATCAAATACCAAAAAGCATAAATTAAAAATCTAGAGTAGAGTTTGGAATTTCAGATATACAACGTTATATAAAAGAAGAGAAAGAAACAGAGAAAGGAAAAAAAAAAAAAAGTCACAGAAATTATAAAAAAAAAGCCATAGGTACAAAATTGATAACATATACCAAAAAGCTAAAATTAAAAATCTAGAGTAGAGTTTGGAATTTCAAAAATACAATGTTAAAGAAAAGAAGAAAAAAAAAAATAAGGTCAAAAAATTATAAAATATATATATATGAAGTTTGCTGAAGAAGAAAAAAATAGGGTCTTTTTTTTTTTTTGGCAAAGTAATAGGTTATAAAAGTGAAAATTAAAGGACCAATAGACGACTTAATTTTTTTTTTCAATTAAAAAAGAAAGAATGATCGTAAAAATAGTAAAAATATATCTAGGACTTTCTCTGGTTTTGTTGTGAGTATTGTGGGCTCAGTTCATTTTTGGCTAGTTCCTTGGTCCGACTTATATTTCTCAAGATCTATAGGCCCCTTTCTATGTAGTCCGTAGTAACCACAGGGTTTTAATCTATGGCCTGTAGCTTCCAAGGCGTTTCCCTCTGTTATAGCTTCTTCTGTTTGCTGGTCTCTTCAGTGTCTGGTTTCCGCCCTGACACAAAGGGGACGGTGGAGGACACTTTTTTTCTTTTAGGCTCACTTGTTCAGTCGCGCTGTGGGAAGGGAGGGAGGGATGCTGCAAATAACACTGGCGTGCGCTCGCAGTGCCTCAGCCACATGGGTCTGCCCCCGCTCACGGTGCGTAGCCTCCCTGCCCACAGTGCTTGGGTTCTAGGTTGTTCCGCCGGGAACAATCCGAGGCCAGCCCTGGGCTGCATGCACCTCCCAGGTCCAAGCCACTCAGGTTCAGGCACTCGGGTAGTCCTCAGAGGCACAGACTCAGTTGGGCCTGCATTTTGTGCTCTTCCCAGGTCCAAACAGCTCATGTGATGAGGTGTTTGGCGAGTGCCAATGCTGCGATTTATTGCCTCCCCGCCACTCGGTTATCTGGGTGTAAAACCGGCGCACCTTCTCAGGCAGATGTTGACCATCCAGACCCCCAAGAAGTTTTAGTTAGCAAAGAAGCCTGCTTACAGTTTTATAGATAATGTCTCTCTGGGGCTGTGATTGCCCCCTTCTGGCTCTGGCTGCCTGTCACCGGAGGGGGAAGGTCTGCAGCCGGCTATCTCTATTCAGTCCTTTGTTCCGTGCGCGGGCCTGGTGGTGTCTTAGGTTAAGGCTGGCTTTTCGTGTGATAGATATCCCACAGTCTGGTTTGCTAGCCCAAATTATTTCGCTCAAATAGCACTCTGGATATTCAGGCCAAATTCTTACTCTAATCGATACAGCCCGCGCCGTGCCTCCCTGCCCAGCCCCCGCTTGCTAATGGCGTGTGCAGGCGTCTGCACTGCTTCTCTGCTGGGGGAGTTACTGTAGGGCTCGCAATCTGCGAGTTTTAATTGTTTATTTATTTTTTCTCCCTGTTATGTTGCCCTCTGTGCTTCCAAAGCTTGGCACAGATTCAGCAGTGAGAAGGTTTCCTGGTGTTTGGAAACTTCTCTCTTTTTAAGACTCCCTTCCCGGGACGGAACTCCGTCCCTCCCTCTTTTGTCTCTTTTTTTTGTCTTTTATATTTTTTCCTACCTCCTTTCGAAGAGTTGGGTTGCTTTTCTGGGTGCCTGATGTCCTCTGCCGGCATTCAGAAGTTGTTTTGTGGAATTTACTCGATGTTTAAATGCTCTTTTGATGAATTTGTGGGGGAGAAAGTGTTCTCCCCGTCCTACTCCTCCGCCATCTTGGCTCCTCCCCTCGAATTGATGTTTTTGAACTGTGGTGTTGGAGAAGACTCTTGAGAGTCCCTTGGACTTCAAGGAAATCCAACCAGTCCATTCTGAAGGAGATCAGCCCTGGGATTTCTTTGGAAGGAATGATGCTAAAGCTGAAAGTCCAGTACTTTGGCCACCTCATGCGAAGAGTTGACTCATTGGAAAAGACTCTGATGCTGGGAGGGATTGGGGGCAGGAGGAGAAGGGGACGACAAGAGGATGAGATGGCTGGATGGCATCACTGACTTGATGGACCTGAGTCTGGGTGAACTCCGGGAGTTGGTGACGGACAGAGAGGCCTGGCATGCTGCGATTCATGGGGTCGCAAAGAGTCGGACACAACTGAGCGACTGAACTGACTGAACTGAACTGAATCCAGACTGTATGATACTGCCGCTGCTGCTGCTAAGTCGCTTCAGTCGTGTCTAACTCTGTGCGACCCCATAAACGGCAGCCCACCAGGCTCCCCGTCCCTGGGATTCTCCAGGCAAGAACACTGGAGTGGGTTGCCATTTCCTTCTCCAATGCATGAAAGTGAAAGTGAAAGTGAAATCACTCAGTCGTGTCCGACTCTCAGCGACTCTATGGACTGCACCCTACCAGGCTCCACCGTCCATGCGATTTTCCAGGCAAGAGTACTGGAGTGGGCTGCCATTGCCTTCTCCAACCTGTATGATACTGGTGAAGACTAAATACACAGATCAGTCGAACAGAATATATAATTAACAAACAGTCCCGCTCAAGTAAAGTCAACTGATTTTTCACCAAAGTTCAAAAGTAATTTAAAGAATAGTACTGAAGCAAATGATATTAAAACAAATGGATATCCACAAGCAAAAAAAAAGTGAACCTTGATCTAACCATCACCATTTATACAAAAATTAACTCAAAATGCATCATAAATTTAAAGGAAAAAATTTAAACTATAAAACTTTTAGAAGAAAGAAATTATAGGAGAAAATCTTTGTGACTACTAGGAGTTAGTCAATATGAGTTAAAAGTATAATCCATAAAATAGAGGAAAAAATTGATAGGTTGAATTTTACCAAATCTAAAATCTTTTCCTTTGTGAAAGACCATGTAAACAAGCTATGGCCTGTAAGAAAATACTTGCAAATGAAATCTGATAAAAGATTCACACAAAGAACTCTCGAAATTCAATGGGTTGAAAAAAACCCAAACAATCCAACTATAAAATAGCCAAAGGGCATGAATAAATATTTGGCCAATGAAAACATACAGATGGAAAATAAGTACATTTAGTGGTGTTCATATCATTAGTCATTAAAGACATAATTTATTCTATTAAACTTCACAGATATTGCAGTTTTGATAATTTGTGGCAACCTTGTGCTGTCAGATGATGGTTAGCATTTTTTAGAACTGATACTTTAAATTAAGGTACATACAGTGTTTTTAAACATAGTGGTATTGATATTAATACTTAAACATAACTTTTGTAAGCATTGGGAAAAACAACAACTAATGCAACATTTGCTTTATTGCAGAGGTCTGGAAACAACCTGTCTATAGCTCCAAGATATTCCACTATGAAAAAATGTAAAGTTAAGACCACAGTGGGAATATTATTACCTATCAGAATTGCTAATATATTATTAAAAACAGTGGTAACACCAAAAGCTTGAGAGGATTCAGAGACACTAAACCATTAATACATTGTTAATGGCAATTATTTGCTAGTTTCTTAAAAAGTGGTTTAGCTTGTATTTTCAAGACTATGATGCAAGATCCCCAACAATGCCTTGCTGGCTTTGATGCCTGCTTTGCTGCTGTTGCTGACCCAGGTAGGGAAGCTAATTCCTAGCTTTATTGGTGAATGCAACCCCAGCCCCACTTACCTGGAAACCTGCCCAGAGCATCCAGGAAACAGAGCAGCTCAGCAACACTTGAAGAGCACCAAGCCAGTGATTCTGTCTGACCAAGGAACTTAGTGAGCAGTTCTGACTGATTAAGATCCTTAGTCAGCAAGTCATACCAGCTGTGAATGCTGTTACATGGCCCCCAGGTTGGAAAGCAAATTCAACGCCTGGCCTGAATACAGCCTCCATGCCTGCCCAATCAGAAAAACTAAACAGAAAACTCAGGAAGCTGTGTAGCCCCACCTACCACCCTGCTTACAACAGCAATGGAGCAGAAAGCTGAGCCAACATGGCACCACCAAAGGAAAGTAAGAAAGTTCCAAGCTGACTCTAAAGAAACAGAAATTTCTGAACTGTGTACAAAGATTTCAGAATAATCCCCTCAAAGAAGTTTAGTGAGCTTCTTTACAGACATTAAACAAAATTAGGAAAACAGTGCATGAGCAAAGCAAGAAGTTCAACCAAGAAATAAGCCATTAAAAAAAATTTTTAGAGTTGAAGGACATGATGACTGATCTGAAGAATTCAATGGAGAGCTTTAACATCAGACTTGGTCAAGCAGAAAAAAGAATCAATGAATAGAACACAGGGCATTTAAAATCATTCAGCTGGAAGACCAAAAAAGTGCAAAAGAGTAAAACTGTCTATGAAAACCACAAGATATCATCAAATGAATAACAACTGCATTATGAGAATCCCAGAAGAAAAAAGAACAGAAAATATTTTTAAAGCAATAATGGCTGTACAAACCTGGGGAGAGATATGGATATCAAAAGCCATGAGGCCCAAAGGACGCCAAATAGACTACTCCAAAACAGCTATAGAGACACATTGTAATTACACTATCAAAAGTCAGACAAGAAAGAATTTTAAAAGGAGCAGAGGAACAATACATCATATACAAGGGACCACTCCCAATAGACTGTGGTCCGATTTCTCAACAGAAACTTAGTAGTCCTGGAGAGAATGGGGTGATATATTCAAAATACTGAAAGAAAACAAAACACTGTCTCAGGAATACTACACCCAACAAAATCATCTTTCAGAAATTAATGAAAGATAAAGAATTTTCTGAAAACACAAAAACTCAGTGAGTTCATTTCCACTAGATTTGCCTTCAAAGAAATAATAAAGGGAGTTATTTAAAAGATGATAAAAACACATAAATGTAAGTGTAAAGCTAACTGGGTAAATATACAAAGTCAGATTCTGTAATATTATAATGGTGATACATAATTCAAAATTTTAAAATAAATACTAATAGACAACCATAACTAAAATAATGTATTAGATGCATAATATAAAATACATATAAACTAAAACATCAATAATTTAAAATGGAAAAGGAGAAGTAAAAATGTAAAATTTATATATGCAATTGAAACTGTGTCAGATTAAAACAATAAGTTAAAAACATAAATTTTATGTAAGTCTCATGGTAACCAAAAGCAAAAAACCTGTAGTAGTTACACTAATGATTATGATAAGAGTCAAAGACTGTGAAGTGAAAGTTGCTCAATCGTGTCCAACTCTTTGCGACCTCATGGACTACACAGTCCCTGGAATTCTCCAGGCCAGAATACTGGAGTGGATAGCCATTTCCTTCTCCAGGGGATCTTCCCAACCCCAGGATCAAACCCAGGTCTCCTGCATTGCAGGCGGAATCATTACCAACTGAGCTATCTCAGAAGCCAGTCAAAGAATATTACTACAAAAAGTCAAGTCACAAAGAAGAGAGATAAAAAAGAAACTCAACACTATTAACCAAATGGCAACAGAAGTCTTTACCTAAGTAGAAAATTCCATAGACTCCACCAAGAAATGTAAGCATTAATAAATTAAGCAAAATTACTAGATACAATATCAAAATACAAAAATTGTTGTTGTGTCTGACTCTTTGCACCTCATGGACTGCAGCATGCCAGGCTTCCCTGTCCTTCACTACCTCTTTGCTCAAACTCAAAGACCACTGATTCACTGATGCCATCCAATCATCTTTCTCTGTCACCCCATTCTCATCCAGCCCTCAATCTCTGTCAGCATCAAGGTCTTTTCCAATGAGTCGGTTTTTCCCATCTGGTGGCCAAAGTATTGGAACTTCGGCTTCAGCATCAGTCCTTCCAGTGAATATTCAGGGTTGATTTCCTTTAGGATTAACTGGTTTGATCTCCTTGCTGTCCAAGGGATTCTTGAGAGTCTTCTCCAAAACCACAGTTTGAAACCATCAATTCTTCAGCAATTAGCCTTCTTTGTGGTCTAAATCTCACAGCCGTACACAACTACTGGAAGGAAAAACCATAGCCTTGACAATATGAACCTTTGTTGGCAAAGTGATGTCTCTGCTTTTTAATACACTGACAAGGTTTATGACAGCTTTTCTTCCAAGGAGCAAATGTCTTTTCATTTCATGGCTGCAGTTAACATCTGCAGTGATTTTGGAGCCCAAGAAAATAAAATCTGCACTGTTTCTACTTTTTACCAATCTACTTGCTATGAAGTGATGGGACCAGATGCCAGCACTAGTTTTTTGCTTTTTCACTTTCTTTCACTTTCAAGAGGCTCTTTAGTTCCTCTTCATTTTCTGCCAATAGGCTGGTATCATCTGCATATCTGAGGTTGTTGATATTTCTCCTGGCAATCTTGATCCCAGTTTGTAATTCATCCAGCCCAGCATTTCACATGATGCACTCTGCATATAATTAAATAAGCAAGGTGGTCTGGTTTTCCCATCTCTTTAGGAATTTCCCACAGTTTGTTGTGATACACACAGTCAAAGGCTTTAGCGTAGTCAAAGAAGCAGAAGTAAATGCTTTTCTAGAATCCCCTTGTTTTTTTGTGATCCATATGGATGTTAGCAATTTGATCTCTGGTTCCTCTGCCTTTTCTAAATCCAGCTTGTTCATCTGGAAGTTCTCAGTTCACATACTGTTGAAGCCAAACTTGAAGGACTTTGAGCATTACTTTGCTAGTATGTGAAATGAGCACAACTGTACAGTAGTTAGAACACTCTTAGGTACGGCCCTTCTTTAGGATTGGAATGAAAACTGACCCTTTCCAGTCCTGTGGGCAGTGTTGAGTTCCAAATTTGCTGACATATCAAGTGCAGCACTTTCACAGCATCAACTTTTAGGGTTTGAAATAGCTCAGCTGGAATTCCAATACCGTACCTAGATTTTTTCATAGCAATGCCTCCTAAAACCCACTTGACTTCACATTCGAGAATGTCTGGTTCTAGGTGAATGACCACACCATTGGGGTTATCCAGCTCATTAAGATCTTTTTTGTACAGTTTTGGTCACTGTCTCCTGTACAATGTTATGAACCTCCATCCATAGTTCTTCGGGTACTCTATCAGATCTAATCCCTCGAATCTACTTATCACTTCCACTGTAAAATCGTAAGGGTTTGATTTAGGTCATTCTTGAATGGGCTAATGGTTTTCCCTACTTTCTTCAATTTAAGTCTGAATTTTGGAATAAGGAATTCATGATATGAGCAACAGTCAGCTCCAGGTCTTGTATATGCTAAGAATGAAATTAACTATGAAGTAAATAAAACATTCTCACTTATGGCAGCATCAACAACAATATAATACTTCAGTTCAGTTCAGTCGCTCTGTCATGTCCGACTCTTTGCGACCCCATGAATTGCAGCAAGCCAGGCCTCCCTGTCCATCACCAACTCCCGGAGTTCACTCAAACTCATGTCCATCGGGTTGGTGATGCCATACAGCCATCTCATTCTCTGTCGTCCCCTTCTCCTGCCCCCAATCCCTCCCAGCATCAGAGTCTTTTCCAAGAGTCAACTCTTCGCATGAGGTGGTCTAAGTATTGGAGTTTCAGCTTTAGTATCATTCCTTCGAAAGAACACCCAGGGCTGATCTCCTGGGTATTCTTTAGAATGGACTGGTTGGATCTCCTTGCAGTCCAAGGGACTCTCAAGAGTCTTCTCCAATACCACAGTTCAAAAGCATCAATTCTTCGGCGCTCAGCCTTCTTCACAGTCCAACTCTCACATCCATACATGACCACTGGAAAAACCATAGCCTTGACTAGACGAACCTTTGTTGGCAAAGTAATGTCTCTGCTTTTCAATATGCTATCTAGGTTGGTCATAATTTTCCTTCCAAGGAGTAAGCGCCTTTTAATTTCATGGCTGCAGTCACCATCTGCAGTGATTTTGGAGCCCAAAAAAATAAAGTCTGCCACTGTTTCCACTGTTTCCCCATCTATTTCCCATGAAGTGATGGGACCAGATACCATGATCTTCATTTTCTGAATGTTGAGCTTTAAGCCAACTTTTTCACTCTCCTCTTTCACTTTCATCAAGAGGCTTTTTAGGAGTACATTAACCATGTAGGTGAAAAACTTAACACACCAAAAAGTACAGGATACTAATGAAAGAAACTGAAGAAGACATAAATAAATGTAAAGATATTAAATGTTCTTGGATTTGAAGAATTAACATTATTAAAATGTCCATACAACACAAAGCCATCTATAGAGTCAATACAATCCCTATCATGATTTCCTAGGCATTTCTCTCTCTCTCTCTCTCTCACACACACACACACACACACAAATAACAGAAGGAAAAAAAAAAAATCTTGCAATTTATATAGAACTATCATAGACACTAAATCGGCAAAACAATCCTGAGAAAGAACAAAGCTAGACACATCATGTCTTGATTTTAAATTATATTACAAAGCTACAGTAATCAAAACAGTATGCACTAGGACAAAACCAGATACATAGACTAATGGGAAACACACGTAAGTTCAACTAATGTTTGACAAGAAGGCCACAAACTCAGTGGTAAAAAGACAAATTTCTTCAAAAATTGAGCTGAGGAAAATGGATATTCACATGCCAAAGAATGAAACTACATCCCTATTTCACAATATCCACAAAAATTAACTCAAAATTAAAGAGTTAAATGTAAAATCTGATACCATAAAACTCCCAGGAGAAAAATGAAGAATAAGCTCCTTGACCGCAGTAATAGCAATGATTTTTGCAGGGGCGGGGCGGGCGGGGTATGACACCTAAAGCGCAGACACAAAAAAATAAACAAGTGGGACTATAGCAAGCCACAAGGTTTCTGTACAGTAAATGAAACAATCTACAAAATGAAAAGGCAATCTATAAAATGCGACAAAATATTCTCAAACCACACATCTGATAAAACGTCAACATCCAAACTGTATAACAAACTCAAACAACTCAATAGCAAAAAAATCCAAATAACACAATTAAAAATGGGCAAAGAACTCAAATAGCCTTCTTTTTCCAAAAAAGATATTCAAATGGCCAACAGGAACGTGAAAAGGTACTCAACATCACAAATCAAAACCCTAATAGATCACCTCACACTTGTTGGCATGGCTACTGTCAAAAACAGAAGCAATAACAAGTGGTGTTGTGGATGTGGATAAAAGGAAAGAAACCTTTGTATACATCTGTTGTGAATGTAAACAGGTATAGTCAAATAGACAATAGTCTGCACATTTCTTGAAAAAGACAGAAGTACCACTTCATGCTTCAGTGGTGTCTAACTCTTTGCGAACCATGGACTATAGTCCACTAGGCTTCTCCGTCCATGGGATTTTCCAGGCAAAGGTAACTGGAGTGGGTTACCATTTCCTCCTCCAGGGAGAAGTACCACATGATTCAGCAATTCAACTTCTGGGTATATACTCAAAATACATCAAATCACCATCCTGAATACCTGTCTGTACCCCCACTTCACTGTAGCATTGTTCACAATACCCAAGACATGGAGACATTGTAAAGGCTCATGGGTAAATGAAAGGATAAAGAAAAAATAATATGTATATACACACACACATACAGAGGAAAAATATTCAGCCATAAAAAAGAAGGAATATTGCTAGTTGTGACAACATGGATTGACCTTAAGGGCATTATGCTAGATCAAATGGAGAAAGACAAATATTGTATGATGTCACTTACATGTGGGATCTAAAAACCTAAAGTCATAGAAAAAGAACAAATTAATGTTAGTCAAAGGTGGGTGGGTGTGTGTGTGCAGGGGAGAACTGGGTAAAGGTAATAAGAATATACAAATTTCCAGTTATAAGATAAATAAGTTCTGGAAATGTAACATTCAGCATGATGACAATAGTTAACAATACTATGTGGAATATCTGAAAGTTACTAAGAGAATTAGACCTTACAAGTTCACATAAGAAGAAAAAACTAACTTCGGAAGATAGATGCTAACTTATTGTGGTAATTATTTAGCAATACATGTATGCATGTGTTCATCTGCTCAGTTGTGTCCAACGCTCTGTGACCCTTTGGACATAGCCTGCCAGATTCCTCTGTCCATGGTATTTCTCAGGCAAGAATACTGGGGAAGGTTGCCATTTCCTCTTCCAGGGGATCTTCCTAACCCAGGGATCAAATCCATGTTTCCTGCATCTCCTGCATTGCAGGAATCATGATGTACACCAAAAATACAATGTTATATATAATTATATCTCAATAAAACTAAGGGGCTGGAAACTAAACACATATTATACAACCCAATAATCACAGACCTGAGCATTTATCCTAGGAGAAATAAAAATTTATGTGGGCATAAAATCCTGTATATAACTTTTCATAGCAGCTTTATTTATATAATCAAAAACTGGAAACAACCAAAATGTTGCTAAACAAACAGATGAGTATACAAACTGGAACATCCATACCACGAAGTATAACTCACCTTTAAAAAGGAACAAATTACTATATACACAATTTAGATGAATTACAAGAGCATTGTCATGAATGAAAATTCAGTCTCTAAAGGTCACATAATTCCACTTCTAAAATATCCTTTAAATGATAAAATTATAGGCATGAGAAACAGACTAGAGGTTTCCAGGGACTGAAGGCTCTGTTGTGGGGGATTGGAGGAAGTGGATATACACAAAGGAGACTTGATTGTTGACAGTAGCCACAGGAATCTAACACAGGTGATAAAATGACATGAAATTATACACACACTGTATCAATGTCAAATTCCTGGTTTTGAATTTGAACAATAATTATGTAATATAAAACTGGGGAAACTGTGTGAAGGATACATGTGATCTCTCTGTACTAGTTTTGTAACTTCCTGTGTATCCGTAGTTACTCTTTTAAAAATGAAGAGAAAAAGACAATGACATATAAATTCAAATCAGAAACTATTTTGACCTTACAGTTTTGTTCTTGTTCAAAACACTCAGAATATTCAAAGAAAATTTCCTTTTATTTTTGGTGTAACTGGTTCCTCAGTTTTTAAAAATAAGTTGAATGTAAAACAACAAGAAGATATCCAAATCTGAGACTTTCAAAAGGATAAAATCTCTATTTCTTCATTGTGGCACAGACCTTGAGAACATCAATTTTAAAACTCAACCATAAATTTTTTTATATTAAGTTCACTGATGATAAAAATATGAATGTAATTTGGATTGTTAGATTAAGTCTCATTTTTTCATGAAGAATTAAACTCAATGATATAAGTATAAAGAAGTTCTTTGGGGGACTTTCAAAATGGCAGAGGAGTAAGACTATACCATAAAGTAAGACTATACCATAAAGGAAGGTGGGGAGATCACCATCCCCCACAAATACATCATAAATGCATCTGCATGTGGAACAACTCATTCGGAACACCTGGATGCTGGCAGAAGATGCCAGACTTCCAAAAAGGCAAGCTAATCTCCACAGAATGAAGTAGGGCAAAAGATACAAGAACAATGAAAGACAAAGGACTTGGGATGGGGATCTGAACTTCAGGGAGGGAGCTGTGAAGGAGAAAAAGTCTGCACACTCAGAAACCCCCTCATGAGTGGGGACAGGAGCATCTTCAGAACCTCAAAGGGGAACGCAGCAACATTAGGAAGGCAAAATGAAAAGAATTCACCACAGAGATAACTGCTGACCAGCACTTCCCAGTTGAGATACTGTTTGCATGCCCACTACAGTGACTTGGGGCTGGGTGCTGAGGCTCAGGCTTCAGGCACTGGACCCCAGGGGGAAAACTGGGGTTGACAGAAATGGTGCTAATCTGAGGGAACTAGTACAATACAGCTGAGCGAGTCCAGGGTAAAGCATGGGCCTTCCAGAGAGTCAAGGGATCACTGCTGCAGGGAAACTCTAATTCCACACATGCACAGACTACAGGACTCTGCCTTTGTGAAAGCCATAGATGGGAGAAGCCACAGATGTGGGCTGCCACCCCAGAGGCAGGTACACTGGCCACCACTGCCAAAGCTGGCAGAAGTGCCAGATGTGGCCCTAGCCATGACTGCAGTTTATGATCCCAGAGTGGGGAATGCAGGCTGACTGGCCACCTCTAAAGCCAAGGCGAGGGCCAGAGGTTGTTGACAAAATGCCACTGTGGTCCCAACCTCAGAGGCAGCAGCTTTCACCAAGTAATGAGCAGGCACAGGTCACTGCCCACACCTTCTGGGGAAACTTTGCAGCTTGGCTCTGCTGAGGGACACATGAACCAAGGCCAACTCCCCTAAGGGAGCACATGACGGCCTGACTATAGCAACTTCCTGCAGGCCTCCACCTCAGTGGGCACTTCCCTATGTCCCAGTTGTGTCTCCCATAGCACTCCCTCTCCCAAGTCAAACTGAGCAAGCAAGCCCTGATCAGCTGCTACTCTCATTCACTCTTGTCTGGGAGGGGAACAGACATTGGAGGGTGGCCTACAAGCAGAAGCAGGGCCAAAACCAAAGCTGAGCACCAGGGGTTGTAGGATGGAAGAAGAGGAAGGGCATGTGCTCCTCTAGCCACAGGTGCAGCAGATTAAATCCCCAGAAAGAGCCTAAGGCTGTGGACTTTGGGGGCAACTGTGGACTTTGGGTGCAAGAACAAGCTGGAGTAAGACCAGATCTGAGTCTGAGCTGACCGTACAGCATCCACAACAGGTCCAGAGACCTTCCCAAAAATGTTGGAGGACTTCCTGAGTAAACAGAATGCCTAGTACACACTGTACGCAAGGACAACGGAGGATTCAGGAGGACATTCTTCTCTCTATATATGTACGTATATATTTTTTCTTTTTCATACTGTTGTAATGGTGTTCTTTATTATTCCTTTAATTTTTATTTTTTAACTTACTTTTCCTTTTTAGAAACCTTTTACTTTTGAATAAATTTATTATTTTTCTATTTTTACAGTACTCTAGTTATATTCCATTTTTTCCACGTTTTTGATATTGTATTTTTGCTACTCTAGTTTTTAGTATTTGTTTTCACTTAGCATTTGTTTATTGGCTTGAATGTACTCTTCCTTTTTTGGTTCCTATTTTTATTCTTTTTTCTTCTTCTTTTTTTTTTTCTACTCTCTTTGTGAGTATGAAAGCTCCTTTGTTTATTCTTGTCTGTTGATTGTTGCTTGTGTTGCTTTACCATTTGTCGTGGGTTTTGTCTGTCCCCTTTTTTTTTTTTCTTTCTATAGTTGACGTTTTCTTTTTCCTTTTGCTTTTCATTTCTTTTTTTCACTCTTTCCCCTCTTTTCTTTTGTTTTTTCCCTCTTCTCTCACTCCTTTTTTGTGCCCTTTATGACTTTTTCTTTCCCTTTTATGCTGTGTGGCTTGTGGAGTCTTGGGGCTACAGAAGGAGTCAGGCCTGAATCTCCAAGGTAGGAGACCTGAGTCCAGGGTGTTGCACCATGAGAGAACTCCCAATCCCATGGAACATTAAACAGCAAGAGCTCTCCCAAAGGCCACCATCTCAACACTAAGACCATGCAACACAAAAGGCCAGAAAGCTCCAATGCCAGATGTCTGATGCCAAACCATCAGCAAAACATGAACATAACACTGCCCAGTAGCAGAGGTGTGTCCCAATGCCATACCTTGTTTACAGACACCCCACACAAACCACTGGATGTAGTACTGCCCTTCAGAGAGACAAGATCCAACTCCAACCACCAGAACACAGGCACCAATCTCCACCACCAAGTAAAGCTTCACAAGGCACTGGTCCAAACCTGGGGACCAAGTCCACAACATGAACTACGACCTTGCAGCTACGGAAAGGAGACCCCAAGCACAGTAAATTAAACGAAAGGAAAAGACAGGGAAACATACAGTAGATGAAGGAACACTGTAAAACCCACAAAACCAAACAAATGAAGAAGAAATAGGCAGCCTACTTGAAAAAGTATTCAGAGTAATGAAAGTAAAGATGATCCAAAAATGTGGAAAATGGAAGCACAGATAAACAGAATTGAGGCACAGACTTAGAAGATACAAGAAATGTTTACTAAGTACCTAGTAGAAATAAAGAACACATAATCAGCAATGAAAAACAAAACAATTGAGATGAAAAATACACTAGAGGAAACCAAGAGCAGAATTATTGAGGCAGAAGAATGGATAAGTGAGCAGGAAGATAAAATGATGGAAATAACTGAAAGAGAGCAGAATAAAGAAAAAAGAATGAAAAGAAATGAAGACAGTCTTAGAGACGACTGTAACATAATTAAGCACACCAACATTTGAATTATTGAGGTCTCAGAAGAAGAAAACAAATAGAAAGGGTATGAGAAAATATTTGAGGCGATTATAGTCAAAAACTTCCCTAATATGGGAAAGGAAATACCATACAAGCCCGGGAAGCCCAGAGAGTCCCACACAGGATAAAACCAAAGAGAAACAGACTAAGACACATATTAATCAAACTAACAAAAATTAGACACAAAGAAAACCTATGAAAAGAGCAAGGGCAAAACAACAAATAATGTACAAGGGGATTCCCATAAAGCTAATAACTGATCTTTCAGCAGAAAGTCTGCAGTCCAGAAGGGAGTAGCAGGATATACTTAAAATGATGAAAAGAAAAAACCTAAAACCAAGACTACTTTTTAGAGTAAGGATCTCATTCAGATTTGACAGAGAAATCAAAAGCTTTACATAGAAGCAAAAGTTAAGAGAATTCAGCACCACCAAACCAGCTTTATGACAAATACTAAAGGAACGTCTCTAAAGAGGAAACAAAAGAGTAAGAGAAGACCTACAAAAACAAACCCCAAACAATAAAATAAGTGGTAATAGGACCATGCATATCACTAATTACCTTAAATGTAAATGGATTAAATGCTCCAAGCAAAGGACACAGACAGGATGAACGGATACAGAAACAAGACCCCTATGTACGCCATCTACAAGAAACCCACTTCAAACATAGGGACACACAGAGATTGAAAGTATGGAGCTGAACTTAAAAAATATATTCCATGCAAGTGAAAATCAAAAGGAAGTTTAGGAGTAGCCTAACCAGATATTTACAATGTCTATTTTACATTTACAATGTAAATGTAAAATACTGGAAACAAGAAAGGATACTACATAAAGATCAAGGGACTAATCCAGGAAGAAGATATAACAATCAAAAATATATATGCACCAAACATAGGAGAACCTCAATATATAAGGAAATGCTAACAATTATACAAGGAGAAATCAACACTAACATAATAATAGAGGGGGACTTTAAAATCTCACTCACACCAATGGACAGGTCATCCATACACAAAAATTACTAAGGAAACACAAGTTTTAAATGATACATTGGGCCAGATGGACTTAATTGATTTCTATAGGACATTTTATCCAAAAACAGTAGATTTCACTTTTTTCTCTAGTGCGTAAGAAACAAAATCCAGGAAAGATAACATCTTGGGGTCACAAATTAGCCTTGGTAAGTTTAAAAAAAGTAAAACTAAAAATATATCAAGCATTTTGTTTTTTTTTTTACCACAATGCTATAAGATTAGATATGAACTACAGGAATAAACTGTAAAAGAAAATCACAAACACAGGGAGGCTAAACAACATGCTTCTAAATAACCAAGAGTTCACTGAAGATCTCAAAGAGGGAAAAGCAAAAAAGGAAAACACAACAACTCAAAACCTATAGGATTCAGTAAAACCAGTGCTATGAGGAAAATTTATAGCAATATAAATCTAGCTCAAGAAACAAGAAAAACATCAAATAAACAATCTAACTTTACATTTAAGCAACTAGAAAAATAAGAACAACAACAACAACAAAAAAAAACCAAAGTTGTTAGAAGGAAAGAAATTATAAAGATCAGATCAGAAATAAATGAAAAAGAAATGAAGGAGGCAATAGGAAAAAATCAGTGAAACTAAAAGCTGGTTTTTTGAGAAGATAAGCAAAACTGACAGCCTGTTAGCCAGACTCATCAAGAAAAAAAAGGGGGAAACTCAAATCAATAAAATTAGAATAGACAAAAGAGAAGCTACAACAGACAATAAAGAAATATAAAGGATTATAAAACACCACTATGAGCCAATAAAATGCCAATAAAATATATGCCAATAAAATGGACAAGCTGGAAGAAACAGATGAATTCTATGAAAAGTACAACCTTTCAAGAGTGAGGCAGGAAGAAATAGAAAAAATGAACACATCAATCACAAACACTGAAATCAAAACTCTACTCAAAAAATCTTCCAACAAAAGCCCAGTGCCAGATAGTTTCAAAGGCAAGCTTTATCGAAAGTTTAGAGAAGAGCTAACCCATATGCTGCTCAAACTCTTCCAGAAAACTGCAGAGGAAGGAAAACTCCCAAACTCCTTTTATAAGCCACCATCACCCTGATACCAAAACGTGACAAACATACACAAAAAAAGAAAATTACAGGCCAATATCACTGATGACATGTACCACATGCATGCTCTCAGGTCCGACTCTTTGCAATCCCATGAACTGTAGCCCACCAGGCTCCTCTGTCCATGGAATTTTCCAGGCTAGAATACTAGAGTGGTTTCCCACTTCCTACTCCAGGGGTTCTGCCTGTCCTGGAGGTTGAACCTGTGATTCTGAGTCTCCTGTAATGGCAAGTAGATTCCTTTACCACTGTGCCACCTGGGAAGTCAATAACTAATAAACATTGATACAAAAATCCTCAACAAAATACTAGCAAACAGAATCCAACAACCTATTAAAAGCATCAGATATCCCCTTACCAAATGGGGTTTATCTCAGGAATGCAAGGATTCTTCAATACACACAAATCAATCAATGTGATACACCATATTAACAAATTGAAAAATAAAACCATATGATAATCTCAATAAAGGCAGAAAAAGCTTTTGCAACATTCAGCACTCATGTATGTTAAAATAAACTCTTCCAAAAAATGGGCACAGAAGGAATCTATCATTAACAAAGGCCATTTACAGCAAACCAACGCAAACATGATTCTCAATGATGAGAAACTGAAAGCATTCACTCTAAGATCAGAAACAAGACAAGGGTGCCCACTTGTGAGATAGGATGCCCTATTATTCAACATAGTTTTGGATGTCCTAGCTACAGAAATCAGAGAAGAAAAACAAATAAAAGGAATCCAGACTGGAAAGGAAGAAATAAAACTCTATTTGCAGATAACATGATACTGTACATAAGAAACCCTAAAGATACTATCAGAAAATTACTAGAGCTAATCAGTGAATATGGTAAAGTTGCAGGATACAAAATCGATACACAGAAAACACATGCATTCCTATATACTAACAATGAAAAATCAGAAAGAGAAATTAAGGAATCAATCCCATTTACCATTGCAACAAAAAGAATAAAATACCTAGGAATAAATCTACCTAAAGAGAAAAAAAGAACTGTATTCAGCGAACTATAAGACACTGATGAAAGAAATCAAGGATGATATAAATAGATAGAGGAATATTTCATGATCCCGGCTTGGAAGAATCAATATTGTGAAAATGACTGAACTACCAAATGCAATCAACAGATTCAAGGCAATCCCTATCAAATTACCAATGGCATTTTTCACAAAACTAGAACAAAAAATCTCAGTTTGTATGGAAACACAAAAGACCCCAAATAGCCAAAACAATCTTGAGAAAGAAGAATGGACTTGAAGGAATCAACTTACCTAATTTCAGACTATACTACAAAGCTACAGTCATCAAGACAGTATGGTAGTGACACAAAAAGAAAAGTATAGACCAACTGAACAAGATAGAAAGCCCAGAGACAAACCCATGTACCTAGGGGCACCTTATCTTTGACAAAGGAGTTAAGAATATACAGTGGGGAAAAAGATAGCTTCTTCAATAAGTGGTGCTGGGAGAACTGGACAACAACATGTAGAAGAATGAAATTAGTACACTTCCTAACACCATACACAAAGATAAACCTGAAATGGATTAAAGACCTAAATGTACACTATAAAACTATAGTTTGATAGAAATTATAGAAACTATAAAATTCTTGGAAGAAAACATAGGCAGAACACTGTTATGACATAAATCATAGCAAGATCCTCTATGAACCACCTCCTAGAACAATGGAAATAAAAACAAAAATAAACAAGTGGGACCAAATTAAACTTAAAAGCTTTTGCACAGCAAAGGAAACTGTAAACAAGGTGAAAAGATAACCCTCAGAATGGGAGAAAATAATAGCAAATGAAATAACTGACAAAGGATTAATCTCCAAAATATACAAACAATTCATACAACTCAATGCCAGAGAAACAATCCAATCAAAAAGTGGGCAAAAGACCTACAGACATTTCTCCAACAATATATGGATGGCTAATAAACACATGAAGAGATGCTCAACCTCACTCATTATTAGAGAAATGTAAATAAAAACTACAATGAGCTATTACCTCATACCAGTCAGAATTGCCATCATCAAAAAGTCCACAAACAAGTGCTGGAGAGGATGTGGAGAAAAGGAAACCCTCGTGCACTGCTACTGGGAATACTGAATTCACAGAGCCATGATGGAAGACAGTATGGAGATTCCTTAGAAAATCAGGAATAAAACTACCATATAACCCCAGCAATACCACTTTTAGGCATATACCCTGAGGAATCCAAAACTGAAAAAGAAACCTGTACCCCCCAATGTTTACTGTAGCACCATTTACTATAGCTATAGAGAGTGAAAAAGTTGACTTAAAGCTCAACATTCAGAAAACGAAGATCATGGCATCCGGTCCCATCACTTCATGGGAAATAAGATGGGGAAACAGTGGAAACAGTGGCAGACTTTATGTTTCTGGGCTCCAAAATCACTGCAGATGGTGACTGCAGCCATGAAATTAAAAGACGCTTACTCCTTGGAAGGAAAGTTATGACCAACCTAGACAGCATATTGAAAAGCAGAGACATTGCTTTGCCAACAAAGGTTCGTCTAGTCAAGGATATGGTTTTTCCTGTGGTCATGTATGGATGTGAGAGTTGGACTGTGAAGAAGGCTGAGCGCCAAAGAATTGATGCTTTTGAACTGTGGTGTTGGAGAAGACTCTTGAGAGTCCATTGGACTGCACGGAGATCCAACCAGTCCATTCTGAAGGAGATCAGCCCTGGGATTTCTTTGGAAGGAATGATGCTAAAGCTGAAACTCCAATACTTTGGCCACCTCATGCAAAGAGCTGACTCATTGGAAAAGACTCTGATGCTGGGAGGGATTGGGGGCAGGAGGACAAGGCATGACAGAGGATGAGATGGCTGGATGGCATCACTGACTCGATGGACGTTGAGTCTGAGTGAACTCCGGGAGTTGGTGATGGACAGGGAGGCCTGGCGTGCTGCGATTCATGGGGTCGCAAAGAGTTGGACACGACTGAGCGACTGAACTGAACTGAGGACATGGAAGCAACCTAGATGTCCATTGACAGATGAATGGATCAAGAAGCTGTGGTACCTATATATAATGGAATACTACTCAGCCATAAAAAGGAACACATCTGAGTCAGTTCTAATGAGGTAGATGAACCTAAAGCTTATTACACACACTGAAGTAAGTCAGAAAAACAAATATCATATATTAATGCATATATAAGAAATCTAGAAAGATGGTACTGATGAACCTACTTGCAGGGCAGCAATGGAGAAAACACAGAGAACAGATTTATGGACAAGGGCAGGAGAGAAGAAGGAGATGGCAAGATGAATGGAGACAGCAGCATGGAGGCACATACACTAACATATGCAAAACAGACAGCCAAAGGGAATTTGCTGTATAACTCAGGGAACTCACACTGGGGCTCTGTAGTAACCTAGAAGGGTGGGAAAGGTTGGGAGGTGGGAGGAAGGTTCAAGAGGGAGGAGACATATGTACATCTATGGTTAATTCATGTTGATGTATGAGAGAAATTAAACCAATATTGTAAAGCAATCAATTTAAAATAAATATAATTATTAAAAAATTCTCCAGAATGTGGGTAGAAAAGGAACATACCTCAACACAATAAAGGTCATGTACAAGTAACCCACAGAAAAACATTATTCTCAATGGTGAAAAACTAAAAACATTTTAAGATCAGGAACATGATTAAGGGTGTTCATTCTTAACACTATTATTCAATACAGTTTTGGAAGTCCTAGCCATAGCAGTCAGAGAAGAACAAGAAATAAAAGGAGTACGGATTGGAAAATAAAAAGTAAAATTCTCACTGTTCGTAGATGACATAATACTATATACAGAACACTAAAGATGCCACCAGAAAATTACTAGAGCTAATCAATGAATACAGTAAAGTCAGAGGATATAAAATTAATATACAGAAATCCCGTACATTCCTATACACTAACAATGAAAAATCAAAAAGAGAAATTAAGGAAATAATCCCATTCACCACTGCAACAAGAAGAATTAAATAGCTGGGAATAAACCAACCTAAAGAGACAAAATACCTGTATGCAGAAAACTATAAGATACAGATAAAAGAAACCAAAGACAACACAAACAAATGGAGTGATATACCATGTTTTTGAATTGGAAAAATACTGAGAAACTGACTATACTACCCAAAGCAATCTCCAGATTCAATGTTATCCCTATCAAAATACCAATGTAATTTTTCACAGAACTGGAACAAAAAAATTCATGCTTTGGAAAAACAAAAGACCCCCAAATAGCCAAAGCAATCTTAAGAAAACCGGAGCTGGAGAAATCAACCTTGCTGACTTCAGACTATACTACAAAGCTATAGTCAGCAATATGTGAACCGTGAACTTCCTGATGTTCAAGCTGGTTTTAGAAAAGGCAGAGGAACCGAAGATCAAATTGCCAACATCTGCTGGATCATGGAAAAAGCAAGAGAGTTCCAGAAAAACATTTATTTCTGCTTTATTGACTATGCCAAAGCTTTTGACTGTGTGGATCACAATAAATTGTGGAAAATTCTGAAAGAGATGGGAATACCAGACCACCTGATCTGCCTCTTGAGAAATTTGTATGCAGGTCAGGAAGCAACAGTTAGAACTGGACATGGAATAACAGACTGGTTCCAAATAGGAAAAGGAGTACGTCAAGGCTGTATATTGTCACCCTGTTCATTTAACTTATATGCAGAGTACATCATGAGAAACCCTGGACTGGAAGAAACACAAGCTGGAATCAAGATTGCCGGGAGAAATATCAATAACCTCAGATATGCAGATCACACCACCCTTATGGCAGAAAGTGAATAGGAATTCAAAGCCTCTTGATGAAAGTGAAAGTGGAGAGTGAAAAAGTTGGCTTAAAGCTCAACATTCAGAAAACGAAGATCATGGCATCCGGTCCCATCACTTCATGGGAAATAGATGGGGAAACAGTGGAAACAGTGGCAGACTTTGTTTCTGGGCTCCAAAATCACTGGAGATGGTGACTGCAGCCATGAAATTAAAAGACACTTACTCCTTGGAAGGAAAGTTATGACCAACCTAGATAGCATATTGAAAAGCAGAGACATTACTTTGCCAACAAAGGTTCGTCTAGTCAAGGCTATGGTTTTTCCTGTGGTCATGTATGGATGTGAGAGTAGGACTGTGAAGAAGGCTGAATGCCGAAGAATTGATGCTTTTGAACTGTGGTGTTGGAGAAGACTCTTGAGAGTCCCTTGGACTGCAAGGAGATCCAACCAGTCCATTCTGAAGGAGATCAGCCCTGGGATTTCTTTGGAAGGAATGATGCCAAAGCTGAAACTCCAGTACTTTGGCCACCTCATGCGAAGAGTTGACTCATTGGAAAAGACTCTGATGCTGGGAGGGATTGGGGGCAGGAAGACAAGGGGACGACAGAGGATGAGATGGCTGGATGGCATCACTGACTCGATGGATGTGAGTCTGAGTGAACTCCGGGAGTTGGTGATGGACAGGGAGGCCTGGCGTGCTGCGATTCATGGGGTCGCAAAGAGTCGGACACGACTGAGCAACTGATCTGATCTGATCTGATAGTCATCAAGAGTATGGTACCAGCACAACAACAGAAATACAAACCAATAGGACAAGAAAGGAAGCCCAGAGATAAACCCACATACCTATGGGCACCTTATTTTTGACAAAGGAGACTATACAATGGAGATAAGACAGCCTCTTCAATAAGCAGTGCTGGGAAAAGTGGACAGCCACATGTAAAAGAATGAAAAGAACACTTTCTACCACCATACACAAAAATAAACTTGAAATGGATTAAAGACTCAAATGTTAGGCTAGCAACTTATAAAAGCTCTTAGAGGAAAACACAGGTAGAACAGTCTTTGACATAAGATCCTCCTTGTCCCACCTCTTCAAGTAAGGGATACAAAAACAAAAATAAATAGGACCAGCATGAATGCTCGGTGGCGTCAGTGTGGCTGACTCTTTGTGACCCTATGGGCTGTAGCCCACTAGAATCCTCTGTCCATGGGATTCTCCAGGCAAGAATGCTGGAGTGGGTTGCCATTTCTTCCTCAAATTGATCTTCCTGACCCAGAGATCGAACTCATGACTCTTGCCACCTCCTGCAGAGTCTTTTTTTTTTTTTTTTAATATAAATGTATTCATTTTAACTGGAGGCTAATTACTTTACAATATTGTAGTGGTTTTACCATATATCGACATGAATCAGCCATGGGTGTACATGTGTTCCCGATCCTGAACCCCCCTCCCACCTCCCTCCCCATCCTATCCCTGCGGGTCATCCCAACACTGAGTCACCAGAGAAGCCCCAAATGGGACCTAATTAAACTATAAAGCTTTTGCAAGGCAAGGAAACAATATACAAGAGTAAAAGACAACACTCAGAATGGGAGAAAATATTTGCAAATGTAGCAACTGACAAAGGATTAGTCTCCAAAATGTATATGCAGCTCATACATCTCAATATCAGAAAAACAAATAGCCCAATCAAAAAATGAGCAGAAGACCTAAACAGACATTTCTCCAAAGACATACAGATGGCCAATAAACACATGAAAAGATGCTCAACAATGCTCATTATCAGAGAAACACAAATCAAAACTACAATGAGGCATCACCTCACACAGGTGACAATGGCCATCATCAAAAAACCTACAAACAATAAATGCTGGAGTTGAAGCTGAGAAAGGGAACCCTCCTGCACTGTTGATGGGATGTAAAGTGGTATAGCCACTATGGAGAGCAGTATGGAAATTTCTTTCAAAACTAGCAATACAAATACCATATGACCCAGCAATCTCAGTACTGAGCATATACCCTTAAGGCTTTTAAAAAACCACAATTCAAAAATACACACGCACCCTAATGTTCACTACAGCACTTGTTTACAATGGCCAAGACACGGAAATCAATCTAGATGTCCATCAACAAATGAATGGATAAACTGTAGTACATATATACTATGAAATGAGTGAGTGAGTGAAAGTTGCTCAGTCAGGTCCGACTCTTTGTGACCCCATGGACTATACAGTCCATGGAATTCTCCAGGCCAGAACACTGGAGTGGGTAGCCGTTCCCTTCTCCAGGGAATTTTCCCATCCCAAGGATCGAACCCAGGTCTCCTGCGTTGCAGGCGGAATCATTACCAGCTGAGCCACCAGGGAAGCCCAAACTCAGCCATAAAAAGGAAGGAATTTGAGTTAGTAGTAAGTAGTGAGGTAGATAAAGGCATGTTACACAGAGTGATGTAAGTCATAGAAAAACAAAAATTGTATATTAAAACATACATATGAAAAAACAAAAAATACATATGGAATCTAGGAAATAGTACTGATGAACCTATTTACGGAGAATAAATGCCAACCCTGACATTGAGAATGGTCTGTGGACACAGTGGGGGAAGGAAAATGTAGGACAAATTGAGAAAGTAGCATTGACATATATACACTATCATGAGTGAAACAAGTAACTAGCAGGAAACTGCTGTAAAACACAGGGTGCCCAGCCTGGTGCTCTGTGACAACCAGAGGGGTGGAATATGGGGGTGTAGGGGGTGTGAAGGAGGCTTAAGAGGGAGGGGATATATATCTAATTATGATGTACCATGTTGATGTATGGCAGAGACCACCACAACATTGTAAAGCAATAATCCTCCAATTATAAAACAGCATTCTTATTTCTATTGATACAAAGATAGTCACTAAAAGCAAACTTTACTATAAATTTTCAAGTATTCTCAAATATATTAGGATCATACACAGCTAGTCACTTTTATAAAAGATAAAAGCCCACCATCCATGTAGTCTACACAGGATAAATCCAAGAAGCTGAAACTTTCTATTCTTAAATTTGGTTTGAATAAGTCTCTAATAATACAAGGCTCCCCTGGTAGCTCAGGGGGTAAAAGAAAGTGAAAGTTGCTCACTCGTGTCTGACTCTGCAACCTCATGGACTATACAGTCCATGGAATTCTCCAGGAGAGCATACTGGAGTGGTTGCCATGCCCTCCTCCAGGGCATCTTCCCAACCCAGGTCTCCCACATTGCAGGCGGATTCTTTAACCAACTTAGCCACCAGGGAAGCCTGAATCCACCTGCAATGCGGGAGATCTGGGTTCAGTCCCTGGGTCGGGAGGATCCCCTGGAGAAGGGAACAGTTACCCCTTGAGTATTCTGGCCTGGAGAATTCCATGGACAGAGGAGAATGGTGGGCTACAGTCCATGGGATCACAAAGAGTCGGACACTTCACTCCTAATATTAAGTGTATTTTGCAAATGGCAAACAACCTGGGATTGAGAGGTGAAGGAATAGGGTCCCAGATGATCCATCACTGACTAGTGACCCCTACTGACGCTCTTTAAGGCTCTGGCTTCCTTAACTGCAAAGTGGACACATTAAATTACATTGTACTGCAGTGGTGCTTAAATGACATTAATATTAATGTTGTCAAGTGGTATATAAATATTAATGGTCAAAATCAATAATAATGTATACTTAGCAATAAACATTATTAAATGTTAAACAATTCTTAAATCTGGGTAAAAGATTTGTAGGCAATTCTTTTTTTCCAAAATATTCTATAAGTTCAATATCTTATTTCACTGATTTCAAGACACAACTTTTCATACTTAACACATCTGAAATTGATGGAAATGTATCTAATAACCACTTTAGTTAAACAGCAGTCATAAGATACGTGTTATTACATGTGTTATGTGCATCAAAATGTGAAAGATGTGTATCAGTCTTGGAAGAAAACCCTGAAGATAAAAATGGACACTGACTTTGTTTAAAAAATGATACATCACAAATGCTCCTGATAACAGAGAACAATATTATATAGAAAAACATGGACATTGCAACTTTAAGCTGAAGGTGAACAGAAGAGTTAGGCTCTGAATGTGAGTATCTCAGCAAATTAATTTTGCTTACTTTTTAAAATGTGTGTACAAGGTTGATACAATTATTTTTAAAAGGGCTTGCCATGAGAATGAAAACTTCCAAGTCATAAAAAGCTGTGTCACAGTTAAACGGCACTTTTCTCTTCACCTTCCTGCTGAAAACACTGAATCAATTTTCAAAATTTCACTTGTTTTTTTCCTTTTAATGTCTTCCATTATAATTTGATTTAAAAAAATTTAGTCACTAAAAGTACAGGCACCAAGCCTAATAACCAAGCTTTTTAAATTAAGTAACAACAAAGGAACATATGCAAATTGATAGGAGAATGTTAAACTAAAGCTGTGCTATGACTGATGCAGGCTCTGATTTCTTTAAGTCTCCCACTGATAGAAATTTGGTCACTGACATTTCTAGCTATTCTATTTCAATATTTATTACAGAGTGCTAACTATATGCCAGGTAGTGAATTACACACTAGAGATAGCAAGGAGAATAAAGGCAGACATGATCACTGCTTTCCTGATGTTTAGTATATAGAAAAGAAGACTGACAAATTATAAATTCTAATACATTCTGTGAAGAAACAACTGGAAAAAGAAAATAAAAATGAACAGTGGACGGTATTCAATTGCAGATAATGCAATGGTAACAGCGAAAACTTACATAACCTTACTCTGTGCCAGACTCCGTAACTACATCTTTACCTACTCTTTAATCTCCAAAACAACTACTATAAAATAGATACTACTATTATCTCTATTTTATAGACCCAGGGAATATGAGGCTTAACATACCTGAAATTGATATGTATCTTATAATCACTTCTGGACAGAAGTCATGATATATTTGTCATTACCTATGTATGTGAATTAAAATGTGAAAAATGGTTTAACAGTGTCTTGAAACAAAATCTTGAAAATAATAATGGATAGCAAGTAAGCAGTGAGATAGGCTATAAACCCAGAAAGTTTGGCTCCAGAGAACGTGCTTTCAATCCACTATAATTTTAGGGAGAGCCTTCCTGAGCTGGTTTCATAAGTTAACACCTGAAAGATGAGAAGGTAAGGGGTGGTGACAGAAATTATGTATTAAGCCCTACAGTGGGAAAGGGTCCTTCAGTTTTAGAATATGACATAAGGCCAGCATTGTTGGAGTGTAGTTAATGACAGCAAGAATGTTGGAGAGACAGGCCTACAGAAGGCTGGTGCTACCTCGTGCAGGATTTGTAAGACGCAAGGAACTGGAATTTTATTCTAAGTGCAGCTGGATTTCAGTAATGTCACTCAGTTGTGTCTGACTCATTGCAACCGCATGGACTGCAGCACGCCAGGCCTCCCTGTCCATCACCAACTCCCAGAGCTTACTCAAACCCATGTCCATTGAGTTGGTGATGCCATCCAACCATCTCATCCTCTGTTGTCCCCTTCTTCTCCTGCCTTCAATATTTCCCAGCATCAGGTTCTTTTCAAATGAGTCAGCTCTTCGCATCAGAAGGCCAAAGTACGGGAGTTTCAGCTTCAACATCAGTCCTTCCAATGAACACTCAGGACTGATCTCCTTTAGGATGGACTGGTTGGATCTCCTTGCAGTCCAAGGGACTCTCAAGAGTCTTCTACAAACCACAGTTCAAAAGCATCAATTCTTCGGCCCTCAGCTTTCTTTATAGTTCAACTCGCATATCCATACATCACTACTGGTAAAACCATAGCCTTGACTAGACGGACCTTTGATGGCAAAGTAATGTCTCTGCTTTTTACTATGCTGTCTAGGCTGGTCAGAGCTTTTCTTCCAAGGAGCAAGAGTCTTTTCATTTCATGGCTGCAGTCACCATCTGCAGTGATTTTTGGAGCCCCAAAAAATAAAGTCTGCCACTGTTTCCCCATCTATTTTCCAAGAACTGTTGGGACATGATGCCATGATCTTAGTTTTCTGAATGTTGAGCTTCAAGCCAACTTTTTCACTCTCCTCTTTCACTTTCATCAAGAGGCTCTTTAGCTCTTCTTTGTTTTTTGCCATAAGGGTGGTGTCATTTGTAAACCTGAGATTATTGAGGTTATTGAGATTTCTCTCGGCAATCTTCATTCCAGCTTGTGCTTCACCCAGCCTAGCGTTTCTCATGATGTACTCTGCATACAAGTTAAATAAGCAGAGTGACAATATACAGCCTTGACGTACTCCTTTCCCTATTTGGAATCAGTCTGTTGTTCTATGTCCAGTTCTAACTGTTGCTTCCTGATCTGCATACAGGTTTCTCAAGAGGCAGGTCAGGTGGTCTGGTATTCCCATCTCTTGAAGAATTTTTCAGTTTGTTGTGATCCACAGTGAACGGCTTTGGCATAGTCAATAAAGCAGAAATAAATGCTTTTCTGGAACTTTCTTGCTTTTTCAATGATCCAGCAGATGCTGGCAATTTGATCTCTGGTTCCTCTGTCTTTTCTAAATCCAGCTTGAACATCTGGAAGTTCACAGTTCACATATTGTTGAAGCCTGGCTTGGAGAATTTTGAGCATTACTTAACTAGCATGTGGGATGAGTGCAATTGTGTGGTAGTCTGAGCATTCTTTGGCATTCCCTTTCTTTGGGATTGGAATGAAAACTGAACTTTTCCAGTCCTGTGGACACTGCTAAGTTTTCAAAATTTGTTGGCATATTAAGTGCAGCACTTTCACAGCATCATTTTTCAGGATTTGAAATAGCTCAAATGGAATTCCATCACCTCCACTAGCTTTGTTCATAGTGATGCTTCCTAAGGCCCACTTGACTTCACATTCCAGGATGTCTGGCTCTAGGTGAGTGATCACACCATTGTGATTATCTGGGTTGTGAAGATCATTTTTGTATAGTTCTTGTGTGTATTCTTGCCACCTCTTCTTAATATCTTCTGCTTCTGTTAGGTCCATACCATTACTGTCCTTTATTGAGCCCATCTTTGCATGAAATGTTCCCTTGGTATCTCTAATTTTCTTGAAGGGATCTCTAGTCTTTCCCATTCTATTGTTTTCCTCTATTTCTTTGCACTCATCACCGAGGAAGGCTTTCTTATCTCTCCTTGCTATTCTTTGGAACTCTGTATTCAAATGGGTATATCTTTCCTTTTCTCCTCTGCTTTTCGCTTTCATTCTTTTCACAGCTATTTGTAAGGCCTCCTCAGACAGCCATTTTGCTTTTTTGCATTTATTTTTCTGGGGGTGATCTTGATCCCTCTCTCCTGTACAGTGTCACAAACCTCCATCCATAGTTCATCAGGTACTCTGTCTGTCATATCTAGTCCCTTAAATATACTTATCACTGCCACTGTATAGTCGTAAGGGATTTAATTTAGGTCATACCTGAATGGTCTAGTGGTTTTCCCTACTTTCTTCAATTTAAGTCTGAATTTGGCAATAAGGAGTTCATGATCTGAGCCACAGTCAGCACCGGGTCTTGTTTTTGCTGACTGTATAGAGCTTCTCCATCTTTGGCTGCAAAGAATATAATTAATCTGATTTTAGTGTTGACCATCTGGTGATGTCCATGTATAGAGTCTTCTCTTATGCTGTTGGAAGAGGGTGTTTGCTATGACCAGTGCATTCTCTTGTCAAAATTCTATTAGCCTTGGTCCTGTTTCATTCCATATTCCAAGGCCAAATTTGCCTGTTACTTCAGGTGTTTCTTGACTTCCTACTGGATTTATGGAAAACTGAACTAGACAGGGACATAATCCGATTTATTTTTTTAAAATATCCATCTGGCTGATGTGTAAAGAATGAATTGAAAGAAGTTAAGATAAATAGAGTCTAAATTTTCACTTATTCCACAAATATTAGAATATTTATGAAGTAACTATTATTGTAGTAAGCACTATTCCAGAGATTGGACACAGAGTCAAAAATATTAGAGACAAGGTCCTCCACTGTGGAGTACACTTCTGAGTGGTGAACACCCATACAAACTCATACGTTCACAGTTTCTCCCACTCTACTGAACATTTTCTATCAGTATACAAGTTTTACTATCTCCCATCTTTAAACAAACATCAAACAAAAATCTATCATTTGACCTTGCACTCTCTGCTAGCTATCATCCTATTCTTTTATTCCCAGAAAAAATTCTTTAAAGAATTGTCTGCAGTAACTTTGCAACCAGTTATTATCTCAATCCACTACAATCAGGTTCTTCTCTTTCACTCTATTAACATTGTTCCTGTCACTGAACCAAATTTTTTTTTTCATTTGTATGGAAAACAAAAGACCCGAAATAGCCAAAACAATCTTAAGAAAGAAGAATGGAGCTGGAGGAATCATGCTCCCTGACTTCAGCTTATACAAAGCTAGAATAATCAAAACAGTATTGTACTGGTACAAACACACACACAGATCAATGCAAAAGGTCAGAAAGCCCAGAAATAAACCCACATACTTATAGTCAATCAATTACAACACAACAGAGAAGACAGTCTCTTCAATAAGAGCTGCTGAGAATAGTGGACAGCTACAGGTAAAAGAATAAAATTAGAATATTCTTTAACACATATACAGAAAAAAAAAAAAAAAAACTTCAAAATGGATTAAAGATCTAAATGCAAAACCCAATATTATAAAACTCCTAGAGGAAAACAAACTCTGACATAAATCCCAGCAACATTTTTGTATCTCTCCCCTAGAATTGGAAAAAAAAGCAAATATAAACAAATAGGACCTAATTAAACTTAAAATCTGTTGCACAGAAAAAGAAATCATAAACAAAACAAAAAGACAACCTTCAGAATGGGAGAAAATATTTGAAAACAGTGCAATCAACAAAGTCTTAATTTCCAAAATATACAAACAGCTTATACAACACAATATCAAAAATAACAACCTAATCATAATATAGACAGAAGACCTAAACAGACATTTCTCCAAAGAAGACACACAGATGGCCAACAGGCACATAATAAGATGCTCAACATCATTCATTATAAGGAAAATGCAAATTAAAACTACAATGAGGTACCACCTTACATGAGTCAGAATGGCCATCGTCAAAAAAATCTACAAATAAATGCTACAGAGCATGTGGAGAAAAGGGAACTCTCCTACACTACTGGTAGCAATATAAACTGGCTCAGCCACTACGGAGAACAGTATGAAGGCTTCTTAAAAACAAAATGAAATTACCACATGATCAAGCAATCCCACATATATTCAAGAAAGAAGAAAAGTCTAATTAGAAAAGATACATGCACCCTATGTTCACAACAGCACTATTAACAATAGCCAAGACAAGGAAGCAACCTAAATGTCCATCAGCATATGAATGGATAAAGAAGATGTGATAGATATATAAATGCAATATTACTCGGTCATTTAAAAGAATGAAATAATACCATTTGCAGTAACATGGATGGACCTAGAGATTATCACACTAAGTGAAATAAATCAGACACAGAAAGATAAATATCATATGATATCACTTATTATGTGGAATCTAAAAAATGATACAATTAAACTGACTTTAAAAACAGAAATAAGCTCACAGACATAGAAAAATAACTGATGGTTACCAAAAGGGAAATAGGGGAAGAGATAAACTGAGACCTGGGAATTAAAGGATACACACTACATATATAAAATAAACAAGGACCTACTGTATAGCATAGGGCACTATATTCAAAGTCTCATTTATATATATACATATATATATATAAAATGTAATCATTTGGCTGTATACTCAAAACATTGTAAGCCACCTATACTTCAATAAAATAAATAAATAATAAAAATGAAAATAAACTGTTCATGTCAATGTCACCACACTTTCAACTTGCAGTCAAATGCTAACTTCTCTCCCCTCATCTTATAACCTCTCAGAAGTGTTCACACTGTTAACTAGTTCCCCCTTCTTTTCTGTGCCACAACACTTTTCAGGTTTCCTCTCTCCTTAGCTTAAATAAAGAGGCCTACAGCACTGTGCTTAAGAGCATGGCCTTATAAACTTAGCTCTGAAGACTGGTTCAGGAGTGCTAGTCATGGAGGACAGACACAGGAAGAGAATGTTTCCCTTTACTGAACAAGATAGAAAACTAATCAGTATTTCAGGTTAGAAATGACGATGGTTTAGACTAGAGACTAGAAATAGATTTTAGCTCTATTTTAGAAATAGAACCAATAGAACTTTGGGACAGATCAGATACAGGAATTAAAGGAATAGGGGAAATCAAGATTTTGCAATAGAATAAAAAACTAATGAATACTACCTAAAAAAAAAAAAAAAAAAATCACCAAATTTCAGAGATGGATTTCACTTGATACTTTTCTACTAAAACTGATACTTAGGAGAGGTTATGTTATTTACCCAAAGTCACAAAGATAACTGGTGATAGAACTGAAAATAGAACACAAGTCTCTCATAATCCTAAGAAGCCACAGATCAGGATCTGGCAAGACGAATGCTCTCAGAAGCTTTAGTCCTCTTTTTTTCCTAAGCAATGCAGTAAAAAATACTGCAATACATTTTTGGGTTTATTGCATATAATTAGGCAAGCTATTAACTACACACTTTATATGTCTTTAAGAAAAAAGTAAAAAAGTAAAGGTAGAATATAAGTATCAGTATTGGCTTATGAAGAGTAAAATCTATTAAAAGTTCATCAAAAACATTTGCTGAAGTAAACTATTTGTAAAGGACAAGATACACAGGAAATCCCCTTTGAGCAGTTCATATTCTAATTTGCAAGATAACACACATATAAATAATTCAGGCCAACAGAAGAGATGTCATAAAATAGTACTAGAATAATTGTCAAACGAATTGTATAGACTATATGTGTGTGTGTGTGTGTATATATATATATATATATATATATATATATATTTTTTTTTTTTTTAGTACGCTGTGGTAGTCCTTTAGATTTGAGCTAAGCCTTCAAGGACAAGTAAGAATTTTAAAAGTAGATGGGGAAGGGGATTACATTAAACAAACCTATAAAGAGTGTCGACTAAGGTAAGGCTCAGGGCTGGGGGTTAGGGAATGGGAAGAGTTAGCTTTTTATACAAGTTCCATGGAGACATTCTCTTTGGTATGACATTTGAGACCTGAATGACAAAGAAAAACAAGGAATGTGATGATGGAAGTTGCGGAGAATATTCTGAGAGAATAAGTACAAATAACCACTACATTACCTGCCTACAGTAGGCTCTATAGAGTGAATACACAGAGCTTAGTTGAATAGTAAAAGGGTAGACCATAAATTTCTAAATCTGAGTTTAAGTAATCCCATAAATTCTCTTTCTCATCTCAGTTTCTGCATCAGTAAAAATTACTGCATAGAACACGTGAGATAATGAACATATAAGTGGTTTAGAAACATAAATATACCAAAATTGTAAAAGTTCAAATAAACAAGAATGGAAAAGTTTTAATATGATGCTTAGCTACACAACGTTAAAAATAGAGAAATTAGGAACAATCATTGCTGGTATGGGTATCAGCACTTCATACTTTACATATCTTTACATTTTCTCTTTCTGTAGTTTTTTGTACATGTTTCATCTTCTTTGCCAGACTGTAAGCAGATAAAGCACCTGACACGTTTTTAGTATTAGCTACATTGATATGTGAAGCGAGTAATTAATTTTAAAGCCCTTTGAGGATTTGTGTTTGCTTGTGTTCAAGATCCCATTTAGTTGCAAATGATTGAAGGGGGGCTGATATCACGAAAAGTTAACAGAAATAAATATAAATGAAAATAGAATAGAACCCATTTTAAAAAAGACGGAAGTAAGCTGCAGGTAACTGTTAAGTACTACTGCTGGCCTTTAGTTAATACTCTCTGGCAGCCAAAGGAAGAAGGGAATTGGCTGAATCACACAGCGTGGCATTTAATCTATCTCAAAGATGGGCATTTATATTCATCTACAGATTTCAACTGTTCCCTGGCCCCAAAGCCGCAAGATCTTTGATCACAAACATCTGAGCAAAGGCGCAGAGCAACTATGAAGGGCTCCTGAAACTATTTAACTTGGTTCCGTTGCTTTCAGAGCCAGGACCCGTAATAAGAACGGAACCACCGGCGCCTCAACAACAGAATCCTCACTTTTCTCCCCAGGGCTCCGGCCCGGGCTTGGCAAACGCAGAAACAGCCCCTGGATCCCTTGACGGCCTCTGCACGGTTCCGCGGCTCGCCCGAAGTCTCGGCTTCAGGCGGGGGCCGTGCCACTCCAGGAGGAGTGAGGCGGGGCTCGGGGCCGGGGTGGGCACAGGGCCGAAAGGGCCTCGGGGCTGTCAGGCCTCCGGGGTCGGGTGTTGGGGGAGGCAACCCGGGGCCCGGGAAACAACTGCCGAAGCGCCCCGCGGCGCCCTCTGTCACGGAAGCCCCCTCGCCCCAGCTCAGGACGAGCGGCATGGGCGGCCGAGGCCAGAGAGCCCTCCGCTTTGCGGACGACGAGGTCGGCCCTAGCCCGGGAACGAGGCGGGCCCCCGACGCTCCCCCGGCGCCCCGCGATCACCCACCTGCACCGCGGTCTCCGAAGTCTCCAGCCCGGCCTCTCCGCTCCCGAGGCCCGGCTGCGATTGGCTCCCGCCACTGTCGCGCTGCCTCTTCTTCAAGTCTGAGCGCCAGCCGGTAACGCGCCGCGCCTCCGTCCCGCCCCTCGCGCCCCCGAGGCCCCGCCCCGCGCGCGGTCACGCGCTGCCGCAGAGCGCAGAGGACGCAGAGCGCAGAGCAGGGACCCGGCTTCCGAGGAGGCGGCGGCCGCGCGGGTGACGCGCAGCGAGGGCCGCAGGTGAGCCACCTCCCGCGGACGCGCGCGGCGCCCCGCCCACGCACGCGACGCCCCGCCCCCGCGCGGGAGGACGCCCGCGGCGCCCCGCCTGCGCACGCGGCGCCCCGCCCCCCGTGACACAGGTCCTGCGGACGCACGCGGCGCCCCGCCCCCCGCGCGGCGCCGGGGCAGCTAGGAGAGGCTCTGCCCGCGTCCGCGCCATCGAGCCCGGGGCTGCGGCGAGGCCTTCAGTGGATGGTTCTCCTCGCCCGGCGACTCTGCGTGCTGCCGGCGATGGAGGGCGTGCGCTGGGCCTTTCCCTGTGGCACGTGGCTGCCGAGCCGCGCCGAATGGCTGCTAGCGGTGCGATCGATCCAGCCCGAGGAGAAAGAACGCATTGGCCAGTTCGTCTTCGCCCGGGATGCTAAGGCCGCCCTGGTACCGCGAGTCTTTTGCGCTTCGGGTCGGGGAGCAGCCTTCGGGGTGGTGGGCCGCGCAGTAGAGACTCCACACGCGATCCTCGGCGTCCGCGTGCGGCCGCCCCGGGCGACTCCGGGGTGTGCCCGGCCTAGTCTCCGCCGCCTTTGTCGTCGCCTCGTCCATAGAAAAAATCAGCCCCTCCCCCGTTGCATTTGAAAAGAGAGGTCCTGCTAAACCCTAAAATAGCTGTTCCGGAGGTCTGTCAATAGGATTTTCCTTATTTTTAAGTGTTAATCAAATTTTTTAAATTTCCTTGCTTGGGCCCATAGCAGTCTGAGCCTGTTAAATATCGCACCAGTCTGCCTGTGCACCGTGCACGTTTTAGGCCCTAAAAAATATTGACAGTATCACTTAGTTTAACCTTGCACACTATAGAACTGGAAGAGTATAGCCTCCTTTTACCGATGAAACCGAAGCAAAGGAAGGATGCGGTCTTAGGCATATCTTGTTAACTTTTAGCTCAGAAAACACTATTTTGAATATAATCGTTTATTTTACGTATATATTTTTAGCAACGAATGGAAAGTTGGGTTTCAAAATGATGTCTATATAGCGCAGTATGGCACAGCTTCTGAGTGCCATCTCGTCAAAGACTGTCATTATCCTGAAAATGTCCCTCTGTCAAAGGACTTTTTCGTTTGAAATGTAGATTAATTGATTTTTGAAGGCACACTAGTGAATATTTTCGTGAAATTCAAAGTGTTGCAGTATTTAAAGTCAGTGTTAGAACTGAAGGAAAAAAAAACTTGAAAGATTTTGCAAAATGTTATCTACCTTGTTTTCTTATGTCCTCGGGTATTTTCTGTGATTTTAGACCTTAATCGGAGAGAGAGTGGACTGGGTATATGTGAAAAAAGATAGGTTATGTCGTGCTGTTGTGGAGGCACGTGATAAGTACATGTGATCTAGAAGCACTTGCACATGTGCACAAAGATGTAAGTACAACAGGATTGCCCACTGGGGAGGTTTTTTTTTATATAATAGCAAACCAGAGCCCCCTAAAATATCCAGTAATAGGGGGATAGTCAAGTTGTGGTACCTTGATACTATCAAATATGCTACATTTAAAAATGCACAGGCCAGTGATTATGTGCAGACATAAAATAATCCCCAACACTTAGAAATGAAAAAGTTCATAGAAGTGAAATAGTACATATAGTGGGGTTTCAAATAAATGGATGGATAGCAAATGCAAATGAGCATATATTTGGATACTTAGAGAAAAGATGAAGGATGAATACTTGTCAACATTGGTTACTTGTTGATGGGATGGAGGGAATTGCTAAAGAGGGACTTCGACTTTTCTGTCTTCATAAGCATTTCTTAAATCTTAATGCAGGATATTTAATACGTACGTAGTTTTAAAACTTTAAGGAGTATTTTAGAAACCACAAAAATAGACTTTGTATGTTATAGGCAGTTTTACTTGAATCTTTAGTATAGACAGCAATACTTACCAAGTGTTTTATTAACAGGCTGGTCGTCTGATGATAAGGAAATTAGTTGCAGAGAAATTGAATATACCTTGGAATAATATTCGTTTGCAAAGAACTGCAAAAGGAAAACCAGTTCTTGCAAAAGACTCATTAAATCCTTACCCCAATTTCAACTTTAACATCTCTCATCAAGGAGACTATGCTGTACTTGCTGCAGAATCTGAGCTACAAGTTGGAATTGATATAATGAAGACTAGTTTTCCAGGTAATGTTGCATTTTTGTAATACATGAGTTATTAAATATCTTGTCTTAGTTCTTGTGCTGTGCTTAGTTGCTCAGTTGTGTCTGACTGTTTGCAACCCCAGGGACTGTAGCCGTCAAGGCTCCTCTGTCCGTGGAATTCTCCAGGGAAGAAGACTGGAGTGGGTTCCCATGCCCTCTTCCAGGGGATCTTCCCAACCCAGGACTGAACCCAAGTCTCCTGCATTGCCGGCAGATTTTTTACCTTCTGAGCCACCAGGAGAGATCCAGGTTCTATCCCTTTATCAGGAAGATCAAACTGGTGGCCTTCCCTGGTGGCTCAGATGGTAAAGAATCCGCCTGCAATGCAGGAGACTCAGGTTCAATATCCCTGGGTCAAGAAGATCCCCTGGAGAAATGGTTACCCACCTAAGTGTTCTTGCCTGGAAAATTCTGTGGACAGAGGAGCCTGGTGGGCTACAGCCCGTGGGGTCACAAAGAGTCAAACATGACTGAGTGACTAACACTAATTAACTTGTTTAAAAAATAATAATCTCAATAGTGAGCTATGTTATAATCACTAAGCAGAGATAACATGTATTTGTATTATATCTAAATATATTTCTTTGTAGCACATTTATATACAATGAAAACAAAGAGCAAATAGTTACTAAAATATTTATATTTTGCCTTAGAAATTTGCAGTTGATGACTGTCAGAACTGCTGACATTTATTGTGTGGTTGACTAAAGTAATTTTAATAGATCATAGGCTCTCTCAACTCCTCTGTAATTTTCATCATCACTAACATTAGTGAGCAGTTACTGTGTGCCAAGACATTTTACTCAGTGCTTTATGTATATTATATGTTGAGTGGAACTTTTCAGAAGATAAGTAACAGGATAAGAAGGAAGCTGTTAAAATAAGAGAACCAACATCTTCCTGATTTCATTGTGCAATTTCTTAATCTCCACACTGCATCCACCACAGGTTATTTGCTTGTGTTTCCCTTGGACTGGAATATTTGTGATAACGTCGTGCTCACCTGCATTTCTGCACAGATAACTTATTTATTGGTTAGCTTCCACTTCAGCTTCCACTGAAGCCTTTGTGGACCTTCAAAGTAAACCAGTTTGCTTTGTTCTAGGCTCTCATAAAATATATTTCCTTCATTCCAATAATATACTTCATTTTATAGTTATTTATCAGGATGATTGTCTTTCCACTGTACTATCACATCTAGTTCGAAGTAATGCATAATAAATATTTGTTAAATGAATGAATAAGCATTCTGTGCTACAATAGTAAGGCTTCAGAATATGGCTGTTACTCTCATCTCTCCCTTATGTTGAATTTTCCCACCAGCCGGTTTTTCTCTAACCTGTTCATAACTCTATTAAAACTCTATTCTTTGTTCAGAAGGGAGCTCTACTAATTACAACAGGGGTTCTTGACCCCAAATAAGCATCATTTTTTTAACCTCCTGAAATTGTTCTCCACATTTTGTATGCACAGGTATGCTTTTCTCTAAGAGAGGATCTGGTTTTCTGCAGGGTCATAGAAGGTGTATTGTGAAAGAACCACTGCTCTAGAGGATTCAGAGTGAGCATACAAATGAGCCTATAAACTTCACAGTTTTCTGTGTTTCTTATATGAATTTTCTCTTAAAAACAGAAATTACTGGAGAGGCCATTGCTCCTTAGAATGCAGTCAGCACAATTACATAGTAATGGTTGGCTCATCAAGTTGGTATCTGCTTGGAAATTATGCCTATGAGACACAGATTTAATTACAGTTGGTTTAGTGGGCAATGTTGGGTTATGGTCAATACTGGATAAACAGGTAATTACTAAAGCAAAAAATGATTCTGTTTTCTGTTAATTATATTTTGTTAGCCTTTTTTATCCACCATCTTTTTTCTTTGCCCTAATTAGTCTAATCACAGTATCCAGGCCTTTTACTGTTCAGCTGTTTCATTGCCAAAAAGCTGTTGACATATCCAGTAATGCACTGAGGAAGAGGTATTTTCCAGTTTTAATTAGTATTGTTACTCTGTCACTAATGTTGGAAAGATTAATGGATGCAGCATTATTTCTCAGGAAGTAGACACTGGTTTACTTCACTGGCAATGCATTGAATTACTCTGCTTATCAGAGTGAGGAAACTGAGCAGGAGACATTCCTAAGATTTGCTAAATGATGAAGGGTAAAACTTAGTATAGCAGCAAGGGAAGTATTGTACTTTGTTCTGAATGTTGTTACTAAGATTATCTAACTTCATTTCAAGATGAAGTTAAACTTTGGGGGCATCATCAGTATATTGAAAGACTTAGTTCCATTACTCCCATTTTGTCTGCAGAGCATGGTAACCCACTCTAGTATTGCCTGAAGAATCCCACGGACAGAGGAACCTGGTGGGTTACAGTCCATAGGGCTGCAAAGAGTTTGGACACAATTGAAGTGACTTAACATGCAAACATCACGTAGGAACTTGTGGAGTCTTTCCTTGTCACGTTAGACATTCCTACTAGGTGCAGATTATTTCCCACCTTCTCCCAGTTCTCTTTGTTGCTGTGACAGGGTAGGAGAGAATATATCATGGATTAAGAAGTTTCTGGGCTTCTTCCTTCTAGCCAGATGCCCACAATTAAGGACACTTGCACCTACCACTGTTTTCTCTGCCTAATGGAGAGAGGAACCTTATACAAACGTAACTGGTGTATACTTGGCACTCAGTAATTATTTGTTTAATGAATATCCAGAGAAGGAGTTATTAATATAAGATATTGGGGCTCTAGTATAGATAAATTGCCAATGCAATATAATCCTAACCCTGGGGGTGGGTGTTTTATAGGTCATCATTATAATCTGTTGCACCCAGTTGGGAAATATTGGTGGTTTTTCCTTCCTTTTCTAATAATTTTTGTCTGCCTCTAAAGGCTTTTGCAGTTAGAAGTATAAGGATAGTTTTGTGAATTGTTCAGTTTTGTACCCATACTTACAAGATACGGCAAGTTAAGGTGAAAGTGAAAAACCACCACAATATTGTAATTAGCTTCCAATTGAAATAAATTAATTAATTTAAAAAAAAGATGAAAGTTGCTCAGTTGTGTCCGACTCTTTGCAACCTGGTAGTCCATGGAATTCTCAGGCCAGAATACTGGAGTGGGTAGCCTTTCCCTTCTTTAGGGGATCTTCCCAACCCAGGGATCAAATCCAGGTCTCCTGCATTGCATGCAGATTCTTAGCAGCTGAGCTACAAGGGAAGCCCAAGAATACTGGAGTGGGTAGCCTATCCCTTCTACAGTGGATCTTCCCAACCCAGGAATCGAACTGGGGTCTCCTGTATTGCAGGCAGATTCTTTACCAACTGAACTATGAGGGAAGGCCAAGATAAGATAGATACGGTGTAAATATTATTAGAATTTGGAGAAAGACCCAAAATATTTTTCCCCATGAGTTTATACTTTGTAGTTCATGTTTTTGTTATAAACTTTTCTGGATATTAATTGGCAGGACAAAATGACTCAGTATTTTGAAATTTAATGCTAATTTAATAGCTTTGAAATTAGTGCATCATAGAACTGCTTCTCTTGAACAGTTGCTACCTAAATTAAGAACAGTAAGTATAAACTAAGTGATGGTATTGTATGATAGCTTTGGTAGGCTATTTGTTGTCTCCTTCGACCATACTAATTGGTAGCACTATTTTAGTAGCTTCTTAATTGGTTCCCCCTCTTTACTTCTGTTCTCACTCAGTACATTGTCTGTACAGAGTTAAGAGTGGTCTTTAAAAATTTCTTTAAAGCAGTTGTCTCAAACTTTTAGGTTGGTTCTTAATAAAATTCATTCCTTTTAACATGACTGTGTCGTCTTGTTGTCGTTTCTCCTTTATCTCTCCTTTTGTATTTTTATCTGTTGTCTGCTCACTGTTCTCAACACTCATCTTTTATTACCTTGAATGTAGCAAAATTTTTCCCGTTCAGGGTCGTTTAAAAAATGCTGATCCCTCTGCCTGTTGTTCTTCTCACTCTTCTTGAGTATCAGAGATCTGAAGGCTGAGAAGTAACCAATTCCAGTACCTCCTCGGAAAGGGCTTTCCTGACAACCTGCTCTTTTTTTCTGTCATGGCCTTTCTCATTTCTAATTATAACTTAGTTATTTGATTATTATCCTTCATTTCTGTTCCACTTCATTAAATAAGTTCAGGAGCCATGCAGACCTAGTACTTAGTGTGTCTAGCACGTCGAAGGTGCTTAGTAAATATTCATTGAGTGAACAAATAATAAATATTCTCAATTTCACTTAAAATATTCCTTAAATTTGTTGAAAAGTTGGTTTGCAGCTACAGTAAACAGTGATGTTCATATCAGATTCTAGTTGGAGTATAAACTGCTCTCATTAGTGAGCTGTGGTTATAAACAGTTTTTCCTTCAAGTCTTCTTCCTCACCCTCCAATAATCTCCCTAGCTGCTTCTCTCCTGCATTTGCGTCCCCAGCAGATTCAGTTTCCAGCTTTGTTACTGTTGCAATCTACAGTCTCCGACTTAAAATTTTTCAACTTTATGATGGTTTAAAAGCAATTCAGTAGAAGCCATACTTTTAATTTTGACATTTTCTCAGACTAGCCATATGTCGTAATTCTAGGCAGCAGCAGTGAGCCATAGGTCCCAGTCAGCTACACAGTCGCAAGGGTAAACACCCAGTACAGCCATTGTTTTTTTCACTTTCAGTGAGGTATTCAATGCATTTTATGAAGTATTCTACACTCTATTATAAAATAGGCTTTTTGTTAGATGATTTTGCCCATTTGTAGGCTAATGTAAGTGTTCTGAAAACATTTAAAGTAGGCAAAGCTAAGCTGTGACGGTCATAGCTTAGGGGTATTAAATGCATTTTCAATCCTAAAATATTTTCAGCTTAACAGTGGATTTATCAGGATATAACTTCATCATAAATCAAAGAACTGCATTCCACTGTCATTTCTGATCTACATTTTTAAGCTGATCTACATTCTTCTGGATCTGCATTTTGAAAGATATGCTTAGTTAAAGCATTGTTTTTTTGGGGGGGGTGTGGTTTTTTTTTTTAAATGGGAGATTTACAGCTGTCAAGCAGCTTAAATAAGTCACACTTCTTTTTGTGTTCTGAACTGCTACTGGAAAAGTAGGTGTTTACTGGCAGGTAGTTTTTCCCTTTTCCCAGGTTACAGAATAGGTTTTTCCCACTGTGCAGAGGAATTCAGTGGGATCACAACATAGAACTTGTATTTATTGAGCAACTTCTGTGTGTTAAATGCTAAGAATTTGCAGGTACAAAATACTGAAAAATTCTATGGAACTGGGTTAAAGGAATTTAAAGTTTTGAGGAAAGAACTGATGTCTAAGAAGAGTATACAAAAGTGAGCTGGAACTTGCTTTACTATTGTTTAAACTTATACTAGGCTTGCTGCTTGGAAGAAAAGCTGTGAGCAACCTAGATAGCACATTAAAAAGCAGAGACTTTACTTTGTCAACAAAGGTCCGTCTAGTCAAGGCTATGGTTTTTCTAGTAGTCATGTATGGATGTGAGAGTTGGACTGTAAAGAAAGCTGAGCACCGAAGAATCGATGCTTTTGAACTGTGGTGTTGAAGAAGAGTTTTGAGAGTCCCTTGGACTGCAAGGAGATCCAGCCAGACCATCCTAAAGGAGATCTGAGTGTTCATTGGAAGGACTGATGTCATTGAAGCTGAAATGCCAATGCTTTGGCTACTTGATGCAAAGAACTGACTGACTGGAAAAGACCCTGATGCTGGGAAAGATTGAAGGTGGGAGGAGAAGGGGACAACAGGATGAGATGGTTGGATGGCATCACCGACTCAATGGACATGAGTTTGAGTAAACTCTGGGAGTTGGTGATGGACGGAGGCATGGTGTACTGCAGTCCAGGGGGTCCCAAAGAGTCGGACACGACTGAGTGACTGAACTGAACTAAACTGAGGCGTCCTAAACAAAAAAGCATGATGTTAGTGAAAGAATAGACAGCTAGTACTGATTAGTACTTATATGTAATATTTCAATTCAGTGGTTAAAGATTATTTATTAAGTGGTACATTAATCACTAGGGTAATAGCTTGTTGGCTACTTGAATTTTCTCTTCCATAAACGTATTACTATTTTCTAATCCATATATAAAAGCTCTTTATGTACTTTGGATAGTGACACTTCTTTAATATCTGTTACAACTATTTTCTTTTTTTTTTTAATTGTATTTATTTATATATTTATTTTCAGCTGTGCTGAGTGTTTGATCCTGTGCGGGCTTTTCTTTAGTTGCAGAGAGCAGAGGCTACTCTAGCCGTGGTATGCATGCTTCTCATTGCAGTGGCTTTTCTTGTTACAGAGTGCGGGCTTCAGTAATTGCGTCACATGGGCTCAGTAGTTGTGGTGCATGGACTTAGTTGCTCCTCAGCACGTGGGATCTTTCTAGATCAGGGATTCAACTTGTGTCTCCTGCATTGGCAGGCAGATTCTTTACCACTGAGTCACAAGTGAAGCCCTTACAAATATTTTTCCACTATATTATTTGTTTATCTTGAATTGGTTTTTTTGTTTTTGTTTTTTTTTAATGTATAAATTTTATTTATCTTTTTTTAATTAATATATCTAACATTTCCTTGATAAATACTGAACTCTGTCTTATTTGAAAAAAATAAATCGGTAAAAGATTTACTCCAACAATAGGTTATAGAGTCTCTTAGTTTTTGTTTTAAAATTGTACCTTCTTTTTTACCTTTAAATCTTTAATTCCTCTAGAATTTGTGTGTATATATTTTACATCGTATGGCACAAAAGTTTTAGCACCATCAGCGTGGGATAGATTAGGAATAAACATCTAAAGTGCCTGGAAGTATTAAGTACTTTATAAGTAAATGTTAGCCTAAGGTGATTGTGATAGTTGTTACATATGTAGAATGGTGTTTCTGAAATAGTGATCAGGATGTTACAATCAGCCAGGATGCCTGTGCAGGTTCCTTGAAACCATCTCAGACTTCTCAAACTAGAATTTAGATGCAGCCAGTGATTCTATACTCAAAACAGTTTCTAGTGATTGTTAGACATACTAGTGTTTGGGAAACACTATTAGATTGTAAGTTGTCAACTTTTTCTGATAAGATTATCTGAAAGCCATTAGATCCTTATTTCACGATATACAACAAAGTTAATTAGAATTGGGTTTTAACAAAGGTTACTAGAACACAATAGAATTGTATATTTGGCCAGACTTCTGAAAGAAGCATACCTTTTAAACTTAGAAAGGTAAGAAGAACCCACAAAGTTAGCAGATGTCATTGATTTCATGTTAAGTCTCTTCTCTGTCACAAACAAGGGCAAATAAGACACAAAGAGGTAAATATGGTTAATATTTAAAGTACTTTGTAAGTATTGCTAGAAAAGTCCCTTAAAACTTAACCTAATGAATGGACTAAGGACTTGATAAAACATTTCACAAAAGAGGAGTGATATGTATATATAACAATTACTGCAGCAGTCTTAAAGCTAATATTTATTAAGTACTTACTAGCTCCAGGCCAGAGAAGGCAATGGCACCCCACTCCAGTACTCTTGCCTGGAGAATCCCAGGGATGGGGGAGCCTGGTGGGCTGCCATCTGTGGGGTCTCACAGAGTCGGACACGACTTAGCAGCAGCAGCAGCTCCAGGCCCAGACCATTTATATGTTTCTTTCTTGAACTACCCAACTCTTTTCTCCCTATCTTACAGCCATAGAAAAGTTAACAGTAAAGAAGTGATACCAAGCAGAATGGCTATCATCAAAAATAAATGCTGAGGACTTCCCTGGTGGCCCAGAGGTTAAGACTCTGAAGTAAAAATTTAATAAATAAATACTGGGGAAGGGAGCCGTCCTACACTGTTGGTGGGACCTAGAGAATGTCAATACTGAGAGAAGTCAGTCAGGTAAAGAAGGAGAAATATTGTATGATATCCCACATGTGGAATCTAAAATGATACAAAGGAACTTAGCTTACAAAATAGAAAGAGACTCATAGACTTAGAGAATGAATTCATGGCTGCCAGGGGAAAGAGGTAGTTAGGGAGTTGAGAATGGACATGTACACACTGCTGTATTTAAAATTGATAACTAGCAAGGACCTACTGTGTAGCACATGGAACTCTGCTCAATATGTGGTAGACTGGATGGGAGGAGTTCAGGGGAGAGTGGCTATGTGTATGGCTGAGTCCCTTCGCTCTTCACTTGAAACTGTCACAACATTGTTAATTACCTATACCCCAATACAAAATAAAAAGTTAAGTGATAGAGCCAAGATTTGAACATTTGACTCCAGTGGCATAACACTAAAGCTGAGTATGTGAATGTGTCAGTATATATAAATTGTTTGCATTTATGTATTAGTTTCCTAGGGCTCCTTTTCCCCTGTATTCTCATTTGTGTGTCTATATGTTTCTCCTTAAAGGACACCAGTCCTCCAAGACGACGTCATCTTAACTTGATTACATCTGCAAAGACTGTTTCCAATAAGGTCACATTTTTAGTCTGGGCATGAGTTTTAGGACAACTAGACCCTCACAGTTCAAACCCGCCTTATTCATGGCTCAACTATATAAATTATTTTTTTAGTTGTGACCTTGATTAATTGATCATTGCAGAACACTTAGTTAATATCTAGTGCTGCTTTCCCTAGAGATTAAGCTGTAAGTTGGGGGAATCCTGTTTTTCTCAACCTGGTTAGTGATTCATTCTATAGAAGTTTTTCAGTTATTTTACCTTTATGTATGTACTTTATGTACTTAAGTTCTTACCTGTCTATTAAATCGAAGATTGTAATAGACATGAATTGTGTTGGTATTACTTAGAGGCTTTGCCAAGTTATGTAACTAATGATTGTGTCATTTTCAGCTAGTTTGAGGGTGTTGTATTCTGATATTTCCTACTGATATTTTAAATTCCAATATGGAAGATAAACTGAGTCCTTAATAGAGTACTCATCCAGTGCGTGTGTATTTTCCCCTTAAGTCACAGTGTGGCACTGTGGTTCTTTGGCTGAACATTTACAAAGCCATTTTCTGTTGCTGTCAGTCTATTTTTTTGTGGCATATGGTGCTGTCAAAAGTATATGAAAATAGTCATAGCAGATATTTTTTTTAGTGTGCATGATCAGTTATTACTTTTTTCAGTGATTGTGCTAGATTGCTTTTTTATGTTAAATGAGTGTTTTTACTAGCATGACTAAATTTTTTCCCTGATTGCCCCATCATATTTAGGTAAAAATCATAGGACTTCTTGAAGATTATGAAATTACAGCTTAAAGAAACCAACGAACATAATGACACTATAGATGAGAACAGGCATATCTGTTAAAAATTTTAGGTTTTTTTGGATAGTATTCTGTTAAAGCTGCAGTTCCATTCAAAATGGGGTTCCCTTGTGGCTCAGCTGGTGAAGAATCTGCCTGCAGTGCAGGAGACATGGGTTCAATCCCTGGGTTGGGAAGATCCCCTGGAGAAGGGAACAGCTACCCACTCCAGTATTATGGCCTAGAGAATTTCATGAACTGTATAGTCCATGGGGTCACAAGGAGTCTGACACCACTGAATGACTTTCCCTTCCACTCAAAATATAAAATAGTGTCTTCCAAATTCAAGGTAGCTGTTCATTCCGTTGTTATTATTTATCCTATTTGTAACAGAATCTATTCAAAAGAAAACAGTTTATGATTTGTGTGTGTTTAGTGCTCCTAGTGTTTAAAATCTGCAGATTTTCTTCTGTCACTTTTGAAAAAACAAGCCTACCATCTTTACTTTCTTTAGTGTTTTACTTGTCAAGCCAGGATATACTAGTGATGCTTGCATTAACAAGACAGTCTTTATTAAGGGGCTTAAGAAATAAACACCAGACTATCAAAGAGTGTTCATAGCCCCAAAAGGGTTAGAATCCTCCCAGGACTCCTAAGATCCCAGGTTAATATTTCAGTGCTTTTGCATGAAATGACTTTGCAGCTTTGCAGAGCTATTTTAGGAAGTAATAGGTCTCTGTGTGTGTGTGTGTGTGTGTGTGTGTGTGTGTGTGTGTGTGTGTGTAATCTACCTTTTTAAAATTTTTATGGTCTTAATGGAATTTGTTACAATACTGCTTCTGTTTTGACTTTCTGGCCGTGAGGCATGTGGAATCTTAGCTCCCTGACCAGGAATGGAACCTGCACCCCTTGCATTGGAAGGCAAAGTTCTAACCACTGGACCACCAGGAAAGTCCTAGAAATGATAGCCTGATAACATTAATATGAATACAAATAATAAACATTAGTTGATTCATAAAAATGGATTGTAAAGTTTTCATTCTTGAGAACAGTAGAGGACTAAGGAGTAGATAGATAAATCAAATGAGTCTGATGAACTTGAAAATAATTGAGGATCTTTGCCTTGAACTAAAGGACCACATATCATTGGAGAGTCATTAGAAATATTTCCTATGTAAACGAGAGGAGGCTGCTGCTACTGCTGCTGCTAAGTCACTTCAGTCGTGTCCGACTCTGCGACCCCATCCCTGGGATTCTCCAGGCAAGAACACTGGAGTGGGTTGCCATTTCCTTCTCCAATGCATGAAAGTGAAAAGTGAAAGTGAAGTTGCTCAGTCGTGTCCGACTCTAGCGACCCCATGGACTGCAGCCTACCAGGCTCCTCCGTCCATGGGATTTTCTAGGCAAAAGTACTGGAGTGGGGGATGGTGGGGGAATTATGGGCAATTCTGTGGAAGAGCTGGTTTTTAATATTTTCTACCCTTGAGATAACCATGGAAAAGATACTTTTGGAGTGGATGATATAGTTTGCATTCTAACTGTTGAATTCTCATGGGGTTAGGGATTAAATGCCGTAAAGCATGAAGTAGGGGGATTTGACATCTTTTTTCTTCCAGACGTGCTATAGTTCCAGCCAGTTGGGAATGTCAGATTTTGAAGTTAAGTATTTTGGGAATGGAAGTTCAGGAGTAGACAAATTATGTTAATAGAACCTGCAGAAGGACTATTTCAAGAGGTTTGCTGGAAGTAATGGAATCATGAAATAAGGATATAGGGCAGTAGAGCATTTAATTTACCAGGTAATAGTTAACATACATTTATTCATATAGTAAACATTTATGATTTACCTACCTTGTTGCTGGGCTTCCCTGGTGGCTCAGATGGAAACAAATCTGCCTGGAATGCAGGAGACCTGGCTTTTGATCCCTGGGGGATCAAAATGGGAAAATGCCCTAGAGGAGGGCATGGCAACCCACTCCAATATTCTTGCCTGGAGAATCACATGGACAGAAGAGCCTGGCGAGCTACAGTCCATGGGATCACAAAGAGTCAGACACGACTAAAGTGACTTAGCACACACGCACCTTTTTGCCAGATTTTTCTGATAGACTACTTAGGCTGTAGTTCTGTGAGAGCAAGAACCATGGCCAATTTGTTTTTAACTATTAGTTCAGTTCATAATGGTATAATATTTGTACACATTCTGCATAATTGTAGAATAAATGGATGATGATAGAAGGTTCCTGTTTAGTAGTAAAGATAAACATATAATATTTTGAAAAATGTAATATGAAAAGCATACTGTATATTATAATTTGTAATATATAAACTACAAATTTAGCTCATAATTGTGGGAATCAGATTCTTCGAGTTCTATTGATTTTTTGGATGCTGTGTAATATTTTATTGTCTGTGTAACAGTATTTTTTTTTTTTTTTAATGAGCCAATAGAACAGAAGTCAAAATCTATTTTTATTTGGAAAAATCATATTAGAATACATGTTTAAAAACAGTTATTGTGAAGGAAATAAGTGTATACTTTCCAGTTATGTTATTCACTTAAAAGAACATTTCTTAGCTTTCTACCAATTCCCCCAAAATTATAAAGAAATTGTTTCTGATTTTCCTGTTAAATAGCAAAGTAAAATTCTAAACCTAAGTCACCCTTCTATTTCTGGACTAACCCACGCTTGTCTTGCATGTTATCCTTTTAATTCTCAACTAGCTTTGATTTGCTGATACTTTGTTTAGCAAAATTGTGACTGTATTCGAAAGTAACATTGGACTATTGTTTCCTTTTGTGTGCTATCTTTAACAGTTGGGTAATTCTCTATTTCCTCAATTGACAGGTCGTGGTTCAATTCCAGAATTTTTTCATATTATGAAAAGAAAGTTTACCGACAAAGAATGGGAAACAATCAGAAGCTTTAAGGATGAATGGACTCAGCTGGATATGTTTTATAGGAATTGGGTATAATTTCTTTCTAGTTTTGAGAGTAAACCCCTGTGTTGTTAAAAGCAGGAGCAAAAGTCCATTGGTAACCCTGTATTTTGTAGTGTTCAAAGTACATAAGTCACTACTTGGGAACTTCATGATTTTTATGTATACGTTATTATATTATAATGACATTTAAGAAAATTTAACATATGTTTAATACTCAATTAGAAGATCCTTACTCTTAAAGCTAAAATAAGACATTTTATTTATCATTATTAATAAAGTTTAATGGTTTCTGTCTTAAAGAATCTCATACATATTAGAACTTAATTAAAAAATTTAATTAAAAAACATTTGCATAATATTTATTATGTACCAGAAGACATTACTGTAAGCCTTTCTTAAGTTAGTTAGTTGTTATAACCCCATGAAGAAGGTACTATTATTATTGCATGTTACACATGGGGTAATGGAGGCACGGGGAGCCCAAATGGTATATCTTCAACTTTCACAGCTGGCTGGCCTCTGTGCTAGTATAAAGGTGAAAATAAGTAGCTTATAGTTGTAATGTAGTAGAGAATTAAAAATCCATATGTTTTGAGGGTTGAAGATTTTATGAACAATTTTATCTCCTAAAGCTCTAAGAGAAAATGTCTGTCTGTATCTTAGGCACTGAAAGAAAGCTTCATAAAAGCAATAGGTGTTGGATTAGGATTTGAATTGCAACGGCTTGAATTCGATATATCCCCGTTAAACCTGGATATAGGCCAAGTTTATAAAGAAACACGTTTATTTTTGGATGGAGAAGAAGAAAAAGAATGGGCATTTGAGGTAAGAAATTTATCAGAATTGCTATAAGAATTTTCTTATTTTGTGCATGTGAGTATAAGCTCAGCTTGGGGAGGCTAGTCATTGAAACTTGACACATTCAGAATCCAGTCTGGGTGCTCTGAAGGTGAAGTCAGAGATACTGGGAGCACGTGTAACGTTTAAGCTGATGCGTGAAAGATAAATCATAGTACATAAAGTAAAAGAGAAGGGACAAGGAGCCCCTGTAATAGAACCACTAAAGGCCGCCATTCTGTCACTGTGCTGAGGTGAAGGGGTGGAGAGAGATGCTTATTCGTCGGTTAATATTTTGGTCTCTTACTTATTTGCTTTCTGTCACTAGCAGTTCCTGGTTGCTAATGAGAGAAATCTTAACAAACTCATTTTAGCCAGAAAGACATTATGATAGGTTATTAGGGTGATTCATATAACCAAATTGCAGAATTGGCTAGAATTAGAGACTGGAAAACTCAGAACTCTTTTTATCGTTTCTCTTTTGCCTTCCTGGCTTAAGTTTTCTCCCACCCACATTTCTCATTCTATACACCAGCTTTCTTAACCTTATCTAGTTAAGGTTCCTTATGTGGCAGGAAGCATGACTTTCTACCACTCGTACGTGTAACAATTTACAGTTTAAAAACCCGCAGAGATTGGTGAACTCATTGGTTGAATTCGTAAAAGCTCTGGAAAAAAGATTCCATGGCTTAAGTTGGATGTTAGTTGCCTTTCTCTTGACCAGACGTAGCCAAGGAAGTGTGTTACAACTGGTATCAAGTGTTCACAGCCCAGCCAAATGGTCTGTACTATAATGTGGTAGTTCTTGCAGTCATCCCCTGAATTGTGTGCACAGAACGTCAGTATCCAGAATAAAGAATTCATGATGAGTAGGTAAAATAGGAGATGTTCGTTCATTTTCTCAAGGGAATTTAACAAGTTGTAAATAGAAAATTGTAAGATCAGAATCATATTTTAAGACCACATTCTCTGTATGATGATATCTGGAGTTTAAGGAAGTGAGGTGTCAAAGAAGTTATCAATTCTGTGACTTAGAGGACTGTCTGTTGAAATACTGAATATTAGAAAACAAGTGGGATTTAAGTGTGAGATACCATAGAAACATCTAAGTGAAGGTTTTGAGCAGGCGAATAGAGTGAAAGACTGGGCTACAGGAAAAAAGGTGATCATTAACATGTGAGTGGTAGCTGAAACCATGGGATTTACAGTTGCAGCAGTGAGAGTACCTAAATTAGAATTTAGAAGGACCTAGTACAGTCCTGAGAATGCTATTTAAAGGTGGGATGGAGAGGAGACTGAGGAAGAATAACCAAAATGTAAATTAAGAAAGTAGAGGCTTCCTTGGTGATCCAGTGGTTGAGAATTCACCCTGCAGTGCAGGGGACACAGGTTCAATCTCTGGCCAGAGATCTAAGATCCCACGATCTGTGGAGCAGCTAAGCCTGAGTGCCACAACCGCTGAGCCCCCTTGAGCTCTGGAGCTGGCGCCTCGACAGAAGAACCCACACAACGCAAGGAAGATCTCATATGCTGCAGTGAAGATCCCATGCAGCCAAAAAATATATATAAATATTTTTAATGACAGAAAGTAGTCTTAGGTGATCCAAAGGCAGAAAGTTAGCAAAATTGCTAACATACCAAGATAGGGATTCTGTCAGTTAAAGAGTAAATTATATTTAGCATACTGTGTTTTTTAATACAATTAAAATTTTTTTTCTCATTTTGAAAGGGGCAGATGTCAGCCGTTTCATTCATGGAGAGTCCTTTATTCTTAATGGTGCCAGATGAAATAGACCTAGTAGCAGGGTAAGGAGGAAAGAATCAGTGATTGGGCCAGCTGTGCTTCAACTTTTTAGGTGACAAAGATGTCTGAGTTCCTGTGGGCCTGTGAGATGCTGTGGAAAAAGGGCCAGAAGTATCTTGAAAAGATGCCTAAGAGGATTTCCAAAAGAAAGAGGCACTGGGCATTCTACTGTTTATTAATTGCTAAGGGTAGGATATACAAGAAGTCAGCTCTTAAATGCACTGTTAGGCGCAGGCAGTGGTATAGGGCAGAGGAACAGGTAGTGTTTCTCTGAAAATCCCTCAGATGCCCGCTAAGCTAGCCTTTGGATACTTAATGTGACCCAGGGTTCTAAAAAGTGGATTGCAACAGTGTTGATCATTACTTTGCCTGTTCTCCATCACTTTCCTCTCTGCCACCTGCCTGAAGGAAACCAGAGGAAGAGGAAGGTGAGGCCAGGAAGAATGTGTCTTAAGAATTAAAATAGGATTTTTTTTTAAGCTGAAAGTGACTGAGGAGCTACCAGGTTTGCCTCAGAGCTTGTCCAGGAACTGGGAATGGAGATCCATCAGGGCACATTTGAAAACATCTATGGAAGAAAAATTCTTTATTGAATTGAATGTACTTGAGCATTTTGTCTATTCAGTGTACCAGTTAGGAAAAGATACAAATAATTGTTAGATACATATATTTAAGTGTGGACTATTTATTATACTGTAAACAGGCCTGGGAAGAGAGAGTGACCTTAACAGAATGAGTCTGGTGGTATGGACAGCCAGAAGCCAGGGTTTGAGGGGAGAATGATGAGCCTGGAGTCAGGGGAGGCATGCCTAGAGTCAAGGAACACAGATGGGAATTCCTGTTGGCATCTCTGAATCCCCACACGAGATAAAGAACAAGCCTTTAGGCGTGCAGCGGAGGGATGGCTGTGATCACAGTGGACACCTGCGGTGTAAGTGGTCTTCACTGGCCTTTCCTCCCTGTCTGCCCTCTTTTCATCCACTGAATTCACCCACACTGGATACTTAATATGACCCAGGGTTCTAAAAGCTGCATTACAACAGTGTTATCATAGTGAATGAGGGAGCACCTGGAGTCAGGAAGAGAGATGTATCTCATGGAATTTCCCAGGGTGCGCTAGTTGTCAGGAACCCGCCTACCAATGCAGGTAGACTGAAGAGACATGGATTTGATCCCTTCAGTCAGAAGGATCCCCTGGAGGAGGGCATGGCAACCCACTGCAGTATTCTTGCCTGGAGAATCCTATGGACACAGGAACCTGGCAGGCTGCAGTCCGTAGGGTTGCACAGAGTCAGATACAACCCAGGCAACTTAGTAGGCACACATGTATCTAACACCTGGAAAAATAATACTCTAGAAGTATGAATTCTTATGCCAAGAGGAATCTTGTGTTTTCATAGGCTCTCAGTTTTCATAACCAGTTCCTATTTGGAAAATTAAATTTACCATCATTATTTAAAATGATGAGATTAGATGAAACAAATTCTTTGCTTTACTTTTGAAAGGAGACGTTTTAAACAGTAGAAAGAATAACATTTTATGACAGATTTTATTCAGCACTTTATCGTTGGGAAAGCATTGTAAAACTTGAATGTTTTAAGTTAAACTTTGTATTTTATCTTACAAACAAATTATACTAAGAAAATGACATACAATTTAACTGAAGCAGATTAATCTTTGTAGTCTAATGCAAAACTACCTCTTGAAAAAATAAAATATTGTTTCTTTGGGTTTGTTGGCGATTTAAGGAAATTTTTGCTAGTAAGCTTAGAAAAAATTTTAAAATTTAGGAAGTCTTAAAGTTAAGTCTTAAGTTCCGTAGTATTGAATGTATGGCCTTAACTTTAGCTAGCTACCTTGCCAGTTTCATTTCCTTTTTCAACTAATAATATAGACATACTAGGCAGAAGGGATTTAGGGTAAAGTTAATTGCATAGAACTTTTATTCTGGTGAGACATCAAATATTAATGTTTGATAACTGGAATCATTGTCAAATAACTTCTTTAGTTTTGCGGTGTTAAATTTCATATTTATGTGATGTTGATGAGGGGTGAATAGATATGGTGAATCTTTATTTTGAAGTCAGTCTCATTGAATTTTGGCTCATTATGAAGTAAATAGACAAATTGAGCAGGGTACCTTGGCATTTTAGAGGACAGACTGAATGAAAAGGGTCTGCTGCCCTTGGTTAACACTGATATTCCACCTTAGATACAGACACCACAAAACTGCTGATCTAAGTAGTTTTCCAAAAGTAACTATAGCCAAAACACCTCTGTGTTACAGTGTTTGTATTATCAATATATTCAGTGTAAAGAATGGGAGGACCATGTTCAAAAAGAATAGTTCTGTTTATAATGTTAATAACAAACTTTAGCCTATTAAATCTTTCTCATACTTCGTTATTTTTTTCCTCTTGAACTATTTTCCTAAATTTATCTCTTTTGAATTTCTTTTGTTTTTTTACAAATTTGGATATCTTAAGGTGCGAAGATACACAGGAGGATAAAGGATGAAAAGTCTCTAACATTATTTCTGATTGTAGTTTCCTATTTCAACTGATTTCTTATGGAGTGCTGCCTTAGTAAAGTGGCTTCTCAGTGAAATTTTGTTTAGTTGTTCATACTTTTCTCTAGTAACTGCCTCAGTGTCTATTTTAAAGCCCCCTCTCCATTTGTCTCACACATAAGGGAAAATAGGAAATTGAGTTTTACCTATGAGTTTCCACATGATTTTCCTTAAGCTGTAATACGTAGTTAACTAAATGCTTATAAACCAATGTTGCAGACTGGTTTTTTTTTTAATCACTTTAAGCATGTACAAAATAAAAATCACCAATGAGGGCGGATGGCTCTCTAGACATGCCTCTAGGTATGATGCTTTATCTATATGGTATTCCTATTAAGAGTCTATAATTAAATAATCATTAAGAGCCATCAGACAAAAAATAAGCAGGGTTTATTAATAAAAAAGTGGGGGGTGGAGCTTGTATCTTAAAATATTAGTGTCATAAAAGACAAAACATTTAGCAAGACATGGCAACCGAATGCAATACTTGACCACAAAACTGGTTCCTATACTGAAGGTGGGGAAATGGTATAAAGGACATTATTGTATTCTTCACAGAATCTGGAATACAGAGAGTAGATTTAAGTATTATTTCAATGTTAAATTTATTGAAGTTATTAACTACTGTGGGTATGTGAGAGTGTCCCTATTAGAAAATACATTGCAATATTTCAGTGTAAAGGGCCAAAATGTATGTGACTTTACCTTAAACTATTCAGGGGAAGTGTGTATGTGTGTGTGTGTGTGTGTGTGTTTGTGTGTGTGTGTGTGTATGGTGGTGGGTTGTGAGATTTTTTTTAGATGAAAATAGAACTGTATCTAAATTTCTATACTTAGTATTCTCTGTTTGCTGCTGCTGCTAAGTTGCTTCAGTCGTGTCCGACTCTGTGCGACCCCATAGAAGGAAGCCCACCAGGCTCTCCTGTCCCTGGGATTCTCCAGTCAAGAACACTGGAGTGGGTTGCCATTTTATTCTCCAATGCATGAAAGTGAAAAGTGAAAGTGAAGTCGCTCAGTCGTGTCCGACTCTTAGTGACCCCATGGACTGCAGCCTACCAGGCTCCTCCATCCATGGGATTTTCCAGGCAAGCGTACTGGAGTGGGTTGCCATTGCCTTCTCTGATTCTCTGTTTACTTATTTTTTATTTTTCAGGAAAGCAAAATAGATGAGCACCATTTTGTTGCAGTAGCTCTTAGGAAACCCAATGGATCTAGACATCAGAGTGTAAGATTTCTCTGTTTGCTTTTTTTTTTCCCTAAAAAACATGTATTAAAGTTGAATTTGTTATTGATGGAAATAATCATTTGTTTTATATCAGGTAGAGGTTTTAGCTTTTTGTTTTTTTTAATGATAGACTTTAGAAGTGTTCATTATCTAATCTTTAAGATCATTTGGGATTTCACAGAAATGTTTTTAAAATATGTTACCTGCTACTTTGCATTCAAATACACTTAAATATTACAAAGAAAAAATTTTGGTAGTACTGTTCCAATATTCATATTTTCAATAGAAATTCAAGATAATTACTATCTTGGTCATCTTAACAGTGGTTTATTTCCTGGTGAAGTGGGGCTGTCATGAATATAAGAAAAGTTATGACTAACCTAGACAGCATATTAAAAAGCAGAGACATTACTTTGCCAACAAAGGTCCGTCTAGTCAAAGCTATGGTTTTTCCAGTAGTCATGTATAGATGTGAGAGTTGAACCATAAAGAAAGCCGAGTGCCAAATAATTGATGTTTTTGAACTGTGGTGTTGGAGAAGAGTTTTGAGAGTCCCCTGGACTGCAAGGAGATCCAACCAGTCCATCCTAAAGGAAATCAGTCCTAAATATTCATTGGAAGGACTGATGCTGAAGTTGAAACTCCAATACTTTGGCCATCTGATGCAAAGAACGGACTCATTGGAAAAGACCCTGATGCTGGGGGAGATTGAAGGTGGGAGGAGAAGGGGACAACAGAGGATGAGATGGTTGGATGGCATCACCAACTCAATGGACATGAGTTTGAGTAAACTCTGGGAGTTGATGATGGACAGGGAGGCATGGTATACTGCTGTCCATGGGGTCACAAAGAGTCGGACAGGACTGAGCGACTGAACTGAACTGAATATAATAGTACTAAGTTGAGGGGTAGTGAATAATGGGATTATCTGTCAAATTGATCTCCTTCCCCTTTTTGTAGTGCTCTCCTAAATTATTCCCAAAGTGTCAAAGGTGTGAGAGACCTTATGATATATTCTAGCATAACATCAATTCTTCCAATTAAAATCTGTTTTTACTTTCTTTTCCTATTAATTGGTAAGTTGGGAAATTTTTTAAAAGAGAAACCTTAGGGTCTTGACTCTCAGTCTACATAACAGTTGTGATTCTATAGAAGTATTTATTTAAGGAATACTGATAATGTTACAATAATTGAAATTAAATGCATATGATTATTTTAGGGAATCTGCATAAGGGAATGTAGTGTGATCAGTATATTTTCATCATTACTTCTAGGATAAAAGCTCAATACAGATCATGCCTTGGATAGATTAAAAAAGAGTAAAATTCTTCATAAATTATTTTATTTTAAAAGGGACGACAAGTTAAAATTGACTCCTTTTATCTGAAGATGTTCTGAAACAGGTTAGCTGTCCTTGTATGCTGAAGTCTCAGCATTGCCCTTTCTGCAAATACCTTATGATTCCATAGAGCTTTATATTTTTTGTAACATTTGCAGATGGCAGTACGGTATTGCCATGAAGAGAGTCTATTTGGGCAGCAGTATCATAGTGAGAAAAGGGCAAGGGTTCCAGGTCCAGGTCTACCATTTAAGCTATGTTGTACACTTGTATACATTGAATGATCTTACTGAGCCTCAGTTTCCCCATCTATAGAATTGAGGTAACATAACCATATCAACATAGTAATGAGAATTAAATCATAGGAAACATACTGACCCTGTAAAAGCACTGCAGAAGACCCAAGTACTGTCTTTACTAGAATGTATAGAATGTTAAAGACAGTCCACACTGGGCTGAGTTTATGAACAAGGGGTGTATCACAGAGTGTAAGATATAATTTCGATTTAGTGTTGAATGAATCACTTACTAATGAAGTGCTACATCTCTTAAGTAGTTACAGGAATTTTATTAGATGCACCCTCTAGAGTATTTCTCAGAAGTTTACCTGGTGGTCTCTCCCTGTCAGAATAACCCACTTGTTTGTTAAAGTTATCTATTTGGGGATCCTTTTCTACTGAATCAGAATTGTTGGACGTATGGTTCAGTAAATCTACATTTTAAACAAATAACCACAGGCAATTGTTATCTACAAAAAGTTTAAGAATCAGATTATTTCATATTATTCTTGTTTATATTGACAGCACTAATATAAGAAATAGAAACAATTATCTAAAATCCCACTGTGTTATTTAATGTTATTGAAGTGTAACTTAATATTACTGAAATGTGATTACTGATTTCTTATTGTCCGAATTATAAAATTGACCATAAGATTAATACGCATTATAATTTTGAGGTAATCTAAGGGTTTTTTTTTTCCCCCTTTTAGGTTACATCTCAGGATGATTCTAAAGCAACCCAGAGGCAGTTTACTGTTCTCACCTTTAATGATTTAATATCATCTGCAGTTCCTATGACCCCTGAAGATCCTTCATTTTGGGACTGTTTTTGCTTTACAGAAGAGATTTCAATAAGAAATGGTACAAAGTCATGATATGATTTTCTGAGTAACAAAGGGAAGTGAAAACTGTAGTCTTCTGTATTCACTAAAAAATAAATGCCTGAGAGTATCAAATTTTGTTTCACAAAACATTTTTAAAAAGAAGAAACAACTTTTCCTATTAAAAAAGCAGACTTCCAGATCAAGATAGGTGACTAGAATACGTTTGCCTCTTCTTCCTCCCCAAAATCACATTGGATTTGATAAAAAATAAAAATAGAAATTGATGGTAGAGTCTTAAAGTGATAAAACGGAATACACAAAATAGAGAATGTTCAAATTCCTATTT